>NC_044393.1:78039303-79313053 GCF_006542625.1 Nomascus leucogenys
CTGCGCGGCGCGGCTCGGCTCATGCCCCCGGGCGCGGGGCACACAGGCCGGCCGGCAGCCGCTGGGAAATAGGCCCCCGGGGGCGGCGGCGGCGGCGGGGCCATGGCGCGGAGACCCCGGGCGCCGGCCGCCTCCGGGGAGGAGTTCTCCTTCGTCAGCCCGCTGGTGAAATACCTGCTCTTCTTCTTCAACATGCTCTTCTGGGTGAGTCTCGGGGTCGAGGGCACCTGGGCGGCGGGGTCTCCCCGCGGGGTGGAAGGGTGGCCCGGGGTGCCCCACGCGCGGGAGCCGCACTGCCGAGTTTTCTTGGCTGACGGCACTTTGGGGGAATTTATCCTGGGGAGGGACACCCCGGGGACGCCGCGTCTGCAGGGGGCGTTGTAGGGAGGAGGGTATGCCAGGGAATCAGTAAAGACTGATGGGTATTCTCGGGGCGTCTGAGGAGGGTCTGTGTTAGGCTAGAAATGTGGGTTTGAGGGAGCTTGTTGGCCCAAGGCAGACCCACTGACACATTCATGATGGGGGTCGGGGGTGGCGGGTGACTTTCAGGCCTGGGGTCCTGGAGGCCCAGCTGGCAAAGAAAGAAGAGGAAGGCAAAACCCAAACCTCTCCCTCCACCACTTCAGAGAGGATGGGTTACGGGCATCATCTCTTCCTTTTGCAGGCCTCATCTACCCCCACTTACACCCCCCCAAAGCCTGGGAAGAATGGCCTCCAGGCGCAGATGTCTTTCCCATCCCAGCACTGCCCGAAACTTTGCCCCCTTCCTGCCACTCTTCTCAGGACCAGACTTCACCCCTGGAGCCTGACAATCACCAGTGTCTTTAAACAGGACCCCGTGTTGGGCCGGAGGGCCAGGGGTCCTGTCAGAATCTTCTGCTTGGGGTGGAAAAAGTATTGGGCTGGGACTCCGGACACCTGGATTCCCATCCCACTCTGCCATTCATTGTTGACCTGACCGACCTAAGCGTGTATGTTCATGTCTGCAGGCCTTGGCTCACTCCCCCACAAATCCAACCCGGTGTGATCATGGGTGGCAGAAAGACTGCTGAAGCTGAGAATTGAGCTGAACCAGATCATGCAATACCAGCTCGACCCTGTTTCCTGGCTAGAGAGTCCTGGAGGTCCTGGGGTGTGAGAACATAGGGACATCCTTCCCCCATTCACCTCCTCTTCTGGCTCCTACCACACCAGAGCTGCTGCTTCTGGAGCCCACCATCCTTGCCCACTTCAGCTGGAGACCTAAAGTTCAGACTTGCAGGAGGGAAGAATTGAGTCTAAAATATGTTTCCTAGGGGAGGGAGCAGAACAGACATCTGAGCCATTTGCTGGAAAGGTTTCACAGGGCCCGTGGGGTGAAGTGCAGACACAAAGCCCATAAGTGCTGGCCTGTTGGGACAAATGAGAGAAATCCCATAGGGTGGTGATGACAGCGCACTCAGCCATCCTACTCCTGGGGAAAATGAAACTTGGGCTCCTATCAAATGCTCAGTTTTAGAACCGGAAAAAAATTTTAGAAGACATCTTGTCCAGCATCTGTGTTTATGTCTATAAAATGTAGAAAACTAAAGCACAGAGATGTTAAATGTTTTGTCCACGGTCTAACAGCTGGTTAGCAAGCTTGGTCTGGTGACCTTTCTACTGAACCACAGTGCCACTGGGGGAAGTCCTCAGCACAGATGGCTGCTGTTATAGCTGGGGTATGGGCAGTATTAGTAGTTAACCAGTCAACCCAAGTTCCCATGGCCTAGGTTCTGCTTCAGCTGGAGGTTAGGGAAAAGCACAAGAAAATCCCTTACCACTCTACCAGTGCTGGGGGATGTACTAAGAGACTCCCCACCTAGGGGCAAGTATCAGTGAAGTCTCCTCTGTGCTCACTGAGTGTGCCAGGCCAGTGATGTGCCATCCTCGGAGCCAGCACTAGCATTTCAGGGACTTTAGGTCGTCACTCTGACTTCCTTTATCCGCCGAGACTGTCTCCCTTGGAGCCATCGGCACCTCATCCTTGTCTGTGCTCGCCAGTGACAACAGCTGGGTGCATCTGTTACACTTGTGTTCCTGGTCATTTTTTTTTCTCGAGCTTCCCTACCGCCTACCTCCACCCTACCCCCCTTTTGTCGGACAAATGGCTTTGAGAGATCTCAGCCACGAGAGAGTTTGGCTCCACAGACCCATTTACCTTGGTAAAAATGCTTCATTCAAGGTCAGAAGACCTGGGTGGCCAAGCTAGCACCACCCCAAATTAGAATAGAGCCCCTTGTTGGCCCTACAGTAGACATAAAAAATCAGAGGCTCTAGAAATAGCACACTGAAGGACAAGAGGCTCAGCATCTTTTTGGCACCAACTTACTGTGTGACCCTAAGCCAATGTATCTGTCTCTCTGACCTTAATCTTTCTCCTCTAAAGGAGAAACAATTTCTGCCTCAGTGAACTATTTAAGGATGAATGAATCATTTTGGGGACTGTTTTCTTTCTTCAAGACCTGGAGCTGGATCTAAGGATGAATCTCCCTGTGTCCTGATTGCCCTTCCTAGGGACAGTACTTTTCAGGTGTTATTGAATGTCCCTTCTCCCCCAAACCCAGTGCTGCACAGGTATATTCCATACAAGAACAGCTGGAGAGAAAAGGCTGCTTCCCCAGATTGGGGGGCCATCTTTCTTCCTAGCTCCTCTTCAGGGACTGTTTCCCATGATTTCTTTTCTGTAGACCTCCACCATCCTGATCAAATTCTGCTCTTCTGCCCAGGAAGCACCTATGGATGAGATGATGGTCAGTCCATACCCTTTGCAGGCAGAGTGCATGCTCTGGCCAGCTTCTAGAGTTGCCGCGTGGCAGTGGTTATTGTGTCTGTGCCTGGAACCCACTAGGAAGGTGTCCGGCATCCTCTGGGCTCTGAATACTGGTGCTGGTGGTGATGGTGGCTACGTCTGCTGTTGCTCTAGAAGCCTTGACTCTTGGGGCATTTGGAGTCTGACTCAGAAAGCTAATGAATTTTTGGGGACTGGGATCAGTTCCTACTGTTCGTGTTTCAAATCTCACTTCCCCTTTGACCTGGGAGTTCTGATTTTCTTCCCAGAATCGTGTTGCTGGGTTACTGACTGTGGGGATTCCACAGCCTGGAGTAGCTGCTCTAAGATCCTAGATGTTGTATTTAAATCAGTTAGGGTGGCTACAGAGCAGCTGCCTCTCCTCACCTCCCTCTGCAGGACAGCTCCGTGCAGAGATAAGACGTTGGGGTGGTGCCTGCTGTATCAGCTTGGCCATGTGTTGTCAGGAATATTCGGTGCCGCTCACCTCCTTCCTCGCTGGTCCTTTTCCCACTCAGGGCAGCAGTTGGCTGGCTTTTGAGTCAGGCAGAGCCCAGAAGCTCAGACCTCCAGGCCCTGTGTCTCAACCCAGGCTTCCCTAGCAGCCATGCCTCAGGGCTCCCATGGCACCTTCTGTATTCTTCTATTGTCACATCCCTTACCTGTGCTGCAATTGTGTTTACTTTTCCATCTCCCCTTCTAGACTTCGGGCTCTTGAGGGTGGGCACAGCCCTATTCACTTCTGGATCCCCGGTGCCCAGCTGTGTTTGGCATAAATCGGGTGCTTACTGAATGTTTATTGGATGGCGAGTGAGAGAGCAAACCCCACAGGGTAGAGGCATGATGCCCGTCCTCCCTTCCTCGTGGACACTGGCCCGTCAAGATGCAGCTCAACCTGGGGTCCTTGAGCACTCTTGGTGATGAGGTACCCAACTGTGTTCTCCTCTGTGGTGGGTCTGGTGGCCTGGCAACCCTCCACTTAAGCCAGGTCAGAAACATGGCAGCCATCCCCTCCTCACTGTCTACAGCATCTGGATTTTCTCACTTCCGCTGCCACATATATGGACCCCTGTCCAGGTCTTCCCTAGGCTGAGCCAAGCCACCAGTGGGGCATCTTCTTCAAGAAATCCACTCTACCATCCAGGACTACTGTGTTGGAGTCCTTGGGCGCTCAGAATCACCCAGACCACTCTCAGCACCATTTCTTTTCGTCTGGCTCAAAAACCATGAGGAAGTAACCAGGCATCAAGCCAGGCAAAAACCTCCTCTAAGTGGCAGGGGCCCTTTCTGCCATCCAACACCCTCATCCTATACTTCCAGATACACTAGGAGGCAGAGCCCACCACCTCCCTCCCCCACCACCGCTGTCTTCTCCATAGACTTGGCTGGCTTCCATAACTGAAGATAGTCAGATGCTTTTTATAAAAACTACAAAAATTACAAAATATGGGAAATGAAGACAAGAACCATCTCCTTTGCTATGCAGGTCGCATGCACACCTTCTTAACTCCCCAGCAGCTTTGTTTGTCTTGTACCAAGTAGAAAACCATAAACTTCAAGCAGCCTTTACAAAGAAAAAAAGAAGGCTGGGCACGGTGGCTCATGCCTGTAATCCCAGCACTTTGGGAGGCCGGGGCAGGTGGATCACCTGAGGTAAGGAGTTTGACACCAGCCTGACCAACATGGTGAAACCCCATCTCTACTAAAAATGCAAAAATTAGCTGGGTGTGGTGGTGCACACCTGTATTCCCAGCTACTTGGGAGGCTGAGGCAGGAGAATCACCTGAACCCGGGAGGCGGAGATTGCAGTGAGCCGAGATTGCGTCATTGCATTCCAGGCTGGGCAACAAAAGTGAAACTCCATCTCAAAAAGAAGAAAAAAGAAAACATAGAGTGCCTCTCAGATCTTTGTAGGAGGCTAGTGCTGGGCCAGTCCCTCCAGGGCTTTGAGTTTGAATGTTTATTTACTGCGAGCCCTTGCAGATCTGCCTTCCTCTTTCTTAACCTTGAAAGAACAAAGCCAGCCGTGGCCTGAGGAAGATGCTAAAGGCTTGGCCCCAGACATTGTTGAGGAAGGAGCCCTGTGGACTCTTCCTCTCCAGGGGGACAGTGTCCCCCAATCCAGAGGGAGAGCGCTGAGAGCCAGCCTCCCATGGACAGCTGCCACCTCAGACACCCATAACAGCAGCGCCACGGACAGCACAGAAAGACCAGTATATGAAGGTCATGGGCAGGGAGAGAGGTGGCCCTGCTCCGGGGCCACAGGCTGAAAGCTCTTTGGCTTCATCCAGATATAAGGGTAGGGAGGACTGAGAAACCAGAGGTGGAGACCACTGTCTTGCCCACTTCCCTCTAAGCAGGGACAGGGTTTTGATTGCCACATAGGGAACCACTTTATCCTCAGCTGTCTCCACCATCACCTTCAAAAGAGGAGGGAAAGAGATTCTAAGGAGAGGGTGTGGGCCCTGAGACAGTGGGGCTCCACTGCTTCTTGCAGCCCGGACTTTGAACTATGGAAGACAGGCAAGGCTAGGGCTTTCCCTGGAAGCTACGCCTGCGAGTGGCCCCACTGTGGCAACGCCATGCCTTCCCTTTTCATAGTGCTGTTCCAGAGACTTCCCTCTAAGCCACCTCCTGGGCCCTGCTGGCACCCTGTCCCCGCTGCCAGCTGCAATCTTCCTTCCCCTGCTTGAGCCCCAGCCCGTTTGGAGAGAATCAGCTGCTCCCCCAAGGGAACCACAAGCAGCTGCTTCCCATCTCCCATGATGGCTGAGGTGAATACGCAAAATCCTGGGGGTACTGGGAGGCAGAGATAGGAAGGCAGCCAAGTGGCCAAGCTCATAAGGCTTTGGGGACATCCAGACCTAGGTTCCAGTCCCACTTCAGCCGCTCACAAGCCACGTGAACTGAGGAAAGTTGCTGGAATTCTCTGAACATCAGCTCTATAAAATGGAGATCCTAACGCCCTCTTGGGTTTGTGGTCAGAATTAAATGAGACACTGTTTAGCCCGGCGCCTGGTCCTTAGCACTCAATAAAAAGTACTGCCACTGCTGTCCCTGTAAATGCTCCTAGAGGTCACCTGCTGGGGGTGGGCGTGGAGAGTGAGGCTGAGTGCTCCTCCAGGGAGGAGGAAAGAGAGTGGCAAGCAGACAGGGACTGGCTAGGGAAGGGCCAGCCTTTGTTCAACCCTCTTTGCTCACATTCTCACCATAACAAAGGAAGACCAAAAACAAAGGGAGAAAATTAAGGAGAAAAGAAAAAAGCTGAGCAGGAGACAATCATTATTGGTAGCTCTATATTTTTTAGTTTATGGAGAAATTTCCTATATATCCCATGAACAGAGCCCCACTGTTGTCTCCTGGGCCTTCCCTAGCTCTGCTTCTTAAGGCTTTTCACACCACCTTGGCCTTTTAAAATTTTTATTTACGTATTTATTTGTTAATTTGTTTGTTTGTTTAGACATGGTCTTGCTCTTTAACCCAGGCTGGAGTGCAGTGATGGGATCACAGCTCACTGCAGCCTCGACTGCCCGGGTTCAAGCAATCGTCCCACCCCACCCTGTTGAGTAGCTCGGACTACAGGCATGCATCACCGTGCCCGGCTAATTTTTTTTTTTTTTTTTTTTTTTTTAGAGACTGGTCTCACTATGTTGCCCAGACTGGTCTTCAAATCCTGGCCTCAAACGATCTTCCTCACTTTGTAATCCCCACTCCCAAAGTAGTGGGATTGCAGGCATGAGCCACCATGCCTGGCCCTACCTTGATCTTAAATGCAATCCAGTAGAGATGGACTCTGGGAGCTGATTTGCCTGTAATTATTGGCATTTGGGCATAAGAGCCAGGAGAACAACCTTTGTTCAGGACCTCAAGTTGAGGCCCGGCAACCTTTCCTCTCCTATTACTGATGGCCCTGAAGTACTGTCTTATGGGCTAGAATAAGGGTTTTTCCTTTTAAACATCAAATCATGACTATTTTTTCCCAATTTGCAAGAAAAAAAGTCAAGATAAGAAAATTTTCTTCATTTTCTCCTTTCTCCCATGACCATTAGTACCTGCAGCTGCTTATCCGCCTGCAAGTGCTAACAAAAGGCAAACAGAAGAGCACAAGTAGCAACTAACTATTATGAAAAACTAGGAAACAATTTATTTAGAGTATGCCTGCATTGTTTTATGAAACACAGAGACATACATCTAGCAGCCACATCTCTTAGTAAAATTGTTCCTTAGTTCTGTAATAGAAATTAATATGTTTACCTCCTCACATGATACACTGAGATGGACACAGCAGTATCTGTGTAATATTCCTGTCAAATATGTGTAATCTGAATCTAACTGTGAGGAAACAACCAAATAAATCCAAATCGAGGGACATTCTGCAAAACAGTTGGCCAAAACATAAAAAATGTCGATGTTCAAAAAAATGTCAGAACAAGTGTTGGGAAGGATGTGAAGACACTGGAACCCTCACACATGGCTAGTGAGGAAGTAAAAAGGCATAGCCGCCGTGGAAAACAGTTTGGCAGCTCCTTGAAAAAATTAAACATAGAATTACCATATGACTCAGCAATTCCTAGGTATAGAGAACATTGAAAACAGGTATTCAAACAAGACGTTTTACACGAGTGTTCATAGCAATACTATCCACAGCAGCCAACAGGTGGAAACAACACAGATGTCCACCAATGGAGGCATGGAGAAACAATTGTGTTATGGTCACACAACCAAGTATTATTCAGTGATAAAAGGAAAAGAAGTTGGCAGGGCACGGTGGCTCATGCCTGTAATCTTTTGGAGGCTGAGGCTGGCGGATCACTTGAGATCAGGAGTTCAAGACCAGCCTGGCCAACATAGGGAAATCCTGCCTCTACTAAAACTACAAAAATTAGCTGGGTGTGGTGGCGTGCACCTGTAATCCCAGCTACTCAGGAGGCTGAGGCACAAGAATAGCTTGAACCTGAGAGGCAGAAGTTGCAGTGAGCTGAGATTGCACCACTACACTCCAGCCTGGGTGACAGAGACTCCATCTCAAAAAACAAACAAACAGGAAATGAAGTTGTAACACATGCTACAACACAGATGAATCTTGAAAACATTCTGCTAAGTGAGCCAAGCGCGGTGGCTCACGCCTATAATCCTAGCACTTGGGGAGGCCAAGGCGGGCGGATCACCTGAGGTTGGGAGTTCGAGACCACCCTGACCAACATGGAGAAACCCCATCTCTACTAAAAATACAAAATTAGCCTGGTTTGGTGGCACATGCCTGTAATCCCAGCTACTCGGGAGGCTGAGGGAGGAGAATGGCTTGAACCCGGGAGGTGGAGGTTGCAGTGAGCTGGCGATTGCACCATTGCACTCCAGCCTGGGCAACAAGGGTGAAACTCCATCTCAAAAAAAAAGAAAAGAAAAAACATTCTGCTAAGTGAAAAAAGCCAGACACAGAGGGTCACATAGTGTGTGATTCCAATGACAGGAAATGTCCAGAACAGGCAAATCCATAGAGACTGAAAGCAGATTTGTGGTTACCAGGGGCTGGAAGTGGAGGACGGGGTGATGGGGATGGGGAGTGACGGTTTAATGGGTACAAGGTTTCTATTTGGGGTGATGATAAAGCACTGCACCCTGATGGTGGTGATGGTTGTACAGCCATGTGAATATACTAAAGGCCACTGAACTGTTTACTTTAAAATGTCTAAAATGGTACATTTTGTGTCACATGTATTTTACCATAAATTTTAAAGTCAGTGTCTTAAAGAACAAAAACAAAGGAAGAAAATTAAAGAGAAAAGAATTAAAGCCAAGAGACTGTTCCAGGCTGAAGGAGATTTAATCTCTAAATGCATGATCCTTGATTGGATCCTGGATAAGAAACAAAAAAAAGGTTACAAAGGACATTTTGGGAGTAATTAGGGAAAGTTACATACGGACTGTAAATTAGGTCACAGTAATAGTGTATTAAAGTTTAAAAAAGAGGTCAGGTGCAGTGGCTCACGTCTGGAATCCCAGCACTTTCGGAGGCCATGGCGGGTGGATCACTTGAGCCCAGGAGTTCAAGACCAGCCTGGGCAATATGGTGAAACCCTGTCTCTACAAAAAAATTTAAAAATTAGCCCAGTCAGTGGCACATGTCTGTAGTCCCAGCTACTCAGGAGGCTGAGGCAGGAGGATTGCTTGAGCCCAGGAGGTCAAGGCTACAGTGAGCCCTTGATTGTGCCACTGTACTCCAGCCTGGGTGACAAAGCAAGACCCTGCCTCAAAGAAAAAAAGAAGAATATGACAAAATCTATAATGTACACCAACAGAGCACTGTGACTTCCCAGTGCTCTGTCACTTGAACAATTTTAAGATCCACTACCTTAGCCAAGCATGGTGGCTCATGCCTGTAATCCCAGCACTTTGGGAGGCTGAGGCAGGTGAATCACCTGAGGTCAGGAGTTTGAAACCAGCCTGGCCAACATGATGAAACCCTGTCTCTACTAAAAATACAAAATTAGCCGGGTGTGGTGGCTCATGCCTGTAATCCCAGCTACTTGGGAGGCTGAGGCAGGAGAATCACTTGAACCTGGAAGGTGGAGGTTGCAGTGAGCAGAGATCGTGCTATTGCTGACTCCAGCCTGGGCAACAAGAGTGAAACTCCATCTCAAAAAATAAAATAAAATAAAATAAAAAGTGTAAACTAACAAATTGGGGTGGGGAGAGGTAATAGACTATTTTTTAAGAACAGTTTTACAGAAAAATTGAGAAGATAGTACAGAGATGGACATTTCTCAAAAAACAAAAAATAGAACTACTAGACAATCCAGCAATCCCACTACTGAGTGTTTACCCAAAGAAAAAGAAATGAATATATTGAAGACACATCTGCACTCCCATGTTACTGCAGCACTATTCACAATAGCCAAGAAATGGAACCACCTCAAGTGTCCATCTACAAATGAATGGACACAGAAAATACGGTTCATATACATAATGGGATATTATTCAGCCATAAAAAAGAACGAAGTCCTGTCATTCGCAACTTAGACAGAACTGGAGGTCATTATGTTAAGTGAAATAAGCTGGGCATACAAAGACAAATATTGCATGTTCTCACTCATATTTGAGGGCTAAAAAAGTGAAACTCATAGAGGTAGAGAATAGAATGATAGTTACCAGAGGCTGGGATCCAGGGGCAGGAGGATGAAAAGAGGCTGGTTCATAGGTACAAACATATGGTTACATAGAAGGAATAAGTTCTAGTGTTCAACAGCACAGTAGGGTGACTATAGTTGACAACGATATATTGTATTTTTCAAAATAAATTTAAAATGTTTCTAACACAAAGAAATGATAAATGTTCAAGGTGGTGGATGTTCTAAATACCCTGATTTGATCATTAAACATTGTACACATGTATCAAAATATCATATGTATCCCATAAATACATACAATTTACATATATCAATTAAAAACATTTTAAGATAATATTGAGAGTTCCTATATATCCCATACTCAGATTTCCCTGTTATTAACACATTAGTATGATACATTTGTTGTAATTAATAGTATTATCATTATGGTCTACATTTTATTGGTTTTTTTTTTCATTTTTATTTAATATTCTTCTGTTCCAGAATCCTATTCAGGATACTACATTACTTTTTTTTTCTTCCTTTTTTTTGAGACAGGGTCTTGCTGTGTTGCCCAGGCTGGAGTGCACAATCCTGGCTCACTGCAGCCTCAACCTCCTGGGGTCAAGCGATCTTCCTCCCACCTTAGCCTCCCAAGTAGCTGGGACTACAGGCGCACACCACCATACCCAGATTGTTTTTATTTTAATTTTTTGTGGAGATGAGGTCTACGTTGCCTAGGCTGGTCTCAAACTCCTGAGCTCAAACCATCCTCCCCGCTGGACCTCCCAAAGTTCTGGGATTCCAGGCGTGGTCCACCATGTCCTGCCCTACATTACATTTAGTTGTCATGTCTCCTTAGGTTCCTCTTGACTGTGACAATTTCCTAGACTTACCTTGTTTTTAATGACCTTGACAGTTTTGGGAAGTGCTGGTCAGGTATTTTGTAGAATGTCCCTTTATTGGAACTTGCCTGCTGTTTTTCTCATCATTATAATACTGGGGTTATGGCTTTTGGGAAAAAGACTAGAGAAGTAAAGTGCCATTGTCATCACATCACATCATGTCATATCATACAAGTGATTCAGCAACATGATCATTGTTGATGTTGGCCTTGATCGCCTGGATGAAGTAGTGTTTATCAGGTTCCTCTGTAGAGTTAGCCTTTCTCACCATGTTCCACACTGTGCTCTTTGGAAGAAAGTCACTATGCACAGTCTGCACTGAAGGAGTAAGGAGTTAAGCTCTACCTCTTTGAGGATGGAGTACCTACATGAATTATTTGAAATTCTTCTACGTGGGAGATTTGTCTTTTCTCCGCTATTCATTAAGTCACTTACTTATATCAGCATGGGCCCACAGATGTGTATTTTTTATTCTGGGTAATAATTCAATATTTCTTTATTGGGAGCTCTTTCAGTTGGCTTCTATGTCCCTTTGGGATGCTCACATTGATGAGGATAGTGATGTGGGGAATTCATTTTTGTTTCTTCGTGAGCATTTCCTTTCTTTGGGGCACTACAAGATGCCCTAGGCTCATCTTTTGCCTTTCCTGCCCCCGTCCTAGAATCAGCCACTTCTCCAAGGAGCCCAGGGGATGGCTATTTTCATTACAAGGTGATCATTCACCTTTCATAGGGCTAATGGTACTGGTATGTGCAAATTATTTTATATAATTTGACCGACAAATTTTCAGGAACATACATTTTGCTAAAAGCTAGACTCAGCCATTTTAAAAGTTGCATCTAGCTCTTAAAAGTTTCCAACCAGGCTTCATTCTAGTCGGAATGTGAAAGGTATCCAAAGAAGAGAAATGTCTTTATCTCCAACCTCATCGTGAAAGGAGGTCATTCGTGATATTGTGAGGTGCTATAAGGATTTTACAGAAAATTCTAGCATAGTGGAAAGAGTTCCAGAATGAGATTGGGAGGTTGGATTTGGTCCAGATGGTGCACTGCACCCATATGCACTTGGTTAAGTGTTACTTCCACTCTTTTGGCCTCATCTATAAAAAGAGGTGAGTGGCCAAACCCATTTCTAAAGTTCTGTTCACCTCCAGACGTGATGCTATGAACAGCAGCAGCAGCACTAACTTTGGAATGGCAGTAGCTTTGAGGAATCCAGGGTGGGAAGTGGGGGCAGGAATGGGGGTGTGCAAGGTCAAGCTGTGAAATGCAGAATTTGAGAACTCAGGGGAGAGACATCATTAATGATCATATTAAATATTAATAATAATATTAAAGACTTAATCTTGATTTTAATGTGGCCTGTATCTGTGGCTCTAGATCCCTGGCTGATTATTCTTTAGGCTTGTAGGTTCTCAAGCTTGGCTGCATGTTGAAATAACCTGGAACACATTCAGAAATATTGTTGCCTAGGTCCCAATGCCAAAGATTCTGATCGACTTGTTTTGGGATGCAGCCTAGGCATTAGCAGTTTTTTAAGCCTCTCCCCCAACAACCCTAAGTCCCAGGCGATTCTAATGGCAGCCAAAGTTGAGCATGTGCTTTCGGCTATAAACGCTCTTATCCCTCCACCATATAACACATGGATTAAGGGTCCTCAGTGTACCATCTGCATAGCAGCAGATGAATTGGATTTATTTATGTATTAGTTTCCTGTTGCTGCTGTAACGAATGACCACAAACTTAGTGGCTTAAAACAACACACATTAATTTTCTTATATTTCTGGTGGCCAGAAGGCCAAAATGGGTTTCACTGGGCTAAAATCAAACAGGTCTCGCTGGGCTAAAATACAGCAGCACCGCATTCCTTCAGGAAGTGCTAGGAGGGACTCACCTCCTCGCCTGCTCCAGCTTTTAGAGGCAGCCCTCATTCCTCCATCCATGGCACCACAGCAGTCCAGCCACTGCCCCCATCATCATCTCCTTCTCTGACTCTGGCCCTCTTGCCTCCTTCTTAGAAGGTCTTTTATGATTGTATTGAGTCCTCAGGGATAATTTCCCTAGCTCAAAATTCTTAATCACATTTGCAAAGTTCCTTTGGCCATGAAAAGTAACACAATCACAGGTTCCAGGAATTAGGGCATGGACATCTTTGAGGGGACGTTATTGTGTCCACAATAGGTAGAGACAGAGCAACTGCTGTAATTACAGGCCCATAAATAGAGTTAACTTACTCTATGATATGTGGTATCTCTTTACTTTGCCCATTTCTTCAACTTTTATTTTAGGTTCAGAGGTACATGTGCAGGTTTGTTATATAGGTAAATTATGTGTCATGGGGTGATATTTCATAACCCAGGTAATAAGCATAAGTAGTTTTCCATCCTCTCCTTCCTCCTACCCTTCACTCTAAAGTACATGTGGCCATGGTACTCAATGTTTAGTTCTCACTTACAAGTGAGAACACATGGAATTTGGTTTTCTGTTCCTGGATTAATCTGCTTAGGACAATGGCCTCCAGCTGTATCCATGTTGCTGCAAAGGACATGACTTCATTCGTTTTTATGGCTACATAGTATTCCATGGTATATATGTATCACATTTTCTTTTCTTTTGTTTTTGATATAGAGTTTTGATCTGTCGCTAGGCTGGAATGCAGTGGCATGTTCTCTGCTCACTGCAACCTCTGCCTCCCGGGTTCAAGTGATTCTCCTGCCTCAGCCTCCTGAGTAGCTGGGACTACAGGCATGTGCCACCATGCCCAGCTAATTTTTGTATTTTTAGTAGAGATGGGGTTTCCCCATGTTGGCCAGGATGGTCTCAATCTCTTGACCTCATGATCCACCTGCCTCAGCCTCCCAAAGTGCTGGGATTACAGGCGTGAGCCACCGCACCCGGCCCCACATTTTCTTTTTCTTTTTTTTGAGATGAAGTCTCACTCTGTTGCCCAGGCTGGAGTGCAGTGGCATGATCTCGGCTCACGGCAACCTCCGCCTCCCAGGTTCAAGCGATTCTCCTGCCTCAGCCTCCCAAGTAGCTGGGACTACAAGTGTGTGCCACCATGTCCAGCTAATTTTTGTATTTTTAGTAGAGATGGGGTTTCACCATGTTGGCCAGGCTGGTCCCAAACTCCTGACCTCGTGATCCGCCCGCTTTGGCCTAAGTGCTGGGATTATAGGCGTGAGCCACCATGTTCGGCCTGGCACCACATTTTCTTTATCCCATACTGTTGGTGGGCATTTAGGTTGATTCCATGCCTTTGCTATTGTGAGTAGTGCTTGTTTGGCCTTTCTTGTTTTAGCTGTGCTACGATTTAATCAGAGACCATCTTTGTGGAAAATTATACACCCTGGTGAAAATTTGACATGAAAAACAATGAGAGCCTGGAAACAACAGAAATCAAGAGCAGATACACAGTTTTCAATAGTTCAGTAAAATGACACTCAGAACTGTAATTGGCTGTGATGGGTTTTAAAGGGCAGACAGAGATGCTCACTGACTCTGGTGGAGGACTGGCCACCAGGCCTGGGGAATGACTGGCATCTCTGTCATGTAGTTTCCCTGCCTCCCCCATGCTCCATGAGCCTGGCAGTGCTGTGGGACAAGGCGCCAGCTGGCACCTGCAGCTCTGCTAGCAGCTTCCTCCCTCCTGGACAAAGAGTATGAAGGCTGGCAAATAACACTTTGGGCCCTGAGTTAGAGGCATGGTCAAATGATGTGAGGTGGGAAGAGACCGGGGCCAGCCGAGTGCAGTGACTCACACCTGTAATCCCAGCACTTTGGGAGGCTAGGGTGGGAGGATCAATTGAGCCCAGGAGGTCAAGGCTGAAATGAGCTATTATCATGCCACTGCACTCCAGCCTAAGCAATAGCACAAGACCCTGCTCCCCCACCCCGCAAAAAAGAGGGGGCTGTACATACAGGCAGAGAAGAGTTCTGGAAGACGTGGTTTTAGATAAAGGTTTGCCATTTACTGCTGAATGCACCTGCCCTCCCCTGCCAGATGGCAGAGGACCTTCAACAAGGAGGCCTAAGGGAAAAATGAGGGACTCATCTGACCCTATTACCTGTTCTGGGGGCTTAGCTCCCTTCTTCCACCAAAGCTCCACGGTGGCTCTTTCCAGCTGCTTTCTGTCTTACAGGACAGTGGTGTCTAGCCAGCCATCTCCTTCCCCACTGAGTTGGTCAAGACCCTGCTGCTGAGAACTCTCTCCTGCCAGAGCTTGGCCCCATCTGTTGCCATGGCAACAGCCAGCTGCTGCTTAGCACCAGCCTGGAGACTGGGCACAAAAAAGGGTAGCCAAGGGAAGTAGGCACTGGGGCTGCCCTGCACCCCTGGAGGCATGGGGGCTGGGGGGCAGATAAGGCCCCTTTGGGGTCTCCTATTAGTCTCTGATGGGTTTGTTCTCTCAGGGAGAAGCCAGGAAATTTGAAAGATCTAAACTCCTCTCTATTCCTCCACACTAGAATCAGAGTTTGTGAAGATAAAGGTTCCTTTGCCAAGGCAGTTCCAGTGCTTACATACATGCACTCACACACAGTCCTTCACATTGGAGTGCACTTTCTTTTTGCACTTGACACGATATTGACCTCTAAGAGGGTTAGAGAGCTGGGAGTATGCAACTGCCCAGGCCTGCTTTAGGTATAAAACCTGTCCTTTGATGCAGATAGATTCGAATTCAAAACTTTTCCATTTATATGTGACCTTGGGCAAGTTAACTATTAATAATGATAGATAACATTTATTGTCAGGCATTGTGTTAAATTCTTTCCATGCATTATTTTATTTGATTCTTACAGTAATCTTGTCAGTTGTTTGTTCTTACTTCCCATCTTCAGATACAGAAACTGAGGCTCAGAAATTTGCCCTTTGTGTACCCAAGTTTGACTCACTCTGAAGACTGTGTTCTTTTTAATTTTAACTTCAATTTATTAGAGACAGGGTCTCACTCTGGCACCCAGGCTGGAGTGCCATGGCACAGTCATGGCTCACCGCAGCCTTGCACTCCTGGGCTCAAACCATCCTCCTGCCTCAGCCTGTTGAGTAGCTGGGACTACAGGTGCACACCACTGCACCCAGCTAATTATTATTTTGTGTGTGTGTCTAGAGACAAGCTTTCACTATGTTACCCAGGCTGGTCTCAAACTCCTGACCTCGTTGATTCTCCTGCCTTGGCCTCCCAAAATGCCCAGCCTGAAGCCCATATTCTTAATCACTGTTCAGTATTAACCTTTGATTGCCTTAATTTCCTCATCCGTAAAATGGGCATAATGTCTGCCTCACAACCTAATTGTGTTATGAGGACTGAATGAATAATGAAAAATATGATGTGGGTAAAACTGTCTCATGGAGGTAAAGCTGTGACAGATTCTATCAGCAGAATCACTGGGGAGGTGAAACATGCTCTCCTTTGGGTCCCAGGAAAGCTGTCCTTCTCCTGCCCTCCTAGGTTACTCATGGCATTCAGGGCTCTCTGGTTTCCAGAATCTCAGGGTCTGGCTCGTTCCCTGTCTCCACAGGTGATTTCCATGGTGATGGTGGCTGTGGGCGTCTACGCTCGGCTAATGAAGCATGCAGGTGAGCTGTAGTTCTCCCTCCCTGCCCCCATCTTGTGCCATGCCCCTTTCCCCTCTGCCTCCTTCAGCCTGGCCCTCACACATAAGCTATGGGGCTAAAGGAGGCAGCCTCCCTGGTCTTCGTGGTCTACTTAGGTGTCAGACCCCCCCCATGCCAGTGCCCCTGGATTTCCCTGAGTCCCTCTGAGTCTTCCAGGATATGCCTACATTTGAGGCTTAGGAAGTGTCTGAGAAAGAAGATAGGCCCCTGGGAGCAGAGAGTCATCAAGGGCTTTAGCCCCTCCCTAGCTCTGTCCTGGAGAAACCCAACCACCATTCCTATTTCACCACACAAGTCTCCAGGAAACAGAATCTGCAAAGCTGGTGTGCCTAATGCCATTCTAATTCTTTTCCGGAGCGAAAGCAGCCCCTCCTTAAGCCCAGGAATAAAGGCTTTTATTTCTTTAGTTCCTCAAATTAAATGCCACAACCCTTCTGGGCCCTTTTTGGTTCTCCCCGTGGGACAGGGGTACTGCCTCCCCTTAACCTTCATCCAACCATACTGGAGATTCCCCCACCAGGGGAAGGAGAACAGTTTGGGGCACCCTCCCACCCCATCCGTGGGTTCCTCAGTGGGCACCAGGCTCAGGCTGAGGGCCGGCTCCTTCTCCAGAAGCAGCCCTAGCCTGCCTGGCAGTGGACCCTGCCATCCTGCTGATCGTGGTGGGTGTCCTCATGTTCCTGCTCACCTTCTGTGGCTGCATTGGGTCCCTCCGCGAGAACATCTGCCTCCTGCAGACGGTGAGTGGTCAAGGCCCCACTGGAAAGACCCTGGCCCTCTCCCCATCATGCCTCTTAGCCTCCTAGGGCCCTTTGGTTTCCTTGTCCCACCCTACCCCCAGGCCTGTGCTGTCCACTCCTCAGTGCAGAGGTCAGCCCGGGTGACCCAGCACAGGGTGGCCACCCCCCAGGACAGTGCCCCAGAGGCAGCTGCCTTTCTCGTGTGGGGCATCTGGGAGAATTGCCTGGCAGCTCCTAGCATCCCCATGGCCCTGGGAGGGGCTGCTGCCATGAGTGGTCCTAGACACCTCTTCTTCCGGCTGCTCCACAGTTCTCCCTCTGCCTCACCGCCGTGTTCCTGCTGCAGCTGGCCGCTGGGATCCTGGGCTTCGTCTTCTCAGACAAGGTAATGCTGGGAGCCAGGAGGCCTCCTCAGGTGTGACCCAGAGGGAGGAAGGGAAGTTCCTGCCCATGTGTAGCCTGGTTAATTAACCACAGCTCCTTCCCGAGAAACATCAGCCGTTGAAAAGTTCATTAGGGGTGAATGAATAGCCTGTAAGCTCATCATATTTGAAGAGAATTTTAAGATCGTAAGGTGCTTTCCTCTGACAGTCTGAGAAGCTAACAGGGAAGTAAATTATACAAACACAAAGTTAAAATAACTTAGAAACTTTAATAGCAAATGACAGAATCAAACTCGATAATCAACTGGACCACTGACAATATGAAGAGCCTCTTATTTCTTTTAAAAATTGTTTATTGAGATAAACAGAAGGAAGGAAGGGGGAAGAGAACAAGATTTTGTTTTGAGGTTTATTTTTTCTTTCTTTTTTTTTTTTTTTTTGGTTGTTGTTTTTGTTTTTTAAGAGATGGGAGTCTCACTAGGTTGCCCAGGCTGGCCTTGAACTCCTGGGCTCAACTGATCCTCCTGCCTCCATCTCCTAAGCCTCTGGGATTACAGTCATGTGCCACCATGCTTGGCTTAAGAAAAGGTTTTGAACAAGGCTTACCATATCTGGAAATAGTCTGCCATTCAGTGACAGTCCTTTTTAAGAACCAGAATGCCTTTCCCAAAAGGCAAATGATTGCCAAGGGCGGAGTACAAAACTATGGAAAGAAAATTTGAGAAAAGTAGTGGGGCAGGAAGGAAGAGACTATGGTAGAAAATTATGAAATCGGGCCAGGTGCGGTGGCTCATGCCTGTAATCCCAGCGTTTTGGGAGGCTGAGGCGGGCAGATCACTTGAGGCCAGGAGTTCAAGTCCAGCCTGGCCAACATGACGAATCCCTGTCTCTACTAAAAAACACCAAAAAAATTAGCCGGGTGTCAGGAGGCTGAGGCACAAGAATCGCTTGAACCCAGGAGAAGGAGGTTGCAGTAAGCTGAGATCGCGCCACTACACTCCAGCCTAGGCGACAGTAAAACTGTGTCTAGAAAAGAAAAGAAAAGAGAAAAGGAGAGGGGATGGGGAGGGGAGAAAATTATGAAATCGAGAGCCACTGAGTTAATTCCGAATTTCCTAGTCCTCCTGGCTTACAGTAAGATCCTGAAATGATGTATTAAATGGCTGTTTTGAGTCTAAAGAGATGCAATTATCTAATATCCACTAGAGGGCAGTGCCTCAGCTCAGTAAGCTACTTTCTGCTAAAAAATTAAAAATTAGTTTGTTTTCATCAGTCAACAAGTATTTTGTGATAATAGCATTCAGAGATAGATACACATTGGAATATCTTGAAATGTGTCTCTGAAAAGCTTCAACAGCAGGTCCAGCATTTCTCCCGCCCACTGGTACCTGAGGGCCCTGGGATGGATGGGCTTTGGAACTGAACTGGCTATCTTCCACCATTAGGACTCGGTTCTGATTTCAAGGCAGACTCAGTTAAGAAGGATGATCCCTGTCTACTGTTATTTTTGCAGGAAGGAGCAAGTTAGGGATTAGTCCTGTGTTCTGATTCCTTGCCCATGTCTCCGGCAGGCTCGAGGGAAAGTGAGTGAGATCATCAACAATGCCATTGTGCACTACCGAGATGACCTGGATCTGCAGAACCTCATTGATTTTGGCCAGAAAAAGGTATGGGTCAGCCAGCGGTCTGGGGGACTGTGGGTAAAAGTGAATGTCATCCCAAGAGATGCCTCACCCTCTATGCCTGTGGGGCTCTTCATTACCTGCCAGGTAATGGCTTCTGGGAAGGGGTTTGGCAAAAAAGCACACGTAGCAGAGTGCTTTAAACGTACTTTTAAAGACACAGAACAGTATATATAGTAATCTACTGTGTTATAAGTGGTTACCTACAGGGGGTGAGGAACTGGGCAGATTCTTGAATATTACCTCTTCAAAAGTGACATTTTAGGCTGGTCCAAAGGGAGTGAGTTATCTCATTTGATTGTTCACAGTCAGCTACAGATCCAACTCCTTGTTCTACTCTTTCCCCTTTTCTCATTGCTGCACTTGACTAGACTAAAAAAAAGAAAGTTACATTTAAAAAATCGTGATAAAATTTACATAATGTAAAATTTACCATTTTTTAGCATACAGATCCGTGGCATGAAGTACCTTCAATTGTTGTGCAACCATCACTGCCATCTCCAGAACACTCATCTGCCCCAGCTGAAACTCTGTATCCATCAAACACTAACTCCCCGTTTCCTCTCTTGAAACTCTGTATCCATCAAACACTAACTCCCCGTTTCCTCTCTTGAAACTTTGTATCCATTAAACACTAACTCCCCATTTTCCTCTCCTGAAATTCTGTATCCATTGAACACCAACGCCCCATTTTCCTCTCCTCCAGCAACCACCATTCTACTTTCTGTCTGTAAATTTGACAACTCTAGGTACCTCAAATGAAGGGACTCACGGTATTAATACTTTTTTGAGTGGCTTATTTCACTTAGCGTGTCTTTAAGTTTCGTCTCTGTTGTAGCATGTGCCACAATTGCCTTCCTTTTGAAGGCTGAATAATATTCTGTTGCATGTATATGCCACATTTTGTTTATCCATTCATTCACCAGTGGAGAAAAGGGTTGCTTCCACCGTTCAGCTACTGTGAACAAGGCTGCTATGAATCAAAAGTTAACAATTAGGCCAGGCATGGTAGTTTACACCTGTAATCCCAGCACTTTGGGAGGCCAATGCAGGCAGATCATTTGAGGTCAGGAGTTTGAGACTAGCCTGGCCAACATGATGAAACCCTGTCTCCACCAAAAATACAAAAATTAGCCGGGTTTGGTGGCGCACACCTGTAGTCCCAGCTACTCAGGAGGCTGAGGTGCGAGAATAGCTTGAATTTGGGAGGTGGAGGTTGCAGTGAGCCAAGATCGTGCCATTGCACTCCAGCCTGGGTGACAGAGAGAGACTCTGTCTCAAAAATAAATAAGTAAAAAATAAAAAGTTAACTTTTTTTTCCCCTGAGATGGAGTCTTGCTCTGTCACCCAGGCTGGGGTGCAACGGCACGATCTTGGCCCACTGCAACACCCGCCTCCTGGGTTCAAGTGAATCCCCCTGCCTCAACCTCCTGAGTAACTGGGATTACAGGTGCCCACCAAACCATGCCCAGCTAATTCTTGTATTTTTAGTAAAGATGGGGTTTTGCCATATTGGCCAGGCTGGTCTTGAACTCCTGACCTCAGGTGATCCACCCGCCTCGGCCTCCCAAAATGCTGGGATTATAGGCGTGAGCCACAGTGCCTGGCCAAAAAAGTTAACTTTTAAGTAAAAGTGCTTTTGAGACAAGTCCTGAGTTCCCCTTCCTCTGGTGCAATAGACACTTGACTTTGAGATCCAGTTTGCTCTCTTGGAGTAATGATGGACTCACAATATTGAAGATTCCTCCCCTGTGTTTTCTCTATCTTAAGAAGTTTTTCAGCACTGATCATTTAATTATTTCAGCCAATACTTTTAATCACTTACATTTTCCTGCAAAGCCAGAAACTTCTCTCAAGAAGATTATAGCTGGCCGGGCGCGGTGGCTCACGCTTGTAATCCCAGCACTTTGGGAGGCTGAGGCGGGTGGATCACGAGGTCAGGAGATCGAGACCACTGTGAAACCCCGTCTCTAATAAAAATACAAAAAAATTAGCCGGGCATGGTGGCGGGTGCCTGTAGTCCCAGCTACTCGGAGAGGCTGAGGCAGGAGAATGGTGTGAACCCGGGAGGCAGAGCTTGCAGTGAGCCAAGATCGCGCCACTGCACTCCAGCCTGGGAGACAGAGCGAGACTCCGTTTCAAAAAAAAAAAAAGAAGATTATAGCTGAGTATGTAAAACAAAATATATGTACAACTGTAATACCAACAAGCACAGTGGTAAGTTATAACAAGATATACAAAGTAATAGAAATTAAGAAGTGAGAATATCTTCAGGCGAAGGCAACTGGGAAGCTGGAGCTCAAAGTTTAAGGCTGTGTTAAAACACAACTGAAGTTCCCAGTAGAAGCTTGCTATAGACTTTTGGTGGCTCTGAGAATTCCCCTGGTCACCTCAGTGTGAGGGGTGGGTGATTCTTAACCTCTGGTGGGTTTTGTTGCAGTTTAGCTGCTGTGGAGGGATTTCCTACAAGGACTGGTCCCAGAACATGTATTTCAACTGCTCGGAAGACAACCCCAGTCGAGAGCGCTGCTCTGTGCCTTACTCTTGTTGCTTGCCTACCCCTGACCAGGTGAGCCAGCATCCCACCTCATTTCCTCCTGGGCAGCGAGCTGAGTCACTTTCTGATGGGGGCAGCTGCTATTGGGAATCCCCATCCCCTAGCTTAATGGATCAGTCATGTGGGACAGCTGTCAGGTGTTTTTCTTCACCCCAACCTGATGCTTCTGTTAACCTCATGCTCAGGTAGTCCACATGGAGTTCAGAAGGGACAGATTTAAGTTTTAAGTTCAGATTCAGTACCTGTGCAGGTTTGTTATATAAGTAAACTTGTGTCTTGGGGGTTTGTTGTACAGATTATTCCACCACCCAGAGCAAAGAGACCTGGATCCTGACCTCTCAGAGGAAGGGAAGTCTGCATTTGGCAACTTCCAACCCAATATCCTCCACATATATTCTCTGACAATTTAGGAGTTTAGGAAGGATGGGAAGCCCATCGGCTAAGGCCCCAAACAAAAAGGTATTGGCATTAGAGTCCCAACTGGCTTTTCAACTCTTTCCACAGGCAGTGATCAACACTATGTGTGGCCAAGGTATGCAGGCCTTTGACTACTTGGAAGCTAGCAAAGTCATCTACACCAATGGCTGTATTGACAAGTTGGTCAACTGGATACACAGCAACCTATTCTTACTTGGTGGTGTGGCTCTAGGCCTGGCCATCCCCCAGGTAACTTACCCTATGAGACTTGTTGGTCCCACACACTCTGTAAAGACTCCTTTGTTTTGGGGAAGGCACTTGGGGATCAGCGAGGGTGTCAGGCACTGACATGGCTGAGGGGTAGGGAAAGGGATAGTGCTGGCCACACTGGGAAGATCGAGCCAGGGAAAACAAGGCCATCACTCACTGCTGAGGGCCCAATTCCTTCTTGCCTCTCCCAGCTGGTGGGAATTCTGCTGTCCCAGATCCTAGTAAATCAGATCAAAGATCAGATCAAGCTACAGCTCTACAACCAACAGCACCAGGCTGACCCATGGTACTGAGAATCCATCCTGCACCTCCTCACCATGGAAACTGGCAAGCCTCATCAACCAACAGCAGCGGGTGCTGATAACAGCACCAAATGGAGATTTGGATTCCCGCCCCCCAGTGACAGCCCAGTGGGAAGAAGCAAACTCCAGATGGGCAGAAGGCAAGGTGCACAGGTGGCTCCGGTCTCAGGAGGATGCGCCTCCTCTCCCCCATCCCAGCCCTCAGCATTGTGCCAGAGTGATACCCTTAAGTGTTTGGGTTTATGTTTTCAGTTTTGTTTGGGAAACAGCAGTTGCACAGAGTTGAGGGGTACTGCTGCTGCCTTTTCACCGAGGCACTGCCACCACCAGCTCTACCAGGGATGCTCTTGAGCTTGGCAGACATACTTAGATCCTAACGTGCCAGTGAGACCTGGCTGTGGAGAGTAGCACTGGCAGCCCTGCCTGGACTCCACTTGGCATGATACCAGCTCCAGAAGGGAAGGGAGTGGAGCAGGCAGTGAGGAGCGAGCCTGGGGGTCGGCTGGGGACAGCCGTATGTGCTAGGTAGGAGTGGAGGGGGATATGTTTACCAAATGCCTGTCCTGCCATCCTCCCAGGTAGTCAGAGTGAGCTACATCCTGCCCCGCCTTCATTTCCATGGAAACATGGCAGCTAGGGCACGGGGTACAACAGCAGCCAAATTCTTCCCCACCTCCCTTACTTCGAAAAAAAATTGGAACCCTGGTCCCTATACTCTGCAGTCAGAAGTGGGACTGAGCCATACATGCCCTTGAATTCCTCCCTGTCTGGCCCTCCCTCTCCAGCAAGCAGGGTTTTCTTTAACTTGGCAGTGTGCAGAGGAGAAGTGGTAACACCCCCACCCCATTCCCCTGCATCGGAGCTCAGTATTCCTACAGGGTAAGAGGTAGGAATCTTGTTGGGGCGAGGGTAGCCAGAAGTGGCAATAAAAGCGTGTTGACCTGGGCTACGCTGGACTCCATGAATTTTCCATTCTAGCAACTGGAAGGGGAGGGGTAGAAGGGCCCTGCAGAGGACGGCACTGGAGACTCTCCTAAACGCCACACACCTCCCCCTTGCTGCCCGCCACACGCGCGTCTCCTTCAACCGATGCATTGCCACCCTCCCACAGCCTCGCCCTCTGCTCTAAATTAGATCGAAAGAGTCCCATTTCCAATCTAGGAACAGCATAATTTTGTTCCAAAACCTGATGTGTTTTTTTCGAATTAAAATTAATTTGTCACCCAAAACAGGAGGGGGATGGGGAGGAGGGACATGAGCACTCCGCTGGGGCCGGGACGGGGGATGAGGAGGAAGAAGGCCCTCTCTTCCCCTACCCGGGCCCTCCACGAGCTTCTCCCCGAGTCGGCTGCAGGGAGGACTCCGAGGAAGCTCGGCGCGGTGCGCCGGGCCTCCTGGCGCCGGGAGGAGCGCGCGAGGCAGGCGGGGCGGGCGCGTCCGGGGCGGGGCGCTGGACTTCGTGGGTGGTCCCCGCCCCCGTGGCGGCCTCGGCCAGCGCCTGCGTCCCCCGACCGGAGATGGGGGCTGTGCGAGCCGCTTGCCCAGCGAGTGTTCCCGGAGTCTCCTCGCCGCACCCCGCTATCGGGTGCTCAGACCAGGGGCTCGGCCTGGCGGGGGATAGCCTCGACCGAACTGCTGCGGGGACAAAGAGCCGCGAGTTCGCTCCCTGCCCCCAGTGTCTCCTTAGTGAGCCTTCTGCTCCTAGGAAGGCACCTTTCCAGCAGCCGCTGGGCCCCGGCCAGTGTTTAGCTCCCAACTAGTAACAGACGGAAAGAAAAAATAAAATCATCCAGAATCTAGAATAAAAAGTAAGGGCCTTTTATTCTGGGAGAGGACAGTTAAAAAATGCGCTTTCTTGCTAACTTGCCTGTCTTGCTTAGTGCCAGAGAAGTGCACTTTATAAACTTCTTTAAGTGACACGGACCCAGAAGTCGATGTCTTGGGTTAGAGGTTGGAGCGATGCGCCCTCTGGGTTCAGCGGCTTTGAGGAGCTCACCCTGCAGCGAGCTCCGTTTGGGGCCCCTGGGAGGAAGTAAGAGACCAGAAACTGTGACCCTCAGAATGATTATTCAAATCTGGATTTTCAAAACTAAGAACTACACTTTCACCATGGCCTCTACTGTCTCTCAGTATCTAGCCTCCTGGGTCTGGACTAAAAGTCTGGGAACTTCTGACCATGCCCCAGACTTTATAATGCACAGAGCAAATGTTCAGTACAGTGCAGTTCAGGGTTCCTAGCTAGACTGCAAATTGCCAGTGTCTCTGATTCTCAGTCTCTAGCTTTCTTTCTCTTCGGCCTGATGCTGGGGAAGAAAATATGCGAAGTTTTATATTTCATATTTGCTCCTTGAATTTCTACCTATTTCTAGTAACCCTCCTCCCAAGCACACACTGTTACCAGGAGTCCTTCCCAAGAGAGGGTTCTTGGATCTGACACGAGAAAGAATTCAGGGCAAGTCCATAAAGTGAAAGCAAGTTTATTAGAAAAGTAAAGGAATAAAGAATGGCTACTCCATAGACAGAGCAGCCCCAAGGGCTGCTGGTTGCCCATTATTATGGTTATTTCTTGATGATATGCTAAATAAAGGGTGGACTATTCATGCCTCACCTTTTTAGACCATGTAAGGTAACTTCCCGACGTTGCCATGGCATTTGTAAACTCTCGTGGTGCTGATGGGAGCGTAGCAGTGAGGACGACCAGAGGTCACTCTGGGTCACAACATTTTGGTTGTGGTGGGTTTTGGCCGGCTTCTTTACCGCAATCTGTTTTATCAGCAAAGTATTTCTGACCTGTATCTTGTGCCGACCTCCTATCTTATCCTGTGACTTAGAATGCCTTAATCTGCTGGGAATGCAGCCCAGTAGGTCTCAGCCTTATTTTACCCAGCCCCTATTGAAGATGGAGTTGCTCTGGTTCAAACGCTTCTGACACCACTACTTCAGAATAGCTAATCAGATATAGGCCGCAAAGGTGGTTGAATGAAAGGAGATTCTTGGGGACAGCAGAACTCAGGCTGGGTACACAGAGGTGGAGAGAAAGGCCTGAAGGATGGTGAAAACCTGGCAGGGTGGCACGCCAAGAAAGGCACCACTAAGTTCTGCGGGCCTCAAGCCCTGCACTTAAACAGAGACTTGTGTCCAGAAGAGCAAATTTTGCAGAATGTTCAGTGAAATTCTGATTTCCTCCTATCAGTTTTTTATTGCTACTGTTACAAATTACCAGACATTTAGTAGTTTAAAGCAACACAAATTTATCTTACATTCTGGAAGTAAGAAGTCCAAAATGGGTCTCACTGAGCTAAGATCAAGGTGTGAGCAGGGCTGTATTCCTTCTCGGGGACTTCAGGGGAGAATCCATCTTTCCTGTTCCCAGAGGCCACGTGCATACCTTTGGGTGGTCCCTTTCTCCAACTTCTGTCATCACATCTCCTTTTTCTCTGACTCTCATACTGCCCCCTGACAGGACCCTTGTGACTGTATTGGCCCATCTAGATTATCCAGGATGCCCTTCCCCCATGAAGATAGTGAATTTCGCCACGTCTACAAAGTCCCTTTTACCATGTAAGGAAAGAGATGCATCAGTTCTAGGGATTAGGGCATGGACATTTTTGGGGTGGCATGATTTAGCTCATTACATCCCCCTTTCCAGCCTCGTGAATGCCTTCAGGTGCGGGACATTTGGAAATGAGCTGATGTTGGATGCTGGCAAGAGTTTGAGGTAGGTATTCTCTGGCCTTCGTTCTGATAATTATATAACATCTATCAAGTGCTTACTATGCACCAGGCACATATTTGTTATGAAGTTCAATATGCAGCCTTTGCTATTTTCTGACTTATCCTCATCCTGAAGACCAGATATGTTAACAGGGCCAGAGACCAGGTTCAAAAAGGAGAGCAGGCCAGGTGCAGTGGCTCATGCCTGTAATCCCGGCACTTTGGGAGGCCAAGGCAGGAGGATCACTTGAGCCCAGAAGTTTGAGACCAGCCTGGGCAACATAGGGAGACCTTGTCTGTACAAAACATAAAAATTAGCCAGGCATGGTGACATGTTGGCTCTACTGTCTCTTGCTATCTAGCCTCCTGAGTTAGTCCCAGCTCCTTCGGAAGCTAAGGTGGGGAGGATCACTTGAGCCTGGGAGTGGGTGGGGGTGGGGGTGGGGGTGGGAGGCAGGGAGGTGGGTGTCGAGGCTGCAGAGAGCTGTGATCACCCCACTGCACTCCAGTGAGCAACAGAGAAAGACTCTTTCTCTCTCTCTCTCTCTCTCTCTCTCACACACACACACACACACACACACACACACACACACACACACACACAGAGCAAGCAGCACAGCTTCTTCCACCAGCAGTTCTTCTGTTCTGTCTTGTAAACACCCCCACCCCACCCCCAAAAATAAGAGTAATTAGATATTTCAAATCATCATAGATAAAGCACTTAGGGGAGGGAATAAAGTAAGGGGTAACCGCAGTCTAGAACTCCAGTTGGAAATTAAGCCTCCAGAGTCTTCTCATTACCGTATCGGGAACCTGGAAAATCAATCAAATGAATGGAAATAGCAAAGGGATTCCAGAAATATTTTGGACATCGGTGCTCACTGTCTAATAAACAAGAAGCAATGCAATGTTGAGAGGAAGCTGTAATCGTAATTACTAATAAATGCTATTAGACAAATGAATTACAGTGTGGAAAATAAGTAACAAATTCCTACCTCACACTGTGCACTGCAAAGTATTCCAGAAGGGTAAAAGAGCTAAGATTTTAAAGTAAAACAAACAAGAAAACCGGAATATCATACTGTCCTAGCTCTAGGAAGCTAGAGTAGACAGCTTTTCAGTGTATCTTCCCAACTTGCAATGATTCCTTCTTCTTTGGAAACTGGTGTCCACCCCTCAAGCCATAGGGGTGAGTCTTGAGGAGCCATATTTATCCTCTAAGGCCTGGTCCCCTAGCCATAGCTGATTGGATCCAGCTCAGGCACTCTATTCGTTTCCTAGGGCTCCCATCACAAAGTGCCACAAAAATAGATCACTTAAAACAACAGATATTTATTGTTTCACAGTTTTGGAGGCTGGAAGTCTGAAATCGAGGTGTTGACTGGGCCATGCTCCTCAGAAGCCTCCAGGGGAGGATCCTTCCTTGTCCTTTCCAGCTTCTGGTAGCTGGGTATTCCTTGGCTTGTGGCTGTATAAATGCAGACTCTGCCTCCCTCTTCATCTTCCCCCTGTGTCTGTGTCCCAATTTCCCTCTTCTCATAAGGATGCCAGTCACATTGGATCAAGGCCCACTGTACTCCAGTATCCTCATCTTTTTTTTTTTTTTTTTTTTTTTTTTAAGATGAAGTCTTGCTCTGTCACCCAGGCTGGAGTGCAGTGTCACGATCTCGGCTCACTGCAACCTCCACCTTCCGGGTTCAAGCGATTCTCCTGCCTTATCTCCCTAGTAGCTGGGATTACAGGCACGCACTACCACACCCAGCTAATTTTTGTATTTTTAGTAGAGTCAGGGTTTCACCATGTTGGTCAGGATGGTCTTGAACTCCTGACCTCAGGTGATCTGCCCATCTCAGCCTCCCAAAATGCTGGGATTACAAGCATGAGCCACCACGCGCCTGGCCTCCAGTATCATCATCTGAATTAATTACTTCTGCAGTGACCCTATCTCCAAATAAGGTCCCAATCTGAGGTGCAGGGGTCTAGGGCTTCAACATATCTTTTTTAAGAAGACAAAATTCAACCCACAACAGGCACCTAACCCAAACAGTAACAAACAGAGTTATTTCCCTGGGACTTGGGAATTGAGAATGAGGTTCTTGTCACAGCCTGGGCTGGTCTCATGAAGAAAGAGAAGGCAAAGGGAGGCTGAGGTACCAGCCCTCTTATGCTCCAGGGACTGATTATGGAGGAAGTCTATTCCCAAAAAGAAGAGAAGGAAAGGAGTGGGGTGGGGTGAGGAGGAAGAAGAGGAGTCCTTCTGGAAGCGCCTTTCCTCTATAATCCCAGAACCTTTCTGCAGCGGCACTGCTTTCCGGCCGTGGCTTCCCTGTCTGCTTACAGTAAAGCCTGTTTTGTTTGCTTAGGGAAGCTCAACTGGTTTCTCTTGCTTGCAAGCAGAGTTAATAGAAAAGCTAGAATCAGAGTAAGATGCTGTATTAGTTCTCTTTTGCTGCTGTAACAACTTTCCACAAACTCAGCACTCAAAACAACACAAATTTGGCCGGGTGCAGTGGCTCATGCCTGTAATCCTAGCACTTTGGGAGGCCTAGGCGGGTGGATCACCTAAGGTCAGGAGTTTGAGACCAGCCTGGCCAACATGGTGAAACCCTGTCTCTACTAAAAGTATAAAAGTTAGCCAGGTGTAGTGGCACATGCCCGTAATCCCAGCTACTTGGGAGGCTGAGACAGAATCCCTTGAACATGGGAGGCAGAGGTTGCAGTGAGCCAAAATCACGCCACTTCACTCCAGCCTGGGTGACAGAGTGAGACTGCACCTCAAAAAAAAAAAAAAAAAAAAAAGCAACACAAATTTTTTATCTTACATTCTGTTGGTCAGAAGTCTGCTGCGAGTCTCACTGGGTTAAAACCAAGGCATCAGCAGGACTGCATTCCTTGCTGGAGATTACAGGGACAATACATTTCTTTGTCTTTTCCTGCTTCTTGAGGCTACCTGCTTTCTTTGGTTGGCAGCCCCTTCCTCCATCTTCCAAGTCTGCAAGGGCAGGGCAGGTACTTCTCACACTACTGTCTCTCTGTGGCCAGGAAAGATTCTTCACTCCTGTGATTAGCTTGGGCCCATCTGCATAATCGAAAACACTTTCCCCATCTCCAGGAATGTAACCTTAATCACACCATTTGCAAAGTCCCTTTTGCCATATGAGGTAATGTATCCACAGGTCCTGGGGATTAGGATATGGATTTCTTTAGGGCATATTATTTTGCCAACCACAGATGCACAATAGACTATATTATGACCATTTGTAGTAAGATAGATGACCAAGCATTTCTTTGTACTGTTTCTTTTTCTTTTTCTTTTTTTTTGAAACGGAGTCTCACTCTGTCACCAGGCTGGAGTGCAGTGGCACGATCTCCACTTACTGCAACCTCTGCCTCCTGGGTTCAAGTGATTCTCCTGCCTCAGCCTCCCAAGTAGCTGGGATTACAGGCATGTGCCACCACACCCAACTAATTTTTGTATTTTTGGTAGAGACAGGATTTCACCATGTTGGCCAGGATGGTCTCAATCTCTTGACCTTGTGATCCGCCTGCCTCGGCCTCCCAAAGTGCTGGGATTACAGGTGTGAGCCACTGGTACTGTTTCATTTTCTTACAAAATTGATTAATTTCAACAATTCAGGCTGAAGCTCTTTTTGAGGAACATAGGGTCAATTCTGTGACATTCAAGGACCTTTATTTAGCTGCCTTCTCATAGCAGACGTTTTAACTCTCCCAGAAAGACATCAAATGAGTACATATTCCCAAAGGCCTCATTGGAGCCAGGGAAGAATAAACAGAATTGGGTGAAATATGTATTTCCCACTAAAGAATTTCATTTACGGCTGGGCATGGTGGTTCATATAATCCCAGCAATTTGAGAGGGTGAAGTTGGAGGGTTACTTGAGCCTGAGAGTTCAAGACTAGCCTGGGCAACACAGGGAGACCCCATCTCTACAAGAAAAAAATAAAAAATTTAGCCAGGCACGATGGTGTGTACCTGTGGTCCCAGCTAGATGGGAGGCTGAGGTGGAAGGATCACTTGAGCCCAGGAGGTCAAGGAGGCTGTAGTGAGCCATGTTTGTGTGCTACTGGACTCCAGCCTGGGCGTCAGAGAGAGGCTGTCTCAAAAAAAAAAAAAAAAAAAAAAAAGGCCTTTATGAAAATATAATTACCAGAAAAAGGCTATTTGAAAAAAATGTGGTGGCCAGGCACAGTGGCTCACACCTATAATCCCAGCACTTTAGGGAGCAAAGACGGGAGGATGACTTGAGCCCAGGAGTTTGAGACTAGCCTAGGCAATATAGGAAGACCCCCTCTCTGCAAAAAAGTTTTAAAAATTAGGTGAGCCTGTTGGCAAGCGCCTGTAGTCCCAGCTACTGAAAAGGCTGAGGCAAAAGGATTCCTTGAGCCCAGGAGGTTGAGGCTACGGTAAGCCATGATTGCACCACTGCACTCCAGCTTGGCTGGCAGAGGAAGACCCTATCAAAAAAAAAAAAAAAAAAAAGGAAGGAAAGAGGGAAGGGAGGGGAGAAGAGAGAAGGGGAGGGAAGGGGAGCGGAGGGGAGGGGAGCAGAGGGGAGGAGAGGGAAAAGGGAAAGAAGGAAGGAAGGAAGGAAAGAAAGAAAGAAAAAAGAAAGAAAGAAAGAAAGAAAGAAAGAAAGAAAGAAAGAAAGAAAGAAAGAAGGAAAGAAATGTGAAATCTCCTCTGAACTGAGAGTCTGGGGTGAATACTTTAATAAAAGTAATGTTTCTGGCAGGGGGCTATAAGGTCTAATTTCTGTATAGATACAATAAATGAAATGGACACCTGTAGGAAGCCAGGTACACCCACACATTCACTCAACAAATGTAGTGTGCCAGGTGCCGTTCTAGCACCAGGGAGAGAACATAACAAATGCTTGCCCTCCTAAGTTTACGTTCTACTGGAGCTGACAGATGTATGCAAATATATGTTATAGCTTATCCATTATATATACTATAAAGTCAGATATAGGCTATGAAGATATAGACAATGAAGAAAAATAAAGCAAGTTGAGAGGATAGAGAGTGATGGAGGGAGTGCTATTTTTGATGAGACATTTTTTGTTTTTTGTTTTTTTTAGAGACGTGGTCTTGGTCTTGCTGTGTTTCTTAGGCTGGCTTCAAACTCCTGGGCTCAAGCGATCCTCCTGCCTCAGCTTCATGAGGTGCTGGGACTACAAGGCACTTTTTAAAAAAACTTTAATTTTTTTTTGTTAAATAATTACAGACTCATAGAAGGTTGCAAAGAAATGCACAGGGAAGTCCCATGCACTTTTCCCCAACCTCACCCAATGTTAACATCTTATACAATTACAGTACAATACATTATCAGAACCAAGGAATTGACACTGCTACAATGTATAGAACTTATCTGGATTTCAGCAATCATATATGCACTTATTTGCATATGTGTGCATGGCTCTATGTAATTTTATCACATGTAGTTTTGTGTAATCACCACTACAATCAAGGTATACTCAACTGGGTATGTGAATTACATCTCCATGAAACTGCTACAAAAAAATGCTCAACTGTGCCATCATCACAAGACACATTGGTGTTACCCCTTCATAGCCACACCCATTCCTCCCCACCATCACTAACCTCCAGCAACCACCAATCTGTTCTCCTCCCCTATAATTATGTTATTTCATGAATGTTACAGAAATGGAATCATGCAGTAGTTATCCTTTTGAGGCTGGCTTTTTTCACTCAGCATAATTTCTTTGAGCGCCATCCAAGTTGTTGTGTGTATCAATAGTTTGTTCCTTTTTATTTCTGAGTATTATTCCATGGTATGGATAAACTACAGTTTGTTTAACCACTCACCCATTAAAGGACATTTGGTTGGTTTCCAGTTTTGAGCTATTACAAATAAAACTGCCATGACCATTTCTGTACAAGTTCCTGCGTGAAAATAAGCCTTCATTTCTCTTGGAGAGATGCCCAGGAATGTGATTGCTGGGTCATATGGTATATATGTTTTTTCCAGAAACTGACAAATTGTTTTCCAGGGTGGCTCTATCATTTTATGCTCCCCAGCACTGTACGAATGACTCAGTTTCTCTGCAGCATTGCCAGCATTTGGTGTTCATCACTACTTTTTTTTTTTTTTAGACAGAGTCTCACTCTGTCACCTAGGCTGGACTGCAGTGATGTGATCTCAGCTCATTGCAGCCTCCACCTCCTGGGTTCAAGCGATTCTCCTGCCTCAGCCTCCTGAGTAGCTGGGACTACAGGCATGTGCCACAATGCCCAGCTAATTTTTTGTATTTTCAGTAGAGATGGGGTTTCACCGTGTTAGCCAGGATGGTCTCGATCCATCTCCTGGCCTTGTGATCTGCCCACCTTGGCCTCCCAAAGTGCTGGGATTACGGGCATGAGCCACCGCACCCGGCCCACAATTTTTTATTTTAGTCATTTTGATCAGCATGTGGTAATATTTCATTATGCTTTAATTTGCATTTCTCTAATGGCTAATGATACTGAACATCTTTTCATGTGTCTATTTGCCACCTATATATTCTCTTTGGTAAAATGCCTGTGCATGTCTTTTTCCCGTTTTCTAATTGGATTGTTTGTTTTTTTAAGTACTGTTTTCAAGTTCTTTGTATGTTCTAGATACAAGGCTTTGTTGAACATGCAATTTACAAATATCTTCTCCCAGTATTTAATTTGTCTTTTTATTCTTTTAACAGTGTCTTTTGCAGAGCAAAAGTTTTAAATTCTGATGAGGTAAAATTTGTCAATTTTTCCTCTTCTGGTTTTGCTTTTTATTTTTTATTTTACTTTTATTTAACTTCTTTAGAGATAAGGTCTCACTATGCTGCCCAGGCTGGAGTGCAGTGGCTGTTCACAGCTGCAATCATAGAGCACTGCAGCCTTGAACTCCTGAGCTCAAGTAATCCTCCTGCTTCAGCCTTCTGAGTAGCTGGGACTGCAGGTGTGCATCACTGTGCCTGGCTCTGGGTTGTGCTTTCGGTATCAAGTCTAAGAACTCTTTGCCAGGTATAAGTCCTGAAGATTTTCTATGTGTTTTCTAGAAGTTCTATGGTTTTATATTTACATTTAAGTGCATGATTTGTTCTGAGTTAATTTTTGTTTAAGGTGTGTGAGGTTTACATAGTTTTATTTTATTTTTATTTTTTTGCATATGGATATGTAATTGCTCTAGCACCATTTATTGAAAAAGTTCTCCTCCACCATTGAACTGCTTTTGCTACTTTGTCAAAAACTAATTGGCCATATATGTGGGCATATTTCTGGGTTCTCTGTTCTGCTACATTGATTTATGTGTCTATCTTTCTACCAGTACCACATTGTCTTGATTACTGTAACTATATAGTCAGCCTTAATATCAGCCAGTGATTCCTCCCACTTTAATCTTTGTCAAAAATTGAGTAAGGCCTTCACTTTCCATATTAGTTTTGGAATAAGCTTGTCTATGTCTACCAAAAAACTTGTTTTCTTTCTTTCTCAAAACTTGAGATTTTGATAGGAATTTTGTTAAACCTAGAGGCTTAGGGAATTAACTTAGGGGAAAGTGACATCTTTGCTATGTTTGATCTTTTGATTCATGAACATAGTATGCCTCTCCAAGGATTTAGGTTCCTTGTGATTTCTTTCATCACCATTTTATAATTTTCATCATATAGATTCTTTATAAATTTTGTTAGATTTGTACTTAAGTATTTCATTTCTTTCTTTTTTTTTTTTTTTTTTTTTTGAGATAAGTTTCACTCTTTCGCCCAGGCTGGAGCGCAATGGCATGATCTCGGCTCACTGTAACCTCCATCTCCCGGGTCCAAGTGATTCTCCTACCTCAGCCTCCCCAGTAGCTGGGATTACAGGCACCTGCCATCATGCCCAGCTAATTTTTGTGTTTTTGTAGAGATGGGGTTTCACCATGTTAGCCAGGCTGGTCTTGAACTCCTGACCTCAGGCTATCCACCCACCTCGGCCTCCCAAAGTGCTGGGATTACAGATGTGACCCATGGTGCCCAGTGAAGTATTTCATTTTCTCTGGAGCAGTTTGTTAGGAATGCCTTCTTGAGAGAGGATATTTGAATGGCCCTAAATGAGAACATAAGAGTAAGCCTGAGTGCCAAGATCCTGAGGCAAGTGCTTGCTTGGTGTGTGTAAGGATACACAGCAAAAACTATACCCATTAATCAGTAAAAAGGACAGCATGTTCAAGGTGGTGTGAGCTAGAAAAAGAGTGGTAGCAAATGAGATCCAGGAAGTTGCCAGGGATTAGCGGGACCTTGGTGAAGTCCTGATGAGAAATTGCAGTTTTACTCTAAGTGTGATGAAATGCCATCAGAGTGTTGAACACAAGAACGATATAGTCAGACATATTTTAGAAGGATGACCCTGGCACCTGAATGCAGAATTGGTTGTAGGAGGCTAAGGGGAAACAGGAAAGCTGTTAGCTCTTGGAGTGGCCTAGAGGACAAGTGACAGTAGCTCAGATGAGGGTGGCAAGTGTGAAGGTGACAAGGAGTAGTTGGAGTCTAGATTTACTTTGAAGGTGTAGCTGTCAGGATTTGCTGATGACTCGGTGTGAGATGTTAGAGAGAGAGAGAAGAGGCATGTATGGCTCCAAGGATCTTGAACCGTGCAGTGGGTGAACAACGGTGCCATTTACTGAGAAGAGAACTACATTATTCAGTATAAAAACAGAACTGTCAACCAGCACAGTGACCTTGCACCTGTAGACCCAGCGATTTCGAAGGTTGAGGTGGTGAGGGGGTATCATTTGAGCCAAAGAGTTTGAGGCCAGCCTGGGCAATATTTGACCCCATCTAAAAAAAAAAAAAAAAAAAAAAAGAAAGAAAAAAAGAACTGTCACTACCCAGAAAAGACCTGAAACCTAATATCTCAGTGTGCAGTCACAGACTGGCATGGGATAAGATTACCTTTCCGAAACCAGCCACATTTCTACAATGTTGGCAACTAGTTGGAATTCCAGAAACCACTGAGATGGTACCATAAGATGGATGTTGGAGATGAAAGAAAAGTGAAACCAGTAGTTCTTAAGCACGTAAGAACCAAGCTTTTTCATGTTACTTCACACTAATCTTCATTAGACTCCTTATAGCTAAGTAAAAATACACTTGGTTTTCCCCTTTTTTCTTTCTTAAAAAATTGTAGTAAAGTATATATAATATAATATTTATTATTGTTATTATTTTTTGAGGCACAGTCTTGCTTTGTCTCAGCTCACTGTAACCTCCGCCTCCTGAGTTCAAGTGATTCTCCTGCCTCAGCCTTCCAAGCGGCTGGGACTACAGGCACATGCCACCATGCCTGGCTAATTTTTGTATTTTTAGTAGAGATGGGGTTTGACCACGTTGGCCAGGCTGGTCTCAAACCTCTGACCTCAAGTGATCCACCTGCCTTGGCCTCCCAAAGTGCTGGGATTACAGGCATGAGCCACAGTGCCCGGCCTCTGTATTTATTATTTTAACTATTTGTAAATTTACAATTCAATATATTCACAATGTTGCACAACCATCACCATCTATAGCCAAAACTCTTTCATCATCCTCAACAAAAACTCTACCTGTTAAACAATAAACTCCCTTTTACCACTTTCCCCAGCCCTTGGAAACTTCTATTATTTTCTATTTCTATGAATTTGCCTGTGCTGGGCACCTGAGATCAGTGGACTCACAATATTTGTTCTTTTGTGTCTGGCTTATTTATTAAACATATTGCTTTCAAGGTCCATCCATGTTATCCATATATCAAAATTTCATTCTTTTTTATGGCTTAGTAATATTCCATTATTATTGGATATACCACATTTTGTTTATCCATTCATCCATTGATAGACACTTGGGTTACTCCCACCCTTTAGCTATTGTGAGTAATACTGCTGTGAACATTGATGTACAAATATCTCTCTGCTTTCAGTTCTTTCAGATTACAAATACCGAGGGGTGGAATTGCTGGATCACATGTTAGTTCTATGTTTAGCCTTTTGAGAAACCACCAAACTGTCCTTCACAGCAGCTGCACCATTTTACATTTCCACCAGTAACTTATGAGGGTTCCAATTTATCCACATCTTCACCAATACTTGTTATTTTCTCTGCTTGTTTTAATTATAATCATCCTGGCTGGGCGTGGTGGCTCACGCCTGTAATCCCAACACTTTGGAAGACCAAGATGGGCAGATCACTTGAGGTCAGGAGTTCAAGAGCAGCCTGGCCAACATAGGGAAAACTCCATCTCTACTTAAAAAAAAAAAAAAAATTAGCCGGGCGTGCACCTAGAATCCCAGATACTCAGGAGGCTGAGGTAGGAGAATTGCTTGAACCTGTGAGGCGAACGGTGCAGTGAGCCAAGATTGCACCACTGGACTCCAGCCTGGGGGCAGAGTGAGACTCTGTCTCAAAAAAGAAAAAAAAATCTATAATCATCCTAATAAATGTGAAGTGGTATCTCACAATGGTTTTGATTTGCATTTTCCTTATGGCTAATGATGTTGAGCATCTTTGCATGTGTTTATTAGCTAGTTGTGTATCGTCTTTGGAAAGATGTCTATTCAAGTCTTTGCCCCCTTTTTAGTTGTGTTGTTTCTCTTTTTATTGTTACTGAGTTTCAGGAGTTCCTTATATATTCTGGATATGATGCCTTATCAGACATATGTTTCATAAATATTTTCTCCCATTCTAAACGTTGTCTTTTTGCTTTCTTGACAGTATCCTTTGAAGCACAAAAGTTCTTAATTTTGAGGAAGTCCAATTTCTCTATTTTTTCTTTTATATAGTCTTTTTTTTTTTTTTTTTTTTTTAGATGGAGTCTCTGTTGACCAAGCTGAAGTGCGGTGGTGCAATCTCAGCTCACTGTAACCTCTGCCTGCTGGGTTCAAGCAATTCTTCTGCCTCAGTCTCCCAAGTAGCTGGAACTACAGGTGTGTGCCACCATGCCTGGCTAATTTTTGTATTTCTAGTAGACACAGGGTTTCACCATGTTGGCCAGGCTGGTCTCGATCTCCTGACCTCAAGTGATCCACCGGCCCCGGCCTCCCAAAATGCTGGGATTACGAATGTGAGCCACCGCGCCCGGCTGCTCAGTTTAACTAATTTTTCTTTTATCCTCCCAAGTAGCCTGTGCTTTTGGTATCATATCCACAAAATCATTGTGAAATTCAATGTCATGCAGATTTTCCCCAGTGCTTTCTTTTAGAAGTTTCATAGATTTCGTTTTCAAATTTAGGCCTTTGATTAATTTTGAGTTAATTTTTGAATATCATTTAAGGTAAGGGTCCAACCTCATTCTTTTGCATGTGTATATGCAGTTTCCCCAGCTCTACTGGTTGAAAAGACTGTCTTTTGGCCAGGCGTGGTGGCTCACGCCTGTAATCCCAGCACTTTGGGAGGCCGAGGTGGGCGGATCACGAGGTCAGGAGATCAAGACCATCCTGGCTAATGCAGTGAAATGCCATCTCTACTAAAAATACAAAAAATTAGCTGGGCGTGGTGGCGGGCACCTGTAGTCCCAGCTACTCGGGAGGCTGAGGCAGGAGAATGGCATGAACCCAGGAGACGGAGCTTGCAGTGAGCCGAGATTGCGCCACTGCACTCCAGCCTGGGCGACAGAGTGAGACTCTGCCTCAAAAAAGAAAAGAAAACAAAAGAAAAGAAAAGAAAAGAAAAGTCTGTCTTTTTTTCATTGGTCTTGGCACCGTTGTCGAAAACCAATTGGCCACATATGTGAGGGTTTACCTCTAGGCTCTCTATTCTCTTCTATTGACTTGTATTTCTGCCCTTATGCAAGTAGTATAGTGTTATTTTGTTTTGAGACGGAATCTCACTCTGTTGCCTAGGCTGGGGTGCAGTGGTGCAATCTCAGCTTACTGCAACCTCTGCCTCCCAGGTTCAAGTGATTCTCCTGCCTCAACCTCCTGAGTAGCTGGGATTACAGACACGCACCACCATGCCTGGCTATTTTTTTATTTTTATTTTTTTAGTAGAGACAAGTTGTCCATGTTGGCCAGGCTGGTCTCCAGCTCCTGACCTCAAGTGATCCACCTGCCTCGGCCTCCAAAAGTGCTGGGATTACAGGTGTGAGCCACCATGCCTGGCCATGGTGTTTTAATTACTGTAGCTTCACAGTATATTTTGAAGTTGGGAAGAAGTATGAGTCCTTTTTTTAAGATTGTTTTGGCTATTCAGAGCTCCTTGCAATTTCATATAAACTTGAGGAGTGGCTTTTCCATTTCTGAAAAGAGGCTGTTGGAATTTTGATAGGGATTGTGCTAAATCTCTAGATCAATTTGAATTATATTGACTAACACTGTTAAATCTTCCTATCTTTGAATACAAAATGTCCTTTCACTTATTTAGGACTTCTTTAATTTCTTTAAGCAACATTTTGTACTTTTCAGTATATGACTCTTTTACCTTCTTGGTTAGATTTATTCACAAGTATTTAATTCTTTTTTTTTTTTTTTTTCTGAGATGGACTCTTGCTCTGTTGCCCAGGCTGGAGTGCAGTGTCGCAATCTCGGCTCATTGCGACATCTGGCTCCCAGGTTCAAGCAATTCTCCTGCCTCAGCCTCCCAAGTAGCTGGGATTACAGGCACCCACCACCATGCCCAGCTAATTTTTATATTTTTAGTAGAGATGGGCTTTCACCATGTTGGTCAGGCTGGTCTCGAACTCCTGACCTTGTGATCCACCCATCTCGGCCTCCCAAAGTGCTGGGATTACAGGCGTAAGCCACCGCACCTGGCCATATTTAATTGTTTTAGATGCTATTGTAAATGGTATTACTGTTTTAATTTCCCTTTCAGGTTGTTCTTCACTAGTGTATAGAAACACAACAGATAATTTTCTCATTTTTGGGAGGGAAGAAATTGAGGCTCAGAATAAGTTGCTCAAAGGTACATGGCTAGTAAGGCCCAACTCAGGGCTCTAATTCCGAATCTATCGTGCTGTCTCTCTGAAGAGGTTGCTTATTGAGCCCCTTTACCATTTTGCCCTTTCCCTTTGACTCAGTGCTCTTAATTGCAAAACAGGAAGCACTGGGAAAAGAAAGAACTGGACCACAGCCGGGTGTGGTGGTTCACACCTGTAATCCCAGCACTTTGGGAGGCCGAGGTGGGCAGATCACCTGAGGTCAGGAGTTGGAGAGCAGCCTGGCCAACATGGTGAAACCCCGTCTCTACTGAAAATACAAAGATTAGCTGGGCATGGTGGCAGAAGTCTGTAATCCCGGCTATTCCGGAGGCTGAGGCAAGAGAATCGCTTGAACCCGGGAGGCGGAGGTTGCAGTGAGCTGAGATTGCACTACTGCACTCCAGCCTGGGCAACAGAGCAAGACTCCATCTAAAAAAAAAAAAAAAATTGGAGCACTGCAACAGTTATGTTCCGAATTTCGCCAGTGTAACAACTGAACCACAGGAGGCAGCCATGGTCTCAGGGATACCTATGGATACATTCACATCAACCCTCTTTGACTGGAGGGCCCACAGGCAAATAACAGTCAACATTGAATTTGTGACCTCAAAATGCCAAAATACTTTATGAGAATGACTCAGAAATCAAGAAGCTACTTGTAACAAATCAAGTACTGAAATGCATTGTCAACACAGGATAGCCTCTCATCCCTGACAAAAGGATTGTGTTAGGACATGTAGTTGGGGCTAAGACTCTTGAGGAACTGGGTGGGGCGTGGCTCAGGCTTGCTCGGGAGAGAAGCACTTTGCAGCCTGCCACCAGGCTGGAGACCTGAGTGTGCCAAGGCACTCTGCAGAGTCTAACAGACACTGGCAGTCTTGTATGTCTACAGGAGGGGATGCATGAACTTTCTCCAGGAACCTGAATACCATTCATGAACCACTGGGAAATTTCCTCTCCCCAGTCCCCACTGAACACTTTCCTTCTCTCAAATGACAGGATTCCTGAATCTCTTTCTACTTCCTTCTGTATCTAGGAGATAGCACATCGCTGCAGCTGTCACTAATGGGAACCTGGCCTGGTAGCTGTGGACAGTACTAGGAGCATTTTCTCAGTCTGCCTTCCTGCTACCCTTTGCTAGGCCAGCAGGATTCCCACAAGGGAATACTGAAGTCTGATAAATAGGAGCACATGTGTGCATGAGTGTACACACACACACACAAACACACACACACACACACACAGAATTGAGAACTTAGCGTATATTCTCCCCCCAAGAAGGGAAGAGCATTCTGGCTGGAAAATAGTGTCTTAGAATAGCCTCAATTTACCTCTGCTATCTCCAATGTGAAGCTATTATATTCCCATAATGCGAATCTTCCTCATACTTCCCAAGAAACCTCACACAAGAAATGGGAGAGCCGATAGCCTTGAAGAATTACCTATTGACATTTGGGGTAGAGAAATAAGGGCCTGCCTGGGCACATGTGTAAGTTCTTCCCTAATATATGAAATATTAGGAAAATCCCACGGGGCTTCGAGACTGCCACAGTAACAACCAGATATTTTACTATTGCTCACTCAGGAAGGTAAAGAGAAAAACAAAAACAAACAAACAAAACACACACACACACACACACGCAATCAAATAGAAAATAAGTGCAGATAGTTCACAAAGCAAAGCATCAGGTGTGCTATCAGGCTCCAAGGCAGCTTTCTCTACAGCTAGGACTTGGACATGTTATAACAGCCATTTTATTATATCACAGAAAGAAATAACTGAAGTAGGTCATAACATTTCAAATTATTTTTCCAGTAGGAATATTATGCCCTGATGACATAGTCTAGTTTCACTTCTTCCATAAGTCACCAGTGACTTTCCTTAAAATGGTCCCTTGTCTCCAGCCTCTTACACTTCATGCCATCCTCATGTTGCCGTATGTATTAGTCTGTTCTCTCATTGCTATAAAGAAATACCTGAGACTGATCAGGCGCAGTGGCTTATGCCTGTAATCACAGCACTTTGGAAGGCTGAGGTGGGTGGATCACTTGAGGTCAGGAATTTGAGACCAGCCAGGGCAACATGGTGAAACCTCGTCTCTATTAAAAATACAAAAATTAGCCTGGCGTGGTGGTGGGTGCCTGTAATCCCAGTTACTCAGGAGGCTGAGGCAGGAGAATCATTTGAACCTGGGAGGTGGAGGTTGAGGTGAGCTGAGATCACACCACTGTGCTCCGAGATCACACCACTGTGCTCCAGCTTGCGTGACAGAGTGTGACTCCATCTGAAAAAAAAAAAAAGAAATACCTGAGACTGCGTAATTTATAAAGAAAAGAAGTTTAATTGGGTCACAGTTCAGCAGGCTATACAGGAAGCATAACATCTTCTGTTTCTGGAGAGGCCTCAGGAAACTTCTAATCATGGTGGAAGGCAAAGGGGGAGCGAGACATCTTACATAGCAGGAGCAGGAGGAAGGGGAGGTGCCACACCCTTTAAACAATCCTTGTGAGAACTCACTCACTATCGTGAGAACAGCACCAGGAGGATGGTGCTAAACCATTCATGAGAAACTGCCTCCGTGATCCAGTTACCTCCCACCAGGCCTCACCTCCAACACTGAGGATTACAATTCAATATGAGATTTGGTGGGGATGCAGATCCAAACCAAATCACCTGATATTAACGAGTAAAGATTAATATCATTCCCCTAGTCAAAACTTTGAAATTTCCTTACTATCAAGAGCATTGACCCTTAACTCTGTGTGCTATTTGAGGCTTTTTACCAATCAGTTTCCCTACTTATCCGTGTCCTGATTCTAACTCCTCCTACTCACACTTTAGTCCTGGATTCAAAACCCACGTCCTCCACTTCTATCCACGCTGACCTCTGTCCCCTATTCCTATAGCATACTCACGGTACATCTCATTTCTGCAGCTTATTTATCAAGTGATTACTGTGTATGCTCAAGTGAACTAGATGTTTTGTGAACACTAAGAGAATGAGATAAGGTCCCTGACCTGGAGGAGGAAACCTTGCTGTTTTGTCATGCTGTGGTTTCCTGAGAGCAAGCCATGTATCTACAGGAAAATGGAAGTCTACAGGTTCCTCCGGGATGTCCTGTGCTATGTACATGCTGGAATTTCAGAAAGACTTTCTAAATTGAATTAAATTCTCTCTCTCTCTCTCTCACTTTACAATTGATTTACTTGAAGTGCAATAGCTAATATGCACTTAAACTGTCCAAAGTAACAGAACTAGTCCACTACCGCTAGGCCATGAGCGAGTCTTCTGGGGGTAAGAAAGGAAAACCCACCCTGGTGTGCGGCCCGATCAGCAACAAGGAAAAAGTTGCTCAATGCAAGTCTACTCTCCTGGCCGGAGCCTTGTGGTTATGCTGGGTTATACTTGGTTGTGCAGGTGTAAACTGCTGCAGTGGGAAATTAAGTGTGGTAACCAAAGGCATGATGCACAAAGGAGTGAGGAAAGGCAAAATGAGCAGAGTGGGGAAGAGGAGCACCAGAAACCTCCCAGAGCAGATGAGCGGCAGGGCCATCAAAGAAGGACTGGCTTCCTTCTCACATAACCAAGGCCAGTCCCTGGGAACCACAGTTCAGACTTCACATATTTGTAGCAGTAAAGGCTTGATGTTGGCAAGTTTATTTCCCAGACACCTGTTCCCGCAGGTAACAGCAGCCGGAGCAGCTGCCGTGAGTGACTCTGAAGTCATCTCTCTCAAAGGTCCCGAGCTGGAAGGATTTGGAAAAGCGCAAACCCCAAACCCAGGTTCTTCTTCATGGGGCCCCGGGATATGTTGGAAAATCTAACCAAAGCAGGAAAAACTGGCGGATCTGGAGAACGGGGCAGAGATGGAATAGAAGTCCCCATTGACTTCAGGCATCCTCTGTCTCTCCCACCCTAAGCTAGGAGAAAAGTCCGCTTCCTGCAGACGACCTCAGACCAAGCAAGGTGCCCGCCGAGTCTCTCCTTGCAGGTCCGGCCCACGATTTCCACCCATCTCTTTTCCCCGGGCGCGGGGCGGCGGCAGGCGGGGTCACCAGATCCCCCCCAGCCCGGGCCCCTCCAGGCGCCGGGGACGCTGACGCTCGCGCTCTTCCTCTCTCGCCTCCCCTCCCCACCTCTCCCCTCCTGCGTCCAGTCCCTCCCCCAGCCTCGGCGCAGGGGGGCCGGGCTTGGCTCCGCGAGGCCAGTGCATTCCAGAGAGCCCAGCGAGCTAGAGCAACAAAGGAGCCGGGTCGTCGGCGGGGAGAGTTCGGGGGGCTGCGGCGCGCTGGGGCGAAGGTGGCTGCTGGGCCGCGGGCTGGCGCGGGGGCGGAGCCGGAGCTGCACTCGCACCCCCGGCCCGCGTCTGGCCTCCCTCGCGGGGCGGGGAGTTGGCTTTAATGGTGGGAGAGGGAATGGGGCTGGGGATTGGGGGCCCAGGAGGCCCCCAGGGCTGAAGACAACTTGGATTGCGAGGCGAGGGCTTGGGGAGTCGTGCATCCCGGTCCGGGCCTCCGCAGCCCAACATGGGCCCCGGGTTCCAAAGTTTGCGAAGTTGGGCGCCGAGGGGCCGGGGCGCGCGGAGCGTCCGGGGGGGCCCGGGCCCGGATTCTCTGGGCGCACAGGTCGCCTGAGCCGCCTCCGCGGCCGCCGGGGTCGTGCGTGTGCCCAGGGGGCTCCGAGGGGCGGGTGGGGGCGCCGGGGCTTTTGCTGAGTTGGCGGGGTTGGCCATGGCCGCTGCCCGCCCCGCGCGGGGGCCGGAGCTCCCGCTCCTGGGGCTGCTGCTGCTGCTGCTGCTGCTGCTGGGGGGCCCGGGCCGGGGGGCGGCCTCGAGCGGGAACGCGACCGGGCCTGGGCCTCGGAGCGCGGGCGGGAGCGCGAGGAGGAGTGCGGCGGTGACCGGCCCTCCGCCGCCGCTGAGCCACTGCGGCCGGGCTGCCCCCTGCGAGCCGCTGCGCTACAACGTTTGCCTGGGCTCGGTACTGCCCTACGGGGCCACCTCCACACTGCTGGCGGGAGACTCGGACTCCCAGGAGGAAGCGCACGGCAAGCTCGTGCTCTGGTCGGGTAAGTGCGGCGGAGCGGGGTCTGGGGGGCGGGAGGTGCTGCGGTAAGATTGGGCACCCTTGGAAAGAACAGGCTCAGGCCTGAGTTTAGGAGAGGGCGGGGACAGCACCCGGGAGAGTTGGAGGGACAGAGCCCGAAACTTTGGGGGCAGGTTACGTGCAGAATGGGACCCTCGGTCATGGGAAAAGGAGGGCAAGGAAGTTGACGAAGCGGGTCACAAAGGGCCTGAGCTGGTGGGTGAGCAAAGGATGGCGGGGATGAGGGGCCCGTGAGGAGGTGGCTCTAAGCCACGGGAAAAGACATTTTGTAAGAAGAGGAGATGCTCCACCTAGTCTGGAAGCAGGGTGCCGGGGGATTCAAGGAGGTGTTCAAGACCCTGGGGAAATTGGAGTTGGAGAGGAAAAGGGGAGGGATGACGGTGGAAGAGGTTTAGGCATTTGGAGGGAAGGGTAGGGGGACAAGATCGAATGACGTTTTGAAGGAAAAGAAACCTCCCTAGTGACGAATTATTAAAAGGTAACCTGAAAGTTCTGGAAATCTTGATTTGGGAGACAGGAAGGAAGCCTAGAGAACTGTGATCTTGTCTGGCTTTTACAGGAGATTTCATTCAGTTTGTGCATCTGAAAAACGGGCACTCTGACGCATGCAGGAGGTTATGAAGGAATAAGACCTTTCTAACAATTATTTGTGTGTTCTTTGGAAATTTGGTTACCGAGGTTGGTCAGGGCTGTGGAAGGACGCTTAAGTCTGGAGTGTTGAGAGCCTGTGGACACTTCCACGGTGGTTTGAAGTCCCAGAGCCCCCTCACTGGAGTGGCAGAGTCTGAAAAACTGCACACTGAACCCAAATGTCGTTCCTTAGCAGTGTGGAGTATACTCTCTCCCCACGTGTCAGTTTTCTAGATGAGGCCTGGAGAGTGCTGTGGAAGGGAGCTGGCCTTGTCAGCCCTCACTTCTAGCCAGTGTGATTCTAAAACTATCCTTGGAAAAAGAAAAGAAAACCAGGAGCCAGGAGCAGAACTGGGAGCCTCCCTCTTTTGACAGGGCTGGGGTATCCCATGTCTTAGCTCTGCCCAGGGGGCTGGTGAGGACCCTAATGTAGGGAGTGTATGTAGGCCGCCTGTCACTAACAAGTTCTCGGCCTTTGTCAGATGTTGGACAAGGCCATAAGGTTCCTGGCTTGGTTCAGATGCTGGAGGAGGAACTTGGAGAATGGTATCCATGGTACCCATGAGGTAGAGCCACATCCTTTGTGGGGATCAGGTTCTAAAGTCAGCACAGCACGTTAGACAGAAATCGTGTGTAATCAACAGTGGCTTTGAAAACTCTGCAGATTACCATAGTGTAAGGTCGATGTGGTTTTGCATATACACTCCTTTTATGATGTTTGCATAAATGTGTTACATGTATACTCATATATAAGAATGGGTATACACAGAAGATAATAATTGTAATTTTAAAGTTACATTCATGCAAAAGACTGAAAGAATAATAATAATAATAATAATAATAATAAAAAGACCACCAAAGTAAGGTTAAGAGAGGTTGCTTTGAGCACCACCGGAAATGAGACTTGAGTTTAGGAGCCAGCTGTGTGGAAAGTCCAAATCTCTCAGCACTAGAATCTCACCGCTTCTGAGTTGCTCATGCTGTCAGAGGATAATCTTTCTGTCCTTCTCTTTATTGATTTTGCAAGGACCCATGGTTTAATTTTCCCAAGTTAAATGCATGTTTGATGTTGCCTCTGTGTAGTTACCATCAGATCAAGGAGGAAGGGTATGAACCTCTTTCCAGCCCATACTCTTGAGAGCAGCTGCTGAGCAGACAGAAGTAGTTTAAGCTGGAACATGTATGAATTAATACCATCTGCTGGTTGTGCAGGTTGAAATCTCACTATCTGTGTCTTTTGGCAGGGCAGGGTCCTACAGAGACGCCAGCACTGAGCCCAGCACCGTTAGTTCCATTAGTTCACTATGAGTTCTTCTCTGCCACCAACCACCATCCCTCAGCTCATTCCTGTTTCCATATGTGTTCTGGTCGCACTCTTTCTGCTTGGGACTTGCAAGTGGGGCAGAAGCAGGTGTTGGCTTGAGCTGGGTAACGAGTAGGTAGAGTGAACCCAAGCCTCGTGTGAGAATCACAGCCAGGTCAGCTGGTAGCCTCTGACAAGTGATTTATCGTGTCCTGAGTTAATTATCTTGATTTTGCATTAGACAGGGTCAGTGTTACCTGGCTCTTAGGGGTGTTTTTGTGGGTGAAGGATGAAGATGATCTAGGTTGTCTTCATCGGTAAACTCTTGAAGGTAGGAACTGGGTCTCCACTTTTTTTCAAAACCTCCGAGTACTGAGTACACAGCCATGCTTCTATTCATGCATTCAGTTATGTATTGAATGTTTGCTGTATGTCACATGCTGGGCATGTAAGGATGAAGAATACAGACATGGTCCTCCGTCATCAAGAAGAAGACAGGCTGGGCGTGGTGCTCACACCTGTAATCTCAGCACTTTGGGAGGCCGGGGTGGGAAAATTGCTCAATCCCAGGAGTTTAAGACCAGCCTGAGACCTTGCCTCTAAAAAAAAAAGAGGAAGACAGATAATTCAACAGGCTTTGGAAATACCTGTGAAAGGTACTGTGGCATTTTAGGGTGCTGAAAAAGCACAAAGGACCCAAGGAACATCCCCAGAAGAACTGGCATTTAACCCATAACTTGACACATAAGCAGGAATTGCCTGGCCGAGGGAGAGTTGAGGTGTGAAGGGATAGGAAGAGGAAATAGCATGTATAAAGGTGTAGAGGTAGGAGGGCTTGGTGCTTTTAAAGAAAGTATAAGAGTTGCAGTAGAACTGGATCAAAGCATGTGAGGGGTGGAATTGTGAGAGATAAGACCTAAAGAATTAGAAAATTAAAGGATTTATACCTCATATTAAGTTTGGATGTTATCCAAACTTATGATAAGGAGCCATTGAAAGATTTTAAGCAAGGGAGAGATGTAATTGTCTTTGCATTTTAGCTGGATCTCTTTGGGTGTAGTGTGAAGAAGCCATAGGAGCAGGGAAAGCCTGAAGCCTGGCTTCTTGACCAGTGGATGTTGAAGTACCCCAAGTAAGAGACGATGGTGGTCGGGACTGGGTAACAGGACAGAGGGAGTAAGCAGATCCCACTAACTTCCAGAGGTGGTGCTCACAGGGCACTGATGAGTTAGATGTGGAGCCTCAGTGAGCGGGAGGCCTCAGGTTTCAGGCTTGGATGGAAGGTGGTGCCATTCCCTTTCACTAAGATAGAGAATGCTAGAGGAGGAAGAAGTTTAGGCAGGAGGTGTGGCTTTGATTTTGGCCGTGTGAATTAGAGATGCTCATTGGACATCTATGTGGAGATTCTCGGCAGATCTGGAAATACGAATTGCTGGAGAGCGGTGGCCACTGTGTGCTTCCTTGGCCCTGACTACTGAGGCTTTGGAAGGATGCCATTGACTGAGGAAGTTTATAGCTCAGGTTGGTCCAATTTCTAGGTCTGCATAGACCTCAGGTCTTTCCTCTGTCTTTCATCTCTCTGGCCTCAGGCTTCTTCAGTCACTTAGCATCTCTCCCCTTTACAGCTGGAAATGCCTCCTCCCGAGCATTCCAAGCTGACCAGACAAACATAATGTCCAGGCCGTGGTCCACCTTAGGCCAAACCTGGTTTAGTAAGTGGGGCAAAAAAGCAGAGAGGCCTGCACCTGGCAGTAGCGATAGGTCCCTGAGAGCCAGCACGTAGCCTCCTTAACCACTGCTGTGCTCTTTGTGGTACATAAGTGTGTGGCCCTGTCATCTTGCCCAGGTGCAGGTAAGTAGGAGAGAGACAAAGGCTGGGAGGAATTTCTTGTTTGCCGCTCACATGTTGAATTGCGGGCTGAGAGGAGGAATGTTTTTGGTGATGGTGGGTTATTTTCAGGGACGGATCAGGAAGAATTTCCTTAAAGCTGTTCCCAAACTTGGCTGATAATCAGAGTCAGTTAAAAAGATATATATGGCCGGGCACGGTGGCTGATGCCTGCAATCCCAGCACTTTGGGAGGCCGAGACGGGTGGATCACGAGGTCAGGAGATTGAGACCATCCTGGCTAACATGATGAAACCCCGTCTCTACTAAAAATACAAAAAAAATTAGTCTGGCTGGTGGCGGGCGCCTGTAGTCCCAGCTACTCGGGAGGCTGAGGCAGGAGAATGGCAGGAGAATGGCGGGAACCCAGGAGGCGGAGCTTGCAGTGAGCCAAGATCGCGCCACTGCACTCCAGCCAGGGTGACAGAGCGAGACTCCTTCTCAAAAAAAAAAAAGATATATATGTATAGGCTGGGTGCAGTGGCTCACACCTGTAATCTCAGCACTTTGGGAGGTTGAGGCGGGAGGATTGCTTGAAGCCAGGAGTTCGAGACCAGCCTGGGCAACAAAGTGAGACCCCCATCTCTAAAAAAAAAAAAAAAATTAGCTGGGCATGTTGGCACACACCTGTGGTCCCAGCTACACTGGAGGCTGAGGCAAAAGGATCGCTTGAACCCAAGAGGTTGAGGCTGCAGTGAGCCATGATCACACCACTGCCCTCCAGACTGGGCAACAGAGCAAGACCCTGTCTCAAAAATACATACATATATATAGATATGTCTGTATGTATACACACACACATACATGTATAGGGAAAATATAAAATACAGAAAAGCATACATGGACCTAAGTCTTTTTTTTTAATTAGTTTTAATTAATTATTTGAGAAATGGGGTGTTGCTGTGTGCCCAGGCTGGAGTGCAGTGGCTATTCAGAGGCTCACTCATTGTGCACATAGTGCCTATGGTGCCTGGAATAGCTGGCACTACAGGCATGTGTTCTGTGCCAGCCCAAGTCTTCAATTTTGCTTCAGATCTTTAACTTTTTAATTGTGAAATATAACATGTATGCAGAAAACTGCATAAAACACAGAGGTACTGAATAACAAATAATTATAAAGTGACATCTGGGTCAATAACTAGAACATGGTCAGACCCCAGAAGCTCCTTCTGTGTCTTGTCTAGTCACGTCCTCCTCCCCTTGCTCAAGAGGTTTTCAGTAATCACTTTTTTTCTCTATGGTTTTACCTCCTAGTTTTGCAATCCATAAGCAGTATATTTCAGCTTTTCATGTTTTTGAACTCTGTTCAAATGGAATTTGTACAAAATAATATGCTGTGCATATTATTTCTTGCTTCTTTTACTTTACATTATTATGTAAGATTCATCCATGTTATTGCAGCTTATTTCTTTTTTGTTTATTTGTTTGTTTTTGTTTTTTGAGACAGTCTCACTCTGTCACCTAGGCTAGAGTGCAGTGGCGCGATCTCAGCTCACTACAACCTCCACCTCCTGGGTTCAAACAATTCTCCTGCCTCTGCCTCCCAAGTAGCTGGGACCATAGGTGCACGCCACTGTGCCTGGCTAATTTTTGTATTTTTTAGTAGAGACAGGGTTTTGCCATGTTGGTCAGGCTGGCCTCAAACTCCTGACTTCAGGTGAGCCACCTGCCTCATACTGCAGCTTATTTCTTCATTGCTGAATAATATTCCATTATATGAGTATACCCCCAATTGTTTACCCATTTTATTGTCATTTCAAGTTTTTGCCCACTGTGAATAACATTGCTGTGAGTAGTCTTTCATGTATATCCTGGTACAACTGGCACAAGTTTCTCCAGGTATATGCTGAAGAAGTAGAATTGCTAGATAATAAGGCGCACATACTTTAGGCTTTTGCCAAACCATTTTTCAAAGTGGTTGTACCAACTTATACTCCCACTAGCTAGTAGAAAGTCAACATTGGTTCACATGATTCCCAACACTTGGTATTATCAGCCTTTTACATTTTTGCCAATCTAGTGGCTATATTGTGGCATATATTTGTGGTTTTAATTTGCACTTCCCTGATTACTAGTAAAGTTAAATGCCTTTTTAAATGCTTACTGGCCATTAGGATTTCTGCTTTTGGGAAGTGTCTGTTCAAATCTTTGACATATTTTTCTATAGGGGCTACCTGTCATTTTTGTAAGATTTGTAGGAGTTCTTTATATATGCTAGATATGAGTATATAGGATTACGAAGGAAATCAATTATATTGACATAATAGTTATCAAATATTAAAATGCAGGTATGTGGGCTTATTTATTTATACAATAAATAAGGTCTGGTGCAGGTGTAATAACAACTATAATATCAAAGTGATTATAAGCATTGACATTATTTCAAGATATCTGCAACAAAAATATCTGGTTTCCACTTGTGACAAAGCCACAGGTACTATTAACATTATGTACTGTGGGCCAGGTGTGGTGGCTCCCAGCACTTTGGGAGGCCAAGGCGGGCAGATTACGAGGTCAGGAGATCGAGACCATCCTGGCTAACACAGTGAAACCCCATCTCTACTAAAAATACAAAAAATTAGCCGGGCACGGTGGCGGGCGCCTGTAGTCCCAGCTACTCGGGAGGCTGAGGCAGGAGAATGGCGTGAACCCGGGAGGCGGAGCTTGCAGTGAGCCAAGATCGTGCCACTGCACTCCAGCCTGGGTGACAGAGCGAGACTCCCTCTCAAAAAAAAAAAAAAAAAAAAAAAAGAAAAGAAAAAAAAATTATGTACTGTGATGTGTTGCTTACATTCATAATTGGAGGAAGGGCCAATTTTAGTTAGGTGTAATGTTTTTCCCATTGAAATTCATGGACCTCTGAATTTTTCCAAGAATCCTTTGTGAACCATAGGGTAAGAATGTTACTTACAGAATATTACTATCTAGTAGAGAGTTTGAGCTATTCTTGTTTGTGTGTGTGTGTGTGTGTGTTTTAATAGAGACAGGGTCTGACCGTATTGTCCAGGCTGGTCTTGAACTCCTGGGCTGAAGCGATCCTCCTGCCTTGGCCTCCCAAAATGCTCCTTTGTGTTTTAATATAAAAATACTTGGTGATTTTTTATTGGGATTGCATTGACTGTATAGATTAACTTGGAAAAAAAAAAGAGACATCTTTACAATACTGAGTCTTCCAAACATTGAACATTTATATATTTCTATCTATTTAGATCTTTCATTTTCTCAATATTCTGCACAGATTTAAATACTTATTATTTGTTAGACATTCCTAGGTACTTGATATTTTTGATGCTGTTGTAAATGATGCCTTTAACATTAATTTCACTTTGTTTGTTGCTGACATATAGAAATAAAACTGGCTGAGCACGGTGGCTCACACCTGTAATCCCAGCACTTTGGGAGGCCGAGGCGGGGGGGATCACGAGGTCCGGAGATTGAGACCATCCTGGCTAACACGGTGAAACCCCGTCTCTACTAAAAATACAAAAAATTAGCCAGACATGGTGATGGGCGCCTGTAGTCCCAGCAACTCGGGAGGCTGAGGCAGGAGAATGGCGTGAACCTGGGAGGCGGAGCTTGCAGTGAGCTGAGACTGCACCACTGCACTCCAGCCTGGGCAATACAGTGAGACTCCATCTCCAAAAAAAAAGAAATAAAATTGATGCCTTTAACATTTATTTCACTTTGTTATTGATATATAGAAATAAAATTGATTGTGAATTCAGTAAACTTGCTAAATTTATTCTATACACATAATCATATAATTTGTGAGTAATGAGTTTTGTTTCTTTCTTTCCAAGTCTTATACCTTTTATTTATCTTTATTGCTTTACTGAAGGCTTCCAGTACCTTGTTAAATAGGCAAAACATCTTAATTCTTGACTTTTCTGGATTCTAAAAAGAAAGCTTTTCTACACTTCATTAAATTTGATGTTTGGTATCGGTTTTTTATAGTTAATTACATTTTATCAGATTAAGAACGTTTTCTCTTATTTCTAATTTGCCGATTATTCTTTTGATCATAGATGGATGTTGAATTTTATCAACTTTTTTTTTTTTTTTTTTTTTTTGGAGACGAAGTGTCACTCTGTCACCCAGGCTGGAGTGCAGTGATGCAATCTCAGCTCACTGCAACCTCCGCCTCCTGGGTTCAAGCGATTCTCCTGCCTCAGCCTCCCAAGTATCTGGGACTACAGGTGTGTGCCACCACACCCAGCTAATTTTTAAATTTTTAGTAGAGATGGGGTTTCACCATGTTAGCCAGGTCAATTTCCCGACCTCGTGATCCGCCTGCCTCAGCCTCCCAAAATGCTAGGATTACAGGTGTGAGCCACTGCGCCTGGCTGAATTTTATCAACTTTTTTTTGCACCCATTGAGATGATCATATGATTTTTTTCTCCTTTAACCTGTTAATGTAGTAAATTGCATTGATTGAATTTTCTAATATGAAACCAGCCTTAGAACAGTGGTACTCGACTAGTCATCAGAATCACACGAATAAAAAGTCTTTTTAAAAGTCTAGATCAGCCGGGTGTGGTAACACCTGTATTCCTTTCTCTTTTTGTTTCATAGTTTATTAAAATAAAAGAAGTAAAATAATACAGATAAAGCTGATATCCCCTCTCTTTCCCTTTTCAGCTTCATATCCTTCTTTTCTCTTTGGAAATCTTACCCATCCTAGTAATCTGTGTATTTCTTTATTTTGTTTTTAAGCTCAAGCTTTTTTGTTTGTTTGTTTTTGTTTTTTTGTAGAAATGGGGTTTGGCCATATTGCTCAGGTTGGTCTCGAACTCCTGAACTTAAGTGATCCACCCACCTTGGGCCTCCCAAAATGCTAGGATTATAGGCGTGAGCCACCATATCCAGCCTTAAGCTTAATTACTTTTAAAAAATAAGTTATACATGTACATGACACAGAATTCAAAAGGAACAAGTTAAGTCCTACTTCTGCATCTAGCTACCCATTTTTCCTCTGCAGAAGTAACCACCAACACTGGTTTTTGTGTCCTTTTGGAAATATCCGACATCTGTCCAGATGTAGATGTGCTCTTAGTCTCTCCTCTACCGCCCAACTAGTACCATGCTCTATAGACTGCTCTCCACTCAACTGAGTCCATGTAACATTACAACATTGGACATCATTCCATTTCAGTGCACATCCTGTCATGCACCCCATAAGGAGATTTTGGTTAACAATGGACCACATGTGATGGTGTTCCCTTAAGATTATAATACCACATTTTTACTGTAGCCTTTCAATGTTTAGATATGTTTAGATACACTGATACTCACCATTGTGTTACAGTTGCCTGCAGTATTCAGTATAGCAACATGCTGTACAGGTTTACAGCCTGGGAGCCATAGGTTATACTGTGTCGCCTAGGTGTGCAGTAGGCTATACCATCCAGGTTTGTGTAAGTTACACTCTGTGATGTTCACACGAAGATGACATTGCCTGATGACACATTTCTCAGAAGATATCCTCATTGTTAAGCAACACGTGACTATAGCTCAACCCTGAATAGTGTTCTGTTATAATGGTGTATGTTATTTTACTTGGTTGGTCTCCTGTTGACGGATATGGATTCAAGCTGTTTCTACTTTTTTGCTATTACAAAACAGTGCTGCAATGAATAATCTATATTATCTCTGGGAACATGTGAAGTAGAAGTACTAGTATAAAGTTTTGGTAGATAATGCCAAAGTGATCTCCACAAGTGTTTACTAATTTTTATTCCTATCAACAAATATAAAAGTGCCAGTTTCTCTCCACACTCTTTATAGTACAGTATTTTCTTTTCTTTTCTTTTCTTTTTTTTTTTTTTTGAGATGGAGTTTTGTTCTGTCACCCAGACTGGAGTGCAATGGCGATCTCAGCTCACTACAACGTCCGCCTCCTGGATTCAAGCGATTGTCCTGCCTCAGCCTCCCAAGAGGCTGGGATTACAGGCGCCCACCACCACACCTAGCTAATGTTTGTAGTTTTTTAGTAGAGACAGGTTTTCACCATGTTGGCCAGGCTTGTGTAGAACTCCTGACCTCAGGTGATTCAGCCGCCCAAACTGTTGAGCCACCATCACGCCCAGCCTTCTTTATGTTTTTAAAGGCCATTAAATGGCCTTGAGTCCAGGAGTTTAAGACCAGTCTGAGCAACAAGGTGAAACCTTGTCTCTACAGAAAATACAAAAATTCGCCAGGTGTGGTGGTGTGAGCCTGTAGTCTTTGCTACTCAGGAGGTTGAGGTGGGAGGATTAACTGAGCCTGGGGAGCTCAAGGCTGCAGTGAGCCGTGATTATGCCACTGCACTCCAGCCTGGGCAACAGTGTGAGACCTCGTCTCAAAAAAATAAAAAAATAAAACACAAAGAGATGTTCGACCTCACTCTTAATGATACAAATGTGGCCAGGCACAGTGGCTCACGCTTGTAGTCCCAGCACTTTGGGAGGCTGAGGCGGGCGGATCACAAGGTCAGGAGATCGAGACCACGGTGAAACCCCGTCTCTACTAAAAATACAAAAAAACTAGCCGGGCGTGGTGGTGGGCGCCTGTAGTCCCAGCTACTCGGAGAGGCTGAGGCAGGAGAATGGCCTGAACCCGGGAGGCGGAGCTTGCAGTGAGCCGAGATTGCACCACTGCACTCCAGCCTGGGCGACAGAGCAAGACTCCGTCTCAAAAAAAAAAAAAAAAAATACAAATGTAGAATAAACTACAACGAAATATTCTTTTTTTAAACTTTTATACTTTTTATCACTTAGTGATAAAGATCAAAACATTTGAAAATGTGATCTGTTATTTGTCTTTAGCCTATGTGTCTATAGAATTATGCAATTTTTACTGATTTGGAGGAGCTTTGTGCATTATAAGGAAATTAGCTCTTGTGATAAGTATTGAAAATACATTTTTTCAGTGTCTTACTTTTCTTACGATTTTTGTATCGATTTTTCTGAAGTCTTTTGTTTAAATCTTTTATTTCATGATGTGTAGGCTTTGTATCATTCAGAAGGCCTTTACCACTCCAAGGTTTAAAAAATCATTTCCTGGCCGGGCGTGGTGGCTCATGCCTGTAAACCCAGCACTTTGGGAGGCCGAGGCGGGTGGATCACGAGGTCAGGAGATTGAGACCATCCTGGCCAACATGGTGAAACCTCGTCTCTACTAAAAATACAAAAAAAAATATTAGCTGGGCATGGTGGCGGGCGCCTGTAGTCCCAGCTACTCGGGAGGCTGAGGCAGGAGAATGGTGTGAACCCAGGAGGCAGAGCTTGCAGTGAGCCGAGATTATGTCACTGCACTCCAGCCTGGGCGACAGAGCGAGACTCCATCCCAAAAAAAAAAAAAAATCATTTCCCATCTCTTCTTCTAAAACTTTAATTTTTAGAAAAACAATGTAGTCATTTTTTATCCATCTGGACTTTTATATAAGAAATGGGGTAAAGCTCCACCTTATGTTTTCCCTTAATTTCTCAGTTGTCCTTTAAGATTTATTTAATAATCTCTTTTTTCCTGGGGAGTTTTATTTTTAAGGTATGAAACAATATTTATAATGAGGGAAAAAAAGGAAAACAAATTACACATTTTTAAAACCTGATTGTTACCACAGATATAAAAAGATTGAGAACAATTACAGGTTTTTTGTTTTGTTGTTGTTGTTTGTTTGTTTGTTTGTCTTAATGAGTCTTGCTCTATCACCCAGGCTGGAGTACACTGGCGTGATCTTGACTCACTGCAACCTCTACCTCCTGGGTTCAAGCAGTTCTTCTGCCTCAGCCTCCCAAGTAGCTGGGACTACAGGCGTGGACCACCACCACGCCTGGTTAATTTTTATATTTTTTAGTAGAGATAGGGTTTCACCATGTTGGCCAGGCTGGTCTCAAACTCCCGACCTCAAGTGATCTGCCTGCCTCAGCCTCTCAAAGTGCTGGGATTACAGGCATGAGCTACCGCACCTGGCTGACACAACCTTTATTTTTTTTATTTTTCCAGTCGGGGTCTTGCTCTGTCGCCTAGGCTGGAGTGCAGTGGTGCCATCTCCACTCACTGCAACCTCTGTTTCCCGGGTTCAAGTGATTCTCCTGCCTCAGCCTCCTGAGAAGCTGGGATTGCAGGCATGCACCACCACATCCAGCTAATTTTTGTATTTTTAGTAGAGACAGGGTTTCACCATGTTGGCCAGGCTGATCTTGGACTCCTGACCTCGTGATCCACCCGCCTCGGCCTCCCAGAGTTCTGGGATTACAGGCTTGAGCCACCATGCCCAGCCGACACAACCTTTTTATTAACTGCCTGATGTTTCTCTAAAGCATTTTACTCCAGAGAGGTACCCCCATTTTAAATATACTGTGCAATAAAAGTAAACATCCAGTAAAATTGACTTTTTCTTTGTTGTACAGTTCTAAGTTTAGACAAATGCATAGACTTATGTAACCAGCCACCACATTCAATTCAAGATAGAGAATCGTCCTTTAACCCCCATATATTCTCTCATGCTACTATTTTGTAGGCAAATCCTGCCCTCACCCCAATCCCTGGCACCCACTGCTCTGTTTTCTACAAGTACCCATGTGCTCAGAATTTCTGGTGACTGTTTTTAGGTTTTTTGTTTTTTGGTTTTTGGTTTTTGAGGCACAGTCTCATTCTGTTGCCCAGGCTGGAGTGCAGTGGCGCCATCTCAGCCCACCGCAACCTCCACCTCCTAAGTTCAAACGATTCTCTTGCCTCAGCCTCCCAAGTAGCTGGGATTACAGGCATGTACCACCATGACTGGCTAATTTTTGTATTTTTAGTAGAGACGGGGTTTCACCTTGTTGGCCAGGCTGGTCTTGAACTCCTAGCCTCAGGTGATCTGCCCGCCTTGGCCTCCCAAAGTGCTGGGATTACAGGTGTGAGCCACTGCGCCTGGCCAACTGGTGACTGAATTGAGTCAAGTGGGAACTGTTGCCTGAGGACATTGCTTCTTAACTGGCAGGAACTTGCTGTGCACTCTGGAATATACTCTGAAGGCTGGGAGCAGTCACAGGCCTCAGACAAATAATCACAAGAGCTAACATTTCCTGAGCGCTTACTACATGACAGGTACTGTGCCAAGGGCGTTTAAAGCATTATATCACTTTTCACAGCAGTTCCATAAGGTAAATCTATCATCCCCATTTTACAGATGAGGCAACTGAGGCTAAAGATAAAGTACTTTGCCCAAGATCATACAGCCAGGAAAGAGTGGAGCCAAGATTTGGACCCAGGCTGGGCAATTGCCATGCACATGCCCCTTACCCCTCTACTATATTGCCTTCCCCCAAAAAGAGTGGTTACCTGTCTCTACCACCCCCAGCCTGGAAATGTGACTGGCACCCATGTTGGCTCTCACATCCTCATATTCTCTCCTAATGCAACTTCTTGCTTGGGAAATAGATACCGCTGAAGCAGGGTTGATTGAGGAAGGGCTTCTGTGATGGGCAGGCGGAGGACTAGGCTGGGGATGGGTGCTGGGAGATTGCTGCCTGTTTCTGTCTTGCTGACAACATTTTTCCCCTCTCCACACTGGACAGAGCCTCTTCTGTTCCTCTCCATCTGAATTCCTGCTTCCTCCTCTGGCTTTGGAGTGCCTGGCTCCTCTGACTACCTCTTCTTAAGCCCCCATCTCTTCTCTCTCTCACTCCGCTTGGTAAGAGGAACAAGGGTTCTGGGGTCTGGGCAAAGGGAAACATCTCCTGGTTCTAGCAAATGGGCCCCGTGAGGGTTGGGTGCACCCCTGAAAAGGTAAATCCACCCCAGGGAGCTCTACCAGAGGCATTACCACTCCCTAGCAGGGCATCTGGAAGTGGCAGTTATTTTCTTAAAACTTAAATGATAGTAAGCATACAGAATAGCGCACAGATCATGAGCTTGGTTTCCATAAGGTGAGTACACTCATGTAACCAGTATCAGATCAGGAGATAGAATATTCCCAACAGCCCGTGTAACCAGTACCAGATCAAGAAATAAAACATTCCCAGCAGCCCAGAGGTTCCTCTCCAGGCTCTCTTCTAGTCACCGTCCCTAGAGTAGAGGGCTGGGGCATTTTTGTTTGTCACAATCACTTCTGGGTTCTACTGGCATTGAGTTGGCAGAGTCTAGTGTCTGCAATGCATGGGACAGTCCTACAGTATAAAGAACTGTCCTGCCCAGATGCACTGTTGAGAAACACTGTACCTGCCAGGTCTGACCAGTGATGGGCTGCAGTGTGGCAAAGGCCTGGAGGACAGGGGTGAAGCTGTGTCTGTGGGTCAGAGTGAGGAGGGGCCTTCACTGCGATGCTGTTGCCACCCCCAGGCCTCCGGAATGCCCCCCGCTGCTGGGCAGTGATCCAGCCCCTGCTGTGTGCCGTATATATGCCCAAGTGTGAGAATGACCGGGTGGAGCTGCCCAGCCGCACCCTCTGCCAGGCCACCCGAGGCCCGTGTGCCATCGTGGAGAGGGAGCGGGGCTGGCCTGACTTCCTGCGCTGCACTCCTGACCGCTTCCCTGAAGGCTGCACGGTGAGTGCTCTGTGAGACAAGGTCCAGGCTCTCTGGGTTGGGCAGGACCGGGTATAGGGCAGGGTCCAGTGGGGAGCAGGGGATCCCAGAGCTTTGTCTCCTGGAGACCCTGAGCCTACAGCCATGGGGTCAACAGGCCACAAACTCAAACTGCAGCTCACTGGCTGGATCCGTCTATTAGGGATTCTCTATTTATTTATCAATGATCACATGTTCAGCAAAATGTTTTGAGCACTGGCTCTGTTGGGTGTTGTGGTGTTACGGGCATCACGGATGACAGGAGCCTATCAGGAAGTTTCTCATGTATGTTGGGAGTTAAGGCACGAGCATGTGAAACAGCTAGAGCCACCAAGACAGGGGACGTGAGCTAGTTCTGGGTGGTGCAGGAGAGATCTTCAAATGAAAATAATAACAGTGATAATGATGGTAATAATACTAATTAGTCGTGTTTACTATATGCCAAATACCATTATAATAAGCTCACACCTATAATCCCAGCACTTTAGGAGGCTGAGGTGGGCAGATCACCTGAAGTCAGGAGTTCCAGACCAGCCTGGCCAACATGGCGAAACCCTGTCTCTACTAAAAATACAAACATAAGCCTGATGTCATGGCATGTGCCTGTAGTCCCAGCTACTCGGGAGGCTGAGACAAGAGAATCGCTTGAACCCGGGAGGTGGAAGTTGCAGTGAGCTGAGATGGTGCCACTGAACTCCAGCCTGGGCTACAGAGTGAGACTCTGTCTCAAAATAAATAAATAAATAAATAAATAAATAAATAAATAAGCTGGCTAGACACAGTGGCTCACGCCTGTAATCCCACCACTTTGGAAGGCCGAGGCGGGTGGATCACTTGATGAGGTCAGAAGTTCAAGACCAGCCTGATCAACATGGTGAAACTCCGTCTCTACTAAAAATACAAAAAATTAGCTGGACATGGTGGTGGGCACTGTATTTCCAGCTACTTGGGAGGCTGAGGCAGGAGAATCACTTGAACACGGGAGGCGGAGGTTGCAGTGAGCCGAGATTGTGCCATTGCACTCCAGCCTGGGCGACAGAGCCAGACTCTGTCTCTCTCTCTATATATATATGTTTATTCATTTAACCCTTAAACCATACCATAAGGTAAGTACTACCATCTTAGAAATGGGGAAACTGGCCGGGTGCAGTGGCTCACGCCTGTAATCCCAGCACTTTGGGAGGCCGAGGCGGGTGGATCATGAGGTCAGGAGTTCAAGACCAGCCTGGCCAACCTGGTGAAACTCTGTCTCTACTAAAAATACAAAAATTAGCCTGGCGTGGTGGTGGGCGTCTGTAGTCCCAGCTACTTGGGAGGCTGAGGCAGGAGAAATGCTTGAACCCGGGAGGCAGAGGTTGCAGTGAGCTGAGATCACGTCATTGCACTCTAGCCTGGGCGACAGAGTGAGACTGTCTAAAAAAAGAAAGAAAAAAAGAAAGAAGTGGGGAAACTGAGGTACAGAGAGGCCAAATAATTTGCCAAGCCAGCCCTAGGATTCAGGTCCCAGAAGTGTATCTCCAGCCACCCTGCCATTCTACCTGGATACCTTTCCCTAAACAAGAGGCTCGCCCCTGAGCTGCCTTGACACCGTCTTTTCCCATCCCTGGTGCCAGAATGAGGTGCAGAACATCAAGTTCAACAGTTCAGGCCAGTGCGAAGTGCCCTTGGTTCGGACAGACAACCCCAAGAGCTGGTACGAGGACGTGGAGGGCTGCGGCATCCAGTGCCAGAACCCGCTCTTCACCGAGGCTGAGCACCAGGACATGCACAGCTACATCGCGGCCTTTGGGGCCGTCACGGGCCTCTGCACGCTCTTCACCCTGGTCAGCCGCGGGAGGGCAGGCCCGGGGTGCCCTCAGCCTGGAACATGGGAAGAGAGCCAGAGGGAATGGGGGCAAAGAGGTCTTGGTGGGGGTCCCCAGGGAAGGGTCATGATCAGACGTGTCTGGGGCTCAGTTAAGGGTGTCTGTGTCAGCAGAATAACCCTAACCTCGCAGAACGGCCCACTTCTCTCTTCTAGGCCACATTCGTGGCTGACTGGCGGAACTCGAATCGCTACCCTGCTGTTATTCTCTTCTACGTCAATGCGTGCTTCTTTGTGGGCAGCATTGGCTGGCTGGCCCAGTTCATGGATGGTGCCCGCCGGGAGATCGTCTGCCGTGCAGATGGCACCATGAGGCTTGGGGAGCCCACGTAAGTGTTTTGGGGACCCAGAGGTGAAGGTGCAGGGAGGAAGGCTGAAGTGTGCGTTTACCCCAAAGGGGGCAGGTGCGTGTAAAACCGAGATCCAGGGCAGGATCTGGCTCTGCCTTACTGCATACTGCACGCAAGGTCTCCAGTGTTAGGATCTTAGTTTCAGAATCAGGACCTTCATGGTTTGCATCTGCTCAAAGGGGCGGCTCCTAGAGCCTCCTCAGATCTGACCTGGGTCCTGTCTCCAAGTCCTGACTTCTGGGAACCTCCAGACCTCAGCAGCCAAGGGTCTGGGCACAGGGTGGGGAAACCAGGTAGAGGGAGTACAGATTGACCGCCTCAAGTGATACCTCACCTCTCTGCACAGCTCCAATGAGACTCTGTCCTGTGTCATCATCTTTGTCATCGTGTACTACGCCCTGATGGCCGGTGTGGTTTGGTTTGTGGTCCTCACCTATGCCTGGCACACTTCCTTCAAAGCCCTGGGCACCACCTACCAGCCTCTCTCGGGCAAGACCTCCTACTTCCACCTGCTCACCTGGTCTCTCCCCTTTGTCCTCACTGTGGCAATCCTTGCTGTGGCGCAGGTATAGTGACTGGTAGGGACGGGAGACCTGGATAGGGTGAGTTTGAGGGAGGGGGCCAGTAACCCACCTTCTCTCCCACCCCTTCCTGCCGCAGGTGGATGGGGACTCTGTGAGTGGCATTTGTTTTGTGGGCTACAAGAACTACCGATATCGTGCGGGCTTCGTGCTGGCCCCAATCGGCCTGGTGCTCATCGTGGGAGGCTACTTCCTCATCCGAGGTGAGTGAAGACCAGGCCAGGACCAGTTGGGCAACAAAATGTACTAGGCACTTGCTGTGTGTAATTGGGAGCCGGGAGCTGCCAGCACGGCTGCCCCCATGCTGAGACCCCAGCTAGCTCCTATAGGGCCTTCACACAGAGTAGAAGGTGACCCTCTAGGCAGATGAAACACCGTGAGCACTTGCTGCGGGATAGCACCATTGTACTGGCCAGAAAAATCCATCCCTTCTCTCCAGGGTCTTGGCCCAGGGCTCACAGCTTGCTTTTTTGTTTGTTTTTGTTTTTGAGACAGAGTCTGGCTCCGTTGCCCAGGCTGGAGTGCAGTGGCACAATCTTGGCTCACTGCAACCTTCACCTCCTGGGTTCAAGCGATTCTCCTGCCTCAGCCTCCCCCATAGCTAAAATTACACGCACGCACCACCACGTCTGGCTAATTTTTGTATTTTTAGTGGAGACGGGGTTTCATCCTGTTAGCCAGGCTGGTCTTGAACTCCTGACCTAAAGTGATCCATCACCTCAGCCTCCCAAAGTGCCAGGATTACAGGCATGAGCCACAGTGCCCAGCCTCACAGCTCGTTAGGTGAAGTTGGGCCAGGATCCAGTCCCAGTCAGCTCCTGGCCGGTGCACTTGTGTGATGAACACCCTGAGTAACCTACTCTGCCCACTTGGACCAACCTGGGTCCTTTGGCTATCTGTGTACACATTGATTCGATATGTACTGTCAATCTTCTGGAGCTTGGTTTTCATCTTTCTGCCCCCCAGCACACACAGCTCTCACAGCATGCATGGAATTACATGGTCCCTAACTTTCCTGTCTCAGGCTGCCATCCCACAGTAAGCCTCAGTATCTATTTAGCTCGTTGTTGGGTTTTCTTTGTAAACTTCAGTTTCCTCACCCTGAACTGCCAGCCTTCTGTTCAGTTGCCTCTTTCCCCTCTTTTTGGCATAGTGTCTGGGCCTCTGATTTGTGCTTCGTTAATCATGCTGTCCTGGTACGGTAATCACTAGCCACATGTGTTGAACTAGTCCAGGCAGGGTGCGGCGGCTCACTCCTGGAATCCCGGTACTTTGGGAGGCTGAGACGGACGGATCACTTGAGCTCAGGAGTTCGAGACCAGCCTGAACAACATAGTGAGACCCCATCTCTACAAAAAATACAAAAGTTGCCTGGGCAGGGTGGCACATGCCTCTGGTCCTAGCTAAGTGAGAGGTTGAGGTGGGAGGCTTGCTTGAGCCCAGGAGGTTGAGGCTGCAGTGAGCCATGATCATGCCACTGCACTCCAGCCTGGGTGCCAGAGTGAGACCCTGTCTCAAAGAAAACAAGACAACCACAAAAAGAAACGAGTCCAAATTGAGATGTGTTGTAAAATGTGAAAAACACACTGTATTAAAAAAAAAAAGCAGGAAAAAAAATGTAAAATATCTCATTAATAATTTGTTACACGGATTACATGTTGAGATGATTTTATTTTGAATATATTAGGTTTGTAAAATATATTGATATTAGTTTTGCTTGTTTCTTTTAACTTTTTTTAAGTGGCCACTAGAAAATTTGCCATATGTATGTGGCTCACATATTTCTATGGGAAGGCCGGCATGGTGGCTCACACCTGTAATCCCAGCACTTTGGGAGGCCAAGGTGGGCAGATCACCTGAGTTCAGGAGTTCAAGACTATCCTGGCCAACATGGTGAAACCCCATCTTTACAAAAATACAAAAATTAGCTGGCATGATGGCGGGTACCTGTGATCCCAGCTGCTCGGGAGGCTGAGGCGAGAGAATTGCTTGAACCCTGGAGGCGGAGTTTGCAATGAGCCGAGATTGTGCCATTGCACTCCAGCCTGGGCGACAGGGTTCCGTCTCAAAAAAAAAAAATTATATTGGATAGCGCTGTTCTTGAGTCTGTTTTATGCCTTTCTCATCAGAGTAGCTTTGATCTGCCCCCTTCCTCGGGGCAGCTGGGCCACGACCGAGGCTCCCTCTTCTCAAGTGTCTGTCTAGGCTCTGCCCTCATCTTCCCAGTCCCTGGCAGACCTGCCACCAACTTCTCACCATTTCTCCAGTGTCTCTAGCTCCCCAGGCTTTCAATCAGCACAGGGGTAATCAGACTTGGGACTCCAGAGCCTTAGGACCCGCCTCCCACTCACCCATCCTTCCCAGCAGGGCAGCCTCACCCCTGCTAATGTCTGAGGTCCCCCTTCTGTTCAGGAGTCATGACTCTGTTCTCCATCAAGAGCAACCACCCCGGGCTGCTGAGTGAGAAGGCTGCCAGCAAGATCAACGAGACCATGCTGCGCCTGGGTGAGTGGCCCCGGGGGGACTTCGGTCTGAGGTCCTGGCCAGGCCAACACTGCACCCTCCTGGGGCTATGCGACCGGCAGGATGCAGTAAGTCAGTGGGACAAGTTAGCCGTGGGGACAAGGACAAGGGGTGTGTGTAGATGGTAGTGGTAGTGGCAGCTCAAAAGAAGGGGGCCTACTCAGGGGGGAAGAATTCAATCAAGTTCATGCCGGGACTGGTTCTTCCTGCCCACTACGTCCCACGTGGGCCCTCCCACGGTTGCTTCAAGTGCCCTTCTTACTTTATTTTAGAGAAAGCAGTTCTTGGACTGAGCCTAGCATGAGTTCACCCCAGCCCCAGCTGGGTGAACTTGGAGGCCTCAGTGGGGCAGACTCCCTCCTCCCCACTGCTGCTGCGGGGCTGGGCTTGGTAACGTCCTGTCCTGCCCCTGTCCTCCACAGGCATTTTTGGCTTCCTGGCCTTTGGCTTTGTGCTCATTACCTTCAGCTGCCACTTCTACGACTTCTTCAACCAGGCTGAGTGGGAGCGCAGCTTCCGGGACTATGTGCTGTGAGTGAGGGGCATGGAGGCAGCAGTGTTGGGAGCTGGAGCCAAGGCCATAAGGACACCCACCTCCACCCACCAGGCCGCAGGGATTTTCCAGGTCCCTGCTGCACACAGCAGATTCAACGGATGGTGTCTGGGTGCATAAAGCATCAGTCTCTGTAGTTTCTCAAACGTGGCAAACAACCTTCGCATCCCTTCTCAGCCCTGCTCTTCCCTCTCCACCCCCTCGGTTGCCCGGCTGGTGCATGTGTGACTGTTAAGCAGCCAGTTCAGCTGCGTCTTCTCTGACCGACACTAAGTTGCCCTCTAATTCTGCGTGCTCTCCCGCAGAGCCTGCTGTAGATCCCGGCACAGGACTAGTTACCTCTCTGTGATAGGTTAATGACCTGCTAATGTCGGCTAGTTTTGCCTGTGCTTTTTTGTGTCATAATGAGGATGGATTGGAGAGAGTAAGACATCTCTACTGCTGAGAGAAGCACAGTACCCACTGTTACAAGGACAGTCGCTAAAATGGATGCTAGTCCAAGCCCTGACTGCTTCAGGCTCTTCCTTAAAGGTTCCGGCCTCCAGTCTGGGATGCTTTAAACCACAGTGATGCCGGAGTCTCTGCCCCAGAGATTCAGTTTAATTGTCTGGGGTGGGGCCCAGGCATCAGTAGCTATTAAAAGCTCCCCAGTTGATTCTAATGAGCACCCAGGGTTGAGATCAGTGCTGTGGGGCTCAGCCCTTTCTAAAGTTTTTGGATTGATTGTCTGAGTCTACCTCAGAAAACCCCACCTGTAGTCCCAGCTACTTGGGAGGCTGAAGCAGGAGATTGCTTGAGCCCAGGAGTTGGAAGCTGCAGTGGGCTGTGATCGTGCCACCGCACTCTAGCCTGGGTGACAGAGCAAGATCCTGTCTCAAAAAAAGAGAGAGGAAAAGAAAGGAAAGCCTCACCTGTCTACATTCCCTCACTGTAGGTGTCAGGCCAATGTGACCATCGGGCTGCCCACCAAGCAGCCCATCCCTGACTGTGAGATCAAGAATCGCCCGAGCCTTCTGGTGGAGAAGATCAACCTGTTTGCCATGTTTGGAACTGGCATCGCCATGAGCACCTGGGTCTGGACCAAGGCCACACTGCTCATCTGGAGGCGTACCTGGTGCAGGTGGGCGTGGCAGCCAGCTCCTCCTGCCCCGCCCGCCTCACCCTCAGCCTTGGGACCCCATCTTTAGGTTTTGTCGGGTCCTGCCTCTAGCACAGTCTTGGTCAGTGGTTCACTGCTGCCCCCTGGTGGCACCTCCTGTCCTTGGGTGGCCCGATGCCTGGGCCTGTCCAAGGGCAGAGCCAGCTGCCATCATCTTTTAAGAGCGGAGTGATTGGAGGGCTGGGCACACAGGAGCTCTGCATTCTGGCCCCACTTCTTTGCAGAGAAGGCCTCTACTCCTGAGTCCTTGAAGGACTTGAGGCCCTTGGGAGCCTCCTTCTCTGGAAAGAATGGCATCGCTGGCCCTTCCCAAGATTTGATGGGAAGCGGCAGCTTCTTCACGCTCCTTCCCTATCCCTTCTGCTCTCAGGTTGACTGGGCAGAGTGACGATGAGCCAAAGCGGATCAAGAAGAGCAAGATGATTGCCAAGGCCTTCTCCAAGCGGCACGAGCTCCTGCAGAACCCAGGCCAGGAGCTGTCCTTCAGCATGCACACTGTGTCCCACGACGGGCCCGTGGGTGAGCCTCACCCCTCCTCCACCGGAGCCGCCTGGCCCCGCGCTGCCCATGTGCTATTCTCTCCCAGCAGCTGGGGGCACACAGATTATTTGGAAGACCGACTGTGAGGAGCAAGGCACTCCCTCCATCACTCACACACCCATTCTTCCCCCGGCCCCTCCCACCCTCTGGGGGGGCTCTCCCCTCTCTGTTTCTGCCCCTGAGTCTGCTTGCCTGTGCTTGGGTTCCAAGAAGACTCCCCTCCCTCTCCCTTCTAAATTCTCTAGTTGCTATCCTTGGGCAAGAGTAAGTCAGGGTTCCAAGAACTGGATTTCTGGCCTCCCGTTAGGCCCTTTGGGGACCTGAGGCCCTTCTCTTCAGATTCTGAAGGGGTAGAGATCACCATGGTTACAGGGTGAGCTTTCTCTGGTGAGCAGGAGGGACTGGCTTTGGGAAGATGAATGGTGCTGAGTATGGGAGGCACTGCCAGGGACCAGGAAGTCACTATTCCTTCTCCTTTCCTTCCTTCCATTCCCACAGCGGGCTTGGCCTTTGACCTCAATGAGCCCTCAGCTGATGTCTCCTCTGCCTGGGCCCAGCATGTCACCAAGATGGTGGCTCGGAGAGGAGCCATACTGCCCCAGGATATTTCTGTCACCCCTGTGGCAACTCCAGGTATGAGAGTTCAGGCTTCCGGAGGAAGGTGGGGGGGCACAGAGGCTGGGGGCTTCTGGGACTGGAGTACAGGGGGCTGTCGGAGGAGGAGGAAGAGGAAGTAAAGGCCCCAGAGGATGTGAAGAATGGGGCTGAGGCTCTAAGGGCCTAGAGACCTGGGCCCCAGAACTAAGAGGTTAAGTGCTCCCAGGGGAGCGGGGGTGGCATGGACAGAGCCAGGGCCCCAGGCTCGTGTTCTCTCTCCACCTATCAGTGCCCCCAGAGGAACAAGCCAACCTGTGGCTGGTTGAGGCAGAGATCTCCCCAGAGCTGCAGAAGCGCCTGGGCCGGAAGAAGAAGAGGAGGAAGAGGAAGAAGGAGGTGTGCCCGCTGGTGCCACCCCCTGAGCTTCATCCCCCTGCCCCTGTCCCCAGTACCATTCTTCGACTGCCTCAGCTGCCCCGGCAGAAATGCCTGGTGGCTGCAGGTGCCTGGGGAGCTGGGGACTCTTGCCAACAGGGAGCGTGGACCCTGGTCTCCAACCCATTCTGCCCAGAGCCCAGTCCCCCTCAGGATCCATTTCTGCCCAGTGCACCGGCCCCCATGGCATGGGCTCATGGCTGCCGACAGGGCCTGGGGCCCATTCACTCCCGCACCAACCTGATGGACGCAGAACTCATGGATGCAGACTCGGACTTCTGAGCCTGCAGAGCAGGACCTGGGACAGGAAAGAGAGGAACCAATACCTTCAAGGCTCTTCCTCCTCACCGAGCATGCTTCCCTAGGATCCTGTCTTCCAGAGAACCTGTGGGCTGACTGCCCTCCCATCAGAGTTCTGGATGTCTGGCTCAAAGCAGCAGGACTGTGGGAAAGAGCCTAACATCTCCACGGGGAGGCCTCACCCCAGGGACAGGGCCCTGGAGCTCAGGGTCCTTGTTTCTGCCCCATCAGCTGCAGCCTGGTTGGCAGCATCTGCTCCATCGGGGCAGGGGGTATGCAGAGCTTGTGGTGGGGCAGAAATGGTGGAGGCAGAGGTGACAGTTCCCAGAGTAGGCTGTGGTGGCCAGGGAGGCAGCCTAGCCCGTGTCTGGCAGATGAGGGCTGGCTGCCGTTTTCTGGGCTGATGGGTGCCCTTTCCTGGCAATCTCAGTCCAAAAGTGTTGTGTCATTAGTCCTTTGTCTAAGTAGGGTCAGTGTGCCCTATTCCTCTCCCAGGTGTTTGTGGGGCTGGAAGGACCTGCTCCCACAGGGGCCATGTCCTCTCTTAATAGGTGGCCCTACCCCAAACCCATCTTTTGTTCTCCTGTATCCTCCTTCTCCTGTTCCATTTCAGTTCAGTTTCAGAGGTGCCAACCTCTTCACATTTCCTTTTTGTTGATGAGGACCCAAAGCTGCTGCACACACTCACCTCCAACCCCCTCCCCACGCTGCTGGGCCCCATCTCCACAGGAGAGACTGGTTCAGCTCTAGGGCCTCAGCCTGGAGTGGGATAGGAGCAGTGAGTGATAAGGCCTCTGAAAGATGCATCATCTCTTCCTCACACCCATTCAGTGAGGGATGGGTCCTCTAGACTTGAGGGGCTACCCTGGGAAGCTGCTGTAGCTTCAGCCAGGCAAGAAAGCTTCCTTCAACCTGCATAGCCGGTGGGTGAGGAGATGCCCACCTTCCATAGCCTCCAACCATGTTCCCAAGGCCCCACTTTCAAGAATTAGACAGCAGGAAGCCATAGATGCTGGCTGGGTTCCAGGTTATGGGGAGAAGAAATACAGTCAATAAAAGGTTTTTGTATAAACTCTTGGTGTGTTTTTCCTTTTTTTTCTTTTTCTTTCTTTTTTTTTTTTTAATTGAGATAAAAGTCTCACTCTATCCCCCAGGCTGGAGTGGCTCACTGCAACCTCCGTCTCCTGGCTTCAAGCAATTCTCCTGCCTCAGCCTCCTGAGTAGCTGGGATTACAGGTGCCCGCCACCACACTCAGCTAATTTTTGTATTTTTAGTAGAGACGGGGTTTCACCATGTTGGCCAGGCTGGTCTCGAACTCCTGACCTCAAGTGATCCACCCGCCTCAGGCTCCAAAGGGCTGGGATTACAGGTGTGAGCCACCGCGCCCAGCTAGTGCATTCTTTCTTCTATGGGCTCGGATCCCGGCCTCCTTACCTTGTCTTGGTCCTGATCTTTTTTGTCTTCCACATCTTCCTAAGGCTGCTCTGAAAGGCCAAGAGCTTGGTGCTAATGTGGCCACGGCTGACAGTCAGATGTCAGGCTGATGGCGCCCTCATGTGTTGGCTGTCCGCCTGAGCCAGTCGGCTCTATATGAACAAAAGCTCTTCTGTGACCACAGCTGCCTCGCTGAGCACCGATCACAAGATAATTGAGCACAGGCGTGCAGCTTCCCCTCGGGTGATGGTGTCTCCCTGATGGGAGTGGAGATGGGCAGGGCTCCTCGAGGCATTCCTGGACCTCATCTCTGGGGGCCTCTTTCTTCTACCAGGGACGTCTGTCCGTCGTCGGGCTAGGCGCATTCTGATCCACAGCTTCCTACGCTGGCCAGTCAGGGAAGCCTGTTAGCCCCACTTCCTCCAATGAGATAATCAGTAGAAGACTGAGAACTGGGGTGCAAGGGCTCAGGATTATGAGAGAAGGAGGTCTGTGTAGCAAAGGGGCTGGTGCCCACAGACTTGGCGAGTATTGTGGAGTATAGACCAGGCTTGTTTGGGGAGTACTCTTTTTTGTTGTTGAAATAGAGTCTCGCTCTATTGCCCAGGCTGGAGTGCAGTGGTGCAATCTCAGCTCACCGCAACCTCTGCCTCCTGGGTTCAAGCGTTTCTCCTGCCTCAGCCTCCCGAGTAGCTGGGATTACAGATGTGCGCCACCATGCCCAGCTAATTTTTGTGGGTTTTGTGTTTGAGTTTTTTTATTTTATTTATTTATTTATTTGTTTTGAGAATGAGCCTCGCTCGTCGCCCAGGCTGGAGTGCAGGGGTGCCATCTCAGCCCACTGCAACCTCTGCCTCCCTGGTTCAAGCAATTCTCCTGCCTCAGCCCCCCAAGTAGCTGGGGTTTCAGGCGTGCACTACCACACCCCACTAGTTTTTGTATTTTTAGTAGAGAAAGATTTCTCCATGTTGGCCAGGCTGGTCCCAAACTCCTGACCTCAGGTGATCCGCCCGCCTTGGCCTCCTGAAGTGCTGGGATTACAGGTGTGGGCCACTGTGCCTGGCCTAATTTTTTTTTTTTTGAGACAGAGTCTCGCTCTGTCACCCAGGCTGGAGTGCAGTGGCACAATCTCAGCTCACTGCAAGCTCCACCTCCCCAGTTCATGCTATTCTCCTGCATCAGCCTCCCAAGTAGCTGGGACTACAGGCGCCCGCCACCACGCCAGGCTAATTTTTTGTATTTTTAGTAGAGACGGGGTTTCACCGTGTTAACCAGGATGGTCTCAATCTCCTGACCTCGTGATCTGCCTGCCTCAGCCTCCCAAAGTGCTGGGATTACAGGCATGAGCCACTGCGGCCGGCCTAATTTTTGTATTTTTAGTAGAGATGGGGTTTCACCATGTTGGCCAGACTGGTCTCGAACTCTTGACCTCGTGTGATCCACCCACCTCGGTCTCCCAAAGTGCTGGTATTACAGGTGTGAGCCACTGCGCCCAGCCAGGAGTACTCTGAATGCTGCTCATGTGATGAGGACACCGCATTTTGACCATGGCCAGATTCCAGGAGAAGGGGAAAGGGAATGCTAACCCATGGATTGTATTCCTAGGCACTTTACATGTGTATTAATAATAGCTAACTCTTGGCTGGGCACAGTGGCTCATGCCTGAAATCCCAGCACTTTGGGAGGCCGAGGCAGGAGGGCTGCTTGAGCCCAGAGTTTGAGACCAGCCTGGGCAACAAAGTGAGACCCCCATCTCTACAACAAAATTAAAAAATTAGAGGGGCGTGGTTGTGTGCCTGGGGTCCCAGTTCCTTGGGAGTCTGAGGTGGATCACTTGAGCCCAGGAGCTGGAGGCTGCAGTGAGCTGTGATTGCATCACTGTACTCTAGCCTGGGCAACACAGCAAGACTGTCTCAGAAAAAGAGAAAAAGCCAACTCTTAGTGGATGCTTCCTGGGTACTTCTCTAAGCACTTTGTGTACATTAATTCATCAAATCTCACAGATTCAGACCTGTGAGGCTCTGTTAACACCCCTCAAGATACTGAGGCACAGAGAGGTTCAGTAGCTTGCCCAAGACCACACAGTAAGTGGAAATGCTGGCATTTCATTGGGCCCCCTGGCTCCAGTGGGCACTTAGCCACGGTGCTCCCCTGTCTCTTGTTTAATTCAGAGAATAATAAACCAATCAGAGGAGCTCATTTTATGTGTTAGGTTGATGCAAAAGTCACTGCAGTTTTTGCCATTTTATTTTATTTTATTTTAAGTATTTTGAGACAGAGTTTCACTCTTGTTGCCTAGGCTGGAGTGTAATGGTGTGATCTCGGCTCACCACAACCTCTGCCTCCAGGGTTCAAGTGATTCTCCTGCCTCAACCTCGCAAGTAGCTGGGATTATAGGCATGTGCCACCACACCTGGCTAATTTTGTATTTTTAGTAGAGATAGGGTTTCTCCATGTTGGTCAGGCTGGTCTCGAACTTCCGACCTCAGGTGATCCACCCGCCTCCGCCTCCCAAAGTGCTGGGATTACAGGCGTGAGCCACTGCGCCCAGCCAGTTTTTGCCATTTTAATTGGAAAATATAAGCTCAGTGAAGCAAAATGACTTGCTTGCAACCTCGCAGCTAGTGAGTAACAGACACTAGGTCCAGGCTCTTCCTGACTCCAGTGTCCAGGCTCTTTCCACTCTTAATCTTGCCTTTGATTTTTCTCTCTATCCAGGTTTCCTGGTTTGTGTTCCCTCTGGCCATCCCATATCCTCTTACACCTGCTCTTCTCGTTCATCCCGGCTGTTACTGCTTCCCTTAGCATTATTACAGCTATTTTTTAGCCTTTATCAACAATAATATTTAAAATAATGAAAGTTATCAGCGCTGTTTAAGGATCTCTTCTGAAACAAGGGAGATGTTACAATGTTCTTCTTTTCATCTCCAAAGACAGTTGACTACTAGTTTTCCTCCCTCCTTCTATCCTTTCTTTCTTTAGTGGGATTACTTATGTAAAGGATGGGAGATGGGGTGAAAGGGGAGTTCAATCTGGGCCTTAAAAGCTGAGAAATAGGCCAGGCACCATGGTTCACGTCTGTAATCCCAGTATTTTGGGAGGCTGAGGCGAAAGAATCACTTGAGTCCAGGAGTTTGAGACCAGGCTAGCCAACATGGCAAAACTGTGTCTCTACAAAAAATAAATTAGCCATACGTGGCAGTGCATGCCTATAGTCCCAGCTACTCGGGAAGCTGATGTAGGAGGACTGCTTGAGCCTGTGAGGGTCAAGGCTGGCCGAGAACGCACCACTGCACTCCAGCCTGGGCGTTGGGCTACAGCAAGCACCACCCTGTCTCCAAAAAAAAAAAAAAGCTCAGAAATGTGACTTTTGTGCAGAGACTCTGTGGCCACTAGGCGGCAATGTGAGCCCACCTTTGTGAATGCAGATGTCCAGCACCATGGACACTCCCACAGCCAAGAAATCTTCCAGTGGTATCCCCATGGGAGCACCAGATCGCAGGACTGAACAACAGTAACCACCCTACTGCCAAAAGCTCCTGAGTGAGATCCCCAAAGAAACCCCTCAGGATCCAAGGGGAGCCTGGTTTGCAGGACTCCCAGTTTGGGGGACTCCCTGCTATGCTGTTGCCCGGAGAACACAGCTCTCCATGCATGCCCCTCATCACAGGCCCTCAGCTGCCTCATTGGGCCTCTTACCGTTCTTTCAAATTCAGCTGGCCTTGCCTCTGTTGGTTCCAGCTTCCTTAAAGATGGGCTTCCCACTGCCCATCTTTGTTCCTCTGTCTGCTTTTTTTGTTTTGTATTTTTTTTTTTTTTTTTGAGACAGGGTGTCACTCTGTTGCCCAGGCTGGAGTGTTGTTCCTGTCTGCTTTTTTTTGAGACAGGGTATCACTCTGTTGCCCAGGCTGGAGTGCAGTGATGCAATCTCGGCTCACAGCAGCCTCAATTTCCTGGGTCAGGTGATGTTCCTGCCTCAGCCTCCCAAGCTGCTGGGACTACAGGTGCACATCACTGTGCCAGCCTAGTTTTATTTTTTGTAGAAATGGGGTCACTATGTTGTCCAGGCTGGTCTCAAACTTGGTCTCGGCCCAAGAGATCTTCCTGCCTTGGCCTCCCAAGGTGCTGAAATTGCAGGCATCAGCCACCGTGTTCAGCCTCTGCCTGCTTTTTTATTTTTATTTTTAGAGACAGAATCTTGCTCTGCTGCCCAGGTTGGAGTGCAGTGGTGTAATCATAGCTCACTATAGCCTCAAACTCCTGGGCTCAAAGGATCCTCCGGCCTCAGCCTCCCAAGTAGCTGCAACTACAGGCATATACCATCATGCCAGACAAATGTTATTAAAAACAAATTTTTTTTAGAGACAGGGTCTGGCCATGTTGCCCATGCTGGTCTTGAACTCCTGGCATCAAAATGATCTTTTGCCTTGGGTTCCCAAAGTGTGGGGATTATAGGTATGAGCCACTGTGCCCAGCCTACTTTTGTTTTTAAGAAATTGAAACGATATAGAAAAGTACAAAGAACAATCTAATAAACACTCATATTCCCACCACTCAGAATTATCAACTTATCATTTTATCATATTTGCTTCAGATCTTTTTTTTTTTTAAAGAAAAGTATAACAGATTTAGCTAAAGTACCCTTTGACCAGTACCCCACCCCACTCTCCCCGCTGCTCAAAAGGAAAGCAAGGCTGGGTGCAGTGGCTAGCACCCACTTTGTAATCACAGCACTTTGGGAGGCCGAGGTGGATGAATCGCTTGAGGTCAGGAGTTTGAGACCAGCCTGGCCAACATAGTGAAACCCCATCTCTCCCAAAAATACAAAAATCAGCTGGATGTGGTGGCCCACGCCTGTAATCCCAGTTATTCGGGAGGCTGAGGGAGGAGAATCGCTTGAGTCTGGGAGGCAGAGGTTGCAGTGAGCCGAGATCCTGCCATTGCACTCCAGCCCGGGCAACAGAGTGAGACTCCGTCTCAAAGAACAACAACAACAACAACAAAAAACCCAAAAAACAAAAAATCACAAAAAAACAGGCTGGGCACGGTGGCTCATGCCTGTAACCCTAGCACTTTGGGAGGCCAAGATGGGCAGATCATGAGGTCACCAGTTTGAGACCAGCCTGACTAACATGGTAAAACCCCATCTCTACTAAAATACGAAAAATTAGCTTGGCATGGTGGTGGGTGCCTTTAGTTCCAGCTACTCGGGAGGCTGAGGCAGGAGAACTGCTTGAATCCGGGAGGTGGATGTTGCAGTGAGCCGAGATTGTGCCACTGCACTCCAGCCTAGGCAACAAGAGTGAGACTCCGTCTCCAAAAAAAAACAGCCAGAAGTTTGAGACCAGCCTGGGCAACATAGCAAGAGCCCTTCTCTACCAAAAACATTTTTTTTTTAAATTAGCCAGGTGTGGTGGTGCAAGCCTGTAGTTCCAGTTACTTGGGAGGCTGAGGTGGGAGGATTGCTTGAGCCCAGGAGGCAGAGGTTGCAGTTAGCTATGATTATGCCACTGCACTCTGGCCTGGGCAGCAAGAGTGAGACTCTGTCTCAAAACAAAAAACCAAAGTTTTCTTCATATGTCTGGTGACTTTCGTTGTCTGTTCATGCTTAACAGCGTGACACTAAATGGTTCACAGAAGCTCTGTGAACATGAGTATGGTCTTCAGGGTGGGTGATCTGGCTGGCTTATTTCCTTTGGAAACTCTCAATGTTAGTATCTTTGTTTTCTCTCTTGGATTGGTCAGATACCTCAGAGAAATTCTTTTTTTTTTTGTTTTGTTTTTGAGACACAGTCTCGCTCTGTTGCCCAGGCTGGAGTGCCGTGGCGCAATCTCGGCTCACTGCAGTCTCTGCCTACCAAGTTCAAGCAATTCTCCTGCCTGAGCCTCCTGAGTTGCTGCGATTACAGGCGTGTGCCACCACACCCAGCTAATTTTTGTATTTTAGTAGAGACGGGGTTTCACCATGTTAGTCAGGCTGGTCTCAAACTTGTGACCTCATGATCTGCCCGTCTTGGCCTCCCAAGTGCTGAGATTACAGGTGTGAGCCACCGTGCCTGGCCGAGAAATTCTTCTTTATTGGCCAGGCGCAGTGGCTCAGGCTTGTAATCCCAGCAGTTTGGGAGGCTGAGGCGGGCGGATCATGAGGTCAGGAGATTGAGACCAGCCTGGCTAACATGGTGAAACCCCGTCTCTACCAAAAAATACAAAAACTTAGCCGGGCAAGGTGGCACGCGCCTGTAGTCCCAGCTACTCGGGAGGCTGAGGCAGGAGAATTGCTTGAACCCAGGAGGCAGAGGTTGCAGTGAGCCGAGATCATGCCACTGCACTCTAGCCTGGGCGATGGAGCGAGATTCCATCTCAAAAAAAAAAAAAAAAAAAAAAAGAAATTCTTCTTTATACCAATGTCCTGCACGGAAGTTACATACCTGCTTGCCAGCGTTCTGGAAGCTGAATGAGCCGGGTGAAGGAAGAAGACCTATAGTCCAAATATTTCATTACATAGTTCATAAACTGGTGCTTAATTACCGTTTCTAGTATGTAATTTGATCTTCAACTGTACCTGGTGTCCCTCAGCTACAAGGATGGCAGAAGCAGCAGGTATGTAAGGATGGAGTTGACAACGGGTTGAAGAGTGTGTCCTGATGGTTGGCCCCAATCAGTGGTGGTGACTGGAATAAAACAGGGTATCAGTTTCATTCCAGTGCTCTAACTCCTTATATTTTATAACCACATCACACTGAAGAATTAATTCATCCCCTCAGTAATCAATTCTAGTGGCAGGTAGGCAGCTGCTGCCTATGAGCTCCAACACATGCCAGGTGGCTGTACCGCAGCTCCCTTGAGCATTAGGGGGAAGAATGAAATAAGTTACAGAGCTGCTAATCTCTGCTCCGACAGCTGGAGGATGAAGCTCTGGGCTGGTTTCTTTTTAACAGGAAGGAAATTCTGAAAGCCAGAATGTTAAGGAAAAGCTTAAGAATCTCTTGTGTCTTGTGAGCTCTGTGGAAATGGCAGGGCTCAGATGCCTTCCGACATGTAGTGTGAGGCACAAATTTGGAGATCAGGAAATGAGAGCCTCCATTCAAGGCAGGACAACTACACAGAGTGAACAGATTTCCAAAATAGTAACACAGGAAAGAAGAAGATCGAGGCAGGTGATTTCTCCCTTCTCCTTCTTTTTCTTTTTTCTTTTTTCTTTTTTTTTTGAGACAGACTCTCGCTCTGTTGCCCAGGCTGGAGTGTAGTAGTGCAATCTCGGCTCACTGCAACCTCCACCTCCTGGGTTAAAACGATTCTCCTGCCTCAGCCTCCTGAGTAGCTGGAACTACAGGCAGAAGCCACCATGCCTGGCTAATTTTTGTATTTTTATTAGAGATAGGGTTTCACCATGTTGGCCAGGCTGGTCTCAAACTCCTGACCTCAAGTGATTCACCCGCCTCAGCCTCCCAAAGTGTTGGGATTACAGGTGTGAGCCACCATGCCCGGCCTCCTTCCTTCTCCTTGCCAGGCAAAACACAGTGACACCAAAGACTATTTGTCTAAAGAGTAGCTGTCCAGTGGCTGCCTGGGTTGTTAGGGCTATAAGTCTCTGAAACAGCTGTCAGCTGTATGAACCCCTTTGCTCCTGTTTCTCTGAGAATAGAGAAGAATTCTCTCCCCATAATCTGTCGCGAATCAACTGCATTTTCTTTTTTTAAAGTATTCATTTTTTTTTTTTTTTTTTTTTTTTTATGAGAGGGAGTCTCGCTCTGTTGCCGAGGCTGGAGTGCAGTGGCACGATCTCTGCTCACCGCAAGCTCTGCCTCCTGGGTTCACGCTATTCTCCTGCCTCAGCCTCCCACGTAGCTGGGACTACAGGTGCCCGCCACCACGCCCGGCTTATTTTTGTATTTTTAATAGAGACGAGATTTCACCGTTTTAGCCAGGATGGTCTCGATCTCCTGACCTCGTGAACTGCCTGCCTCAGCCTCCCAAAGTGCTGTGATTACAAGCTTTTTAAAGTATTCTTTACATAAAATCTTATGGCATGTGCAATTTTGTCTCTTGCTTCTTAGCTTAATATTTTTATCATAAGCATTTATTCTGAAAGCCAGAATGCCTTGATGTTCTTTCCTGTGCTATTACGATTTTGGAAATCTTCACTTCGTGAAGTTGTCCTGCCTTGGAGTCTCTCATTTCCTGATCACCAAATTGGTGCCTCACACTATGTATCGGAAGCGTCTGAGCACTGCCATTTCCACAGACCTCACAAGTGTACCAGACACAAGAGCTTCTTAGCTTTCTCTTCACATTTTGGCTTTCAGAGTAATGAATAAAAAAGGCAAACCCTTATTATTAAAAAAGTATTGGCAAACAATTTTCTTTCTTTCTTCCTTTTTTTTCTGGGATGGCGTCTCACTCTGTTGTCCAGGCTGGAGTGCTGTGGCATGATCTGGGCTCACTGCAGCCTCTGCCTACCAGGTTCAAGCCTCAGCCTCCCAAGTAGCTGGGATTTCAGGTGCCCGCCACCACGCCCGGCTAATTTTTGTATTTTTAGTAGAGACGGGGTTTCACCATGTTGGCCAGGCTGTTCTTGAACTCCTGACCTCAAGTGATCTGCCGGCCTTGGCCTCCCAAAGTGCTGGGATTACAGACGTCAACCACTATGCCCAGCTGGCAAACAATTTTCAAAGGCTGTAACAATTTCTCTATTTGTTGGACATTAGTTTTAGACAGCTTTTTGTTATTAAAAAGGACGCTGCCGTGCATGTCTTTTTGCTTACATCCTCTAAATGTAAAATTTAAAAATAATACAGAAAAGTACAAAGTAAAAATCACCTTAAATCCTATCATTTAGGAAATTAACTACTCATATTCACTATTCATATTCCTCTATGCTGACATATGTATCTGAATTTCAGATTATTGCCCTAGTAGAATTATAGGTCAAAAGATTTGGCCTCGTTTAAGGCAACGTGTAATTCCTCAGCCTTGAATTTTGATCTAGTGATACCTAAATTCTTTGGGGAACGATCTTAGCTTCCAAACCCAGAATGTGCCAGAAAGCGCCACAGCAAGCAAGGTCCTACTTTATCCCTTCTAAAAACAAAGCCACTGAAGTTTGGAAGGGTGTGAAGTTCTCAATTTCACAAAGAAAAATCAAGCCACTTCCAGCCTGGAGCCGCCGCTTCCCCTTTAAATACCCGCTCACGTGATCGCAGACGTGCACACGCAGAGGAACTTCACGCTGTCAGGGCAACAAGCCATTCCTCTACCATTTCCCCTCCCCTAAGGCTTCTTGGCGTTCCCTCCCCGGAAGTCACAACTCCCCTGGAGACTTTCTCTTCCTCATCCCCTCCATCGAGTCACCTATCCTCACTCCTTTCTGTTAGTTGCCGGCCCTAGCGTTCCCTTTCCTCGCCTGAATTCCACTTTCCGGAGGAATGGCTGAAAGGGACTACAACTCCCAGGGGGCGCTGCGGGCCCCGCCCCCGTAGCGCGCAGTGTAGGTCGGGGCCTGAGGTTCCACGGTCTTCTCGCCGCGTGCGGCCGGGAGCAAACGCACTACAGGTTCCGTGGCGCCTCGCGCTAGGCCAGACCGGGCTGGGGTCGGACGGGGCGGGGCTGGAGGGGCCGGGGCTGGCGGGCGGAGAAAGGGGGTGGGAGCGGAGGCGACGGAGGGGAGGAGTGGGGGCATGGGGGAGGGAAGAGGAAGGGAGGTGGGAGGCGGGGCCGATCAAGAGCAGGAGCTGGAGTCTGAGCCGGCGGTTGCAGCGGAGGCGGTGATGTCGGTGCAGGTTGTGTCAGCCGCGGCTGCTGCCAAGGTGCCTGAGGTGGAGCTGAAGGACCTGAGCCCCTCCGAGGCGGAGTCGCAACTAAGACTGAGCACTGCCGCCGTGGGCGCCATGGCCCCCCCGGCGGGCGGTGGAGACCCTGAGGCTCCAGCTCCCGCCGCGGAGCGGCCCCCGGCCCCCGGCCCGGGCTCGGGGCCCGCCGCCGCTCTCAGCCCCGCCGCCGGGAAGGTGCCTCAGGCGTCGGCCATGAAGCGGAGCGACCCACATCACCAGCACCAGCGGCACCGCGACGGCGGCGAGGCCCTGGTCAGCCCCGACGGCACCGTCACCGAGGCGCCGCGCACAGTCAAGAAGGTACTGGGGCCGGGCTGCCTCTCTAGGAGAGGAAGGGAGGGGAGGGGAACTGCAGATCCTCTCGGCACGGCGGCACTACCCTCCACGCCCTCCTTTCTGATCGCAGGACCAGAGATAACCCCTTGTCCCCTCAAACCCACTGTCTCAGAGATGCCCCCCAGCCGGCCCCTAGTGCTGGGAGCGGAGACTCCAGGAGGCACGGCCGTACTTCGCTCTGAATAACATGGAGGTAGCGCTCTCCCCTACTACTTGGAATAGGCAGCGGGAGGAGAGACACCTAATAGTACGTCCCGCGGCCCCAACACGCTCCCGGGTGTGATTTTCCAGCCTATCGGGGAGGAGACCTCGTTGGTATAGAAAAACCTTACCACTCACGGGAGTTCACCCAGCAATAAGAATGAAGAGATCTTTAATACTTGGAGAACGAGTAAGGTGTAGTCACCTTGCATAGAAATCGTCAGAGTTGTCTGGTTTCCATACAGTTGATGACTTTCTGCCTTTCTGTGGCCAACCGTGTCCATACAGCAACACGATGCTGTGCCCTTCATTTCCAGCGACTGCGATATTCTCTCTTCCCTGAATATGTAAAAGGGTAATGGAGAGATTCTCCTCACTCTTTCATGTTAAGAGCTTTGTCCTCCCTGCTGAGTATAGTTGGATTATTAGGCTGTGTATGAAGAGAATGAATGTCTTATTGGTTCCTTTATTATAATCTGAAAGTGATAGGAAGAAATGCTGCTACTTTTGAGAAAGACGATCTTTGTAGGGTTTTCGGTCTTAGGCGTCAGCTTCTTTCAGACAGTTTTGAGGAGGTCTCAGAATACCAAGAAGTAACTGCCTAGATAGCCCTATATTACCCGTGCATTGTCTATCCGTAGTTGTCTTTCCCTCTCAAAGCTTGTCTCTCTTTCTCTCTTAAAGCTGAATCAGCACAGAAAAACAGGGCAAGTATTGGAAAAGACAGAAGTGTGGATCATATAAAAAGGGCTTGCAGCTTCAATTTCCTAGACACAGTATGGGCACAGGGATTAATGTTTTTTTAAATTGTTGTGAATGGTTTTTAATTGCTTTATCAGAACAGCAACAAAGAGACGGAAAGTGTGCATTGGTTTTACTGTGTGGGACTCAGCTGAATTGGAACCTTGGATCCACCATAATTTTTGTTGTCAAAGCGTCATGATTAAGGTATAGCAGATAATCCTTTCATCCTGACTATACGAATTTAGGTGATAAGTCAGAGGCAAGACTGAAGGAATTTCTGTAATGCTTTAGACAATGTCTTTGTCGTTTGCAGTATGAAACTCCTCTGGGAAGAGTTATAGTAGAAAGAGGCAGGCAGCATCCTGCAGAAATGGGTTTAAAGAAAAACAGTAAAGTAAAAAAGAGAGGCAGCAGCAGCACCAGTGCTGGGAGTACCTAGATATGAGTCTGGAAATCCAAAGCATACTTCTGACTTGTTGAGATACTTTGTAACTTTGGTTAAGTCATTTTCTTGTGATTAAGACTGTTTTTGTCTAAAATTTGTAATTTGGTTAGATCAATTTAGGCTAAAAGTGTTTAACAAATTGCTGTTAGAGCATGAGGTTTACAGTCAGGCAGACCTGGATTTGAAGCCTAGTACCCCCATTACTACCTTTTGGGTAATTTCCAAATTACACAAATCAGTTTCCTCTTCTATAAAATGAAAGTACTAATTATGATTGAGGATTAGAAATATTTGTAAAAGGTTTAGCATTGAGCTTGGCACATAAAGTCTTAAATGATAGTCTTATTAATGCTTTTATTATTATAAATAATTGATTTTATTTTATTCCTCCCATCATGGCTTAAGTGCAAGCCCCTATGACCGCCTCTGAAAGGTACACACAGTTCAATATATTCTATATAAAGAAGTTAAAAAATCATGGCTCACATCTGTAATCCCAGCACTTTGGGAAACCATGGGTGGCGGATTGCTTGAGCCCAGGAGTTTGAGACCAGGCCGGGCAACATGGTGAAAACCTTTCTCTCCAAAAAAAAAAAAAAAAAGCCGGACATGGTGGTGTGTGCCTGTAGTGCCAGCTACTCAGGAGGCTGGGATGGGAGGATCACCTGAGCCCAGGAAGTTGAGGCTGCAATGAGCACTCTAGCCTGGGTGCTGGAGTGAGACCTTGTCTCAAAAAAAAAAAAAAGTTAAAAAATCAAAGACCAGCATACTGGAGTCTGTTTTTCTTAATTCTAGATATGCTTCTTGACCACTTTCCTTGTCGTTGAACTATTTTCCTGTTTTTTCAGCACCAAATGTACGTTCCATGATTCCAGATTTACTCAGCAGCCTCAAGGCTATTGGAAAGCAGGGCTGAGCTTGCCTTACAATGTTAATTGCACCAAAAAAACAACTTCTCTGCTGAAAGTTAAGCAGGTGGAGCTCTCGGCAAGGATACAGCTGGATGACGAAATTCAGGGCATTGCTGAGCTGCTTTTCAGATGCCCAATCTTTAACCTTCTTTTTATTGAATTGGCTAAATCAAAATAAGTGCCCAAGACTGCCCTTTCCCTAAGTTGAAAGTCATCTCACCAAGGGACTGCAGTGTGACATTTTGATTTGTTGAGCTTTTGTTGATTCTTAGATTGTCTATGTAAATAACCACTCTGACCTTGACTTCTCACTGTTTTTATTATAGCATATGAAGGAACTGAGGATACTAGTATCGAAATAGCTGCCTTTGGCTGTGGAACTGGTGACTGTTGCATTTGTTTTGTAACTGTCATGTATAAACATTTATTTTAAGTCACATTTCCATAGATGGTTTCCCTTACTTCATTCACGTATCATCAGTTTTCTTAGTTTTGTTACTCTGCTCAGCCACACAAGGGAAATAAACTTTTTACAAGAGCCAGAATTCCCAAGTGCAGTAGTTAATAAGAAGGAACATATGGTGTGCAGGTTACTCAGTCACATCTTATCTTTGGCACCTGCCTCTGTCCTGTAACTTGCGATGCTCTGGGGGCCAGATCATGTTATGTGGCTATGATATATTTAATTATAATGTCCTTTTTCATAAGTTGACATCAAGTGAACCCAGCAAGCCAAAAATCTCTGTAAGAAGTAATTTGGGAAATGGGAAGGTAAGTTCCACAGGAAATGAGGTAGTAGTAGTTAAAAGGGATTTCTTCTTTGTATTCTTGAAAATGAGTGATAGGAGTGTTGGAGCACAGCAGGGAAAACAAGGCAGGAGAGGATTTATTTCAGAAATATTAAAACTTTCTGACAATAAGGCTGCAAGCCCAAGAACCTCAACTAGATGGTGCTTACATCAGTATCAGTAATGACCATGTTCAAACAGACTCTTTATTGCTTTTGGCAAACATATCCATCTTCCACTGGCTTTGTTGCTGTCAGGAGAGAATGAGTTGAGCCATGTTAGCACTTCTTGTCCTGAATTGTTTAAGCTCTTGATTTGGTTAATTATAGAGTACTAAAATGGAATGTTTTGGATAAAGACATGGGAATGTGGGAGCAATATGACTCCTTTTGCCGTTACAAGAGTACTGCTCTGAAAAGTGTTCAGTAAGGCAATTGGCAGTTGGGCTGTAATAATAGTTACCAATAATTAGCCTTTTTTTTTTTTTTTTTTGAGACAGAGTTTTGCCCTTGGTGCCCAGGCTGGAGTGCAATGGCGCGATCTCAGCTCACTGCAACCTCCGCCTCCCGGGTTCAAGCGATTCCCCTGCCTCAGCCTCCTGAGTAGCTGGGATTACAGGCATGCACCACCATGCCCAGCTAATTGTCTATTTTCAGTAGAGACGAAGTTTCTCCATGTTGGTCAGGCTGCTTTCAAACTCCCAACCTCAGGTGACCTGCCTGCCTCGGCCTCCCAAAGTGCTGGGATTACAGATGCGAGCCATTAGCCTTTTATGTGCCAGGAGTTGTCATAGGGGTTCTGTAATCCTCACAACAATACTAGGAGATGTAGGTGGCATTATCTCCATTTTACAGATGCAGAAATGAGATCCCGGGCGGTTAAGTGCCTTGCCCAAGGTTATATATCTAGAAAGTGTCAGAGGTAGAACTTAAATCCAGGGCTGTCCGTTTCCAAAGCCCATGTCTTTTTCATTATGCCACAGTGATTCTAACTTCTTAGATGCTGAGTTCTTGCTTTCTCCCAGAGGTCTTTTAGAATACTAAGTGAACTCTAAGGCGTGTCTGTCTGGCTAAGGCTTAGGTCATCCCAAGACCGAAGTAAGGCAGGTCTGAGCTTTAGGAAGAGGATGGGAGAAAATTGTACAAATGTAGAACTTGAAAGAATTGTAAATTTAGAAGAGGAGAATAAAAGCATCTTATACAGAAAAGCATTTCAAGATCCATGATGCAGCTTCACACTAGTAATTTACTGATAATCTAAGAAGTTTATCCATATTTTTAAAGTTATAAATAAATTTGGAGTACCTGAGGAATGTACCCTTTCTTCCTGTTCAGCTAACACTGCCCTGCTGTCATGTTTAGGTGGTAGACACAATTAGAGGAGCTGAAATTCCATTCACCCAACAAGAGGTTTAGTAAGCTTGATCAGATTTCTATGGAATTTGTAGGAGCTTTTTATAGTCTGAATGACCTATGGCCTGAGATTTGGTGAGAGCAGAGCAGAAAGCAGCAGTGGATTGATGTTTCTTCCATAACAGTTCCCAACTCTAAAATTACTTTGATTAAATTAGATGATTATTTGTATGGGTTTCAGTCTCCCTTTTCCCTAGCTATATCGTGCAACAGTTCAGTTAGCTATTTCCCTCTTGGACACTTGCACTAATAGCTGGTGATTTTCTTTTCTTTTTTTTTTTTCAAGGGTCTATCAGTAGAAATCTATTGATTTGGGGCACCTAGTTCTTAGCTTAGAACCTATATAAAGGAAGGGTATTTGAACTGCTGATTGAGTTCCTCTAAGTATAGGGCTTTAGCCTTTCTGAATGTTGCAAACCTGAGGCTAAAACTAGCTTCATCTTCCCTACACGCACTTACCTTCTACAGTGCTCCAAGGTGAAACTTTATCTATTGGCTACCTTTTCTTGGAAACCCTTCTCGGCTTCAACGACACTTATAATTCCTACCATTTACTGAATATTCCGTGTCAGGAATCTCTCTCTTCGCATTTAATCCTCATGACAACTTTATCAGATGAGTAGTACTATCTTTATATTATAGATAAGAAAATACAGGCTCAAAGAGAGTAATTAACTTGTCCAAGGCTTTGTCAGTGAAATGGTGGCCATAGCAATATTGGGCAGCTTTGCCTCCGTGCCAACACCGCTGCTGCTCTGACCAGACTCCCACTGAAGTCTGCTTAAGCTGCTGCTAAGACCACTTTGGATCTCACGATCTAGCCTCTTTCAAGGGGAGGCCCAAACACCATGCCTCACATCCCTGTTTGTTTCAGTCATTACCCGCCATCTGCCCTCCGCCATCCGTTATCTTCCCAATACTAATTCCTTTACCACTCTCTTCATCCTTCAGCTGATTCAATCCCTCAAACTGTTCCACCATGTTCTTTACAATATCCCTCTCCTTGATCAGCAGATTCACATGTAGTATCAGTCTCTAGCAGCAAGATCAAGTTACAAGGGCAACAGTGGCAAGTGTTAGCACTTAGTATCCAGAACTGTGATGGTGCAAACCAAGCTGCCGCATCTCCTGCTTGGCATTAGCAATCACATCTTTGCCAACCCAGTTCTGTAATTTTGAGTGGTGTTTTAGCTGTGTAGCACTTAAGTTCTTCACCGAAAAAGCGACCTCATATCCTTTCTGTAAATTCTTTTTCTGTTTAATTCAGCCAGTGTTGACTTCTGCTGCCTGTAGAACTCAGAGTGATGTACGGGTTGAACCTAACCGTCTACCTTCTTAGTTGCTGGCACTCATGGAGCTGAGAGTTGCTAGAGAAAATCAGCAAATCAGACAGATAGGTGTCACTAAAAATTTATAATCATCTATTTCATATGCATTATCAGCATTACCTAGCAATGTTATACATTTCTGTAGTTCACTTTCCAGCTCACTGCAAATTATTTCTTCATATTGTCTCTTTCTTTTTTCTTTTTTACTGAGACAAGGTCTCCCTCTCTCACCCAGGCTGGAGTGCAGTGGTACAGTCACAGCTCACTGTAGCCTCAAACTCCCTGGTTCAAGCAATCCTCCTGTCTCAGCCTCCTGAGTAGCCAGAACTACAGGTGTGTTACCACACCTGGCTATTTTTTAATTTTTTTGTAGAGATGGTATCTTGTCATGTTGCTGGTCTCCAATTCCCGAGCTCAAGTGATCCTCCTGTCTCACCCTTCCAAAGTGCTGGGATTATAGGCATTAGCCACTGCCCCTGGCCTACTGTCTCTATTTCTTTTTCTTTTTTTTTTTTTTTTTGAGATGGAATCTTGCTCTGTCCCCAGGCTGGAGTGCAGTGGCACCATCTCCGCTCACTGCAACCTCCGCCTCCCGGGTTCAAGCGATTCTCCTGCCTCAGCCTCCTGAGTAGCTGGGACTACAGGCACACACCACCACACCCAGTAGAGATGGGGTTTCACCGTGTTCGCCAGGATGGTCTCAATCTCCTGACCTCGTGATCCACCCTCCTCAGCCTCCCAAAGTGCTGAGATTACAGGCGTGAGCCACCGTGCCCAGCTCTTATTTCTAATCTCTCATATTTTCTTCTTTTTTAACCAGTCATAGGCTTTATGCTTCGTTATAAAAACCGAAGCTGCTGAGTGGGAATTCCTTCATCCTTTTACCTCTGAATTCTACAAACCTACGTGCCTCTGGGACTCATCTTTTTCTCCTTCAGTCTGTCAAGACAAGGGCCTTCACAGGTGCTGTAATCGTTCTCTTCTCCCCCTCCCCCCTTCCTTCTCCTTTCTTTTTCTTTCTTTCTTCTCTCTCTCTTTGTTTTCATTCTTTTTTCTTTAAGAGATGAAGTCTCACTCTGTAGCCCAGGCAGGAGCGCAGTGGTGTGGTCATAGCTCATTGCACCGTCAACCTCCTGAGCTCAATAGATCCTCCCTTCTCAGCCTCCCGAGTAGCTGGGACTATAGGTGCATGCCACCATACCTGGCTAATTTTTTTTAAACTTTCTTGTAGAGATGGGGTCTCTCTCTTTTTTTTTTTTTCCCCTAGACGGAGTCTTAACTCTGTCACCCAGGCTGGACTGCAGTGGCACTATCTCGGCTCATTGCAACCTCCGCCTCCTGAGTTCAAGCAATTCTGCTGCCTCGGCCTCTCAAGTAGCTGGGATTACAGGCGTCTGCCACCGCTCCTGGCTAATTTTTGTATTTTTAGTAGAGACGGGGTTTCACCATGTTGGCCAGGCTGGTCTGGAACTCCTGACCTTGTGATCCGCCTGCCTTGGCCTCCCAAAGTGCTGGGATTACAGGCGTGAGCCCGCACCTGGCTGAGATGGGGTCTCTTGCTATGTTGCCTAGGCTGGTCTTGAACTCCCAGCTTCAAGTGATCTTTCCTCCTTGGCCTTTGAAAGTACTAGGATTATAAGTATGAGCCGCTGCACTCAGCCACATTTTAAAAACTTTTTGTAGAGATGGTGTCTCACTTTGTTGCCCAGGCTGGTCTCGAATTCCTGGCTTCAAGCAGAAGCAGTCCTTCTTCCTCACCCTCCCAAAGTGCTGGGATTACAGGTGTGAGCCACTGTACCTGGTCTCTCTTGTCTTAAAGAATTTCTTCCTTTGGTTTATTTCATCTTTCTACTAGGTCTTTTCCTTCAGAATTCACACTTGCCCTATTGTCTCCCATTTTGAAAACCCTGTCCTTTGACCTGCATATTTTCTGTTGCTGTCATGTTTTTCCATTCTCTTTCACAGGCATGCTTCTTAAAGGAGTTTTCTGTACATGCTATATATGCTTTTTTCCTCTCATGAACTCCTTAACTCACTCCTGCTATAATATTCTGTTTAACCAAAACAAAACCCTCTTGCTAAAGTTGTTAATGTCCATTAGATTGGGAAACATGGGGGTCTTTTTTTTCAGTCTTCGTCTCTTGGACCTCTTAGCAGCATTTGACATTGACTCCTTGTGAAACACTCTTTTCCCTTGGCTTCTGTGACACTGCTCTTTACTACCTTCCATCTTATTTCTGTAGCTGCTCCTTCTCATTCTTCTTCTTTTTTTTTTTTTTTTTTTTTTTTTTTTTCGAGGCAGGTCTCACTGTGTTGCTCAGGCTGGAGTGCAATAGTATGATCACTGTAAACTTGAACTCCCAGGCTCAAGAGAGCCTTCCACCTCTGATCCTGAAGGACTAGGATTACAGACATATGCCACCTCATCCAGCCTCCTTCTCATTCTTCTTCTTCTTCTTCTTTTTTTTGAGACAGGGTCTCACTGTGTCACCCAGGCTGGAGTGCAGTGGTACCATCATGGCTCACTGCAGCCTCAACTTCCCAGGCTCAAGCAATCCTCCCACCTCACCCTGTGGAGGAGCTGGGACTACAGGCACATGCCACCATGCCCAACTGATTTTTGTATTTTTTGTAGAGATAGGTTTTCACCATATTGCCCAGGCTGGTCATGAACTCCTGGGCTCAAGTGATCTGCTCACCTCAGCCTTCCAAAGTGAGTTTTATAATAACTTGTACATAAATAAAAGCATACTCTCTATACATTGTTTTACAGGTTCCTTTTTTTATTCAGTAGCATGTCTTAGAGCTCTTTCTGTATCAGTACCTATAGATCAGTCTCATATTTTTTAACTGCTCAATTAATTTCCTAAGTCTATATTGTTGCTTCTTAAACCATTCTTCCATTGATGCACATTTACCTTAACTTGTTTTCTCTTTTTTTATACATGGTGCTGCAGTAACTATCCGTATGCATTTTTGTGTGTGTACATGTAGAAGTGTTTCTCTAAGATAGATATCTAAAATTTTAATTTTGGGATCAAAGATAGCCTTTTTTTTTTTTTTGAGAGTTTTTTGAGACTCTGTCACCTGGGCTGGAGTGCAGTGGCACGATCTCAGCTCACTGCAACCTCCACTTCCTGGGCTCAAGCAATCCTCCTATCTCAGCCTCCTGAATTAGCTGGGACTACAGACACACGCCACCACGCCCAGCTAATTTTTTTTATTTTAATATTTATTTATTTTTGAGACAATCTTGCTCTGTTGCCCAGGCTGGAGTGCAGTGGTGTGATCTCAGCTCACTGCAACCTCTGTCTTTCAGGTTCAAGCAATTCTCTTGCCTCAGCCTCCCGAGTAGCTGGGATTACAGGCGTGTGCCACCATCCCTAGTTAATTTTTGTATTTTTCATAGAAACAAGATTTCACGGTGTTGCCCAGGATGGTCTTGAACTGACCTCAGGTGATCCGCCTGCCTTGGCCTCCCAAAGTGCTGGGATTACAGGTGTGAGCCACTGTACCTGGCCTGGCTAATTTCTGTGTTTTGTGTAGAGATGGGGTTTTACCATGTTGCCCATGTGGGTCTCAAACTCCTGGGCTCAAGTGATCTGCCCGCCTCAGCCTCCCAAAGAGGCATGAAACACAGTGCTTGGCCATATTTTAAACTAAATGCAAAATGCCATGTTGTCTTTAAAAATGTAGTACCATTTTACATATCAGCTAACTATACACGAAACAACTCTTTCACCATACATTTACCAATACTGAGTATTTTTCCATCTTTGGGGGAAAGTCTTTTACTGGTCTTTTTATAAAATCTGCATTCTGACAGAATGAGGCTGAGAGTATTTTCATGCATATATTGGCAATTTATATTCTTTTTCTTGTAATTCCCTGTTCATATTCATTAACAAATTATTTATTGATTGACTACTATATGCCAAGTGCTGGGGATACAGCAGTGAACACAACGGATAAAAATCTCTGCCTTCATATTGGATTTTTTTTTTCATGTTGGTTTTAGAAATTCTTTATATATTCTGGATATTAATTATTTGTGTATATGTTGCAAATATTTTTTTCCTACTCCATTTCTTGTTTCTTGTAACATTGTTTATGAATTTCAAAGTTTTTATAAACTTGGATTTACCAGTTTTTTTCCTTTTTGGCTTAAACGTTTTGTGTCTTAGAATTGCCTTTCCAACCCCAAATTTATAAACAACATCTATGTTTTCTTCACCTGTTTATATGGTTGTATTTATTATATTTTGGTCTTCAGTCCATCTGGAATTTATTTTTGTTTGTAATGTAAAATAGGGACTATTTGTAATATAAGATAGCTCTATTTGTTCCCAAATAAAATATATTTTACCTTTTTCTGGTTTATTCCCTGATTGTTTCTTTCTCTTTAACTTGTTCTTCTTAACTATTTTTTTTTTTTTTTTTTTGAGACGGAGTCTCTCTCTGTCACCCAGGCTGGAGTGCAGTGGCGCAATCTCGCTCACTGCAAGCTCCGCCTCCGGGTTCACCCATTCTCCTGCCTCAGCCTCTCGAGTAGCTGGGACTACAGGCCGCCCACGCCGCTATTTTTTTTTTTTAGTAGACTTCACTGTTCTTCTCCTGTGATTCGCCTCCTCCTGTTTACGTACACTGCGCCCCTTCTTTTTTTTTTTTTTTTTTTTTTTTTTTTTTTTTTTTTTTTTTTTTTTTTTGACGGTCTCGCTCTGTCACCCAGGCTGGAGTGCAGTGGCGCAATCTCGACTCACTGCAAGCTCCGCCTCCTGGGTTCACACCATTCTCCTGCCTCAGCCTCTCCGAGTAGCTGGGACTACAGGCGCCCGCCACCACGCCCAGCTAATTTTTTGTATTTTTAGTAGAGACGGGGTTTCACCGCATTAGCCAGGATGGTCTCGATCTTTTGACCTCGTGATCCGCCCGCCTCGGCCTCCCAAAGTGCTGGGATTACAAGCATGAGCCACCGCGCCGGGCCGACTGTGCCTGTTTATTAACGCAAGTATGACACTAAAAATTAGCGTCCTGATACTGCTGATTTAGTGTTTACAGTGAATTATTCATAGAAATACTTGCTATTTTAGCAAATTTTTCTTTCGTTTAGTTGATGTAGATTTGTTTATGTTTTGACAGAAATTGGAGCCCCAGTGATATCTCAGATACATATCCTATGCAGTGGTAGCCTACAGAGAAACTCATCTTCTGCATTATACTAAGTTAAAAAACCGTGATACTCTGTGGTCCTTTTCCAAAATGACACTTTATTATTATTAATATTATTATTCTGAGACAGAGTCTTGCTCTGTCGCCCAGGCCAGAGTGCAGTGGCACCATTGGGTCACTGTAACCTTCATCTCCCGGGTTCAAGCAACCCCAGCTTCCCGAGTGGCTGGGATTACAGGTGCCCACTACTGCGCCCAGCTAATTTTTTTTGTAGTTTTTAGTAGAGACAAGGTTTCACCATCTTGGCCAGGCTGGTCTCGAACTCCTGACCTTGTGATCCACCCGCCTCGGCCTCCCAAAGTGCTGGGATTACAGATGTGAGCCACCACACCTGGCCGATTATTATTATTTTAAGGCCTGACTTGTCAGGAATTGAGTATATGTGATGAGGCTGTAGGACGAAAAATTTTTGCCCTGGTTAGGTAGGTGTGGTCATCTATCTTTCAAAGTTGACATTAACTGCGTTAGCTTAAAGAGGAAATTCTTTTCCTGGAAGGCAAATAAAGATTCTTCTTCAACAAAGCTTTATTGGATATACAGCATGACTGAATCTAGTCTTGGGTTACTGAGCTCAGGGAGGTAGAAATGGAATAGGAATTGTACTACATTGATTCATGTCTTTCATTTCTATAAGGGAGAAAAGATGATTGGCCTAATGCTATTTTTTTTATGACCGATGCTGGACTGTATTAGAGAAGTAACTTGACTGCTTCTGGATATTTGCCTAATAATCTCCCTAATACATTGTGAGCTTCTTTTGTGCAAAAACCATTTATTTGTTGGGTGTCAAATACTGCTAAGTGCTAGAGTTATAAGTTAGCAAGATATCATTCTTGCCCTCCAGGAGAGGATAGGGAATGTAGACACAGAAATAACTAAATACAGTGTAGTTTGATATAAGCAATATTGGAAACAGGAATTGTAGTTTGAAGAGGTCAGCACTGAAATTGAGGTGAAACACAAGAGGTTTCACCATGTATCAGAACCTCTGTGGCCGGGTGCGGTGGCTCACGCTTGTAATCCCAGCACTTTGGGAGGCCGAAGCAGGCGATCACTTGAGCTCAGGAGTTTGAAACTAGCTTGACCAACACAGTGAAACCCTGTCTCTACTAAAAATACAGAAGTTAGTGAGGCGTGGTGGGGTGGGTGCCTGTAATCCCAGCTGCTTGGGAGGCTGAGGCAGGAGAATCGCTTGAACCCTGGGGGTGGAAGTGGCAGTGAGCTGAGATGGCACCACTGCACTCCAGCCTGGGCAACAGAGCAAAAGTCCATCTCATAAAAAAATAACCTTTGTGAGGTTTCCTTATTCCAGCTTTAGAAGTCTAGAAATTCACATTTTTGTACAATCAGAGGTCATTTACCTGTTAGGACTGGTTCAGACTAACCAAAATCATGGGAGACTCATATTTAAAACAAAATGGTAACTCCTAATTTACAGTCATGTATAACACTCAAGCTAATCTGATAAACATGTAAATCAGAGGATATTCTGGAAAATCTATATGGGAGGTCTAATTATAGTTAGAGACAGTTTATTAAGTTTGGAATCATTTAGATCCTTGCTCTTCAAACTGATCCTTGCTATTCAAACTAGAAGCATTGGTTATCACCTGGGAGCTTGTGAGGTATGAACAATATCAGGTAGCTCTGGCTCTGTACTAGCGTATACCTGTCAGAACCTCAATTTTGTATTCGTTGTTGAGTAGATGTTGGCTTAGCAATTAGTCTCATTTCATGTTTCTCATTTTTATTAATTTTTTTTTTTTTAAGAGATAGGGGTCTTGCTTTGATACCTAGGCTGGAGTGCAATGGTGTGATCATAGTTCACTGCAGCCTCAAACTCCTGGGCTCAAGCAGTCCTTCTGCCTTAGCCTCCTGAGTAGCTTGGGATTATAGGCACAAGCCACTGTGCCCAGCTTCATGCTTCTCTTTTATGAAACCTCAGAGTAGAGAAGCAAGAAGATAATTTTAGGGTTTTATGGAAAGGTGGAAACTTACAATAAAACCTGTTATAAAACTTATAACAAAATACTCAATAGACACAAAGACATAGAAAAATAAACAGACACAGATATATAGAGACAGACACACCGAGACCCAGAGGGAGAGTTACACACAGACTCCCTACACACAGAGACACTTCTCCCATATACACATAACAGAACCCCTGCCCCACCATGCCCAAGCCTCTACCCAGTCCCTTCCCACACACAGAGACCCCACACCCACAGAGAGAACCCCATGGCCGGCTGGGCATGGTGGCTCACGCCTGTAATCCTAGCACTTTGGGAGGCTGAGGCGGGCGGATCACCTGAGGTCGAGAGTTCGAGACCAGCGTGACCAACATGGAGAAACCCTGTGTCTACTAAAAATACAAAATTGGCTGGGCACATGCCTGTAATCCCAGCTACTCAGGAGGCCGAGGCAGGAGAATCGCTTGAACCCGGGAGGTGGAGGTTGCGGTGAGCCGAGATCGCGCCATTGCACTCCAGCCTGGGCAACATGAGCAAAAAAACTCCGTCTCAAAAAAAAAGAGAGAACCCCATGGCCATCTCCACAGAGAGTCTTCTCCATGTTCCTACAGAGACGCCCCACACACACCACAGACACCCTGAGACCCACCCACACACAAAAACACAGGCTGCCACAAAGAGAAATACATACACAGACACACACACTGACATCCAACAGGTAATGCCTAAAACTAAGGTTTTCATGGAGCATGAATAGTGTTCTGCACAGTTATTTTGAGGAGAAGGAGCAAGTGTTCTCTCAAAGGTACTTTTAACTGAGCCAGAAAATGAAGCAAAAACAGACGGGCTGCCATTGGGTCTGCAGAACAGTGAATGCTACAAAGCCAGTTTGATTTGGATTCCTGTTTCTGGAACTGCTTGTTCCTGGGCATTATTTTCAGTTTGATGTACTCAGCATGCTTGGGTGGAAAGTCATTCTCTTATTTTCTCTCAGGAGCTTGCATCCTAGATTGCTGGTTAAGCAGAGTTTTATGCTTAGTCTCCTTTGGCACTAATTAACACACTCCCTTGATGCTCCCTGAGTCATATAAGTCTGCCCAGGATTGGAAGATCCAGAAACACTGCGCCCATGTGGAGGAACTCATACTGAGTCCTCTGTGGGTGCGTGGGACCGAGGAATGTAGGGGGAAGATTATGTATTAGATATAGAAAGAGATGTAATTTTCATTTTTTTTTAACCTGTGGGTCATTCATGGTATAGGTTTGCATAGAGAGCTTGATGGAACTTAAGAATGACTCAGGAATTATTTAGTTGTAAATTAAATGATTTTTAAACTACATTGATGTGGGCAGGGGATGGCACATTGGATTATTTTGGTTGAGAGATAACACTGAAACTACATAGCCAGATTTCTTGTGACTCGGGCAGCATTCTGAGAAGTATCTTGTTAGGAAAAAGGAGACTTGACACATGCAGCATGTTTGTGTGTGTAAATACTTGAAAGTTTCTATCACACCAAGGGAGCCAGACACCAGAGACATCAGAATAGTTTTATAAACGTTAAGTTCCAAAAAGAACTATTTTCTCTTGTTGCCTGGTACACGTATATGTATTCCCTTGACTAAACCTGTTTAATTTCTTTTTTTTTTTTTTTTAACCTGTTTAATTTCAAACAGGCTAGGCATGGTGGCTCACGCCTGTCATCCCAGCACTTTGGGAGGCCAAGGCAGGTGGATCACCTGAGGTCAGGAGTTCGAGACCAGCCTGCCCAACATGGTGAAACCTTGTCTCTACTAAAAATATAAAAATTAGCCAGGTGTGGTGGCGTGCACCTGTAGTCCTAGCTACTCGGGAGGCTGAGGCAGGAGAATCCCTTGAACTCAGGAGGCAGAGGTTGCAGTGAGCTGAGACTGGCCACTGTACTTCCAGTCTCAGTGACAGAGTGAGACTCCATCTCAAAAAAAAAAAAAAAAAAAAATTTCGTTTCAAACAGATGGAAGAGTCATGAGAAAAATGTACTCATTATCCAGTTTAACAAATGTTTTCATTTTGCAAAATTTCTTTATTTTTTAAAGATATAAAACATTGGATAAAATTGAAGACCCAGCTGGGCACAGTGACTGATGCCTGTAATCCCTTTGAGAGGCCAAGGTGGGAGGATGAGTTGAGGCCAGAAGTTCAAGACCAGCCTGGGCAACATAGTGAGACCCTATCTCTATTTTTTTTTAAAAAGGGAGACAAAAAAAAAAAAGAACTCTGTGTATTCCTTCTCTATTCATTCTCCTTTAGCTCTTCTCTCCTTCCCATAAGGCCCACAAAGATAACTTTGTGTTTATAACTCCCCTTCATGTTTTAGTATTTTTGCTATATGTTCTTTATCAATATCAATTGTATGTCAGTAGATAATATATAGCTTTGTTTTGTTTATAAACTTTACATAAATGGTATTTATGTATTCTGCAGCCCTCATTTTACTTAACTTTAGAGTTTTAGCCGGTTTGATACATGTAGATTTTCTAATTGATTAATCTTAACTACTGTGTGGTATTTCACATGTATGAATATACTACAGTTTACACATTCATCTCCCTGTGTTGCCCAGTCTGGTCTCAAACTCCTCCTGGACTCAAGCGATCCCTCCTGCTTTGGCTTCCTAAAGTGTTAGGATTCCAGGCAGGAGCCACCAAGCCTGGCCTTTTTTTTTTTTTAACTGAAATGAACAACCTTACTCATGTTTCCGTATGCATATGTGTGAGAGTTTCTCCAGGGTGTGTCTCTAGAAGCAAAATTGCTTATGGTGGCTAGGTGCAGTGGCTCACGCCTGTAATCCCAGCACTTTGGGAGGCCAAGGGGGGCAGATAACGAGGTCAGAAGTTTGAGACCAGTCTGGCCAACATAGTGAAACCCTGTCTCTACTAAAAATACAAAAAATTAGCGGGGTGTGGTGGTGTGCACCTGTAATCCTAGCTACTTGGGAGGCTGAGGCAGGAGAATCACGTGAACCCAGGAGGCGGAGGTTGCAGTGAGCTGAGATTGTGCCATTGCGCTCCAGCCTGGGTGACAGTGCGAGACTCTGTCTCAAAAAAAAAAAAAATTGGCTATGGTATATTAACTTATATCAGCAAGACGAGATATTTTCAAATTGCTTTCTAAAGTGGTTTTATTAATTCCTGTTTTCAAATCCTTACTAATATGTGGTGTTGCCAGACATTAAACTTCTGTCAGGTAGTATCTCTGTTGTTTTAATTTGCATTTCCTTGGATAGTAGTGAGATTGAGTTTCTTCTAATGGGTCTGTAGTTCATTTGGATTTCCTTTTTTCATATCCTTTCCCATTTTTCTGTTGGCATCCCAGTGGCGTTTTCTTATCGAAAACTATATTGTTTCTTTTTTTTTTTTTTTTTGAGATGGAGTCTCACTCTGTCGCCCAGGCTGGATTGCAGTGGCACGATCTTGGCTCACTGAAACCTCTGAAGCCTGAGTTCAAGCAATTCTCCTGCCTCAGCCTCCTGAGTAGCTGGGATTACAGGCGCCTGCCACTGTGCCCAGCTAATTTTTTTTGTATTTTTAGTAGAGACGGGGTTTCACTATCTTGGCCAGGCTGGTTTTGAACTCCTGACCTTGTGATCCACCTGCCTCGGCCTCCCAAAGTGCCGGGATAACAGGCGTGAGCCACCGTGCCCGGCCGACTATATTGTTTCTAATTCCTTATCAGATATGTGTGTGTGTTGAAAATATCTTTTGTTCTGTGGCTTGTGGCTTTGCTTATGACTTTTATTAAAAAGTTAAAAATTTTAATATAAAATTGATTTTTTAAAATCATTTGTCCTTTTTGAGTCTTGTTTTAGAAACTTGTACCTATCCTAGGGTCATACTTCCAATATAGTCTAATAAAATGTTTAGTTTTGTGTTTTCACAGTTATGTCATTTGTTTGTTTTTGTTTTTGTTTTTTGAGACGGAGTCTCACTCTGTCGCCCAGGCTGGAGTGCAGTGGCACCATCTAGGCTCACTGCAAGCTCCACCTCCCGGGTTCATGCCATTCTCCTGCCTCAGCCTCCCGAGTAGCTGGGACTACAGGTGCCCACCACCATGCCCAGCTAATTTTATATTTTTAGTAGAAATGGGGTTTCACCGTGTAAGCCAGGATGGTCAGCCAGGATGGTTTCGATCTCCTGACCTCGTGATCCACCTGCCCTGGCCTCTCAAAGTGCTGGGATTGTAGGCATGAGCCACCATGCCTGGCCTTCACAGTTGTGTCTTTAATTCAATCGAAATTAATATTTTATATGGTATGAGATAGTGATTTAATTTAATTTATTTTAATTTATTATTTTTTTCTTTTTTTGTGCTTTTTTTTGGTGGGGGGACACGATCTCGCTGTGTTGCCCAGGCAAGAGTGCAGTTGTGCAATCATGGTTCACTGCAGCCTTGAACTCCTGGACTCAAGTGATTCTTCAGCCTCAGCCTTCCCTGTAGCTGGGACTACAGGTGTATGGGCCACCATGCCTGACCTTTTTTTTTTTTTTTGTAGATACAGAGTCTTGCTATGTTGCCCAGGATGGTCTTGAATTCCTGGGCTCAAGCGATCTTTCAACCTTGGCCTTTCAAAATGCTGGAATTACAGGCATGAGCCACTGTGCCTGGCCTTATTTTATTTTTCCATATGGATAACCAATTGTCCCAGCCCTATTTGTTGACTGAGTATATCTTTTCTCTGTTGATATGTGTCATAGTCCACTCAGGTTGCTGTAACAAAAATACCATAGATAGGGAGGCTTATAAACAACAGAACTTACTTTCTCATGGGTCTGGAGGCTGGGAGTCTGAGATCAAGCATGAGATTCAATGTCCGGCGAGGCCTAGCTAACTGGTTCATAGATGACAGTCTTTTTGCTGTGTCCTCACTTGGGGGAAGAGGGAAGGGAATTCTCTGGGACCCTCTTTTATGAGGGCACTAATCTCATTTATGAGGACTCCACCCTCATGACCTAATCACCTCCCGAAGGCCTCACCACCAAATACCATCACACTGGGGATTAGATTTCAACATACGAATCTTTTGGGGGAACACAAACATTCAGTCTAGGGCGATATCTAATGCCGCCTTCTGACATCCAGATCCTTTCTGTTTCTGGAATCTCTCTTTTGTTTCACTGGTGTCTTTGTTGATGTCTCTACCAATTGCATACTTTTTAAATTGTTAGAACTTTATAACAACTCTTGATATTTTGGTTGGGCAAGTTCTTCCTAATGGATTCCTTATTTTAAACAGCAAGAGGTAAAATTTACGTAGTATAAAATCCACCCATTACAAATTACAATTCAATGATATATATTTGTAGAATATTCTTTTTTTTTTTTTTTTTTTTTTGACGGAGTCTCACTCTGTTGCCCAGGCTGGAGTGCAGTGGCACAATCTCGGCCCACTGCAGTCTCTGCCTCCTGGGCTCAAGTGATTCTCTTACTTCAGCTTCCCGAGTAGCTGGGATTATAGGCATGTACCACCATGCCCAGATAATTTTTATATTTTTAGTAGAGATGGGGTTTCACCATGTTGGTCAGGCTGGTCTCAAACTCCTGACCTTGGGTGATCTGCCTGCCTCAGCCTCCCAAAGTGCTGGGATTACAGGCATGAGCCACTGCACCTGGCCAGAATATTCTGGTTATGGTAAAATATGTATAACTTACAATTTACCATTTTATACATTTTTAAGTGCATAGTTCAGTGGCATTAAGTACATTCACACTGTTGTACAACCATCACCACTACTCATCTTCTGAAGTTTTTTCATCTTCCCAAACCAAAACTCCATACCCATTAAACAGTAACTCTCCATTCCTTCCTCCCCCGGTCCCTGGAAATCACCATTCTATTTTGTCTTTTATGAATTCGACTTCTCTAGGTACCTTATATAAGTAGACTCATAACAGTATTTTTCCTTATGTCTGGCTTATTTCACTTAGCATAATATCTTCAAGGTTCATCCATGTTGTATCACATGCCAGAATTTCATTCATTTTTAGGGGTGAATAATATTCCATTTTACATATATATACCACATTTTGTTTATTCATTTGTTAATGAACAGTTGGGTTGTTGCTACCTTTTGACTGTTGTGAACAATGCTTTTTTGAACATTGGCATACAAATATCTGTTGAAGTCAATACTTTGAGTTCTGTTGGTTGTATACCCAGAAATGGAATTGCTGGGTTATATGGTCATTCTATTTCGGATGTTTTGCGAAACTGTCATACCGTTTTCCATAGCAACTGCACTGTTTTACATTTCTACCATCATTGTACAAGGATTCTAATTTTTATATATCGACAACACTTATTTCATTTTTTGGTAATAGCCATCCTAATAGGCGTGAAGTATGTTGAATTTTTTCTTTTTTTTGAGACAGTGTTTCATTCTTGTTGCCCAGGATGAGTACAATGATGTGATCTTGGCCCATTGCAACCTCTGCCTCCCGGCTTCAAGCGATTCTCCTGCCTCAGCCTCCCGAGTAGCTGGGATTACAGGCATGCGCCACCACGCCCATCTAATTTTGTGTTTTTAGTAGAGACAGGGTTTCTCCATGTTGGTCAGGCTGGTCTCGAACTCCCGACCTAAGGTGATCCACCCGCCTCCGCCTCCCAAAGTGCTGGGATTACAGGCATGAGCCACTGCACCCTGCCAAGTATGTAGAATTTTAAAATCACCTCCACAATCCAGTTTTAGAACATTTTCATTTCCCCCAAAAGTCACTTTTGCCCATTTGTGGTCAATCCCTGATCCCACCCTCTGCCCCAGGTAATTACTGATCAGCCTTCTTTCTGTTTATTTTTGTTTTTTTGAGACAGGATCTCGCTCTGTCACTCTGGCTGGAGTGCCATGCCGTGAAGTCGGCTCACTGTGGTCTTGATCTCCTGAGCTCAATTGATCCTCTCATCTCACCTCCCAAGTAGCTGGGGCTATAGGTGCATGCCACCGTGGCTGGCTAATTTTTGTATTTTTTTTAGAGATGGGATCTCATCTTGTTGCCCAGGCAAGTCTCAAACTCCTGGGCTCAAGTGATCCACCTGCCACAGCTTCCCAAAGTGCTGGGACTACAGGTGTGAGCCGCCATGCCCAGCCTGCTTTCTTTCTCTTTAGATTTGCCTTTTCTGGAAATTTCATATAAATTGAATTATATAATATGGGGTCTTTTGTGTGTGGCTTTTCCACTTGATGTAATGTTTTTGAGGTTCATTCATGTAGTAGGTTCATTCAGTAGTTCCTTTTTATTGCTGAGTAGTATTTCATTGTATGGCTATATCACATTTTATCAGTTTAGTAGTTGATGGACATTTAGATTATGTCCATCTTTTAGCTATTTTGAATAATGCAGTTATGATCAATTATGAATAAATCTTTTGGCAGACATATATTTTCATTTCTCTTGGGTAGATATCTAGGAGTGGAATGGCTGGGTTGTGTGTTACATTTGTGTGGAATTATTTCATATAAATGTAACTGGCAAACTGTTTACCAAAGTGATTGTATGATGTTAGATTCCCACCGGCAATGCATGAAGGTTTCATTTTCTCTGTATCCTTGCCAATACTTGGCATTGTCAGTCTTTTTGATGATAACCATCGAAGCAGTTGTATAGTGCTATGTCATTATGGTTTTAATTTGTGTTTCCTCATGACTAATGATGTTGAGCATGTGCTTATTAGCTATTTGCATATCTTTTTTGGTAAAAATGACTGTTTACATCATTTTCCCATTTTTAATTGGGTTGTTTTATTATTGAGTTGTAGGAATTCTTTATACAGCATGTTCTGAATACAAAAGATTTTTCAGATATGTGATTTGCAAATACTTTCTCCTAGTCTGTGGCTTGTCTTTTCATTTTCCTGATGATGTATTTTAAAGAGCTAATCTTTTTAATTTTGAAAAAGTCCAATTTACTACTTTTTAAGTAGATTGTACTTTTTTTTTTTCCTCCAAGACAAGGTCTCACTCTGTCGCCCAGTTTGGAGTGCAGTAGCATGATCATGGCTCACTGCAGCCTTGACTTACCTGGGCTCAGATGATTCTCCCACCTCAGCCTCCTGAGTAGCTGAGAGTACAGGTGTGTGCCACCATGCCCAGCTAATTTTTCTATTTTTTGTAGAGAAGGGGTTTTGCCATGTTGTCCAGGCTGGTCTTGAACTCCTGGGTTCAGTGAATCTGCCCACTTCTGCCTCCCAAAGTGCCGGGCCTACAAGCATAAGCCACTGCACCTAGCCTTAGGTTCTACTTTTGGTAGTATAACTAAGCAATCTTTATGTAACTCAAGGTCACAAATTTTCTCTCCTTTGTTTTCTTCTAATGGTTTTATAGTTTAGGTTTTGCATTTTGATTTTTGGGCTTGGGGTGAAATAAAGTCCCCATTTTTTCCCTTCATATGAATACCCAGTTATCCCAGCACCATTAGTTGAAAGGACTATCCTTTCCTCATTGAATTGCTGTGATACCTTTGTTGAAAATCAGCTGTCTGCAGATGTGGAGGTATGTTTCTAGACTTTCTTCTGTTCCATTGATCAGCTTGTCTGTCTTGATGCCAGTAAAACACTCCCCTGATTTTTGTAGCTTTATTGTAAGTACAGTCATCCCTTGGTTTTCTTGGGGAATTGGTTCCAGGACCCTCATGGATACAAAAATCCTGGGATGCTCGAGTCCCTTATATAAAATGGCATAGTATTTGCATATAACCTGTGCATATCCTCCTGTATACTTTAATCATTTCTAGATTACTTACACCTAATATAATGTAAATGCTATGTAAACAGTTGCTACACTGTATTTTTTATTTGTATTACTTTTGATTGTTGTGTTGTTACTATTTTTTCTTTTTTTCTTTTTTTTTTTTAAATATTTTTGATCTGAGGTTGGTTGAATCTGTGGATGCAGAACCCATGGATATGAGGGCTGACTATTGGAATTGGGTAGTATAAATCCTGGATACTATTTTTTTTTTTCAAAATTAATTTGGGTATCCTAAGTCCTTTGAATTTCCACATAGATTTTAGGATAAGCTTGTCAATGTCTACAGAAAAAGCTTGCCAGGATTTTGATAGGGATTTCATTGAATCTATAGGTCAATTCAGGGGAATTCCTATCTTAATGACACTGAGATTCTAATACGTGAACATGGAACTTCTCTCCATTTATTTAGATCTTCTCTAGTTGCTCTTTAGCAGTATTTTGTACTTTACACTGTGTAGGCTATTGTAAATGAAATTGTTTTCTTGATTTTACTTTCAGATTGTTTATTGCTAGCATAAACAATTGTAAAAATACAATCTTTTTAAATTGTGGTAAAGTTTACATAACAATAAACCTTTTTTTTTTGGAGACATCGTCTCACTTCCTCACCCAGGCTGGAGTGCAGCGGCGCGATCTTGGCTCACTGCAGCCTCAACCTCCTGGGCTCAGGTGATCCTCCTACCGCAGCCCCCCGAGTAGCTGGGACTACAGGCAGGCACCACTGTGCCTGGCTAGTATTCGTATTTTTTGTAGAGACAAGATCTTGTCATGTTGTCCAGGCTAGTGTCGAACTCCTAGACTCAAGCAACCCTCCTGTCCTGGCCTCCCAAAGTGCTGGGATTACAGGCATGAGCTGCTGCACGCAGCCCATTTTAACCATTTTAAAGTGTACAATTCATTGGCATTAAGTACATTCACAATATTATATGACCATTACCACTATCTATACCCAAAACTTTTTCATTGTCTCTAACAAAAACTATGTATTAAACGTTATCTTCTTTTCCCCGCTCCCCCAGCCCTTGGAAACCTCTATTCTATTTTCTGTGTCTATGAATTTGCCTATTCTGGGTACCTTTTCTTTTTCCTTTGGTGTCTGGCTTATTTTACTTAGTATAATGTTTTCAAGGTCTCTTCATATTATAGCCTGTATTAGAATTTCATTCTTTTTAAGGCCGAGTAATATTCTGTTGTTTATCCATTCATCTGTTGATGGATATTTGGGTTGTCTCTATATTCTTTTGGCTTTTGTGAATAATGCTGTTATGATTATTGGTGTACAAGGCTGGACGCAGTGGCCCACACCTGTAATCCCAACTCCTGGGAGGCCAGTGTGGGAGTATTGCTTGAGGCCAGAGGTTGGGACCAGCCTGGGCAACTTAGCAAGAATCCATCTCTTCCAAAAAAAAAGTTAGCTGGGCATGGTGGTGTGCAATTGTAGTCCTAGTTACCTGGGAGGCTGAGTTCGAGGCTGCAGTCAGCTATTATTGCACCACTGCACTCCAGCTGGGATGACAGAGTGAGACCCTGTCTCAAAAACAAACAGATGAAAAAGTTGATATGCAAATATCTGTTTTGAGTTCCTGCTTTCAATTCTTTTGGATATATACCTAGGAGTGGAATTGCTTGATTACAGTTGATTATTATGTTGATCTTGTATTCTGCAATTTTAATAAACTTGTTTATTACTCTATTAGTTTTTTGAAGATTCTTTAGGATTTTCTTTGTATAGAATCACGTTATCTACAAATGACCATTTAACTTCTTCTTGTCCAATGTATGTGCCTTTAATTTCTTTTCTTTTCGTGTTACACTGTCTAGAACCTCCAGTACAATGTTGAATAGAAGTGGCAACAGTGGTCATCTTTGCCTTGTTTCCAATTTTAGAGGAAAAGTATTCACTCTTTCATCATTAAGTGTAATGTTCACTGATAGTTGGTAGGGCAAATTTCTCCTAATATATCCTTTACAGTGTCTTAGTTTTGGCTGACTAAGGGACTGAATAAAATGGCATGTGTTAGTGAATATCACCTCTTGACATTTATATGTCTCTTAGCTATAAGATTAAAAATCCCTTTCTTTCTTGTAGAATGGAGCAACTCTTATGATACCCTGTAAGTTTCCACTTTGAGTCCTTCAGTTTTTGAATTAGTCAAATTACTCATCTAAATTTGCAGTTCATAGTCTGCCTGTCCATATTAAAGTCTAGGGTGTCTAGATTGTGACCAAAACCGGTGAAGCCTTTGTGTTCTCTGATGCTGTTTTAAAGTTTATTATAATTTTCCCTTCTATGGGGAAAGATTCTGTGCTGTTTTCTCTTAAAGTAAAATATATGTTGTTGTGTGTTTTTAAATAGATGTAGTTTATTTTATAGTCCAAACCTGTTGTTTCATCTATTCCCATAAGATCCATAGGCAGCATCCTTCTCCATTTGGATGGGGATGTGAGGTTTATATACCTTGATTGGTAAGCCTGTGTCTGATGTTTTAAGTGCCTTCTCCCTTAAATTGTAAACTCCACAGGACTTAGACCATGTCTTTCTTGTTCACTGTATTGTTAACAGCTGGCAGATAGTAAAGATTTTTAAATGAAAGAGTGATTAAATCAGTTTGTTTTGTGATGCTTGTGTGAAGAGAAGTGATTAGTGTAAACTGGCTTTGCTTTAGGGTTTTCATTCTCTAAATTCTTGAAGCATTCTAGAGTAGGGATTGTTGTCTATTTAATTTAAACAGGATTTTTTTCCAGTTTCTTCTTAGTAATTAAGCTATTACCAGGTTTATTATTCTCTTACATATGTGCATTTAAAAGATTTGAAACACATCTCACCTCCTTTACAGTTTGGTAAAGGCTGCCTTGGCCTCCCAAAGTGTTGAGATTACAGGTGTGCACCACTGTGCCCGGCCAGCTGAAGTTTTTGATTCCCAGCCTTATTCTCTGTCTTTGCACCTCAGTGATGCTCCAGTAAGCATCATCTGTTTTTCTCAAACTGCTTGATATAATGGTAACACATATAGTTTGATAATGAGGATATCTAAAAATGATTATTTCCAGTTCGAATACATCCATTAATCTGCACGCTTAATCCTAAATTTTTTCTTGTCACACTGCCTTCTGAGTTATTATAGTGGCTTATACATTTTATGGTTTCTAGAATCTTTTTGAGTGAGAATCATTGAGAATATTTGTGTTTTTAATCTCTTCTCTTTATCAAGCTGATCTGCTTTTTGTTAATTATTTGGCTGGCTTTTAGTGGATCTTGCACAATTTAATGTTGGCACATAATAAGTTCATAATAAATGTTTCTGATTATTGAGCTGAGCCCCAGTCATGAACCATTGATTTCTAACATATTCTCTCCCTTTAGCAACCCGGTTACCTCTGCCCTTAAATGAATATAACCCCTGATGCCGTGACATACATGGAGACTTTAGTATTAATTTTTCAGTTCTTGTATGTAACACTCTTAGGTAGAGTCTGTGTCAAATGGCACTGATAATTAATCCTTTGGAAAGATCCCAAGGGCTTTCAGGCTCTTTGGCTAGATGTTAACAACAGGAACAGTGAGTAGTATATAGTAACATGATACTTGACAGTTTTAAAGCAACATTGGTTTTATTTAAGATCATCAGATTAAACCAGCTAATACTCCTTTGGCTTAAAACCTACTTGTAGTTTTTACTGTTTGGTATACTCTTCTCAGAATTGTTCTTTATATATGTAGCAGAGGCTGCATGTGATGGCTCGCTTCTGTAATCTCAGCACTTTGGGAGGGTGATGCAGGAGGATTGCTTGAGCACAGGAGTTTGAGACCAGCCTAAGCAACATAGTGAGACCCTACCTTTCCAAAAAATTAAAATATTGTCTGGGGGTGGTGGCACATGCCTGTAGTCCCAGCCACTTAGGAAGTTGGGGTGGGAGGATCACCTGAGCAAAGGGGTTTGAGGCTGCAGTGAGCTATGATCGTGCCACTGCACTCCAGCCTGGGTGACAGAGTGAGACCTTGTCTCTGATTGATTGATAGGTAGGTAGGTGGGTAGATAGATGATTGATTGATTGATAGATAAATAGCAGAGATCATGACAAGTCTGTATCCCACTTGAAGATTAGGAGACTCAGCAGGAGGGCTCTTGGCTTAAAAAGAAGGCAAAGGTAGCTGGGCATGGTGGCTCACACCTGTAATCCCAGCGCTTTCGGAGACTGAGGCGGGCGGATCACAAGGTCAGGAGTTCAAGACCAGCCTGGCCAAGATGGTGAAACCCCATCTCTACTAAAAATACAAAAAATTAGCCAGGTGTGGTGACGGGCGCCTGTAATCCAAGCTACTGGGGAGGCTGAGGTGGAGAATTGCTTGAACCCAGGAGGCGGAGGTTGCAGTGAGCCGAGATCGCACCACTGCACTCCAGCCTGGGCAACAGAGCAAGACTCTGTCTCAAAAAAAAAGAAGGCAAAGATGATAGGTGTTTTGGGACTCACAGTCAGACTCATGAAGCCTTTGTCCCAATCTTGAGAAGAAGGGACCCTTAGGAAGATTGGGACCTTGCCAAGATGTAGCATGTAGCAGAGTATCAAAGAATACTCTTTTTAGAGCACTTAAAAATATGAATTAACTCTTATGGTAGCACTGTGATAAGCAATTGTACTTTACTAATGGCAAGACCAAATAAAGTTAAATTCAATTAATGTTTGTTAAATGACGTTAAGCATTATACTTAGTGCTTGTCCAAGGCTTCAGAGCTGTAAATGCAAATGGCAAACACTGTATTTTGCTAAGACACACCTCAGTTTCTCTGTCTGTAAATATAATCCCAGAGTTACAAGGTCATAATTAAGAAATTATTTTTTATTTTTGAGACAGGATCTCACTCTGTTGCCCTGGTTGGGGTGCAGTGGTTCAGACACAGCTCACTACAGCCTCGACCTTCTAGGGCCCAAGTGATTGTTCTGCCTCAGCCTTCCAAAGTGCTGGGATTACAGGCATAAGCTGCTCTACCTGGTCAAAAAATATTCTTCTTGAATATTTAGAGATTAGAACGCAAACGTTTCAAAATATACTTGTTTAGGTTTTCATGTTTCATGCAGTTTCAAAGGAGTAAAGAGAATTACAGAAAAAAGAAACAAATGAAGTTTATAGTTATATCTTTTCTGCTTAAGTATTATGATTTAGTTAATCAAACACAAGGTAAAAAGCTGAACTTGAATTCTTATTCTGTAGTACTTTAACCAAGTGTTTATTTCACAAAATCAAAATATGAGCACTTGGTTTAAGTATTACAGAATAAGAATTCAAGTTCAGTTTTTTACCTGTCTTTGAAATGTTAGTATAACATCTAAATAAAGATGTCTTGCACATAGTTAGAACTGGATTCATAGTGGAAATGAGGAAGGAAGGATCAAGAAATAGCTTTGGAAGGTATCAGAAAGGTCCCAATCATAATGGTAGCTATACTTTGATTGGTATGGAGGATAAAGATGGCTAATGAGAGTACCTTAGGTACAAATCACCATTAATGGACAGAAAGAAGAAAAGGTATTAGCAAAATTACATTATTATCCTACAACAACATAATTTTACCTTTGTGTAACTGCTTATATCTTTCAAACCAGTAAAATCCATTATCTTACTTGATACTGAAATAGTTTGAAATAAAGCAGGTGACTTCTTAGTACAACATGTTAATTTTAGAGAAACTAGCTAGTACTGTTTTTTCTAGAAACTCTGATTATATTATAAAGACAAAACCTAGATACTTTACATTGAATTATTTTGTACTTGATTGGTATATTGTTAATATTTTTCAAAGAAATAGCAATTTTGTTGAACTAGAGCCAGGTCTCAATTTTCTATCTGGCTTTCTTTGTAGCACTATACTCCTGTAAAACCATCAATGCTCATTAAGCTGTGGATCACTTTGGCTTTTCTTAACCTGGCTAAAGCAGTGTTATTCACAAGTTTTATTTCAGAGAAGATAGAATTTTGTAAATAACCTGAAGGCACCTTTATAGCTACCCTTCTATTGTCTCTGAGGGTAGGTCACAGGCTGTGATGGGGAAGAAGAAAAGCATTCCGAGGTTTGAGAAAAAGTGGTGAGAATTTGAATAGTTTTCTGTGGAGTGTGAGCAACTGAATTAATCAGAAATGTGGTAGGATTTCTGAATTAATTAGAAAGTAAAGAATTAAATTTTCTAGTAGTAGCTACATTAAAAGTAAAAAGGAAAAAAGTAAAAGGAAAAAAAAAAGGCAGGCGGATCACGAAGTCAGGAGTTCGAGACCAGCCTGACCAACATGGTGAAACCCCGTCTCTACTAAAAATACAAAAATTAGCCAGGTGTGATGCCACGTGCCTATAATCCCAGCTACTCGGGAGGCTGAGGCAGGAGAATCCCTTGAACCCGGGAGGTAGAGGTTGCAGTGAGCCGAGATCGCACCATTGCACTCCAGCCTGGGCGGCAGAGCAAGAATGTCTCAAAAAAAGAAAAAAAAGTAAAAAGAAACAAGTGAAATTGATTTTAATATCTTATACTTAACCCAATAAATTAAAAAGTTATTATTTTAACATATCAATATAAAAATTAAGGTATCTTGCTTTTTAGTTTTGTACTTGAGTCTTTGAAATCTGGTGTATATTGTGTGTTGACAGCATATCTGAATTTGACTAGCCACATTTCAAGTGTTCAACAGCCATATGTGGTTAGTAACTATCTGTTGGGCAGTGTGAGTCGAAAGTAATTAAAAATAAATTTTGAACTGCATAGACACTGTCATCTATTTACATGAATGTGTGTGTGTGTGTGTGTGGTGTGTGTGTGTGTGTGTGTGTGCGTGTGCGTGTTTAGCAATTCTTAGGGTTAAGACAATTCATTTGATAGACCTGGGTTGATGAACTCAATGGAAGTTGATGTGAATAAAAATGAAAATGAGGGCTTGGCACGGTGGTCCATGCCTGTAATCCCAGCACTTTGGGAGGCCAACGCAGACAGATCACCCAAGGTTGGGAGTTCAAGACCAGCCTGGCCAACATGGTGAAACCCTGTCTCTACTAAAAAAAATACAAAAATTAGCTAGGCCTGGTGGGAGGCACCTGTAATCCCAGCTACTTGGGAGGCTGAAGCAGGAGAATTGCTTGGGCCTGGGAAGCGGAGGTTGCAAATGAGCCAAGATTGCACCACTACACTCCAGCTTGGGTGACAAAGCAAGACTCTGTCTCAAAAAAAAAAAAACAGTGAGATTGAGTTCAAAGGGAAGTCATTGCAAGGAGACAGTGCCAGTACTAAACTTAATACCTCCATCCTGTATAGACACATCCACCTTGTTGAATGGAAAGCTGGCCTCTTACTACCCTTCAACTACTTTATTTTTTCTGATGACTTGTAATAAATACCGTCTAACTGGAAATCAGTGTGTTACAATTAGAATGTGAGGATTAGAAGAAACGAATATAGGTAGGGCTAGGAAAAAATAATAGGTTAGAGTGATAAAGTAAAAATTTTAAGAATACATGCAATAGTATAAAAATCAAAAGATATAAAAAGATTATATATCAAATACAAAGCTCTTATCCTCTAGCCATCTGATTCCCTTCCTTGGGAGTAACCAGAATAGTTTCTTATGTCTTACTTATCTTTTAGGAGTAGCCAATGCATTTACAAGTGTATACATACTTTTTTTGTCTTTCCTTGAATAAACTAGTAAAATGCTTATATCCTTTTGAAAATATGCAAAAGGTAGCATACAGCACACACCATTTTACATATTGCTTCCCGCCCCCCGCCTTAATCTATCTTGGAGTTGCTTTGTTGTTTTTAAAGTCTATATAATATTTCATTGTATGGATGTCCCATAATTTATGTAACCAGTTTGTTATTGATGGTTATTTAAATTGTTTTCAATATTTTGCCCTTACAATCAATACTGTAATGAATATCTTTGGGTATATCTATTGAACACATATGTGAATTATGTGGAATAAATTCTCATAGGTAGAATTTCTTGTTCAAAACGTTTTTTTTTTTTAAATTGTATAAATATTGCCAAATGCAACAGAGGTTTTTACCAGTTAACACTTCCAACTAGTAATGTGTGAATACACTTTTTCTTAAATAAAACTGATTCTACAAACCGAGTCTTAGGAGAAAATAAAATTTATAAATAATAAAATTTTTATTGTGCTGTTGACTTGAAGAGGCATAGATAACCCTCTTTTGTCTTGACATGATCATTTTGAGCAACCTCAGAGGAACCCCTAGAGTTGGAGAGGCATAGACTGAAAACACCGATAACCAGCTCCCTTTATTTTATGTATGAAGAAGAGAGCGCTGAAGGGATGAAGCTGTTCCTTCAAGGCCACCCAAAAAACAGAAAAACATGGCCTATAGAACCCTCAGATAGGAATAGGAATGGCTTGGAAATGTAAGCAGAAGTGTTTTGTGTAACAGGTAAACCCCAATTAATTACTTTTTGAGAATCAAACCTTTTTAAAATAACATTTGCTGTTTGATTTTGTTTTAGTAAGCTTCATGGTTAGTGGAGCCTTGGCAGCCTAAGGGATCCTTGGAGTAGAAAAGGGAATTTGGTGGTCAGAGACAAGTAAGGGAGGAAGTCCTGCCTTCATGTTTCTGACATGGTGACGACTGATATGAAGAGCAAAAGGGGCAAAGACTAGCAGAAGAGAATGAGGAGGTGGAGGGGCAAAAGGATCTCAAGTACCTACCCAGTGCCTGGTGCATGGTGGCTGCTCAGTAATGCTAGTTCCTTACTGGTGGAAGTATGGACTGGTCTAACCATTTTGAAGGTTGGTACTAAATCAGATTATGCATTATGTATACCTTGTAACCCAGCAACTTTTTTCCTGTATATATATGTGAAAGAAGTTCTCACACAGGTTCGTAAGGGGTCATTCATTTCAGTGTATTTGTTCTTGTGGAAAGTAATTTGTTGTCCATACCCTTTCCCCAGTGATGGGTAAAATGTGATCATAGATTTATACCTCAGTTTGAAGTAATGGTCTAGATATGCACATGGCAGCCTAAGGATCTTAGAGACATAGTGCTGAGTAACAACAGAAAGAAAAGGAATGAGATACGTAACACAATCGCAGTTGTATACATTTTAAAATGTATGTAAGTAAAACATATTACATACTTTACAAGAAAACATGTTAACACATTAAACACATTATAGTGATTGCCTATGTTGTGGATGATAGGAGTGGAATAAAAGAGAATAAGCAAATAAGAGTAAAAATACACAAATGTGAAACTTCATTTCTGTGTTGAGGTGATCTTTAAAGCATCTGTTGGATAATTAGGAGGACACCTACAGATCAGTACCCTGTGTCTCCCATTCTCCCATTGTGGTTACCTTTGGGAGTAAAATTTCTGGTAACGAATTACCATTGGAATATTTTTTGTTGCTAATTTAACTGAAAGTAAATCAGATTCACGGTTGTCAATTTTTTTTGCCTTTAAAAGGAAAAAAAAAAAAAAGGAATCACCTGTCCTTCACTTTTTCTGTTACTGTGTGTTCTGTTGGATTGTTGCTTAAATACAAAATACTAACCTTATGCCTAATTTAGGTACTACGTGTATACCAGCACTACATGATATCATTCTTAGAAGATAATACTTAGTGACATTAATAATTCATTGGGAGACTTCTCCATGTTCTTTTAGATAATTGCCTTTTCTGATTAAAGCTTGGAATACCGATAGTTGGAATAAAGCAGTCACTTCTTTGATCTGGTACCCATTATAAAATTTATGTTATTTATCTTGCTTTGTTTTTTACAAGAATCTCTGCTTATGGCAGATAAAAATACTGACTGACTTCCAGAGAGTTCCCTGAGATACCAGGTGAGATCTTGGATAGAATAGAGTGTAGGAAACAAACAGTTCCTATCGTAAGCAATTTTTGTTGCTAGAACAAAATCCTTTTGTAGGTCATGAACTTTTGAGTAGCCAGAGTTTTGAGTTAGCCTCAATTAAGGTTTTTGGTTGTTTTACCACCCAGGCTCCAGATTATCAACTGGAGACAGGAGCTGTGATGGAATTAAAGTAACCGTGGCAACCATTATAATGTAAATGAGCCTTCTTGGGAAGGAAGTTGAGAGCGTGAGCACTTGTTAGGCATTCCTTTATTACATCTACAACTAGAGCTGAGTAGTATTTTGCTATTTTAAAATCCTGCTCCTTGGACACCATCAAGTCCTGTGTTATTCCAACCTTCTTTTAGTTTTCTGAGAAACTAACACCAAACTAATGTGTATATAAAATAGGAAATGAATCTCTGGTGTGCTTATCCTCCTTCATTCACATTAAGACCTCTTCTTCCTTTAATAACATTACCTTTTTCCCACTGCTTCTGGCAATAACACTCAGCACCAAGTCTCTGATAAACAAAGAAGGCCACTTAGGTTTTGAGAGATGTCGTGTGTACCTAGTATACTCTGATGGCCAAGATTTGGCTTGTGGTGGAACAAGTGGTGCCAGGGCCACTTCTTAAGCAGCACAAGAGCGACAAATCTTTGGTCTCAAATCTTAATTTTTTATATTAGTCTTTAAAATTTTTAATTATTTAAAAATTTTTTTCAATAAGTCTTTTGTACTCCTAACCTTTGAATTTCAAGTCATAAGATTGTAAGTTTTAGAGTATTAATGTTGGCTTACTCTTTGTGGATTTAGAGATTGGATGACTGGAGGAGAATAATAAAAGTGAAACTGAAGTAATTACCAAACTGAGGTTGAGTTCTAAGTTAAGTACTGTACTTGTTTACTACTCCACAATGAGTCCAGTGATTTTAACAACAAGGCTTGTAAGGAGAAGCTTAAGGTTCCTATTCAAGGTTAACTATTGTTATGATGTTGGTGCTAGGAAAATAACTTCCCTCAACCTCAGTTTTTCTCTTTGTAAAGGAAGAGTGAAAACGATGACTCACTCTGTTGTGGGGAAATATTTACAAAAGGAAATAAAATTTAACTAGTAGTATGGTCAAGAATGTCAGCTGAGGTTGGCCAGGCAAGGTAGCTCACATCTGTAATTCCAGTGCTTTGGGAGGTTGAGGCAGGCAGATCATCTGAGGTCAGGAGTTCAAGACCAGCCTGGCCAACATGGTGAAACCCTGTCTTTGCTAAAAATACAAAACTAGCTGGGCATGGTGGCATGTGCCTGTAATCCCAGCTACTTGGGAGACTGAGGCAGGAGAATCGCTTAAACCCAGGAGGCGGAGGTTGCAGTGAGCCGAGATCATGCCCTTGCCCTCCAGCCTGGGCAACGTGAGTGAAACTCCGTCTCAAAAAAAAAAAAAAAAAAAAAAAAAAGCTGATACAAGACAAATTCTGAATTTTAAGGTAATGTGCCTTAGTTATGCCTGCTTAGCTTGTGCCAGTTAAGGCTCTTTACTTTGATTTTAAGTTTCCTTCCTCCTACTTCATCCTTTTGTTGAGTTGTCATTCAGATCACAACAGATACTCTTGTATAACTGTCTTTGTTGGCTTAGTCTTCAGCAGGTGGGTTGATCTTGGACTTCAAATATTTGAGCATTTATTATATGCAAAGCTTGGAACTGGGTGCATAGGGAATAAATATAAAATGTATACAAGTTTGATTCCTGCCCTTCAATATATAATCATTCAAATACTTGTAGACAGTTCTGCTCTTACTTTTCCGACCCCAGATAGTCTCTTCTCTATGGAAATCATTCCTGCTTCTCTTTATCATTCTTCGTATGATGTAGTCGGCCAGGCCATTACTACATCTTGGCTATCAGCATCACTTGTAAGAGGTCATATTTCAAATTATAATTCCCAGGGTGTTGCTTGACCTGTTTCGATTTTCTTCCTTGTTCAGGTCACTGTACTGTTATTTTATTACCTATGAATTTGTATTAACTTTTAAGCTGTCAGTTCAGGACAAAGGCCCACCTTGAGCTTACAGTAAACTGAACTCTCATCAACACATATTAAAATTGGTTTCAATTTTTTTTTTTTTTTTTTTTTTTTTTGAGACGGAGTCTTGCCCTGTCACCCAGGCTGGAGTGCAGTGGCATGATCTCAGCTCACCGCAACCTCCGCCTCCTGGGTTCAAGCGATTCTCCTGCCTCAGCCTCCCGAGTAGCTGGGATTACAGGCGTACGCCACCACCCTCGGCTAATTTTTTGTATCTTTAGTAGAGACAGTGTTTCACGATGTTGGCCAAGCTGGTCTCGAACTCCTGACCTTAAGTGATCCACCCACCTCGGCCTCCCAAAGTGCTGGGATTACAGGTGTGAGCCACCATACCTGGCCTGAAATGGATTTCTTATTCGCTGTATACTTCTAAAAAATAAATGCATGTATATTTACCCTTGATAAATTTTATTTTGTATTTTCAGCACATTGTTTCTATATGTTCAGATATTTGATCTTTTATAATCTTTAATGGTATCTTTTATATCTTTAATGGTATTATTTAATCTTTATAGATAGGTTTAGATCACCAGAAAATTTATAAGCTACCATTTAAATCTTCACAATATTGATAAACATCTACTAAGATAAGGCCAAATAGAGAGTTCTGTGGCAACTGTTAGTTACTTCTGTCCAGATTTACATTAACAATTGATTAATAATCTTAGAATGGTTGTTCAACCAATGGTAAATCTATCACTTAACTAGCATAAGAAAGTTAATCTTGATTTCAGCAATATGTATTGGACCTACTTTATGTTGTTTCTCTGATTTCTTAGTCTAATATTTTGTCAAAAGTAAAATGAGGTTAGCATGATTGTTTTTCTTCGTGAACCCCATTGTGACTTACCGTGTTCTCTGTACCCCTTCCCTACCCCACCATAGGCTAACATAGGAAATCTTTGTTAAACCCTTAATCTGTGATTTCAAGTCTGTTTTTTTCCTTTGAAATTGAGAAAATTAAAATTGAACTTTATTGTTTCCAGCCTTCTAGCTTCTCTTCCATTTTTCATGAGAGATCATGGAGATCTTAGGCTGTAATTTATCTGGTTCTAGATATTTGCATTTACTAAAAGCTACTGGGTGCTCTCTTATTATCTTTTCTCCTATTTCAGGCTTCAGTTTCCTCTTAACCATTTGCATTCTCTTTTCAGTATGGAAAGTTACTCTGGATAAAGAAAATGCAAGCAAAATAAGAGTTGAATACGTTCTATTTTCTGTATTATTTTTTAACATGGTAGAAGGGCCTGTCTCATATTTTTGCATATAACATCACTGAAAAAAGACTATATGTTTGCACTTTTCATAAACTTATATTGATATTCTGTTATGTGCCAGGCACTGCATTAGATTCTTGGGCTCCAAATATAAATAAGATATGGTCTCTGTTCTCAAGGAGGTCACAGTATAATTGGAGAGATACATATTTATATAAATATTTACTGTATAGCAAGAGCCGCTGGCCAGGATCAGAAAACACACTTTGAGAGTTAGAAAAATAAGACAGGAATTTATGCTGAATGAGGTGGCGAAATGTACATTTTCAATAAGCTATAGGAGGAGTCATGAATATTTATGAAAGGAGAAACATGTACATGCACAGTTGAGCTTCTTACCCCTTTATGGGTTGCATGTACAGAGAAAAGGCATTAGCATGATCCACGGGTGGAGTTTTCGAGCCTCTGGCCTCAAAAGGTGAAGCAGAGGACATGAAAAGCCTCACTGCGCGTCCTCTGTAGACTGGCCAGAACCACTCTGTGGTTGGTGGTCTCCTATTAGGAAGGAATGCTGGTTGGTGGTTGTGAGGAAACCACAAAAGAGAGGGGCAATGTCAGGAGGTTGGTTTATATTAGCAGTGGAGCAAGTAAAAAGGCTGGTTTCTGTTTAACCCTTAGGAAAGAAGCCTAATGGTGGGCAGCAAGGGATGGGTATAATGAGGTGTATCTGACCTTTCACCTGGTCATGGCTGGGAACTCAGATTTCAAGGTTTCTCTGGGGTCTCCTGGGCCAAGAGATGGTCACTTCAGTCAGTTGGCGGGCTTAGAATTTTATTTCTCAGGAGGAACAACATTCCTTTTTATGAAGAATAACATATAATAAGTTGACATGAAAACGGAGGGTAAAGGCTGACCTGATGTGTTTAGAAATCTTAAAATAATCCAGGATGGTTGGAATATGGAATAGGAGTCCCAAGAAATGGGGCTGGAGGTGGGACCATAACAGAAAGGGCCTTATATTCTTTGTTAGAATTTGGACTCCAGGAGGCACAGGAGTATCACTGAATCGTTTTAAGCTGGGGTGTGATCAAAACCAAGTCTGTCTAGTCCTTCCTTATGACATACTATATAACTAAGTTTAGTCTAAGTTATGTTGTGGTAACAAATAGTCCCCATATTTTAGTGGCTTACAATAACAAGGATTTATTTTTTGCTCATACTACATGTCCATTATGTAGCTTTGTTCCAAGACTTAGGCTAGATGCTCCTATCTGAGACATTTTCTCTTGTATTAGAGAGAAATAAGGCATGGTATAACCACACCATTGCTCTGAAAGTTTCTGTTCAGAAATGGGACATGTCATTTCCTCTCACTTCACAGCAAGTCATGTGGCCAAACTTGATATCAACTGGACCGGTTGTCTAATTCTCCACCAGGAAGGAGCAGTGATTTTTGAATAATAATGGCATCTATTTACATGTGTCAAATTTTATTTCTTTGCTTTCCGGGATTACCTGGGAGCATCTGGTGACTGTGTTCCCAGTGACTTGAAGTAGCTTGAGGGAATAAAGCTAGTTGTAGGCAGAGAAACGAGAGACAAGAAAATGTCCTGGCAGCTTTAGTTTGTTTCTCTTCTCCCTGGGGCTGTCCTGGTTCCTGAAATTTTCCTTTGCGTCTGTAAGCTAATAGGAGAGTGTCATGATCAGATGTGCATTTTAGCAAGATTACTTCAGATGCAATATGGAGAAGGGGAAGAATGCATTCGAGTAAAAGCAGGAAGAACAGTTAGTGCCTTGTGTAGAAAGAATGATTAGTAAACTGTTTCTGATATAGAAGGACAAACTAAGGGCCTGGCAATAGAAATGTAGGATTCTTTTAGAGTTACCTCAGAGTCCTGGCTATTGTGGGGAGAAATAAAAGAGAAGGAAGAGAGTTATGTCCAGGTAAGGCATTTGAGTGGATGCTGGTGCCATTCACCAACATAAGGGGTAAAACAGGTCAGAGGAGAAGATATTTTATTTTATTTTATTTTTTATTTTTTTGAGACGGAGTCGTGCTCTGTCGCCTAGGCTGGAGTGCAGCGGCGCCATCTCAGCTCACTGCAAGCTCCACCTCCCGGGTTCATGCCATTCTCCTGCTTCAGCCTCCTGAGTAGCTGGGACTACAGGCACCCGCCACCATGCCTGGCTAATTTTTGGTATTTTTAATAGAGATGGGATTTCACCGCGTTAGCCAGGATGATCTCGATCTCCTGACCTTGTGATCCACCCGCCTCAGCCTCCCAAAGTGCTGGGATTACAGGTGTAAGCCACCGTGCCTGGCCAGGAGAAGATATTTTAGACGTTGAGTTTGAAGTATCTGTAGAACATCTAAGTGGAAATGACTAGTAGGCAAATTGGATAAACTGGTATTGAGCTCATGGGATGTAAAGAGTGTTATTAAAATGATGGTTCATGGAATGTAAGGATAAGAAATCATGGATAAGAAGGAAAGGAAAAAAGGAGATGACCGAGAGATTGAAGTAAAAGAATTAGTGAGCTAAAGTCTGTGAAATTATGGTAGAGAAAATTAAACAAGCAAGCTAAAAAGAAGTCAGAGAACAGGATACCCAAATTAGCCATTATGGAGGTAGAACAGTTTCTAGTGGTGATAAGGTCTGGAGTAACCTTGGTTGTGCTTAGCTGAGTTAGAATGGAGCAGAACGTCATTGGAGATGACATCAAGGAACTCGAAGGCTAAGGTCTTTATGGGCCACCCACGTGGATTGTTGCTTGTTCAGTGTGACAGAGACTCCTAGTTGTCTACTCAATATTCAGTTTCTACTTCTTCCTTATTAGCAGAACGCTAGGCAATATGCATTGGAAAAACTGTACATAGAATTAAATTCAACTGCATGTAACGGTAACCCCCAATAACAATGCCTTATATTGTATGTGGGTTTATTTTTATTAAAAAATCAGCTTCGTTTTACATCTTTTACAGAATTTATGGTATTTATTAGATTCCAACTTGAGTAAGTTATATACATGATTTATTAAATCTGGTCAATTGTAATCCAGAATGTATGTACTGCGTTTTATTTATAAAGAAATACAGAGATAAACATTTACAAGATTGGTATGATGGCTTCTGCACAGGGATTAGAGACCCAGACTCCTGTCATTTTTCTTTCCATTGTTCTAGTATGCTGCTTCCATCATTAGGGATGCTTTCATGGCTTAAGATGACTGCTGGAGCTCAGGGCATTATTTCAATATTATATGAGGCAAGAAGGAGGAAGGGGAAAAAGGCAAAAAGGGCATCCCAGAAGCCCCACCCAACAAATTCTGCTTACATTTCATCTGATAAACCAGGTTGATGGTGGGATTTAGGATGACTAGAATCTGAGAGAAGAATTTGATAGATGGCAGTAACTAGGGAAAGAGATGAGAGAGTTGAATGGCATGACCTTAAAGGGGCTGCTTTTTTATAAGAGAGTGAAGAAGTAGTATTCTGGCAGAGTGTGGCAAGTGCAGAGGTTCTGAGGGGGTGTGTGTGGGTGAAGGAAGTTTATCAGACATTTTTCAGGAGTTAGCAAGGAGGCACGTGCAGCTGGAGTAGAGTAATAAGCAAGGGGGAGAGTTGTGGAGATAAGGCTGGCAGGTAACGAGCCGGTGTCGTGTATGGTGTTAATAGGTCATATTCAGGATTATGCTTTAACTTTTGCTTTAAATGAGATAGAAAACCATTGGAAGGTTTTGAGCAAAGAATGACAGGATCATATTTAAATTTTGAAAAGATCGCTCTGGCTGTAGGGTTGAGAATAGACTGAAGGGGTCAGAAGACCAGTTAGGAGGTTACTGCAATAACTAGAGAAGAGACGATAGTAGTTTGGAGCAGATAATAGCAGTGAAGATGACAGAAGTGGCCAGATTCTGTATATATCTTAGTAGAGCGAGAAAGATACGCTAATATATTTGATGAGTGTTTGAAAGAGAAAAGTTTTGGATGACTTCACAGTCTTTGTCCAGAACAACTGTAAGTATAAAAGCAATAGGGAGAAGTTGTCCAAAATGAGGATAATTGTATTGGTACAGTGACCTTTTGTAGGTGTACTCAGTGTCTTCCTGTTTTAGTATATTCCTGTTTCTTGTCTCTTTTTCTTTTTTCTCAGTGCACATTTAACTAGTTTTCAATACATTCACTATTTTGCTCAGCCAACGAATGACTGTTAACAATTACAAAGTTGTTTCAGCCTTTATCGGTTAGGCTTCTTTGGTTGCAAAACAAACCAAAATTGACTTTGTTCAGTTGACTTAAGCAAAAAAGGTAGTAGATGGATGAGAAGGAGGGAGGGGAAAGGATAATGGAGGTAAGTCACAGAATAAGGAAATGCTAAAGAATTACACCTTGGGGCTGGGCGTGGTGGCTCATGCCTGTAATCCCAGTTACTCTGGAGGCTGAGTCAGGAGAATGGCTTGAACCCAGGAGGCAGAGAGGTTGCAGTGAGCTGAGATCTCGCAATTGCACTCCAGCCTGGGCAACAAGGGTGAAACTCCGTCCCCGGCCAAAAAAAAAAATTACACCTCGGGAGAACCCTGAACTAAATTATCTCACTGAGATCTAGGTAGCATAATGGACATGATGGTTTTTATCAGGATAACGTCATCTGGACAAATCACTCATATCATTGAGTATCTAATTTAATAATGGTAGTGAGCTAGATACTGGGGGCGGGGAATAGGAGGGGCAATCCAAAGCTGAATAAAATATAGTATATACCTTTGGAGGGTTATAATAGAGTAGAATTAATAAATCATGTCTATCACTTATTCAAATTAGAACATAATAAATACCATAAATGCTACAAAAGATATTAAACAAAGATGATTAGATGATTTTATATGACTAACCATAGCAATATTTAACATTTTAGATACAAATAGATTTTAAAGGAAAGATAAGAAAATGTCAGATAAATTTTTTTTTTGCCCACTAAACGCAAAATATTTATGTCGTGGAGACATAGTAAATTATGATACATTCATAGAGCGTAATACTAAGCAGCCATCAGAAATGATGTTGCACAAGTATGCCTAATGAGAAGGGGAAATGATCATTTTGTTTTAAGTGGAAACAAAAAACAGATTATGAAATCACGCAAATAGAAAATCTGAAATTTAACATGAGTGGGGTGTGTGTGTATGTATGAGAGAGAGAGTAGAACACCCTCCAAGTTATTGAGTTCACTCAAGAGGTGTGTGTGTGTGTGTGTGTGTGTGTGTGTGTGTGTGTACACCCTCCAATTTGTTGAGTTCACTCAAGCCTTCTTAGGTATTTTTTTTTGAGACAGTTTCACTCTTGTCACCCAGGCTGGAGTGCAGTGGCGTGATCTCAGCTCACTGCAAACTCCACCTCCCAGGTTCAAGCAAGTCTCCTGCCTCAGCCTCCCTAGTAGCTGGGATTACAGGTGCCTGCCACCATGCCTGGCTAAGTTTTGTATTTTTAGTAGAGACAGGGTTTCTCCATGTTGTCCAAGCTGGTCTCGAACTCCTGACCTCAAGTGATCCGCCCACCTTGGCCTCCCAAGGTGCTGGGATTACAAGCGTGAGCCACCATGCCCGGCCCCAAGTCTTATTAGATTTGAATGTTAGTGTGAATAGTATATTGGAGGTGGAGGTGAGGCTAGTATTGAAAGTGAAGAGAGAATAGTCAGGCTATTGTAATTATCTAAGTGAGAGAGGATAAGGGCCTGACCCTAAGATAGGAAGTAGAAAAGAGAGAATCTTGTGGGAGAGATGTTAAGATGATGGGATTGATAGAATTTGGTGACTGACTTCTGTATGTGTGTGGGAGTGGATGCTCTGTGTGATAACAGAGAAGGATGAGTTTCTAGTCTTATATGATTGGATAAATGGTCATACTCCTATTTATTTAACAGTACCTATAAAACAGGAGTAGAAAGCTCTGAAAATGGCATATGATCTGTTGTAAGAAAAAGGAGGATGAGGGGAAATATTGAGAGAGAGCGAGGAAAGTGAGGAATTTCTTTTGAAGACTTTTTGGACAAACTTGCTATTTTAGTTCACTCCCTTTTTACTCCTAGTTCTACTAGGAGTAAACGTAGTAGTTTAAACTAGTAATTAGTAATTTAGTAAATTTAAACTGATAATTTCCAAGTCTGAATTTTAATAGTCATGACTGATTTTTAAGCCTCTGTGTTATCTTGAGGATCTTGTTTTTACCAGTTATACCTTAAAGAAGCTCAGCTTTGAAAGAACTTTGTGACATAACCAGGTTTTGGAAAGATCAAGGTATGAAAATGCTGTAACTTTGAAGGCAGCATTAGGGAGTCTGTTTGTACTTTCTTTTTTTGTTTTTGTTTTTTGAGACGGAGTCTTGCTCTGTTGCCCAGGCTGGAGTGCAGTGGCATGATCTCGGCTCATCACAACCTCCACCTCCCAGATTCAAGTGATTCTCCTGCCTCAGCCTCCTGAGTAGCTGGGATTACAGGCACGGGCCACCATACCCGGCTAATTTTTGTATTTTTTTAGTAGAGATGAGGTTTCACTATGTTGGCCAGGCCGGTCTAAGGCCAGATCCTGATCTTAGGATCCACCTGCCTCAGCCTCCCAAAGTGTTGGGATTATAGGCATGAGCCACTGCACCCGGCCGCTTGTGCTTTCTTGGAAACAACATTAATGCTGTGGTTGAATCTTTCCTTTGTTTAAACAAACCAAAAGTAAGACTTGAAGGCTGCTTGGTGGGCTGAATTTCTCTTTTGGTAGAATGTTTTAGCTTTTTGAAAATAAATAGACATCTTTACTTTTTAAAAATAACTTTATTGAGATATAATTTCATACTACAAAGTTCACTCATTTAAAGCATACAATTCAGTGAGTGATTTTTTTCATATTTACGGAGTGTATAACCATTACTGTAATTTAATTTTGGAACATTTTCTTCATCCCAGAAAGAAACCTTGTAGTAGTCATTCCCTAGGCAACCACGAATCTATTTTCTCTCTCTGGACATTTCATATAATTTGCCTATTCTGGACATTTCATGTAAATGGGTTCATAACCATATGTGTAGACCTTTTGGCTTTCAAAGTTTCTTTTTTTCCTAAATGATTCCTGGGTTTTTTTTTTTACTTACTCTGTTGTGCAGTCTGAAGTGTGGTGGCACGATGATGGCCCAGTGCAGCCTCAACCTCCCAGGCTCAAGCCATCCTCCCACATCAGCCTACTGAGTCCTACTGGGACCACCATGGTGTGCACCACCACGCCTAATTTTTTTTTTTTTTTGAGACAGAGTCTTGCTCTATTGGCCAGGTTGGAGTGTAGTGGCGCAATTTCAGCTCACTGCAACCTCCGCCTCCTGGGTTCAAGTGATTCTCCTGCCTCAGCCTCCCAGGTAGCTGGGATTACAGGCACGCATCACCATGCCCGGCTAATTTTTTTTTATTTTGAGTAGAGACGGGGTTTCACCATGCTAACCAGGCTGGTCTTGAACTCCTGGGCTTGTGATTAACCCACCTCAACCTCTCAAAATGTTGGGATTATAGGCGTGAGCCGCTGTGCCTGTTTTTTTTTTAAATAGAGATGGGGGTCCCACTATGTTGCCTAGGCTTGTCTTGAACTCCTAGGCTCAAGTGGCCCTACTGCCTCAGCCTCTCAAAGTGTAGCCACCATGTCCAGTCCTAAATGAGTTCTTTTTGTGTTCCATAATTTTTAGAGTTCACCTTAAATTTTACAGTGTCTATAGATTGATAAATTTGCTTGATACTTAATTCATGCTTATATCCTTCTTATCATTAAATGCATAATATATGTCAAATAAATAATTTTTAATGGATTTTTTTATGGACATTAAAATATATTCTTTATTGATATTGTTCCAGTGTCTGACTTTCATTTATAATTTCTTATTACCATTTTTGCTCCTATCTACTACTCACTTTCTAGCTAAAGTGTTTATACTTACAGTGATGGAAAGTTTTTGACTCAGGCCTTCCTTATTCCTGCAGATTATTTAATTTTACAGTGTTTGGTAGAAGCAAGGTCAAAAGTTTACTGAAAAAAAAAGCCCATTAGGAGACTATTAGGTATATCTTAATATTTCCTTTCTCAGTTCCTTTAGATCCTTCCTCATTGTATTATCTGGGTCACACTGGTTGAGGGATTCTACCTTCCTAATGTAATGTCAATTGTGTTTAGAACTGCTTTGACATACATAGCTGCTTGATCGGTGTCCTCTTCCATTAGTCACCAGAGTACAGAGATACTCAGTTCCAATGGTAAAAATAGTATACATTCCTTTAGTTAGAATCTTCTTAGTGCAAATAACCTTGGACCTATGAGTCCTGTCCATGATAAAAGGCAGAACATTTTTCACTTTTTTCTTTGAGTTTCTCTTCCTGTGACCTCCCCCCCTTGTTATATGTTTTACATTTGACAAAGGGGGAAAGAACACTCAAGATTCCTAGTCATATGCCAGATAAATATATAATAGACATTATTTTAAATCTATAGCTGAGCTTGTGAAAAAGTAAGGAAAATCCTTAGGGGCAAAAAAATGATGAGGGCGTTGAAAATCAGTGTTAAGTACATAAGCTAAAGCTACGGCTGCTCTGGGTGACTAAGAGACTTAGTTTTAACAACCACATGGGAATAAGAGACTTTTTTACTCCCCTGCAGAAAGCTAAGTTCCTCAAAGGGTTTCCACATTATTGAAAAGATGATTTAGAAAAAACATTTGCCCCATGGCATAGAGAGATGTCAAGGAAGTTTGTCCACTCTGTGTGGGCTTTAGGTGAGAAAGGTTTCTCTGAGAATTTGTTACCTGGGCTTGTCTTCACATAGGTTCAGTTTAGAATGTTCCTCTTTTTCTGCAGTCCAGGAAACCCAAAGCCAAGAAATTAACATATAAAGTAGTCTTGAATCTGCAACAGTCCTATGGCATCAGGCTGAAGCAAGTGCAAAACTTCTCTATAGGGATATCCTCAATCTAGGCCACACCAAATCTCACAGCTAAAGGTGCTCTAAAAAAAAAAAACTTTTGGCCGGGCGCGGTGGCTCATGCCTGTAATCCCAGCACTTTGGGAGGCCGAGGCGGGCGGATCACGAGGTCAGGAGATCAAGACCATCCTGGCTAACACGGTGAAACCCCGTCTCTACTAAAAATACAAAAAATTAGCCGGGCGTGGTGGCGAGCGCCTGTAGTCCCAGCTACTTGGGAGGCTAAGGCAGAAGAATGGCGTGAACCCAGGAGGTGGAGCTTGCAGTGAGCTGAGATGGTGCCACTGCACTCCAGCCTGGGCAACAGAGCGAGACTCTGTCTCCAAAAAAAAAAGAAGAGTTTTAAAATAGACCTTCAAAAAATATAGTCACTGAAACTTAAAATTTGGTGGACAACATCAATGGTAGAATGGATACATTATGGTATATTCATACAACGGAATGCTATTAAGCAATGGAAATGAATAAATTGCTGCTATGCATAAGATCATGGCTGAATACCGATAATGTTGAAGGAAGAAAGCCAGATGTAAAATAATATATGCTATGTAATTTTATTTATATAAAGCTAAAATCCCGGGTGTGGGTAACTTGGATTTTTGTCCTGGGTGATAGTTACATGGCTGTTTCACTCTGTTATAATTCATTGAATTTATAATTTGTATACTTCCTCCATTTAATAGAAAGCAGATAAGGAAAATGTAATAAATGTCACAGAAAAGATAGGATAAATAGAAAGCGTAATAAAAGATGGTAGAGATAAATCCAAATGCATCAGTAATCATACTGAATGTAAATGAATTACACTTATTGAAACAAAGACAGATCGTCTGTTGTAGCATGTTTTCAAGATGGCTGATGTTAGTTCCTTCCCTCCACATGTGCACCACCCCCATCTAGTGGTGGACTTTATTCCTCTGTTCATACCAAATGTGGGCTGGCCTTAGTGACTTGTTTGGTGAAATGTGGCAGAGATAACATTCTGGGACTTTCAAGGATAGGTCATGAAAAGTTTTGCAGCTTCCATCTAGGCCTCTTTGAACATTCTCTTTTGGATTGCCGTGCTATGGAACATTTAGTCTGGGAACCTAGCTGCCATGCTGTGAGGCGTCCAAGCCAGATGGAGAGGCTCAGCTGAGCTCCTAGCCAACAGGTAGCATCACCTTTCAGCTATGTGAGTGAGTAAAGGAATCATCTTGGACATTCCAGTTCCAGTAGGCATCATATGGAGAAAAGCCCAGGCCCTAGGCATATGGCTCCCAGTCTAGTTATCCTCAATCAATGGAGCCACCTTACCTGAGGCCCCAGATGTTATAGAGCAGACACGAGCTGTTCCTGCTATACCCTGTCTGAATCAGAATTGTGAGTATAATAAAATGGTTGTAGTTTATGCCACTAAGCTTTAGGGTAGTTTGTAGTGATAGATAACTGAAACCAAATTTGGTACCTTGAAATGAGGTGCTGCCAAAACCTACAGTTTGCATTGGCTTTGGAATTTGGTGAGGGTTGAAGATGGAGGGACCTTGAGAAGACAGTGAAGCCTTGAAACACAGTGAGAAAAGTGTTATTGGAGGCTGGGAAAAGAGTGAACCTTTGTTATACAGTGATATAAGGTTTATTGGTACTGCCACATGTGGTTACATAGACCATAGAAAATATATCTAATGACTTCAGTATATCTAAGGAGATTTCTAGGCAGAATGTTGAAAAAATGTTACCTAGTTTTTTCTAAGTATGGTAAGGTACAAATTGATAAAATGAACTAAAAAATGAACTACTAAGTTTTAAAACAGAACTTAGAGGAAATATTTCTAACCCAGGAATGGTGGTGTTATTATAGAAAATAAAACTTTTTCTCATCTCTAGTTGCTTCAAATGGCCAATGACTTTTATTTTTTATTATTATTTTGAGATAGTTTCTCTGTCGCTTAGGCTGGAGTGCAGTGGTGCGATCTTGGCTCACTGCAACCTCTGCCTCCCGGGATCAAGTGATTCTCCTGCCTCAACCTCCTGAGTAGCTGGGATTACAGGCGCCCGCCATGATGCCCAGCTGTTTTTTGTATTTTTGGTAGAGACGGGGTTTCACCATATCAGCCAGGCTGGTCTCAAACTCCTGAGCTCAAGTGATCCATCCACCTCAGCCTCCCAAAGTGCTGGGATTACAGGCATGAGCCACTGCGCCTAGCTTGACCAATGACTTCTAAATAAATGGCTTCAGAGCAAAGATAAAATTCAAGATGCTACCAATAAGACATGGCCTCAAAGTAAAGATCTCAGTGATGCAACTGTAAATCCCTTTGCTAAGACTTTTTTTTTTTTTTTTTTTTTTTGAGATGGAGTTTCGCTCTTGTTGCCCAGGCCGGAGTGCAATGGTGTGATCTTGGCTCACTGCAACCTCTACCTCCCTGGTTCAAGCAATTCTCCTGCCTCAACCTCCCTAGTATCTGGGATTACAGGCATGCATCACCACGCCTGGCTAATTTTGTATTTTTAGTAGAGACGAGGTTTCTCCATGATGGTCAGGCTCGTCTCGAGCTCCCGACCTCAGGTGATCTGCCCACCTCAGCCTCCCAAAGTGCTGGGATTATAGGCATGAGCCACTGCGCCCGGCCAACTTCAGAAAGATTTAAGACAAGGACTCACAAAACCTTTCAGTTAGATAAAGGGATATCTAGAGGTCTTAAGGGAATACTTCTTAGGCTCACTATGTTAAACAACAGGGCTTCTAGGCATCTTAAGCGTGTTTTCTTACAGTAGCCTCACATAAGACTTGTGATAGAAAAGGTGGATGTGGCTTTTGTCTGCTGGAGTGGATCCCAATAAGATTCATAGGAAATCCACAAGATTTTAAAGAAATCGTAATAATAAAAGAGGAACAGAGACAGTAGAAAGTGAAAATAGGTCTTTAGATTTCCAATCATCTATAGGCAGGAAACAAGCTAATAAGGCCACTCCATTGCAGAAATTAACCCATCTCTTATGTAAAAAGAAGGTTAACTCAGAAACTCAGAGGGTGGAGCCAAGGGTTGTGGAGAATCATTCTTAAGGTGTAGGACTTGGCTGTAATAGAGGAACTGGTGATGTGTGTCTGATTAGATTTCAGAATTGTTATGGGCCAGTAACTGTTATGTGTCTCCTGTTCCTTCTCCCTTTTTCCTCACATTTTGAATGAGAGTGTCTATTGTGGTTATCTTAAGTCAGTTTCACTATTGTATGTTTGTATGTTGGGTGTGTGGGAGCAGATAATTTGTTTCTTTAATTCAGATCAGGAGGAACTATACTGCAGTAGCTGTACCTGAGGAACTGCATCTGAGGAGCCTCAACCACATCTGGACCTGATTTAGATATCGAGATTCTGGACATCAAGCTGATGCCATAATGAAATGAGACTTTTGAAGGTCTTAGAAGAGGGTGAGTGTATTTTGCATGTGGGAGGGACTTGTTGGGACCAGAGGGTGGTCTGTGGTAGCTTGTCTCCAAAGTGGCTACCACCAATTTCTTCCCTTCTTGCCATTCAGTGGTGGAGTCTATTTCCCTTGTCCCCTTGAATCTGGGCTGGCTTTAGTGACTTGCTTAACCAGTAGACTGTAACTTTCTGGGACTTCAGAGGCTAGGTCATGAAAAGCCTTGCATCTTCTGCCTGTGCCCCTTGGAATCCTCTCTCTTGGACTGCTTGCGCACAGAACCTAGCCACCATGCTGTGAGAATCCCCAGCCAGATGGAGAGGACACATGTAGGCAGTGGTTGATAGCCCCATTGAGCTACCAGCAAAGAGCCAGTATCAACTGTCAGCCTTATGAGTGAGTGAAGGAACCATGTTGAATAATCCAGCCCTAGCAGACACCACCTGGAGAAGAGCCGAGGTTTCAGACTTATGGCCCATGTTAAGACATCTCAGCCATCTTCATCCTTTCAGGGCACACCACCTGAGTTTCCCAGGCATCGTCAATCAGAGATGTCTGTGCCCTGCCAGAATTTGTGGCCACAGAATCATGAGAATAATAAAATGATTATTGTTTAACACTACTAAGATTTAGAATAGTTTTTAAATTTAGCCGTAGATAACTGGAACATGGCCAGGCGCAGTGGCTCACACCTCTAATTCCAGAACTTTGGGAGGCTGAGGCGGGCGGGTCATCTGAGGTCAGGAGTTTGAGACCAGCCTGGCCAACATGGTGAAACCTCTACTAAAAATACAAAAATTAGCCAGGCATGGTGGTGTGCGCCTGTAATGGTGGCAGGTGCCTGTAATCCCAGCCGCTCGGGAGGCTGAGGCAGGAGAATCTCATGAACCCAGGAGGCAGTGGTTGCAGTGAGCTGAGATTGTGCCACTGCACTCCAGCCTGGGCGACACAGCAAGACAAGACCTTGTCTCCAAAAAAAGATAACTGGAACATTGCCAAACTGAATAGAAAATAATCCAAGTCTATGCAGTTTGTGAGAAATGCACCCAAGACATAAGGAATGAGAGAGACTGGAAATAAAGATATGGAAAAATCTATTCCAAAAGAAAGCTGGCATAGCAGGTTAATGGTAGGCAAAACTGACTTGAAGGCAAAAATCATTATTTGCGTTAAAAATTACCAGAAAAAAATTGTAAAGGAAGAATTAAGCAAGAAGCTATAATTCCAAATCAGTATGCATCTTATAGCATGGCCTTAAAATATATAGATAGAATACAACATATGTAGTTAGAATATAGGAAGAAAATATATAGATACAAATATGAATAAATGTATAAATCTATAAAATGGAAAAATTTAACATGTCTTTTTGAGTAATTGATGGTCAAACAGACAAAAACAACTTGAGAAGATAACAGAAGATTTGAACAACCAACCAACAGGCTTCATTTGTTGGATATGTACCAAGCCCCACACTTAATAGATGAGAATATACATTCTTTTTAGGGAGTTTTTAAAAAATTGAACACACACTGAATTCATAAATCAAGTCTCAACAAAACCAATGAATGGATATTATGCAAACTATTCTCATACTCAATTCAGTTAAGATTGAAATTGAACAAAAATATAACCAAAATAATTTTATATATTTGGAAATTTAAAAGCATACTTCTAAGTAACTCATAGATCAAATAAAAAATAATAATGGAAATTATAAGTAAAGCCGAATGATAATATAAATACTGTGTATCAGAATTATGGGTTACAACTAAAGCAGCATTTAGAGGGAAATTTATATTATCACAAAGAAGATGAGGGTAAGAAAAACTAACTAAGAACATTAAAAAAGCCAAAGGGAAATTTACAGCCTTACACGCTTATATTAGAAAAAAAACAGAGTTCATTATTTATTAGTCTTAGTATTTGACTGACAGGTTATTTTTAAAAAGAAATGAATAAAAACCAAGGAAAGTAGAAGGGAAGAATTAAAAAAAACCAGCAGAACTGAATGAAATTGAAAACAGGCTGGGCACAGTGGCTCATGCCTATAATCCCAGCACTTTGGGAGGCTGAGGCAGGCGGATCACTTGAGGTCAGGAGTTCAAGACCAGCCTGGCCAACATGGTGAAATCCTGTCTCTACTAAGAGTATAAAAATTAGCCGTGCATGGTGGTGGGCACCTGTAATCCCAGCTACTTGGGAGGCTGAGGCATGAGAATTGCTTGAACCTGGAAGGCAGAGGTTGTAGTAAGTTGAGATCATGCCACTACACTCCAGCCTGGGCAACTGTCTCAAAAAAAAAAAGAAAAAAGAAAAAGCCACAAAGATATAAAAGAATTAACAGCAACAAAAGTTGGTTTTCTAAAAAAAAGGATTAAAATAAGACAAAGCCCTGCAAAGATTAATCAGCAAGACAGAGTGAAGATACAGATACCACTAAGATTGAACAAGAAGACATATCTACAAATACAGCATAGATTATGAAATAACAAATGTATTATTAACAAATCTATGGTGCTTTATAAATTGTACAACTTAGATAAAAAGAACAATTGTTGTGAAAAATATATATAATTTACCAAAATTGACTCAAGGAGGAATACAAACCTGAAGAGACCTATAATCATTAAATATTTTGAATTAATAAGTAAAATACTACCTAATTGAAAAGAGGCACAGATGCAATTTTTACAATAGTTTTATAAAGGGGTATAATTGACATACAAAAAACTGCAGATATTTAAAGGTTACAACTTGGAAAGTTTTGACACATGTCTAAAACCATGAACCATTGTTACAATGAAGATAAAGAACATGTTTATTACCTCTAAAGTCTCTCTCTCTTTTTTTTTTTTTTTTTTTGAGATAGAGTCTTGCTCTGTCGCCCAGGCTAGATGGAGTGGTGCGACCTTAGTTCACTGCAACCTCCGCCTCCTGGGTTCAAGCAATTCTCCTGCCTCAGCCTCCTGAATAGCTGGAATTACAGGCGTGCACCACCACACCTGGCTAATTTTTTTGTGTTTTTAGTGGAGACAGGGTTTTGCCATGTTGCCCAGGCTGGTCTCGAACTCCTGGGCTCAGGCAATCCACCCGTCTCGGCCTCCCAAAGTGCTAGGATTCCAGGCGTGAGCCACCGCGCCTGGCCTCTCCTGTCTCTACCACCCAGTTTCATCCCTAGGCAATCACTGATCTGCTTCATATAATAGAGTCTGCATTTTCTAGGCTTTTAAGTGGAATCAAGTAGTATGTACTCTTTGGGGAGAGGGGAGTGGGGTAGTTCTGGCTTCTTCCACTTAGCATCATTATTTTGAGATTTATTTATGTTGTTGATTGATCAAAGGTCTTTTTCACTGCTTAGTAGTACCATCGTATGGTTAGACCACATTTGATTTATTCGTTCACCTGTTGACAGCCACTTGGGTTATCTCCACTTTGAGGCTATTATAAATAATGCTTCTGTGAACATTTATAGTGATAAGTTTTTGTTCCTCGTTAAATATCTGGAAGTGTAATGGTTGGATTATGTAAGTATACGGTTTAATTTTTAAGAAACTGCCAAACTGTTTTCCAAAGAGGTTTTGCCGTTTTACATTCCCACCAGGTTTGAATTCCTCCACAGCCTCATCAACATTTGGTATGGTTAGTCTTTATTTTTAGCCATTCTGATTAGCATAAAATAGTATTTCATTGTGGTTTTAATGTACTTAAGTGACTAATGCTGAGAATCTTTTCATGTACTTTTTGTCATTTGTATGTCTCTTGTGGTAAAGTGTCTATTTAAATATTTTGACCATTTTATTTTATTTTTTATTTTTTTAGAGATGGGGTCTCCCTGTGTTGCCCAGGCTGGTCTCAAACTCCTGGGTTCAAGTGATCCTCCTACATCAGTCTCCCAGTGTGTTGGGATTACAGGCGTGAGTCACCACATCCAGCCTCTTTTTACCATTTTTTAATTAATTGGGTTGTTTATTTTCTAATTATTGAGTTTTGAGAGTTATTTATATATTCTAGATATAAGTCCTTTATCAGATAGATGATTTGCAAATATTTCCTCCCAGTCTGTGGCTTATTTTTTTTATTCTCTTCACAATGCCTTTTGAAAAGCAAAATCTTTGTATTTTGATGAAGCCCAATTTATCAATTTGCTCTTTTATGGCTTGTAGTTTTGGTTTCATATCTAAAAAATCTTTGTCCAACCCAAGATTAGAAGAGCTTTCTCTTATGTTTTCTTCTAGAAGCTTTATAATTCTGATTTAACATTTTATACCAATGGCCCATTTTGAGTTAATTTTTGTATATGGTACAAGGTTTATATTGAAGCTCTTTTTTTTTGCATATGAATATCTAATTGTTGCAGCATCATTTGTTGGTAAGACTGTCTTTTCTCCACTGAATTGCTCTTGTACCTTTGTTGAAAATCAGTTGTCTACAGATGTGTGGGTATATTTTTGGACTTTCTTCTGTTCCGTCGATCTGTTTGTCTAACTTGTCACAACTACCACGTTATTTTTATAGCTATAGTTTTTATAAGTCTTAAAAACTGATAGAGGTAGTCCTCCAGCTTTGTATTTCTTTTTCAAAGTTGTTTTGACTCTTCTGCGTCCTTTACATTTCCATGTGAATTTTAGAATCAGTTTGTCAGATTCTACAACAAAGCATCTGGGATTTTTATTGGAATTGTATTGAATCTGCATTTGGAGAGAATTGATAGCTTAACAATATTGATTCTTTTGGTCATGAATGGCATATCTATACCATCTTGTGGACATCTTTTATTTCTCTCAGAAGTGTTTGATATATTTTTTTTTTCCTGCCTCAGCCTCCCGAGTAGCTGGGATTACAGACTCACGCCACCAGACCTGGCTAATTTTTGTATTTTTAGTAGAGATGAGGTTCGCCATGTTGTCTAGGCTGGTCTCACTCCCACCCTCAGGTGATCCTCCCACCCCGGCCTCCTGGCCATGTTTAATAGTTTTCAATAGGTCTTGCACATCTTTTGTCCAATGTATCGATGTTTCATGTTCCATGTTTCATGTTTTTGTTATTACCCTGGAAAGGAGTCCTGATCTAGACCCCAAGAGAGGATTCTTGGATCTCATGCAAGAAAGAATTTGTGGTGAGTCCACAAAGTAAAGTGAATGCAAGTTTAAGAAAGTAAAGGAATAAAAGAATGGCTGCTTCATAAGCAGAGCAGCCCTGAGTGCTGCTGGTTGGCTATTTTTGTGGTTATTTCTTGATCATATATGCTCAACAAGGGGTGGATTATTCATTCATGAGTTTTGCAGGAAAAGGGGAGGCATTTCCCACAACTAAGGGGTCCCCTTCCTTTTAGGGTAACTTCTGATGTTGCCATGGTATTTGTAAACTGTCATGGCACTGGTGGGAGTGTCTTTTAGCATACTAATGCATTACCATTAGCATATAACCAGCAGTGAGGACAACCAGAGGCACTTCTTGGTTTTGGTCAGCTTCTTTACCATGTCCTGTTTTATCAGTGGTGTCTTTGTTACCTGTGTCTTGTGCCAACCTCCTATCTCATCCTGTGACCAAGAATGCCTAGCTTCCTGGGAATGCAGCCCAGCAGGTCTCATTTTACCCAGCCTCTATTTAAGATGGAGTCGCCTTGGTTCTAATGCTTCTGACAATATGGTTGCTTTTTGCTAATATACAGAAATATCAATTGACTTTTATAAATTGATCTTATAGTCTTTAAGTTTGCTAAATTCTTTTTTTTTTTTTTTTTTGAGACAGAGTCTCACTCTGTTGCCCAGGCTGGAGTACAGTGGCACGATCTCGGCTCACTGCAACCTCTACCTCCTTTGTTCAAGCAGTTCTCCTGCCTCAGCCTCCCTAGTAGCTGGGATTGCAGGCGCTCACCACCATATCCAGCTGATTTTTGTATTTTAGTAGACACGAGGTTTCACCATGTTGGCCAGGCTGGTCTGGAACTCCTGACCTGAAGCAATCCACCTGCCTTGGCCTCCCAAAATGTTGGGATTACAAGCATGAGCCACCACGCTCGGCCCTAAATTTGCTAAATTCTTGTTTTAGTTCTAGTAGCTTCTTTGTAGATTTCATCAGATTTTCAACTGAGGCAGTTTTTTGTCAACTATGAGTAAAGACAGTTTTACGACTTGCTTTCTAGTCTAGATACTTTTTAAGTTCTTATTTTATTGTACTTTTCAGATCATCCCATACAATGTTGAATAGAAGTGGTGAGAGTAGACATCAATAAGTGTGATATTAGCTGTTGCTTTTTTTCTAGATCCCCTTTATCATGTTGAGAAAGTTTCCTTGTATTCCTAGTTTTCTGACAGTTTTCATCAGGAATGTCTGGTGGATTTTGTCTAATGCATTTTCTGTAGCTATTGAAATGATCACATGATCTTTTTAATTTTGTTAACATGGTGCGTTACATTGATTCTTTTTTTTTTTTTTTTTTTGAGACAGAGTCTCGCTTTGTCACCCAGGCTGGAGTGCAGTGGCGCCATCTCGGCTCACTGCAACCTCTGCCTCCCAGGTTCAAGCAATTCTCTTACCTTAGCCTCCTGAGTAGCTGGGACTACAGGCGCCTGCCACCACGCCTGGCTAATTTTTTGTATTTTTTGTAGAGACGGGGTTTCACCATGTTAGCTAGGATGGTCTCGATCTCCTGACCTCATGATCCGCCCACCTTGGCCTCCCAAAGTGCTGGGATTACAGGCATGAGCCACCACACCCGGCCCATTGATTCATTTTTAAATGTTAAACTCACCTTGTATTCTTAGGATAAATTTCACTTGATTGTAATGTATTCTTTTTATATATTGCTGGGTTTGGTTTGCTGAAATTTTTAAAATATTTTTTCATCTATGTTCACGAGAGTTATTAGTATGCAATTTTCTTTAGGTCTTTGCAAGGCTTTGGTATTAGGATAATGCTGACATGATAAAATGGGGTAGGAAATGTTTCTTCTTTTCAGTGTTCTAGAAGGGTTGTTATAGATTTCCTTCTGATCTTTATTTTCTTTCTTCTGGTTGCTTTGTGTTTTATTCTTCTGTTTCTGGATTTTTTTTTTTTTTTTTTTTTTTTGAGATAGGGTCTCCCTCTGTCACCCAGGCTAGAGTGCAATGGCGTGATCTCGGCTCACTGCAAACTCCGCATCCTGGGCTCAAACGATCTTTCTGCCTCAGCCTCTCAAGTAGCTGGGACTACATGCCTGGCACCACCATCCCTGGCTAATTTTTGCATTTTTTGTAGAGAGAGGGTTTTGCCATGTTGCCTAGGCTGGTCTCGAACTCCTGTACTCAAGTGATCCGCCTGCCTTGGCCTCCCAAAGTGCTGGGATTACAGGCGTGAGCCACTGTGCCTGGCCATGTTTCTTGATTCTTTTTTTTTTGAGACGGAGTCTTGCTCTGTCCCCCAGGCTGGAGTGCAGTGGCGCGATCTCGGCTCACTGGAAGCTCCGCCTCCCGGGTTCACGCCATTCTCTTGCCTCAGCCTCCCGAGTAGCTGGGACTACAGGCGCCCGCCACCACGACCAGCTAATTTTTTGTATTTTTAGTTGAGACGGGGTTTCACCGTGTTAGCCAGGATGGTCTCGATCTCCTGACCTTGTGATCCGCCCGCCTCGGCCTCCCAAAGTGCTGGGATTACAGGCTTGAGCGACCACGCCCGGCCGTTTCTTGATTCTTGAAATGGAAGCTGAAGTCTTTTATTTGAGATCTTCTTTTATTAATAGGAGTGTTTAGTGTTATACATTTCCTTTAGTGCTGTTTTAGCAACATTCCACAAATTTTGATGTATTTTCATTTTCATTCAGTTCAAAACACTTTCTAATTTACCTTTTGATTTATTCTTTGACCCATCAGTTACTTAGGTGTGTATTACTTTACTTCCTGATATTTGGGAGTTTTGCAGATATTTTCCTTTGTTGATTCCTAGTTTAATTCCATTATGGTTAGAGAACATACTTTGTATGACTCTAATTCCTTTATATTTATTGAGTATTGATTTATGGCCTCAAATATGGCTTATCTTGGTAAATTTTTTACATGCACTGAAAAAATATTTTTCTTTTATTAGTGCATTTTTCTTGTGTTTTTTGTTCTTGTGGTTCATGTAGCATCTTAGATCTATGAGTTCATTGTCAATATCAAATTTGGAAAAATTTGACCACTATTTCTTTAAATATCCCTGTCTTTCCTCTCTTTCCTTCTGGGAACTCTAGTTACATGTATATTAAACTGCTTAAAGTGTTCCCAGAATTCACTCATAGTCTTTTTATTCTTTTTCCACTCTGGTTTATTTTGGGTAGTTTTTATTATGTGTCTTCTAGTTCACTCATCTCTTATGTTTTGTCTGATCTGCCGTCAGTCTTATCCAATGCATTTTTCATATTAGACATTATTCTTTTTATCTGTAGAAGTTGGATTTAGGCCTTATTTTCTTTCTCCCATGTTTCTACTTAGCTTTTTGAATATGGAATAACTTTTTAAATTCCCTTGTCTGCTAATTCTAACATATATGTCAATTTTGTTAGCTTCAGTTGATTGATTTTTTTCTTCTTCATGGGTCATATTTTATTCTTTGCATGTTTGATAAATTTGTGTGGATTATAAATATTGTGAATTTTACCTTTTTTAGGTACTGGATTTTTTTTTATTTGTTCTGTGTCACAGTGAATTTATTAATACAGTTGAATCCTTTCCTTAAGATTTGTTTCAAAAACATAGAGAGAAGAGGGGGAGAAAAAAAAAAGATTTGTTAGGTGGGGCCAGAGCAGTTTTCCATCTAGGGTAGTTATTCCTCAAGATCCTTGGAATACTCTACCTCGTGCCCTGTTAATTATGGGGTTTTCCAGTTTGGCTGGTGGGAACAGGCATTGTTCTTGTTCTGTTTGAGTGCCAGTTGGTGTTCCCTCTAGTTCTCTGAGTAGTTCCTACACGCACTCACTGGTCAGTACCCCACTGAGTACTTAAGAGGAGCCCACTGCAGAGCTCCAGGTGCTCCCAGCTGCAGCACCTTTTCCAGCACTCCATCCTGTACACTCTGTCTGCCTTGGCCTTCCCAGACTCTCAGCTCCATCTCTTCAGCTAAGATAGCCCTGGGCTCTAGTTGGGTTCTTCCTTCATTAAACTGCACCTTGGAAATATTCTCAAGGCAGTAAGCAGAAGCATTCACAGAACTTACTTCACTTGTTTTCGGACTCTCAGGGATCGCTGTTCTTCATTGCCTAATGTGCAATGTCTTTGAAACCATCGTTTCATGTATTTTCTCTGCTTTTTTTGTTTGTTTGTTTCAGGCAGGTAGGTAAATCTTATACTTGTTATTCCATATTGGCTAGAAATGGAAGTCCATTATTTTAAATACTTCTTATGTGCTTGAAATGCTTCAGGATAAACATGTCCACTAAATGGATATATTTGCCAAAGATGAGGTACTGATAGAAATTTTCTAGACTTTAAAATTAAGTTTCACCTTCTTCTCTTCCATCATTTTGAGAGACTAAAGTTTTATATTTTAAGTGTTTTTTGGTAATTGCTTGTGCTTTGCTTTTTATCTATAAAAAAAGAGGTTTAATATGTTCTATGGTTGTGTGAATCAAACAGTATAGTACTTTTTGTACCACAGGCCCTGAGGTCTGAACTCCACATCACTATCTTTTTTCGTATTAGATTCCAAATAGCATCAGGTGGTCATTTTTAAAATTTAAAACCAGTCTACCTATCTTGTTTGATTTGATCTTGTGACCTTAGGGAAGAAACCCACCCAGGAATAGAATAAAGAAACTTTTTACATCCTGAGGCTTTAAAAAACAAAATCAAAATCCAGCTATTTAAAAAATTTTAATATATTTAAACCTTTCTACAGTGGAGTCATTTTTTTTAAAAGAAAGCACTGTCCTTTGCCTGGTTAATGAATAATGTGAGTACTATTTTATTATAAATAATTGATTTCCAGGACTTCCTGGGGTAGGAAGAATGTGTCCTAGCTGAATAAATTAAGGGAAGTGATAAGGACTGAATTCTGTTAGTGGAAGTAATAAAGGAAAGAAAGGTATGAGGTTGGGGTTGACTGTGAGCAGAGAGTGATTCCGTAGTTAAGATGAAGGGATTTGTTAGTCTTCTCAGAGAGGAAGGACAAGCGTGAGGAATAGGAAAATTTCACCTGTAGGTGGGATGGAAAAAGCTTGGAATAGTTGGCCAGGCATAGTGGCTCACGCCTGTAATCCCAGCACTTTGGGAGGCTGAGGTGGGCGGATCACCTAAGGTCAGGAGTTCAAGACCAGCATGGCCAACATGGTGAAACCCCCATCTCTACTAAAAATAAAAAAATTAGCTGGGCGTGGTGGTGTGTGCCTGTAATCCCAGCTGCTTGGCAGGCTAAGGCAGGAGAATCGCTGGAACCCAGGAGGCAGAGGTTGCAGTGAGCCAAGATTGCACCACTGCACTCCAGCCTAGATGACAGAGTTGAGACTCTGTCTCAGAAAAAAAAGCTTGGAATAGTTGTTTGGGGGCCACCCTGAGACAATGTGATTCTCACATATGGGAGTATGAAGATAAGGAATCTCTTGGAGAATTCTGGCTTGTGACTTTCACTCCTGCTTTCTCTTTCTTCTCTATGTTCAGTACACAATTGTTGATTAATTGAAAAGGAGTGGAAATGAAAAAACTAAAAAAAAATTTTTTTCAAACTAGAAAAATGTATTAAGAAATTGAAAATGAAATCATTAGTTTCTAGAGCTTTATTTTTGGCAAACTAGAATAATCCAAGTTTTATTTTACTAATTTTATTGAATTATAGCCCTAGGAAGGTAAGCAAATTTGTTTTTTGCTACAATATTTTTGTAAAGGTGAAATCTAGTTAAAATATCTTGGAGTATAAAAAATTAGAAGACATGGTACAGAAGAGGCCAGTGCTGCTCAGGGGTTAATAAGGCTGGGACAGCCAGCTCTAGCTGTTAGCATATGTAGGTATTATATATACTAAAGGCCGTGAGCTACAGCCTTTGCTTTCTCTGCCATCTATGGCCTCCCTCGTGTATTTATGTATGTAGCCTCCCTGATGTGTGGATGTATGGATGTATTTACAGCTAGCATCAGCTATGGTTAGGGCTGCATTCTGTTCTTTCTCTCCCATCTGAGGCCTCCTGGAGTCATTCTTGGAAGAGTTCACACAAGTTTGTTGAACTGAATTAAACTTCAAGTTTTTGTTAGAAGAATTGGGCAGGGATCAGAGCATAGAGATTCCTGATGGAGAATCCATCAGGCAAGGAAATGAACAGCTCTTTGTGTCCTGAGATGACCAGCTTCTCCTACCCAGACCAGGAAGGATTGTTTTGCCAGTCTTCCCATGGTGTCAGGGAACCAGGATTGAGGAGTCTAAATTTCAGTTTTGGCAAGTTGGAAAAGAAAAAAAGATACAAAAAAGGAACTTAGGTTGAATTTCCTGCCAGTCTTTCCCCAGAAGGAAATGTTCTTCCTGACCTTGTAGAACCATGTGATTAAAGTTCTTCATGTCCTTTTCAGAGTTCTGAGCAGTAATCCTCTATTTTCTTTCTTTCTTTTTTTTTTTTTTTTTTTTTTTGAGATAGGGTCTGGCTCTGTCACCCAGGTTGGAGTGCAGTGGCACGATCTCAACCTCCACCTTGGTAACTGCAACCTTCACCTCCCAGGCTCAAGCGATCCTCCCACCTTGGTCTCTTGAGTAGCTGGGACTATAGGCGTGTGCCACCCCACCCAGCTAATTTTTGTATTTTGTGTAGAGACAGGGGTCTCTCTTTGTTGCCCAAGCTGGTCTCAAATTCCTGAGCTCAAGTAATCCGCCCACCTTGGCCTCCCAAAGTGCTGGGATTAGGGCCATGAACCACCATGCCTGGCCTAAATCCTCTATTTAAACCAAGACCACCTTCCTACCCCCAACCTCCACCAAAAAGAAATTTTAGTTATATCAAACCAACTAGTTTTAGGTCACCGTGTCTTTCTTTGGAGGGTGAAAATGAAAGAATTGTGGCCACACAATATACAATGAAATGGTAATGTGAGCATTAATTAGAATTATAGGTGTTTTAGAGGAGTAGTTCTCAAACTTTTTTGTCTCAGGGCCCTTTACACTCTTTATTTTTTTATTTTTTATTTTTGTGTGTGTGAGATGGAGTCTTGCTCTGTTGCCCAGGCTGGAGTGCAGTGGTGCAATCTCAGCTCACTGCAACCTCTGCCTCCCGGGTTCAAGCTTCTCCCCATGAGACTTGCCTTGGCCTTTTCCTTTTTTACCTTTACCTGGCTTTCAAAGACAAATATAAACATGAGAGGAAGGGAGTTAGTTTTTTTTTTTTGAGACAGGGTTTCACTCTCATCACCCAGGCTGGAGTGCAAGTGGCATGCTCTCAGCTCACTACAACCTCCATCTCCTGGGCTCAAGTGATCCTCCTGCCTCAGCCTCCCGAGTAGCTGGGACCATAGGCACATGCCACCATGCCCGGCTAATTGTTTGTATTTTTAGTAGAGATGGGTTTCACCGTGTTGGCCAGGCTGGTCCCGAACTCCTGACCTCAAGTGATCCACCTGCCTTGGCCTCCCACAGTGCTGGGATTACAGGGGTGAGCCACCACTTCCAGCTCCTTTACACTCTTAAAAATTAAGGATCCCAAAGAGTTGTCTCTGTGGGTTATATCTATATCAATACTTACAATGTTAGGAATTAAACCTGATAATTTAAAAATGTTGATTGATCGATTGATTTAAAATAACTGTAAACCCACCATGTGTTATTTATTTTAAATGGAGACATTTAATAATATTTAAATATTAATAAATTGAAAATAATAATCCTACTATATGTTAACATAAATAATATTTTCGTGAAAAATAACTATATTTTCTAAAACAAGAAGACATTTAATGGGAAGAAAAGCATTGTTTTATATTCCTATGAATCTCTTTGATGGGCAAATTCATAAAAAACTGTTGGATTCTTGTATCTGCTTTTGCCTTATCTGACGTGTTGCCACACATCTTGTATCCTCTGGAAAACTCCACTGTATACTTATAAAATAATAAGAGTAAAAAGAACAAATATAATCTTAGCGTTATCATGAAAATACTTTTAACCTCAAGCACCCACTCCAGGGATACCTCCAGTAGTTTCTGGACCATGTTTTGAGACCACTGTTCCCAAACTGTTTATGTGTGAGAAAAGAGAAACACAAGAGTTATCAGCGTTACTTCTACAGTAGATTTTTCCTTGTGTTTAATCAGTACTGGCTGTTTAGCCTAATTAAGCAGTATAACATCCAGACCCCAGAATTGAAGTGGGTGGTATAGCTGAAAACTCCAAGCACTGTACCGGGAGTAAGTCTCAGTTTAATGTGCTTTTTAAAAGTAGTTGTTGTTCAGTGTTTTTGTAGGCTATTGCTAACCAGTGGGAGAGTAAAGTTAAGGCAGCTCTCTGGGAAAGAAAAACCAAAGAATTTTAGAGATTAAAAATGACCTTTAAAGATTATCTGGTCATCAAATTTTAGACTTTTGGATTTGAAAGTCAGATGCTGAGAGGTCATCTAATCCAACCCTTAAGGTTTTTAGTGATTATAATTAGTACTTGTGATACACAGGCTAAGTTCTTTATGTAGAGCTCCTTCTCCCCACCCCACGTCATTTTGATGTTTACTGTTTCTTTTGAATGTTTTTTATAATAAAAAATGTCGATCATGTACTCCATTACTCACCTTCAACAATTGTGAATTCATGGCCACTTGTTTCACATATAGCCCTATCCACACCATCCATTCCCTGGATTATTGGATGCAAATTGAAGAATTTTATAACTTCACCTGTAAACATATCACTATATCTCTAAAGATAAAGACTTTAAATAACTTCAATTCCATTATCATGCTAAAAAATTAACAATAATTTTTAATAGCATAAATACCCAGTGTTCACATTTCCCTCATTGTGTTATTCATAAATGTATATTTTTTCAGTATGTTTGAATCAGGATGCAAATGAGTATCATATAGTGCAGTGTGTTGATTTGTCTCTTAACATTAGTCCTCTCTTCTCCCCTGCTTTTTGTTTTGCAGTTTTTTGTTGTAGAAATCAAGTCATTTGTGTTGCAGAATTTCCCTGAGTCTGAATTTTGCCAATTACATCTCTGTAGTGTCTTTTAACATGTTCCTTTGTCTTCCGCAACTCCTGTAAATTGGTATTTATATTTATTTTATTTTATTTTATTTTATGAGACAGAGTCTCGCATCGCTCAGGCTGGAGTGCAGTGGCGTGATCTCGGCTCTCTGCACCCTCCACCTTCCGGGTTCAAGCGATTCTCCTCCTCAGCCTCCCACATAGCTGGGATTACAGGGGTCCACCACCATGCCCGGCTAATTCTTGTATTTTTAGTAGAGACAGGGTCTCATCATATTGGCCAGGCTGGTCTTGAACTCCTGACCTCAAGTGATCTGCCTGCCTCAGCCTCCCCAGAGTGCTGGGATTACAGGTGTGAGCCACGGCGCCCGGCAGTACTTCTATTTAGAAGGGTGCTCAGACTTATTCATGAGTGGTGTTAAATACTTCCATCAGAAGGTACATAAATGTCTGCTTGTCTTTTTTGTTTGAAAATTTTATCTATTTATTATTATTATTTTTGAGACAAGGCCTTGTTCTGTCACCCAGGCTGGAGGTGCAGTAGCATGATCACAGCTCACTGCAGCTTCAACCTCCTGGGCTCAATTGATCTTCCTACCTCAGCTTCCTGAGTAGCTGTGACTGCAGGCATGCACCACCACGCCTGGCTAATTTTTGTTTGTTTGTTTATTTTGTAGAGATAGAGTTTTACCGTGTTGCCTAGGCTGGTCCTGAACTCCTGGGCTCAAGCCATCTGCCAGCCTTGGCCTTCCCCTTAAAGTGCTGGGATTACAGGTATAAGCCACCACAATGGGCCTATTTTAATTTTTATTTTACTTTTTTGAATCAGGGTCTTGCTGTGTCGCCCAGGCTGGAGTGCAGTGGCACAATTACAGCTCACTGCAGCCTCAACCTCCTGGGCTCAAGTGATCCTCCTGCCTCAGCCTGCCTAATAGCTAGGAGCACAGGTGTGTGCCACAATGCCTAGCTAATTTTTAAATTTTTTTTTGTAGAGATGGGGTCTCACTATGTTGCCTAGGCTCGTCTTGAACTCCTGGGTTCAAGCAGTCCTCTTGCCTTGGCCTCTCAAAGTGTTGAGATTGCGGGCGTGAGCCACCTCGCCTGACCTGTCTCTTTTTGTGTGATGTTGGTAACTATTGATGATTTTTACTTAGGTCCATTAAATCATTAAGAGCTATACAATGATGATATTCCAGTTCTATTATTGTTTCATTTATTAGCTGGAATACTTCTATAAAGAGAAACCTCCCCTTTTCTAATCTTTGATTTACCCAGTGATATAATACATATGGGAAAGTCAGGATGAATGTTTTGGTCTTTCCCCTTGTTTACCAATTTTCAGAATACTGTATTGGTTCACTAGCATTCTCCAATTAGGCATTGGTTTTGGTGGGTTTTTTTTGGTATCATAAACTCTTGGTTTTAAACATTTTTGAATATGTTTCAATTCATTGCATTTTTTTCCTTTTCTAGTGATTTTACTTGTATATTTCTTCTTTCTTTCTTTTTTTTTTTTTTGAGACAGAGTTTCGCTCCTGTTGCCCAGGCTGGAGTGCAGTGGTGCGATCTCAGCTCACTGCAACCTCCGCCTCTCGGGTTCAAGGGTTTCTCCTGCCTCAGTCTCCTGAATAGCTGGGATTACAGGCATGCACCATCTCACCCAACTAATTTTGTATTTTTAGTAGAGATGGGGTTTCTCCATGTTGGTCAGGCTGGTCTTGAACTCCTGACCTCAGGTGATCCTCCTGCCTCGGCCTCCTAAAGTACTGGGATTACAGGCACCATGCCCAGTGGCATATATATTTCTTCTAATAAACTCAGCTTGATGATGAGAATGTGTCTTAGACATGTTTCTATCCATGGTGCCTAGTGCATGGCTTTCAATAAATGTCGAATGAATGAGTTGATATTCTGAGCAGCATTTAAAAATAAGAGCTAGTGGCTGGGCACGGTGGCTCATGCCTGTAATCCCAGCACTTTGGGAGGCCAAGGTGGGAGGATCACGAGGTCAGGAGATGAGACCATCCTGGCCAACACGGTGAAACCCTGTCTCTACTAAAAATACAAAAATTAGCCGGGCGTGGTGGTGGGCACCTTTAGTCCCAGCTGCTTGGGAGGCTGAGGCAAGAGAATGGTGTGAACCTGGGAGGCAGAGCTTGCAGTGAGCTGAGATCACGCCACTGCACTCCAGCCTGGGCGACAGAGTGAGACTCCATCTCAAAAAAAAAAAAAAAGTTAGTTTTGGAGGCATGACAGAGGAGCAAAGTCCAGTATTACTTTCCTGTGTGATCTGAAGAAAGGGCAATATAACAGTGAAAAATAATACGGTTGCAGGTGTAAGAAAAACGTTTTTTAAAAAGTGAATGTGGCCGGGCGCGGTGGCTCACGCCTGTAATCCCAACACTTTGGGAGGCCGAGGCAGGTGGATCATGAGGTCAGGAGTTCGAGACCAGCCTGGCCAAGATGGTGAAACCCCATCTTTACTAAAAAATACAAAAATTAGCCAGGCGCAGTGGCGGGCACCTGTAATCCCAGCTACTCAGGAGGCTGAGGCAGGAGAATCGCTTGAACCTGGGAGGTGGAGTTTGCGAGATCATGCCACTGCACTCTAGCCTGGGCGACAGAGCGAGACTCCATCTCAAAAAAAAAAAAAAAGTTAATGTTATTTAATTGCCATTTGTTAGCAGACATGGCATTGTTTCCACTATTGTTTCCAGTGGATCTTTTAATTACATTTATTAAAATATAAAAAAAGGAGTAATTCACAGTCCTTGTCTTCACTTGCTGTAAGATAAGTAACATTTAAAAGCCACCTTTCCTCCCCTCAAGTTCTTTTCTGTTTTAATATAAATGGCAAAGAACAAACATGTTTATGACAGACATGTTCCCCATAAGTTTATTCATTTATTCTACAAAACCCCCAAAAATTTTGCAGGGAAGTAAAACAAAACTAATTTAAGTACCCACAATATGTGAGGCACTGTTCTGAACATTTTTGCATGGGTTTTACGTATCATTTATTCTTACCACAACTCTGTAAAGTTGGTAGGATTATTATCATCGTCTCCTTTTTATAGATTAAGTATTGAAGCACCGAAATTAAGTAACTTACTGAGGGCATACAACTAGTGAATATTAGTGCTAGGATTCAAATCATGCATTCTTTTACCAGGCCCTCTGCTGTTAAATTACTTTTAGTGACTTTACCTGAGACCGTTTTTTTTTTTTTTTTTTTTTTTTTTTTTTTGCAGGATGGGGTGGTATTCATAAAAGGATTTTTTATAATCATGTGAATAATAAAATTTATTGCCACAAAGTCTGCCTTTTTTTTTTTTTTTTTGAGACAGAGTCTTCCTCTGTCACCCAGGCTGGAGTGCAGTGGCGTGATCTCAGCTCACTGCAAGCTCCACCTCCCAGGTTCACGCCATTCTTCTGCCTCAGCCTCCCGAGTAGCTGGGACTACAGGCACCTGCCACCAAGCCTGGAAAGTTTTGTTTTTGTATTTTTAGTAGAGACGGGGTTTCACCGTGTTAGCCAGGATGGTCTCAATCTCCTGACCTCATGGTCCGCCCACCTCAGCCTCCCAAAGTGCTGGGATTACAGGTGTGAGCCACTGCGCCCTGCCCAAAGTCTGTCATTTTATGATGACAAATATGGCTAAGTTTTTTTTTTAATGGAACTTTATTCCTCCAAAAAATGACTTTTAATTTTTCCCAGGCCATCATTTCATGGTTGGTATTAAGACAAACAATTATGAAGTATTGAAGAATTAAGTTCTTATTATTACTGTATTACTGTACTATGTATTACTGTAAAAAAAATTAGAATTCATAGAATTTGCAAATCTTGAACATTTTTAGTAGGACTACTGCTTGTCACAATTTGCTTACCATCATTTTCCCTTTGATTAGATAATTATAACTTGTTTTGTGTGGTTATAAACAGGTTCATAACATTCTCATAAATGAGTCCTAAAGAGGCAGCCATCCTAGTTTCTTCATCTGTCTTTGCTTCATTATCATGAATTTATGCATGGATAAAGATAAAATAAGTCACAAGCACTATAATAATCAGCAGTTGTCACAGCTGTGAGTATAGCATATGTAATAGAGCCCACTGGTTGTCCAAAATTCCTTGCTGACTAGGGCTATATATCATTCTCTCCCATTCAGTAAAGTTAAATGTGACACAAGAATGAAAATGATGTTAAGGCTGGGCACGGTGGCTCACGCCTGTAATCCTAGCACTTTGGGAGTCTGAGACAGGCAGATCACCTGAGATCAGGAGTTCAAGACCAGCCAGGCCAACATGGTGAAACCCCATCTCTACTAAAAATACAAAAATTACCTGGGCATGGTGGCACACACCAGTAATCCTAGCTAGCTGGGAGGTTGAGGCAGGAGAATTGCTGGAACCCAGGAGGCAGAGGTTGCAAAGAGCTGAGATCACGCCACTGTACTCCAGCCTGGGTGACAGAGTGAGACTGTCTCAAAAAAAAAAAAAAAAAAAAAAAAACCAAAGTAAGTTATGTTAATAGGGATTGAATTTACTTTAACTTATTCATTAGAAAGGAACTTAAATATTATTAGGAACAAATTATTTGGGACACAGTTTTATAGCTTCTAGACTGAGAAACATTACTCTTAAAAGTATATTGCTTTGGGAATGATAGTAAGAGGAGTAAAAAATAAAAGCATATTGCTTACCCACTTTTAAAATTATTTATTTATTTATTAGAGATGGGGTCTCACTGTGTTGCCCAGGCTGGTCTCAAACTGCCAGGCCCAAGCACTACTCCCACCTCTGCCTCCTGAGTAGCTGTGATTATAGGCGCTTGCCACTGTGCCTGGCTTTCTCAAGTTGATCAGCGAAGACAGAGTTTTTGGGTTTTTTTTGGTATCTTTCAAAGTATGGCATTGGGAAACTCATTTGTAATGGTTGCAGAAAAGGGATTTTTAAAAAAGGAAACTAAGAAATAATAAATGCTAAACTTACTGTAATAAGTTATAGTTGTTGGTTTTCCAAGACTAAGAGGTTAAAAGTACTCTTAAAGCACATAAAGGTTATATACAAATATATGTATATCCCTTCAACTAATAACCAGAGTCTGGCCTTGAAAATGTTCTAGCAGAAGCCATAGATTGATTGTAATGGACTAAAACTGGCTGGACGCGGGAGGCCAAGACCAGTGGATCACTTGAGCCCAAGAGTTTGAGACCAGCCTGGGCAACATGGCAAAACCCCATCTCTACAAAAAATACAAAAAAATTAGCTGGGCATGGTGGCACGTGCCTATAGTCCCAGTTACTAGGGGGGTGGGAGACTGCTTGAATCCAGCCTGGGCAACAGAGTGAATGAACCCTTGCCTCAAAAAACACCACCCCCCCAAAAAAAGACCCAAAAACTTATTTGAGGAAACCGAATACACACATAACATTTTTTCAAACAAAAATGATAAAAATTGCAACAATTAATTTAAGTTCTTATAGGTCAGGGACCTAACATGTTCAAATTGTTCAAATATTTATAGCAGTAATCTCTTAACTGTCTTTTGGAATATAGTATAATTCCAGGAGAGAGATGGTTCAGTATGAATTTGTATATAGTATTGAGATTAAGACTTGGATGTGATTTGTCCCGAACTAATTTAGAGATTGTTAATTCACTTTTAGGAACTAATTTCACAGTCAACGTGATTTTTTACTTATTGGTTGTGAAAAGTGCTTTATCTTATTTGGCTTGTTTGGTATTAATGGAGAAAGATTATTTAGATTAATGTTTATATTATTTCACTTTGGATCTAACCAGTTGTTTTGTAGGAAAAGAAACATTGTTCTCTTCTTTATTGGGAGACTGAATGGTGTATTCTAGCTGGAATTTAAATATTTGTTTAGTTGGTAGAACAATTACTTTGTGTACCTATGATGAATGTTATTTATTTGGACACATTTGCCTTTTCCTATTTTTTTCTTAATTGGTTTGACTGCATCTCTAAAAGCTCTCTTTAGATTGATGCCAAAAAATCCCACATGTCTGAGGGAAGTGCCAGGAAAGTGTTAATGCTTCAATTTCCTTGATTCTTATTCCTTAATTTTTAGGGGTCATTGAAATTAGAAGGGTTAGACTCTCTAGAGGCTGTTGGTCTGTTTAAGGACTATTCCAGGGAAGGAAATTAACACTTACATGCCTGTTAGTATTAGGAATTTGATGTGTTAACTCATTTAATTCTTAGAATTCTGTGAGGTAGGTGGTATAGCAATTTTTCTGATACAGCAATTGAAGCCAGTTATCAATTTACCATAAGTCACACACCTTAAGTGGCAAGAGCATAATCTGAATCCATATTGGTCTCTAAATATTTCTCTTTCTACTACACCATGTTAATCTATATCCACCACAACACTGTAGCTGTTCATCTGAACAGGATGTCTTCTATTAGCAAATATTTTAATAAGGTGGGGCAGATACTGAGATTAGTAGACGTACTAAGGAGATTGCAATGATATGTGATGTATAGAAAAATCCTGGGACTGTAACTTCATAAATTAGAATTTTAGATCCACTATTAACATGTGTACCCTAGATAAGTCGTATGTTGCCTTTGTTGTAGTTTTCCAGTCTGTAAAAATGAAGATATTAATAATATCTATTCTACCTTCCCAATGGGGTGTGTTGAATGTGTGTTTGCTGGCTTTGAAAATGATAAAACTTTACCAATGTAAAGTATTAAGTAATGTGGTTATGGGGAGTCGTGTGGCTTGATGGATTGGTACCATTCTTTTAACCAAGAAACAATTAGTTAATCTTGGCAGTAGGCCATTGGAACTCAAAGAAATAGCATCTGTCAATCACAGTCATTTCTTGGAAGAAAGAATTGAAAAATGGCACAGGAGTTATTCTCCTTGACCTCTTTCTCTGAAAGGGAATTTGATTAGGCAAGCTGGTTTCATAATAGAATAGAGCTTCTCTCTTCTCTCCGGGGAATTGAAGCTGAGCAGCCAGACTGGTTCTGTGAAGCCAGAGCAATCTGGTTTTAAAGGATTTAACTAAATTCTCTATGATTAAGGTTTTCCGAGGGATGCGCATTGCTGAGCAGCAGCTTTAAAAATGTTACGTATGAGTCAGTCTGTGTCCCTAGACTGAGAACAGAGTAGTGGAACTGGTTTAAGTTCAGGGAATAGTCTTCAACAAGTTCATAGCATCTTGAAGAGAAGCCTAGACTCTGAAAGCTGAAAAAAAGGGCAGTAGGAGACCATTGTGTAGACTATAGAACTGAGACCCCATCTAGTCACTATTTGGTATTTCTCCACACCTTTGTTAGTGAGCTGACTCAAGTACTTTATAATATAGAAAAATAAAACTAAAGGTCAACAATCAACATATAGTAGGTGTGCAGTAAGGATACGAATATGTAATAAAAATGATTGTAAAATTATGCCTAATTATTGTCTTACAGTGAAGGCCATGAATGGCCAGAGAAACTACTTAAAACATTTGAGTTTCTGTAACTACAGGCATCCTCAGAGGGTTAATGCATGCTCTAGTAGAACTCAAATGTCTCTAATTAGGAAGATCTTAATCCTTTATTCTTCTAACAGTTGCTGACTTTGCTGGGGGGTTGTGCATATATATGCAGAATTAAAGCCACTGGTTTAAGTAATTTGGCCAAAGTCAGGATAAAAATAGATTAGTTTCTCTAAAGCTTCTCTGCGTTTATACTGCTACCTTTATTTGCTAAATAGATTTTGGGTAAATATATAGCTGATTTTAGATCTTGGAATCTTAGTACTTTAGACAGCCACTTGCCTTCGCTGCTTCAATCCCCATTCCAGTATGTGTTATTCCAACTCATTGGAGACTTTAGAAATGTGATTAGATGAGTCTCATTTTGGAAGAATCATGTAGGATCACCCCTATGATAGTTACTTAAAATTCTTATCACTATATTTAGGAGAAAACACATTTAGATGGAAGTAAAAAATCAAGGAAATAATAGGAAGAGTAGAAGAGAGGTTGTATAAAGGGAGCCAGTGAGTAACCTCTATACACCTTAATATTCCATCAACCACAGACTTTTCTTCCAATTAAGTACTTTCCCAAAGAATCACAAACATCAAGGGAAGAAAGACAAAATTATTTTCTGGTGTTATGTTGGCTTTCATTGGATTTAAATATTTTGGGGCCAGGTATGGTGGCTCACGCCTATAATCGCAGCATTTTGGGAGACCGAGGTGGGAGGATCACTCGAGCTGAGGGATTCAAGACCAGCCTGGGCAACATACTGAGACCCCATCTCTACTAAAAAAATTAAAAAATTAGTTGGGCATGTAACACATGCCTGTAGTCCCAGCTACTTGGGAGGCTGAGGTAGGAGGATCCCTTCAGCCCAGGAGTTCAAGGCTACAGTGAGCTATGATCATGTCACTGTACTCTATCCTGGGTGACAGAGTGAGACCCTGTCTCTAAAAAATAAAAATAAATAAAAAATTTTGGCTTCCTAGAACGGTCCATGCAGTTGATAGAGAGTAAATGCCTGGGGTTTATTAAAATGGAGAGGTTAGGATGCTTATACCTATTTTTCACATAATCTGGAAGGTAAAATAAGTAAAAATTTCAGGACATTCTGATACTAGGTAGTTTAAAACAATACTCAAATGGTTTCTGAAAATAGCCTTATAAAGGAGAATTAAACTAAATCGGCTAAGTTAGAGTCCTTACCCTTGCTTGGCGAGTTAGAGTTTTCGGAAGCTTAAAGTTTATGTTCTTTTTGAGATTTAATATATGTCAGCCTTTCTGAAGTGGGTAGCCAACTTGTGAAGACTGTGTGTACACATGCACACTGATCTATTGTAGCCTTGGCACATTGTGTGACTTTAAGTAGGGTGATTGGGGATGTGAAAGGTAAAAGGATCGTAGAGAGGTGGCTGCTCCAAAGAGGAGGAATTTCTGAAAACATCACTGTTTATTCCAGTTACAAATTTTTTGTAGTGCTATGTCCCCTGGTTAATGATGGTGTCAGTGGTTGCCTGTGAGTCCTTTGCACTCTAGTATGCTTTGCTTTGAAGTAAACTTCATCTTATGACCGGGCTGAGTTGTGCATACTGCTGAAATTAAAGGTACTGAAAAAGCATAGGGTAGACAGGCCCCAAGGGAGAAGTAACTGTTGGGAGCTTTGGAAAGCTAGCGAACAGCTCCAGAGCACTGGTGCTTGGGGAGCAGAAGTGTCACATGTTGAGATAGGAAATTTAGAATGCCTTTGCTTGAGACCTAATTGGTCTCCTTCCTCCTATAGACTGCCAGAAATTGCCATGTAGCTCTGGACTATGGGTCCCAAAGTTGGAACCACCATTCTATTCCTGTCTTTTGTAGTATGGAAAAGTAACTTTTTTCTTGTTTATAAAATGAGAAAAATTTTTGAGAAGGATTTTTTTTATGAGTGAAAGTATAAGGTGTTTGATAGGGTAATTTAGAGCTGTAATCAAAATCATTACCTGGCCGGATGCAGTGGCTCATGCTTGTAATCCCAGCACTTTGGGAGGCCAAGGCATGGGAAGATCCTTTGAACCTGGGAGTTTGAGACCAGCCTGGACAACATAGGGAGAGCCAGTCTCTAAAAAAAAATAAAAAATTAGCCCGACGTGGTGGTGGACTAATCCACTAATAGTCTCAGCTACTCAGGAGTCTTAGGTGGGAGGATTGCTTGAGCTGGGGAGGTTGAGGCTGCAGTAAGCCATGATCCTGCCCCTGCACTCCAGCTTGGGTGACAGCGAGATCCTGTCTCCAAATAAATCATTACCTGCTGAAATAGTCATTCCCAGTTTATATAATCAGATAGCTAGAGGGTAACCGTAGAAAAGAAGGCCTGTGGTTTAATTTGATAGGAAAGACGCTAACCTCATTGAGAGAAAACTATCAGAAAATATTCCTTTTCTAATGGCAAGAGAGGAAAAACTTGATTTATTTAAACATATAAATTAGGTTCATATTATATAGGGAATGGGATATTCACCAGCCAGCCTATTTCTGATTCCTTAGTGAAATCTGATTTAGGAAATACAAGGTAGCCTGGTTTTATTGTTGAACTAGGGAAGGAAAAAATCACTTGGTCTTATCTAGTTAACTAAATATTTCAAGGTAAGGATATGAAGATAGTTTAAATTTCCATTACAACTGGTATCAAATTTTGCTTCTCTGCTTTGATTAGAAACTGTCTCCACCTACTGGCCGCAATTCACTTGACATTTCATGAGGACACCTGGTTTTTTGTTTTGTTTTCTTGAAACGTATAACAGCTATGGAAAGTACTTAGGCAGGGTTGTAGTGACTAAAATACCTCTGTGTAGCTTTTCCTAAAATTCCCAGAAGGATTTTGGAGTTTTTTCCTAAACTTTGCTTGGGGGATAATGGAAAAGAAGCAATATAAGGCCTTACGAGAACCGAACCAAAGCAGCACATTTGCGGTGTTTGTTTATTTGTCATTCTACCAAGTGAATTGTCTATTTTATGTGTTATATTAAACTGTTTAAGCTTTGTTATTTATAATTAAGGTCAGTATTTTCCAAATTGCTGTTGGTTTCACCTCTTTTGCCTATTTGGAAATAATTATCACAATCATTACTGAATTATACAATAAAATAAAACTTTTCTTGGTCTAAAGGTAAGCAAGTTTTTTCTGTAAAGGGTCAGATAGTAAGTATTTTAGGCTTTGCAGGCTATATGTTTTTTGTTGTAACTACTCAAACCTGTTATTGTAGCAAAAAAAAGTAGCCATAGGCAATACATAAATGAGTGAGTTCCAAAAAAACTTAATGGAAACCAAAAATTTGAATTTGATACAATTTCCATGTGCCGTGATATATTGTTCTTTTTTAAATTTTTTGACCTTTTTTGGGGGGAGATTCAGGGACAGACTGGAAATTTTTCAACCATTTAAAAATGTAGAAACTGTCGGGCATGGTAGCCCATGTCTGTAATCCCAGCGACTCGAGAGGCTGAGGTGGGAAGATCGCTTGAGGCTGGGAGTTTGAGAGCAGCCTGGGCACCATAGCAAGTCCCCTTCTCTACCAAAAAAAAAAAAAAAAAAGAAATTATCCGGGCATAGTGGCTTACCTGTAGTTTCAACTATTCAGGAGGCTGAGGTGGGAGAGTCCAGCTTTTTTTTTTTTTTTTTTTTTTTTTTTTTTGAGACTGAGTCTCGCTCTGTCATCCAGGCTGGAGTGCAGTGGCGCAATCTCGGCTCACTGCAAGCTCCGCCTCCCAGGCTCACGCCATTCTCCTGCCTCAGCCTCCCGAGTAGCTGGGACTACAGGTGCCTGCCACCACGCCCTGCTAATTTTTTGTATTTTTAGTAGAGATGGGGTTTCACCCTGTTAGCTAGGATGGTCTCGATCTCCTGACCTCGTGATCCACCCGCCTCGGACTCCCAAAGTGCTGGAATTACAGGCATGAGCCACCACGCCCGGCCAGATTCCAACTTTTAGGAGTACTTCCATAACAAAGAAAACTTGTTAGAAGGGTGTTGTACCTGTTCCATCTCATCACCAACCACATGGTATAGAAGTACAGAACTTTGTATATGTGGAAGATGATTCTTTACACATGTAGGATCATGACCTGTTGTGGTTTGATTATATACCCACGGTTTAGATAATTTAAGTTCAAAACACCAAAATGATTTTTTAAAGGAGAAGACTCTTTTTAAAATTTTTGAGACCAGCCTGGAAATTTTATACATACAGGAGAAAACTTTAAAAATTTTTTTATTTATTTAAAATTTTTAATTTTTGTGGGTACATAGTAGGTGCATATATTTATGGAGTTTATGGAATATTTTGATACAGGCATATGATGCACAATAATTACATCAAGGTAAATGAAGGTATCTATCAATTCAAACATTTATTGTGTTACAATCCTATTATACTCTTTATTTTAAAATGTACAATTAAATTATTATTGACTATAGTTACCTTGTTGTGCTATCAGATACCAGATCTTATTCATTCTTTGTTTTTTTGTACCTATTAGCCATCCCCGCCTCCCCGCCAACCTCCTCACTACCCTTCCCAACCTTTGGTAACCATCATTCTACTCTCTATCTCCATGAGTTCAATTCTTTTAATTTTTATCTCCCAGAAATAGGTGAGAACGTGCAAAGTTTGTCTTTCTGTGCCTGGCTTATTTCACTTAACATAAGTATATGTACTTTGATTCATGTTGTTGCAAATGACAGGATCTCATTCTTTTTTATGACTGAATAGTACTCCATTGCTTATATGTACCACATTTTAAAAAATCTATTCGTCTGTTGATGGACACTTAGGTTGCTTCCAAATCCTGGCTGTTGTGAACAGTGCTACAACAAACATGGGAGTGCAGATATCTCTTCAGTATACTAACTTCTTTTCTTTTGAATATATACCCAACAGTGGGATTGCTGGATTATATGGTGGTTCTATTTTTAATTTTTTGAGGAATCTCTAAATTGTTCTTCATAGTGTATGAGGATTTCCTTTTCTCCGTATCCTCACCAGCATTTGTTATTGCCTGTCTTTTGGATATACACCATTTCAGCTGTGGCAAGATATCTCATTGTAGTTTTTCTATGTTTTTTTGAGATGGAGTCTCACTCTGTCACCCAGGCTAGAGTGCAGTGGCACAATCTCAGCTCACTGCAATCTCCACCTCCTGGGTAAGGGATTCTCCTGCCTTGGCCTGCCAAGTAGTTGGGATTACAGGCATGTGCCACCACACCTGACTAATTTTTGTATTTTTAGTAGAGATGAGGTTTCACCATGTTGGCCAGGCTGGCCTCGAACTCCTGACCTCAACTGATCTGCCCACCTTGGCCTCCCTAAGTGCTAGGATTATAGGTGTGAGCCACTGCACCCGGCCTTGAGCATCTTTTCATACACCTGTTTGCCATCTGTATGTCTTTTGAGAAATGTCTATTCAGATCTTTTGCCCATTTTTTAATTGGATTATTAGATTTTGTTTCCATAGGGTTGTTTGAGCTCCTTATATATTATGGTTATTAATCCTTTGTCAGATGGATAGTTTGCAAATACTTTCTCCCGTTCTGTGGGTTGTGTCTTCACTTTGTTGGTTATTTCCTTTGCCGTATACAAACTTTTTAACTTGATGTGATCTGATTTGTCCATTTTTGCTTTGGTTCCTGTGCTTGTGGGGTATTTACTCAAGAAATCTTTGCCCACTCCAATGTCCTGGAGAGTTTCCCCAGTGTTTTCTTTTGGTAGTTTCATAGTTTGAGGTCTTAGATTTAAATCTTTAATCTATTTTTATTTGATTTTTGTATATGTGAGAGATAGAGGTCTAGTTTTATTCTTCTGCATATGGATATCCAGTTTTCCCAGCACCATTTATTGAAGAGACTGTTCTTTCCTAAGTGTATAGTTTTGGCATGTTTGTCGAAAATGAATTCACTATAGATGTATGGATTTGTTTCTGGGTTCTCTATTCTGTTCCATTGGTCTATGTGTCTGTTTTTATGCCAGTACCATGCTGTTTTGGTTTCTGTAGCTCTGTAGTATAATTTGAAGTCAGGTCATGTTATTCCTCCAGTTTTGTTCTTTTTGCCGAGGATAGCTTTCGCTATTCTGTCACTTTTGTAGTTCTATATAAATTTTAGGATTTTTTTTTCTATTTCTGTGAAGAATGTTACTGGTATTTGGAATCTATAGATTCAGTGCAATCCCTATTATTACACTGATTCTGCTTTAGATAGGATGGACATTTTTACAATATTGATTTTTCCAATCCATGGACATGGAATATCTTTTTCTTTGTGGGGGGTATTCTTTTCAGTGTCTTGTATCAGTGTTTTATAGTTTTCATTGTAGATATATTTCACTTATTTGGTTAAGTTAATTCCTAGGTATTTAATTTTGTCTGTAGTTATTATAAATGGGGTTACTTCCTTGATTTCTTTTTCAGATTGCTTGCTGTTAGTATATAGAAATGCTAGTGACTTTTGTGTGTTGATTTTACTGAATTTGCTTATCAGTTCTAATAGGTTTTTGGTGGAGTCTTTAGGTTTTTCCAAATATAAGGTGATATCATCTACAAACAAGGATAATTTGACTTCTTCCTTTCCAGTTTGAGTGCCCTTTATTTCTTTCTCTTGACTCATTGCTCTAGCTAGGACTTCCAGTACTGTATTGGATAACAGTGGTGAAAGTGGGCATTGTTGTCATGTTCTAAATCTTAGAGGAAAGGCTTTCAGTTTTTCCCCATTCAGTATGATACTGGCTGTGGGTTGTTGTATATGTTTTATTATGCTGAGGTATGTTTCTTCTATACTCAGTTATTTTTAGGCTTTTTATCATGAAGTGATGTTGAATTTTATCAAATGCTTTTTCGGCATCAGTTGAAATGATTATATGGTTCTTGTCCTTCATTCTGATGATAGGCTGTATCACATTCATTGATTGGTGTATGTTGAACCATCCTTATATCCTTGGGTACATCCCACTTGATCATGATGAATGATCTTTTTAATGTGTTGTTGAATTTGATTTGTTAGTATTTGTTGAGGATTTTTGCATAAATGTTCATCAGAGCCTGTAGTTTTCTTTTTTTGGTGTGTCTTTGTCTGGTTTTGGTATCAGGGTAATACTAGTCTCATAGAATGAGTTTGAAAGTATTCCTTCCACCTCCATTTTTTGGAATTGTCTGAGTAAGATTGGTGTTAGTTCTTCTTTAATGTTTGGTAAAATTCAGCAGTGAAGCCATTGGGTCCCAAGCTTTTCTTTGCTGGGATACTTCTTTTTTGAGATGAACTTTCACTCTTGTTGCCCAGGCTGGAGTGCAATGGTGTGATCTCGGCTCACCGCAACCTCTGCCTCCGGAGTTCAAGTGATTCTCCTGCTTCAGCCTCCCAAGTAGCTGCGATTATAGGCATCCGCCACCACGCCCAGTTAATTTTGTATTTTTAGTAGAGACTGGTTTCTCCATGTTGGTCAGGCTGGTCTCAAACTCCCAACCTCAGGTGATCCGCCTGCCTTGGCCTCCCAAAGTGCTGAGATTACAGGCATAAGCTACTATGCCCGGCCGACTGAGAGATTTTTAACTTTGACTTTGATCTTGCTACTTGTTATTGGTCTGTTTAGGTTTTAGATTTCTTCATGATTCAATTTTGGGAGGTTGTATGTGTCAAGAAATTTATCCATTTCTTCTAGGTTTTCCTATTTATTGGCATATAATTGCTCATAGTAGCCTCAAACGGTCCTTTGAGTTTCTACAGTATCAGCTGTAATGTCTTCTTTTTCATCTCTGATTTTATTTTGGTCTTCTCATGTTTTTTCTTAGTCTGGCTAAAGGTTTGTCAATTTCATTTATCTTTTCAAAGAAACAATTTGTTATTTTGTTGACGTTTTGTATCGTTTTCTTCATTTCAACTTCATTTATTTCTCCTCTATCTTTATTTCTTTTCTACTAACTTTGGGTTTGGTTGGGTCTTGCTTTTCTAGTTATTTAAGATGCATTGTTAGGCTATTTATTTGATGCGTTTCTACTTTTTTGATATAGGAACTTACAGCTATAAACTTCCCTCTTTGGCTGGGTGTGGTGGCTCACACCTGTAATCATAGCACTTTGGGAGGCTGAGGTGGGTGAATTGCCAGAGCTCAGGAGTTCCAGACCAGCCTAGGCAGCACGGTGAGACCCTGTCTCTACTAAAAATACAAAAAATTAGTCAGGCATTGGTGGTGCATGCCTGTAATCCCAGCTACTCAGGAGGCTGAGGCACAAGACTCACTTGAACCCAGGAGCTGGAGGTTGCATTGAGCTGAGATCGTGCCACTGTACTCCAGCCTGGGCGACAGAGCACAAGACTCTGTCTCAAAAAATAAAAAATAAAATAAAAATAAATAAATAAACAAACTTCCCTCTTAGTACTGCTTTAGCTGTATCCCATAGGTTTGGGTATGTTATGTTTCCATTATCATTTGTTTCAAGAAATTCCTTCATGTTTGTACCATTTCCAAAATTCTTGTTATTGATTTCTAGTTTTATTGCATTGTGGTCAGAAAATGCTTGATATTACTTTAGTTTTTTGAGTGTTTTAAGACTTGTCTTGTGACCTAACATACAATCTGTCCTTGAGAATGATCCATGTACTGAGGAGAAGAATGTGTATTTTGCAGCCATTGGATGAAGTGTTCTGTAAATATCTATTAGGTCCATTTGGTTTGTAGTGCAGATTAAGTCCAGTGTTTCTTTGTTGATTTTCTGTCTAGGTGATCTGTCTGATGCTGCAAATGGGATGTTGAAGTCTCTAGCTAGCTATTGTTTTGGAGTCTTAACTATTTAGCTCTAATAATACTTCCTTTATATATCTGGGTGCTCCAGTGTTGGGTACATATATATTTAAAATGGCTACATCTTCTTGCTGAATTAACCCCTTTATCATTATATAATGACCTTTTTCTGTCTCTTTTTGTAGTTTTTGTCTTGAAATCTATTTTGTCTGTTACAAATACAGTTAGTCTTCCTCTTTTTTGGTTTCCATTGATGTGGAATATTTTTTTCATCCTTTCATTTTCACTCTGTGTTTCTTTAAAGGTGAAGTGTGTTTCTTGTAGGCAACAGATCATTGAATCTTGCTTTTTTATCCATTCAGCCACTCTATGTCTTTTGATTGGAGAGTTTAGTCCATTTACATTCAATGTTATTATTAATAAGTAGGGACTTACTCCTGCCATTTTATTTGTTTTCTGATTATTTTTTTGGTCTTCTCTTTCTTCTTTTCTTCCTTCCTATTTTCCTTTTAGTGGATGTGATTTTCTCTGGTGGTATGTTTTAATTTCTCCCTTTTTATTTTTTGTGTATCCACTATATGTTTTTAGATTTGTGGTTACCATGAAGTTTGCACATAATATCTTATAATCCTTTATTTTAAACTGATGACAATACCGATTATATAAACAAACAAGCAAAAAAAACTAATAAAAACTTTATACTTAGGCTGGGCACGGTGACTCATGCCTGTAATCCCAGCACCTTGGGAGGCTGAGGCGGGCAGATCACAAGGTCAAGAGATTGAGACCATCTTGGTCAACATGGTGAAACCCCGTCTCTACTAAAAATACAAAAATTAGCCAAGCATAGTGGCGCATGCCTGTAGTCCCAGCTACTTGGGAGGCTGAGGCAGGAGAATCGCTTGAATCTGGGAGGCAGAGGTTGCAGTGAACTGAAATCGTGCCACTGCACTCCAGTCTGGGTGACAGAGTGATAATCCATCTCAAAAAAAACAAAAAAACACTTTATACTTTAACTTCATACCCCCCACTTTCTAATTTTTTGTTGTTTCTACTTGTATCTTATTGTACTGTGTCTTGAAAAGTTGTAGTTATTATTTTTGATCAGTTCATCTTTCTTCTTGAAATACGAGTTTACACACCACAATTACCTAAGTTCAAAAACACTTGAATCTGTGTTTTTCTGTGTACTGTTACCAGTGAGTTTTATACCTTCGGATGATGTCTTATTGATCATTAGCATCCTCTTCTTTCAGATTGAGAGCTCACTTTAGTGTTTCTTATAAGACAGGTCTGGTGTTGATGAAATCCTTTAGCTTTTGTATGTCTGGGAAAGTCTTTATTTCTCCTTCATGTTTGAAGCATATTTTTGCTGGATATACTGTTCTAGGGTAAAAGATTTTTCCTTCAACACTTTAAATATGTCATGCCACTCTGTCCTGGCCTGTAAGGTTTCCACTGAGAGGTCTGCTGGCAGATGTATTTGGAGCTCCATTGTATGTTGTTTCCTTTCTCTTCCTGCTTTTAGGATCCTTTCTCTATCCTTGACCTTTGGGAGTTTGGATATTAAATGCTTTGAGGTAGTCATCTTTGGGTTAAATCTGCTTGGTGTTCTATAACCTTCTTGTACTTGAATACTGATTTCTTTCTCTAGGCTTGGGAAGTTCTCTATTGTTATCCCTTTGAATAAACTTTCTGTGTCTGTCTCTACCTTCTCTTTAAGGCCAATAACTCTTATATTTGCCCTTTTGAGGCTATGTTCTAGATCTTGTAGGTGTGCTTTATTCTTTTGTATTCTTTTTTCTTTTGTCTCCTCTGGGTGTGTGTTTTCAAATAGCCTGTCTGTCTAAAGGCTCACAGTTCTTTCTTCTGCTTGAGCAATTCTGCTATTAAGAGACTCTGATGCATTCTTCAGTGTGTCAATTGCATTTTTCCACTACAGAATTTCTGATTTATTCTTTTTTTAATTATTTCAATTTCATCGTTAAGTTTATCTGATAAGATTCTGAATTTTTTCTTACGTTATCTCGAATTTCTTTGAGTTTCCTCAAAACAGCTATCTTGAATTCTGTCTGAAAGATCACATATCTCTGTCTCTCTGAGATTGGCCTCTGATGCCTTACTTAGTTTGTTTGGTCAGATCATGTTTTCCTCCTGGTCTTGATGCCTGTGGATGTTTGTCACAATGCCCAATGTCTGGGCATTGAAGAGTTGGGTATTTGTTGACTTCTTAGCAATCTGGGCTTATTTGTACCTGTGCTTCTTGGGAAGGCTTTCCAGATATTCGAAGGGACTTGGGTGTTGAGATCTAAGTTTTTGGTCACTGCAGCCATATCTGCATTAAGTGGCACCCCAAACCCAGTAATTCTGTAGTTCTTACAGACTCGTAGAGGTATCACCTCGATGGTCTTGGGTAAGATCCAGATGAATTCTCTGGATTACCAGGCAGAGACTCTTGTTCTCTTACCTTACTTTCTTCCAAACAAACGGAGTCTCTCTCTGTCTCTGTGCTGAACTACCTGGACCTAGGGGTGAGGTAACATAAGCAGCCCTGTGGCCACCAACACTGGGACTGCACTGGGTCAGTCCTGAAGCCAGTATAGCATTGAATCTTGTCCAAGGGGTGCTGTGACCACTACCTGTCTGCTGCATATGTTCACTCAAGGCCCTAGGGCTCCACAGTCAGCAGGTAGTGAAGCCAGCTAGTCTTGTGCCTTTCCCTTCAGGGTGGCAAGTTCCCTTGGGCCCTGGGCAAGTCCAGAGATGCTGTTCAGGAGCCAGGGCTTGGAGTTGGAAACCTAAGAAAGAAATCTACCTGGTGCCCTATTCCATTGCAGCTATGCTGGCAGTGAAACCCCAAGACAAATCCTTCCTATTCTTCCCTACCCTTTCCCCAGGCAGAGGAGTCTCTTCCCATGTCCACCACCACCACAGGCCTATGAGTACCAGGGCACCACTGATGTTCACTTAAGGCCCAAGGGCTCTTCAGTCAGCTTGTGGTGAATGCTGCCAGGCCTAGAACTCACCCTTCAGGGCAGTGGGCTCCCTTCTGGCTCAGGGTAGGTCTAGAAATGCCATGCAAGAGCCAAGGCCTGGAATCAGGGACCCCAAGAGCCTGTTTGGTACTCTTCCCCACTTTGACTGAGCTGGTACCTAAGCTGCAGGACAAAGTCTCCTTTATTCTTTCCTCTCCATTTCTCAAGCAGAAGGATTCTCTCCTCATAGCCAACACAGTTGTGAATTTGCAGGGACGCACCTGAAGTCAGCATGTCTCAGAGTCTTACCTAAGACCCATGGCATGTACTAGCTGGTTACCACTGCTGATTATTTAGAGCCCAAGGGCTGTTTAGTCAGCAGGTGATGAATCCTGCCAGGACTGTTTCCCTTCTGGTCCAAGATATGTCTAGAAATGTCCGGGAGCTAGGGCCTGGAATGGGGCCTTATGATCCTGCCTGGTGCCCTTTCCTACTGTGGCTGAGCTGGTATCTAAGTTGTAAAATAACATCCTCTTTACTCTTCCTTCTCCTCTCCTCAAGCAGAAGAAAGGGGTCTCTTTTGAAGCTGGGAGCTTCAAGCTGCACTGCCTTGGGTTGGGGAAGGGGTGATGCAAGCACTCCCTTAGCCACCCTGGCTGACATCTCACTAGGTCATGTGCCCCTCAAGTCCCCTGGCTCCAAGCCCAGTACAGCACTAGGACTTGCCCAGGAGTTGTAGTCCTAGTGGCCTAGACAGCCTTTCAAGTTTGTTTAGAACCCCAGAGCACTTTAGCCCATGGTGGCAGGGCTTATGGAAGTTACAGATATGACCGCTGGGTTGGGTGATTCCCCTCTGGCTCGGGCTTTTCTGAATGCTCCCTCTGTGGGTACCTGCTGAGTCCTGTCTGGTGTTGCCAGTCCTGAGTTCCAATGCAAAGTTCCACAATCACTGAGCTCTCCATGCCTGAAGCATACAGATTGCCCATGTGGCTGCTGCCAGGGGATGGGAGAGGGGTATTGTTGCATTTCAAGATTGTTTTTCCTGCCTTTTTCAGTGCCTCTTTCAGTAATACATAGTTAAAACCAGGTACTGTGATTGCTCACATGATTTTGATTCTAATTGAAGGTGCTTTTTTTGTGTAGATAGTTGTTAAATTTGGTGTTCCTGCAGGGAGGATGATCAGTGGAGGCTTCTATTCGGCTATCTTACTCCATGTCTTCTCAGGAGAAGATTCTTTGTGTTCATTTAAAAAACAGAAACATTCAGATAGTAGAATTATTCTAAGACAGTTTCAAAAAAGAAACTATCATTACAACTGAAGAATAATTTGCTGTAGTGAGGAGCATGTGGGGTTGGTATTGGGTGGCCTGGGCCACATGATCTGGGCAGCATGGTATAGATCATTCATTACAGTTTCAGTGTGATGTCACTGTGGTCATGTGGTGGTTCTTAGTCTCTTTTGGAAGATAACTATTTTAAAACATTGAATTAAAAATATTTATGGTTATGGGCTGGGCACAGTGGCCCATGCCTGTAATCCCAGCACTTTGGGAGGCTGAGACCAGGCAGATCACCTGAAGTCAGGAGTTCGAGACCAGCCTGGCCAACATGGCGAAACCCCGTCTCTACTAAAAATACAAAAATTAGCCGGGCATGGTGGCAGGCACCTGTAATCCCAGCTACTTGGGAGGCTGAGTCAGGAGAATTGCTTGAACCCGGGAGGTGGAGGTTGTAGTGAGCTGAGATCATGCCATTGCACTCTAGCCTGGGTGACAGAGCAAGACTTTGTCCCAAAACAACAACAAAAAATTATGGTTATGTCAGGTGCAGTGGCTCATACCTATAATCCCAGCACTTTGGGAGGCCGAGATGGGAGGATCACTTGAGGCTAAGAGTTTGAGATCAGTCTAGAAAACATAGTGAGATCCCATCTCTACAAAAAGTTTAAAAATTAGCTGGGTGTGGTGGTACATGCCTGTAGTCCCAGCTACGTGGGAGGTTGAGGTGAGAGGATCACTTGAGCCTAGGAGTTTGAGGCTGCAGTGAGCTGTGATCACACCACTGCACTCCAGCCTGGGCAACAGAGCAAGATCTTGTCTCAAAATAAATAAATGAAAGAAAAGAAAATTTATGGTTACAAATGGTTCATCATTTTAGTTTGTCACATATGAATATCTTCTATTCCTTTGGTTCTTGTCTGCTGCCAGCCCCCGCATTCCTGGATCAATCTTACCCTCTGCCTTCTGTGTTTCTGCCTATGCCTTAAAAACTGAGTGCTGTAAAGTTATGGAATTGCTGCCTCTCTAAGCTCATGTCTCTAAATTCCAATCTCATTTGAGTTCTCTTTACCAGTCACCATTTCTTTTTTTTAATTTTACGTTGGTTAGTTCCCTTTGCCTTTTCCTTCAGCAGCTGTTACAGACTTCTACTCATCTCAGACCCCTTCCTAATCTCTGTCTCACTGTCATCCAACCCACCTTGGATCTGGGACACCAGAAAGTTTAGGCTTTCTCTTGTGAACTCTTTCAACTTCCTTCTGACTTTCTCATTACATGTCTCTGTTTGACCTCATTTTTACCTTTTTCCTTTCTGTCCCAGAGGAAGAGGTTTAGCTCTTCCCATTTTAGATAGTTGTGACATCTGTCTAAATATATGATTCTTGATACCATCTCATCCACCTCCTCGGTGACTTAACAACATCATTTATATCCTTGATCTTCAGTCTTTCCCTCTCCATTAACTTCATTCCCATTTAAAGAAAAAAGAAAAAAGATGACAAAATAGACCCCATAAATCTCTAATCCTATCTATACATGCTCTTTTGGATTTATCATTTCATTTTCTGTTTGGTAATAGAGCATTTATCCTCACCTTTTCTCTGAAACCATGCTTGCTAAGATCACCAAGGATCTCCTGTCAAATCATTCATTCTTTCAGTGGAATCACCAGGGAGTTTATATGAAGTGATGGAGACAAGGCTGAGAATGGACCCCAATGGACATCAACATTTAAGGGAATTGGTGAAGGAAAATATAATGAAGGAAATTAGAAGCCAGGGTTGAAGGAGAAAGCCAGGAGAGTGTGGTGTTCCAAAAAGAAGAGAGTTTTTAAGAAGGAGTGGAATTAAGTGTTAAATACTATACAGATGTAAAATAAAATCAGTATTGAAAATAATTCACTGAATTTAGCAGCAAAGCAGTTAAGTGTTAGGATAGATGGTAAGGTTAAATTGCACTGGTGAGAGACATTATTTGTAGGGAAGCAAAACAAGCTGGGGTGGAAAACTGTTTTGAAAATATTGACTGTGAAGAATAAGGGAGTTAGAGTTGCCGGAGAGGGTTGCAAGCTCTAGGGAAAATGTTTTTTAAAACAATATATAATAGACTTGACGGGCCAGGTGCGGTGGCTCATGCTTGTAATTCTAGCACTTTGGGAGGCTGATGTGGGCATATCACTTTGAGCTCAGGAGTTTGAGTCCAGCCTGGGCAACATGGTGAAACCCTGTTTCTACAAAAAATACAACAATTAGCCAGGTGTGGTGGCTCACACCTGTAGTCCCAGCTACTCAGGAGGCTGAGGCTAGAGAATTGTTTGAGCCCAGGAAACAGAGGTTGTAGCGAGCCAAGATCACACCACTGCACTCCAGCCTGGGCAAGAGTGAGACCCTGTCTCAAAAAAAAAGTATGACAGACTTGGATATGTTTAGGTGCCTATGGAAAAGAGTTTGGAGAGGAAGAAAGCAAGATTGGAAGAAGAAAGGAATAAAAATGGACTGAAGTCCTTGAAAAGAAAGGAAGGAACATGATTCAAAGCATGAATAGGACGATTGGCCTTATTTACATAGAAACAGGATATCTTACACAGTAAGAGACCTATTAATATGGGATGCCATCGGGCCAGTCCTTGAATAAGTTCATCTCTTTTCTGTCATGGTGATCGTACCTATTCCCATGGTTTTAAATATCATCTAACCTAAATGCTGACAAGTCCCAAACTCTCCTGAATTCCAGACTTGCATCTCTAACTGCCATCTTTATATCTTCTCTCAGGTGTCTGTAAACATTTCAAAACTTAGCATGTCAAAACTGAATTCCTCTGAAACGTATTTCTTCTACAGTCTTGCCTTACCCGCCCCCAGCAACTTGGGCAGAAAGTCCTATTGTCATTGTTGACTCCCCTCTCTAATACTAATCTGTCAGCAAATCCTTTTGGCTCTACTTTCAATATATTCATAGTCTAACCACTTCTCACCACTTTGGTCTAAGCCACACTGTCACATCTTATGTGGATTATTGCATAGCCTTCCAAATGGTCTTTGCTTCTGTTATTGCTGTTTCCGTCATCTGTTTTCAGTTTATAGCCGAAGGGAACTTGTTAAAACCTATGTCAGATCGTATCACTCTTAGGCTCTGACTCTTGCAGTGGCTTCTCAGTCATGGGTAATGAAAGGCAAAGTCCTTAAAATTGACTATAATTATATTAAACTATGAACTCTTATTTATATTTCTCCTTGTTCATTCTGCTACACTCTTTTTCTTCTTCTTCTTTTGGAGACAACGTTTCGCTGTTGTCATTGCCCCAGGCTGGAGTACGGTGGTGCAATCACAGCTCACTGTAGCCTCGACCTCTTGGGCTCAGGCAGTCCTCCCACCTCAGCCTCCTGAGTAGCTGGGACCAGGCTGGAGTGCAGTGGCGTGATCACGGCTCACTGTAATCTCTACCTGTTTGGTTCAAGTAATTCTCTCAGCTCAACCTCCTGAGTAGCTGGGACCACAAGCGTGCACCACCATGCCTGGCTAATTCTGAAATTTTTTGTAGATACAGGGTCTCTCTGTGTTGCCCAGGCTAGTCTTCAACTACTGGGTTCAAGTGATCCTCCTGCTTCAGCCTCCCAAAGTGCTGGGATTACAGGCGTGAGCCATTGCACCCAGCCTCCTTCGTTTTCTTTTCTTTCTTTCTTTTTCTTTTTGTTATCTTTTAGAGATGGGGTTTTGCTCTGTTACTCAGGCTGGTGTGCAGTGGTGCCATCATAGCTCACTGAAGCCTCGCATTTCTGGGCCTAGGCCATCCTCCTGCCTTAGCCTCCCAAGTAGCTGTGATTACAGATGTGAGCCACTATGCTCAACTCTGCTACACTCCTTCGAATCTCTAGTTCTTAATCATTTTTAGTCAGGAGGTCAATATACAGGATTACCTTTTTGCTACAGTTACCTATAACTATTTAGACTTTTTTTTTTTGAAAAAATTGAGGTGTAAAATACACAAATATTGAGTCTACAGCACATATAACACCATCCACATCGAGACATCGAACGTTCTCATCTCTCTAGAACATTCTCTCATACTCTTTCCCTGTCGGAAGCTCCCTGCCTCTCACCCCCGCCCCTATGTAACCACTATTCAGACTTCTATCACCCCATAAATTAGCTTTTCTGTTTCTAAACTTGAGCCCTACTTATTTAATACTATTAGGTGTAATACTATAGCCTGACCCTCCACACCAATCCCTGCTTCTACACTTGCTATTTTTTACCCTGCAGTACTTTTTCTTTCTTCTGTCTCTCTTTACCACTTTCTAACATATAATCTAATATGTTTGATATTTATTGTCTCTCCCCTAGAATCTAATGTACAAGGGCAGGGATTTTTGTTCTGCTATAACCACCCAAAACAGCCCCTAATACACAGTAAGTGTTCGATAAATATTAATGAAATGAATGAATGAGAGGTCCGGTGAATGGATGTAAATTTGTAGGCAATCCAGATGGGAGGATTCAGAAATTGAAGAAAATCTCATGTTGTATTTATATGTTTTTAGAGAATAAGGGATAAAATTGTCTTTTGGGAGTGCAGAGGAGGTGATGGGATTGGGGTTTTGAAGACAGTGAAGGAAGTTTGAAATGTTAGGAGCATGGGAGATTGAAGATTTGGGCAACGTAGATTTATTGCTTATTGTTGGAGGCTCAGTGTTCTGGCCATGAGTGTGGTTCATGTAATACCAGCCAATGTGGTTGAATGACTTACTTCAGCAGAACTTAGCTCAGGTGTAGAAACAGAGAAAGTTGACAGTGTTTTTTGCCGTGTAGGTTCAGTGGAAGGCCAGAGAGACAAAGGAGTTAGCCAGATACTGACTGAAGTGATAATACCTTGAGTTTTGGCTAGCCTGAGAAAGAAGTGATAGGCAAGCAAAACAGATTGGGATAGTACAAAAGGATCGTTTCCAGAGGTATGGTTGAGTTCAAACTATTTCCAAATAGACATAATGAAAAAGATAGAATGGGATATTGATAAAAGGATTAGCAGTTGTCATAAAAGTTAAGATACCATAGTTGATTGGTTTTACGGAATACTTTCTTTTCCATTTTAACATTTCTAAAGTTGAGATGCCAGTTTAATTGGTAACACTTTCTTTTTACTATTATGTGAAATGATGGTGAGTCTTCCAATTAATGGCAGTTTTGATAAAATACAGTATTTGAATGTTAGATTCCAGAAGTGTAGCATTTATAGGTACTGACAAGGTTACCAGGGCACGGCCATTAGGGAATATAACTAAAAAAGAGTCAAGATCAAGTATCTAATTAGATAAATTATGCCCATGGACTTCAAAGACCCAGAGTCATGAGCTAGTTTTAAGAGTTTTCAGCAAATGACATGGAGCGACTAGAGGTAGCAGATGACAGCATAGAAATAGGTAGATAGGAAAATTCACCTTCAAGTCATCCCTTCAAGTCTCATGGGTCACTTTCTCAGAGGTCTTCCCATAAATCTCCTTTCCTCAAGTCTAACTATGGTTTTCCTCTGTACTGTCTTTAATATCTTATACTTTTTCTTGTATAATTCTTCATTTCTAATTAATCTTTTATTATGTGATTAGATTATGTTTTTCTTTCACCAGATTGTAAACTCATTGACTGTAGGAATTATTTTTGTACATTGCCTAGCACATTGTCTTAGCCCATTCAGGCTGTTACACAAACTTCCATAGACTGGGTGACTTAAAAACAACAGTTTATTTCTCATAATTCTGGAGGCCAGGAAGTTCAAGAACAAGGCACCAATAGATTCGGTTTCTGGTTAGGGCCCACTTCCTGGTTCATAGAGAGCCATCCTCTCGCCATGTCCTCGCATAGTGGAAGGGATGAGAGAACTCTCAGCTCTCTTTTATAAGGGCACTAATCCCATTCAGTCCTCATGACCTAATCATTTCCCAAAGGCCTCACTTCCAAATACCAACACATTGGAGATTAGGTTTCAACATAAGAATTTGGGGTGGGGGTGGGGTGGGGACACATAGGACACATTCTAGGCACTGAATAAATGAATTGAAATAGAGAATGCGAGCTGTCTGTGACCAGATTAAGGATATATTACTCTGGAATAACGTTCTAGAGGCCACAATGACAGTACAGAGTACATTTTACTAAATTTGATTCTGTTTCAGTGGTTTGCTTATTTGCTGCATTTTTTAGCTTTATCTGTTTTCTCTGAGCCTCAGTTTCCTCCTGTTAGATTAAGATACTAATGCCTATTTGACAGGGTTATGGTAACCATTAAGTGAGTTCAGTATGGGAAGCACATCATACAGCACCTACCACATAGTTGGTGCTCTGTAAGTGATAGGCTGAAATGGCCATCTTCAATTCTTTTCTTCTGAAAAAAACCCTATGTTTTACCTGGACTATTGCAGCTGACACCTGACAGTCTTGCGTTTGTCCCTCCTCCCTCTTTTTTCTTCTCTACACTTATGTTGAATAATTCTTCTAAAACATTGATCATGTAATCTTCCCTTTTTATATTTCTGTAACATCTGTTCACTGCTTACATGATCAAGTTCAAACTCTTTGGCTTGGAATTCAAAGCACTTCAGGGTCCAGTACCTTGGTTCTTTCCTAATCCCCTACTGTCCTGTGCTGCCATTTCTCTCCTGCCTTTCCTGTTACACTCCAGCAACATCATGTCATTTGTTTCCCATGCATCCCACATGTTCAGCACTCTGCCTTTGCTCTGGAATTTCTCTCTGATTGAAATGTCCTCCTTATTCTAGGTCTGATGGAGTCCTATTCATTCTTAAAGTTACCACCTTTCCCAACCTTTATATATTTTCCTATAATTGCATGATTACACTGTGTTATAAATGTAAATTTACATGTCTTTCTTTAAACAAGACTGTGGGTTGCTTGAGGGCAAAAGCTATGTATTTACCTTTATCCACAACACCTGTATCCTAGTGGGTGATTAGTAAAAGTTGATTGAACCAAAGGGACTATGGAGAGTTTACAACCTATTTATTTTACTTAAAACAGTTACTCGAAGGAGGAGATAGGTTTGAGTGTAGGTTTAACAAGGAAAAAATCTTAGGTGGGAATCCAATAGAGAGGGGAGAAAATGGTCAGTTATGAAAATTAGCCGTCAGCCATTTTAGTACTAATGTCAGGCCAAAATATGAACAATATTCATTTATCTAGGAAATTAACAATAGGACACAATTCTACTCTTGTTTCAGAGGCTGAAGAGGAGATACAAGAGATCTGACCGAAAAAACTAAATGAAACCCCAGAGGGCCAGAGAGACTTGACAGAAATGGCAGATAACAAACTTGGTTTGGGCTTGAAATGTGATCTGGCACTCAAAGGAAAGCCAGTGCTATTCTGGGCAGCTAACAAAGAAGAATTGTGCCACGGCATAGGGAGTTGGCAAGAGCCCACTGGGAGTATTACATTTAGCACAGTGTCAGCATGATAGAAACAGAAGGTGGTGAGCTCTGAGAGCAACTGTAGTGCTGAGGGGGATAAATACATGAATTTATGAAGATCAGTTAACAAATTCAAGCATGCAGGTTTGACTGAATTCCAACTATAAGATCCAGGAGAGACACTCCCAAATATTTGAAGAGTGTTAACATTGGAAGAAGAGAGGAATTATTTAGCCTGGACTACAGAACTTTGTAAGAAGGTGAAACCAAGGGCAGGGCAAATTTATACCTCTCTAAAAGAATGCCCTGATGTAGTTTTTGGGTGATTCGGATGCCTTCATCCCCCAGGACTTTTTGTAGTATGAAGCCGTAAGGCCAAAATGAAAGATTTGAGAGTTCTTTCTCTGGAGAAATGGTTGAGAAATATTTTGGTCTTGTGAATAAAGAGTTTTTGTCCCAGAGACAGGTTATGAAGGATTGATTTAATATTTATTAGCCATGCATGGTATATTAAGCACTGTATACAACACAGTACATAGTTCTTGAGGTTCTGAAATAAAACGACTGGTCATTATACACTTTATGTATTCTCAATGTGTTTCAATAGTTTAGAAACTTTGGCAAATTTCTTAAGACTTTCCCTTTGGAATAGAATGATGGAGGAATTCGGCCAAATGTAAATGTAAAACAACAACAACAACAACAGATGAAATCCTGTTGAAACGAATGTTTCCTTTCACAGGATGGCAAAACATATATCCTTGAGTCGGGAGTTTCCTCAGTGATGGGGATGAAGAAGCCTTGAGCTGATAACATGATAACATGTTTGTTCTTCAGGATATTTTAAATGCCAGATAGAGGTGCTATATTGTCTTCTTGCTGGCCAGGTCTCTGTTATTTCTCAGTTCAAGATAGGTCAAGGGAAAATTCGTTGATTCACTTAGAGACAGTTCTGTTTCCTGAGGCAAAGGTACTTGAATTTTCAAGTGAAATGGCCAAAAAGCCCACAGTATACTTAGATTTTTTTAAAAAGCTTATATCTCTTCTTTTACATCTGGGCTTCTTGATTTCCATCTGTTTGTCTACAGAAGCCATCATGCGATTTTAAAGATAATGTTGGGTATGAAGAATGTGGAGTCAGGTTCTATTTAAATAGGCAATTGAGTCTTTCCTCAATTAACTAAATTATCTTATGCTCCCTGTGTCAGTGTGGATCCTCCAAGACAGACTTAGAGGCATAAGATTTATTGAACCACAAACAATCAGTTGGGAGGGAGCCGGGAGTAGGCAGGGAGAGCTTTTTGAATATGGTGCAAGTCTAATACCTGTGAAGGAAGACTGGGAAGAAAAGGCTGGGTAGGAAATCTTGCAGACCACAGCATAGTTGAGAAAATCCCAGCCATGCAGATGTAGAGTCCCTAAGCAAAAGCTGCTTGTTAGCAGAATCCCATATGGGGCAGGTGGGCAGGCACTACTACCCCTGCCTTGCTCAGTCACTGGCTGGGAGCAGCTTAGGCAAAGAGTGCTTTCAGTGTTCATGGGGTTGGTGGCTAGAGGCTAAACTGTGGTCCATACAATAGGTTCTCTTGAAGCAGATCTGAGCGACACATCTTCTTGGCTACTACACTTCCCTAACAAGCTTATTTATTTATTTCATGACAAGGTTCACAAAGTTTTAATGTGTCTTGCCATATAACATTTACGACAGCATAATAAATACTGGGGAAGATAGAAATAAAAGTAGAAACTCAAAGAACTATTACTATTCCTCTAGATAAACAGAAGTTTTCTGGGGTATTTTTCAAGGAGGATTCACCCTGAAAATACTGAGCGATATTGACTTCATTGTCTATAATACTCGTGCAATAAATATATTTAGTTGTTTTATTTTCTAATGGCTTTTTTATGTAGTGTGTTTTGAGAAAACCCAAGGGTTTAACATTATAACACAACTCATTGATGATAAGTATGTGGAAGCTAAGATTATATGTAACAGTCAGGTAGCTGACAGTCTGTATGGTTGGAATAGAGAATAGATCTCTGAATTTTCAGAGAAGGAAATGGACTGAACAGCATTTAAATAATCTTGCATAAATATGACTTCTATCAAACAAATTTTGTGTTATTCTTTTTTTAAGAGACAGGTCTTGCTGTGTTGCCATGGCTGGACTTAAACTTCTGGGCTCAAGTGATCCTTCCGCCTCATGCTCTTGAGTAGCTGGGACTACAGGCATGTGCCACTGTGCCCAGCTTATAAAACAAAATTTTGGTAAAAAGCTTGAAACAATAGACTATTCAAAATTATATTCCTTAAAATAGAAAGCCTATTAACAGACCCAAAAGTTATGTAATATAAGATAAGGGTGGCATTTTAAATCCATGGTGGTGGGTAAGATTGTGGAAGATAATGGATTATTTAATAAATGGTGTAGAGAAATTTGGGTAGCCAATATGGAAAATAAACTTGTCTTCATACCTCACATTTTATATCAGGATAAATTCCAAATGGATCAAATATTAAATGTAAGAAATGGAACTATGGTCCTAGTAAAGTACTAAAACGAACCATGGAAGAATTAAAAAACATAATTTTGTATAGTATAGTGTGATAAAATATTCCAGAAGCCACGAAAGAATAGACTGTATTTTTTTTTTTTTAATTTCAGTAAGTTTTGGGGGAACAGATGGTGTTTGGTTACATGGATAAGTTCTTTAGTGGTGATTTCTGAGATTTTTGTACACCCATCACCTGATCCAGTCTGTAAATTCGACTATATAATTTTTTTTTTTTAATTTGGGGGTAGGGGATGGTGGCATGGCAAAAACTACTATAAGCAAAGTTAAAAGACAAGTGAGAAACTGGGGAAAATATTTGCAACTCACAAAGGGCTGATTTCCCTAATATATAAAGAACTCTAAAAATCAGTGAGAAAAAGAAGAATAATCCAGTAGAAATAATGGGCAAAGAATGTGAACAGATAGTTCAGAAGAAATGAAATACAAATGTCACTTAAACTTATGAAAATAAACACAAGCTGGGCACAGTGGCTCACACCTGTAATCCCAGCACTTTGGAGGCCAAGGCAGGTGGATCACTTGAGGTCAGGAGTTCAAGACCAGCCTGGGCAACATATTGAAACCTGTCTCTACTAAAAATATAAAAATTAGCCAGGCCTGGTGGTGCCCACCTGTAATCCCAGCTACATAGGAGGCTCAGGCAATCCCTTGAACCCAGGAGGCAGAGGTTGCAGTGAGCCAAGATCACGCCACTGCACTCCAGCCTGGGCAACAGAGTGAGATTCCGTCGCAAAAAAAAGAAAAAAGAAAATAATCACTGTCTAACTCTTGATTAGGGGAATGCACATAAAAACTACTCAGAGATACTATTTTGATGTCTCAGATTGGCAAGTACCTGGAAATTTGGTAATAAACTCTTATAATATGTGGGGAAGCAGACGCACATTGGCAATTACTTATCTGCTGTCTTACTACAATAGATTTGTTTGCATTTTCTAGAATCTTAAACATACAATATGAACTCTTATCTGGCTTCTTTCACTCAGCAAAATTATTTTGAGATTCATTCATGTTACAGCATGTATCAATAGTTGACTCCTTTATAACTGAATGGATATACTGCAATTTGTTATCAGGTTTACTGTTAATGGACATTTGGGTGGTTTTCAATATGGGGCTATTACAAATAAAGCTGTTATAAACATCTGTGAACAAGTCTTTGTATATACATATGCTTTCTTTTTTTTTTTTTTAGGTAAATACAAAGGAGTGTAATAGCTGGGGTCTTATGGCAGATTTATGTTTAGCTTTTATTTAAAGCTGCAAACTGGTTTTTAAATTGGTTGTATTGTTTTATATTCATGACAATAGTATGTGAGAATTCCCGTTTCTCCACATTTTAGTCGTTCTAATGGGTGTGTAGTGGTTTTTGTGTTTAATTTGCAATTCCATAACGTCTGATGATAAATCCATGTGCTTTTATTTTTATTTATCTTTGTAAAAGTATGGGTGTCTTTTTGCCTAATTTTTAATTGGGTTGTCTTTTTGTTAAGTTGTAAGTGTTCTTTATATGTTCTAAATATATAAATACATTGCCACATAATATATTTTGTAAATATTTTCTACCAGTCTGTTTGGCACAGTGTCTTTTTATCACCGTTTGTTTGTTTGTTTGTTTGTTTGTTTGAGATAGAGTCTTCTTCTGTCGCCTAGGCTGGAGTGCAATGGCACAGTCTCGGCTAACTGCAACCTCTGCCTCCGAGGTTCAAGCAATTCTCCTGCGTCAGCCTCCTAAGTAGCTGGGATTACAGGTGCATGTCACCACGCATAGCTAATTTTTGTATTTTTAGTAGAGATGCGGTTTCACCACGTTGGCCAGGTTGGTCTCGAACTCCTGACCTCAAGTGACCCCCCGCCCATCCCAAGGTCCTGGGATTACAGGCGTGAGCCACCACGTCTGGCCTTAAAACAGTTTTAAAAAATTTGAGATATAAAAATATGCCATAAAATCTTCCTTTTTGAAGTTCAGTGGTTTGTAGTATATTCACAAGGTTGTACAACCATCAGCATCATCTGATTCCAGAACATTTTTACCATCTCCTAAATAAATTCCCCTACCCATTAGTGGTGGTATTTTCCTCCCCGCAACCCCTGGCAACCACTAACCTACTTTCTGTCTCTCGATTTGCTGATTCTGGACTTTCATATAAATGGAATCATACAATGTGTGATCTTTTGTTTCTGGCTTCTTTGACTTAGCACGTATCATTACTTCATTCCTTTTTATTGCCAAGTAATGTTACATTGTATGGATATACATTTTGTTTATCCAGTCATCAATTGATGCACATTTGTAAAATACAATGAATGTCTGTATCTTAACCTTGAATCCTACAACCAAGCTAGACTCATATTAGCTCTAGTGCAGTTTTTTTGTAAATTCTATAGGTTTTCTACATAGATAATTGTTTCACCTGTAAATAAAGACAATTTTACTTTTTTCTTTCCAATTTGATTCCTTTTATTTCCTTTTTTTATTGCACTGATTAGAACTTGCCATATGGTGTTAAATAAAAATACACAGAAGATTCTTGTTCTCAATGTTAAGAAGAAAGCATTCAGTTTTTCATCCTTAAGTATAATGTTAACCGTAATTTGTTGTAGATGTTCTATATCAAGTAAAAGCGTTCTGTTCTAGTCTTAGTTTTCCAACAATTTTTATCAGGAATGGATGGTGGATTTTGGAAATACTTTTTCTGCACCTATTGAGATGACCGTATGGTTTTTCTTTTTTAGTTTGTTGATACAGTAAGTTATATTGATTGATTTTCATATGCCAGACCAATCTTGCATTATGAGATAAACCCCACTTGGTTGTGATGTTATTATTTTCATATATTGCTGAAATAGATTTTCTAAAAATTTGTTAAGAACTTTTACATCTGTGTTAGCGAGAAACATTAGTCTGTGGTTTTCTTCTCTTACTATGTCTTTCTATGGTTTTGGTATGTGGGTAATGCAAGCCTTGTAGGATGGGTTAGAAAGTATTTTTCCTTCAGTTTTCTGGGAGCGTTTGTATGGAATTTGTATTCTTTCTTTGGTTTTTTTGTTTTGTTTTGTTTTGGTTTTGTTTTTGTTTTTTCCAGACGGAGTCTCACTCTTTTGCCCAGGCTGGAGTGCAGTGGCACGATCTCGGCTCACGTTAACCTCCACCTCCCAGGTTCAAGCGATCCTCCTGCCTCAGCTCTGCTAGTAGGTGGGATTACAGGCACACGCCACCATGCCCACCTAATTTTTGTATTTTTAGTAGAGATGGGGTTTTGCCATGTTGGCCAGGCTGGTCTCGAACTCCTGACCTCAGGTGATCCGCCCGCCTTGGCCCCCCAAAGTGCTGGGATTACAGGCTATTTCTTCTTTAAATATTTGGAATTCACCAAGTAAACCTTCTGGGCCAGGTCTTGTGTGTGTGTGTATAGGAAGGTAAGGTTTTGTTTGTTTGTTTGTTTGTTGTTGTTGTTGTTGTTTTTTGAGATGGAATCTTGCCCTGTTACCCAGGCCGGAGTCCAGTGGCACGATCTTGGCTCACTGCAACCTCTTCCTCCTGGGTTCAAGTGATTCTCCTGTCTCGGCCTCCTGAGTAGCTGGGATTACAGGCACCTGCCACCATGTCTGGCTAATTTTTGTATTTTTAGTAGAGATGTGGTGTTGCCATGTTGGCCAGGCTGGTCTCGAACTCCTGACCTCAGGTGATCTGCCCGCCTCAGTCTCCCAAAGTGCTGGGATTACAGGCATGAGCCACCACACCCAGCCAGATAAGGTTTTATAAACCACAAATTTAATATCTTTAGTAAATATTTCTATATATTCTATATTTATAGAGCTATTTAGATTTACTCTTGAATGACCTTTGTGCCTTTCAAAGTATTTGTTGAATGTCTTAGCAAAAAAGCTGTTCATAATTTTTCTTTTTTTTTTTCTTTTTTTTTTTGAGACAGGGTCTCACTCTGTTGCCCAGGCTGGCATGCAGTGGCATGATCTCTGCTTACTGCAGCCTCTGCCTCCTGGGCTCAAGCCATCCTCCCACTTCACCCTCCCGAGTAGCTGGGGCTATAGGCGTGCATCACCATGCCAGGCTAATTTTGTATTTTTTTAGGGGTGGGGTTTTGCCAGGTTGCTCAGGCTGATCTCAAACTCCTGAGCTTGAGCTCAAGTGATCCACCTGCTTCAGCCTCCCAAAATGCTGGGATTACAGGTGTGAGCCACCATGCCTGGCCTATTTTCTTATTTTTATTTTAAAATTTTAGAATTCTAGTGAGGTCACCTTTGTCATTCTTGATATTATTCATTTGGATCTTCTCTCTTTTTCTCCTGATCAGTCTGACTAAATGTTTATGTATTTCATTGATCTCAAAGAACACCCTTTGGTTCCACTGATTTTCTCTATTGCTTTTCTCTTTTTTATTTTAAAATTTCTGCTGTGGAAAAAAATCTTCTGTTTGCTTATGGTTTGTTGATTCTTTTTCTAGCTTCTTAAGGTGGAAACTGAGGTTTTTTATCTGAGACTTTTCTTCTTTTCTAATAGAGGTATTTTGTACTATAAATTTCCCTCTAAGTGCTGCTTTAGGTGCATTCCACACATTTTGATTTGCTGTGTTTTTAGTCTGCTTAAAATATTTTTAAATTCTTTTGTTTGTTCCTTTTACTCCTGGGTAATATAGAAGTATTGTATATAATTTCAAAATATTTGAGGGATTTTCCAGACATGTTTCTGTTTTCTAATTTAATTTCATTGTGTTCAGAGAACATACTTTGTATGACTTGAATTCTTTTAAATTTAGTTAAATTCATTTTATGGCCCAGAATATACTTTATATTGTTAAATGTTCTGTGTACCCTCAAAAAGAATATGTTTTCTGCTCTTGTTGGGTTGAGTGTTCTATGAATGTCAATTAGGTCAAGTTGGTTGTTAGTGTTGTTGAAGTCTTCTGTATCTTTCCTGCTTTTTCTATTTGTCCTATCAATAAGAGAAAGGTGTTGAAATTTGTAGCTAGAATTGTGGGTTTGTCTATTCCTCTTAGCAGTTTTGTCAGTGTTTGCTTCATGTATTTGAAACTTAGTTACCAGATACATAACATTTAGGATTATCTCCTTTTGATGAATTGACTTCTTTATGATTATGAAATGATATCCTTTAGTCCTGGTAATATTCTTTGTTCTGAAATATACTTTACTTGATATTAATATAGCCCTTTTAGCTTTTTTTTTTTTTGACAGAGTCTCACTCTTTCGCCCAGGTTGGAGTGCAATGGCGCGATCTCAGCCCACTGCAACCTCTGCCTCCCAGGTTCAAGAGATTCTCCTGCCTCAGACTCTCGAGTAGCTGGGATTACAGGCACCTGCCATTGTGCCTGGCTAGTTTTTGTATTTTTGTAGAGTTGGGATTTCACCATGTTGGCAAGGAAGGTCTTGAACTCCCGACCTTAGATGATCTGCCCGCCTTGGTGTCCCAAAGTGCTGGGATTAGAGGCATGAGCCACCGTGCCTGGCCCAGCTTTCTTTTGATTAATATTAGCATAGTATATATTTTTCCATTCTTTTTCTTTCAGAGTGATTTTATCTTTATATGTAAAGTAGATGTCTTATAGACAGCATATAGGTAGGTCTTGTTTTTATCCAGTCTGACAATCTCTGCCTTTTAATTGGGATGTTTAGACCATTTACATTTGATATGATTATTCATATGGATGAGTGTAAATCTGCCATCTTGCTGTTTGTTTTCTATTTGTCCCACCTCTTCTTTGTTCTCCTTTTCTTCTTCTGTTTCTTTTGGATTAATTAAGCATATTGTAATCATTCAGTTTTACTTCCATATTGGCTTATTACTTTTTTTGTTTTGTTTTGAGACAGAGTCTCGCTCTGTCGGAGTGCAATGGCGTGATCTTGGCTCACTGCAATCTCTGCCTTCCGGGTTCATGCCATTCTCCTGCCTCAGCCTCCCAAGTAGCTGGGACTACAGGCGCCTGCCACTACGCCCAGATAATTTTTTGTATTTTTAGTAGAGATGGGGTTTCACTGTGTTAGCCAAGATGGTCTCAATCTCCTGACCTCATGACCCGCCTGCCTCAGCCTCCCAAAGTGCTGGGATTACAGGCATGAGCCACTGTGCCCAGCCTGGCTTATTACTTCTAACTCTGTTTCCTTTTTTGTAACTGTTTTAGGGTTTGTGGTGTAAATAGTGTACATCTTTAACTTATCAGACACCTCCTTCATGTGATATTACAGCACTTCACATATAGTACGTCAATCTTGTAATAGTATACTTCCATTTCTCCCCACTCAGCCTTCACGTTATTATTGTCATACATTTTAGTTCTGCACATAACTCCACAGTACCTTATTTATTTTTCTATACAAACTTTCAAGGTTATCTAAATAATTGTAAAAAATGTTTGTATTTACCATTTTTGGTACTTTTCATTCTTTGGTGTAGATCTGTCTTTCTATGTGGCATAATTTTCCTTGTGCCTGAGGGACTTCCTTTAATGTTTCTTGTACTGCAAGCCTGGTAGTGATGCTTTTTTTCAGCTTTTATACATCTGGGAAAGTCTGTATTTTGCCTTTGTTTTTGAAGGATATTTTTACTGGGTATACAATATTAGGTTAACATGGTTTTTTTGTTTCGGTTTTTAAAGATGTTTCATTGCTTTATTGTCACTTGCATGGCTCCTTATGACAAGTCTGTTGTTAACCATACTTTTTTTCATTTGCACATAATGTGGGGTTTTTTCCCCTCTCGATGTTTTTAAGTTTTCTTTGTCACTAGATTTGAGCAATTTGATTGTGATGTTCCTTGGTGTAATTTTGTTTATACCTTTGTGCTTGGGGTTTGTTGAGTCTTTTGGATTAATGGGTTTGTAGTTTTCATGAAATTTAGAAAACTTTCAGCCATTATTCTATTTTCTATACCCCTTTTCTTACCTTTCCTTTGGAGATTCCATTTATATGTAATTAGACCAGTTGAAGTTGCCCTCCAGTTCATGAATGTTCTGGGTTTGTTTTATTTTGTTTTGTTTTTTCTTTTTCTTTTTCTTTTTTTTTTCCGAGACTGAGTCTCGCTGTGTTGCCTAGGCTGGAGTGCAGTGGTGCAACCTCCACCTCCTGGGTTCAAGCGATTCTCCTGCCTTAGCCTCCCGAATAGCTGGGACTACAGGCATGTGCCACTACGCCTGGCTAATTTTGTATTTTTAATAGAGGCAGGATTTCACCATGTTGGCTAGGTTGGCCTTGAACTCTTGGCTTAATGTGATCCGCCCGTCTCGGCCTCACAAAGTGCTGGGATTACAGGTGTGAGCCACCTCGCCTGGCTTAAGTTTTTTAAATGTGATTTTTAAATGACTCCATAATGTGTTCCACTTGGCTGAATGTCTAAGATTTTCTTCCTTTTTTTCATTAATCGAAAGAATAGTGTGATGAACATTTGTACACAAAAATATTAGTATACATCTGTGATCATTTTCTTAGAATAAATTTCTCCTTAAGATTTTTAATATGTGTTGCAAAATGCTGTCCGTATATTTTTGTATCACATAAAAAAACAAAACAAAAAACTCCTGGCCGGGCACAGTGGCTCATACTTGTAATCCCAGCACTTTGGGAGGCTGAGGTGAGTGGATCACCTGAGGTCAGGGGTTCGAGACCAGCCTGGCCAACATGGTAAAACCCTATCTCTGCTAAAAATAAAAAAATTAGCCAGGCGTCATGGCAGGTGCCTGTAATCCCAGCTACTTGGGAGGCTGAGGCAGAAGAATCACTTGAACCAGGGGGCAGAGGTTACAGTGAGCTGAGATCATGCCATTACACTCCAGCCTGGGTGAAAGAGCGAGACTCCAACTCAAAACAAACAAACAAAAATCGTCCTATGAAAACTGCTAGTTTTAATGACGGGGGAACATTCAACTACTTGAACTCCTATTCTTTAGAAGGGCCAGGATTGCTTGCTTGACACCAATATATCAGAATTTTAAAGTGAAACTTAAAGACTAAGAAGAAACTAACCATATGAGGAATAGGGGAAAAAGAATTACAAGCAGAATGAACTGCAGTGCAAAGCCTCAAGAAAGAAGGGATGTTAGAAGAATGGAGAGAAACCGAGGGTAGCTAGAGCATAGTGAGAAAGAGAGTCTGTCTTAAAAGGAGATTGCAGAGAGGCAAGGACTGGATCATATAGGACCCTGAGGGTCAAGGCAGCTATGCTTTGGACTTTATTCTAAGTGCCATGGTAAGCCATTGAAAGGCTGTAAGCTGGGGAGTTTATGATGTTGTGTAGAGGAAGGTGGTTTAGAGAGTGGCAAGAGTGGAAGCAGGATGACCAGCTAGAAGATACGATTCTTTACTATTTCTTGATCACTTTATCATATATATTAATGTATATTACTGCTATGGACTGAATGTGTTCCTCCCAAATACATATGTTGAAGCCCTAATTCCCAGTGTGATGGTATTAGGAGGTGGGGCCTTTGGGAGGTAGTTAGGTTTAAATGAGGTCATAAGTGTGGAGTCTCCATGATGGGATTAGTACTCTTATAAGAAAAGGAAGAAACACCAGAGCTTCCCTTCTCCACCATATGAGGATACAGCAAAACAATGGCTAGTTGTCTGCAAGCCAAGAAGTGGGACCTTGCTGAGAACCAGATTTGCTGCATGTTGATCTTGGCCTTCCCAGCCTCTAGAACTGTGAGGAATAAATGTCTGTTGGTTAATCCACCTAGTCTGTGGTATTTTGTTATAGCAGGTCAAGCAGACTAAAACATCTAGGAAGTGATAAAGAAGAAAATATATATCTGAGACGGAGTCTAGCTCTGTCGCCCAGGCTGGAGTGCAGTGGCGTGATCTTGGCTTACTGCAACCTCTGCCTCCCAGGTTCAAGCAATTCTCTGCCTCAGCCTCCTGAGTAGCTGGGATTATAGGTGCCCGCCACCACGCCTGGCTAATTTTTGTATTTTTTGTAGAGATGAGGTTTTACCATCTTGGCCAGGCTGGTCTTGAACTCCTGACCCCGTGATCCACCCACCTTGGCCTCCCAAAGTGCTGGGATTACAGGCATGAGCCACCACACCCGGCCAAGAAGAAAGATATTTTAATATTTTAATTTATTATTATTATTTTTTTTCAGACTGAGTCTTACTCTGTCACCCAGGCTGTAGTGCAGTGATGTGATCATTACTCACTGCAGCCTCAAACTCCCAGGCTCAAGTGATCCTCCTGACTCAGCCTCCCTAGTAGCTAGTACTAAGGTATGCACCACCATGCCCAGCTAATTTTTTAACTTTTCTTTTGTAGAGATGAGGTCTCACTATGTGGATTAGCCTGATTTTGAACTCCTGGCCTCAAGTGATCTTCCTATGTCTGCCTCCCAAAGGGCTGGGATTGTAGGCATGAGGCACCATGCCCACCTGAGAAAACTATTTTAAAAGTAATGGGAAACTATCACATTATTCCTCTTGGCTAGTTATGCTGCATTTCCTCATTTGGCTTTTTTTGTTTGTTTGTTTGTTTTGAGAGAGAGTCTTACTCTGTTGCCCAGGCTGGAGTGCAGTGGCACAGTCTTGGCTCACTGCAACCTCTGCCTCTCGGGTTCAAGTGATTCGCCTGTCTCAGCCTCCCAAGTAGCTGGGATTATAGGCATGGGCCACCACGCCTGGCTAATTTTTGTACTTTTAATAGAGATGGGGTTTTGCCATGCTGATCAGGCTGGTCTTGAACTCCTGACCTTGTCATCCACATGTCTTGGCCTCCCAAAGTGCTGGGATTACAAGCTTGAGCCACTGTGCCCGGCGTTTTTTTTTTTTTTTTTTTTTTTTTTTTTTTTGAGACAGGGTCTCACTCTGTCGCCCAGACTGGTGTGCAGTGGCACAATCTCAGCTCACCACAACCTCCGCCTCCCAGGCTCAAGCAATTCTTCTGCCTCAGCCTTCTGAGTAGCTGGGATTACAGGCGTGTGCCACTACCACCCAACTAATTTTTGTATTTTTAGTAGAGATAGGGTTTCACCATGTTGGCCAGGCTGCTCTTGAACTCCTGACCTCAAATGATCCACCCACCTCGGCCTCCCAAACTGTTGGGATTACAGGCATGAGCCACCATGCCCGGCCTGATTTGGCTTTCTAATGCTATTGCTGCATACCTAACATTTTTCTTCTATTTTATGACATCCCTAATCAGTATTTAAGCTTTGAATGTTTATTCTCCTATTTTGCCTAGAAAATTTGTTTTTCTCCTTTATTTTCTTAAATACATGGAATCTTTTATTATGCCTCTAATATAGTGTTCTCAAACTGACTTGAATGTGGATTTTAAATTTTTTAAAACGAAATATCTGCCTGGGACACCCTTTGAAAAGCTAGGCCAGAGGATTGGGTTCCAGTGATTACCAAAGGCTTATGGTCAACCAAATGAGAGAATGCAGTAAAAGAATTACAACCAAATGCAACCAAAGCAATGAGAGAATACCTTGCAGGAGCTGGTCCTGGAACTGCTATTAATGTTTTTTATTTTGTTTTGAGATAGGGTCACACTCTGTTGCTCGGGCTGGAGTACAGTGGCATGATCACAGCTCGCTGTAGCCTCCACCTCCTGGGCTCAAGCAATCTTCCCACCTCAGCCTCTCAAGTAGCTAGGACTACAGGACAAGTGCCACCACGCCTGGCTATTTTTTTTGATTTTTTGTACAAATAAGGTCTGCCTATGTCGCCCAGACTGGTCTCAAACTCCTGAGCTCAGGCAATCCTCTACCTTGGCCTCCCAAAATGCTGGGATTACAGGCATGAGCCATGAGCCACCATGCCTGGTCTATTAATGTCTGTAGATTGATTTCTTAGATAATGATGTAGAGATTATGTTAATCATGAATATGGATATGATATTACACCAGGGCAGGAATGAAGGCAATTTTGTGAGAGGGGAATGGGGCTTTGGAATCTGTGAATCAGGTTAAAATCTTAGTTTTAGCCTTTGCTAGGCTGAGTAGCCTTTGGCAAGTTGCCTAATTTCTTTGTCTTCAGTTTCTTCATTTGTAAAATGAATAGGATGACACCTACCTTGTGTGGTTTTTGTGAAGAGCAGATAAGATGTATAAGGTATACATTTCTTTATCCACTTTTACTGTTGTTCTGTACCATCTTGAAAGATGGGGATAGAATCTGTTATAATCTTAATAAATTGGAGAAGGGGCAAAGCAAACAAGGAAATTTAGTGAGAATAGTTCTGAATAAGTATAAATATAGCATGTAGGATCAACAGGGTATAAGAGTTTTTTACTTGGATGTTTGGAATCTTGGGAATAGAAAACCTTTTTTAAAAATTTAATTAAATTTTTTAAAAGACAGATGAGGTCTCACTCTGTTGTTGCCCAGGCTGGAGTACAGAGGCACGATCATAAGTGAGCTTGAGCTCACCTCCTGGGCTCAAGGAATCCTCCCGCCTCAGCCGCCTGAGTAGCTGGGACTACAGGAATGCACCGGCATGCCTGGCTAATTTATTTTCTTTGTACAAGTGGGTTTTCACTATGTTGGGCTGGTTTCAAATTCCTGGCCTCAAGTGATCCTCTCACCTTGGCCTCCCAAAGTGCTGGGATTTTAGGCGTGAGCCACTGCACCCTGCCCAAAAGCTGTTCTGTTTATAATAGTGAAAAATGGAAACAATGAAGTAACAAAAGAATGATTAAATGAACCATATGTAGTACACTCATGCAATGAAATATTTTCCAGTCTTTCAAAAGAATGATACAGATCTATATATTTGGACATGGAAAGGTTTCCAAGATACTCTGGTACATTTTTTTTTCTTTGAGATGGAGTCTCACTCTGTTGTCCAGGCTGGAGTGCAGTGTCGCCATCCCAGCTCACTGCAAACTCCGCCTCCCGGGTTCACGCCATTCTCCTGCCTCAGCCTCCCGAGTAGCTGGGACTACAGGCGCCCACCACCACGCCCAGCTGATTTTTTGTATTTTTGGTAGAGACGGGGTTTCACCGTGTTAGCTAGGATAGTCTCGATCTCCTGACTTCGTAATCTGCCCGCCTTGGCCTCCCAAAGTGCTGGGATTACAGGTGTGAGCCACCACGCCTGGCGTCTGGTACATTTTTTAAAAAGGAAATTAATAAACCACTTTTGTAGTAGGATGGTGTATGACCATATTTGTATTTAAAAAATTATGAACATGTCTATGAACTCATAGATAAAGGTCTGGAAGGGTGAACTTCAAATTGTTAGTCATCATAAACAACTTCTATACCTTAGGCTTGCATAAATAAAAATGAGACTGAAAAGGTACTGTAAGAAGCCATCAGAGATTGTTTTCTAAATATGACATAAAACCCATTATTCACAAGAGCAATACATTATCTACATAAAAATTAACCTCCAAATATGGGAAACTTCCAGCAGTTCTGAAGTGATGGGTTTTCTATTAGAATCCTATATTTTTTCGTTCTAAAACATAGATTATTAAAAGATTTGCATATTTTTAATGTATAAAACTCTATGCGGCTGAAGGGGTGAGAAGACGAACATTTTTATACACCCCGATAGAAATATAAATCGGTGCTTTTCTAGCGGGTACTTTGGCAATAGAGAACATGTTATCTCTTTTGACGTAGAGTTCCACTTATAGGAATTTATTTTAATGAAAAACAATCACAGACATAAAGATTTAGATTTAGCATTTATTGCATTGTTATTTATAATATTATAAATTTAGAAACAACAATATCTGACAATAAAGGATTTTTAATAAAGTAGGATACATTTATTCAGTGGACTACTAGCCACATAATATATTGTAGAAGTGTAAAATTGATGCAGCGTATGTTGTTGAGTGCTTACTGTGTACCAGATTTGTTCTAAGTACATTATTAATATTATTTAATCCCGGCTGGGCGCAGTGGCTCCACGCCTGTAATCCCAGCACTTTGGGAGGCCAAGGCAGGCGGATCATGAGCTCAGGAGTTCAAGACCAGTCTGGCCAAAATAATGAAACCCTGTCTCTACTAAAAATACAAAAATTAGCCAGGCGAGGTAGCACACACCTGTAGTCCTAGCTACTCAGGAGGCTGAGGCAGGAGAACCTCTCGAACCCGGGAGGGGGAGGTTGCAGTGAGCTAAGACTGCACCATTGCACTCCAGCCTGGGCAACAGAGTGAGACTCCCTCTCAAAAAAAAAATTAATTTAATTAAAAAATATATATATATATAAAAAATTTAATACTTAGAATAAGCAGTGAGACAATCATTTCTTATTTCATTTTACATATAAAGTAACTTGGGTACTGAGAGAGGTTAAATAACTTGTCTAAAATCACATAGGGAGCGGGAAAGCTGGGACTCACTTTTATCTGCCTGACTTCAAAATTCATACTCTCAATTACTATATTTAATGATTTTATAGATATAAAAATATGGCATAATACTTACGTTAAAAAAGTTATAAGAGGATATCATTTTTTTGAAGAAGGATTTATTCTAAAATGTCAGCAGTAGAAATAGTTGAGTATTGGGATAATGGTTGATTTTTGTCTCTTCTTTTATTATTGTTTTCCACAGTGAACATGAATGACTTTCATAACTACAGTTTTTAAGAGATACTCATTTCATAGCAGAAGGGTGGAGTGTATTAAAAAAATAATTATTCCTTCTTCCCCTCTGTTTCTGGGTATATTTCTGAGATACATTTCTGAGTTTGGGTGTATTCACTCCTGAAGTTGCCTGTAATTGCCTCTTGGCACTAGTTTATAAAAACTAGAAAGTTGAAACAGTGATGTTATTCTGAGATCTGAAGATGTAGGCAGATGAAATGTGTTTAAATAATGACATATTAACCACTATTCAGTTCCCTAGATCTGGGACCAGGGCCACTGGTAACAGGATTCAGAAGCCAGAAGCACAGTACCACACAGTGAGCAATTCCCCAGACTCGTCTCCTTGAGCTTTTCACTAGAAAATCCTTCTTCACCTCTCCTTTCTCCCAATTCCTTTTTATTAAGAGTCTTTTAACCTGGATGAACATAATTTGAACCGATCATAAACAAATAGCTCTCTTTTGTGCCTGACTTTATGCATTTCCGTTGCCATGTAAACCAAATAAAGCTAGCTGTGAGCAAACCAGCTGCTGCCTGCAGCCTCCTTCCCTAGAGGAAGGGAAAGGGTGGTGAAGGTAATTGGGAAGGACTATAAGAAGGGTAGAAATTGAGAGAAGAGAGTATTCTATTTACATTTCTGGTCCTGATTCTCACTCTGTTTATTTGGCTATTTAGAATATGATGACTATAGTTAACTTAGTCATTCTTCCCAGCAGCTGAGAGATATAGGTGACTAATAATTTTTTCTGTATTTGTTTGCATGTTGGAAATGGTTACTATTGAGGGGTGGAATTAATAGAGTCTAAGCTATATTTCAGGACTGGAAAACTTGGAAAACGAATGGTTGTAGGGAATAGCATGGGGTTTATGATTTTTTGTTTCAAAGAGTTACACTTTGGGTACTGGCATTAAAAAGTAGTTCCAGGGGCCAGGCACGGTGGCTCATGCATGTAATCCCAGCCCCTTAAGAGGCTGAGTCCAGAGGATTGCTTGAGGCCAGGAGTTCAACATCAGCCCTGGCAACTTAGCGAGATCTCATCTCTACCCAAAAAAAAAAAAAAAAAAAATTTTTTTTAATTTGTAGGGTGTTTAATTGAATGTGCCCTAGAGGCACTGTGCAAAGACTACATATAGGTGGTCAGTGACTGTCAAGCATTTACACTTACAACTGAAAGGACATGACAGCTGAGGCCTAAATCACATGACATCGTAACTAGGTAAGTACTTGGAATCATTAATGAAAAGACAGTAAGGTGTTCGCTTAAATTATAAATATTGATTGGGGTGGTAGAGGTAATACATTATTATGAGAAGAGAAAAGTGAGTGTGGCAGTTACTTATTTAGTTCAGACATGGGGAAAAAAAGGTCATCTCTTCTCTGAGCTCAGGAAACTTTGGAAGTCAATCAGCATCAGATACACCAATCCTCAGACCCTATAGTGCCATCCAAAACTAAATATTCTCCTTCAGATGGCCCAGTTCATCCTTAAGCTAGGAAAGAGCAAAAATTAAATAAGAAGAAACATTGTAATAATCTTAAGTTTCTCACTGGGCCATAAGGTTGATAGTGAACTTATGTGTAAATATCCAAAAACATTTTTTTGTGGCCCAGTCTTCATTTCTTATTGTCTAATTATGCAAATATGAGTAATGCATTTATTTATTCCTATCCCCTTTTTCTTACACAATAGGGTAGTATAAATGAACCTTGCTTTTTTCCCATATGAGTACAAAGAAAGTTTCCTCCTTTTATAGCTGTATAATACTCTGTTGTTGGATGTACCTCAGTTTATGCAATCAGAACCCTGTTGATGGATAGTTGAGTTGTTTCAAATCATTTTAAGCTGTAATTTTATTGACTTTAAGTCTCTTTTATTAGCAATCCCACTTTGAGGCCAGGCTACAGAAGTTAATATACAGAAAACAAATGAATATAAGTAAAAAAACTACAAATCCAACTTTAGTTCTAATCTGGGCTGTGGGAAGATGGCTGCCTAACTTCAAAGTTATGCTACCTTCATGCAGTCCTCTCTATTTTGTTTTTCTTTGCTGCCGTCTATGTATTTGGTGATGTTTGGTTTGTTTTTTGTCTTCTAATTTTTCTTTCATGGTTACTTCCTGATCCTATCTAATACACCAGCCTTCCTAACTCCTAGTTAGAGCTTTGTTAGAAAATTGTCAGACATGCAGATCTTTGGATTTTACTGTCGACAAATGATAGCAGTTTTCAGTCTAGATGATGATGGGATTCCTCCTATCTACCTTGCTGGAAGTTCTATGAAAATCTTAATACTTGGATAATGCACTTCTACTATCACTGCTTCCCTGCTAATAAAGTACACTTGGTAACAAATTTGTACTGCTGCTGGTGGGATGTCAAAATTTCTTCCTGCTCAGTAGGGGTAGAGACAAGCAGAATTGAGAAATGCTGTTTAAATCTGTGAATTTAAATCTGGATTCTTTGGAGGAAGGCATAAAGGGGTGATTGATTAATATCATTTTGGCTGCTCTTCTGCCACAAGGAATAAGAGTAGAATAAAGAAAGGAAGAAGAAGATACAAAGAAATTCAGATTAGAGAAGAAACACTACATTGAGAATCAAGAAGCATGGATTTTGATCTGTATTCTGTTACTAATTTGGTCTGTGATTTGATCTATATTCTGTTACTAATTTGGTCTGTGATTTCACTTCTCTGGTCCTAAGTTTGTGACCTATGAAATTAGTGGTTTGGAATTTTTAAAAAAATTGTCTGAAATTCTAAGGCAGAAAAGAGAAGTAAAGCAGCAGGCCGGGCATGGTGGCTCATGCCTGTAATCCCAGCACTTTGGGAGGCCAGGGCGGAGGATTGCTTGAGCCCAGGAGTTCAAGACCAGCCTGGGCAACACGGTGAGACTCTGTCTCTACAAAAAATAAAAATTAAAAAAATTAGACTGGCCTGGTAGCACATGCCTGTAGTCCCAGCTACTGGGGAGGCTGAGGCAGGAAAATCACCTGAGCTCAGGAGTTCAAGACCACAGTGAACTATATGATCACACACCTGCACTTTGGCCTGGGTAACAGAGTGAGACCCTGTCTAAAAAAAAAATTCCATATTGTTATTAAATAATATAAAGAGGAGAGCTTGTCTATTAAAGAAAAATACCTATTACAGTTAGTGTTGTTGCATAGCAAATTATTCCCAGAATTTAGGGGCTTAAAGTAATTGTTTTACTTTGCTTCTGATTTTGTGGGTCAGGATTGTGGGAATGGCTCAGCTGGATAATTCTCATTTGGGGTTTCTCATGAGGCTGATGTCAGATGGGGCTACAGTCATCTGAAAGCTCAGTTGGGCTAGATGTCCAAGATGGCTCATTCACACGGCTGGCAGTTGATTTTGGCCATCAGTCAGGGTGTCTGCATGTAGCCTTTCCAGCATGATGGTCCCAAGATAGTCAGGTTTTTTTTGTTTTGTTTTGTTTTGTTTTTTTATTATACTTTAGGTTTTAGGGTACATGTGCACAATGTGCAGGTTTGTTACATATGTATCCATGTGCCATGTTGATTTCCTGCACCCATTAACTCGTCATTTAGCATTAGGTATATCTCCTAATGCTGTCCCTCCCCCCTCCCCCAACCCCACAACAGTCCCCGGAGTGTGATGTTCCCCTTCCTGTGTCCATGAGTTCTCATTGTTCAATTCCCACCTATGAGTGAGAACATGCTGTGTTTGGTTTTTTGTCCTTGCAATAGTTTACTGAGAATGATGTTTTCCAGTTTCATCCATGTCCCTACAAAGGACATGAACTCATCATTTTTTATGGCTGCATAGTATTCCATGGTGTATATGTGCCACATTTTCTTAATCCAGTCTATCGTTGTTGGACATTTGGGTTGGTTCCAACTCTTTGCTATTGTGAATAGTGCCGCAATAAACATACGTGTGCATGTGTCTTTATAGCAGCATGATTTATAGTCCTTTGGGTATATACCCAGTAATGGGATGGCTGGGTCAAATGGTATTTCTAGTTCTAGATCCCTGAGGAATCGCCACACTGACTTCCACAATGGTTGAATTAGTTTACAGTCCCACCAACAGTGTAAAAGTGTTCCTATTTCTCCACATCCTCTCCAGCACCTGTTGTTTCCTGATTTTTTAATGATGGCCATTCTAACTGGTGTGAGATGGTATCTCACTGTGGTTTTGATTTGCATTTCTCTGATGGCCAGTGATGGTGAGCATTTCTTCATGTGTTTTTTGGCTGCATAAATGTCTTCTTTTGAGAAGTGTCTGTTCATGTCCTTTGCCCACTTTTTGATGGGGTTGTTTGTTTTTTTCTTGTAAATTTGTTTGAGTTCATTGTAGATTCTGGATATTAGCCCTTTGTCAGATGAGTAGGTTGCAAAAATTTTCTCCCATTCTGTAGGTTGCCTGTTCACTCTGATGGTAGTTTCTTTTGCTGTGCAGAAGCTCTTTAGTTTAATTAGATCCCATTTGTCAATTTTGGCTTTTGTTGCCATTGCTTTTGGTGTTTTAGACATGAAGTCCTTGCCCACACCTATGTCCTGAATGGTATTGCCTAGGTTTTCTTGAACAAAGCTGGAGGCGTCACGCTACCTGACTTCAAACTATACTACAAGGCTACAGTAACCAAAACAGCATGGTACTGGTACCACAACAGAGACATAGATCAATGGAACAGAACAGAGCCCTCAGAAATGATGCCGCATATCTACAACTATCTGATCTTTGACAAACCTGACAAAAACAAGAAATGGGGAAAGGATTCCCTATTTAATAAATGGTGCTGGGAAAACTGGCTAGCCATATGTAGAAAGCTGAAACTGGATCCCTTCCTTACACCTTATACAAAAATTAATTCAAGATGGATTAAAGACTTAAATGATAGTCAGGTTTTTTACATGGTGGCTCTCTTCTACTAGAGTGTCCCAAAGAAGACCAGATAGAAACTGCGTGACTTTTCTGACCTTGTCTTGAAAGTCACTTAGCATTACTTCCCCTGTACTATATTGGTTGAAGCAGATACAAGCATGCCCAGATTCAAGGGGACAGGTCCTAAATCCCACTTCCGTGAGAAGATGTCAGAGAATTCGGGGGCCACGTGTTTAAAACTGCCACACTTTCTCTTCGTAGAGTAGATGGCTTCTATTGAGAATAGCACATAAGTACTGAAGTTTCTTTTCTTTTCTTTTCTCTTCTCTTCTCTTTTCTTTTCTTTTTTTTCTTTTGACGGAGTCTCACTCTGTCGCCCAGGCTGGAGTGCAGTGGCATGATCTTGGCTCACCGCAACCTCTACTCCCAGGTTCAAATGATTCTCCTGCCTCAGCCTCCCAAGTAACTGGGATTACAGGCGCATGCCACCATGCCTGGCTAATTTTTGTATTTTTGGTAGAGACAGGGTTTCACCATGTTGGCCAGGCTGGTCTCAAACTCTTGACCTCGAGTGATCCACCTGCCTTGGCCTCCCAAAGTACTGGGATTACAGGCTTGAGCCACCCCACCCAGCCTGAAGTTTATTCTTTCTTTTTGCTTGGTTGAAGCACAACCAAGCAAAAGAAATTTATTTAAAATTATGATCACAGAATAAGTGTTACAAATTTTCCAGTGGTAACTTAATCCAGATAGTAATAACCTGAACATTAATTTCTTGCCTTTGTCTTGTATGGAGATTATGCACAGGAGTTTGGACCTTGTTCTGTAGACAATTGGGAATCACTTGAGGCAGGAAGTATAGAAGTTGATTAGAAATAGGTAAGACTGGAGGCAAAAAGAGTAGCGCCAATTCTTTTCTTCCCCAAGCAGTGCAGGTGAGCAGTGAGATCCAGAACTGGGGCAGTGGCAGTTGGGATAGAGAGGAGTTGTTTAATTCAAGACATAGTAAAACATTAATAAAACGTAATATTTTTTTTGAGACAGGGTCTCACTGTCACACAGGCTGGAGTGCAGTGGCACGATCACAGCTCACTCTAGCCGCAATCCCCTGAGCTCGAGCAATCCTCCCACCTCAGCCTCCTGAGTAGCTGGGACTGCAGGCACAAGCCACCGGTCCTGGCTAATTTTTAATTTTTTGTAAAGACGGGTGTCTCATCATGTTGCCTAGGCTAGTCTCGAACTCCTGGACTCAAGTGATCCTTCTGCCTTGGCCTCCCAAAATGTTGGGATTACAAGTGTGAACCACTACATGCTGCCTAATATATTTGTAAAGAAATTATTTATATTAGAATAGGTAGTAAACAAATGAACAAAATTCAAAATGTACAAAAGGATAGATAATGAAAATAAGTTTTTTATCATCTCTTCTCCCCTATTTGCCCAGTTTTCGCCTAAGGCTATCACTATTACTATTTTTGTGTGTGTATTTCCAGAGATTCTATGCATATACAAACTTACTTTTATTGTACTGTATTCACTATTCTGTTACCTTGCTTTTTTCACTTAAAATATATCTTGGAGATAGTTTATATCAAAACATATATAGCTGCCTTGTTGTCTTAACTGTAGAGGATTCCATTGTATAGTCAGGCTGTACTTTATTTATTTTTATTTTTTATTTTTTTGGAGACAGAGTCTCACTCTTCTCCCAGGCTGGAGTACAGCCTGGGATCTCAGCCCAGTTCAACCTCCACCTCCCGGGTTAAAACAATTCTCCTAGTTCAGGCTCCTGAGTAGCTAGGATTACAGATGCACACCACCACGCCCAGCTAATTTTTGTATTTTAGCAGAGACAGGGTTTCACCATGTTGGCCAGGCTGGTCTCGAACTCTTGACCTCAGGTGATCCACCTGCCTCAACCTCCCAAAGTGCTGGGATTACAGGTGTGAGTTACTGCGCCCGTCCATGCCATAATTTAAGTCAGTCTCCTATAAAGATTTAAATTGTTTTTAGTCTTTCTTTTTTTTGAGATGGAGTGTCACTCTTGTTGCCCAGGCTGGAGTGCAATAGCACAATCTTGACTCACCGCAACCTCCGCTTCCTGCGTTCAAGCAATTCTTCTGCCTCAGCCTCCCAAGTAGCTGGAATTATAGGCATGTGCCACCACACCTGGCTAATTTTGTATTTTAGCAGAGACAGGGTTTCTCCATGTTGGTCAGGCTGGCCTCGAACTCCCGACCTCAGGTGATCCACCCGCCTTGGCCTCCCAAAGTATTGGGATTACAGGTGTGAGCCACCGTGCCCGGCCAGTTTTTCTTTACAACAAAAATGCTTTAATGAATATCTTCATTATTTCATACATGGGGAAGTATATCTGTGGGACAGATTGCTAGAGGTGGAATTGCTGATTCCAAGGATGTATGCATTGTACTTTTTTTTTTTTTTTTTAAAAGACAGGGTCTTGCTCTGTCACTCAGGCTGGAGTTCAACTTACTATAACCTAGAACTCCTTGGCTCAAGCAATCCTCCTGCCTCAGCCTTCTGAGTAGCTAGGACTAAAGGTGTGTACCACCACGCCCGGCTAATTTGTAAATTTTTTTTTCTGTAGAGACTGGAGGTCTTGCTGTTTCCCAGACATGTCTCAAACTCCTGGCCTCAAGTGATCCTCCTGCCTCAGCCTCCCAAAGAGCTAGGATTACAGGAGTGACCTGCTGTGCCTGGCCTACATTATAAATTTTGATAGATACTACTAAATGGCTTTTCATGGAGAATAGAAACCAGTTTATATTCTCACCAGCAGTGTATGTGAGTAGCTGTTGCTTGCAACTTCATTAGCACTATGTTATCAGACTTTCGGATCTTTCCTGTTCTGATGGATGAAAGGTGGTATGTCATTGAGGTTTCAATTTACATTTCTCTTTAAGGCTTATTTCTCTTTCTATGTAAACTGGTGATATGCTCTGCGTACTTGCCTGTTGGATTGTTGGTCTTTTAAAAAATCAATTTGTTGGAGCTTTTTGTATATTGAAGAAAAAGGTCCTTTGTAATATGAATTGTGAATATTTCCCCCAATTTGTCATTTGTCTTTTGATTTTAATGTAGTTTAATAGAACTTAATTTCTTAATAGTGTCTTATGTAGTTTGTGTCACATACAGGCCCTTTCCACTTTACGATTATTTTAACTGATGGGTCTATTTCAAATCTTCTGTACATCCTTTGTGTTCAGATCTCACTTCCTACTTTAATGGGAAGACAGAAGCTATTAAGACTTACAACTTGCTCCTTTCCTTTTATTTGGAAAGGCATCCTGTTTCCTAAGTTGGTATTGATTTGTTATCTAATTCTCAGTGCCCTTATTATGTTTCAGGGATGTTGCCACATTGATTCTTTAACTTCTCCCTTGGTTCTAACTTCACATTAGCCATTTAGGTTCTTGTCTCTTGTGTTTGCCTATTTGTTTGTTTTAAAGAACCAGTTCTAGGTGTAGAAAAACAGACACTCGTACATTCGTGGTGGAAGTGCAGTCTTGGTACAGTCAATTTGGAGGGCAGTTTGAGAGTTAATATCTCTCAAACCTAAAAATGTATGTAGGCTTTGACCAAATTATTTCACTTTTTAGAAATGTACCCTATTGATATACCAAACATATATGAAAAGTATATGCAAAGATATGTTACCGCAGTATTTGTGGTAGAAGACTGGTAACTATCTTAGTTATATTTTTCAGTAGTTATGTATCCATCTATGTTTCCATGCCTTTAATGCAGCCATTAAAATTCACACCATTCTGGGGACTATTTTTTGCCATTTTTCTTTTCATTTTTAGAGACAGGATCTCCCACTGTTGCCCAGGCTGGCTCATTGCAGCCTCAAACTACCGGGCTCAAGCAATCCTCCCACTTCAGCCTCCCTGGTAGCTAGGACTACAGGTGCATTCTGCCATGCCTTGCTAATTGTTTTTTTTTTTTTTTTAGAGACAAAGGTCTTGCTATGTTGCCCAGGCTGGTCTCAAAATCCTGGCTTCAAGTGATCCTCCCACCTCAGCCTCCCAAAGTGTTGGGACTACAGGCGTGAGCCACGTTGCCTGGCCACTAATTAATTTTCTTTTAGAATTTTGAAGGAGTACACTGTTATCCAGTTTTGCTCTTGTTGCTCTTTTTCTTTTTCCTGTGTTCTTTTTTCTTTTTTTTTTTTTTTTTTTTTGAGATGGAGTCTTGCTCTGTCGCCCAGGCTGGAGTGTAGTGGCGCCATCTTGGGTCACTGCAAGCTCCGCCTCCCAGGTTCACGCCATTCTCCTGCCTCAGCCTCCCCAGCAGCTGGGACTACAGGCGCCCGCCGCCGCGCCCGGCTTATTTTTTGTTTTTTTTTTTTTTTTTTTTTTTTTTTTTTTTAGTAGAGATGGGGTTTCACCGTGTTAGCCAGGATGGTCTCCATCTCCTGACCTTGTGATCCTCCCGCGTTGGCCTCCCAAAGTGCTGGGATTACCGGTATGAGCCACCGCGCCTGGCCCCTTTTCCTCTGTTCTTTATGACTTTCTGTCCTGATCTGCCAGTTTTAAAAAAATATTTTTTCAGGCCGGGCGCGGTGGCTCAAGCCTGTAATCCCAGCTCTTTGGGAGGCCAAGACGGGCGGATCACGAGGTCAGGAGATCGAGACCATCCTGGCTAACACGGTGAAACCCCGTCTCTACTAAAAATACAAAAAAATTAGCCAGGCGTGGTAGTGGATGCCTGTAGTCCCAGCTACTCCGGAAGCTGAGGCAGGAGAATGGCGTGAACCTGGCCTGGGAGGCGGAGCTTGCAGTGACCCGAGATGGGGCCACTGCACTCCAGCCTGGAGTGCAAGACTCCGTCTCAAAAAAAAAAAAAAAAAATTTCTCTTTGTCGTTTTATCTACTGTTTGTAAAATTGTTTTTAACTTCCTCTTCCAACTCTTCTATTGAATTTTTAAATTCCTACTATTATTTTTAATTTCTAAGAACTGCTTTTACCCGTTTAAGAGTTTTTTTTAAATTATGAATTGTTGAATTTTATCAAATGCTTTTTCTATGTCTATTGAGATCATATGATATTTTCTCCTTTAATCCATTATGGTGGTAATTCTACAAAGTAGTATTTTAAATGTTTGATCACTCTTGAATACTTTGGATAAGCTTACATGATCATGCTTTTTTTACATTGCTGTGTTAGTTTGCTATTTTGTTCATGAGCTCATATTTTGTATATGTATCTATGTCCATGATTGAAATCAGTATGTAATTTTCCTTTGTTGTACTGCCCTTGTCTGGTTTTGGAATCAAGGTTATGCTGGTTTGATCAAAAGTTGGCTGGGGCTGCAAATTACACTGACAAAAGACAAATTAACAAGAGAAAAACAAAGTTTTTCTTTTCTTCAAAGTTTATTCATGGCACATACATAAGGAGAGCTCAGTGATGTGTAACTCAAAGAGGTAGTTAGAACTTGGGGTTACATAGCATCTTAGCAAAGAATAGTAATTTTTTAGAGAAGTGACAAGACAAAGGAAAAGGACATTGAGCTTCTAGGGGTAGCAAGTGTGGGAACACAAATATATGGGGAAACTAGGTAGATAAAGGCTAGTTAGCAAGGTTTGTTTGTGTTGACTCTCAGTGCCATCCTTTCTCCAGTGATGAGGCTTTTTATCTCCTTCCTGGTAAGGAAAGTGATTGGGGGACACTTTCACAAAGGTAGAGGAAAGGTGGATGTGGGGAGGGAGGCAGAGCACTTGTCCTGTGTCTGCTTTTTCTCAATTGCCTTCAGCACAAAATAACTCTTATGCCAGGGTAGCATACTCTGAACTCCTTCGTTAGAATTAACTAAAGGCATAGCATATAATTCTTTGGTACCACTTACCAGAGAAAGAAAGGGAAGGTGTAGGAATGAAGAGATCTGGCGGCGGCAGTGGCTGTCCAGGGTGGTGATGGAGGTGGGAGGCAGATGAAGATGGGAATGGAGGACCGAGTATGTGTAAGTCATTGATAGCAGTAAAAGTGACTATTGTCCCCAAAGCTTTCTTGTCCAATGCCTGTGAATTTCGAGGGTGGGAATAACGCACTCATGGTTATCATATGAAACCTATTTGGGGCAAGATAGTAGAAATAAAATGAACTGTGTAATCTGTCCACAATCTTGAGAATTTACCAACCCTTGGGAAAAATTAGCAAGTGCTTAAAGAGAAGAATATCAGTGTAAAGAAGCATGGACTACAAGTCTGTTAAGTGGTACAGGCAGTAATTACAACCATGAAACCACTCAGAAGAATGGTTTATCTCCAGGGATATAAAGGTAAAGCCTTATGTGGGAACCAGCATGTACTTTGGCATTAAAAGAAGAGAAGGGAAGGAGAACAGAAAGTAAATAGAAAGATTTTAATAGGAAGAAGACAGAACAGGCATTTTAAACTGAGGAAATTATATGCAAAAGTACAGGGGTGGAGTTGGGAAGGGACACCAGTGTTGAAGTATTCCTGTTACTTGTTGGTGTCATCATTCACCCTATCAACTGGTAGGAGAGCACCAGAAACCCAAGTCTTCTTAGACTCCTCCTCCCCATTAACTCAAAGGTAATATCCAGAAGAAACAACATTTTTGAAAGGAGAGTAAGAGTCATGACTCAGTTTTGAACCTAAGTGACCAGAATAATGGATTTTAAAAATATATGGGTAGGGGGGTAGTTTGAAGGAGACAATAATGAAGAGAGAGACTCCTTCCTTTAAAATAGGAATAAAGAAGCAAAAGGTAGGTGAATATACCAAGAACTTCCAATTAAAAGAAGAGGGAACTTGTAGTAATCTCCCTTCTGTGTGTTAGAGAATGCGGCTGCGTAGCTTTGTACCTTTTAGGACTTAACAAGGGTTAATTATAATCAACCGTTGGAACACACTGTTCTAAACGCAGTATTATTCACTTGCCACCTATTTTGGGAGTTCATGTATAAGCATATAAAATTACCATTAGACTGTTTCAAAGTGGTAGACCTATATTTTAAAGTAAGAGCATTTATTTTACATGTTTAAAATAAGGGATATATAAATCTTCCCTTTCTCCCTACTCACCTCTGCTCACCACAGGCAGTCATTGTTGACATCATCTTGTGCTTCATTCTAGAAAAATTTGGCATATATGTATATAATATACATTATGTGTTACATACAAGTATATGTTAACATATATATCTTGATAATGTATTTATACTATGTATCTTGAAACAATTTCATTTACATCTTTTAATTATGTAAAATCTTTTCTCTTTTCCTTTGGCCTCTGGCCCCATTTCCGATAGGGAAGTATACTATGGGGTTATAAATTCCAAATACCTGTTTTGTTTGTCTATCCAATTTTCTATTTCATTGTATTCACATTGGATTAAAGTTGCTTAAAACAGCAAAACATTTTCCTTTTTTATTTAAAATTTTTTGTCTTAAAAAGCATGAGGAGAAGGCATGGAAATATTAGTCACATTTCTTGGTATTCGATATTCCTGTGAGTAGTGTTTATTAGCTCATCTTTCTTGATTGGCATATCCTTACAGTTTCCTCCCACTAGAGGGCACCAGGATATTGTTTGTTTTTAGTGGTCTGTTTATGATGAACTTAGCATTAATTTTCATATGTTTTCTTATTTGTCCTGCATTATAATAGGAATTAAATCTTCATGCTGATGTCACTTTGTTAGAGATACATGGACAATTAAGGCACCTTCCCTGCAATCAATTGTGACTTCGAAGACTATTTTGTGCTTAATACTTAAGAAGAAAAGGAGAGGGGGAGCTTAGAGCAGTGGGAAATTCCAGAAGTAGACCCCTACCTATAGAATGAACTGGATTTTGAAAAAGAAGCCAAGATAATTCTGTGGGGAAAAATTTTTCTTTTCAACAAATGGTGCTGGAACAATTAGATACTGTTTGGGGGAAAGTGAACTTTGTTTCTGATCTCATTCCAAGTATAGAAGTTAACTTAAAATGGGTCATAGACTATAGAAAAAAACAAAGGAGAAAATCTTCATGACCTTGGGGTAGGCAAAACCTTCTTTGCACACAAAAAATACTATAAAAGAAAATGTTTTGATAGAGTTCTCCAAAATTAGAAACTTCTATTCAGAAGACACAGGTAAGTAAATAAAAAGGCAAGCACGGACTGGGAGAAAATATTCACAATACATATACAGAAAAATGACTGGTATTTAGAATTCATATAAAGAAATCTAAAACTCAGTAATAAGATAATCTAGTTTCTTAAATGGACAAATGATTTGAACAGACATAGCACAGTAGATACTATATGAATGCCAATAAACACATAAGATACTCAACACCACAAGAGAAGTGCAAATTAAAACCACAGTGAGATACTGCACACCTGCTAGAATGGCTAAAATTAAAAAGAGTGACAATAGCTACTACTGATGAGGATGTGGGACAATTGTAATGATCATACATTGCTGGTGGGAAACAGTTTATTTTTAATATATTCTTACCAGGTGATCCAGCAATTTCACCCTTACCTATGCATTTACCCAAGAAAATGAAGCCCATTGTTCACATGAAGACCTGTACACAAGTGTCCATGGCAGTTTGATTCATAATGGCCCCAAAGTGGAAACAACACCACATGTCCATCAATAAGTGAATGGATAAATAAAGTATGGTACACCCATGTAATGTGCTACTCAGCAGTAAAAAAGAATGAACTACACATGTAACAGTATGGATGAATCTCAAAAACATTAAATGAAAGAAGCTAGACATAAAAGAGTATTTTGATTCCATATGATTTGTATGACATTCCATAAAAGGCAAATCTATCTATAGTAACAGAACAGATCAGTGGTTGCCTCGGGTTGTGATAGTAGTGAGATGAGTCAGCAACAAAAGAGAAAATAAACTGAAGTAACCAAAAATTATAAGTGTTATGAAGGAAACAAAGCAGGTGGCAGTATGTATAAAGGCCCTAAGTTGGAAAAGAAGATTGTTGATGGAGTATAGTGAACAAAGGAGTGAGTGGTAGGGGAGATAAATAAGGGACCAGGTCATGTGGAAAGAGTCCTTAAAAGGGGCAGGAAGCGGGGAGGAAAAAAAAGAGTTCTTACTAACTTGACAGGGAACAGACTACAGCTCAAATAGAAATCCTTCCTTCAGCTGGGCATGGTGGCTCACACCTGTAATCCCAGCACTTTGGGAGGTCGAGGCAGGTGGATCACCTGAGGTCAGGAGTTCGAGACTATCCTGGCTAACATGGTGAAACCCCATCTCTACTAAAAATATGAAAATTAGCCAGGCATGGTGACAGGTGCCTGTAATCGCAGCTACTCGGGAGGTTGAGGCAGGAGAATCACTTGAACCCAGGAGGCAGAGGTTGCAGTGAGGTGAGATCATGCCACTGCACTCCAGCCTGGGCCACAGAAAAAAGAAAAATTTTTCCTTCAGTGGGAGAGGGTAAGAAGGAAGCTGTGCAAATGAGGTTTGCCTGGTGATTGGAAAGGGAGAGAGTTTACATCAGACATTTTTCTGTTTTCTTACATTTATTTTCTTTTTTATTTGTAAAGTAAGTCTGCCACCTGAAGGTGAAGAAGTTGAGGGGACAAACATACAATATTCTTTTTGGGAGAGGATAGGGGAGTATGTGCCAACTAAAGAAACTTTGTAAGATGACTAAAGAACTATTGATGCTCATTAGATGTTTGGGAAGGTGATTTTAATATGAAACCTGTCAGCTTAGTCACACATGGTTTTTCTTTTGCAACATGTAACTGCTTGGGCCCAAACATGGAATTAATAGTATAAGTCATCAGAATTTAGGTTTTGCCTGGCAAAAACAATGAAGAGAGTGAAAGTGGTGTTGTGGTTGGCTTGCTTTTGTCTAGACCATTGATCACTGAGTGAAGGTGTTTCCAGAGTCATTATCAAGATGGACAAGAAATCTAGGCTAGAAAAGGAGGAAAATGAAACTAGGAAAGAGTTCATGAATAGGAAGAGAATGATAGGATCATTGGCTGGAGAATACAGAATTATATACTGGGGCCATTTCTGCAAATGAAATGGTAGGATAGGAGGAAGTGATCTCAGAGTGACTTCCAGGTTTCCGAAATAGAGGCACAATTATTGACATAGGTAATCCTAGAGGAGGAAGAGCAGGTTTGGGGGGGTAAGATGATGGGTTCAGTTTTGGACAGGCTGTGTCTGAGGAACCTGTGGGATGTATAAGTGGAGATGTCCAATGAGCAATTAAGTTTATAGATCTGAGAGATCTGGGCTATAAGTAGAGATTTAGCAGTTATCAGCATATAGATGATAACTGAAACATGGTAACAGAAAAGATTATCAGAGAGGATTTGTGGGATAAGAGAAGGTAAGGGTGTGCAATTTCCTTTTTCCACAACCAGAGTGGTTGTGGTGGTGGTTGGTATTTGGTTTTGTTCCTTTTCCTTCAGTATTGTGTCTTGTTTTTCAAATAAATCCTAAGAAATACAACATGGAATGATGGTAAGAGCAGAGTTAAAGTCCTGTCTTTGCTATTTCCTACTATGTGCCTTGAGTAGTTAAACTTCTCAGAGCCTCAGTTTTTTCAACTGTTAAAAACAGTGGTATCAAAAGAATGAGAAGACAAACAACAGACGGAGAGAAAATATTTGCACAAGACCTATATGATAAAGGACTGTTATCTAAACTATGAAAAGAGCTCTTAATAATAAGGACACAAACAACCTGATTAAAAAGTGGGCAAAAGACATGAATAGACAACTCACCAAAGAAGATATATAGATGTCTAATAAGTATCTAAAAAGATGCTCAACATCATATGTCATTAGGGAAGTGCAAATTAAAACCATTTGAGATACCACTACTCATCTATTAAAATGCCAAAATTCAGAACACTGATAACACCAAATGCTAATGAGGATGTGGAGCAAAAGGAACTGATTCATTGGTGGGAATGCAATATTTTACAGCTACTTAAAGACAGTCTGGTAGTTTCCTAGAAAACTAAACATATTCTTACCATACAATCCAGCAATTCCATTTCTTGGTATTTACCTAAAGGAATTGAAAACTTCTATCCACACAAAAACCTGCTCACAGGTGTTTATAGCAGCTTTATTTATAATTGCCGAAATTCGGAAGCAATTTTAAAGATGTTCTTCAGTAGGTGAGTGGGTAAATAAACTGTGGTACATCCACACAATGGAATATTATTCAGTGCTAAAAAGAAATTAGTGATCAAGTCGTGAAAACATATGATAGAAGCTGAAATGCATATTACTGAGTGAAGTAAGCCAACCTGAAAAGGCTACATACTGTATGATTCCAAATATATGACCTTCTGGTAGAGGAAAAATATGGAGACAGTGAAACGATCAGTGGTTGCCAGGGGCTGGGAGAAGGGAAGGATAAATAGGCAAAGCAGAGAAGATTTTTAGGGCCGTGAAATCATCCTGTATAATGCTACAATGATGGTACACATCATTATACATTTGTCTAAACTCATAGAATGCATAACACCAAGAGGGAACCCAAATGTAAACTGTGGACTTTGGGTGATAAAGATGTGTCAGTGTAGGCTTATGGATTGACTGTAACAGATGTACCACTCTGGTGCAGGTTGTTGACAGCGGGGAAAACTATGTCTGTGAGGGGCAGAGGGAATGTGGGAACTCTCTGACTTTCTCCTCAATTTTGCCGTGAACCTAAAACTGCTCTTTAAAAGTCTATTTTTAAAAACAGAACAGCTGTGATAAGAAACTGCATGGAGACAGGTCAAATAACTAAGGACTACTGGTCTAAATTCAAAATCACCCTCAGCTGTATAGGTATTTATGTGTTCACTTGCGGCTTAGCTTACTGTTGCTTAATGGGAAAGTTTTGCTTCCCTTCCTCACCTCTGTTTTTTGTTTTTTTGTTTTTGTTTTTGTTTTTTTTTTTTACAGGGATAGTAAACAATTACAGTCCTTGGAAAGATTGAATTATAGCTTAATGAATGTACAGATACAAATGTCTGGATTTTTATATTGCTAGGGGTAGAAATGACGAGGGAAGACACGCAACCCCCACAATTAAAAGGTGTTTATTTCACTATTCTAAGGAATATTTGAATCTCCTTTCAGTTGTATCCCTTACCTTGTTTACTTTACACCCAAGTGGCATTTCGTACCTTAAAGCTTTTCAGATAGATATTACAGTATCAATCTACTTTGCGTACCGGGACCTCCTTCCCCTGTGGATTCCAAAACAATTTCTGAAAACATGGGAGAAGGATCTTCAGTTATACCCACGTATATGAAATAGCATATGTCTGGATGAAAGATACGTCTGGAAATTTATCCTACAGATATTCTCACACATGTGGAATATTCACTACAGCATTATACATTCATACGTAGAATGCATTACATTCACATGTGGAAGCATATTCACTACAGCATTATATCACAGTGATAAATAGCACAGGGTAGGAGCAATCTAAATGTCCATTGGCAGGGAACTGGTTAAATACATATTGGTATATCTATAAAATAGAACAATGTGCAGAAGTTAAAAAGAGTGAGGCAACTCTGTATATGGATAGTGAAAGTCTTCAAGATAATGTTGAGGGGGAAAACTGGATGCAGAACTACATGTATGATATGCTACCATCTGTGTAGAAAAAGAAACATTACCCCCCACACACACACACACACACACGCTTTTATGAAAAGAAGTCTCTAGAAGAATGCACAAGTAAGATTTCTCTCTGGAGAGGATATTCAGGTGCTGAAGGAAAAGGGTAGAGACTTTTCACTGTATACTCTTTATATCTCTTGAACTTTGTGCCATAGTTAAAAACAAATGAAGAAATAAAATTCAGATTTTAAAAACCTTTCTTATAGGATTGTCACGAGGATTAAATGAGTCATGTATATAATCTAATGCATTGCCTGGCATCTAGTTAAGTATATAATACTTACTAAATATGATACTTACTAGCCTTTGTTTCTGTCCCTTCCCCTCCAGTTCCATAATTGCTGTTTGGAGGGTTCACAGGGTTTATTTTCTTCACCTAGGCCAAGGATTGTTAACCTGAATGGATCAATGAACCTTTGAAATTGCAAATTTTGTGTAAGCATATGCTTATTCCAGACTTCCTAGATTCTAGAGAGAAGAGGGTCTGTGACTTTAATCAGATTTGCTAAGGAAGGGAAGGTCCCATGGCCCTAAAAAGTTAAAACACACTAACCTAAGCTGTTTTGCTATTTTATGTTTCTTTCCACCAGAAAATACTCTGCTGTCAGATCGTTTTCCCTTTATAGCTAGGAAAAGACTCTGGTTGACTTTTTTTCCTCGTAACTTTTATCTTTTCTAAATATATCATGTCTGGGCAAGTAATTTAAACTTTCTAGGTCTCAACTTCTTAACTGTAAAAAGAAGTGATTGATCTGGACAAATTCAAAGGTTCCCTTCATCTTGAAAATGTTTTGATTCTATCTAGGTTTACTATGTATGGACTTTAAAAATTAGAAATATTGTCATAAACCAAGAAAAACCCTTATGCTAAGAATAATCTTTAGGTAGAGGCCTAAATCTTGACTGAGGGATAAAATTGGAGGTTTGTATATACAAATATAAGAACATATGCCAGGCTGGGCATGGTGGCTCATGCCTGTAATCCCAGCACTTGGGAAGGCTGAGGCGAGAGAATCACCTGAGGTCAGGAGTTCAAGACTAGCCTGGCCAACATGGTGAAACCCCATCTCTACCAAAAAAAAAAAAAAACCCACAAAAATTAGCCAGGCATGGTGGCACATGCCTGTAATCCCAGCTACTCAGGAGGCTGAGTGAGGCAGGAGATTCGCTTGAACCTGGGAAGCGGAGGTTGTAGTGAGCTGAGATGGCGCCATTGCATTCCAGCCTGGGCAACAATGCAAGACTGTGTTTCAAAAAAAAAAAAAAAAAAAAGCATATGCCAACCTGATTCCATATGGAACAGTCATGGTTTATTTTCATACCAGCAATAAAGCTACCTTACTAAAGAAATAGGGCTATGTAAGATGCCCTAGTAGTCCTGTTGACATCTCTGTAAAATCTCTCCCATCTCAAGGTCTTTTCTCTGCTTTGTTTTGGGAAAAGGGGAGAACAGTAGAACCAGTGAGTTGTAGTTCTACACTAATAAAAAATGCCTCTATCAATATTGATCATTATCTGTTACTTGATTGAAGTCCAGATCATAGTTCTTATTTATGAAAAATCAATCTGCATACTTTAACTCAGATGTACATTTAGTTATTCATATTATTGTACAACTCAATTACTCAGAAACATTTGTCCCAAATTTATACTGTGGTCATTTTTGCTTATTGCTTCAAAAGGCTTTATAGAAGATGGGATTCTTGACCTACAAGGCAGTTCAGGGTTAATACATTCAACAAGCATATGAAGATAAAGGCATTTCAGATAAAGCATGCAGAGGTACCTGGATTCAGGTTTTAGCTATGTGTCTTATGAGCTCTGATCTTGGGTCAGTCACTTATCCTGTCCATACTTGTTTCCTCAGTTGTGAAATGGTGATAATAAAAGCACCTACTTATAGCATTATAAGGATTAAATGAGATAATACATGCCAAAATAACATAATATTTGGAATGTAGAAAGCATTCAACAATGTAGTCTTCTTTTTTTTTTTTTTTTTTTTCTCCAGATGGAGTCTCACTTTTGTCACCCAGGCTGGAGTGCAATGGTGTGGTCTCAGCTTACTGCAACCTCCGCCTCCCGGGTTCAAGGGATTCTCTCACCTCAGCCTCTCGAGTGGCTGGGACTACAGGCGCGTTGTGCCACCACACCTGACTAATTTTTGTATTTTTAGTAGAGACAGGGTTTCACTATGTTGGCCAGGCTGGTCTCGAACTCCTGACCTTGTGATCCTCCTGCCTCGGCCTTCCAAAGTGCTGGGATTACAGGTGTGAGCCATTGCACCCAGCCTCCTTCATTTTCTTTTCTTTCTTTTTCTTTCTTTTTTTCTTTTTTTATCTTTTAGAGATGGAGTTTTGCTCTGTTACTCAGGCTCTCAGCTCACTGCAATCTCTGTCTCCCAGGTTCAAGTGCTTCTCCTGCCTCAGCTTCCTGAGTAGCTGGGATTACAGGCTCCCACCACGATGCCCCGCTAATTTTTGTATATTTAGTAGAGACAGAGTTTCACCATGTTGACCAGGCTGGTCTTGAACTTCTGACCTCAGGTGATCCACCCTCCTCGGTCTCCCGAAGTGCTGGGATTACAAGCGTGAGCCACTGCGCCCGGTCCCGGCCTAATTTCTTTTTTAAAAGCAAACAATTCATCCTTAAGTATTAGAAATAGCATAAATTTTATTTTATTCTAGAATATTATTAAATTCTAAAATAGCAGTTTTAAATGATTTTAAATTTATGAAAGTGGAAAAAATTTTGAATTTTATTTTAAAACAAGTCAAAGATACTTATTTTTGGTGTTTCCGCATAGGCATAAAGAACACTTTTGGATTTCAAAAATAACAATTTATTGGATGATAGTGAAGTTACAGAGATTATAGTAGGTATAGCTGGAGATACCAGCAGGAACATAGTAGAAATAATAAGCCAAAAGCACATTTATTTATACTGTAACCAATCTCCTTGGAAAGTCTTTAGAAAACACAAAAATATGCAAGCATACATTCCATTTATTCAGCCTGATGACATCATCACACATATAGCCTCTGGAAAACCCCACTCTACACTCAAGAGAGAATGAAAAGTGAAAAAGACAAATGACATTTTAGTATTATGAAGATGCTTTTGACCTCAAAAGCCCCTGAATCAAAGGGGAAGGTGAAAAGGAAATCCCCGTTGGCAATGGTAGAGGCTATGGAAGATTGGGTCTTGCAAAATTTATTAGAAGACATTTCTGAAGAGAAGACCTTCTGAGGCACCCCTTTGCAGGTAAAAAGCATTCATATCCTGTTTCTCCACAAAGCTTTTGTTAATCACCAGACCTCACAGTGGTCTTGCAGCACCTCTTAAAGCAGTGGTTCTCAAAATGTGGTCCGTGGACTCCCGGGAGTCCCTGATACTCTTTTTCAAGGTCTGTGAGGTCAGAGCTGTTTTCATAATAATACTAAGGTGTTTGCCTTTTCTATTGTGTTGACATTTTGCACTAATGGTATGTAAGCAATGATAGGTAAGTAATTAATAACCATTAGTTACTGTATTTGTCATTGGTGTGTACTTGCAGATAACATCTTTCTTCCAGTTTCACTTAGAATGTCTTTGATGAAGCCATTAAAATGATTAGTTTTATTAAATATCAATCCTGGAGTATAATTTTTTTTTTAATGAAATGGGAAGTACACATAAAGTACTTCGGCTGCATGCTGAAATATAATGGTTGTCTTGAGGGAAAGCTTTCCTGATTGTTTGAATTGCAAAGTGCACTAGCCTCCTTTTTTTAATTGTGTATCTCTTTTACTTTACAGAGAGACCATGGTTATTCAGGTTTGGGCATCTGGCAGATACTTTCTTGAAAATGAATGAAGTGATCCTGTCTCAAGGAAACTGACAGTATTTGTTGTCATTGATAAAATTCAAGCTTTCAAGTGAAAATTAGAATTTTGGAAAACCCAAACCCGCCACCATGAGCTTGACAGCTTCCAGTCAAGCTGTCCCCAGTGTAGACCTCGTATTTGAGCTCCAGACTCTCACGTCTACCTATCTATATATATACTGTGTCCACATAAATGTTTCATATTCTAAATTTAACATGTTCACAATGGAATTTTTTATTTCTCCCACAAAACTTTCTCTCTTTCACCCTGCCCCAATTTTTCTCATCTTAGTAAATCACCTCCAACCCAATTGTTCAAACTAGAATTGAAGTCATTATTTCTTTTTCCTCACCTCCTACTTCCAATCCGTTAGCAAGTCTTGTGAGTTCTGCCGTCAAGATTACCTCAGATCTGCCTGCTTTTCTCCACCTTTGCTATCAGCCTATTCCAGGTTACCATCATCTTGCGCTTGATCTACTGCATCAGGTTTCTCATTGGTCTTCCCTTCATGCCTGTCTCTAATCCATTTTCCACACAGCAGCAGATGTAAATAGAAATTATTTTATGTCACTCCATTGCTTAAAATCGTTTAATAATGCCCATTATACATAGAATAAAATTCAAATTCCTTAGCTTATAAGGCCTTTCATGTTTAGGCCTTTACCTCCTCATTCTTTTTTTTTATTTATTTATTTTTTTTTTTTTTGAGACAGAGTTTTTCTCTCATTGCCCAGGCTGGAATGCAATGGTGTGGTCTTGGCTCACTGCAGCCTCCGCCTCCCGGGTTCAAGCGATTCTCCTGCCTCAGCCTCATGAGTAGCTGGGTACAGGTGCCTGCCACCACACCTGGCTAATTTTTGTATATTTTTAGTAGAGATGGGGTTTCACCGTGTTGGCCAGGCTGGTCTCGAACTCCTGACCTTATGGATCTGCCTGCTTTAGCCTCCCAAAGTGCTGGGATTACAGGTGTGAGCCACCATGCCCGGCCATTCTTTACAACCTCATTCTCCCTTTCATTCACTAAATTCCAGCCATACAAGTAATCTTTCTATTCCTTAAACATGCCAAGTTCTTTCTTACATCAGGGGTTTTGCAATTACTATTTTCTTTCTTTCATATAGCAAGCTTTCTCTCATCCCTCTGGTCCTAGTTCAAATGTTATCACCTTAAAACTGCCTTTCTTGATTATTCTATCTAAGGTAGTTTCTTCCTTTTATACCTTATTTAGCCTCTTGGTCATTTCCTGTATAACACTTAGCATAAATTTAATTATTTCATCTATCTATTTACTTAATTTTTTCTCCATCTCCCTTATTAGATAAAAATAAGCAAATAATTTTAGATGTGTTAAGATGGAGGTGCCTATAGGAATATCATAGAGTGACGCCATCTAGTAGGCCACTGTCTGGAACTTAAGCTCAGAGGGAGATGTTATTAATAGATACAGAGTTTTGGAAATTATGTGTACGTTAATAGTAAATGAAGCCATGGATACAGGTAAGAGGAAGATTTGACTGAAGAGGACACGGAGACTAGAATAGAATCTTCAAGAATTCCCACATTTGAGGGACCAAAAAAAGAAGCCCAAAGGAAACTGAGAATGAAGATATCTTGGAGATAAAAGGAAATATGAGTATAATATCAGAAAAGCCAAAGGAAGAGAGTCTTTCAAGGAAGAAATATTAATAACTATGTCAAAATCCTGAGAAGTAAAGTAAGCTGAGAAGTATCCAATAGGTGTAGCAACAAGAACGTAGTAACCACGGCATGAATAATTTCAGTGGATTGGCAAGACAAGACAGACCATAATAGATTGAGGACTAAATGGAAGGTGAAGAGTTATGGATATACTGTAGTAAGTTTAGAAAGCCAAGGAGTTTGGCATTGAAGGCAATCCCCAAGAAGGTGAGAGAGAATTTGATCCAGAGCACTGGTGGAAAGATAGATTTTGATGGGAAGAGAGGCTCTTCCATTAAAACAGGAGGGAGATAGAAGATGGATGTGGGGAAGTTTATAGGTTTGAGTATCAAGAAGTTGGAAAAGAAATTGTTTCCATTTAATGATTTTGGTTTTTTCTGTAAAATAAGAGTAGAAGTAATATACTGAGAGTAAGGGGTGTTATAGCTGGACATTTGAGAAAAGTATAGAACATTATGACAGCTGGTATGGAGACGAGAAGAAAGGGCTGAGTAAGGAAATGTAACAGGATTACTAGGTTGTATTGACCTGTGTATCTGGGTTGTTTTCAGCAGCAGAACAGTCCAGGCGTAGGCATGACCATTTGGTAATGGTAGTCTGCCTATGTATGGTCCGTTGCAAGTCTTCACTGTGGATGACATTGAGTAAGACTTGCTCTTGCAACCGAACATAGACTCTGGTTAACACTACAGTGTCACCATTGCATTAAGGAGATAGACTGAACTTCCTTCCACTTTCTCTGTCGCTGCTAGACTTGGCAGAAGATTTTGACTAGAGCATCTTTACCTTGTAGAGAACTGCACTTAGAAGCAAAGTTGAAGTGATTTATGGACCTCACAGAAGGGATTTTAGCTCCTGTAGGAAATAATTGGCTCATGACCTTTAAAATTAGAGGAAATTTGCCTTGGAATCATCTAGAGCAAGTGAACACAGCAGCACAGTCAGTCCTCATTATTTTCAGATTCCGTATTTGCAAATTTGCCTAGTCAGTAAAATTTATTTGTAACCCCAAATGAATACCCCTGATCCTTTTGGGGTCATAGACATGCACAGAATGGTGAAAAATTTGTGTCACCTGACATGCATTAAGCAAAAATTGTCCTGGAATACAAACCTTCAAGAAGACCTACAGAGCTGAGGTCAAACATGACAATGGTCTGCCTTCCTGTTTCATCCTTCATACTGTAAACAAGTGTCCTGTTCATAATCTGTTTAGTGCCATATATTTTTGAATTTTTGTGCTTTGTTTTAGTGATTGCACTGTGTAAAATGGTCCCCAGGTGTCATGGTAAAGTGTTGTCTAGTGTTCTTAAGCCCAAAAAGGCTGTGATGTGTGTTACTGAGAAAATGTGTGTTAGATCAGCTTAGTTCAGACATGAGTTATAGTGCTGTTAGCTCTGGGTTCAATGATAATGTACCAAAATACATTAAATAAGATGTCTTTAAACAGAAACACATATAAAACAAGATTATCTGTTGACACAAATGCTGAGAATCACATGCACCTAACCTTGTATTTTTCCTAGGAGCAATGGTTCAGTGTTGGCAAATTCAGTGTTCATGGCAACTTTATAGAATGTAAGTAACTACCTCAAATAATAAGAATCAACGTATTTTATATATTTATTTTGGAGGACCTTAAAGTATCTTACAGACATTAGCTCATTCATCAACACAGCTTCCGGAAATTGGCTGCTAGAGAATGAGTTGTTATTTGGAGGATAAGGGAAAATTCACTCTGTAGGTCTCCCTTAAGGTTTGTATTCTAGGACAATTTTTGCTTCTTAAGTAGACAGTATTTACCCTTGGAGGTAAAAAGATCTGCTTGCTAATTATGGTTATGTTTGATTGATTTGCTTTGGAACTAATTGGAATATTCCCTATTTGACTTCAATGGGGAAAGGTTAAAAGGTAAAGCATTTTGGAAAGCAGTCAGAACTTTTTGGCAGAAAAGTACCAGGTAGAGAGAAATAATCATAGCGGTTATTATCACAAATGTAAAAAAGGTAATGATATAAATTGCTGGATACATATTTGAATGTGTTATGTTGAAAATGGCTACTCACATATATATTATAGGAACTTTTCTCTCCTTCAACTCGGCATTCAAACCTTTGTCTAGATCCTGCTAATTTTTCCTTTATACGATTTCTCAAATTTGTTCCTTCTTTTTGATTAATATAGTGATAATCTGGAAATCCAGACTTAAAGCATTTTCAAAGTTGACCTTAAAGTTGCTCTCATTTCTTTCAGCCACATTTTCCCTTGAATGTAAGAGTTACACAGTAATAAACCATCTTCCTTAAGCATATTTTTATCACATTCTGCAGAGATATTACTGCCCTACTTAGAAACTTTCAGTGGCTGCTAGTTGTCTATTTTTAAATTACTATAAACCACTGTCTCTTCATGTTCCTCAATTCTCCTACAGCCTTTCCACCCTACCCCCTATAATTGATGTCATCTCATAATTTATTGTGTGTGCAGGGGAACCTCTAGGTGTTAATTCCTTCATCTTATTATAACCAAATCTATAAAGCTGCCTGTGTCTATTCCTTTTTTCACTTCCATTGCAAAGGAAAGAAGTATTAGAACATGGGCATCTTTGATGAGGGGCATTATTTTGTCTACCACACATTTCTTTTTTCTTCTCAATATAAGAGCAATGTATCCTCATTCCAGAAAAATTAGAAAACAGACCAGCAATTTAGGAACTGTGTAGGCCCTGTTGATCTCCTAATGGAAATAGAGATCCTTAGTTCATGTTGATTAAGAAGGGAGGGTCTCTGATTACTTAAGGCCTTTAAGATACTCCAAAAGTTTGTCAAAAGTCATAGAGAAGAAAAGTGTCACCTTCCACATAAAATCCATGGGGAAAAGGAGTACTGTAAGACTCTTGGCAAGGTATTTAGTTTCTCTAGGTCTTGGCTTCTTTATCCTTAAAATAAGAAATTGAATTAGCTGATTTTTAAAATTATTGTCTTTTAATATATAAAGGCTGGTACCTACATTCTGCTAAAAATCAAAAGAGATAAATAGATAACAAACATAGGTTTGCTGGTTTTTTAATCAAATCAATGTATAGTGTTATTTCGGGATTCAGTCAGTTACATTTTCAGTCATGAAAGACAAGGAAAGACTGAGAAGCTATCACAGATTGGAGGATACCAAGGAGGACAACCAAAAGCAATGTGGGATCCTGGATGGGATACTGGAACTGAAAAGGGATATTAGTGGAAAAACTGGTGAAATCTAGCTAAAGCCTGCAGTTTAGTTAATAGTTAATAGTATTACACCAACGTGAATTTCTTAGTTTTGATAATTGCTGTGATTTTACAAGAAGTTAACCTTAGAGGATGCTAGGTGAAGTACATATGGAAACTCTGTGCACTATTTTTGCAAGTTGTTTCTAAGTCTAAAATTATTTCAAAAGAAAATGTTTTTTATTAATAAGAGTGGGAAAGCAAGCCACAGAGGGAGAGAAGTTGTTTGCAAGATTTATAACTGCAAAGAACTCAAAATCAGAATATATAAATAACTCATACAAATCAGTAAAGACTGACAACCCAGTAGAAAAACAGGCAAAAGACTTGACTCTTCACATAAGAGGATGTCCAAGTAGCCAATAAGCATATAAAAATGTGCTTGGTGGGCTGGGCACGGTGGCTCACGCCTGTAATCCCAGCACTTTGGGACGCTGAGGTGGGTGGATCACCAGGTCAGGAGATCTAGACCATCCTGGCTAGCACGGTGAAACCCCGTCTCTACTAAAAATACTAAAACTTAGCTGGGCGTGGTGGCGGGCACCTGTAGTCCCAGCTACTTGGGAGGCTGAGGCAGGAGAATGGCGTGAGCCCGGGAGGTGGAGCTTGCAGTGAGCTGAGATCCTGCCACTGCACTCCAGTCTGGGTGACAGGGCGAGACTCCGTCTCAAAAAAAAAAAAAAAGAAAAAGAATTGAAAGTGGGGCCTCAAATAGATATTTGCACATCACTGTTGATACCAGCGCTGTTCACAATAGCCAAAACTGGAAACAACATGAATGTCTATTGACAGATGAATGGATAAACAAAATATGGCAGAGACATAAAATGGAATATTATTCAGCTTTAAAAAGGAATGAGGCTGGGCACGGTGGCTCACGCCTGTAATCCCAGCACTTTGGGAGGCTGAGGCAGGCAGATCACGAGGTCAGAAGATTGAGACCATCCTGGCTAACATGATGAAACCCCGTCTCTACTAAACATATAAAAATTAGCCAGGCGTGGTGGCAGGCGCCTGTAGTCCCAGCTACTTGGGAGGCTGAGGCAAGAGAATGACGTGAACCCTGGAGGTGGAGCTTGCTGTGAGCAGAGATCGCGCTACTGCACTCCAGCCTGGGCGACAGAGCGAGACTCCGTCTCAAAAAAAAAAAAAAAAAAAGGAATGAAATTCTGCCATATGCTACAACATGGAGGATCCTGGAGAACATTATGCTAAGTGAAATGTCAGTCACAAAAGGACAAATTGATTGTATGATTCCACCTATATAAGTTACCCAATGTAGTCAAATTCAGAGACAGAAAGCAGAGCATTGGTTACCAGGGGCTGGAGGGAAAGGAGAATGAGGAATTGTTGTTTAATGGGTATAGAGTTGCAGTTTCAGATAATGAAGAAGTTGTGGAGATGGATGGTGGTGATGGTTGCACAGCAATGTGAATGTACTTAATGCCACTGAACTGTATACTTAAAAATGTTTAAAGTGGTAAATCTTATGTACTTTTACCACAATTTTTTTTTAAGTGGTTGTATTGGTAATGGTAGTGGTGGTAGTAAGATATAGATGAAAACCACAATGTGACACCATTATCTGGAAAGGCTAAAATGACACAGATCAAGGATCTGAAGCAACTGGAATACCGATATCTTGCTGGTAGGAATATAAACTAGAACAAGTATTTTTGGAAAATTGTTTGACATTATCTAGCTGAACATATGCATACCTCATAACCTAGCAGTTCCCCTCCTAGATATATATCCAGTAGAAATATTTTCATATGGGTACCGAAAGTCATACAAGAATGTTCATAGCAACATTATTTTTTTATAGTCTCCAAGCTGAAAACAACCAAAAAGCCCATCAACAGAAAAAATGGATTCAGTAAATTGTGGCTGTTCATGCAATGGGATACTTTCCCACAATATAAATAAAACTTCTAGTAAGCGCAACAAACTTGGACAATTCTTAAAAATACATTAAGCAGAAAAAAAAGACACCTTAAATAAGTATTTTATGATGTTTATATCGGGTTCAAAAATAGGCAGAACTGATCACTGGTGACAAGACTCAGGACAGAGATTACCTTTGGGGAGGAGTGAGGGTAACAACTGATAGGCGACCTATGAGAAGGCTCTAGAGTACTGGGAATGTTTTAGTTTCTTATCTGTGTAGTGGTTGCATAGGTGTGTTAACTTTTGAAATTTTATCAAGCTGTAGCTTTTTTATTTGTGTACTTTTGTAACTAAGTTATGCTTCAATAAAAAGTTTATTTTAAAAAAGAATATAGCGAGAAGCACACGTTCTACATTCATTTAATGGCATTATGTTTCATTATTTAACCCCCAACCTCCAGCTCAGTGATAAAACTGAGGGCCCTGAATGCAAATTCCTTCCCACTCTTATTCTTGTTTTGAAGTTTAAGAACAAGTTTTCAAGTTTAAGCTTGACTTTTCTTTGAGAACAGTTTTAGCTAGAGGTGCTAACTATGCAGCAAACTGAACCCTGACCTAAGTGGAGCTCTGATTAGCTGGGTCAGGGAAATTGAGAATTTAAGTCCATACTCCACTCCTGGATTCTGCAGGTCTTAGGGAGTAGAGAAGGTAGCTTGGTGACTGCTTTAGAATACTGTAATCTTTGTATTACTTAATCGTTTATTTGAGAAACACTGGATTAGTCAGTGGCGAGGAGGTACATTTAGTTTATACTAAGCATAATTTTATTACAGTGATGTTTCTATTTAAAGTTTTGTTAATTTTTACTCATACCCTGTTGTCTTTTCCTTCCTTTTACTCTTCAGCTACCTATTCTATATTTAATTCATTTTAGGCTTTCCCTGAGCTAGCTAACTATTTTTTTTTTAGATGGAGTTTTGCTCTTGTTGCCCAAGCTGGAGTGCAATGGCACGATCTTGGCTCACTGCAACCTCTGCCTCATGGGTTCGAGTGATTCTCCTGCCTCAGCCTTCCCGAGTAGCTGGGATTACAGGCATGTACCACCAGGCTCGGCTAATTTTGTATTTTTAGTAGAGACGGAGTTTCTCCATTTTGGTCAGGCTGGTCTCGAACTCCCGACCTCAGGTGATCTGCCTGCCTCAGCCTCCCAAAGTGCTGGGATTACAGGCCTGAGCCACCATGCCCGGCCACTATTCTTTAAATCATATATCCATCTAGCACACATATTAATATCTGCTAGGCACTTGGAATACAAAATAAGACATATAACTTCTGTCCTCAGATTGCTTGCAGTACCAGTGTGGAAAGAGACAAATGATCAATTATAGTATCAATGCTGACATGCACTGTGATAGAGATCAGTCTGGGGGATTACTCAGCAATTCGTGTAATTGTTTCTTAACCTAGACCAGGAACTGGAAATGTCTACTGAAGGAAATTACAGCTAATCTATAAATTTTGAAAGACGCGTGTGTGTGTGTGTGTATGTGTGTGCATGCATATGCCTATGTGTGCTTTCATTCAGAGTGGGAAGGTAAGGGAATGTAGAGAGCCAAGGCTCCAGAGATATGCAGAGACCAAGTCATGAAAGGTCTTATGTGTCATCATGCTAAGGAGTTTCGATTTTATTTTGAGGATAGTGAGGAGTAACTGGGGTGTTATAAACAAAGAAGTGATATGGCATGTGTAAATGAATTTAATGAATTGAAGTAGGCTGTTACATGAATGGAATTATCTAGGTAAACTTTTACTTCTCAAAGTGTTGTCCCAGCCGTATTGTCATCATCTGAGAGCTGTTCAAAATGTAGAATTTTGGGACCTACTCCAGACTTTCTAAATCAGAATGGGCATTTTATTTTAACAAGATCTTCACATGATTTATATGCACATTCAAGTTTGAAAAGCACTGATTTAGACAGATAATGATGATGGTCAGGCTTTATACCGCTGGTCTGAGGAAGATAGGACAGATTGCAAGAGATATTACGGAGTACATGTTCTTCCCTCTATTTGGAATACTCTTCTCAATTCCCCTCCAACACACACCCGGTAACTCCCACTTATCCTTTATCTTTCTGCTTAAATGGAGCTTCTCTGATGCCACGGCCCCAATACACATAATTGGTGCCCTTGCCATATACTCCCATGTACTTACATTATCATTTCTCACACTTTTTTATACTTATTTAATTGCCTCTCTCCTTGTACTGTAAGCACCACAAAGATAAAGATCATTTTTCTGTGGTACTTGGCACATGGTAGGCACCCAGTAAATATTTGTGATTTGATTAAATGAATGAATTCTTCATGTATAAGAAGAGAAAATGGATTTGGGTATGTTGGAGAGAAGGATGTACATGCTGTAATTGTTAACAATAATAGTTATTTTATGTATGTGTGTGTGTTTGTTTATTTATTTTTGGACACCCGGTCTTCTTCTTTCTCCCAGACAGAGTGCAGTGGCATGATCATAGATCATTGTAACTTCAAACTCTTGGGCTCTATCCTCCCATCTCAACCTCCCCAGTAGCCAGGACTACAGGCACACACCACTATGTCTGTCTAATTTTGTTTTTTTTTTTAAGAGACAGGGTTTTGCTATGTTGCTCAGGCAGAATAATAGTAAATTTTAAATAGCACTAATAAGTTCCAGGTGCTAAGTGCTTTATCCATATTTATTTGATTATCCCAGTAATCCTATAGGATACTCTTAATATCCCTATTTTACAGATGAGAAAACTGAGGCACAAAAAGGATGAGTAATTTGCCTAAGGTTATGCTGTTGGTAAGAAGTGAGATTCAAACCAGGCAGTTGAGTACTACTCTGCTCTATCTAGTTTTGGACAAAATAGCTTCCTGGTGCTTAGTGTTTTATATGTATTAGTTATTTAATCTTTATAAAACCAATGTGTAGAAGATACTATTATCCTGATTTACAGACAAAGAAACAAAGGTTCAAAAAGATTGTGTAGCCTGAGGATACACAGCTAGTAAGTGATGAAGCTGGCCTTCAAACCCAAGTCTATTCAACTTTAAAAGCCTATAGTCTTTACCTGTAATGATGATGCTTCCATGTTGAGTCCAAAAAATACCTGTGAGGTATGAATTTTAGATTACTGAGGAACTGATAAGTAAGATACCTAACATCATTTAGGTTGTGAGATAGGGAGAAGGGCTCAACAATGCCGGTGTCTGTGGTAGCACTGGCATTTTGAGTTTGAAGGAGTAAGGGAGATTTAAGGTCCAGCAATTCCAGCCAGTCTCATACTTGACCACATTGAGCTTTGAACTCAGGTGGTTAGGAACTTTAGCCTCCATAATAAGCTGAAACTTAGGTGACTAAGGAATAGTTATTGGTTTTGGTTTTTTTTATGGTCTCAGAGAATCCAGATGGATTGGAAATAGTGTCAGAACTGGAAGGAACCAGTTCTAACCTTCTACAGTTCACTCTTCCTTACCTCCCTCTCATTTTATGATAAGGAGATTGAAGAAGGGTAATTAGGTGATTTGCCAAGGTCCAATAAAACAAAGCCAGGAAAAGAAGGCAGGGTCACATTCCTGTATTCCTTGCCCTGTGCCTTATCTCTATGTTCCAGATTCATACCTTTTGATTAAAACTGTTCAGCCATTATAGTAACATCTTCATTGCCTGGTTGTTTTTTAGCTTTGAGCCCTAAAGAGTAACTTTTTGTCCCTTCCCCTTTGGCCCTAAGCACATACTCACTGACTTCAGATCATCCGGCAGGCCATGTGCCCTCATGGATGACGATAGTATAGAGTCGTCACTTGTGGGAATACAACTGGCACAGAGGATTTTGAGCTGTTTTTCGAGTTAAGATTCTTCTGAGCTATTCAGGTACTTGGTCAATTTTTGTACAACAGAAAGCTGCAGGAGCCGATACAGTTTGCATAACTTTTTTTTGAAGTTGCCAACTCCTCACCTACATGTTAAGGGTAATATAATCATATGCAGTGGTCTCATTCCTGCCCTGGCTATAGGTGTATCTTCTAAGGCACATTATGGTAAAGTGGAATTATACTGGAAACGAATTTATAACTAGTACTTATACCTGTACCTTATGCCTTACACAGTCCTTGTCAGTTAATAGGCCTTCAGTTCTCAAATGTAATAGCTACTATTGTATTTCCATTTCAGAATTGTTGCAGAAAGATGTAGTGAGGTTGCAGTGTTCAAATAGTCTATTTTAGTTAAAACCTACAGTAAGGAAACAAAAAAGTCATAACTAAAAACAACACTTAGTTTAGCCTGCCAAAGTGATATATTTTACTTGTGTTTGTTCTTTTATTTATTTATTTGAGATAGAGTCTCACTGTGTTGCCCAGGCTGGAGTGCAGTGGCACGATCTCTGCTCACTGCAACCCCTGCCTCCCGGGTTCAAGCAGTTCTCCCTGCCTCAGCCTCCTGAGTAGCTGGGATTACAGGCACCTGCCACCACGCCCAGCTAATTTTTGTATTTTTAGTAGAGACAGGGTTTCACCATGTTGGCCAGGCTGGTCTCAAACTCCTGGCCTTAAGTGATCCACCCGCCTCAGCCTCCCAAAGTGCTGGGATTACAGGCATGAGCTGCCATGCCTGGCCTATTTTATTTTTAATCTTGTTTCTCTAAAAGTCATTTTCTTTTGTGGTTTAACACTATCATGAAGGTCGTCATCTTCTATTTATTTAATAAATCATTACATAGAGAAAATAGGCTGGGCATGGTGGCTCATGTCTGTAGTCCCAGCACTTTGGGAGGCCAAGGCGGGAGGATCACTTGAGGTGAACTCCTGGGAGTTCAAGACAAGCCTGAGCAACATAGTGAGACCCCTATCTCTACAAAAAATTCAAAAATGTGCCAGGTGTGGTGGTGCACACCTGTAGTCTCAGCTACTCAGGAGGTTGAGGTGGCAGGATCACTTGAGCCTGGGAGTTCAAGCAATGATCACATCACTACACCTCAGCCTGGATGACATATTGAGACTCTGTTAGGTTAGAATAGAATAGAATATTAATTTTTTTCTTTTACCTTTAAAAAAATTTTTTTTTAACTTTTTTTTTTTTTTTTGAGACGGAGTCTCGCTCTGTCGCCCAGGCTGGAGTGCAGTGGCGCAATCTCGGCTCACTGCAAGCTCTGCCTCCCGGGTTCAAGCCATTCTCCTGCCTCAGCCTCCCAAGTACCTGGGACTACAGGCGCCCACCACCACGCCCGGCTAATTTTTTGTATTTTTAGTAGAGACGGGGTTTCACTGTGTTAGCCAGGATGGTCTCGATCTCCTGACCTCGTGATCCGCCCGCCTCGGCCTCCCAAAGTGCTGGGATTACAGGCGTGAGCCACCGCGCCCGGCCATAAACTTTTTATTATTTTTTAATTTTTGAGATGGAGTCTTACTCCGTCACCCAGGCTGGAGTGCAGTGGCACGATCTTGGCTCACTGCAACCTCTTCCTCCCAAGTTCAAGCGATTCTCCTGCCTCAGCCTCCTGAGTAGCTGGGATTTTAGGCGTGGGCCACTGCACCTGGCTAATTTTTGTATTTTTAGTAGAGACGGGGTTTCACCACATTCACCAGGCTGGGCTTGATCTCCTGACTTCAGGTGATCTGCCCACCTCAGCTTCCCAAAGTGCTGGGATTACAGGCGTGAGCCACTGCGCCCAGCTTCTTTTACCTTTACTTTTTAAAAATTATTATTATTACCACACTAGTCTACACTATCAATATAATCTAGTAATTTTCTTGTCACTGAAATATTCTAAGGGTTGGGCTTCACTCTAGCCATAAAATAGACTTTTGGCCTTAATTTGTTCCTAAAAGTTTCATTATAATGCAGATCAAAATGGATTACAATGGGTGCAGATCAAGCAATGGAAAATGGATTATATATTCCTGCAGAGATAATATTATAATTAAGGACTAAAACCCTACTAAGGACTTCTCATCAAATAAGTCATATAGCTGTAGTCAGTAATATAACTAAGCCCCTATAAATATAAAACAGTGTTCCAAATTCTATAAAACAGACATAAACATATTGAATACATTGAGTATGCAAGTTGCCCCCAAAGTATAATTAAGAATACGTACAGCATACATAAATTTTAAATTTGGTAATTTCTTAAGCACCTACTCTATCCCAGGTATTGTAGGCAAATCAAAGTAGGCTAAGCCCCTGAAGAGCCTGGAGACTAACAAAGGGTAGCACACATACATAGGAACTATAATTTGAGGAATGGTGAGAATAGTGATATAGCCAAAGAACAATATTAGATGAAGGGGAGATGCCTTTTTTAAGGTCAGTTTTCATGGTAGAACTATCATTCCTTTAAATATTTGAAAAAGTGAAGATGATGGAAGTGAAGGCAGAAATGAATGCATTTTGATTTGAGAAAATGACATGAGCAAAGGCATTGAGGTAGGAAAGAACACAGCATCGTAATAACATAATTAAGAGCTACCATTAATTAACTCCTTAGAGTATGTACCCTTTTAAAATCCTTGCGTCAGTCCTGTTAGGTAGGTAGCTGTTATTATTTCCACCATACAAATTGGAAATTGGAGTTATATAGAGAGGTCAAATAAGTGGCAGAGGCAGGATTCTAACCTAACTGTCTGATTCCAAAACCAGTGTTCATGGTCACCATACTGTAGTCTTTACATTCAAGAAGTAGCAGATAATACAGTTTACCTGGAGGATAGAGTGTATATATATATATATGGATATGAAGTGGATAGTCTTTCGGGAAAGGATTTGTAGAGGGTTAAGAGGCAGTGAAAATGAACAGAAAGGGATAGATGAAAGGTTTGGTGGAGGAGGGCGCAGAAATAATATCCAAGTGATTGTTCTGGGGACTACGGAAAAGGGGAAAATCAGCAGTGCCTGAGGTTTCATATATGGTTGCCTGAGGACAGTGGCATCACAAACACAAAGTGAGGAGAAGAAAGTGTTGTTTGGAGGGGGGTGGGAAAGGAAAGATGGAGCAATAATTTTGATTGTAGATGTGTTGCGTTTAAAGCACAGATGAAATACACCATTGGCAATTTAGGCAACAGATGTGACTTCTCATTTTAAGAAGTCCTCTGGGTTTAAAGGAAGACCAGAGGACAATAACTAGAGGTTGCTAGTAGCTAAGACTTTGTATCAGAGTTGACACTCTGACTTCAGTGGGCCTTATCTTCCCTGCATCTCATCACCCTGTGTCCTGACATCACTCAAGTCGCCTTAACTCCATAGCTCCTCTATGACCACAGCTTCTTTTACTTCTACCTCTGCTGTTGTTATTTCGCCTGCTCTCCACCCTCCCTGTGATCCCTTGATACCTCTGAATGCATCTGGTTCAACAGTCCCTGTTTTCACCTGCCTTTCCCTCCAGTCAAACCTCTGGCCATTCATTTGAATTCTGCCCTCTCTGGCATCTTACAGTACCTCTTCTGTAGATATTACCTTCCTCTCCTCCATTCCAAATCCAAAGGACCATTCTCTTAAGTAGTGAAGGCCTTACAGGGTAATGAACTGTGAACCCCAAACATCTGAGACAGGTCTTGGTTAATTTAGAAAGTTTATTTTGCCAAGGTTGGCCAGGCGTGGTGGCTCATGCCTGTAATCCCAGCACTTTGGGAGGCCAAGGCAGGCGGATCACCTGAGGTCAGGAGTTTGAGACTAGCCTCAACATGGCAAAACTGTCTCTACTAAAAGTGCGAAGTTAGCCGGGCGTGGTGGCACATGCCTGTAATCCCAGCTACTCGGGAGGCTGAGGCAGGAGAATTTCTTGAACCTGGGAGGCGGAGGTTGCGGTGAGCCGAGATCACGCCATTGCACTCCAGCCTCGGCAACAAGAGCAAAACTCCGTCTCAAAAAAAAAAGGAAAGTTTATTTTGCCAAGGTTGAGGATGTGCACTCATGACACAGCCTCAGGAGGTCCTGATGACATGTGCCCAAGGTGGTCAGAGCACAGTTTGGTTTTATACATTGTAGGGGGACATGAGACATCAATCAACATATGTATGATGAACACTGGTTCAGTTTGGAAAGGCGAGACATCTGGAAGCAGAGAGGGGGCTTCCAGGCCATGGGTAGATAAGAGACAAATGGTTGCATTCTTTTGAGTTTCTGATTGGCCTCTTCAAAGGAGGCAGTCAGTGTGCATTTATCTCAGTGAGCAGAGAGGTGATTTTGAATAGAATCGGAGGCAGGTTTGCCCTAAGCAGTTCCAGCTTGACTTTTCCCTTTGGCTTAGTGATTTTGGGGGCCCAAGATGTTTTCCTTTCACAGAACCTATAATCATAATTATAATATTGTCACTGTTAGCTGTAGAGAAACTATCCTCTTCAATGGGAATTAACACTGTAAAGAGTCCTGGTCCTTAAAGGGACCAAAGCAGGCATATCTTGTTAGGCTTCCTTTGTGCCTGAAACCTGTGGTACTCTTACTGGATAATATACCCTAGGAGTGAACTAAGCAGGTGAGATAGGCTAGCTTACCTTTTTTCTAGTTATGTCTTATTTCCAAACTTCTGAAGTGTCCAGCAAGGAGGGAGTTGGTATGGAGACATAAAACAGAAACAACTTCAGAGGTCCTTTAAGGTGATAGTGTACAGGGCTACTGCACTGGCATCCTGTTTCTTCCTGAAACCAGATCTGTGTGTAAAATCCGGCATTGGTTAGGGACTTTGAGGCAGCACTAGTCTTGGTTGGAAACCCTGGCTGTCCTCTAAACCTACACAGTGGTGGCTCCTGACTAGCCTCAGTGAAGCCACTTTGCAGTCAGCACCTTTATCTCTGTAGCTGAGGGCCCTGAGGCGTTCGTGTATGTAGCACAGGGAGCCAGCAGAGGGAGCTGTCGTCCCAGAACTTTCTTAGAGCTGCTAAGAAATTCTGATTTTGAAAAAGATCTTCCTAGGCTCCATCCGAACCTCCCATGCAATAAGACTCTTAACTTGAGATATGCGAGAGTTTGGTGCCAGACCCCTGGTGTGAGCAGATGGGGAGCTTCTGCATAGCTGTTTAAACTTGAAAGCCCTAGGAGCTCTTGATTTCAAGGAAACGCCTGTTTACTGATCCAAATCAAGCAACTCTTGAGAAATGGGAGTGCCTTCCTGACCTCAGTCTTTATTGATCTTGGTATCCGCACCTCCAGTGACGTGTCCTGAAGGGTGGGAGAGAATGCACAAGTGCCTCACACACAGGGAAAGAAGGAAGTCCAACTATTGCTGCAGAAAGTCCCCACTGGGGAGGTGCGGGTAGAGTGTTTGGGTAGTATTAAACAGTGAGTGCCCTGTGAGAAGCACAGTGCCCGGGTGCAGCACTTTGCATCAGCTCTGATTTTGAAATCAGAAACAGAAGGCTTTGAAGCCGGCCAGTAAGGGGTTGTCAGGCAGTTGACTAATGCTCTTGATTTGAATCGGAGGCTGCTGTGAAAAGGGATGCAGCTTCTGCTAGCCACCGTGAACTTCTGAATCTCACTAGGGTTGGGTCTGCTTTGGGGCACTCAGATAACCCCAGTATTTCCAAACCAGCTTTCCCTTTTGCTTCGGGACATATCTTACCCAAGCCTGCACTATGGAGAAGTGGGACGGTAATGAGGGCACCTCAGCTTTTCACATGCCTGAGTGGATGGTGAGTTCTCTGGTCGTTTTGTTTCTCCTTCTGTTTCTTGATAATGAGAGGCTACCATTTTTGACAGGTGACAAGGATCACCTCTTGAGAAGCTCCTACCAAGATCTGTGGTTGGAAAAACAGTTATTACTCTACGTTCTGATTAGTTCCTAGGTACTAGGTCACTGCTGTTTCTTAATTATCCGTGAAGCTGGGAAAGGTGTGAGAGTTGCCTGGCCAGGGCTTGTTGCCTGGTCTCTGGTGGGCGGGGGCTTTCCTCCGGCTGCTGGTGTGATGTATGGGTTGTGTTTCCTGTGACTGTTTTGCACTTCTGTTTTCAACCTGATGCTTCATTTGTTTCTCTGGGGGTAAAGAAAAACAACAGTGAGGAGAAAAAACAAAAACAGAACCTACAGAAATGGTGCTCTCTCAAGTCTGAAAAGATTGCAAACATTTCTCCCCTCCCTGCCCGTATTTTTCCCTTCAGTCACAACATTCCCTATTTCCCCCCCAGCTATCCTTTATATATATATTTCTCTAAGGCAGGAACTGTAGCTCTCTTGGTACAGTTCTTCAGAATACCATATTTGCCTGATCAGTAGTTTTAGTATAATGATAATAGGACTTATTTGTTGATAAGAACTAGCATATAAACCTATTATATTGGATCGAATTTCAACTTTTAATTTAAAGACAGTAACCATCCTTATGTTTCTAAATAGTTTCTTCTAGATTTAGCCTGATTTCTTACAGCCTACACAGGTTTATGTTTACAGGTTTGTGTTTCCCCACTATGGAAAACTAGTTAGACTCTCTAAAACATATTTCAGATTCTTTTTAGTGTTTATAGAATTATGGATTTGAAGAAATAACTATTGATAATGAGATAGAATATATAGTAGGCCTAACAAAGGCCCCCCTGAGGAACTTACATTTCAACTCATTGTTACAGCTATTGTTTATTGTTTTGGGGGAGGTTATTGCTGTTCTTCTTAATGTCACTTCAGAACATTGTGTTCATGTTTTTGTTTTTTTTTTTTTGAAATGGAGTCTGGCTCTGTTGTCCAGGCTGGAGTGCAGTGGCATGATCTCAGCTCACTGCAACCTCCGCTTCCTGGGTTCAAGTGATTCTCCTGTCTCAGCCTCCCGAGTAGCTGGGATTACAGGTGTGCACCACCATGCTGGGTAATTTTTGTATTTTTGGTGGAGACGGGGTTTCAACATGTTGGCCAGGCTGGTCTTGAACTCCTGACCGTAGGTGATCCACCCAACTCGACCTCCCACAGTGCTGGGATTACAGGTGTGAGCCACCACGCCCAGTCTTGTGTTCAATTTTAAAACATTTTGTGGAAAGAAAACCTATCCATCTACAAGCTTATTCCAAGTAACATAGTGTTTTAGAATTAATGGAAGGATTTATTTAATACTTCTGATAGGGTTGAGTTTTTTTGAATTTCTTGCTATTCACTAATAACAAGAAGAGGGAAAAAGAAATTTGGTTTTCTTAAGGGAAGGGCCACGTTAAGGTATCAAACTTTGGTATTTCTATAAAGGAATATTACAGAAGAATTCTACTGAACATTAGTGTGCCAACTCAGAACCAAAGTTTTATAGTAATTCTTATTTCTGTCATAGTCCTCACCGTCTTACAAGCTTAGCACATCCCCTCAAAGTTCAGTAGCGGCTCCTACTGAACTTTCACCCATTTACCTTCTTTCTACTTATGTGAACGGGAAGACTGCCTTAAAGGAGTTGGTGTGACCACTGCATAAGGGATATGATCTAGGGCTTCCCAGCTTTTAGAAAACACTCTTTATGTAATAAAACACAGCTCTTTAGTGTTGTGTCTTGGTTGGTAAAAAATAAATAAAAAAATTTGCGGCCGGGTGTGGTGGCTCACGCCTGTAATCCCAGCACTTTGGGAGGCCAAGGCGGGCAGATCACGAGGTCAGGAGATCAAGACCATCCTGGCTAACACGGTGAAACCCAGTCTCTACTAAAAATACAAAAAATTAGCCAGGCGTCGTGGCGGGCGCCTATAGTCCCAGCTACTCAGGAGGCTGAGGCAGGAGAATGGCGTGAACCCAGGAGGCAGAGCTTACAGTGAGCTGAGATAGTGCCACTGCACTCCAGCCTGGGCGACAGAGCGAGACTCTGTCTCAAAACAAACAAACAAAATAATAATTTAGAAAAGCACAGCTCTGGTCTGTTCTGTTTTAATAAGCTATTACTCTCACTTAGGAATTTCTTGGCCATTTTCCCTTAAATAGCAGGAAAATACCTTTGCTCAGTATTTTGAACAGCAATAAAAAGGAATAGGGAGGAGCTAGTCTTCAATAACACGATTGTCTCATTTGCTAGCTTTTCTTTGCCAAAGACTTTTGAGGCTTTCTTTCAGATACCATGTAAGTCATTGACTCCTGACTTGGTCTGAGAGTACTTCGTTAGGTTGCTACTGATAGCCACTTAGCCAGGAAAGCGAACCTCTGAGCACCCTCTAGTGTATTGCCGATAGATTTCCAGACCTTACTTGTAAAATGTTTAAGTGTCTTTTAATCCTCAAGAAAAAAACCCTTGCTCCAGCTCCCATGTTGGGCCAAAGTTTCAACTTACAGTTTTAATGAGTGTCTTACTCATGTTCCCATTTACATATTAATGTAATGAAATTTCCACTGAAACTATCCCTGCCACCAAAGGAAATACGAGAAGCCTCTCGAATCTTCTTTCAGGAGAAAAATTTAGCAGAGAAGGTATATTATGATATCTCCCTTTTGTTAAAAATCACCAGCAAAAAGGGACTTCATATCCCTCAGAGAATAGGACTCACACCACATATAACAGCTGACAGTACTCACATCTCTGATTCCCAGCAGGGAAATAAGCCGGGGTGAAGCCTGAAGAACCCCAATCTCAAGAACTGACAAGGTAGACTTTCAAGGTTATGTTCCATCAGTCACTGGAAAACTTCTCCTGGAGCCTCTGCTCCTCAGCTGTTTTCATGTGAAGGATTTTCTTAGCCCCGTTCAGACAGCTTTACTGCTGAAAGGTTGGGGAACACTTCCTTTTAAAGATTGTCTTTATTAATGTGTTTTACTTCCCCTGAGAGATCTTTAGTCCCTTCTGGTAGTAACCTCGACTAACAGAGGTTAGTCTATTGCATGGAGATCAGCAATAACTTTTTCTGTGTTTCTACATTTTAATATTTCCTCCTCCTCCCACTCCAGCTCTCCATACTTTCCCATAGGAAATCTGGTTGATTGACTTTCTTGAGTATCTAGCCAGCTTGATGCCCGATATTCTTTTGGCAAGAAGTAATCCTTTTCATAGGTAAAGAGTTAGCTCAAGCCGCTTATTTGGCTTGGAAGAGAGAGATGTTTTGAGGAATATCTGAACCATATCTACTTGGAAGTAGAGACAAAAATCTCCAAAGTATCTGATAAATGGTGGTAGAGGTAGCTTGACTATAACTCTAGGTCAGGATTGGTGCTTAAAACAGACAGCCATTTGAAAAACTGATGAAAACTATGGGTTCTCTCCCCAGGATATTAAAAACACAAAATTTTGCATGCTGTTGTAGGGGGTTCTAGACATCCATGGAATATAGGTTAAGAACATTTAATTTGAAAGAATAGAAATATTAATATTTTAGACTTGTGTATCAATATGTAGTTTTCAAAACCCTCTCACATGTTATTATCTCAGCATACATTTTAAATAGGCAAAGTAGATATGATTATCCCCATTTTAGAAATGATGACAGACCTTAGGAAGTAGAGACACAGATATATCCTTTGTAGTATTACTTTATGTACTTGAAAAGGAATTAATTGGTTTCTCTTGGCCTTGATCCTCTTTAGGATAAATAGATCTTCTATCCTCCCCGTGAGTCCTGTTTTTCTTAATATATTACCTATCTCTTCTTAAGAGCCTTAAGTTACGGAAATCAGAATTAGACCCAGTTTTCTTTAGACCCTGTTTTGGGTGTAAAGAAAGATCACCTCAGCTGGGTGCGGTGCCTCACGCCTGCAATCCCAGCACTTTGGGAGGCCGAGGTGGACGGATCACCTGAAGTCAGGAGTTCGAGACCAGCCTGACCAACATGGCGAAACCCCATCTCTACTAAAAAGTACAAAAAAATAGGCCAGGCATGGTTGGTGTGCTCCTGTAATCCCAGCTACTCAGGAGGCTGAGGCAAGAGAATCACTTGAACTCCGAGAGGTGGAGGTTGCAGTGAGCCAAGATGGCACCATTGCACTCCAGCCTGGGAGACAAGAGCGAAACACCATCTCAAAAAAAAAGAAAAGAAAGGATCACCTCATTGTATTCTCTGACCTTTCAAATAACCTTTACTTTTCTGCCTGTGAAAGTGGCTCCATGGTTATAACCATGATAGGATAGAATGGTTGGTTAAGAAGAATCGACAGAATCAGGGCTGCTTTACTCACGCTTGGAGAAAGTGTTAGAGCAGTGGTTCTCAAAGTGTGGTCTTCAGACTGGTAGCCTCAGCGTCTCCCAGGGAGTTACTCAAAACACAAAATCTTCAACCAGAGAATTGGAAGCTGAAAAAAAAATTTTTTTTTAAATTACAAAATACAAAATCTTGGGCCCTCTCCAGACCTAATAATTCAAAAACTCCGGTGGTTAAGATCCAGCAATGTGCTTTAATAAGCTCTCCAGGTGATTTCGATGCAGCTAAAATTTGAAAGTTACTGTATTCTATAAAAACTTGTTGGCTGGGCGCGGCGGCTCACGCCTGTAATCCCAGCACTTTGGGAGGCCGAGATGGACGGATCACGAGGTCAGGAGATCGAGACCAGCCTGGCTAACACGGTGAAACCCTGTCTCTACTAAAAATAAATAAATAAATAAATAAATAAAACAAACTAGCCAGGCATGGTGGCACACACCTGTAATCCCAGCTACTCGGGAGACTGAGGCAGGAGAATCACTTGAACCCAGGAGGTGGACGTTGCAGTGAGCCGAGATCGCGCCACTGCACTCCAGCCTGGGTGACAGAGCGAGACTCCGTCTCAAAAAAAAAAAAAAACCAAAACAAACAGACAAAACTTGTTAAGTGGTAAGGCTTTTCCTGTCAGTCTCCTAAAATGTCTTCTGGTTCTATTTGGTATAGGTATGCCAGTCCTTCTGGCTCAAGTTATCTGACTTAAGTCATTGGACCAAGGAGCTCCTTTTTACCTGAGTGAGGGAAAGGGGAACCAGCTTAGTACATGTGAACTGGGGTGAACATTCTTGTTAGGAGGAGCAAAAGTTTAGAGATTCATCAAGCAAGCAAATGATCTGTCTCACTTTGTGAAATTATGAGTAAGAGATCAGAATTGCTGTGGGTGATGGTGAACATTCATATTTGAGTTCAATTAATTTCTGTTTCCATTTCTGGTAGTGACATTGGGCAAAGTTGCCACTTAAAGAGCTGTTAGAGTTCTAACTCTTATATAATTAGGTGTTTTAGAATTGTGACCTGATCAGGGCCCCAAGATTTTCCGCGATGATGTCATTTCTAAGATGTAATCTGATATGAAAATGAATTTAAAGAGTAATTTTAAATTAAATAAATTTAAAGAGAAAAGGAATGATTTGGGGCTAGTACACCTAGGACTAGGACCTTTGGTCTTCTGATTAATATTATAGGGCATGGTATAGTAAATGGAGCTTTGGCTGTAGCATAAACACAGGCTCAAATTCCAGTCCCATCACTTACTTGCTGTGAGACCTTAGACAAATCGTTTGTTCTCTTAGAGTTACACTTTCCTGCTTTGTCAAGTGAGAATAATACTGCCTAATTCTTAAGATTCTTGTACAAATTAATAGAAGTAACATATACACAGAACTGTGAAAATAGGCACTTACCAAACTTTTCTCTTCCAGAGATGTCAGCAAGCAGTATGCAATAGGACCTTCTCTCTCTAAATAAAGATTATCCTTAAACAAAAAAAATCTGCCGGCCGGGTACGGTGGCTGACGCCTGTAATCCCAGCACTTTGGGAGGCCGAGGCAGGTGGATCACTTGAGGTCTGGAGTTCAAGACCAGCTGACCAAAATGGTGAAACCCAACTCTACTAAAAATACAAAAAATTAGCCGGTGTGGTGGCACATGCCTGTAATCCCAGCTACTTGGGAGGCTGAGGAAGGAGAATCACTTGAACCCGGAAGGTAGAGGTTGCAGTGAGCCGAGATCGCATCATTGCACTCCAGCCTGGGCAAAAAGAGCAAAACTTCATCTCAAAAAAAAAAAAAAAAAAAAATCTGCCATTTTATATCCTTTCTTGTGCTCAACAAGCAGTCTTTTTTTTTTTTTTTTTTAAATTAAGGAAGAATTCACATCACTTTCCTCCCAATCTCTGTGGCAGACAGTTGAGTGTAGCTTTCTTCTTCACTATGTCTCTTTCAGAAATCAGCAAATAAATAATGTGATTCTTTGCCATTTTGCTTGAATATTTGGCATGTAATAAGACTGTTGTGATTCTGGGGACTCTGAGGAGATAAGAAACTTCCCTTTGTAGTCGTACCTTCCATGAACACACATTTTGTGAAAAAATCAAACTGGGTCACCCTGTGCCAAATCAGCAACAGTCTTGAGCTGGGACTAGAAACCAAATGTCAAAACCTGTATAAAAGATGCACAATTCAGAGGAAAGCAGTGAACTGAGAAAATTGATTTCCTTGGTGACAGAGCTGAAATCAGTGTCCCCAGTCTGGCTAATCCAAGGACACAGAGTGTAGGGTAGGGCCTGCCTGAGTACTTGGCACCATTAATTTTTTTTTCTTACTCCTTTAATAAAGTCTCTCATTGTTTTAGTGGCTCTGTGGTTAATTTTTTTCTAATGAGACTAGGTTAACTAAAATCATCTGACATGGAAAAGGAGGAGGTAAGGTTGAAAAGGAACCTAATTAGCAAGTTAATTATAGCGAGCAAAAAAGTGCGGTGGTTATATAAATAAGCTATTGTTATGCGCATGCAAGTTGGGCCTTGTCAAGGGACTTGCAAGGTTTAGAGGTCAGAGGATCCATGTAATTAGGTATTTAGGAAAAAAATAAATAAAAGCAAAACAGCCACTAGAATTAGGAATGGCTGATGAGCCACTAACAGAAATGCCTTATTAAATTGGGGCTGTACTGCTGAAGGGGTTGTTGGAGCTGCTTCAGGGATTCCAAGGAAGAGTAGTCCCCCACTCCCCAGCCCAAAAAGCTGGCCAGAACCAGAGCCAACAGAATTGCTGATGAGGAAAGTTTAAAGGCCTGATCACAAGGGTCCCTGGACCACAGAGGTGGCAGTGGGGCTGGTAATGTCACTATGCTGGGCAGCAAGAAGAAATACATTGTTAATGGCAACTCTGGGATTAAGGCCCAGGTGAGGCTAAGCTCTTATTTACCAGTCTTGCCGCTGCTATAGCCATTATTGTAAAAGGCCAGTTGCTTATACTCTTTTTCCCCTCCTTTCTTGCTTTCATCCCTCCCTCTGGCATAAGGTGAGCTACCCCTCTTTTAATAGTCTCTTTCCCTCCCTTGCCTTAATGCCTGTTGGAATTAGGCATTTCTCTCTCAAATGGAAAAGGAGGATTACCTTAAAAGACCCTGGTTCCAGACAAGGTAGGAAAGTTAGGGGTAGAATCTACTAAGGTACCACAATTGGGGTGGGCAGATTACAAAACCAATCCATTACAAAATGGACTGTATATTGGTGTTTAATTATTAAGAGGAGGTAAACACCAGGGAGCCACTTAACTCGTGTTCTGGTTGTCGGAGAAAGATACTTGTTTCTTGGGGAAAATTGTATAACTTATATTTAAGTGGTTAATCTCACTCTAATATTTTTCTGTCTTAAAGAAACTTGAATTCAAAGTCTAACCAGTAAGCAAGGTTTCAGAACCCTATGTTCTAAGTGGAGAAAGCCTTGCACAACCTAGTCTTCTTTAGTATTAAAAGATAGCATGAACTTGTCCCAGGAAGGAGGGATTACTGTAAATAGAAAACACTATAGAGAAGACAGCTCAGCTCAGATAAACTGGTTTGAGATGATAATGCAGCTAGATAGCTATATGGTTTATTCACCTTGATCCTACAATCAATGAGAGTGACTGGCCCCCTCTAGTGGTGAATGTACATGCATCTGCACCCACATGTGCATGTACACAGGTGTGTGGTTGTGCTGAGCATCTGAAACAGGGTTTACCTATTCTTTAAAGGGGACACTGGAAAAGTTAGCGACTCAGGATGACCTTTGAAAAGTTCCATTATTATTCCTTTTCCTGGATGGGCTTCTAAAAAAAATAAAGACATGTGACTGTTTTGAACAAGGTTGGTGAAATGGAAGCCAGAGTTTGCAGCCTGACTGCTGTCCACCTCCCCAGCTTTCCACCTTCCCTCTTCTTCCCAGCTCTTTTTGCCCTTAAAAATCATTTTAACTTTAGACTTGGTTTATGTTCACCATATTTAGTGAGTATTCAAGTATAGACAGTGAAGATAGAATAGGCTACTTCAGATGTATTGATTCAGCACTTTATTGAGTGCCTAGGATTTGTGCCTGCGGATATAAGGGTGAATAAGAATCACAGCTTCTCCCTTTATGAGCCTATAGTTTATAGAGAATACAGGTAAGTAGACAGTTACATTCATTGTGGTAAGTGCTGTGCTAGGGGAAATGCAATACATGAAAGTTCATGTACGTCCTATGGGAGTACATAGAAAGGGCACTTTATCTTTTTGGAATAAATTGCTGGTTGAGCAAAATAATCATCTTTGTCATTTGTTTTAGTTCGTGAAGAACTTCTTATTCGATGAGTTTTCCTATTGCTGAAAACAATTTGCAAGCCCTAAAGCACTTTGCAGGCTTTATTTGTTGTTATAGCTATGAAAATGCTATGAATCCCCTAAAAGGCAATGTGAAGCTAATTCAATTTGGCATTGGTCCCCTTGTCACAATACTCAAGTGACTCATTAGTTACCTCTAACTGCAGGAAGTGGAGCCGTCAGTTCCTGCTTTCATTCTGGTGTACTGTATGTTCTGCCCATCAAGGGACCATCTTTTTATCATTAAAGGTAGAGTCACTTGTCAGACCTTTGATCATTTTCATTAGACCTTCCTCTATGCTACCTTGGATCCAGAATAGGCAATTATACAAACAGAGAAAACAAAAAAGTTATTAGTTGAATAAATTGTATGAGCTTTTTTTCCCCAAACAAGTATGGCTTACAAGTGACCTTTGATTTGTAGAGTATTATAAAGTATCAGCTGGAACCTCCAACAATAGGAGAAAGATAAAATTGTAAGAAAATCATTATCAAATAATCATCCAAAATGCAACATCCAGAGTATGATATGAGGTTTATACATACTCATTCAATTAATCTGCTCCTTCTATATCTATTATAGTTAATGATCAATCTTACTGCTTTTAGGTATTTTATAATATCAAATATTTAAAAATAAATTAATATTTACTTACTAGCCAGGTGCAGTGGCTCACGCCTGTAATCCCAACACTTTGGGAGGCCGAGGCAGGCAGATCATGAAGTCAAGAGATCGAGACCATCCTGGCCAACATGGTGAAACCCCGTCTCTACTAAAAATACAAAAATTAGCTGGGCATGGTGGCACACACCTGTACTCCCAGCTACTCAGGAGGCTGAGGCAGGAGAATCGCTTGAACCTGGGAGGTGGAGGTTGCAGTGAGCCGAGATCAAGCCACTGTACTCCAGCCTGGCTACAGAGTGAGACTCCACCTAAAAAAAAAAAAAAATTACTTACTAGTACTGGAAAGCTAACTAATATATTTTAGAAAAGCTTTAACAAATTAGAGTGGCTACCTGCAAAAGTTACGAGAGCATTGAACCGTAGGGGTCGGGTAGGGAGTAGATTTATTGAATTTCCTGCTATGTTTCAATTTATACACATTGTCTCATTGAACCCTCTCTAAAACCTGTGAGGTAAGTACTTTTATCTCTGTTGTATTTATGGAAAAATGAGACTCACTAAAGCATCTTGAGCAACATCACACAGCTAATGAGTGACATAGCCAGAATTTAAATGCAATTTCAGAATGTTCATTCTTAATGAAAAGCCTTTTTAAAAATTATTAAGTCATACCATTTCCTGAGACTCTTGAAACCTGAATGCAAGTCATTTTGCCTTCCTGTACCTTGCAATTTTCTCATCTAGATATATGGAGCTTACAAATATGATGATCTCAAATATTCTTTCATGTACCTTGCAATTTTCTCATCTAGATGTATGGAGCTTACAAATATGATAATCTCAAATATTCTTTCCAGTTTTACTTTTCAATGAAACTGTATAAAATATTTCTGAATATGACTCAATTTTCTAAAAATTTAACCAGAATATCCCATTCTCTATTTGTGGGGAGTGGGGTGTCACAATTTTATTGTAAAAAGCATATAGTCAAAGAGTAGCCAGGCACACTGGCTCATGCCTATAATCCCAGCACTTTGGGAGGCCAGGGTGGGTGGATCACTTAAGGTCAGGAGTTTGAGACCAGCCTGGCCAACATGGTGAAACCCCGTCTCTACTAAAAATACAAAAATTAGTAGGTCATGGTGGTGTGTTCCTGTAATCCCAGCTACCAGGAGGCTGAGGCATGAGAATCACTTGAACCCAGGAGGTGGAGGTTGCAGTGAGCCGAGATCGTGCCACCGCACTGCAGCCTGGGTGACAGAGTAAAAGTCCATTTCAAAAAAAAAAAAAAAGTGTATCAAAGATTTAAATTTGATTAGAAACATAGTAGGTAAAGAATGAGACATTGCCAGACACAGTGACACATGCTTGTAGTCCCAGCTATGTGAGAGGCTGAGGTGAGAGGATTGCTTGAACCCAGGAGTTCAAGGCCAGCCTGGGCAATATGGAAAGACCCCATCTCTATTTTAAAAAAAAAAAGAAGAATGAAAAAGTATTCTTCTCTTCAAAGAGTCTTAATATTCCAAACATAGGTTGATACAATCAGATCAACTGTTACGGAAGGTGAAAGTCTATAATACAAGCCTTGAATTGCTGTCTCAAAATGGAGGTTCTTTTTCTTTATATAACTAGGTTTCTTTTTCTCAGCAGATCCAGTTTGCTGACCAGAAGCAAGAATTCAACAAACGTCCCACCAAAATTGGACGTCGCTCTTTGTCTCGTTCCATTTCTCAGTCATCTACTGACAGCTACAGCTCAGGTGAGTACTGAACTGCTGTGGACCCAGCCGTTGAGGCTAATAAGTACGATCTCAACAGGCCCTCCTGTCTATCCAAGGCTAATTAAGCATGACCAAGACTGTGCTTTGAATAAATACTTTGAGTCAAAATTTAGATTAAAATTCTGGGTGGAATCTTTGGATTTCTCTTGGCGATTCAGAGTGGAGCTTAATAGAGGCCTCCTCTTCTAATAGAGGCAGAAGAGGGTGATTAAGGAAATTGAATTCTTTAATCTACTCAGAAGGGTGGTAATATGTCATTGATGATCTTTCCTGAACAGTATGTGTATGTATTTGTGGGTTTTTTTTTTATCCTTTGAAAATAAAAAAGAAGTTCTTCATCCCTCCATCTGGTACTTGCAAATTAACAGGGAAACCTCAATTGCCCCAAGAAATAATGAAGACACCGTAGCTAGTTCAAGCAAGTGAGCCCTTTGCCTTCTCTCCTAAGCTGTGACATTGGACTTCTTGTTACTCCTCCCATCCTTTGGACTGACATTAATTCAAATACATGTGCCCTGGGACTGAGTTATCATTTAATGCCAGGTGAGCTGTTACTGTGTAGGATCCCTTGAAGGCATCGGCTAGTATGCTAAACGCTGCCTAGTATGAGTCTGATTTAATATGGAGTTAGTTTATTTTGCTCTTGTGTTGGGATGTGGTAGGGAGCTGAGTGCTTGCCCTAGTTAGCTCTTCACATTATAAATAGTAATATTCATTAGAAAATTTTTATCATGACCTGAAATTTTATTTGTTCTTCGTACAAATAGGAAAGTAATATTTGTTATATAAAGTTGAAAACAGTTGTTTGGGAAGCTTTAGCTTTTAGGCTGGGTAGATTATTTATATACTTTTTTACATTTCTCTTTTTACTTTCCCCCCACAGTAACAGTGAATGATGTAAAGCATATGACATCACTTCCTATGGAATCCATAATCTTGTACTACCTTTTTTGTGGAGTAGCACAAGATTTGAGACAGGGTCTCACTCTGTCACCCAGGCTGGAGTGCAAGTGGCATGGTCATAGCTCACTGCAGCCTTGACCTCACGGACTCAAGTGATCCTCCCACCTCAGTCTCCTGAGTAGCTGAGACCACAGGCACCCACCACCATGCCTGCCTAAATTTAAAATTATTTGTAGAGATGGAGTCTCGCCATGTTGTCCAGGCTGGTCTCGAACTTCTGAGCTCAAATGGTTCTCCACAGCCTCCCAAAGTTCTGGGATTACAGGCGTGAGCCACTGCACCTGGCCAGGAACCCTATCTTATTCTGCTGAAATAAGCAGTGTTGGAAATTCACGAACTGGTTAATTTAACTCTGGAAACCATAATAGTTGTGAAAAATGTGAATTGTAAAATAGTTTATAACATTTCAAGCTGTGGGTTTGTGCATGTTATGTAAAGATTCATACTAAATAATAATAATAATATCAAATTTTAACTCCAGCTCAGTCTCTCCCCTACACACTAGATATACATATCCAACTATATTCCTGCCGAGGAAACCAATACCTGCCTTCCCACCCAACCCCCATAGGCAGGGAGGGTACTTTAAAAAATATCTATTTACCTGTAAGAGAGTAATTGATGCCCTTGGTTTCTAAGTAAGCACATAGTGGCTTGGCATAGCTCATTGGTGAATGATATGGACTGGTATCATCCTGGTAAACTTGGACCTTTTAGATTAAACTATATGAAATTACCATTTTTATAAGTCAAAAATTGTCAACCTAATGTATCTGTTCAATGATATTAAGTTCAAGCGCAGGAAGTCAAAACATCCTGGAGATGAAAAAGAACTTAAAGATCTCATTGGGCTTCCCTCTAATTGCTGGCCTCTTTCGGACATATGGTGCTACTTACTATATGTAGTTATTTATCTCCTAATAAGTTCTTATATAATCCCTGGAATTTAAAGATTTTATTTAAATTTTGCTGGTTTTGGTTGCCTGATTTAGGGGTAACCCACTGTCCCGGTTACCCTCATCTGGATATATTTCAGATTAGGTATCATTTTAAAAATATTATGCCTATCTACATAATATTCTCAATGGTCTGAACTAATCTACAGGAAGTGTTAGTTGCGTAAACTCAGTGCTTTTAAAATGAAACCCAAAATGTTTCTTTCTTTAGCAGCTGCATCACATGCACTGTTGCCTTCTTTTGTTTTTTGCTTTTTGCTTTTTCTTTTCCCCTTTGAGTGAATGCTTGTCAAGCCCTGTTAAACAAACTCTGACTAGAAATGCCTACTATCTTGATTATTGGACTAGGAGTTAGCAGAGACCTAGTTTCTAGTCTTTGATCTGTGTTTGATTTGTTGTGTGATGCTGGAAAACTCTTGCACCTGGCATCTTCATACACAGACAATGAAAACATATACAGTGATAGAAAAAGAGCTTCATGTGCATCGAATGAAAAGCTAAGAGTAATGGAACTGACTCACAACTCTCTAAATATGACAAGACATATATGCAAATGTGGGTCAGTAAGAACTTGGGGCCCATTTTCAGCACACATTATAATTTAAATGACTAGGCTGGGCACAGTGGCTCATGCCTGTAATTCCAGCAATTTGGGAGGCCGAGACAGGCAGATCACCTGACATCAGGCATTCAAGACCAGCCTTGCCAACACGGTGAAACCCTGTCTACACAAAAAATGTAAAAATTAGCCAGGCGTGGTGGCGCACGCCTGTAATCCCAGCTACTCTGGAGTCTGAGGCATGAGAATCGCTTGAACCCAGGAGACAGAGCTTGCAGTGAGCTGAGATTGTGCCACTGCACTCCAGCCTGGGCAACAGAGCGAGATTCCATCTAAAAAAATTATTTTTATTTAAAAAATAATTTTAGGCAGGGCGCGTTGGCTCACGCCTATAATCCCAGCACTTTGGGAGGCTGAGGCGGGCGAATCACCTGAGGCCGGGAGTCCGAGACCAGCCTGACCAACATAGAGAAACCCCGTCTCTACTAAACATACAAAAATTAGCCAGGCGTGGTGGCACATGCCTGTAATCCCAGCTACTCGGGAGGCTAAGGCAGGAGAATTGCTTGAACCCAGGAGGCAGAGGTTGTGGTGAGCCGAGATCGTGCCATTGCACTCCAGCCTGGGCAACAAGAGTGAAACTACGTCTCAAAAAAAATTAATAATTTAAATGACAGTAGAAATTAACACTGGAAAGCCCCAAAGACTGATCCTTGGACCTCTTCCCTTCTCAGTTTATACCTTCTCTCTAGATGAACTCATTTATCTCACAGGTTTAAATATCATGTATTGGTGTTTGATTCTCATATTTTATCCCAGCTCCAATCTCTCTTGTATATACTAGATTTATATATACAACTGCCTGCTCAGTCCTTTCACTTGAATGTTTTATAGATACCTCTTTTTATTTTATTCTATTTTTTTTAAGAGACAGGGTCTTGCTTTGTTGTCCAGGCTGGAGTGTAGTGGCACAATCATGGCTCACTGTAGCCTCGAACTCTTGGGCTCAGGCAATCCTCCCACCTCAGCCTCCCCAGTAACTAGGACTACAGATGCGTACCATCACATCCGGCTAGTTTTTAAAAATTTTTTTGTAGAGATAGGGGTCTCACTTTGTTGCCTAGGCTGGTCTCAAACTCCTGGCCTCAAGCAATCCTCCTCCCAAAGTGCTGGGATTACAGGCATGAGCCATGGCACCCAGCCCATAGACATCTCAAACCTCCCATATATTAAAAACTGAACTCCTCAGTTCCAACCTTACCCATCTTCAGTCTATTCTCAACACCAGCCAAATGTATTCTTTTAAAATAAGTCATGTCATATCATTTCACTGCCTAAAACCTTCCATGGCTTCCCAATCCCACTCTTAGGTAAAGCCTAAAGTTCTTACAATGGCCTACATTTCTGTTCACCTCTCTACTTCCCCAAACTTCCCCCCTCCCTGAGATGTTCATTTCACTCTGGCCTTACTAGCCTCCTACTGTTATTTTGAAACATGCCAAGCACTCTCCTGCTTCGAGACCTTTATACCTGTTCCCTCTGCCTGGAATGCTCTTTTTCCAGATATATGCATGGCTGGCTACCTTACTTCCTTCAGTTCTTCACCAAAAATTATCAACTTCTCACTGAATCCTATCCTGGCTACTCTTTTAAATTGTACCCAACATGGTGACTATAGTTATAACAGTGTGTTGTATTCTAGAAAATTGCTAGGACAACAGATTTTAAGTGTTCTCACCACAAAGAAATGATAGGGATATGAGGTAATGCATATGTTAATTATCTCTGTTGAGCCATTCCACAATGTGTACATATCTCAAAACATCATGTTATACACATAAATATGTACAATTTTTGTCAATTAAAAATTAATTCATTAGAAATAAATACTATACAGAACTCCACCCAACATTCTCTATCAAATTTTCCTCCTTTATTTTTCTTCATAGCACTTATCATATAACATATATATATGTTGCTAATATGTTTTGGTCTTTTCCCTTCTATTTAAATGCAGGATCCATGAGAACAGGGATTTTTTTTTTTCTGTTTTACATTGCTTTATTCCCAGCACTTAGAACTGTGTTTGACACAGAAGACATACTCAATAAATAAATATTGGTGAAAGGTGTTCAGAGACGTTATGCTTTTATACCCTTGTTGAGGTCTCTAATATACTCAGTGTGTATGAACAACAAAAGCAGGTTTATGAGATTTCAAAAAAAGATACTTTCCTGTCCAAAGTGCTTGTTTTGCTGAAGATACACAGAGGCTTACATAGGCTGTAGTCTCGTCTCCCTTCCTAAGGATCTTGGTACTAAGTTTTGCCATGCTTTCATTTAGGAACCTCTGCCAGCTTTTCTCACCCAGGGATCCTCATCTGAATCACAGAACACGGAAAATGATTTTATAGACTTTTCTTAATTTTCAAAAAGATGATACATAACTAGTACCTTTCCAGATGCGTAGGAGAGAAGTTAATTCATGATGTACAATGGATGCTTCAAGGCATTAGGACTTAATTCTAGCAGAACCCAGGTTGAAAAGCCCTGCATTAATCCATGAAACTATTTTATAAGAAATAGTTCTAAAAAACTTCTAAAATCTTCTAAAAAACTCTTCCCCTAAGGAAAAAAACCTCATAAAAACAAATGAACAGAAGAGACTTTTTTTTTTTTAATGAGACCATTCTCAGTGATATATTTCTGAATAAGCTGTCTTTGCAATGAGTTACTTGGTTAAGGGTGCAATAAACTGTCTTTGCAATGAGTTCCTTCCCCTAAAGAAAAAAACCTCATAAAAACAAATGAACAGAAGAGACTCTTTTTTTAATGAGACCATTCTCAGTGATATATTTCTGAATAAGCTGTCTTTGCAATGAGTTACTTGGTTAAGGGTGAGGAAAGAAGACAGAAGTCCCTTCTTCACGATTGGTTCTTTTTTTTCCCAAACTCTACAATGCTTATAAAGTTTGAGATATTTTCAGATGTTTCCGAACAACAAAGTTTTGTTTATTTATATTTGGGATGCTAGCATAGCTTTTTACACATTTCCAGAGTGTTATTCATCAGTGAAGTCTGCTATAACCCGACACACAGGTCCCCACTGTTATTTCCATTACCAAATGAATAGGCCCAAGAGGAGTTGCCTGACATAAAATAGTCTAATAGGACTAATTCAGTCAGGGTTCTGACTGCTGCTTCTCCTAGCAGCAACCCACAGTATCACAGCTGCTGAGAGGTAAAGCTTAATCAGGCTTGAATCATAAAACGTGTGTACATGTTCTGTGAGATAGATTGTGGATTCTTGATTCATCATGTTGTATTTTGATTTTGGAAAATAATGAAACAAGATAACATCCCGTAGTAAAGTTATATTGTACTTCATACTACTTTTCTACATAGAAACTGAACCCTTTTTGTTATCATCTCATTTATTCGTAAGATTTTTCTGGTGGTAATTGGGGGAAAGAGCATGAGGAAAGAGAGAATCTGTTACAGTTTACAGTTGGATAAAGTGGAAATCGGTCACTTAACCACTTAGGGTTGAAGCTAGATCTAGGATCTCAGGACTACTTTAGTAGATTATTGGTTGTTCTTGTTTATTTAAATTATGACTCTGGGCTTTAGAGTATGCTGACAATTACAAATATTTTAGAAACTCTGTTCAAATGTGTTTGTACATATGTGTTGGATTTCTCTAAATTTTCCTAGGAACAGTCCTTAATACTACCTCAATTGTCATCATGAGTTTGTTACTCTGTGGCAGAAATGAGTATGGATTCAAAGAATAAATGAGTAAATGTCACTAATTCAGCAATAACCTTTCCACTGTGTTTGCAGAACTAATAATATATTCTCTTGGTCTGGATCTGTCAGCCATGTCGTATTCACATAGTAGTACAATCTAGACAACTGATATTTTTGGTTCTTACCTGATAGCAGGTCCGTATAGAGGGCTCTTTGAGGCTGGGCATGGTGGCTCAAGCCTGTAATCCCAGCACTTTGGGAGGTCAAGGTGGCTGGATCACCTGAGGTCAGGAGTTCAAGACCAGCCTGCCCAGCATGGCGAAACCCCGTCTCTACTAAAAAGGCAAAAATTAGCCAGGCATTGTGGTGGGCACCTGTAATCCCAGCTACCAAGGAGGCTGAGGCAGGAGAATCGCTTGAACCCAGGAGGCGGAGGTTGCAGTGAGCTGAGACCAGCCACCTGCTGTTTGGGTAGATTAGTAGGAGATGATGGAGGTATAAAAAAAGATAAACTGCTAAAAGATAGTGTATGTATATCGTTCTTTTCCCATTCAAAATCTTAAAGCTGAGTAAGAACACTTAAAGATGTTATATCTGGAACTGAATTTAAAATATGTGCTAAAGTGGGTAATATCAGGTATCATTTATTGAGTGCTTAATTACTGTATGCCAAGCATTTCAGTAAGCACTTTACATACATTATCTTAATCTGCTTAACAACTTGACTCTGACAAGTCATGTTCTCCTATTACATAGTCTTATGACATCCTGATTTCTGCTTTATAGCACACATTACAACTGTATTTTTTTAAAGCTCTAAATAATTAATTTTGTAACTAGTTATTTCTTTTTTGACTCACTGACTAGACTGAAAACTCCATGAAGGTAAGGACCATCTATATCTGTCCTGTATTTCCAGCACCTAGGCTATGCCTAGTACATAATAGATGCATAATTAAAATTTGAATAAACAACTGAGTGTGTGAATGACTGAATAAGTGAATAAATTAACAACTCTTTCAAACGGATCAGCTCCACTTTATACACCCAAAAACAGAGACTGAGACTTAAACCAAAGACTGACTCCAGAACACATGACCACTATATTTAAATGGCCATTGGGAAGCATAAAAATCATCATGACTCTGAAAAAAGGTTTGAGATTTCAGGATATTCTGAATATGAACACTTTCTTCAAAAGTAATTTTCCCATAAATCTGGATCAGGATTAGAGATGGCTATTATCTTTTTATCTCTCAGGTGGTAGAAGCATGGTTCCCCTAAGCCTCTAATTTATTAGGTATTTCTGAATATTGATTAGTAAAACAGATGACTTCCCAGAAAGCTGTGTCTGGGTTCTGTTGCCAAAAGTACTTTGAGCTTTCACTCACCCTAGGAGAAGGAACCACGAACTTTTTGTACAGATTAGCTCCTTTCAAGAACAAAAAGTCTCTTTGGGGATTTACTAATTCCCTCACCTCCCCTGGTGCCCATGTTCATTCCTGTTGCCTCGTGTTAGGACTTTGCTCCAGCTCCAAAAGAGATTCTCAAGCCCCTGCTGCCCAAATGGTTTGTAGTGCCACGCCTGATTAACTGGGCAAGGTCAGACTTGCCTTTTACAGCCCTCCCAGAGATAGACCCTTTGCTGAAAAATCTCAGAAATGCCTTAATTCTCTGCATATAAGTAGATCAGAGCATCGTAGACCATAGGCACTGTGAGCTTTCACAGTTTTCTACTCTTAAAAGTGATGGCAGTACTTATTCCACTGAGAGATACAAAGCGTTTTCTAGAGAGTGTTTCTTAACCCCCCAAAAAACTTGGGGGTTAAGAATTATCTTCAGAAGCTCAAACACAAATCAGGGAAGGACACTGCTTCAAATAATCTAGCAAATGGTTAGTAACTACAGAATCCTATGAAGACTAAAAAGACCCCAGCTAAGCATGTGAATAGTAGTAGCAGCAGCTGCCTGTTAGCCACGATAAAAAGTTTTAGACCTTTCACACTCTAGTATATGCTGCTAAATGCATTAGTTATCAGAGCATTTTATTGTACCAAAGGAGGATTTATTCACTTCTTTGGGAGTCTAAAATGCCTAACACTGGACCTACTGAGGCCAGCAAGAAGGGAGAGCGCATTGAATACTTCATTGTCAATGTCTAATTGGGTCTGCAGGCACAATTCAGCCTCATCAGAGTCCATCTTAAAAAAGAAAGCTCTGTTAGGTCAGAGAAATACTTTTTGTGTGGTTCTTAATTACTTTCCCATGGATTCCTTGTTTTCTAGGTCTTATCTGTTCAGTAATTATACTAAAACACAAATTATATCAAATATTTAAGCAGCACACAGAGCAGAGTAGCTAGAATCCCAAAAACCCATAGGTTAATGACCATGATCTTGCATTAGGAACTTTAACTTAATGCTACCGTGGTGTAACCTTTCCTTTTTGCGTATTCAAGGACCTCTGCATGTTCTGAAGATAAAGTTAGCCCTACATTTCAAGTTAAGGTTATCCAGGAAGAATGTCTTTGGCAATCTCTTTCAGCTTCCCTCTTCTGGCCTGTGTATAGCATGTAGGTACTTACCAGAGGTAAAAAATTTATATGGCGCTAGGTGGCTAGAGAAGCTTCAGTTCGCTCCATGGTTTGGAATTTTAGAGGAAGCATTTTTTTTTCCCTGAGTGTTTTTTATTCTGTCATTCCAGCGGCTTCATATACAGATAGCTCTGATGATGAGACATCACCCAGGGACAAGCAGCAAAAGAACTCTAAGGGAAGCAGTGACTTCTGTGTTAAGAACATCAAACAGGCAGAGTTTGGACGAAGAGAAATTGAAATTGCTGAACAAGGTAAAGAAAACAAGCACCTTTTCCTTCTTAACCTGCCTGTGTCTTTTTGTCCATATTAATCCCTTTTTATGTCTGGGGTCTGGTAGCTTGTGAAATTTCTATGTGATAAGAATACTTATAACAAAAGAAATATGAGTTCAGGAAACACTGGGGAAACCTGGCAAGTCTAGAAGGAACCCTATATTTAAAAAAAAAAAGAGAGACTGGATAAGGATTGGAATATAGAGAATCAGAACCCTGGAGCATTTGCCTCTGAAAGCCCTTTATAAAGGAAAATACAGGTTTAGTGTCTTGATCCCTGGAGAAACCTAATCTAACCTGATCAGGGGAAGGATCTTAAGAAAATAAGTTTTTCTGTTTGTTCTTTTATCTCTTACTCTCTCTTCTTTAATATTGCTGTATTTATTGGGCCTTTTCAGAAATGCCTGCACTGATGGCTTTGAGGAAGAGAGCTCAAGGAGAAAAGCCTTTGGCTGGAGCCAAAATCGTGGGTTGCACACACATCACTGCTCAGACTGCTGTGAGTTCTCTTCTTTTCTCCTTTTAATAACAATAGTTAATAATAGCCACAAGCTACTGAAAGCTTACAACATGCCAAGCACCGAGTTAAGAGCTTAACAAGTATTAGCTCATTAATCCTTATAATGGCCATATAAAGCAGGTATTCTTGTTTCCATTTTATAAACGAAGAAGCTGAGGCTCAGAGGGCTTAAGATATTTGTTTAAGGTTATACAGCTAGAAATCACAGAGTCAAGATTTTAACTTCAGTATATAGTAGTCCCCCTGCCTTGTCTGTGGGGGATAAGTTTCAAGACCCCTAGTGGACACCTGAAACTTCAGACAGTACTGAACCTTATATAAACTATGTTTTTTCCTACACATATATACCTATAATCAAGTTTAATTTATGCAATTGGCCCTCCGTATCCACCAGTTCTGCTTCCTGAGGATTTGACCAACTGCAGATCAAAAATATTCAGAAAATAAAATAATACAACAATACAAAATAACAGACAAGAAATATAACAACTATTTACATAGCATTTACACTGAATTGGGTATTATAAATAACCTAGAGATGCTTTAAAATATACAAAAGGATGTGCACCGATTATATGCAAACACTTACATCATTTTGTGTAAGGGACTTGAGCATCCTCAGATTTTGGTATCCATGGGAGTCCTGGAATAAATCCCCTGAGGATACTGAGAGACAGCTATAAATTCAGCACAGTAAGAAATGAACAACAGTAACTCAAAATAAAAGAGAGCAATTACCACAATAGACTGTAATAAAAATTATGTCACATAAAGAAATCTATCACAGTACATAGCAGAAAGTCCAAAGAGAAGGCAGACTTCAGATGCAGGATCTCAGGGCTCCAGCTTCACCTCTCTGATTCTCTTGGAGCTGCCTCCTCAGTATGCTTACTTCACCCTCAAGCTGATAGCAAGATGCTTACAACTATTCTAGTCATCACAAACTGACGTGAAAAGGAAGAGGGACCATTTCTTCCTCGCTCAAGAGAAGTCCCTCCAGGATACTCCATCGTGTCTCATTGCGCAAAACTGGATCATGTGTGTGTGCTCCACCAGTCCTACAAAGGGGCATGGAATTACCATGATTTGCTTACACCAGTGATTCCTACCTTACTCTCATCAGTTTTAATGTCCCCTTTTTATTAAAAAACTTTTTTTTTGCAGTGTCCCTGAATTATCCTGAAATGAAATTCAGATATAACATGTCTAGGTACATATAATCTTAAAAAAATATATATAAAATCTTAACTGAAATATGAAGGAGGAGTAAAAGAAAGTACAATACTTAAAATAATGTGTATTTCAATATGTAAATACTTGAGGACTATAGTAGAACAATCAGATATTTGTACTATTTCACAGTATTATTTGAAATAGTATTATTTGAAGACAGAAATAAATGTGTTATTGATTCCAGAGCATCAGAGCAGCATTGCCATGATTTTCTGAAATAGTAAACAACTTTTTGTAAACTTCTAAACAACAAGAACAACAAAAAGTATGAGTTTTCTCTTCATTTATATAGCTGTTACATTCCTGGAAAAACTATTGTTTTGTATTAAAACTACAAAACTACTTTTTGCTAATTTGTAAAGAGGAATTAGGTTCTAAACTAAGATAATTGTACATAGGTTTTTCACCCATGTGGACTTTCATTGGGACATTTGAAAATTGTACCAGCTGCAACACAGTTTTTTGTTGAGACACTTTCAAAATGTCCAGATTCCTGGTCCTGCCCTCTAAATGCCAATAGCACTCCCCTTCCAATTATTGTGGCAACCAAAAATGCCCCCACAATTTTCTAGATCTCCTCTTTTATCACCAGAGATGCAATATATATGGAGTTGCTAACCATAATGAGACCACTATTGAGCAATGGTCTGGAATCTTTTATGGGGATTCATAAGATCTGGGTCATCTGTGTGGCTAGATCAGCTTTCCAAAGATTGTCTCTCCCAAAGCACAACACTTATGTGGTCACATTCCTGATTAAGAACATTAGAGATTCCTCAAGGTACAGACAGCTTCTATTAGCATCTTCACTATGAAACTTTTCTGGGTTATGTGTTCTCTGAGGACAAGAGTACTCTGACTGCCCAAAATTAATATAATAAATTGAAAAGCTATCTGTTTTGGAGCTACAAACTAATGAATCAAGACAGAAACACTCTTGAATCTTTTTTGGCCTGCTCAGTCAGCGACATGAGACTTCAGTGTGGTAGCTTAAAATAGTAAGTGCTTCTCTACTGTCTCATGTTGCTGAACTACATCTAGTTTGTTTTTTACCCTTAGGCTCACTGAGCATTACCACCCTTCATGGTTCCCTTTCTATTTTTTTCCTGAATGGATTAATCGCAATTAGCTTACCAATTTTAATACTAATTTATTGTTTCCACCCCACATTTTTTTCCTTTAAAAAATAACGACAAAGAAATTATGCTTTGTTTGCCAACCTAAGACAACCTTGTCTTAGTTCATTTGGGCTGCTATGACAAAATACCTTAGACTGGGTAATTAATAAACAATAGATATTTATTGTTCACAGTTCTGGAGGCTGGGAAGTCCAAGATCAAGGCGCCAGCAGATTCAGTGTCTGATGAGGGCCTGTTCCTTATAGATGGTGCCTTCTATGTGCCCTTACATGGCCAAAGGGGCAAGCAAGCTTCCTCAGGCTTGTTTTATAAGTACGCTAATCCCATTTGTGAGGGCAGAAATCTCATGTCTAATCACCTTCCAATCACTTCCATAATCACCTTTTAATACCATCACCCAGGGGGTTAGTTTTTAACATATGACTCTGGGGGAGGAGAACATACATTCAGACCATAGCAATCCCCAAATACCTTAGTGTATATTTTCTACAAACAAGGACATTTTCCTATACTACCAGTATAACCATCAGAAGTAGAAAATTAACATTGATTCATTATTACCATCCAATCCTTAGATCCCACTGGAGTTTCACTTGTTGTTCTGATAATATTTTTCTAACAAAAGAATCCAGTCCATGGTTATATGTCACATTTAATTGTCATGTCTTTTTAATCTTCATTAGTACAGAACAGTTTCTCAGTCTTTCTTTGATTTTCATGACCTTGACACTTTTGAAGATTACAGATGAGTTATTTTGTAGAATTTCCTCAATTTGGATTTTTCTGATGCTTCCTCATTATGAGATTCAGGCTATACATCTATGGTGGGAATTCAGGGAAGTGATATATCCTATCAGGTGGCACACGATTTCAGTTTGTCCCAGAACTGGTGATGTTCACTTTAATCCCTTGATTGAGGTGACGTCTGCCAGGATTTTCCTCTGTAAAAGTTTTTTTCCCAGTTTATAATTAATATGTTTTTTAGGCTGGGTGCGATGGCTCACGCCTGTAATCCCAGCACTTTGGGAGGTCAAGGCTGGCAGATCACTTGAACCCAGGAGTTCAAGACTAGCCTAGGCAACATGGTAAAACCCCATCTCTACAAAAAAATACAAAAGTTAGCCAGGTGTGGTGGCGTGTGCCTGTAGTTCCAGCTACTTGGGAGGTTGAGGTGGGAGGATTGATTGAGCCCAAAAGGTGGAGATTGCAGTGAGCAGTGAGCTGAGATTGCACTGCACTCCAGCCTGGGTGACAGAGTGAGACCCTGTCTCAAAAATAAATAAAAATAGAATTAATATGTTTATATGAGATAGTACTATGAAACTATAAATATCTCATTGTTTATCTTACTTTGATTTATTCATTATTTTTATTTGTATGGAATCATTGTTTTCTATTTTATTTACTAGGTTATAATCCATTACTATCATTACTTATTTACATGATCATCTTGTTCTCAATTTGACCAGGGAGAGCCTCTTCAGTGTGGCTTCTGTGACTTCTTTTGTCTTTCGATATATCCCTTTCATTCTTTGAACATTTCCTTGCTTTTGGTACAAGATCACCTAAGCTCATCTTGAACATTCCATGCCCTACTCTTGGAACCAGCCATTTCTCCCAGAATGCCTGGCTCCTTTTAGTGGATCTGGGCACTAATGTGCTCTTTGCTTTTGAAATGTCATTGTTCCCAGATCCTCTTTTTTCCCTCTCCATACATGTAACTGGAGTTCTAGAAGGCAAAGAGGGAAAGAATCCATAGATTCCCATAGACCCCACAGATTTTGAGCACTCTGTTGTGATTTTTTTCTGCCAGTCTTTTTCTTTTTGTATTTCAGTTCAGTAATTCATTTTTTGTTGTTGTTTTGTTTTGTTGAGTAGGGTCTCACTGTGTCACCCAGCCTGGAGTGCAGTGGTACATTCATTGCAGGCTCATTGCAGCCTCAAACTCCTGGGCTCAAGCAATCCTCCTGCCCCAGCCTCCCAAGTAACTGGGACTACAGGCATATACTACTATGCCCGGCTAATTTTTTTTAAATTTTTGTAGAGATGAGATCTTGCTGTGATGCCCAGGCTGGTCTCAAACTCCTGGCCTCAAGCGATCTCCTGCCTCAGCCTTTCAAAGCGCTAGGGTTACAGGCATGAGCCACTGTGCCTGGCTCAGTTCAGTAATTTTTATTCGTCTATCTTCAGGTTCACTGATTCTGTCCTTGGATGTGTCCGGTCTGATGATAAACCTGTTGAAGGAAATTTTAATCTGACTTTTTTTTTTCCTGGCATTTCTATTTGACTTTTTTTTTTTTTTTGAGACAGAGTTTTGCTCTTGTTGCCCAGGCTGGAGTGCAACGGTGCAATCTTGGCTCTCCACAACCTCCACCTCCTGGGTTCAAGCGATTCTCCTGCCTCAGCCTCCCAAATAACTGGGATTACAGGCATGTGCCACTAAGCGGCTAATTTTGTATTTTTAGTAGAGATGGGGTTTCTCCATGTTGGTCAGGCTGGTCCCAAACTCCCTGCCCCAGGTGATCCGCCCACCTTGGCCTCCCAGAGTGCTGGCCTTTATAGGCCTGAGCCACTGCACCCGGCCTGTATTTGACTTTTTATAGTTTCCATCTCTGCTGAAATTTTCTATCTATTCATAGATGTTGTCTATCTTTCTCAACTAGATCCTTTAACATAAACATATTAGTCCAGCCTGGGCAATATAGCAAGATCTTGTGTATAAAAAAAATAAATAAATAACATAAACGTATTAATCATAGTTTTATTTTAAATCTCCTGTCTGATCAAACATCTGGCTCATCTGAGAGCCTGCCTCTGTTGTTTACTTATTTCCTGACAGTGGGTTTTTGTTTTTTTTACTTTTTATATGTCCTGACATTTTTAATTGAGTGGTAGTATATTAGTTTTCATTATAGTCATGAATTGGGCTGAATTTAGAGTTTGTTGTATACCAACAAAGGCTTCAAATTCCTCCAGCAGTGGACTGCTATAACCTTGTGATTTGAGGTTACCAAAGGACATTCCTCAGTGCTTCTGCTTTACCCTCAGCCTTCAGCTACTTCTGCACGTGTGCCACAGAAGTGTCCTCTTTTCAAGTACCTGCCTCATATGCCGCACTAGACTGCTGCTCCTTGTTTCCTGGGGCTAAGCACACGGTGAGGGCAAGTGGGGTTCTTGGATCTCTGGTGCAGTCTCAGTCTTAGGCAGACCTCTGTGAGGGGCAAGGCTTTCTCAATATTCCTGCCTCCCCTATCTGTAGCAGCCAAACTTTGCCTTGAATCTGTGGTGGGTCTTGGGCAAGACATATTTTCTTGCCCTTCCTGGAGACCTGGAGAGGTAGCAGATCCTTACTTTGTATCAGTGAACTGTCCTGGGCCTAAGAGGTTTTCCTGTGCCTCTCCCAGAGGCAGAGAGTTTTTGCTTCTGCCTTCCTCCAGAAACAGTGGATCTTTGCCTAGTCCCTAATGGCAGGCCCAATTCCTGCTCTTCCTACAGCTTGAGGCTTTGGTTCCTATGAGAGAAGAGTGTAGGGAAGTGCCCAGGTTTCATGTCTGTTTCTGAGCATAGCCAATCAGCTCCCTGCCCCAGTCTTTCTTTTGCGCACTGGGCAGAAGCCTCTGGAAAACAGCCTGCATGTGAATGGGAAATCTACTTGTGCCTGGAGCTTCAAAAAATTCCACATTGACACACTTTCCCACACCCAGCCTTTCGTAATTGTTCAAAAGTTTAGCTGATATTTTCTTATCCTCATCTGTGGCAGCCATTTCTTCCTCCCATGTGCTGCCAAAGGTGAAACAGTCTTCCCTCTCTCTTTAAAAGAATTTGTCACTCTTTGGAGGGCAGTTCACTTCTGTGCTTTACGACCTCAGCTCTTTGATGGGCTCAAGAAGAGTTTGGCTTTGTAGATTACCCAGTTTTTGGGGTTTGTGTGTGTTTGTGTATTCGTTTGTTTGTTTGTTTTGTTCTGTTTTGAGACGGAGTCTCGCTCTGTTGCCCAGGCTGGACTGCAGTGGCACAATCTCGGCTCACTGCAAGCTCCGCCTCCCAGGTTCACACCATTCTCCTGGCTCACCCTCCCGAGTAGCTGGGACTACAGGCGCCTGCTACCACACCCGGCTAATTTTTTTTTTGTATTTTTAGTAGAGATGGGGTTTCACCGTGTTAGCCAGGATGGTCTTGATCTCCTGACCTCGTGATCTGCCCGCCTCAGCCTCCCAAAGTGCTGGGATTACAGGCGTGAGCCACCACGCCCCACCATTTGCTTGTTTTTAAGACAGAGCTTTGCTCTTGTTGCCCAGGCTGGAGTGCAATGGCAACCTTCGCCTCACCGTTTCAAGCCATTGTCCTGCCTCAGCCTCCCGAGTAGCTGGGATTACAGGCATGCGCCACCATGCGCAGCTAATTTTTCTGTATTTTTAGTAGAGATAGGGTTTCACCATGTTGGCCAGGCTGGTCTCAAACTCCTGACCTCAGGTGATCCGCCCGCCTCAGCCTCCAAAGTGGGATTACAGTCATGAGCCACCATGCCTGGCCATGTGTTTGGTTTTTTGGAGACAGGATCTCCCTCTGTTGTCCAGGCTGGAGTGCAGTGGCACAGTCACGACTCACTACAACCTCCCATCTCCCAGGCTCAAGCAGTCCTCCCACCTCAGCCTTCCTAGTAGCTACGCAGCTTTTTCCTGTCGTTAAGGTGGGAGCTTCTCTTGTAGCTTTGTGTATTCTAAGCAGAAGCAGAACTGTAAATCTGTTTTTTAAGCAAAGTTTTGGCTCTGAAGTCCTTGGTTTATTAAATCTTATGGGGAAGCTTAATTTAAATTGGTAAAAACGTAGAGTCAGCTGGAGCCTCCCGCTTCCCATGGCTTCCCCCAATACTTGCCTTCTTAGAATACTGAAGAGGTTCTGTAGAGCCCAATTTGAAAATCACTGGCCTAAGTCATTCCTGTTGTACTTTCTGATTGTAAAATATACAAACTTTATCTCCTTGACTAGTTGTTTGGCCCAGGCTTGCTCATCCCCTGCTTTGTCTTTAATACAGGTGCTTATGGAAACTCTGGGTGCTCTGGGGGCCCAGTGCCGATGGGCTGCCTGCAACATCTATTCCACTCTCAATGAAGTGGCTGCTGCTCTAGCAGAAAGTGGTAAGAGCTTGTTCTCTGTGCCTTTGGCTAAAGTAAGTCTATTTGGAGACTTACTTTATGTTGCAGCATAAATCTTTAAAGGTTGACAATAAAAGAACTATCTTGGAAGAAATGTATCTCGATTCTTCATGAATTTGCTCTTTTTCTGGCCTTCGCTTGTCAAATATGATGTAGTTAACTTTGCTGTTTTACGGTTGACAAACATCTACCTATGTCTAATATTCTATTGTTAGGTAATGCTTTGTTTTGACTCACTAATTCACTAATAGCAGAGCACTAGTGAACCCTACTCACTGAGGTAACATGGATTAAAGGAGAAAATGCTTCAACCATAGTTTTGTGACTCTGTTGGTTTTCCAGCAAGTAATTTGCCCTGACTTAATGTTTGGTGTTTCTGCTTCAGGAGTAAAGAAGACTTGACCTGGCAGATTAATATTTGATCACAACATCCACTGGTACTTGATGGACAAAAGAAATAGAGAAATTTGGACTTTGCCAGCCTCTTGCCTTTACTCTTTGGCAGTACAGCTAGCACTGTCAGCATTTCATTTGTTCTTTCATTTTAATTTACTTATTTATAAGATTTTAAGGCTGTATATATGATAGAAAAATATTTAATACTTTATTAATACAAATATTAAATGTGTACCCCAGTGAATTGTACATACGCATTCACTTCTTTTCCTTTTTTTTTTTTTTTAGTAGAAACAGGGTCTTGCTCTGTCACTCAGGCTGGAGTGCAGTAGTGCAGTCATGTTTCACTGCATCCTTCAATTCCTGGGAACAGGTGATCCTCCCACCTCAGTCTTCTGAGTAGCTGGGACTTCAGGCACATGCCACCATGCCCAGCTAATTAAAAAAAAATTTTTGAAGACACAGGGTCTTGCTGTGTTGCTCAGGCTGATCTCAAACAGCCGACCTCAAGTAATCCTCCCGCCTCATCCTCCCAAAATGCTGGGATTACAGGTGTGAGCCACCATGCCCAGCCCATTTCTTTTTTTTGTTTTTTTTAAATTTAATTTTTATTTTTTATTTTTATTTTTATTTTTTGAGATGAAGTCTCACTCTGTCACCCAGGCTGGAGTGCAATGGCGTGATCTCGGCTCACTGCAACCTCCACCTCCTGAGTTCAAGCGATTCTCCTGCCTCAGCCTCCTGAGTAGCTGGGATTACAGGTGCCCTCCACTACACCGGGCTAATTTTTTTTTTTATTATACTTTAAGTTTTAGGGTACATGTACACAACGTGCAGGTTAGTTACATATGTATACATGTGCCGTGTTGGTGTGCTGCACCCATTAACTGGTCATTTAACATTAGGTATATCTCCTAACGCTATCCCTCCCTCCTCCCCCCACCCCACAACAGGCCCTGGTGTGTGATGTTCCCCTTCCTGTGTCCATGTGTTCTCATTGTTCAATTCCCAACTATGAGTGAGAACATGCAGTGTTTGGTTTTTTGTCCTTGTGATAGTTTGCTGAGAATGATGGTTTCCAGCTTCGTCCATGTCCCTACAAAGGACATGAACTCATCATTTTTTATGGCTGCATAGTATTCTATGGTGTATATGTGCCACATTTTCTTAATCCAGTCTATCATTGTTGGACATTTGGCTTGGTTCCAAGTCTTTGCTATTGTGAATAGTGCTGCAATAAACATACGTGTACACCTGGCTAATTTTTGTATTTTTAGTAGAGACGGGGTTTCACCATGTTAGTCAGGCTGGTCTCGAACTTCTGACCTCAGGTGATCCTCCTGCCTCGGCCTCCCAAAGTGCTGGGATTACAGGCGTGAGTGACCGTGCCCGGCCACCCCATATTTTTTTTTTTAAACAAATGCTTACTGACCTACTCTAAGAGCTGTAAGGGCAAATGAGACAATGTCCTTACCCTCAGAACCTTATATTTTGGTGAGATAATACACATATATAAATAATGATGATACTTTGGGAGGCCGAGGCGGGCAGATCACGAGGTCAGGAGATCGAGACCACGGTGAAACCCCGTCTCTACTAAAAATACAAAAAATTAGCCAGGCGTGGTGGCAGGTGCCTGTAGTCCCAGCTACTCGGAGAGGCTGAGGCAGGAGAATGGCGTGAACCCGGGAGGCGGAGCTTGCAGTGAGCCGAGATTGCGCCACTGCATTCCAGCCTGGGTGAGAGCGCGAGACTCCGTCTCAAAAAAAAAAAAAAAAAAATGATGATACAAGGACATATATAATAAATGCCATGATAGATTATAAATCCGTATTCACTACACAAACAAGAGGCTTAGAGAAGTTCAGATTCCCACTTTGGGAGGCCAAGGCAGGTGGGTCACCTGAGATCAGGAATTCAAGACCAGTGTGGCCAACATGGTGAAACCTTGTCTCCGCTAAAAGTACAAAAATTAGCTGAGTGTGGTGGTGCAGGCCTGTAATCCCAGCTACTCATGAGGCTGAGGCAGGAGAATCGCTTGAATCCAGGAGGCGGAGCCTGCAGTCAGCCGAGATTGCGCCACTGCACTCTAGCCTGGGTGACAGAGCGAGACTCCATCTCAAAAAAAAAAAAAAAAAAGAGGCCAGGCGCGGTGGCTCACACCTGTAATCCCAGCACTTTGGGAGCCTGAGGCGGGCAGATCATGAGGTCAGGATTTCGAGACCAGCCTGGCCAATATGGTGAAACTCCGTCTCTACTAAAAATACAAAAATTAGCTAGGCATGGTGCCACGCACCTGTAGTCCCAGCTACTCAGGAGGCTAAGGCAGGAGAATCGCTTGAACCCAGGAGGCGGAGGTTGCAGTGACCTGAGATTGTGCCACTGCACTCCAGCCTGGGTGACAGAGCAAGACTCCATCTCAAAAAAAAAAAAAAAGAAAAGTTCAGATTCCTTGAGAGCTCATTTCCAGCTGGGTTAATCAGGCTTCATTAGGAACATGACACTTAACTGGGCTATGAATTCTAGTAACGTTTTAGCAAGTGGAGAAACACGTAAGGGTTTTTTCCTTAATAATAGGGTGGAATGATTAAAGTATAGAAGCCAGAAAAATTAAAGTGTAATTGGGAAATGGTGAGAATGCCAGTTTGAGTGGATCAAGAAGTACCTGTTTCTGGTTTTTCTTTTCCCTCTAGTCACTTTTTTTTTTTTTTTTTTTTTTTTTTGAGACAGGGCCTTGCCCTGTCGCCCAGGCTGGAGTGCAGTGGCACGATCTTGGCTCACTGTAACCTCCACCTCCCAGGTTCAAGCAATTCTCCTGCCTCAGGCTCCCGAGTAGCTGAGATTATAGGCATGCACCACCACGCCCAATTAATTTTTGTATTTTTAGTAGAGACAGGTTTCATCATGTTGGCCGGGGTGGCCTTGAACGCCTGACCTCAGGTGATCCACCCGCCTCAGCCTGCCAAGGTGCTGGGATTTCAGGAGTGAGCCACGGCCCCTGGCCCCCTTTCATTACATTTTAAACAACTGTCATACCTTTGTCCATTCTGCTTGTCCTCCTTGACTAGTAAGAGCAGAATGACCATCAAAGACAAAGGACTGGATAAAGGAGCTGAAGGCAACACCCATCAGTGAAGAATGTCAATCCAAGAAATATAGCAGAATGAGAGAGTTGGAAATTAGGAAAAACCAGAATCTTCTCACTAAAATTAGGGGGTCAGCCTTTTTTGGTCTTTAATGGTTTCTCTTTGTTCCTTTTTTCCCTCAGGATTTCCTGTTTTTGCCTGGAAGGGAGAGTCAGAAGATGACTTTTGGTGGTGTATTGATAGATGTGTGAATGTGGAGGGCTGGCAGCCAAACATGGTGGGTCAGATTTCTGCTAACACAATTCTGTAGGGGTCAGGAATGGGGATGGGAGGAGGTTATGGCCTGGGAGAGGGTTTCCCAACAAGAAGGAAGGAAAATGGCTTCATTTCTATCTGACGTACCTGGGTTTCCAGCAGAACTAGATTCTTATGCTACAGGTACCCCCAGAGTATTGAAGCTCTTATAACTTCAGAGTGCCTTAATTATTGAGTCTAATATTGGAAGCATTTATATTCATTAGAAACCTTAAAGCGCTGCCCAGGATTCACATGTGGCTGGTTAAAAAACAATAGTAATGAGTTTCCATCCCCTGCTACTGCCTACTTCCCACCCCTTACAACAACCAAAAAACCCAAACAAACCACCCCAGAGCTCTGGAGATACTTAGCCTTCTCTCTAGAATCCATATACTTGTCATGTTAGTCAGGACTAGAAAAAAAATAAAAATAATAGAGTTCATATAATGAATTTACAGTAAACCTGAAGAGCTTCCAAGTTCAAATTTCTTCTCTTTATATTCTTTCCCCACTTTAAAAAAGACAACGAGGTGAAGTTTTGGGGTTTTAATTTTTGCTTCATTTTTATTTTTGTTTTATTTTTTAGAAGATCAAGTCTTGAAGCCTGATAGCACATTAGATTTGCCAAGAGGCAAAAAGCTACACAAAGGGCCGGGTGTGGTGGCCTGTAATCCCAGCACTTTGGGAGCCCAAGGCAGGTGGATTCCTTCAGCCCAGGAGTTCGAGACCAGCCTGGGCAACATAGGGAGACACTCTCTACAAAAAATAACAAAAATTAGCAGGATGTGTTGGCATGCACCTGTAGTAGTAGTCCCAGCTACTTAGGAGGCTGAGGTGGGAGGATCACTTGAGCCCAGGAGGTGGAGGTTGCAGTGAGCCGAGATCACACCACTGCAGTCCAGCCTGGGTGAGAGAGTGAAACCATGCCCCCACCCCAGCCCCCACAAAAAAAGCTACACAAAGTATAAGGTGCTCCTATTTTGCAAATAATTCTGCCCTCTCTCCTAGGGGGAGGGGGCAGAAATTAGGGAATGTACTGAGAAAAGAATCCCTGAAGCTCTAGTCCAACCATTGCTTGCTGCTGAAGGCTGCAGAGCAGGCCTCACTTGGTGCATGGCAGAGAAGTAGCTTCTTTCTGAATTCTGTGATCCAGGTCACACTGCACCAGGCTTGTTTGAGGAAGCTGGGTTAGAGCTTCATATCCTAAAGAGGTGGGGGAGCAGAGTTGACAGTGGCTGTAAGATGAGTCAGCTCATTCCAACAGTTTTAATAGTGACACGAGGGAATGTGACTGACAGATGCTAAAGCAGATATGCCAGGGGGTTTCTCCTGGGAATAAAACATGGATTTTTAAAGTCAGGAACCCGGGGAGGACATTAGGATTGTACCTGGAGAATTTTTGCAAACTGTAGAACCAGCACAAACTGCTAGGAAGGTTAATAAAGAGAGTAAGACAAGGACGAAAACGGTTGTCACCCCAGAAAACAGGACCCATACCTCTTTGGATTCTGTCAAGATTTAGTACTTCTCCTTGCTTCCCAACCTCGGGAAGATTTCCTGATGACAAGAATTTTCTGCAGTAGATTTACATGGTGAGAATTATGGGCAGCATTTATTAAGTAAATCTTAGAGACAGCAACTACTGTCTCTCGTGGATGAGAATAGTGAGACTTACAACACAGAGTTTCCAGTTGTTCAATCTCTCTTGTCTCTTATCTTTTCTGTGGAAGGGAAAACTTCATGAGGGATTCCATACATGGAGAATGGGAGAGAGAAACTCAGAAGAGCTTTTTGCTTTCTTCGGGCATCTGTTCTGGGGGTTTCTACTTGTAGTATGGAGCAAGTACAAGAGCTTTGATGAGAGTTCTAACTTGGATCTGGTTCTCAATCAAGGTTTGAGTGAGTGAGAGAAAATAGGTCAACAGCAAGAGCAAAAGCAAAAAAGAGATCAGGTGGTAGACATGAGGTTGGGGATTTTGTGTACTCTGGGGTCCAGAATGGCAGTTTTGGCACTTATAGTAGAGTTGATAATTGATGGGACTGCAAGATGGGTGCATGTCAGCAGAGGGCGACCCAGTTCTGTGGGACTTTCCAGGAGGATGCGTATAACAATTTGCAGAGTCCTGCTAAACACTTCTGACAGCCTAGGGAAGGACTGAAGTGTCACAGCCTCTTGCCTAATAATGTTCTAAGCTGGTTTTTCTTTAGCTTTATAATTCAAAAGCTTTTCTCTGCTGATGAAAGCTCCAGTGGGCACAGCGTTGTGTTTATCTTTAATCCCAACCTGAAATAGTGATAGATGAGCTGTTCAGAGGCATGCTTGCACACCTACATGCTGCACGGTTCCCTGGTTATTTTTAATTTGGTTTGTACAGAGTGTGAGGTTGTGCTAGGCAAAACCCTACAGTGTTGCCTGATATTTTGGGTGGGAGAGTGCCTATACTTTGGGAGAAGAAAAGGATTAAGGAATACAGTTTTATAAACCATTGTTCTGAGAGGGAGACTTAATTATCTGACCATTTATTGGTTTATTTTTCTTTTTTTTCTTAAGAGTCTGTGTAAACTGAGGCCTTTTATTTAAAGTCCATTTAGGCTTTCTGAATACCTATAGTAGATTCAAGATCTAGTGGCCTAGATAACCACAAATTATCAATCCATAAGAAAATCCTCAGTTAGTTGCTGTATATTTTGATACAGTAGATATGTCTTATAAGTACCGCGCGCTAACCGATTGCGCCACTGGAGCCACTTGATACAGTAGATATGTCATGGGGAGGGTCATTTGGCTGCATGAATTACAATTGGCCTTTCTCTTCTCATTGTCTTTTACTTCAGTATAATGACTATTTGGCAGATTATTGCATTTACTCTGGCTTTAAGTTACTTTGCATAACCATATGGGAAATTTGAAATATCTGTAAATTGCTAACTAGATTGGGATGCAAGACCCAGAGAAGCACTGAAGCCTTGAGGCTTCAGTAAAGTGAATGATGTTATTGATGCTTACTATTGCAGATCTTGGATGATGGAGGGGATCTTACCCACTGGATTTATAAAAAGTATCCCAACATGTTTAAGAAAATCAAGGGCATAGTAGAGGAGAGTGTTACTGGAGTTCATAGGTAAGATTTGACCTGGGCATACCTGGTTTTATGCAGTCTAGACACAAAATCTTATAAACACATACCTATAAAACACATGTTAAAAATTGGAGCCTGGGCTGGGCATGGTGGCTCACGCCTGTAATCCCAGCCCTTTGGGAGGCCAAGGCGGGTGGATCACGAGGTCAGGAGATCGAGACCATCCTGGCTAACACGGTGAAACCCCGTCTCTACTAAAAATACAAAAAAATTAGCCTGGTGTGGTGGCGGGCGCCTGTAGTCCCAGCTACTCAGGAGGCTGAGGGAGGAGAATGGTGTGAACCCAGGAGGCGGAGCTTGCAGTGAGCAGAGATGGCACCGCTGCACTCCAGCCTGGGTGACAGAGGGAGACTCTGTCTCAAAAAAAAAAAAAAAATTGGAGCCTGCTATGAGGTAACCACATCTCAGCTTGCTATGAGGTGAGCAGATCTCTCATTTTTTTTTTTAATTAACAACACGAATAATGAACTAAAATAGTGAGAAGGGGGCAGGTGGAAGAACAAATGAAGTCCTCATGTTTTCTAGTGATTGTAAACAATTAACTTCTTGTCCTTTTTGGACACATTTATTCCTTCATTCATTCATCAAATATTTATTGAACTTCTACAATGAATGAGGAACTGCTCTAGGTGCTAGGAATCTAGCAGTAGACAAAACAGACAGAAAAAACTCTGCCATCTGTCAGCCAAAGAACAAGAGCTTACATTCCTACATGGAGAGCAAGGACGTACGGTTCTGCTTCTCAAATGAGCAATAATTCTCTGAGTAAAATTGGAATTATTTCAGTTCAATTTCTGTGATCATTTCTATGATTTATTTCACCCATAAAGAACTAAAAGTATGAAAAAAAAGTTTTAGGGAAGTAAATTCTGAACCAGCCACCATCACTGCTTCAATACGTTATCATCTTTTTGAATGTACAAAACTGAGGTCAGGAGTTCAAGACCAGCCTGGCCAACATGGTGAAACCCCGTCTCTACTAAAAATACAAAAATTAGCCGAGTGTGGTGGCGGGCGCCTGTAATCCCAGCTACTCAGGAGGCTAAGGCACAAAAATCGCTTGAACCTGGGAGGCGGAGGTTGCAATAAGCCGAGATCACACCATTGCTCTCCAGTGGGGACAACAAGAGTGAAACTCCGTCTCAAAACAAACAATAAAAACACAAGCAGCCAGGCATAGTCTCATGCACTTGTAGTTCCAGCAGGCAGGGAGACCAGTGCAGATTTAGTGAACATTGTACCCAGTGGGTAATTTTTCAACCTTCAACCTGCTCCCACTCTCCCACTTTTTATAGTCTCCAGTGAAGGCCTTAAAATTTAGAGGTGGGTCAAGGATTTCCCCCACATGACTTTTGAATAAAATCTTTATTGTGAAGCGATATATGCAGGCTCTAGAAAGATATTCTTTATTTCTCAGTGGCCACCTAATAGGATGAAACTAGTCATGTCTCATGCTCTCATGCCTACCCAATCAACTTATTCCTGGGGCCTCCTATGAAAGCAATGGTAGATTGTAATGTCCTGATGTTTTTTGTTCTTGGCTTCCCTCATCCTCAGGCTGTACCAACTGTCCAAAGCTGGGAAGCTGTGTGTTCCAGCCATGAATGTCAATGACTCAGTCACCAAACAGAAATTTGACAACCTCTACTGTTGCCGTGAATCAATTCTTGATGGGTAATGTTTATTGTCTTAGAGATGAAGTTGTGTTGTCAAGTTGAGATTCTAAGTTTTTTGGCTTTGGTTATTTCTGGAAAGGATTCATGTAGCACCTCTGGATAATGTCTCCATTAAGCCAGAGCTTTGTCACCTCGTAAATTAAAATTACATTATTTTTATTTTCTCCTTTGTATCTTTTCTATTTCTAAATATTATATTTTCAAAATATTATCTAATAAATGTATGTTGCTTTTATGTTTAAAAGTTACTGTGTTATCTACATCTTCTTCCTTTCTGCACCACTTGCAAGAAAGGGGAAAAAAAAAGGAAAAAAACCCTTGCATATAGGATTGGTTAGATGGCAGGGAGTGAGAAAATATGTATTTTATTTAACCTTCCTTTCTGGTCATTAGTTTCTCTAGGATAGAAACCAGACTTTCAGTGTTACAGCTCTTTTAGAATTTGTCTAGCAGGTTTTCTGGTCTTTACCAGAAACCCCTTTAAAAAAAAAAAAGAAACCAGACTTTCTTTCAAAATGAAAAACCAACCAAAACAAAGAGATTCAATCTAACCTCAAGGGAGAAACAAGAGAAGATTTTTCTGATTTAATGTTTTTTGTTTCCCCTAGACTTAAAAGGACAACAGACATGATGTTTGGTGGAAAGCAAGTGGTAGTCTGTGGCTATGGAGAGGTGAAGTTTAACCTTTCATTTATTAGGTGTTTTAAATGGATTTTGTTGAAATATTCTGGAATTTTTTATTTGTATGGACATATGAGTACATTCTTTACCACTTTAGATGAGAAAAAGAATTTCAGAGGCCCTCTGGTTGAAGTAGTCTTTCTTTTTCCCTTTGCATTGCCACCATTTTTCCTTAAGTTGATTTTCTGACTTGCTCTAGTACCACTGTTTGTGATGTTCTTTTTAGCTTGTGTTTTGATTATGAATCGTGAGTGTGGGTGTTCTTGTGCACATGAATGAGATAAGAAGGAGCCTGGGGTTTGTTTATGAGCTGCATTCAATTATTTGTTCTTCTTGTTTTCCCCAAGTATGAATCTATTCAGTGAAATTCCTCTCAGGGGTGGAAAGAGGGGGTGCACTTCACCAGAAGCTTTGTGAAATGGTTTTCTCAGTGACTTTCCTTAATATGTGTGCTCTCTCCCCTCTTCAGGTGGGGAAAGGGTGCTGTGCTGCCCTGAAAGCCATGGGCTCCATTGTGTATGTAACTGAAATTGACCCCATCTGTGCCCTACAAGCCTGGTAAGCCTCTACGCTACCATCTCACTTGCAATCTCGGAGCTGCCTCCAAAGAATGGCCTGGTTGATGCCACACTTTATTTTAGAGGAGCCCAGATCCTCAGAGAGGCTGCCACTAACTCTAAGCATCTGTCTTTCAAAAAGGTCAAGGAGCTCTGCTTGGAGAGAGCAGAGACTATCAGAAAAGTGAAAATTTAGAAATCCTGTGGAGACAGTAACAGGGATTCTGTCAGCCAGAGAACAAGTAGCCCCTTACCTTCTCCATGTATAATACTTGCCTTTCAAATAATGATCAGAAAAGAAATTGGCAGGCATCAGATGCCTTCTGATGTGTTACAGTGAAAATAGCCCTTCTGTGGTATTCCTCCCAAAAATGTATAATCTGAATCTAATTGTGAGGAAACATTAGACCAATCCCAGTTAAGGGTAAAATCTACTAACTCTGAGTGAAGCATATATGGGAATTATTTACACTAGTATTATAATTCTTAAGTTTGAAATGATTCTAAAATTAAAAGTTAAAACTTTTCTTATCTATAAAATGTGGGTAATCATACCTACCTCATAGGATTGTTAGGGTTCAGTAAAATAATAATTAACATAGGCTGGGTGTGATGGGTTCATGCCTGTAATCCCAGCACTTTGGGAGGCTGAGGCAGGAGGATTGCTTGCACCCAGGAGTTCGAGACCAGCCTTGGCAACATAGGGAGACCCCATCTTTACAAATAATTTTTTTAAATTAGCTGGGTGTGGTGGTGCGTGCCTGTGGTCCTAGCTACTTGGGAGGCTGAAATAGGAGGATCACCTAAGCCTGGGAGGTTGAGGCTGCAGTGAGTTGTGATGATGCCACTACACTCCAGCCTGGGTCACCCAGCAAGACCCTGTCTCAAAATAATAATAATAATTATTCTATATTATACATTATATAACAAATACTTCATTATATAAGGTACAGAGCTGCTGCCACATAATATATGCTCCCTAAATAATAGCTGTTATTAAAATTGTCTCTTGCCATCCTCAGCAGGGTGGGAAATACCCCTGTTCTTAAAAATTATTGCAGAGTCCAAGTGTCTGTAGCCTAGGGGAACCATCATCCTTCTGGTACACTAAGGGTTTAGGAACCTGAACATGTTTTAATACAAATTGTGATACTGTTCAGATTATCCTATAGACATGAATTGATCACTTACTATGCCTTAGATACTGTGCTATGTGCTGAGAATGAATAAGGTGAATGTATAAATGAGATAAGGTCCTGCGTTTAGAAGCACACAGACAGATAACCACTGTGCAGCAAAGTAAGTGCTGTCATGGAGTTAAACGGCACATGCTTCTGTAGGAGCATAAAGGAGAAATTGCTTACTGAAGAGCAAGGGAGCAGGGTAGAAAGAGATGTCAGCAGAGCTGAGTCTTGACATTTGTATAAGTGTTTTCTTACTTTGGAAGTATATTCCAGGTACTGGGAACATGTGTGTTGTCTCCAAGGAAGGAGATAGCATGGCAGATTTAAGAAGCTGGAAATATTTTAATGTAGTTGGCAGATGAGATACATTTGGGGGAGTGGTACTATCTAAGGTAGGAGTCATGGGAGTCATATGTCAATATAATCACATATCACTGTAAGTATTTGGGTCTTACTCTAATCCTGCCTTATCCTTAAGAACAGGCAGTCTCACTGAAGTATTTTAAGAAAGGAAGCGACATGATCCAAATTGCATTTAGGAAAATCCCTCTGCAAAATGATTTAGAAAGATGTAAACCTAGAGGCAATGAGATTGGGCCAGGGGTTACTATAGTAATCTAGGCAAGAAGTAATAAGACATAAACTTAAGCAAGGCCAGTATGTATTAGAGAAGAGTAGAGAGATGAAAGAGACGTTTAAGGAGTTAAAGAAAAAGAGTCAGCCAGATTTGGTGACAGCTTCAATTCGGGAGAGGCAGCAAGGACATTCTTGTTTATATGGGCTCATTCAGTTGGATGAACAGTGATGCTGTTGATCAAGATAGAAAATGTAGAAGAAGAAATAGATGACATTATGGGTGCAGAGAAAATAATAAGTTTATTTTCAAACACAGTAAGTTTGAGAGCCTTCTGGGACATTGATGAGGTGCTATCCAGTGGCTAATTTGATGCTTCAGAGAGATCTAAGCTAAGGATACAAATGTAAAAATCAGCCATCTATAAGCAGTCATTTGCAGCCAAAGGAAGAGTATGGTTCTCTATACTGAAAGAATAGAGAAAAGAATAAAGGCATAACCCTGCAGAGCACCAATATCCAAAGGTTGGCTGAAGTTGAGGAGAGGCAATTAAGAGAAGTAAGAGGAAAACCAGGAGAGATGTATCATGGATTCCAAGGGGTATAGAGTTTTAAGAAGGCAAATAATGTTTAATGTAGTAGAAGAAATCAAATAAGAGTCTAAGAAGTTGGGCATGGTGGTGTGTGCCAATAGTCCTGGCTACTCAGGAGGCGGAGGCAGGAGGATTGCTTGAGGCCAAGAGTTAGAGGCTGTAGTGCACTATGATTATGCCTGTGACTAGCTACTGCACTCCAGCCTGGGCAACATAGTGAGATCCCATCTCTAAAAAAAAAAAGAAAAAAACGCAGTTAAGAGTCTAAGAAATCTTGGGTTTGGCCTTCAGGGGATCATTGATGATCTTGGAGAGAGCACTTTCAATGGGATAGTTGTTTAAATGGCTAAGTGGCGCTTTCTACAGTTTCTAGAAATTTGGTCAGGGAATCTCATGGTAGCCCCTGGCTCCCTATTATCAGGAAGAAATAAGTTCCGTGATACAAAGGAACCTTTTATTTCTGTCTTGTATGAACTAAGGAAATTGTTTGGATTTTTCACTTCTAAGAATAGTTCAGCTATCTCAAGAAATGACAGCAACTCAATATTAGCTTTTGAAGTCCTGTGTTAAAAGGCTCCCCAGCTGCCTGTTTAGGTTAATGGGTCATGCTTTATTTCAACAGTATGGATGGATTTCGACTGGTGAAATTAAATGAGGTCATCCGACAAGTGGACATTGTTATTACCTGTACAGGTATGATAATGACATTTTAAGTGGGGTGGCACTTGGGAATGTTTTTATGGAGCAAGTGCAAGATGATTGGAAATATTCTGAAAAACCAAACTCTAAAAGCTAGAGAGAGATAGTAGCCCGCAAAGCCAGCCAGTCTTTCACATTCTTCCTAATTCTTTAGAGCTCCGACCAAAGGTATACAATTAGGTTATTCCTATGTAAAAATGTTTCTCTTCACCCTTGAAGACAACTGTTATATCTCCATTCATCCTAGGAGATAACTAGAGATGAGATTCACCTATAAAGTTTAATTTGGGAAGCCAGATCTTAAATGTACACTTGATTTTTTATTTTACCTCCAAAAGTGATGTATGTTTCTCTCTAGTATGTAATTAAGGCAAGGCTAGAGAGAAATTCTTCATAGTTAGAGAGAGTAGAAGAGGTTATTCTGTTAATCTACCTCCGAAAGAGGTAGATTTTGAGTTTTAAAGAATATGCAGAAATGGCTAGTTTCCTCTAGGGTAAGATACTTATTTTTATGTAGAACCATAAACTATAGGAACACTGGTTTTCTTTTATAATTCTATTTTAGAGGGGGAAATAAGACAGAATAAAAAAAATTTGTAGTTGTAGCCTCAGGAAGAAATAGGGGCAGAGAAGAGGGACCATAAGAAGCTGTTCTTGGTTCATATCAATCCCCTGGATCTCTTTTGTTGTTTTAAGTAGAGATGAGGTCTCAGTCTCCAGGCTGGTCTCAAACTCCTGGCCTCAACGTGATTCTCCCACCTCTGCGTCCCAAAGTGATGGGATTATAGGTGTGAGCCACCCTGCCCAGCCTGGACCTTTTTTTTTTTTTTTTTAATTGCTTTTTTGTGATCTGTAATTCATTCACTACACATTTCACACATTTAAAGTGTTCACTGTTTTTCAGTAATTCACGGAGTTTGTACAACTATCACCACAATCTAATGTTTTTACTGAGTCGTAATTCACATTATAATGTTCACCCTTTTAAAGTATGTAGTTCAATGGCTTTTAGTAAAGTTGTGGAACATCCCAATTATTGAATTTTTATCACCCCAAAAAGAAACCCCGTATCATTAGCAGTCACTCCTTATTCCATCCTCCATCATCCGCCAGCCCTAGGCAACCACCATTTCCCTATTCTGGACATTTCATATAAATGGAATCATAGCAACACCTGTGAAAAGAAGGGGAAAAAATAATAATTTTTTTAAAAAAGGAATCATTTATGGCTGGGCACGGTGGTTCACGCCTGTAATCCCAGCACTTTGGAAGGCTGAGGTGGGTGGACCACCTGAGGTCAGGAGTTCGGGACCAGCCTGGCCAACATGGTGAAACCTCGTCTCTACTAAAAATACAAAAAATTAGCCAGATGTGGTGGCAGGCGCCTGTAGTCTCAGCTACAGGAGTGTGAGGCAGGAGACTTGCTTGAATCCGGAAGGCGGAGGTTACAATGAGCCAAGATTGTGCCATTGCACTCCAGCCTGGGCAACAAGAAAGAAACTCCTTCTCAAAAAAAAAAAAAAAAAAAAAGGTATCATTCAATATGATGTTTTCAGGGCCTCCCCATGTGATGGCATATATCAGTACCTTATTCCTTTTTATTGCTGAGTAATGTATCATTGTATGGTTATACCGTATTTTATTTACCCATTCATTAACTGGCAGACATTTGGGTTGTTTTCACTTTTTGGCTATTAGGAATAATGCTGCTATGAACATTGAATACAAGTTTTTATGTGGACATGTATTTTCAGTTCCCTTGGGTGTATACTAAGAGTAGAATTGCTGGATCATATAGTAACTTCGTTTTTAACATTTTCAGGCTGGGTGTGGTGGCTCACACCTGTAATCCCAGCACTTTGGAAGGCCGAAGTAGGCAGAGCACTTGAGCCCAGGAGTTCAGACCAGCCTGGGCAACATGGCAAAACTCTGTCTCTACCAAAAAAAATACAAAAATTAGCCGGGTGTGGTCCCAGATACTCGAGAAGCTGAAGTGGAAGAATCACTTGAGTGATTTAAAACAAAAAAACAACATTTTTAGGAATTGCCAAACTTTTTTTTTTTTTTTTTTTTTTGACACGCCCAAGCTGGAGTGTGGTGGCACGATGCTATCTCACTGCAACTTCCACCTCCTGTGTTCAAGGGATTCTCCTACCTCAGCCTGCCAAGTAGCTGGGACTACAGGCACACACCACCACACCTGGCTAATTTTTTGTATTTTAGTAGAGGCAGGGTTTCACCATGTTGCCCAGGTTTGTCTCAAACTCCTGAGCTCAGGCAATCCACCCCTCTCAGCCTCCCAAAGTGTTAGGATTACAGGCATGAGCCACCGTGCCTGGCTGGAATTGCCAAACTTTTTAAAAGTGACTGCACCATTTTACAATCCATCAACAATACATGTGCCTTCTAATTTCTGCATATCTTCACCAACACTTGTTATTGTCAGTCTTTTTGATATTGCCATCCTAGTGAGTGTAAAGTGGTACCTCATTGTGGTTTTGATTTCCATTTCCCTAATGACTAATGATGATGAGCATCTTTTGTGTATATTGGCCATTTGTACATCTTCTCTGAAGAAATGTCAATTCAGATCCTTTTCTTTTTTTTCTTTTGGAGACAGGGTCTCACTGTGACTCCCAGGCTACAGTGTAGTGATGTAGTCACAGCTCACTGCAGCCTCGACCTATGGGGCTCAATCAATCCTCCCACTTTAGCCTCCCTAGGAGCTGGGACTACAGGCACATGCCACCACACCCAGCTTATTTTTGTATTTTTTTGTAGAAATGGGGCTTTGCCATGTTGCCCAGGCTGGTCTCAAACTCCAGGGCTCAAGTTATTGATTCTGCCTCAGCCTCCCAAAATGCAGGGGTAACAGGCATGAGTGAGCATGCCTGGCCTGCCGTTTTTTTTTTTTTTTTTTTTTTTTTTTTTTTGAGAGAGAGTCTTGCTCTGTCACCCAGGCTGGAGTGTGGTGGTGTGATCTCGGCTCACCGCAAGCTCCACCTCCCGGGTTCATGCCATTCTCCTGCCTCAGCCTCCTGAGTAGCTGGGACTAAAGGTGCCTGCCACCACGCCCAGCTAATTTTTTGTATTTTTAGTAGAGATGGGGTTTCACCATGTTAGCCAGGATAGTTTCGATCTCCTGACCTCGTGATCCGCCCGTCTCAGCCTCCGAAAGTGCTGGAATTACAGGCATGAGCCACCGTGCCTGGCCTGGCCTGCTTATTTTTAAATTGTCTTCTTCTTATTGGGTTGTAAGAATTCCTTATAACAAGTCCCTTATCAGTTCTATGATTTGCACATTTATTTTCTCATTCTGTGGATTATCTTTCTCCACTGCTGCTCAAACCTCTCTTCTGTTTTTAAGGTAACAAGAATGTGGTAACCAGAGAGCACTTGGACCGTATGAAGAATAGCTGCATCGTTTGTAACATGGGACATTCCAACACAGAGATTGACGTGGTAAGATCAAGTAGCTCATTACTGGGGGCTTTTTTCTGTCCTTCACAAGGAACAAACTGGAAAATGAGAGAGCAGGGTCACAAGCCATCCTAAACATGACTATCCTGGCAGAGTTGTCCACATCTTTTCACTTACTAGCCCTATAGCCTGTGTTTTTGGAGACTGTAAATTTCTTCATCTCAATTTAATAATTCTAAATGATTGTCATCTTCTATTCAAGCTTGATACCTATTTACACCGTAAGCCTTATCTCTATGTTTAGGATTGAGAGCAAGATAAACTCAAAACTACAATGAATGATACAAACTCAAAGCTAAGTGATACATTGAATGTGAATCACTATGATAGTCAGTATTTTGGGGGTGTTTGGTTTTACCACAAAGATGAGATAAGTAGGTTGGTCCGGGGAAATAAGGGAGAGAAATCTATGGGCTGGGATGATTATGTTGCTTAGGATTGACTGTGTGTATCAAATACTGTGGTTTCTTCTTTTATCCCTCTCTTTTATTGGGCGAGGTCACCCCTCACATGTTTTCCAAACTGTAGTAATTGTGTCTGCAGGTGTCATAATCAATCCAGCACCATTGTGTAGAAGCATGTGTTCTTCAAACCTGGAAAATATATCACTTTGATTCTCTAATTTGGTTATATTCACCCTAAATTTTTCCAATCCAAAATAGCACTTGGTACTAATAAGTTGCCCAAGTAATAGTTAATAGAAATGTTTTTCTTTTTTTTTTTTTTGAGACGGAGTCTCGCTCTGTCGCCCAGGCTGGAGTGCAGTGGCGCAGTCTCGGCTCACTGCAACCTCTGCCTCCTGGGTTCAAGCGATTCTCCTTTCTCAGCCTCCAGAGTAGCTGGGACTACAGGCACCCGCTACCATGCCTGGCTAATTTTTATGTTTTTAGTAGAGGCAGAGTTTCACCATATTGACTAGGCTGGTCTCAAACTCCTGACCTTGTGATCTGCCCACCTCTGCCTCCCAAAGTGCTGGGATTATGGGCATGAGCCACCACACCCAGCCAAGTGTTATTTCTTTTCAGACTTACCAAAGTATCTCTCAGTGTGACTTTTACTCTGGTTTTAAATTTTTCTGGCATTTTTATGGCACGCTTGTATTTCTCTCTGGGTAACTGGCTCGAGCAAAGCATGCTTTCATCTCCACTGAAGGCTGCTCTGATTGAGCTTCAGCATTGCCAGGTAAGGACCAGCTGATGTACTGACAGCTTATTGGATAATATTTATTATATATAGTTTCCCTTTTAAATTCTGTGCTCTATTCTTCCATTATTAAAAATAGCTGGCAGAACAACCTACCAAAGCCTCTTTCTACCCTAGGGTATCTGAGTGGTATGGCCTTATTACTCTCTGTTACCATGATATTTTGCTTACAGTGAACAATTTAGTTGGTAATTGGCTCTTTATTTTTCTTTTGCTTAAGTTTCATTTATGTGCCATACTGCCTCTTTGCTGAATGATCAAGGATATTAGTATTTCTAAAACTATCCAGCAAATGATTCTCATTTCCTGGATGACTTTGCTTCTCTAGAGCCCCCAAAGGGGAAAGGCCTAAAGGGAAGTATTCATGTCATGCCCTGGGCCCTAATGGGAAATCTTCAGAGGAAGGGAAGGGGAAGGAATTTTCCTTTCTAAACCCTCAAGACGCTCTGAAATAAAAATAATTCCAAATGCAGTCATGTACCTTTTGTATTTTTACTTTATCTCATTTCATCTTTTTGACCACTCCATGGGGCATTATTCTTATTCTTAATTTTCAGTTGGGAAACTAAGAAGTTAACTACCTTGTCAGGCATATATTTGATTCAAAATGAAACCAGTGCACAGGCCAGGCATGGTGGCTCACACCTGTAATCCCAGCGCTTTGGGAGGCTGAGGCAGGTGGATCACCTGAGGTCAGGAGTTCAAAACTCCATCTCAAAAAAAAAAAAAAAAAAAAGAAAAAGAATATGATGTTTGAGACCATGGGTGGTGGCTCACACCTGTAATCCCAGCACTTTGGGAGGCCAAGGCGGGATGATTACTTGAGCCCAGGAGTTCGAGACCAGTCTAGGCAACATAGTGAGACCTCATCTCTACAAGAAATTAAAAAAACAAAATTAGTTGGGTGTGGTGGCTTACACCTGTAGTACCAGCCTGGCCAACATGATGAAACCCTGTCTCTACTAAAAATACAGAGATTAATTGGGCTTGGCAGCGTGCAACTGTAATCCCAGCTACTCCAGAGGCTGAGGCAGGAGAATTGCTGGAACCTGGGAGGCTGAGGTTACAGTGAGCCGAGATCGCGCCATTGCACTCCAGCCTGGGCAACAAGAGCGAAACTCCATCTCACAAATAAAAAAAAAAGAAAAAAGAAACCAGTGCACAAAATCCAGGGGTTTTTTTACTCCTAGTCTAGTTTTCTTTGTTTTGTTTTCCTGTGTGTTGTATTTATTATCTCCTCATGACTTGTGGATTAACTTCAAATCATGATGGTAATCTCTCCTTCAGAGGCAGCCTAGACATAAGTAACCTCCCAGGATGAAGACCAGAAGACTCTTCACCTTCAATTACAAATATTTATGTATGATTGCTATATGCCAAGTGTTGTTCTAAATGCTTGGAGTCAGTGAACAAAACAAGCAAATATTTCTACCTTCATGGAGCTTATATCTTAGAAGAAAAACAATAAACATAATAAATATGTAAAATTTATACTATGTTAGAAGGCAAAAGCACCACAGAAAAAAAAGTAGAGCATGGTGGGAGAATTGAGCACTGGATTATAATTTGAAATAGATCAAGCTGTGACCCTTATTAAGAATATGATGGGCGGGGTGCAGTGGCTCACACCTGTAATCCCAGCACTTTGGGAGGCCGAGATGGGTGGATCACCTGAGGTCAGGAGTTCAAGACCAGCCTGGCTAACATGGTGAAACCCTGTCTCTACTAAAAATACAAAAAAATTAGCTGGGTGTGGTGGTGGGCGCCTGTAATCCCAGCTACTCAGGAGGCTGAGGCAGAAGAATTGCTCGAACCAAAGAGGCGGAGATTGCAGTGAGCTGAGATCGCGCCATTGCACTCCAGCCTGGGTGACAAGAGCGAAATTCCATCTCAAAAAAAAAAAAAAAGAAAAAGAATATGATGTTTGAAATGATGTCTGGTGGCTGACACCTGTAATCCCAGCACTTTGGGAGGCCAAGGCAGGATGATTACTTGAGCCCAGGAGTTCGAGACCAGCCTAGGCAACATAGTGAGACCCCATCTCTATAAAAAATAAAAAAATAAATAAAAAAAATTAGTTGGGTGTGGTGGCTTGCACCTGTAGTACCAGCTATTTGGGAGGCTGAGGCGGAATCACTGGAGCCTGGGAGGCAGAGGTTGCAGTGAGCCAAAATCGTGCCAGTGCGCACCAGCCTGGGTGACAGAGTGAGACCCTGACTCCAGCAAAAAAAAATTTTTTAAAAAAGATGATGTTTGAGGCAGACTGGAAGGAATTTGCCATGTGGATTTTTATGTAAACAGCATTTCAAGAAGAGAGAAAGACCAGTACACATGCCCTCAGGCAGGAGTGTGCTTAGTCTGAGGAGCAACAAGGAGGCCAGTGTGCTTGGAGGAGAATGAGCGTAGGACAAGGAAGAGTGGAAGATGAGGTCAGAGGGGTAACAGGCCAGATCCTAGAGGGCCTCATAGCCCATTGTAAGAACTCCTCATTATATCCTGAGAGAACTAGGGAGCTGTTGAGGATTTATAATCTGACTTAACGTTTTTAAAGGATGGCTTTTATTTTAAAAGGACTGCCCTGGTTGCTGTGTTGAGACTAGACCAAGTTTTCCAAGTATTGCAAGGTGGCCCCCATATCTACCAGTCACATGAGCCAAGGGCCATCTCTCACTTCTCTTTGTGTTCTTCTTGGCGGAAGATATATAGCTAAGCTAAATGGTCCAGAAAAGGAGATGCTCAGAGGAACTTTTGAAAAGTTAAATTATTCAACCTTTAGTGATAGTGTCACAGGGCATGTAAAATGAAATTCAAGGAAATATCAAACTCAACTAGTAATTGAAACCGAATTTTTATTCAGTGTTTAGCAAATTTATATTGAATACCTGCTCTGCTCTGTGCCAGATACCAATTTACTAAACAAATGACAGTGAACAATATCCCGTCTCTCAGGGAGCATATATTCTAGTGTGGGAGACAAATAATAAAGAAATAGATTGTTATTGTTAGCGCTTAGTGTTGAAGACAAATAGCAAGATAAGGGTATTGGGGATTCCATTTTAGTTAGGGTAGTCAAGGAAGTCTCTTTGAGGAGATAACACTTTAAAAAACCTGAATGAGATAAAGGAGCAAGCCATCTGAGCATTCTGTTCGGAGAAAATGGCAGGTAAAAGACCCTGAGGGAGACACCTGCTTGATGTGTTTGAGAAAAAGAAAAGAAGTCACTGTAGTAGGAACACTGGGCAAGGGGGTGAGGAGAAGAGTTAACTCAAGGAGGTATAGGCTATGTAGAGCTTTACAGGTCATGTTAAGGACTTTAGATTTTATTCTGAAAGAAGCCATTGGGAGGTTTTGAATAGATGAGTGACAAAATCTGACTTAGGTTTGTATGTATGTATGTATGTATGTATTTATTTATTTTTGAGACAGAGTCTCACTCTGTTGCCCAGGCTGGAGTGCAGTGGTGCAATCTCGGCTCACTGCAACCTCCGCCTCCTGGGTTTAAGCAATTCTCTTGCCTCAGCCTCCTGAGTAGCTGGGACTACAGGCGCCCGCCACCATGCCCGGCAGATTTTTTGTGTTTTTTACGTAGAGTTGGGGTTTCACCATGTTGGCCAGGCTGGTCTCGATCTCCTGACCTCGTGATCCACCAGCCTTGGCCTCCCAAAGTGCTGGGATTACAGGCGTGACCCACCATGCCCAGCCGACCTAGGTTTTTAAAAATTACTCTGGAAGCCAGGTGTGGTGGCTCATGCCTGTAGTCCCCAGCTATTGAGGAAGCTGAGGTGGGAGGATTGCTTGAGCCTGGAAGTTAGAAGTCAGCCTGGGCAACACAGTAAGATCCTGTCTCTAAAAATAAAATTACTCTGGCTTTTGTATAAAGAAAACACTCTGGAGCTTGACTAATGATAGGGATGACAGCAGGTTCTTTCAGTATTTCTGACTGTAGAAAGTGGTGGCTTGGATTAGATGGGCAAGTGGTAGAGGTGATAAGAAGTGATAGGTTGTGACCAATGGAATTTGCTAAATGGATTGGATGAGAAAAAGAGGGAAATCAGTACCAGTCAACTCAGTGAAACTGTAGGAGAATGATTTGGTGAGTATCCAGATATTTTTAGTAATCAAAATTTTTAAAGAGTTTTTTTTTCCTTTTTTGGTAGGAATTCATAGTTTAACCTTGAGATGTTGCCTGCTGCAAATTTAAGAAGGAGTAGCTCATCAAAAGAGTTGGTCATTTAGAAAGCTGCATTTTTTTCTGAGAAATATGAATGCTGTGAATACTGAAGGACCTGGGATAGGGATGCTCTCCACTGCCTTTTGGCCATATCTTTCTTTTATATGTTTGCTTTATCTTAAAAGCAGACCTGCAGCCAGGTGTGGTAGCTCACGCCTGTAATCCCAGCACTTTGGGAGGCTGAGGCAGGCAGATCATGAGATCAGGAGTTCGAGACCAGCCTGACCAACATGGTGAAACGCCATCTCTACTAAAAATACAAAAATCAGCTGGGCATGGTGGCGTGTGCCTGTAATCCCAGCTACTCAGGAGGCTGAGGCAGGAGAATTGCCTGATCCCGGGAGGCGGAGGTTGCAGTGAGCCGAGATCACGCCACTGCACTCCAGCCTGGATGACAGAGTGAGACTCCGTCTCAAGAAAAAAGCAGACCTGCTTACCCATGTGCATCACATAGAAGGCCTGTGTAATTGTAAGCTTCACAATTCAGGTGGTCAAACCATTAAGTACATAGGCTTTAAACATTTTTTCCAGCCAAAGAATGATTTAACCTGAGACTTTGTGCTTTACAGGACTAGAACTACAGTTGTTCTCCCTGAAAAAAAAAAAAAAATCAGGTGTGCACTGTTCAGAATTATATAAGACCAATTTGTGCAAGCATAATGAGTGGCCAGTTTATGGTGGGATGTACACCTGGTTTGGGAAGGTAGTCTGCACAGGAATCCCTTTTCCTGGTAGGTTGTTTAGTGATTATAGGTCCACAGCAAAGACAACTGGATGTTTTTAAGAGAGATTCTTGTCAAGCTGTGCCAGCCGTAAGGTAGGAAACCCTTCTGCTCTTGAGGAATGTGACTGCTGACTAGGCCTTAATAGGCAGGTTATTGGAGCTTCCTGGACAGTGGTAGAGATAAGTTAACCAAGTTTCTCTTAAAACTCCTTTTTAAACTTACTGTCAGGCTTTCACCTACAGCATAGCCATTCCAGTGCTCTAGTAAACTGCCTCTACTAAGCATTGGTTATTTTCTTATGTTCGTAAGAAGTGTCCTTTCCTTGATTCTGCCATATCTTTCTTCCCAAGGAATACTTCCTAAGATGGGTTTTAGCTCTTAGCTCCCAATCACCAAGATTGCTTGGCCTCTGGAAGATTAGGGGTGTGAAACACTAAGAACCTGAAATACTTTAAACTCCCGTCATCCCAATAAAAACTGCCATTGTCACCAAGAGTATCTCTTGACTCTTTGTGGTTATTACCCTCCATGGTACTAAGCTCTAAAGGCTAATGGATTCTACTTTGTATATCCTTAACTTCTCAAAATGGTCTGTTTGCTTAAATTCTTTTTTTTTTTTTTTTTTTTTTTTTTTTGAGACAGGGTCTCACTCTGTTACCGCCCAGACTGGAGTGCAGTGGCACAATCTCAGCTCACTGCAGACTCGACTTCCCGGGCTCAAGCATTCCTCCCACCTCAGCCTCCCGTGTAGCTGAGACTACAGGCGCACGCCAACATGCCCAGCTAATTCTGCTCTTTTTTTTGTAGAGACAAGGTCTCACTATGTTGCCCAAGCTGGTGTTGAACTCCTGGGCTCAAGGGATCTTCCCACCTTGGCCTCCCAAAGTGTTGGGATTACAGGCGTGAACCTTTCTCATAAGTTCTTTTTAACCCTTATATTTACAGTATTTATTTATAACATTTATTTTTTAAAATTCCAATTTTAAAGTAATACTTGCTTAGTTTAAAAATGCAAACACTATAAATATGCTTAAAATAAGCAAAAAACTTCCATAATTGAGATTACACTATATTGTTCTGCAACTTGATTTTTTTCACTTAATAGTGAGTGGGCCAGGCGCGGTGCCTCACGCCTGTAATCCTAGCCTTTTGGGAAGCTGAGGCAGGCAGATCACCTGAAATCGGGTTCGAGACCAGCCTAGCCAACATGGCAAAACCCCATCTCTACTAAAAAAAATACAAAAATTAGCTGGGCGTGATGGCGGGTGCCTATAATCCCAGCTATTCGGGAGGCTGAGGTAGGAGAATCGCTCGAACCCAGGAGGCAGAGGTTGCAGTGCGCCAAGATCATGCCATTGCACTCCAGCTTGGGTGACAGAGTGAGATTCCGTCTCAAAAAAAAAAAAAAAGAATAGTGAATGGTTTTCACGTTAACACATATATGTCTTTTTTTTGGAGCTCCTTGTTGTAGTACCTTTTTAAAAAAGAGTTGTATAATATTCCATTATATTGAACTACCCTGATTTACTTAACCATTCCCTTATTTATTTACATTTTTCACTATTACAAATAAGGCTGGATTGAACATTCTTGGACACTTATATTTCTGAACTTGAGCAAGTGTTTTTATTGGATAGAGCCCTAAAAAAGTGAAACTGATTGGTCAAAGATTAGGTACATATAAAATTTTGCTAGCTGCTGCCAAATTGTCCTGTAGAAAGGTTGAACCAATTTATGAAACTTGAGATTTCAAGAAATTGTATGTGTTTCCCATCTACCTAATAAAGAAACGGTCCACACCATTAATATAGTTCTGAATGCACTGAAATATAATTGTATATGTCTTTCCCACTAGATTGGTACTTCCTCAGGGATAGGAATCATAAATTTCTAAACTTTAGCATCCCATTGTTTGCTTAAATAGACCTTGAAATACAAAAATGAAAAGAAGATACTGTCTTTATCCATAAATGGCTCACAGCCCAGTAAAGGAATCCACAGTCTTATCTATATTCATGCTCTTTACTACAATGCCTAGAATATGGTATGTACCCTGTAAATCATTATTGTATAACTAAAAGTGTTTCTCTTTATTTGTCTAAAAACTATTTGGCAGAACTTCTTAATTTTATCAAATGAGCCAATGGGTAGTTTTGGAATATGAACTCACTTTCTATTTTAGGCACTGCCTATTGGAAGAAAGAAGGTGTTGTCTTAAGTCTACACCCCGTGGCTGTTATTTGATTGCTGCTGTTAAAAAAACATAACATTTTTTCTCATTTTCTCTGAATATACAATATACAGAAATGGAAGGAGGGTGAGCCATTGGGAGCTTTACTCTACCATTAAGCATTTCTTTAAAGGCTACCTCACATTTGCACTTAGGTCACAAAGCTTCTGTAACTAGGGTGAACCACCATCATTGAAAAGGTGGAACCTGGGACCTTCGGATATGAGGGCAGAACCTTGAGCCCCAGCATGCTATGTTTAGGACATTTGGCCTCTTACTAAACCCACTCAGCTGTGTTCCTCCTTTTTTTCTTTGTTTCTTCAGCACTTGTATATTCAGTTTGCACTGTATTAATTTGCACTTGTTTGCATGTTGCTTTGTAAGTATTTTAAGGGCATTTTTTTCCTCTCACATATGTATTGTTTTGTGTCCCCAGCTAAAGTACAAGCTTTTTGAAGGCAGAAACCATGTCTTTGGTTTCTTTTGTATTTCCCATAGCACCTTTTACTGTGAGAGTGGGCACACAGTATATGTTGTGGAATGACATCCTGAGTGATCCCTCCCTGGCTGGGCCTCAGATTAAATTCCCTGAAATGGAACAGTCCTAACCAACACAGGACAGGTATTCTCCATCTGGCATGTTGGTTGCTCCTTTCAACCTGCTATTTGAAATGGCTCCCTTCAACATCTTTCTGTCCCCACAGTGGGGCTTGCTATGGCTAATGCTGTACTTGCTGTATGTGTTCCAGGCGAGTCTGCGGACACCAGAACTGACCTGGGAGCGAGTGAGATCTCAAGTTGACCATGTGATATGGCCTGATGGCAAGAGGATAGTACTGCTGGCAGAGGTAAGGCTGAGACTGGCAAAAAATACTCCCCCACAACAGGAGAGACTGCAATACCCAGGTCCCCTCCTCCTCATGTTCTCGAATACTTTCAACTCCTCTGTTAAGCACAAGTTTGACTACTTTCCCAATGGATTTTACTTCTAATTGTGAAAGATCTTTTCATTCAGCAATTAAGAAACTATTTTGGTTCCCCACTTTTCACCAATTATCCTGTCTCTCCACGTCAATCCACAGGTTGAGTCAGATAATTATTACTGTAGAAGGAATTCACAGATAGAACCAGTGCCGCTTTGAGTGATGCGTACAAAGAGATAATGTCATTTGTGGGATGCTTTAATCACTAAGCACAAAGTAGATATCCCAGACTGTAACCAGGACTATCTTAGGCAAGTTCTGGGAATGTATGTTTTTACTAATAGATTCCCTGTTTTTGAATGTCCATTCCCTTGAATTGAGCCAGATGTGTAGTAGGTACCTACCCAGATGTCAGTTGCTCAATTGATATTTCCCCATCCTAGCTCCTAGCTCACATTGACACTACTGACTTTGATTTTATTGGCTTCCATGTCAGTGTTTGACCACTTTTCCTTTCTTAAAAGCTCCTCTTCCCTAGTCCTGGATTCCTGACAGCTATAATATTAGATGCCTTCTATTCTTACCTTGAAGCTTTCTCTTCTTCAGATAAAGATACCAAAATATGAAGGAGGATAATAATACTTTTCTCAATTTTGATTTTCAGTCGGTTTTTTCTTTTTTTATATTAAAGAACCTGAATATGAAAATGTAAAAGATACATTGTCTTTATCTAGGTGCCCATAAGTTAGGGGTTTTTAGTGTCCTTACTGTTCTCCTCATGTTTTCCTCACTTTATCTCATCTTCTCAGATACTTCAGGGCATTCGTAAAGGGACTGAACTCTTTCTTCACAAGGAAGGAGTATATATGAGGAGGAGATGGGCAGATTGCCAAATATGTATTAATAGCTTTGATGTCAGTCTGCTGACTGATGACTTATTTCTAGCTGCCCTAGGAGGTCCCACCTGGTAATTTTGGTGACAAAAGCAAGTACCATGGGTGTTTTTGGCTAGATGGTTGAGCAAAAAGGTGGTCAGGCTTCATAGGAAACAAAATAGGAAAGGGTGGCATTGGGGGCAATTTCTATTTCTTCTACTGTCTGAATCACCAACTCAAAATACAAGGCTGACAATGCTGTCTTTGAATCCAGGAGAACCAAACTGAAGGAGAAGCACAAAAATCATCACAGCTATGGGGAAACCCTGTCTCTACTAAAAAATAAAAAAAAAATAAAAAAATACAAAAGTTAGCCGGGCATGGTGGCACACGCTTGTGATCCCAGTTACTCTGGAGGCTGAGGCAGGAGAATCACTTGAACCCAGGAGGCAGAGGTTACAGTGAGTCAAGATCATGCCACGGAACTCCAGCCTGGGCAACAGAGGGAGACTTCGTCTAATCAATCAATCAATCATCACAGCTTCTTAAGTCCAAAGATATCTCTCCTCACAACCTGGAGAGATTGTCCCTGGGTTTGACTGATCATTGTTTATTTCAAGACAGTCTTTCAAAGGAATGCCGATCCTCAGAAGGAGGATATTTTCTTATAGAGAGTAGAAAATTCAAGAGAAATACACTGATATTTGGCATAAGCCTCAGTGTCATATGACCATCTGTATTCCTTTTTAAATAATTCCAGAAATCTTTTAGCTATTAGTTTCATCAGATTTTCCAGAATTTTAGTGGTTTCATTTAAACGTCAGTCAGTTAGTTCTTATATATTGAATAGCTGCTTTTTTTCCAGCAGTGTTAGTCAGAAAGTGTTTGGAAAATGGCGGTCATGCTTCTCTTCCCTCAATTCTCAAAGACCAGCGAGTTTGTCCTAATCCATTTGTGTCTTCACCTTTGATCACTAGGGCCGCCTGCTGAACCTTAGCTGCTCCACAGTGCCTACATTTGTGCTGTCAATCACTGCTACTACTCAGGTAAGGCTTCCAGAGTGGGATAGCAGTAGTCTGGAGAGGGTCCTCAGACCCACCAGGTTTCACTTGCTTGGGTAGATTGCCATGAATGGCACATCAGCATCCATCTCTCTACTTTTCTAGGCTCTTGCTTTGATAGAGCTTTACAATGCTCCTGAGGGTCGCTATAAGCAGGATGTCTACCTGTTGCCCAAGAAGATGGGTAAGTATTTACTCTTCCATCTCCATCCTTACCAAAGTAGTTCAGAGTCTGAGGCTAAAGGAAGTTTGGGGGCATTAATTTACTTAAGTATGGGGAAGAAAAGTTACCTTCATCTTGTAAAGTAGGAGTTAGGATTCCTAGGTGCCATTCCCAGTTATTTATCCCATTTTCTACATGTGTTGCCCTAGTGAAGTTGTGACATTATGCTGTGATTTATTTTACCTGCCTGTGAATTTTAAGGATTTTTTTTTTCTTAAAGTATCTTTATGTGGGAATCTCAAAGGAGAAAAAAAAAAAATCTTCCCTTGAAAGAGAAGAATCATCTCCTACCTTGTGACATCTGACTTATTCCAATTCTAGGCTGCCAAATAGCCCCTACCAAACTTTTCTCAGATGACACAAGACTTTCTTACTACACCTTCCAACACCAATCCCAATGCTTCAGGCCAAAGGAGAGATGTAGAATAGGAGCTATTTAGTTATGTGGGTGTTTTGTATAAGAGAAACATTAACCTGTCTTAAATTTTTAAAGAGCCTGCCTCAAGCACCTGAACTGATACAGTGTGTTTATAAACCCTCAGGCAAAGATCAGGTAATAAATGAGCTTCTGGTTTTGTTTTGCCTTAGCACTAGGTATATAACAACTGTTAAAAGTTGATATATTTTCCCTTTAGTAGACACTTTAGAAGGATATAAAAGCAACAGCACAGTCCATATTCTGACGGGATGTATAATGAAGTTGGGAGACTAAACAAATACGTAGGAAATGACATAAGATTATGAATAAGTACTATGTAGTCAGATAATAGAATGTGAACAGAAACCCATAAGAATTAAGAGTACTAAAAGCAAAGCAAACAGTTCATTTATCCCATTTAGTATCCTTCTTAGTTTTTCCATTCAAGTTTCCCCAGGCATTAGTTGTTTTAAATGACCCAAAGTGTGGAGTCCAAGGCAAAACTCAAGTTGGAGCTTCCGATTATTTAGTTCCCACATTATCCTATTCCTTCTTTTAAATCTTAATGCCTGTTGTTTCTTTCATCTCTCCCGCACTTTTCTGGAAGGCAGGGTTCAAAGCTGAGTTAGTAAGGATGAATTGTTAAGGCTTTGGAAAGCACCGGGCTTGAAACTGAAGGCAGCTATTCCTTAGAATTGAGGACCAGTGAGCAAAGGTTGAACATTTTTCATTCAGCTCCAGGAATTAGAAGGTGTCTTTGAACTTTTTAAGGCCTAGCTTGGGGACAATAGCCATCAGATAAAAGGCATGAATGCTTATACCAGGGCTTCTGTGGTCTGTTCCAGATGAGTATGTGGCCAGCCTCCACCTGCCTACATTTGATGCCCACTTGACAGAGCTGACAGATGAACAGGCCAAGTATCTGGGACTCAACAAGAATGGGCCCTTCAAGCCTAATTACTACAGGTGCCTTGGGCTCCCCAGAAATCAGAGACACCTGGGCAGTGATGAGCTTCCTGCACTGGAATTGGTCTTTGCATCCCCAACCACATACGCTTACATGAACTCAGAAAAATGAACCCACTTCCCCTCACTGCCACCCTCAAAAGACTCTTCAAGGCCTTAAATAGTATTCCCCTTCCTGAATTTGCCTTTTGGAGATAGAGAGGTGGAGTTTGGGTAAGTGGCTATTTGCCTCATTAAATAAAGTTCCCCTTCCTCAATTCCTTTCCCCATTTCATCTTGTTGCTATGATTTTTATCTCTTTATGGAGAAATATTGACCTTTTTCAATTATGTGAAAAGGAGACACAGTTATTTCCTGTCACTGTATACTCCAGAAAAGTCTCTGCCTCCCTGTTACACCTTTAGGCAGGCTCTTCATGTCCCAGCATCCCCATTAGCTGATAACATCACAGTCTCATCTTTCTTTTTCCCTCCAGGTATTAAGTTCCTGTAACTCAAACCAGAATTTTTAAGGAATAGAACTCCAAGCCTTTTCTCCACTACTATACAAGAAAGAATTCAGCAAGCTGCTTCTCCAGTCAAAGCTGCCTGCCGTGCTCACTCTGTGTGTTAGGTTATTTATTTATTAAAATCAAGAATCCTGTGCCTGTAGTGTTGGCCCAGAGTGTGGTTACTGCCCTGAGGGCCATGAGAGCCACAGAGGACGGGCTGAGGAAGGAAAGAAATGGGGTCACTGCTCCCAGTGCATCATTTGCATCATTCCGCATTGACTGAATCCTCAGCAGTGGCCGTTTTTCCTCTTGTCCAGGCTCACGAGTTAGTCCAGGGATTCCATACTCCCTATTCCCTGGAGTTTTCTGGAATAAATGTTCAGCACCTGCTTTTCTCAGCTTTGGCCCTTCCCCGGGTGAGGCCGTTTGGAATTAACATGGCCAGTGTTTCACACAAGATTGGGTTCCCAATCTTGACCATCACTATCACTGCCTTCTTTATATAAAGGCTAATAAAGGAGGAGTGTTATTTATGGCTTTGCCAAGCTACATCAAGAACTCAGCTGTGCTGTGCCTACCAGGGGTCTCCTTTCTTACCCAGGACTCCTTTCTTCTCCTTGAATATTTATGTCCATTTTAACACTTTCTGGTTGCAAGAGGGATGTGCCTCCATTATTTCCTCCACAGTTTTGGTATTTGTCAGACATTTGTTTTGCTGTCTTTCTAATCCAACCAACCTCTGCTCAGGAAGTGGGGCCAGCTCCACTGGGACCCATAGTTTTACTTCCTTGTCATTTGATTGGATAGTTTCCAAGGAAGCCCCTCCAGATTGGCACTATCTCAGAAAAGGAGAGCTGCTTGTGAAACACTGCTTCCTGAAACTTCCTGCTATTGCCTAAAGCTACGTCTGAAACTGAGTAGGGAAAGGCATACTTTTCCAGGGACTTAGGGGGATAGGCTTTGGAAATGGGACAGGTCTTTCAGACTCACAGCTTGATACCCTAACAAAGCAGAGTATATTTATTTGTTTCCCAGGAAGGCCATTGCAGTTTGACTGGCTGAGAGATACAGAGATGAGATTGTAAACTGTGTCCAGATTATCAAAGCTAATTTGACTAGTTTGAACCTCGTCAGCCATTCATTCCTTTGGCCATTGCCATGGATGAAACCAAGATCTGCAGTCTGATCTGTGGTCTTCTCTGCTGGCATATCTTTTATGATTTAACCTCTTCCATTTGATGATTCTGTATTTCAGAGGCAGTTTCTTGAGTAACTCCAGTGCTACAAAAAGAATTAGTAATGTGGTGTGGGCAGTGTGACATTTTATGTCCCACCCAAAAATTGGATTCCTTTTGGAGACTGATCTGTTGGTCTCAAGCGTTTCATTAGGACCAGATTGGTTCTAAGAATTAGTCTGGAGTGGCCCTAGGAAACTTGAATTAAATAAGCCTCTTCCCCTTACCGATCCTTTTTACACTCTCAGGTTTGTTTGTTTCCCACTGTTTTCCTATGCTGGTCTGCCTCAAAGTCTCAAGACCAAGGTGACTCAAGGAAACACCAGACCACCCATGATCACTAAAACCTTCCCATCCTGATTCTCTTCTTCTACCTCCACCCTCTCCAACTTCTCCTGGTCTTCACATATACTCTCAGAGCTAGTCTGAAAGTGACCTTACTTTTGGAAGTAGGGAAGTGGAACTTTGGCAAATGACTATTTGCCTCATTAAATAGTATACAGGCTCAGCCCATAGAGTACAGTTCTTCAGAGGCCATATGTCTCAGCAAGTACTGGTTATATTCTTTTTTTTGTAAGGAAGATCATAAATGCTAAAAATTTCACTAAGCCATTCAGTTCTTCCTTTTGCCTACCTAGTCCTGATTTTTGTATTAATTGGGTCCCTTTAGCAAGAGATTCAGATCTTTGTACCTTATCTTATATCCAGAGCAGATTCCATTTGACAGATACATGGTCTCTAGCCTATTGTATTCTTAGACCAAAAATCATAACCTGCTGTTTCTCAGCAAAGCCTTGCTCTCTGGAGCTTACTATGTGCTGGTACTTAAACAGTACATTCTGCCTTGCTATAGTGAAGAGACCCACTCCAAATAAAAAAGGAGCCACACTGGGCTTCTAAGGTAGGTTGCCAGTGTTGCTGCCCATGATGAGTTATTTGCCTCTGAGTTTCAGATGACCTCTCTGTAGGGACACTGTGTCATCAACCATTAAGAAGAAAGAACTACAAGCCTCCCAAGTATTTGGGTTCTATCTTAGGGTTGAAATCTGGTCATTATTCCCTCTACCCTTGTAATCAGAGCAATGTGTCTTCTTTCCTCCAACCTCTTACCTTGGATGCATCCTGGTTATCTGGAAGCATGGGAAAGAAGGCTAATTATCTCTTTGTATGTGGCTCCAGTCTGTGAGGATACATAACATTTTCTCTACAATGAATCTGTGCTAATATTTTGCCTTCTTTCTTTCTTTTCTTTTCACCCTTAGAGACAGGGTTTCACTATGTTGCCCAGGCTGGTCTCAAACTCCTGGGCTCAAGCAATCCTCCTGCTTCAGCTTCCTGAGTAGCTGGAACCACAGGTGTGTGCTACCATGCCTGGCACTTTTTTGCCTTCTTAATGGAGATATTCAGTTTTCTTTTTTTCATTTAAACAAAGAAAAAAAATGTATCTACTCTACCTTCCCTCTGCTCTCCTCCCTCCCTATCCTACTTGCCCATATGAGCGCGGCTCCCCATGGCCACATACTCCTGCAAAGCTTTTTTGCTGCTTCGCTTTTCTCTGAACAGATCTGATATTGCTGCTCCTGTGGTTTTCTCAAAATTAACTTTGCCATGGTTTTTAAAAAGGAATCAAAATGCATTGTTGCATTAAGCTTTTTCAATAAAGGAAAATTATGGAAGGAAAATAGGCAACACCAGCAAATTATATGTGGACAGGTTCTAAACTCTATATATACATATATATATATATATCTATATACGTAATCATCTAGTTCTGTCATCTTACTGAAAGGAATAAAACTTCTAAAGATCACCATTTCTGAGAAGTTCTTGGAAATCTTTATGTCTAAGTGATTGTATTAGATCAGCAATAATGACTATGTAATCTCAAAAAACAAATAAAATATTCTTAACATGGACTCTTAAGGGTATTTCTTGTTTCTGTGAACTAGAAATTCAGAGATGAGAGAGATCTCTGAGCAACAAACTAGAGATCCTGCTGTAGGACAAGGATGTGAAAATGTTACCAATAGGCATGTTTGACCTTAGTTAATAAATACCGTGTTCCCCTCCTACCTGCCAGCACACACGCGCATCCTGGCTGTGTGTGTAAAGAACCTGTCTTCTCAGAACTACCACCCTGGGGAGTCGAGGACTGTAGGCTTAACACAGAGAAACTAAACCATAGTTCTAGGTCCCTGACTCCCTTTTAGTTGAAAAGTGCAGGAAATCAGCATCCCCCAGTTTGGGACCAAAGGACCTTGATAACTAGAACCTGATTATATCCAGCCAAAGGGAAAAAAGAAGTGCATCAAGCAGAGATTTGTCTCTAAATCAAGTTGCCTGATTTAACCAAAGGATGAATCCAATTGCCTATTCTTTCTCAACTGCCAGTAGGGTAACCATCTTTGGGTAGCTTTCTGATAGCCACCTTCTTTAGCTGACAACCTAAACTAGTTCTGCATCCTGTATGCAAGATGTTTTCTTTTCATAGCAGAATCTTCTGCCACTTTGGCTTCTGATTATTTAGATTAAGGGACACAGGGCTAGAATAGTCTGGGCAGTCGGTAGTGCCATTCCAGTTAGGAGGAGAATGCAGCAGCTAGCAATGAAGCCGGTGAGTCAGCTCAAAGGATTTGCTCCCCTGCAGTAGGGCTTGACTCCTCATTTGTGAAGGATGGAACCTTGGGTGCCTGGGTCTTCATTTCAGAATCATAGGGTAAGCCCAAGCTGTCCACTGCTGCACAAGTTTCTCCACCTCACAGTATTGTGGAAAAGAACTTGAACTTTAAAGCAGGCTAGCTTGGATTTGAATCCCAGCTCTGCCATTTACAAGTTATGTAACTTAGTCAAATTACATAACCACTCACAGCCTCGATTTTCTTGCCTGTGAAATGGCTACTGCTTATCTCCTAGGATAAGGATTTAATGAACTGATATATAAAAAGTGCTGCTTATTTACAGAGCCTGGCACGCACTGCTGACTGCATACACATCATTCCTTGTCTCAATCTAGAGCCCTACAACCTCTGTTGCATCATTACACCCACACATGCCCTTTATGGGGAGAGGAGGGTGTTCTATCCTTTTTTTACTAAATTATCCTAACTGCCTGATAGTCTCAAAAAGCAGGTACTTTAAAACTTCCTGCATCTTATTAAGCTTTCTCAGTGCCAGGTGCTATCCATTTAGTCAAGTATCTGACCTCTGTGGATTAAAGTGGATTGCTTATATGGGGAAAAGGGTATATGTGATTCTTGTAACTATACCTATTTATACCTCCAACCCTCTGCTGGCAGCCTGAGTTTTGGGACAAGGGAAATTGGTAATGTAGGTTTTTTAATAACGTCAAATATAACAGTATTGGAGCCATCTCTGCAACATGGAGAGACTTGACCAGCCTTGACTAGCTCCCAGGTATGGGTGCCTCTGTGGTGAATGGTATTGATGACTATCATGCCTTTGTTGACAAATAAGCTAAAATAAATTGAACGTGTGCCAATTCCATGGCATATAGTTTCAAAGTTTTCAGTTACTCTCTGGTTTCTTGTTACATCTTCCAGTTGTTTCCAGATATCTTCCTCCTTATTAGAAATTTTGAACGTCTGGGCCTATAATGAGCACCTAGGTGTCTGATCTTAGTAAAGGTCTTCTATTCCACTGAGATGTGGAAAAGATCATGGATTGAGGTCCCTCGTGTTGACTCTACGCAATCTTCATAGCACCAGTTTTACACATTCCTTCTCTGAAATTAAAGCCAGATGGAGCTCTAGGCTTAGCAAGTGGCTTTAGATAGATACCAGAGGGGACTTGCAAGCTGTCCTCTATCCTACTCCCAAGATCAGACTGCCCTTTCCCCTAGGAATAGGCAGGAAAAGGAATAAAGCGTCAAAACTGGCCACTCGTGTCTGCTACCACTGTTGGGATCCTGCTGATTGATTAGGCTCACAAAAGACTATGAAGTTCTGGGCCTGTTAACCTTAGGGCTCTGACTACTTAGGAGGAGAAGAAGTACTGGGAAGAAGAGAGATAGAATAATGAATTCTTTTTATTAAGAAATCCCAATGGGCTGTGCTGTGGCAGGTTTACCACACTGAAGCAGTGATGAGCAAGGCGTGGGTTGTGAATTTTAAAGCAGGGTGTAAATTTTTAAGAGTTTAACAAATTATACCCTGAAAAAAATCCAAAGTCAAGTAGTTCAGGCCTTGAGCCAGGGACCTTCTTGGAAATTCATATCAATTCAGTTCTGTAAATGCCACACACCCCCCACCCCCCACCCCGAGACATTTTTACTACCGGGAGGATACCGCTGGCATCTAGTGAAGAGAGGCCAGGTATTTTGCTAAGCATACTACGACGCACCGGACAGCCCCCTACAATAAATATTCAGCCCTGATTGTCAATAATACAGAGACTGTGAAACGCTGCCCAATTGTCAATAGTACAGAGACTGTGAAACGCTGCGTTAAATGTACATAAATTAGGGGCATACAAAAATGAGCTAAATTTGGTCTTACTCGCTAGGAGCCTATATGTGGGTGGGGAGAGGAGTGGGACTGGAAGAGGAAAGGGAAGATGGGAAGGTACAGTAAGGAGATATTGGGGACCAGGATGAGAAAACCCAAAAAGCTCCAAAGAGTGCTCTCAAACTTGCCTTGTTCTGTCGCCTATGAACTGGCAAAGGGAAAAGTGAGAGAGAGAGAGATGGTAAGAAAGGGGCAGGGTTGTCCCTAAGGTATGGGAAGGTGGAGTAATTCCTCTAGGCCCCTTGCTTTGGGTATATCGTGGAAAATGTTAGGATTTTGGATCTAGGCAGAACTGGTTTGACACCAACACAACCTGAATGAGTTGAGGGCTAAAAGGAAAGCTTTGTGGAGGAGGAGGAGGTGATAACTAACTAGAATCTTTATGAGAGAAAAGGAATCAACCAGGAGAACAGAAGACCGTCTCCTCCAGAGAACAGCATAGGCAAGACCCTGAGACAAGACAGAATATGATACCTTGGAAACCGCAGGGAGGAATCTGCAAGTGCCGGTTTCTTCACCAGTAACATTGGATTCGTAAAAATACTCTGTCGGGGAGAGGTATGATGTGATATCTGGAAAGCGCCTCCTGCAGTGCCTGGCACCAAGCTCAGTTCAACAGTCCCCCAGACCCTTCCTAAAGCAACCAGGCTGGGGAGAGCGATTTGGTCCCACCTGTTCCCGAGCCTACGTCTTTGGGGCTTCTATTACCAAGCCAGACTGTCTAAATATTTACTACAAGCTGCTTTTTAAATTCAGGAGAGGGCAGATCAAACAGCCTCTTTTGCCCCCAGTAACAATGAGCCCTTAGGAAGCATCTTAGAAAAGAGAGAGGAAGGAAAGAAAGGATTGGCGAGCAGGTGAGGGTGGGGGCTTGCTCTCCCCTCAACATTTACACACCATGAGGAAGAGGCCCCCTACAGCAGAGAAGGGCAGATGACACGAGCAGCCCTCGAGGGCACCACCAATTTCAGTGACGGAAAAACGCCCCTATCCCACCCTTAGACCCCCAGTCTCCCAGCCAAGCCCTAGCTCCGGGTGAGATGCGTTCTCTTCAGAAAAACGCTGAGAATTCTCAGCTTCCAGAGACAGCGAGTCCCTCGTTTCGGGGGATGTCCCTGGCCACCTGGAGGTGGCATCCCTCCCCAGCGACTAAGCGGGATATGGGACGTGTGCAGGAGCCGGGATTTGGGGGGCCGGGTCGGTGGTAACAGGGAAACGGAGACTGCGGTGGAGCAGTAGGCGGAGACTAGAGCTCCGGAAAAGGTCGCTACAGGGACGGGGGGTGAGTACTGAGAGACACCGAGTGAGGAGCATAGAGATAACCCGCCTGAACTCAAGGCCCAGCTTTCGCGAGGTGTGGAGCCTGTAGCTAACCTAGGAGTCTCCGTCTGCCAGCAATGCCGCAGGACTAAAAAGATCCCCCCAAAATCTCTTCATTGAGCCCCCACCTCCTCGAGTCCCGCTCCGGCCGGTCGAACAGCCAATCGCCTCGCGGGGCGGGGTTGCGGCGAGCTGCCGTAACCAATAGCGGTGGAGGGGGCGGGGCCTGGCTCCCGGCGCGCGGCGGTGGGGTCGCCCCGGGCAAAGCGAGCTGAACCCTGAGGGGAGCCGCTGACCGGCAGCATGGAGGACCCCGCCGCGCCTGGGACCGGGGGCCCGCCCGCAAATGGCAATGGCAACGGCGGCGGCAAAGGGAAGCAGGCGGCGCCCAAGGGCCGCGAAGCGTTCCGAAGCCAGCGGCGGGAGTCAGAGGTGAGGAGCCCGGAAAGCTTCGGCTGGGGCCCGGAGACGCCCGCCGGCGGGAAGCGGCGGCTGAGATGCTTCGGCCTCGGCCCCGGAGCCCTCGGCGCGCTCGATCAGCCCCGCGCAGTGGGCGCCTGCTGGGTCCTAGCGGCTGGACGCTGGGCTCTTTGGCTTCGACCAGTGTCCGCACGTCTCTTGCCGCGGGTTGGGGGCTTTCTAGCCCTCTGGCTTTCCCCCGCTGCGCGAAGATGAGCGCGGTACTGAGCGGACCAGATACTTTCCAAATATTTATCTCACTTAATCGCTGCAGCCCCCTGAAGCAGAAATTCCGATCCCAGTTTATAGAGGGGGGAACAGGAGCGGAGAGGTTAAGTGACTGGCTTGAGGGGTGGGAGGCTGAAGCTCAGCTGCAGGAAAGCAGGATTGGCGAGTGGGGTAACCGCACTCCCCCTCCCAGGCTGCCTGCGGCGGGCCCCTGGGCCGGCCGAGGGACTTCTGCCCGTTCCCTGCCCGTCCCCTTCCCCCCGTAAGTCTTAGGCCGTTTAGGGAGCGCCTTCTGCGGACATCAGGCCCCTGCCTGTGAGGGCTGAGCGAGACGGGATTCAGGCAGGGGCAGTCCTGGAGTGGCTATCGGGAGGGAGCAGTCCCAGGATACAGATAGGAGTATGAATATTTCCATCTCTTCCTCCTGTTCTGAAAAAAGAAACCCTATCTAGGAAGACGAAAGCGTTGAATTATTATCACTTCTCTATTCCCTCATTGAGGCAGTTTCCATCGGTTGGATCTGAGCGGGGATCAGAATAGACGACAAAATGTCAGATGTGGCAGGGTCTGCAGATATCATCTGGTATAGCCCTTTCATTTTACAGACCTAAAAGAAAGAGGAGTGACTTGCCCAAGATCAGACATCTGGCACAGTTGGTGGTCAAGAACACCAGGCTTTGGAGTAGTCAGACCAGGTTTTGACTCCCAGCCCTACCATTTACTACCTGTGTGATTTTCGGCACATTAGGGAACCTCCCTGAGCTCCAGTTTCTTCATCTGTAAGATGAGATTAACACTGCCTACCTCAGAAGGTTGTGATAAAGTCAAAATGAGATAATCGACTATAAAATATTTGGCACAGTGCAGGCACAATGCATGTAATTAGTCAGTACATAGTAACTCTTAGTATATTACTGTCATCATCATCATCATCAAGTGGCAGAGCTGGTACTAGAAGCCAGGTCTTTGGCATCCCAGACCTTGCCTTACCATTTGAATAGCATTTCAGTTTCCAGAGTGATTTCGTGTATGCTTTCCATTTTGAAGTAGGTAGAGTAGGAGGAATCCATTCTTTTTTTTCAAGGTAGAAGTGGAGATGAAAAGACTGGCCCAAAGTCACCACCTTGCAGAGGCAGAGAGCTCAGACCTCCTGTCTTGCTAGATGATACCTGCCACATCATCTCCCTCCCTACCTCAGGAGGAGTCTGGTCTTTTAGGGCACCCTGTACCTCCTTCCCCCACAGAGACATTGTTCTCTCTCAAAATGTTTTTTGGGGAGATGAGCCATTCATTAATTCAACAATTATTTATCGAGGACTTTCTGCCAGCCACTGTTTTAGGTGCCAGGGATATATCAGTGAACAAGATAGCGTCTTCGCCCATGGGGAGACAAATTGTGAGTAAATAAATAAAATAATTTCAGAATGATACGTTCTATGGGGGGAGTACAAGTCTCTGCCTGGGTCACCCTTCTAAAGTTGCAATCTGTTCCCCACCTGTCAAGTCTTCTTCAGGCAAAGGCTCTGAAAGTACAGTCCTTTGCTTTTGCCAGTACTTTGCAGTGTCGAGAGAATCGAAAGCTTTCCACCTGCACCACGGTTTACCTGCTGATTGTCTACAGCTGCACTCTTCATGCCTGGAAATGAACAACTGCTGTGGTCATCTCTATCTGGGCTCACTGCCTGCCAAAAGCCTGGCTAGAAAGATTAGCTGTCCTCTACCTTCTGCTGCAGCAGGACTCCTTTTACCTGCCAGTACATCCCCTATCACCACAGTACCCAGGTGCCAGATCTGCTTTTGTTCTCTCCCTCTTTTTGCTTTCCTGTGGAAGGCAGTCCTTAGAGGAGATGGGATTTTTTTCCTCTCTAGGGCTTTTAGAAAATCACTAGAAGAGAATTACTGTGGCACAAGTCAAGAGAGCCTCATCGTGTATCACTGTTTATGGAAGCACTGTTGACCTACCTTCTCCCACTGGCTTAGTGTGTGAACATCCCAACCTAAAAAGGAAGCTAAAGAATAATTGTTTGCTTAATAAGAAGAGTCTTAACCTAACAAAAGGATTCACCTCAGACCTCTTTTAGCCAGATCTGGTTTATTGATCTCAAACTCCTTGACAAAGTTTTAACTGGTCTGTGGTAAAATGAGGAAAATTCGGGTCATCGAAGTGAGTTTTTCTAAAAATTTAGTTCAATATGTTAAATTTAAGAATGTATACAATTTAAAACAGTGTTTTTCAAACTGCTATGGGGGAAACCTGTTAATTAAGGCTAAAATTTTTATTTTAAGAAATAAAGCCAGCATGATGGCTCATGCCTATTATCCCAGCACTTTGGGAGACTGAGGCAGGTGATAGCTTCAGCTCAGGAATTCGAGACCAACCTGGGAAATGTAGGCAGACCCCATCTCTACAAATAAATAAAAAATAAAAATTTAGCCAGGCATGATGGTGCGCACCTGTTGTCCCAGCTGCTCAGGAGGCTGAATCACTTTAGGAGGTTGAGGCTGCAGTGAGCTGTGATCATGCCACTGCACTCCAGCCTGGGTGAGAGGAAGACCCTGTCTTTAAAAAAAAAAGAAAAGAAAGAAAATAATAGAAAATAGCAAGGCATCACATGCAGTAAAGGTAAATATTTTGTTAAACTTTTGTTCCAGTTTTTTTGTGTGTGTGTGTGCTGGGACATAATGTAAAAACAGTTTTTAATGGCTGTTCTTTATTCTGAGATTCTTTCATTTTTTGAATTTTTTGAAGTTTCTAAAGTCCTTACCTATCAGAATAAGACAGCAACAACCCTATGTCATTTGCCACTCTCTACCTTTTTCTTTTTCCCTACTGTTCCCTGTAATCCAAAAGTTTGGAAATCTTTGCTATAGTGGATTAAAACATGAGTCGCCTTGTTTTTTTTTTGGATGGAGTCTCGCTCCGTCACCCAGGCTGGAGTGCAGTGGTGCAATCTCGGCTCACTGCAAGCTCTGCCTCCCAGGTTCACGCCATTCTCCTGCCTCAGCCTCCCGAGTAGCTGGGACTACAGGCGCCCGCCACCATGCTCGGCTAATTTTTTGTATTTTTAGTGGAGATGGGGTTTCACCGTGTTAGCCAGGATGGTCTCGATCTCCTGACCTCGTGATCTGCCCGCCTCGGCCTCCTCAAAGTGCTGGGATTACAGGCGTGAGCCACCGCACCCGGCCGATTTGCCTTGTTGACAGTATAAATTGGCATAATGTTTTGGGGGAGCAACTTATATACAAAGGGACTTTAAAATGTTCATAAGATTTGATTCATTAATTTTCTTTATAAAAATCTTTGCTTAGGAAATATCCTAAATATAGAAAAAAGTATAAGTCTATTACAGTTTGTTGCATATAATAAAGGAAAATTAAAAACAATTTATTCAATAAGGAACTAGTTAAGTAAACCAATAAATGTACATCCATTTATACAACCGTTTAAACTAATAGTCATAATAATATGAGAAGAATGCCTTTATAATATAATATTAAAGTCATAGAGTGACCACCCACATAGTGCTACCAAGTGCTAGGCCGTGGGCCTTTCCTGTATTAACTCATTTAGTCCTTAAAATAACCCTATGAAGTAAGTCCTGTTGTTATCCTCATTTTACAGATGGGAAAACTGAGGAGGTCATTTTCCAACAATTCGCTGACACCAACTGGATGTCCTACAATTCAATTCAGTTCTGACACTAACTACCTAGAATTAGCACAGACCCCCAAGTTAAGGGCTCAGTCCTACAAGGCCCTACTTTAGACACCAGCCATAGGTGGGATCCCCAGGCTATCTACACTTTCGCCTGGCCAACTACAAATTAAGCGGTTATCATGATCTTCCTTTCAGGTTCCATAATTTGCTAGAATAACTCACAGGATTCAGGAAAACATGTACTTAGAATTATAATTTTATTATAAAGGATACGACTCAGAAACAGCTAAATGGAAGAGATGCAAAGGACAAAGTATGGGTTTGGGGTGGTGCAGAGCTTCCTTATCTTCCCTGGGCAGCACTCTCCTAGCACATCTGTTTGTTCCCCAACCCAAAAGCTGCCTGAACCTAGTTGTTTCTGGGTTTTCCTATGGTGTTTCATTACCTGGGCATAATTAAACTATTGGCCACATGACTGAACTTAATCTGTAGTACCCCTCCCCTCCCTAGATGTGGCAGTGGTGCTGAAAGTTAAACCCTCTAATCATGTGCTTGGTCTTTCCTAACATAAGTCACCTCATGAGCATAAATTCTGGTAAAGCTGACAGTGACTCATTATGAATAACTGACACTCCTATCACTCAGGAACTTCTAAGAGTTTCAAGAGCTCTGTACCAGGAGACAGGGGCAAAGAACAGTATATTTTTTATGTCACACTGAGGCACAGAGAGGTTAACTTGTCCAAGATCAAATAGTATGTGACAGAGCTGAGATTGAAAATTTTAAAAATTCATATATATTAACATATACAGGAAGGAAATATCCCAAAATGTTTAAATAAGTTAGAAGATGGGATTATATTAAAACATATTTAATAGGATTATAAATTTATACATACAACATCATGGGAAATGTAATCTTTACTACGACTTGGAGTGGAGATGTTGCATTATTTGACAATCCTAAAGTTGCGGAATATTAAAGCTAAAGAACCTCTTTAAAAATAAGGAACTATAATCCACAGCATGAGACTTAATCTATATCATACAGTGGGTTGATGACAGAACTGAAGCTAGAATCCAGTTCTCTTTGTTTCTGTCTGTCTCAATTTTATATGAATCAGCTAGATGCTCCTCTGATCTGTGCTCATGTGGATTAGATATGGACACAGACCATAGCTTTCATATATGTTTGAGATCCTGGCCCTTTATTCAGACTTTCTGATTTTGCATAGGAATCCTCAGCCCCTCCCAACACTGAGACTCAAGTTTCGGCTTGGCGTAGGGTACCTCTGAGATGAAAGACCCAAATAGGACTCTCCTAACTGACTCCCTGATCTAACCTTGGCCTCCATGAGGGGAAGAAGATAAATAAGGGTCCAATCTTCCCTTGGCAACCCCTTTTTCCAAGTTATCCCAGTTACCAACAAAATTTCTCTGTTACAGGGCTCTGTGGACTGTCCCACTCTGGAGTTTGAGTATGGAGATGCAGACGGGCATGCAGCAGAGTTGTCAGGTATGAGGTAGATGGGTCAGTAGCTAGCGGAAGAATGGCCAGGAGGAGAGGGAAGGGACCTGTGATCTACCTGGAAGCTTGTCTGTTCTCACCAAGTGGCTGTTGAACAAAGGCTGTTCTCCACATTTCCTTTTTCTCTCCACCCGAGTGGTAAATATCTCTTTGTTTGTCTTCACATTTCCTTCTGTGATTCTCCTTGGCTATGGTATTCTTCATTCTGTCATTCTATCACTCTTTCCTGCTCACTCTTCTTTATTCTCTTTGAAAATAACTGATTTGGTGCACTCTCAAATCAGTTTTCTCTCCATCTTCTCCGTATTCCTTCTCTTTTTCTCTTCCTGTCACCCATATCTTTGCCTGCCTCCTTCTTTCTGCCATCCTCTTTCTATCCCATGCCATCTCTTTTTCCTTTGTCTCCTCTACCTCCATCTTTCCCTTCTTCCTCTCGCAACTGCCCCTTATTAAAATCTCAGCAAAGTCTGAGGAAAAACTTTAGTCAACTGGCCAGCTGAGCAAGGCTGGACATGTCACCTGCGTCCATCATAGTAGAGTTCTGCTTGGATGTTTGTGAGCTGGGGTTAAGTGATTCCGTTCTTTCAGAGCTGGCCTGCTTGTCTCTGTCTGGATTTTTAGCTTAGGGTAAATGTGATCGCCTCACATTAAGGGCCTCCATGTTACATGTGCTACGAATGCCAGTTATTAATAAATGAGCTTTGGGTGGAGATGGTGTGAAATTTAAATATTCTGTCACATGGAAGTGATACTCTGAGGCATGCTTTTTCAGAGAAAAGAGGCAAACAATTTTAAAGAAGTTCTTGTGCATGAGCACAGAGAGTAAATTTTGTGATGAGTGACAGAGAAATAGAGAGCTAAGTTTAATAACCAACAAAGGATTATAATTCATAATAGGAATATGATATAAATATATATATATTAAAGAGAGGAGAAGAGCAACCCAACAGAGAAATGGGCAAAGAATATAAATGGGAATTTATAGAAGAAAAAGCCAAATGGTCAATAAATATATGAAAAGATATTGAACTTTATTAGTAAATGGAGAAAAGCAAATTAAAATAATAAAATATTATTTCACAATCATCAGAGTGTAAAACTTAAAAGCCTGGGGTTGGTGAGGGTGCAGAGAAATTAGTACTTTTATGCACTGCTAGACATGGGGGAGCAGAGTATAAAATTGAAAAGCATTTTGCTTATATCTTGCAAAGTTGAAGATGTGCACATATTGTGACCCAACAAGTCTACTGCTAGATATCCACTCTAAAGAAAATTACACTTGGGCACAAGAAAATGTACAAAGATGTGTATTGCAGCCTTGTTTATCAGTGTAAAAAGTTGGAAACAACCTACAATGCTCATCAGTAGGGAAATGGATAAACTATAGCATATTAGTGCAGTAGGCTATTGAATAGCCATTAAAATAATAATTGATCTAAATCAATATATTTATTTTTTATCTTTTTATTTTTGAGACAGGGTCTGGCTCTGTTGCTTACGCTGGAGTGGCACAATCTCAGCTCACTACAGCCTTGACCTCCTGGACTCAAGTGATCCTCCCACCCCAGCCTCTCAAGTAGCTAGGACCATAGGCATGCCCTACCATGCCCAGCTAATTTTGTGCCATGATGTCCAGCTAATTTTGTTTATCTTTTGTAGTAACAAAGTCTCACCATGTTGCCCAGGCTGGTCCTGAACTCCTGGGCTCAAGTGATCCTCCTGCCTTGGCCTTCCAAAGTGCTGGGACTACAGGTATGAGCCACCACACCTGGCCTCAACATGTTTCAATATCAATAAATGCTTGGCCGGGCGCGGTAGCTCATGTCTGTAATCCCAGCACTTTGGGAGGCCGAAGCGGGTGGATCACCTGTCAGGAGTTCGAGACCAGCCTGACCAACATGGTGAAACCTCGCCTCTACTAAAAATACAAAAATTAGCTGGGCATCGTGGCATGCACCTGTAGTCCCAGCTACTCGGGAGGCTGAGACAGGAAAATTGCCTGAACCCGGGAGGCAGAGGTTGCAGATCACGCCACTGCACTCCAGCCTGGGTGACAGAGCAAGACTCCGTCTCAAAAAATAATAATAATAATAAATGCTAAAGACAAAATTGGGAGAAAGGATCAGTAACAAAGGAATTTATACAATAGGATACCGCTTGGATAAAAAAGTTTTAAACAGAACAATATCATATGTTTACAGGCATATATGCATATAGCAAAAGTAGAAAAATAGGCATGTGAAGGATACACACCAATTTCATTGTAGTGGTTGCCTCTGGAGAAGGGAATAAGATAGACGGGGGAGCAGTCTGAAGCAAATATAACAAATGCTAACATTTGTTTGACCTGGGTAGAAGATAATACACAGGTGTCTTAAATGTACTATTCTGTACTTACCTGTATATAAAAATTCATAATCTAAAATTTAAAAATAAAAAGACCAAAACTAAAGTTCAGTACCTAAGAGCCTTGCCCACTTTTCCGATTTGGCTTGTGGTGCTTTACTCTTAAAAATATATATATTCACTTTCTCCACTAATGACCGAAGAATTTAAGATTCAGTGATGGGATTTGATTCTGGTCACTTCTGGATTCTGGAACTTAAGACTCAAAAGCCCTGACTCCCAGACAAGGTGTTTCTCAACCATTAGACAGCTGGCTGGAACATAAGTGAATTTCTCTTGCTTTGTGAATTACCTGTGACCTAGTTAAATTTCCAGGAAGGGTCTCAGGTAGGGAGCAGAGATTTAAAGGAAATCTGTTCTATCATCTGTTGACTTCTGTATTTCAGTTCTTCATCTTCTGTAAGATGAGGGTACATATACAATGTTCTGGAGAGAGACAGAGAGTAGGAGAGGGCATTTTTATTTCTTTTCTTCTTTCTTTTTTTTTTTTTTTTTCTTTTTTAAGATACAGAGTCTCATTCTGTTACCCCAGGCTGGAATGCAGTGACATGATCACAGCTCACTAAAGCCTCAAACTCCTAAGCTCAAATGATCCTCCACCTCAGCCTCCTAAGTAGCTAGGAGTACAGTCATGTGCCACTACACCTGGCTAATGTTGAAATTTTTTGTAGAGATAGGGTCATGCTATATTGTCCAGGCTAGTCTCAAACTCCTGGCCTCAAGCAATCCTCCTGTCTCAGCCTCCCAAAGTGCTGGGATTATAATCCTATAGGTCTGAGCCATCACACATGGCCGGCATTTTTATTTCTCATAAGCTTTCTGCATTTTGTATTGAGAGGCTGCTGTTAGCAAAGTTAGATTTTCCTGGGCACAGCAGCCCTTTGACGGCCATAGCTGTTCTCTAGAGTTTTTTTTGCAGCCTCTGCTTAGTGGCTGTGGGCAGGAATCTAAGCTTCTATACCCTCTGAGGAAACTTAGCAGGGAGAGAATGAACTGGCTCCAACCCTGAAGAGCCATCTAGCACTTACTTTTCAGCCCTTGCCGTGGTTTCCTGATCCAGCACAAGGATCTTTCCTCTAAGTTTCAGGAGTTGTGTTGCCCTCCTCTTCTCTTAGAGATATGATAGTTCCTGGTTGGATTGACAAAGCAGGAGTTGCAGCCCTGAGAAACAGGAGTGATGAGATTAAGCTCTCTGTGCTCCAGTCCTCCTCCTGGCCCTCACCAAATGTTGAAGGCTGCCTTCTCTGCTGCAGCAGCCAGCTGGCAGGAAGAGGACAGGTTTGATGGTTTAATCTCCCAGGGACACAAGTGGCTATTTTTAACTGCTCTGAAAAGGAGGAAGCTGGCTTTGGATTGAATTGGACACAGGAATGTGTTGGAAGCTTCAGCTCTTTCATGCCACCCTCTCTACTTTGGGCCCCTTCTTTAAGGATCTCCGGAATGTGACTGTTCTGTCTTTCCTGCCACAGAATTGTATAGTTACACTGAGAACCTGGAATTCACCAATAACAGGAGGTGCTTTGAAGAAGATTTCAAGACTCAAGGTAATTCCAGATCTTTACTCATAGAGACCTGCTTTTTCCTTCTATGATATACCAGCCTGATCTAGTAAAAGACTAAAACAAAGTGCGATCCTTCATGCCCTCTGTATCAGTTAGGGTTCTCTTAGAGGGATAGAACTAATATGATAAATAGATATATAAAGGGGAGTTTATTAAGTATTAACTTACACAATCACAAGGTCCCACAATAGGCTGTCTGCAAGCTGAGGAGCAAGGAGAGCCAGTCTGAGTCCCAAAGCTGAAGAACTTGGAGTCCGATGTTCGAGGGCAGGAACTCTCCAGCACAGGAGAAAGATGTAGGCTGGAAGGCTAGGCCCGTCTCTCCTTTTCATGTTTTTCTGCCTGTTTTATATTTGCTGGCAGCTGATTAGATTGTGCCCACCGGATTAAGGGTGGATCTGCCTTCCCCAGCCAACTGACTCAAATGTTAGTCTCTTTTGGCAACACCCTCACAGACATACCCAGGATCAATACTTTGTATCCTTCAATCCAATCAAGTTGACACACAGTATTAACCATCACAAGTCCACCCCTTGTCAACTCGAACTCATACACATCTCCTGAGATCATACATAATCTTCAAATAGAGACAATAATAAGGGCATAATTATGCCTAACATAATACAACTATCCTTTGTACAACTGGAAACTCACCAATCCCCAACCCAAATACTATTATATAAAGTTAACAATACTTAAATGCTGATATGAAGTCAATAAATCTTATGTCACATGATAAAGGAGAAAGGAAATAAAATGAAGATATTAGTACAAGTGTATACATGCACAAACATGTTTTTAACAAAAGAAGAAGGAAATACTCATGACAATTACAGTCCTCATTTCTGCAGCTGGTCACGTGATCGTAGCTGGTATTGATGACTACCTTCTTTTACTACCCATTCTGTATTCCCTTAGCATTCAGCAAGCAGCTTGGCAGGTCATGATTTTTTTCCTGGTGGAGTGACCCAAACCTTCATTCCTGAGGGGTCTGGGTCATTTGTAGTCCTTCCTGGATTGGGGTGTTGTAGTTTCCCATCGGCCTTAGTCACAGGGCATAGTAATATTAAGAGAGGCCCTAATGGATCTCCTGTATTCCACGCATACTCTTCCTTACCTCCGTTGTGGAGTAGTAGACTGATTTCATCTTGATAGTCTGGGTCAGTCACCCCAGCCAACACTGTAACTCCCTTCTTAGCCTGTTGACACTTTGGGGTGTCCAGGTGGCAATCTTCACTTCCAGTTTAATGGAATCATTGTTGTGTCTCCTGGTGGCAGTTTCCTCCCTCTGGAGCTAAAACCTCTAGGCCAGCAGAACGTAATGTCACGGGAACAGGAAGCAAAAATTTTGCTAGATCACTAGGGGTGATGGTGAGTGGTGCCACTTCCACCCCTTGATTCCTGGACCGGTGAATCCTGACTATGGGAAAAACAGTACCATATGTTGGATGCTGATTCAGAGCATACATGGCCTTCTGGAGAACTTTGCCCCAGCCCTGCAAAGTATTGTCACCTAGTTGGCATCCTACTTGTGACTTCAAAAGGCCATTCCACCGTTCTATCAATCCATCTGCTTCAGGATAATGGGGAACATGGTAAGACCAGTGAATTCTATGAGCATGAGCCCACTGCCACACTTCTTTAGCCATGAAGTGAGTGCCTTGGTCAGAGGCAATGCTTTGTGGAATACCATGACGGTGGATGAGGCATTCCATGAGTCTGTGGACGGTAGTCTTGGCAGAAGCATTGCTTGCAGGACAGGCAAACCCTTATCTGGAGTAAGTGTCTATTCTAGTGAGGACAAACCTCTGCCCTTTCCATGACAGAAGAGGTCCAATACAATCAACCTGCCACCAGGTAGCTGGCTGATCACCCTGAGGAATGGTGCCTTATCTAGGGCTCAGTGTTGGTCTCTGCTGCTAGCAAATTGGGCACTCAGCAGTGGCTGTAGCCAGGTCAGCCTTGGTGAGTGGAAGTCCATGTTACTGAGCCCATGCGTAACCTCCATCCCTGCTGCAGTGGCTACTTTGCTCATGGGCCCATTGGACAATGACAGAGGTGCTGGGGAAAGAGGCTGATTGGTGTCCACAGAACAGGTCATCCTATCCACTTGATTATTAAACTCCTTCTCTGCTTTGGTCACCCACTGGTGAGCACTCACATGGAGTACAAATATCTTCACAGTTTTTGACCACTCAGAGAGGTCCATCCACATACTTCTTTCCCCAATTTTTTTGTCACCAATTTTGCAATCATTCTTCTTCCAAGTCCCTGACCATCCAGCCAAATCATTGGCTATAGCCCATGAATCAGTATATAATCGCACATCTTACCATTTCTCCTTCCATGCAAAGTACACAACCAGGTGCACTGCTCAAAGTTCTGCCCACTGGGAAGATTTCCCTTCACTGCTGTCCTTCAGGGATGTCCTAGAAAGGGGCTGTAGTGCTGCAGCCATCCACTTTCAGGTGGTGCCTGCATATGGTGCAGAACCATCTGTAAACCAGGCCCTACACTTCTCTTCCTCTGTCAACTTATAGGGAGCTCCCCATGAGGCCGTCAGTGCAGGCTGAGGGAAAGAAGGCAGGGTGGCAGGACTAGAGACCATGGGCATTTGAGCCACTTCCTCATGTAACTTACATGTGCCTTCAAGACCTGCTTGAGCCCGATCACATATATACCACTTCCATTTGATGATGGAATGCTGCTGTGCATGACCCACTTTATGGCTTGATGGGTCAGAAAGCACTCAGTTCATGATAGGCAGTTGAGGTCGCATGGTGACTTGATGACCCATAGTCAAACGTTCAGTTTCCACTAAAGACCAGTAACAGGCCAAGAGCTGTCTCTCAAAAGTAAAGTAGTTATCTGCAGAAGATGGCAGGGCCTTGCTCCAAAATCCTAGAGGCCTCCACTGTGATTCACCTATGGGAGCCTGCCAAAGGCTCCAAACAGCATCCCCATCTGCCACTGACACCTCAAACACCATTGGATCTGCTAGGTCATATGGCCCAAGTGGCAGAGCAGCTTGCACAACAGCCTGGGCCTGTTGCAGAGCCTTCTTCTGTTCTGGACCCCACTAAAAACTGGGTGGGGTCTAGATAAATGGGCAGGAATAACACACCCAAATGAGGAATATGTTGCCTCCAAAACCCAAATAGACCCACTAGGCATTGTGCTTCTTTTTTGGTTGTAGGAGGGGCCAAATGAAGCAACTTATCCTTCACCTAAGAAGGAATATCTCAACAGGTCCCACAGCACTGGACCCCTGGGAATTTTAATGAGGTAGAAGTTCCCTGAATTTTAATCAGATTTATTTCCCATCCTCTGGCATACAAATGTCTCACCAATAAGTCCAGTGTGTTTGCTACTTCTTGCTCACTGGATCCAATCAGCATAATGTCATCAATGTAATGGACCAGTGTGATATCTTGTGGAAGCAAAAAGCGATCAAGGTCTCTCCGAATAAGATTATGACTCAAAGCCGGAGAATAGATATACCTCTGGGGTAGGACAGTAAAGGTATATTGCTGTCCCTGCCAGCTGGAGGCAAATTGCTTCTTGTGGGCCTTATGGACAGGAATGGAGTAAAAGGCACTTGCCAAGTCAATGACCACGTACCAGGTACCAGGAGATGTGTTAATTTGCTCAAGCAATGAAACCACATCTGGTACAGCAGCTGCAATTGGAGTCACCACTTGGTTAAGCTTACTACAATCCACTGTCATTCTCCAAGATTCATCTGTCTTCTGCACAGGCCAAATGCGAGAGTTGAACAGGGATGTGGTGGGAATCACCACTCCTTTGTCTTTCAAGTCCTTGATGATGGCAGTGATCTCCACAATCCCTCCAGGGATGTGATATTGTTTTCGACTTACTATTTTTCTAGGTAGAGGCAGCTCTAATGGCTTCCATTTGTCCTTTCCCACCATAGTAACGCTCACCCTACCAGTCAGGGAGCCAATGTGGGGGTTCTGCCAGCTACTAAGTATGTCTATGCCAATTATGCATTCTGGCACTGGGGAAGTGACCACAGGATGAGTCTGGGGGCCCACTGTAAGTCAGGCCTGAGCTAAAACTCCATTAGTTACCTGACCTCCATAAGCCTGTACTTTAACTGGAGGACCACAATGACATTTTGGGTCCCCTGGAATCAACGTCAGCTCAGAGCCAGTGTCCAGTAGTCCCCGAAATAGCTGATCATTTCTCTTTCCCCAATGCACAGTTACCCTAGTAAAAGGCCAGAGTTCTTCTTGGGGAAGGATGGGAGAAAAATTCACTGCATAAACTGTCGGTAATGTAGTGGTGTCCTTCCTCAAGGGAACCCGGCCTCCCCTTCATTCAAGGGGTTCTGGGTCTATTAACTGGCTCAAATCTGGAAATTGATTGAGAGGCCATGATTCTCTGTTTTTATAATTCAAATTAGTCTTTTGTCCATTCGACCTACAAGTTTTCTGCTTGTATAAAGTAGGAATGCAGTAGACTTCCTATCAGTTTCACTTCTAGAAACACTATGATTAATTAGCCAATGCCACAGCTCTACATGAGTCAGACTATTCTGATTGCTCCTTTGCCTCTGCCATCCATTATGGTAGCTACACCCACCTTGCCTTTGATGGTCGAGTGCTTCCACTTGGCCCCTGCCACCTCGGGATCTGATTATTCCCATTGTATTTAAATTTTTTATTATTATTATTATACTTTAGGTTTTAGGGTACATGTGCACAATGTGCAGGTTTGTTACATATGTATCCATGTGCCATGTTGTTTTGCTGCACCCATTAACTTGTCATTGAGCATTAGGTATATCTCCTAATGCTGTCCTTCCCCCCTCCCCCCACCCCACAACAGTCCCCAGAGTGTGATGTTCCCCTTCCTGTGTCCATGAGTTCTCATTGTTCAATTCCCACCTAGGAGTGAGAACATGCAGTGTTTGGTTTTTTGTCCTTGCAATAGTTTACTGAGAATGATGTTTTCCAGTTTCATCCATGTCCCTACAAAGGACATGAACTCATCATTTTTTATGGCTGCATAGTATTCCATGGTGTATATGTGCCACATTTTCTTAATCCAGTCTATCGTTGTTGGACATTTGGGTTGGTTCCAAGTCTTTGCTATTGTGAATAGTGCCGCAATAAACATACGTGTACATGTGTCTTTATAGCAGCATGATTTATAATCCTTTGGGTATATACCCAGTAATGGGATGGCTGGGTCAAATGGTTTTTCTAGTTCTAGATCCCTGAGGAATTGCCACACTGACTTCCACAATGGTTGAACTAGTTTACAGTCCCACCAACAGTGTAAAAGTGTTCCTATTTCTCCACATCCTCTCCAGGACCTGTTGTTTCCTGATTTTTTAATGATGACCATTCTAACTGGTGTGAGATGATATCTCACTGTGGTTTTGATTTGCATTTCTCTGATGGCCAGTGATGATGAGCATTTTTTCATGTGTTTTTTGGCTGCATAAATGTCTTCTTTTGAGAAGTGTCTGTTCATGTCCTTTGCCCACTTTTTGATGGGGTTGTTTGTTTTTTTCTTGTAAATTTGTTTGAGTTCATTGTAGATTCTGGATACTAGCCCTTTGTCAGATGAGTATGTTGCAAAAATTTTCTCCCATTCTGTAGGTTGCCTGTTCACTCTGATGGTAGTTTCTTTTGCTGTGCAGAAGCTCTTTAGTTTAATTAGATCCCATTTGTCAATTTTGGCTTTTGTTGCCATTGCTTTTGGTGTTTTAGACATGAAGTCCTTGCCCACGCCTATGTCCTGAATGGTTTGACAAAATTCAACAACCCTTCATGCTAAAAACTCTCAAAAAATTAGGTATTGATGGGACGTATCTCAAAATAATAAGAGCTATCTATGACAAACCCACAGCCAATATCATACTGAATGGGCAAAAATTGGAAGCATTCCCTTTGAAAACTGGCACAAGACAGGGATGCCCTCTCTCACCACTCCTATTCAACATAGTGCTGGAAGTTCTGGCAAGAGCAATCAAGCAGGAGAAGGAAATAAAGGGTATTCAATTAGGAAAAGAGGAAGTCAAATTGTCCCTGTTTGCAGATGACATGATTGTATATCTAGAAAACCCCATCATCTCAGCCCAAAATCTCCTTAAGCTGATTAGCAACTTCAGCAAAGTCTCAGGATACAAAATCAATGTACAGAAATCACAAGCATTCTTGTACACCAATCACAGACAGAGAGCCAAATCATGAGTGAACTCCCATTCAGAATTGCTTCAAAGAGAATAAAATACCTAGGAATCCAACTTACAAGGGATGTGAAGGACCTCTTCAAGGAGAACTACAAACCACTGCTCAATGAAATAAAAGAGGATACAAACAAATGGAAGAACATTCCATGCTCATGGGTTGGAAGAATCAATATCGTGAAAATGGACATACTGCCCAAGGTAATTTACAGATTCAATGCCATCCCCATCAAGCTACCAATGACTTTCTTCACAGAATTGGAAAAAACTACTTTAAAGTTCATATGGAACCAAAAAAGAGCCCGCATCGCCAAGTCAATCCTAAGCCAAAAGAACAAAGCTGGAGGCATCACACTACCTGACTTCAAACTATACTACAAGGCTACGGTAACCAAAACAGCATGGTACTGGTACCACTACAGAGACATAGATCAATGGAACAGAACAGAGCCCTCAGAAATGATGTCACATATCTACAACTATCTGATCTTTGACAAACCTGACAAAAACAAGCAATGGGGAAAGGATTCCCTATTTAATAAGTGGTGCTGGGAAAACTGGCTAGCCATATGTAGAAAGCTGAAACTGGATCCCTTCCTTACACCTTATACAAAAATTAATTCAAGATGGATTAAAGACTGAAATGTTAGACCTAAAACCATTAAAATCCTGCATTTAAATTTTGTAGTTGAGTGACTGTGGTTCCCACCATTAGATCTGGCATAAGGAGAAAAGCAATTACAGGACTCTTCAAAGATGCAGTTGCTGCCTTCACAAATCTATTTTGTAAGGCATTGGTCAAGGATGTATCTTCTGGACCCTCCCAGCTGGGATGAGTAGCTCTAAAGTGAGTAATCCACTCCACCATCCCAATTTCCCTAAGCCTTTGGATCCCTTCCTCTACATTAAACCAAGGGAGATCAGGCATTTCCAGCTCACTCACAGTGGGCCATCTTTTAATCCATAATTCAGCTGACCAAATAAACTATTAGAATCTTTTTTAACTCCCCAAGCTGCAACATTAAATGCAGAGCCCCTACTTAGTGGGCCTAAATCAATAAATTCAGCCTGATCCAACTCTGTGTTCCTTCCTCCATTATCCCATACCCTTAATATCCATTCCCATGCCTGTTCTCCAGATTGCTGTTTATATAAATTAGAGGACTCAAATAGTTCTTTTCGAGTGTAGCACACCTCCTCATGGGTCACACTCTCAACGCCACCTCTAGGGGCCTGCCACAACTTTCATCTAGTTATAGGTCTAGAACCAAACAAAGGTGTTGGGGGTAGCTTCTGAGGAGAAGCAACATTATCTTGCCTGGCAACTGTTTCAGGGCAACTGCCATCACTGTTGCTTCAGGCAGTGCAGGGTTTATCTCGTCAGACAAAGGTGGAAAGGCTGATGGCAGCATGGGTCAGGAAGGAGATATTGCCACTACTGGGGATGGGGAAGCTGTTCCTCCTGGCAAAAAAGGTTCATCAGAGTTTATAAACTCAGTGTGCCCAGCTTCACCAGGGTCCTCCCACATGTCCCCATTCTAAGTTTCAGGGTCCCATTCTTTTCCACTAAATGCCCTCACTTTAACAGTAGACACCTGACAATGCTGTAAATGCATCTTTCATTGCCGTTCAGCCATTCGCATGACAAAAGCTTGTGTCTGTTTTTCCACAATTTCAGCTCTTTCTCTACAGGAGATAAGACTCTCATTCAGGGCAATCTTAGCAGATTTGAGGCTCAGTATCTGCTTCTGAAGCTGGGAGACAGAATCCCTGAGTTCATCATTTTCTTTCATCACTTTGTCCACTGAACTTAGGAGCAACCAATCAGCTTCATTATGTTCCTTGGTTCTCCACATATGGTCAAAGGTATTATGTATAGTCACTAAACTCCTTGCCTCTCACGAGCAGTGAATCAGGAATGTCAAATGCATTTAGTTTGCATAACTCTCCAAACAGTTTCTGCCAAGGACTATCCGTGTTCTCTATACTATTAGAAGTAGATTTCTCAGCATTTTTAGATCTAATCATATTAAGCAGCCAACTCCAGAAATCTCAAAACCACTGAAAGAACTCCATCCTTAATATTCTGTTCCTCTAGAACCACTCCTGGTACCCAAATCTGTGTTAGTCGGGGTTCTCTTAGAGGGATAGAACTAATAGGAAATACATATATATATATATATATATAGAGAGAGAGAGAGAGAGAGAGAGAGAGAGAGAGAGAGAGAGAGAGGAGTTTATTAAGTATTAACTTACGCAATCACAAGGTCCCATAATAGGCTGTCTGCAAGCTGAGGAGCAGAGAGCCAGTCTGAGTTCCAAAACTGAAGAACTTGGAGTCTGATGTTCGAGGGCAGAAAGTATCCAGCACGGGAGAAAGATGTAGGCTGGGAGACTAGGCCCATCTCTCCTTTTCATGTTTTTCTGCCTGCTTTGTGTTTGCTGGCAGCTGATTAGATGGTACCCACCAGATTAAGGGTAGATCTGCCTTCCCCAGCCCACTGACTCAAATGTTAATCTCTTTTGGAAACACCCTCACAGACACACCCAGGATTAATACTTTGTATCCTTCAATCCAATCACGTTAACACTCAGTATTAACCTTCATACCCTCCATAACCATGTAGCCTTTCCTTCTTGCTTAGGGGATACAGGGTTCTCTGTATCTCAAGTGGAGAGCAATGGAGTAGAAGCATGAGAAGCTGGTGCTGTGCTGCCTGATAGAACCCTTGACCTTAGTGTTTCACCCCATCTTCAACTTTGCCCTACTCTCAATAGTAATTTCATGTGCCCACACTGTGACATTCTCAGACATTCTCATCCACTTCTTTACTTGGTCAGTGGCAATTCAATTTTCAGTTCAACAAATGTGTGGTGAGTATCTATTCTGTGTCAGATACTGGAGGCAGGGGTGAGAAGCAGCTTTTACAAAGAAGTTAGAGTTTGAGAGCAGAGGAGTCATGTACACATCACAAAACTTGCTGAGGCTCAAACAGTCCTCCTGCCCCAGTCTCCCAAGTAGCTAGGATTACAGGCATGTGCCACTATGCCCAGCTTCTGCCCAAGGGCCTTCTCTGCGGCCTATACAGGGCAGCCAGGAAGTGTAGGGAATCAGTGTGCTCCTCCAGTTTAGCACCCCTCATCCAAGAGGAAAATGCTGTGTCAGAAAAGTTTAAAAAGTGTTATGGAAGCAGAGTATTTGGCCAGAGCATTAGTGAGAAAGGTCATTTTATATTGGGCATGTAAGAGTGGGAAAGAGGTCATTTTGTATTGGGCCTGTAAGATTGACTAGGAATTGAATATGTAGGGAGACAGAGGGAACTCCTTGAGTAAAGGCAGAGAGACAGGACAGTATGGGCTGTGTGTGGAGGACAGAGGGGATGTTGAAGGTGAGGCTATAGACTGGGTTCAGGCCAGAACATTTTGGGTCCTTTTCCCATACCTTATTCTTTCTCAGTGAAATAAGGAAAGCTTTTGGAGAAAATAATTTTGGCGGGGGAGCTGAGATCAGAGGTGGATATGCTATGAGGAGCCTTTCCAGGAAGGGTGGCAATAGCTGACACTGGATGTATATGGCCTTTTATTCCCAGTGCAGGGCAAGGAATGGCTGGAGTTGGAAGAAGATGCCCAAAAGGCCTATATAATGGGACTCTTGGACCGGCTAGAGGTGGTCAGTAGGGAACGGCGGCTGAAGGTGGCCCGGGCTGTTCTCTATCTGGCCCAAGGTGAGTGACCACGCTTGCTAGCTTTAGAGGGGTGGAGGCTTGAGAGGGAAGTGGGCATTATCAGGACTGACATGACACAGGCTGTGCTGGGAAAGCAAGGTTTCTTGCCTCTCAAGGACAGATCTTGTCATGTGCTAGGAGTAACCTGTGCTTATGAGGAAGATGAGATAGTGTTGAGTGCTGTTCCAGATCCCTTGGGATCTGCCTTTATCTTACCAGGCATGTCAGAATTTTTTATAGGGTTCTTCTTTTCCCTACCCTGTACTATAATCATATGTGAATACTAGCAAGAGGTGTGGCCAGAGCTGATGATGTACCACCAGCTGATGATGGAGACAAGACATCAACTGTGGCCTGGCCCCAAAACTGAGGAGAAATAGGAGAGTGTCACAGATACACATGGACCCCTTGCGTTTCTCATTGGCATTTTGAAAGTTCAAGCCAACATAACTGCAGGAGTGGATGCTGTGAGTAATTTGGAGATGATCAGAACTAAATAGAGTAATTGGGGAATGCTGCTCAGAAGAAAACTGTTAGCAAGGTGTTGGAAAGGGAAATGAGATAGCCTAGCTGGAGTGAAAATAAGCCTACGATCATAAATATGAGGCGTGTTAACTGAACCAACCAGTTGGGAGCTAAAAAAAAATTGTAAAAGAAAAAATAATAAATGAAGAGGGGAAAGGGTGGACATTAGGTGAAGAGAAGACTAGCAAATAGGACTGTGCCCTCCTATATCTTTTGGGTCTGGTGCTCTGGCCAACTTCCAACTGCCAGTACCTTCATATGTTTGCCCAAGGACTTTATTTATTTAAGTTTTTTAAAACGAAGTCTCACTATGTTTCCCCGGCTGGTCTTGAACTCATAGGCTCGAGCTATCCTCCTGCTCCAGCCTCCTAAGTAGCTAGGATTATAGGCATGTGCCACCATGCTTAGCTTCTGCTCAAGGGCCTTCTCTGCAGCCCATACAGGGCATCCAGGCAGTGTAGGGAATCAGTGTGCTCCTTTAGTTTAGCACCCTCATCCAATGACTAACAGGAGTTAGTAGATGGGTAGCCTGACTGTCTCACCCCTCTTGGATAGAATAACTGTGAGTTGTGTGTTTTATACTGTTTCCAAATTATCCCCTGAGTGAACTCTTTTGGCTTCCTTTTCTTCCCTATCTCTACTGATGATTCCTCGGAACAATTCCCAGATAAGCTACTTGCACTGGAATCCTTACTTACCTCAGGATCTGCTTCTGGGAGAACCCACCCTTAAGACGACAGGCCATTGATGAGCACATTGGACCTAACCCTGGAGACTACCTCTCCTCTCCCCTGACTCATTCCAGGAAGTTCTTGGGGTCCCTGTCATACCTATGCCAGCCTAATTATTAGGCAGAGTATTATAGGAAAATCTTAAGATCATGGGGCAGGGTGGAAAGAACTGGGATACTGCCACCCCTCAACCCCTGTAACAACTGTCTGGTCCTTTAGGTACTTTTGGGGAATGTGATTCAGAGGTCGATGTGCTACACTGGTCCAGGTACAACTGCTTCCTGCTGTATCAGATGGGGACCTTCTCCACCTTCCTGGAGCTACTACACATGGAAATTGAGTGAGAAGCCTTAGGGGAAGGGCTGGCCTACATAACCCCCATTCCTTAAAGGGGCCTCATGTTCTGTGCTGCTTCCCTCACAATAGAGACCCCCTGTGAGGAACTGGGTCTACTCATACCTCAGCCCAAAGCTCATTGACAGTTCCCCTCCATCCAGCTGTGTTCTCTGATATTCTGTTCTCCCTCCCTGAGGTTGGATACATCTGCAGCTTCTGCCTCACTTACAGCTTTAATCCTGGGCTTCAAGGGCCTATACATCTGCAGCTTCTGCCTCACTTACAGCTTTAATCCTGGGCTTCAGGGGCCTATCCTGAGTGGGTTCTCTTTTTATTCAAGGACTTTCTTAGCTCAGCCTAACTCTGGAATTCAAGAAGGAAACTATTTTGAGTGCATGACCCAAGAAAGACAGGAAATCAATTCCTGTCATTGTGCCCAATTCTTTCCCTCATGGGCTATAGTTCTAGAGGTGGCCTTATTTGCTGCTACCACTACAGTGACCCCTTGTTTTGTCTCATGCCCATCACCCAGGAGTTTGAGATAGGGTGCAATCTGCTTATTATTCATCAGGTGTTTCTTAGCATCTGTTTTATGTCCAGCACAGTTCTAAGCATAGTGGGGAATGCAAGAGGAGTGGATACCACAGATCCTGCCCTTGCCTTGTCTTCACCATAGATGAGAGTTTGCTGAGGTGGCAGGGGAATTCTATCAGCTCCTTTACCCTAGACCAGTTTCATTAGTGGCTGCCTAGCCAGGGAATGGCAAGCACTCATGTTTGTGTGAGTGATAAGTAAGAGCACAGGGAGAAAAGAGGTCTTATGCATTCCTGTTCTTTTTCTCCTCCCCCTGGCAGCAACAGCCAGGCCTGTAGCAGTGCCCTTCGGAAACCAGCTGTCTCCATAGCTGATAGCACAGAGCTCAGGTGAGTGGGGCTAACTATGGGCTTGGAACAGGGCAGATGATTAGCACCTGGGTTACCTTTTCCCCAAATCCCAGATGACTCAGACCGTTAGGAAGTTGCCCTCTAGCTAATCTCACTGGGTTGGGCTCCCACAGAGACCATCCCTGAGGTCTGTGACTATGGGCTGGGAATTGCCTTGGGAACCTCTTGTGACTCTTCTGTAACCCCAGGGTGCTGCTGAGTGTTCTGTACCTAATGGTGGAAAATATTCGCCTGGAGCGAGAGACAGACCCCTGTGGGTGGAGAACAGCCCGGGAGACCTTCCGCACCGAATTAAGTAAGAAATGGCACTTGAGGAAGGTGTGGATGGGGTGCTAATGGGAGAGGGGAAGCAGAGTATCTGCCTAGGAGAGGCAGACAGTCGTTTTTTCTTTCGTTTTCTTTTTTAAAATTAATGTCCTTTCTTTTAGGACAGGGATACTGCATGGCAGACACAAGGGCTGGGCTTGATTGCCCCCCCTGTATCTATGAGCTAAGACCAGCCATGTAACTTCCCTATGCCTTGGTTTCCTTGGTTATAAGTGGGGATAGCCATTCCTCTCCCACTCCATCACGAATCCCACATGAAAAAATGAGTTGAATCACCTTGAAAACTGAGTTCTGTTCAAATGTAAGTTGGCGTTGTCATCTGACAGGGATAGGATATGAAGGACTATGGGATTTCAAAAATATATTTATTGATGTGGGAAAGTGAATGACATTGAGTCCTTTAGCCAAAAAGCAATGTCTTCATTATTGTTACTTCTAGTTTGGCATCCAACCCCAAAGTGTCACCCTAAGCTCTGGGGCCTATGCCATTTTAGTTCCATGGCGTCCCTTCCTGCCCTTGAGGGGCTTCCTTCTGGGGGCTAAGCCTCCTTCTCAGGACCAAGTACTCTGGAATTCTTCAGGGGAGGTGAGTGCCTTCCTGTGTGTGTCCAGAATCAGGGTTACATGAACAAGGTTTTAGCTGCCTCATCCTCACTTTCTCACCCCTCTCTCCTCACCCCTAGGCTTCTCCATGCATAATGAGGAGCCTTTTGCCCTTTTACTCTTCTCCATGGTTACCAAGTTCTGCAGTGGCCTGGCTCCTCACTTCCCCATAAAGAAGGTCCTGCTCCTGCTCTGGAAGGTGGTCATGGTGAGTAATTCTCCCCACTCCCACATTATCAGATCAGCAATGCCCTATGCCACCTGTTTCTTCTAGTCTCATTCAGGAGGCTGGAGCCAGGGAGCAGAATAGGGCAGCCCTTAGCCAACTGCCAATATGGAGGGGCAACAAGGCTGTCTTAGAGACATCAGATGTTCTGTGTTAGAATAGGTTTCATGTTTTTATTGGATGGATGGGAGATGCCACTCCATAAATTGAGGATGTCAGTGGTACCTTCTCTTATTAAAGCCAATGTTTGATGGAGAGAACACTGGTTGAAAGTTGGTAGATCTGGGCTTTGCTGATACTGAGAAACTTTGGGCAATTCTCTGTGCCTCAATTTCTCTAGCTATGAAAGGTTGGGATGAGCACCTGCCCTCCCTCCAGATAAACAGGGAATTTGTACTTTTTTTTTTAATAAAAATAATTTTTTTTTTTACAGACGGGCCTCCCTGTGTTGCCTGGGCTGGTCTTGAACTCCCGGTCTCAAGCGATCCTTTCACCTTGGCTTCCCAAAATGTTGGGATTACAGACATGAGCCACTGTTCCTGGCCAGGATTTGCTTTTTTTAAAAATAATGAAGTTCTTATAAATATGTGGTTATATTTTTGTTACTAGTTATTCAACCTGATCCTTCATTTTTGGCTCCCATCTCACAAGGCAGTCCTAATGGGGGAACTGCCTCTTGACTGCAGAGGAAATTGAGTGACTCTGGGGGTTTATAGCACCTGGATGTGTTCCTTAAAAAGGTCGATAGTTTCCTTTTTTTTTTTTTTTGAGGTGGCCCCCAGGAATTCCTTTCCTAAATTCTGTGATATTTCCCATACTGGGACAGTAAATAATGCCTTATCCTGACCCCTGAGCTCCTCAGTTGCTGTGGGGATGGTAATCATATTTGCCTCTTTCTGTTTTACTACCTCCTTATTAAGGAAAAGGTCTGAAGGGACTGGGGGTTGTGGCTCTTTCTTTTCATCCATGTTTCCCTGACCTTGGCTCTCTCTTACTTCCCTTCCTTCCTCTCTCTCTGCCCCTTTCCTGTTTCTTCCTTAGTTTACCCTTGGTGGATTTGAGCATCTGCAGACTCTCAAAGTACAGAAGCGGGCAGAATTGGGCCTGCCTCCACTGGCTGAAGACAGTATCCAGGTGGTGAAGAGCATGCGTGCTGCCTCCCCGCCCTCTTACACTCTTGACCTGGGAGAGTCTCAGCTGGCACCCCCACCCTCCAAGCTGCGAGGCCGCCGTGGCTCTCGAAGGGTATGGACTGAAGCAGACAATGGTATTCTGATACTGACTGGCCAGAAATCAAGATTCTAAGCTACTCTGGGTGTGGTAGGGAAAAGCAGTAAATGACCTGGCTCATCCTGCCCAGGTTGGCCCTATGACCAACCTGAAATCTTAGGGTCTCTAGTTTGGCCTCTATCGCCCAGCCCTGACAGCCCCCTGGGCTGCTGTGATGTGACACTGTGATATATATGACACATGTGATATATATGACACATGTCATATAGCCATGTCTTGCTACAGAATCATTGGCCTGGACCTCAGTGCCTGGAGTTCCTTACATTCTGAACAACAATTAAGGGTATAATCCTGGGGATAGGGACCCAGGGTACCAGAACAGGTCTCCAAGCAAATCCATTTTTCTGGGGTAAGGCATTTTACTATTTTGAAGCACCAGGAAGGTTTACTGTCAGCCAGCCACACTCTTAACTGGCCCTGGAACCAAAGGCTTACATTTAAGAGATGACTGGGTAGGGGTCTATGTATATAACCATGTGACACTTAACGACAGGGATACAATCTGAAATATGTGTCATTATGCAATTTTGTCACTGAGCAAACATCATAGAGTGTACTTACACAAACCCAGATGGTATAGCCTACTGCACACCTAGGCATATAGCCTATTGTTCCTAGACTACAAGCCTGTACAGCAGGTTACTATACCGAATACCATATGCAATTGTAACCCAATGGTGTTTGTGTATCTCGACCTAGAAAAGGCACAGTAAAAATACAGTATTATAATCTTATGGGTCCACAATTACATATGCAGTCCGTTGTTGACTGAAGCATCGTTATGCAGCACATGACTATAGTCTGCTGTCCTGAAAAGGTCAGAATGACAAGTTATACTGAGACCTGACTATGTTCTTACAAACTCCCCTGCCTGACCCACTTCAGTTCATCAACAGGGCTAGATAGTAGTGCTCAGTAATCCAGTCTCCATTATCTGCAATAAAATTTTTTAACTTTATTTTTGTTTTATAAAGTAATGCTTACTCATTGTAGAAAATTTGGAACAAATATAAAAATGTGATGAAGGGAGAAAAGAAAAATCACCCACAATCTTAACAACCAGAGACAGTCACTGTTAACTTTTTGGCCTATTTCGGTCCAATCTTTTTTTCTTTGTCACAAGATTTAAAATTCCAAACTTGCTTCCCTCTGCCTAGCAGCAAGCTTCTGTCCTCCTCTTCCTCAGTCAGCCAGCTGGTGTATGCTCACAGAAGGCAAACTAATTGAATGTTCACCTAAGCAGAGCATAATTAGGAAGGAAAGCGCTGGCAAAAAAAGGCATCACTGCTTTCTGAAAGCTAAGTAACTGTGACTTTGGGATTATCTATGCTATGTTCCCTGGCTAATGGCAGGGTTACCTGAGAACTTCTTGTCCTGTTATTGGGCCGGGTGGGGACAGTAGGTTAAGGTGGGGAATTGGATGTTTTCACAAGGGCTTTGTTCAGATTCCATGTTCCCTGAAATCTGGAGTCCTGTACATATGGGGTGGCCTCAGACAAGGATGCCCAGAGTGAGATCTCTGCACGCCTACCCTCCCTTCTTTCCCCTCCAGCAACTCCTCACTAAGCAGGACAGCCTGGACATCTACAATGAAAGGGATCTCTTCAAGACTGAGGAGCCAGCCACAGAGGAGGAAGAGGAGTCTGCTGGTGATGGAGAACGAACCTTGGATGGAGAGCTAGACCTGCTAGAGCAGGACCCTCTGGTGCCACCTCCACCCTCACAGGCACCCCTGTCTGCTGAGCGGGTGGCTTTTCCCAAGGGCCTGCCCTGGGCCCCAAAGGTCAGGTAGGTTTAATAGCATCAGGGACCCTATGCTTTGGGGTTTCAGTCTCCAAAGGCCCAAGATGGGGTAGTCTATGTATTCAAGGCTTGTTAAGTTGGTCTGGCAGTCAGAACTCCTGGGTTTGAAATTCCTTCTGTTGATTGCTGCCTTTCTCCACTGCTCCAGTCCTCTGATTGGAGGGGTAGGAGCCCGGAAAGTTTTTCTCTCTCAAAGTTTGCTTTTCTTCCCTTCTCTGGGATTGGTCATTTCACCATCCTCTCAGACAGAAGGACATCGAGCACTTCTTGGAGATGAGCAGGAACAAGTTCATCGGATTCACCCTGGGGCAGTAAGTGACTGAATGGTTGGAACTGGCTACAGAGTGGTTCCTAGGGGGCCAGAGGAGCAGGTAGCTTGGAATGAGGGATGGTGCCTGGTAGTCATAATGTAACCTACAGCCCCTAGGCCATGGACAACTCCCAGTGACTACTTTGGGTTCTTTCTATGGATTTTTTTTTTCCTTGAGTTTCTTCCACTTTTCCTCAAAGAACTTTTGTGTTTTTAGCCAACTGTAGGACTTTGAGCAACAAGTCATTTCTCTTTCGGGCCTTAATTTTTCCTGAGGTTGTTGGGTTAGATGGTTTCTATGGGCCCTTCCTGCTCTAATGGGCTAAAATTCTGTGAACAAGAGACATGGTCAGAATGGATCCAGTCTTCCCCCATTTCCCCAGCCTCATGAAACCTTCCCACAGGCCTCTTGAAAATTGAGTCTTTATTAGTGGAGTTTTACAGTCAAGGTGTCATTGGGCTATATACCCTTTTAAGTAGGAACCTGCCACTCCTACACCAAGTGAGTACTCAAAAGACTATAAAAATCTCCTGATTTCCAGAAACATTTCTGTGCACCATTATTATTTTTGTGTCCTGAAGCACTGATGTGGGACCTACAAGCTTGCAGAGGAAGGTCTAGGGTACTGGGGGTAGATGTTGTTGAAAGTAGCATGGTCCATTGACTCTAGGGGGGTATTGGGGTATCGGTAGTTCTCTGTACTTTGGAAGCTTATGATCTGGTATGTCTGGCCTTTTACAGGGACACAGATACATTGGTTGGATTACCCAGGCCCATCCATGAGAGTGTGAAGACCCTAAAGCAGGTGACCGGGGTGGGCTCTCAGTCTTCAGGGATAGGGAGCCATCAAAGTAGGTCAGATTACCAGGCTCCTGGATACTGGGTGGGGCTTTTCTACTAAACTCTTTCTGGACCTTCTGCATTCCTCCTGCAGTCCTTTGGCCAAATAGGAAAAATTAGGTCTCTCTTTACTTACTCAGTTTCCTATATTCAGGTAGATTTTAAAATTCTCCTTTCTTCCTCTCATTTCTTTTTCCTCTTCCCATTCTTCTCTCTCTGTTCCCATTCCTTGCTTCTTTTCCTTTCACTTCTCTCTCTCTATAAGTCCACTAACTTCCAAAGGCCCAGGATTGAGTAGGAGCCTGCTCTATATCCATTGTATGCATGGAGTCATCACTCCGTGCATACGTGCACACACATCAAAATTCTCAAGGCACTGGTCCAGGGGCAGGGGCCTGTTTCTGGCTTCCCCTTGCACTTTGTTTGAAGATAAATGCTTAGGTATTTGCTGCTCTTCAGCGAATGTAGAAACAGAATTTTAAAAAAACACTGTGCACAAAGCACTTTGACTGGTGCTGATGATGCAGAGGTGATTAAGACTCCTGCCTTGAAAGAGTTCATGTCTATGTGGGGTGACAAACCCATAAGCAGAACATTTCCTTGCTTTTGGGGAATTTAAGTAAGAGACTGGTACACATGTGAATGAGGCCCTCAGCCCTTGTTGATGTCTTCTTATCTTTGTCAGCACAAGTATATCTCCATCGCAGATGTGCAGATCAAGAATGAAGAGGAGCTGGAGAAGTGCCCTATGTCTTTGGTGAGCCAAGGAGGCCCTACACAGGGGGAGAGTAGAAGAAAATCTGTCTGCAGTGTTGTCACAGAGCATGTGTGCATGCATTCATTCAGCATATTAGGCTCTAACTGTGTTCCAGGCAAGACAAGGTCCCTACTTTCATGATATATTGAAGTTGGGGAAGAAAGATACAAAACAAAAAGTTAAGTAAACCAAACTATCAGAGAATGGTAAATACAATGAAGAAAATTTAAACAGGATGACATGAAAGAAACATCAGTAGACTACTTTAGATTGGGCAGTCGGAGTAGGTGTAGACCTCTGAGAAGGTGACATTTAAGCCAAGATCTGAGGGACAGGGAGCCGGCCATAGGAGCATCAGAGGAAAGAGCATTCCAAACAGAGAGAACAGCCTTAGCAAGGGGAAAGCAGGCTTAGAGTGTCGGAGGTAGTGAAGGAAGGCTGTTGTGGCTAGAGCACAGGGCCGAGGGCTGGGATCCTAGAGATGGAGTCAGAGAGGTGGCCTGAGGCCGCTTTGCTGAGGACCTGTAAGCAAAGGTAGAGAGCTTGAAGTTGACTCGCAGTCAAAGGGAAGGAAGCCTTTGGAGATTTTAAGCAGAGGAGTGATATGATCTGATTTATGTTTCTAAAAACATTAGCTCCTGTGTAAAGATTGGACCAGAAAAGCGTAGACGCACTCTAGGGAGGTTAGAAAACCCTTGAAATAGTCAAGGTGAGAGATGATGCTGACCTGGATTTGGAGATGTAGCTGACAAGACTTGCAGTGCATTTGGATGTGGATAGAGAGGCAAAGAAAGGAATCAAGAATAAGTACCATTTGCCAGGATGTGGGGGGAATATCAAGAGTTCTGTTTTGGTCATACTAAGTTTTAGATGCCCATTAGATACCCATGTGGAGCTGCAGGCGATTGGAAATCAAGTCTAGAATTCTAGGGAGAGGGCTGACTTTGAGAAATAAATTCAGGAGTTGTTTGTAACACTTATAGGCAGTGTTAAAGGCCGTAGAACTGGCTGAGATAACCCAGGGAGGGAGTAGAGACAAAGAAGAGAATGGAAGGCAGGACAAAGCCCTGGGGCACACCAATATGTTGAGGTGGGGATGTGTCAGGAAAGGAGCCAGGAGAGTACGAAAGACAGTAAATCCAGGAGATTATGATATCATCATAAAAGCTAAGAAAGTCTTTCAAGAAAAAAGGAGTGATCTGCTGGGTAAAATGCTACTAGTAAGTGGCATTATGGTAAGAACCAAGGTGCCCATTGGATTTGGCAACATGAAGATAGTGACCTTGATAAGAGCAACTCTAAGTGAAGTAGTGGGACTGAAAGCCTAATTGGAGTGTATTGAAGGAAATGTCAAAAAAGGAGGTAGATGGTATAAAAGTTTTGTGAAGGGGAGAGAAAGTGGATGGTAGCTGAAGAAGAATGTGAGGTCAAGGGGAGGATGTTTTATGGCTGAGAGATACTAGAGCATTTTTTTGTCCTAAAATAAATGATCCAAGAGAGGGGATAATTGCAGGACTGAGGCATTCAACAAAGCAAATGGGTGTGGGATCCTGAGCACAAGTAGGAGACTGGCCTTTGTTAGAAGCACAGGCGGTTCATCCTTCATGTCAAGAAGGAAGGAAGAAGACTCTTGGTAGATTTGGTGTTGAGAAGATGAGTGTGTGCCTGTCTGATTGCTTCTGTTTTCTCCATGAAGTGTGAGTCAGGGTCAGCAACTGTTTAGGGATGGTGGGCAAAGGAGTTGGTTTGAGGAGAGAGAAGATGGTATGAAATCGGCCTTTTGGAGAGCAGGAAGGCAAACATGCCAGGATTGCCAGGCTCTGTTGAATGTCCATTTAGGACTTAGGTCCATTTAAGCAGCAGATGAGTTGTGTGGGACAGAAGGAGGCTGGTTATTCTTCCCTGCCTCAGGGTCTCATGGCAGTGGCCCCTTGCCCTGTAATAGAAGGACCTTGTAGGAGGAAGGGAACAGCATTGGTCAAAGATGACAGTGGCCTGAGCAGCTTATTGGGTCCCTGAGGCCCCAGCCTCCCCACTGTGATAAAAGGCTTAGTTAATGTCATCAACAGGACAGAGATAGTTGTATATGAGGGAGCTGGTCAGAAAGGAGAAAGTGATGTAGGGGCTAATGGAGAGGGGAAGAAAATAATTTCCATCCATTTAAAAGCTTCTTTGCTAATATTCCTTCCTGTTTCTCCAGTCCACAGGTTACCCAGCTTCCTTTTAAACCCTCACTATTGAGCCACCTACCTCTCCTTCCAGGCTTACAGAACGTTCTAGAGTTTTCAGCCTCAGATCCACACCATAGGAAGTGCTTCTGTAGCATCTGTTCCAGTATCCCAGGTCCTGAGAGGTCATCCAGGCCAACCTGATGGTCCTATTGAAGAGAAAACTAGGACTCAGAAAAGGAATGTGACTTAACCAAGGTCACACAGTGAGTCATTAACACAGCTAGAGTAGAAACCTAGATCTGACTCCCAGCTTAGTGCTCTTTTCAGGTCACCCCTCACAACCAAGAAAAAAAAGCCTTTGGTCACCTGGAAAGTGGCGTTGGCAAACCATGTATTTCTTGCCACAGGGGGAAGAGGTGGTACCACAGACGCCATGTGAAATCCTCTACCAGGGAATGCTGTACAGCCTTCCTCAGTATATGGTAAGGAGATGGCTAGGCCAGAGCTGCCCTTCTCTGCTGCAAGGAACAGACAGCTAAAAACCATTTCAAGTGGACCTGTCCAACACTTGAGCTTGTTTCCTGAGCCTTTGCCCCTTTGGCAAGGCATTTTCTGACACATGAAAATTCTGAGCTTTCCTCAATGCTCCTCTGATGGTGCTGTTCTCCCTAGTCCTTCTTTGGGAAGGGTGGGAAATAAGCTGGGGTCTCTACAGAATACACTGGGGACCCTCCTCCGAGATAAGTACTGTAGTCCCTCTGAGATCTGCTGTGATCTGTCATGTCCTAGATAGCCTCAGGCTGGGAGTGGGGAAGATGCCAATGGTTCGGGTTAGAGGAAAGAAAAGAGTGGAAGAAGTTGGGCTTATGCTGCCCACCTTATTTCTACACACTGTCCCTCCCACTCTGTTCCTTCCATCTTCCCCTTTGAAAAGAACAGTCTTTTTTTTTTTTTTTTTTTTTTGAAGTGGAGTCTCACTCTGTCGCCCAGGCTGGAGTGCAGTGGCGCGATCTCGGCCCACTGCAACCTCTACCTCCCAGGTTCAAGTGATTCTCCTGCCTCAGCCTCCCGAATAGCTGGGATTACAGGCACATGCCACCACACCGGCTAATTTTTGTATTTTTAGTAGAGATGGGGTTTTACCATGTTGGCCAGGCTGATCTTGAACTTCCAACCTCAAGTGATCTGCCTGTCTCGGCCTCCAAAAGTGCTGGGATTACAGGCATCAGCCACCATGCCAGGCCCTGGAAAGAACAGTCTTGAAGCATAACAGCCAATGCTGTCCCTCTGGCTTTCTCCTTAGCCTCACAGGCAGGCCTTCAGGACTGGGCACCTGTTTGCTTTTCTGGATGCTGGGGAGATATGGTCATTAGGGAAGAACTTAGAGAATGGCTTTAAAACACTTTTTATAGGGCGGTTAGGGTGTGGAAGAATCACTCCCTTGCTGAGTGGGTTTGACAGTGGTGAATTTCTTTATTTTCTACTTCCCAGATCGCTCTGCTTAAGATTCTGCTGGCTGCAGCTCCCACCTCCAAGGCTAAGACAGACTCTATCAATATCCTGGCAGATGTCCTACCTGAGGAGATGCCGTGAGTGCTTCAACGGGGGCAGCTGCTGGATACTAGCTGTCTTGTCTGCAGGCTGTCTCTAGTCCCCACTCACCTTGTTAACACAGAGATTGTCTCCAAAGAGATCTCCCTGTCTCTGCCCACCAGTACCCCCTTTCCCCTACAGGGCTTTCTGCTTGGCTCTTTTTAGCTCAGAACTCTGGATCTGGAGGGTGACACCAGTGCCAGCGACTGGCTGCCCAGGTATTTGGGTGAACATTGCCAAGGGATGAGCTTGCCAAAAGAGAGACAGAAACAAAGAGATCAGTGGAGCATTTCTTCAGACAGGGTCATAAGTGGGAACTCTGGAGGTTTCCCTGGCACAGAAGTTCAAGTTTCCCAAGTTCTGGCTCTCTTGTGTATATTGTATCAGACCCAAATACCTGGATCCCTACAGGGCTCCCTTTAAGGCCACTCTCTGTGCTAATACCTTCTCTCCCCATTGTAGCATCACTGTTCTCCAGAGCATGAAGCTGGGCATCGATGTGAACAGGCACAAGGAGATTATTGTAAAGAGTATCTCCACCCTGCTTCTGCTACTCCTCAAACACTTCAAACTCAACCATATCTACCAGGTGAGCAGCTAGGAGCACTTCTCCACAGGTCTTGGGTGTTTGCCAGGCCCTATCTCTCAAAGGAAGGATGCAAAGGCCCTTTTAGTCCTGATGAGCATCTTTCAGCCTTTTCTTTGTCCTCCCTCAGGGAATCCAGCCACCCATTGCATGAGCTTGAGGTAGGGTTATGGAGTGGGAACTGTCCTAGAAAGGTGCAGATGTCTGTGTCCCTTGTAAGTTATCCCAGGGTTGTGGGTAGGAATCTCTAGCTTCTCAGGAATATGCCCAGCCAGTTTTTAAACAATGCAAGAGAGAATGTAAGCATTTCACAAAAATGGGGGGGAGGTATGTTGACCATAGTTTTCTATATGTGAAGCACTTTTCCAACATTTGAGATATAATTCTGAGAATAAGGCACAGTTCTGGCTCTTCAGGGCCTTGAAATCTTATAAAGGATACAGATATATAAGTAGCCAATTATAGAGAGATAAGTGCACTGACACTGATAAGCACTGGTTGCTATGGAAACACCTAATCCAGCTTGAGGTGGAGAAGAAATGACTTCTAACCTGAGTCCTAAAAAAACAGATGTTAGCCAGGATATGGGAATTGTTAGGGAAGGAGGACAGGAGGCATTTCAAGCGGAAAAGCTAATATGCAAAAGTCCAGAGGCCGAAGAGAGGGAGCAAAGTACCTTTAAAAACCGTAATTAAATGTTGCTGGAGTTCTGCCTGGGTTGGGGAAAGATGGGCATGGTCTGGTGACACATGAAGCTGGGGGAATCGGCAAGGAGCAAATCATAATCTATATGCTAGCACACAATTACTGAGCACCTATCCTGTGCCCAGCACCCTGTTAAGCTTGTCTAGGCCCTCATTTAATTCTCTCCACCCTATGAAGTAGTCTTATTTAATACCTCTTTTATAGATACTGAAATCGAAGCTAAGAAAAGTTAAGAAGCTGCTTTCCCATAAAACATTGTTTGCCGTGCTAAGGAGTTTGGACTTGGTTTCATGGGCATTGCCAAGATATAGGGACAAGATGGGGACAGCAAATGGATGCTCCTGTCTGTGAGGAGACCATAGGGAAAGGAGGAATGCTTCTCATTTTTGCCCAGAGGCTCTACCCCATTTTCCTCCTAAGAAGTCAGAATCAAGCTTGCTGGTAGAAGAGCATGTCCTCAGAGTACAGAGAGGCTTCTGCAGGGTCGATGTCCATGGCCCTATCAACCAGGGTATTTTTCCACTTTCATACATTCAAAGACATCTTTGGGTATGTTTGGTTGCCCTGAGTGCTCCCACTTTTGCCAGTGTTTGCTGAGCAGCAGGGCTGGGAGGAGTAGGGGTAGGTAGGAGATAGTGTTTCTAGTGGAAAGAGAACAGAGAACTGTGGATGTGTGTTTACTTCTGCTTTTCTTAGTGGGAAGTATGTGGATTCACAGCCAGACAGATGGATGGCTTGATGGGCCATGCCAGTGTGTGTCAGTGAATCCTGAAGGGCCACAGGCACATCTCAAACTGAAGAAAGTTTTTCATCAGATGATACTGGATATGTGTTGGCTCTTTTGTCTGGGGCTTTGGAAAATACCCTGGATTTTACAAATAAAATAAATAACCTTCCAGGGAGAAAATATTGAACAGAAGAGGGAAGTGGTCTTGGCATAAACTCACTCCACTGCTCTAACTACATACCCAGGGCCATTAGGCAGCTTAGCTTGCTGCTTGGCTACTTGTTGGTGATCAGAGAGCTGAGGATTTAAAACACCATAGTTCTCTGCTTTCTCAACCCCATTTCTATACTAGAATACTAGGTTCTGGATCTGGAGATAAACTGTGTTTGACACTCCTTAGTGTATCATGGGTAACATAACCCCCATGACACTGCTTTTATGGCCACCTGTCCCACTAGGTTGTCCTATATACAAACCACATCTGGATTTGGGAGAGCAGAATGGAGTCTCCACATTCTGGTATTAAGCCTATCAAAGACACCTTAGACTTCTCAATGCAGTATCTGTTGGCTGAAGGGCTCTTGTTCATTCATTCATTAAAATATTTACTAATATTCTTTCCCCCCTTCCCCCATACTCCAAGCGGCCAGTATACTTACTGATATTCAAAATACTAAGGATAATATGGCATACCAGACATACTGGAGCTGGAGCCCCGTGGTCCATTTGGTTATTATGTGCTGTCACCATCCTGACTGGGTGATGCCAGCACTTGCCAAGAGTAAGCTGCAGCTGTCCCTGCTATATCAATTACAGCTGAAGCATTGTGAGCCAGAGGTTTGGCATGGAAAACAACTCCCTCAGGGAGCCTTCCTTTCCTGTTGGGCTTAGGAACAAATCTCACAGCAATTCTTTCTATGCATTGGAGTGGGATTTTATTTTCTGGCTTCTTTGTTTTGTGCTTGTGACGTATACTGCAGATGATCCCCCTCCATGTAGGATGGGCTGGCTGAAGATGATTCTTCCCATTTCCCAGACAGGAAGACTGATAACACAAGTGGATAGTAGATATTCTCAGGAATCAATATTAGATTTGTACTTCCCCTCTTTTTTTCAAACATACTTTCCATTCTCCTCCAAATAAGCAGCCCTTTCTGCTTTGATTTTTAATTCAGTTTGAATATGTATCGCAACATTTGGTATTTGCCAACTGCATCCCCTTGATCCTGAAGTTCTTCAATCAAAATATCTTGTCATACATCACTGCCAAAAACAGGTATGAACTCTGGACAGGTTTATTTCAAGGGGCTATTTTGGGGTGGTTGAGAAAATTACATCATCTCAGAGCCTTTCAGTTTTCCTGGTGTCCCTAGTCCCTCCTGTCTTAGAGCTGTCACTGTTAAATTTAATTTCCTTGAAGTGTTAGCTGATGGAGTGTATAGTTTACCTTCTTTAGGGAAGTATTTGTATTTTAATAGTTTTAAACACCAAAAAATGTCATGACTTAAAGAAATGAAGTGGCAATGATGAATTTTTAGCTCTGTGTCAGGTGGATCCAGGGGTTGTTTTTTGTGAAACAACCTGCTTGTCTGGCCAGGCCTTATTTTAGTATAAATCATAAGTTGGAGCAATTGGAACAGTTATGCTGTTTCATAAACTGTAATGCATACAAAATTTGTAACTGAAGGTACGTAATAGAATTTACTGAGGTACATCAATTTGTAGTTTAAAAAAATAAGGTATTTCGCATTCATTATTTAATCTCCTCAGCAATGCCAAGAGTTGTTGTAAGTTTTATTCTCATTTTTCCAATTAGGAAACAAATTCAGAGATATTAACAAAATTAACATGCTGGTGAGACCCCTTAAGTAAGCATCAGAGACAGGATCAGAACACAGGCTTCCCTGTGAATACAAATTGCTTTCCATTCCTCCAGCCAAGCAGGGACTTGGGGATTACAGAGTAGATCCTTGTTCCTTACTATTCTACTTTCACGAGAACTGGAAATATGTTAATCAGTAGAGTTTACCAGAGGCAAAATTCCTAAAGTAGAAGTAAGAGGGCTAATCTCATACTTGGGGTGACTAGAGATATTGCCACACTAGTCTGTCAGTACTGCCTGAAATTCCACCATGGAGAAGGAGCCTGCTTACATGTAGCTTAAAACACACACACACACCCTATGGAGCCTGAAGTCATGAGACCTGGATTCGTGACCTGGATCTGCTACTTGCTAGTTATGTAATCTCAAGCAAGACACTGTTTCTCTGAACCACAGTATTTTCATCTTTAAAATAAGAATACCTTTTCTGACTATATCATAGAACTTTTATAAGCATTAGTTAATATTAGTATGTGTAAGATTGCTTTAAACACTTTCTTTGGGGGTAAGCATTGGAGGATGGGTTTTTCCTAACAATATGGAGACCTGTGCACTGACCCCTTTAAAATTGGCACTTCAGTTGTGCTCCTTGAGTTACCAGGGAAAATGAAAGTACAGGTCAGCCTGTGTCAGGGCCACAACTGCATACAGGCACCTCCGTGTATCAGTCAACACTCTTGGTTAAAAGTAACCAAAACTAGCTGGACTAGACTCATGCAGAATAGTGACTTTGTCAGAATGAAATGACATGTGTCATCCTGAGGAACCTAGGACAGCAATGCAGCTCTGGACCTCAGGGTTGGCCTGTAGTGTGGGGAGCCCAGAAAGCCTTTCACTTGTATCTGTAAGACACCAGGCCTCTGTATTTCCACTCCAGTTTCCTCTCTCACTGACAGATTTATCAGTCTGCGTTGTTTGCTTCTCAGGCCTCATAGTGAAATATGTCTATATGAGCTAAACATGCCCCACCTCAGAGACTGAACTGACTCTCCAATCCCTATTCCAGATTCCCTGGGTTAGAAGTTCACCCCTAGATCAACTGTGGCTAGGGGAGTGATATACAGAAACTGAATGTTCCTTCTGCACCCATGGACCTAGAATGGGAGGTACAGACAATTCAATAGATGTCCATTTGGTTCAGTTTGAAGTTGGAAGAGTGGTAGCAACAGACTACACCTTTTGCTAAGGTTGGCCTGAACAAGATGATCCTCTTAGGCACCACCTGTAAGTTTTGCTTTTGAATGATCTCTGAGAACTTGGAGATCACAGCTCATTATTGCAGAATTTCCTCATGGCTCTTACAATCTAGATGTTCTAGATACTTGTAAATTAATTTTATGCCCCCTTAGGCTAGATTTCAATTCACTAAGAGAATGGAACAAATCCATCTTTGATTTCCCACCCCCATTTCCTGGTCGCCGGCACCTACTTTGCCACAGGGCTTCATCAGTGGGAGGTGGGTGGATAGGTGGATGAGCCAGCCAAGAATGTTCATCCTAATGGAGCAGTACAGAACTGGCAACCCTGGGAAAATCCAATAGAGTGAATCAAGATGATGAACAACATTACAGGTAGTTTGACACTGCCCTCTCCCAAGCTGACCCTTCTCCTCTCCTACCCTGGTCCCCCAGGTTATCTTTGTCTGAGTTTCTTGGACAAAGGTAAACATTTCTGGCCAAATAAATTGTTGCCTTTTACTTGTATAGAAGTTTTGACTTTTAAAATGTAGAGACAGGTTCATTATAGCAGTGTGAACTCGTTGTCGTCAAAGCCACTGCTTTGCCAACATCCTTTATCCATTTCCAGCTGCACTGGTTCACATAGGTTGGTGTTCAAAACCTCATGGAACGTCAGAACCAGAAGGAGCATTACAGATTAGCTAGTCCAGATTCTGTATTGTGTCAATGAAGAAGGGAGAAGAGGAAAGAGAGAGCTGTCATTTATTTTGTAACTATGTCCTTGTCATAACGCAATGCCTTATTTCCCCTCCTAACTCATGCCTGCTTCCCTGGGCTCACCACAGAGCTGTAGCTTGCAGTCCCCCACTGTCAGCTATTACCATTCTTGAGTTACTAGATTAGACTTTCTATAGGAAGCTGCCCCTGTCTCAAGCTTCCTTTAGGAGTGGCTTCTGTAATCATTCCCCAGAGCTCCCAGCTTTTGGAAGGATCTGGTGAGAGACACAGGAGGATCATTTCATCCTCACATCCTCAGATTGTTATCCAGTGGGATGGGTTTGGGCAGTGTCTGTGGGAGCAGTTATATTCACACATACAGTTAAATGCAGAAACACAAATGCACTCAAGTTTACGTATTCCTTTAAAGAAGCAAGGAGTGCTAAGAAAAGAGGCTGTCTTTCTGCTTTCTTTTGTATCTACCAGATGGGGGCCAGCCTCAAAGAACTCACTGGTTCCTCTCATGACAGGAAAGGAGACTGGAGCTAGAATTGCCTGGCACCAGAGCCCTCAGTTTCAGCTGAGGTCACTAAGCAATTTGGGAAATGGATAGGGGCTGCTGGAGAGAAATAACTCCTGCCCTTTTCAGATACAGCCAATTCCTGCTGTTGCCATTTACCTAAAGCCTGTCCTTATCTCTGCATCTTACAGCATCTCAGTCCTGGATTATCCTTGCTGTACCATCCAGGATTTGCCGGAGCTTACTACTGAAAGTCTGGTAAGCAGATGGGGATTTGGTAGCCTTTGAAATTGCTAGGTGGCACAGGTTGGCATTTGCTCTTTCATTTCTTCTCCAACCCCTTAATGCCCCGGTTTGAGAGTCTCAGATCAATGAAGGTATATTGGCAAGAGCACAGATGCAGCAGGGGTTTAGAGTTGCTGACCCAGTTGAGAAAGATCTGGAAAAGCTTAGCATAGCATTTTTCAGAAAGGAGGAAACAGCCAGTGAAAAACACTAAGGAGGAGAGGGAATTTAGAAACATAATGGGACTGAAATTGAGTGTGAATATCTATGCTAAATGCAGGAGAATCTCTTCTGGTCTAGCACAAATAATTGTCTTCTTTCTGCTGTGCTACAGGGAGTTCACTTCTTATTTTCATATAGGTTATAAAACCTAGCAATGTGTACTTGAGAAAATACTTTATCTAAGTCTCTTGGAGGCAAAAGTCTATATAGCCACAAAAGGATAGCCCAGAAAGTTTCTCATCTTGAAAACAGCTCTAGGCAAATCAGAAAAGTCACTCACAGTTTTTCTCAATTCCATGAAACTGACTGAACAACAGCCATACTGAAGATGAGGTATCTACCTCATCATGTATTGCCACAGCTCCTTAGATAATGCCACAATCCATACCTCCAGTCTGTTACATTGTAATTATGTATTTGTGTCTGTTTGTTAATTTGACTGTAGAATGCTTGAAGGAAGAGACAGTATCATCATTTTTATATCCTTAGAGTCTAGCACCTTGTCTGGTACATTGAAGAGCTCAATAAATGTCAAATGATTGAATCATGGCACGCACCAATGGTTACTACAACCCTTTGTCCTCCAATTGTAATTCCTGCAAAATGTTGAGTCAGAAAAGTATATTATGCAAAAATAGAATGACAATCTCTGTGGTACAGGTTTTATAGAACCATGGGATTCTTGGCTGGAGGGGACTTAAGAGCCATTTGATCCAACCCCCTTATTTCAAAGATGAGAAACCTGAAGGCCCAGTGAATGAAGTGACTTGTCATGGTTTACTCCTCATAGGTGACACAGCCTGAATTAGACATGAGTCAAAAGACCCATGTCCTGAGACACCAACCTAGCACCCTTTTTTACCACTGGGATAGAGAGATTCCCTGGTCTTATTTAGATGTGGCCTCAGCAGCCAAAGAATTTGGAAGCTTTTTATTCCTACAGAGAAGTAATAAATTGTCCAACCCTCTTTATGTTATTTATGATGCTATTCAGTCTTTTTTCAAATTTTTTATTTAAAAAAAAATTTTTTTTACCCACACTACACAGATGTAGCTATTCAATTGTTAAAACAACTCTATGAGGTTAGTAATACTATTTTATAGATGGAGAAGTTAAATAGCTACCAGTTGAAAGTGGAAGTTGGGGTAGAGAGACATGCATCCCCTGCCATTCAGAGTTGGAATGAAGAATACATTTTCCACAGAAACAGTGGTACACAGTAGCATTAAAATTCTGCTATTAGTATGGCATTTCACAAGATGAAGTCAACTTTTATGGCCTGAATTTATTTCTTCCTATAATGTGTTATTTTCAATGCCAACCCCATTGGTTCATATATAGGAATTGATAGGAACCACACTTTCACATCTCTCCCAATTGACCTTTGGGATATGTGCATAAAATTACTGAAATGAAGTGAACATAATAATTTATTATGTTTTCTAAGAAGACTTTAGTATTATCCAGAGTGAAAGCATGTATTTATTCTTCCTAACAAATAGTCATGCTAAGTATTTTACCCCTTTCTGTGAAGCAATAGTGGCACCTGGTGGTTTCATTTAGTAACCACAGACTTTTTGTTTTGCTTGAATTTTGAATGAGCCCAGTCATGGGCTGCAGTAACTAGTGAGTCTATTCCACATAGGTCCTCAGTATGGTTTATCTAAACTGGTGACTTCTATGCTCAGAAAAAGACTAATGTTCATATGAGTAAGATATATCTCTTTTTTTCAGGCTCAACAAATTGCAAGCACAGAAAATGTACTGGCTATTTGAATATATAGAATTTTCTTTTCTTTTTTTTTTTTTTTTTTTTTTTTTGAGACAGAGTCTTGTTCTGTCACCCAGGCTGGAATGCAATGGTGCGATCTCAGCTCACTGAAACCTCTGCCTCCTGAGTCCAAGTGATTTTCCTGCCTCAGCCTTCTGAGTAGCGGGGACTACCGGCACGTGCCACCATGTCCAGCTAATTTTTGTATTTTTAGTAGAGACAGGCTTTCATCATGTGGGCCAGGCTGGTCTCGAAATCCTGGCCTCAGATGATCAACCTGCCTCAGCCTCCCAAAGTGCTGGGATTATAGGCGTGAGCCACCACGAATGGCTATAGGATTTTCTTTAAGTAACTTTTTAAGTTTTTTTCCTGATATCAAAATAAATATATGTATTGAAGAAAACTGGAGAAACAGAAAAGTATGAGGAAGAAAAATACTCTTATGCCACCTACATATAGCCACTGTTAATATTTTGCTGCAATTATATATATATTCACTCATATATAAACACATTAACAAAACTAAGACTTTATACATAGATGTTTCATTTGACAGCAAAATTTAAATGTTCACAATATCATTTTATTAAACATTCTAGAGGACAATTTTTTTCTTTCTTTTTTGAAGACAGGGTCTTGCTTTGTCACCCAGGCTGAAGTGAAGTGCACTCGGCCTGAAGCACGGCCCATCGCAGCCTCAAGCTCCTGGGCTGAAGTGATCCTCCCACCTTAGCCTCCCAAGTAGCTGGGTGTAGCTGGGACCACAGACATGCCACCATGCCAGGCTAATTTTTGTATTTTTTGTAGAGACGGGGTCTTTGTGTTGCCCAAGCTGATCTTGAACTCCTGGGCTCAAGCAATCTGCCCTCCTTGGCCTCCCAAATTGCTGGGATTACAGGTGTCAGCCACCACACCCAGCTGAGGACATAATTTTAATTATTTATTTATTTTTTATTTTTATTTATTTATTTTTTTGAGATGGAGTCTTGCTCTGTCGGCCAGGCTGGAGTGCAGTGGCGCCATCTTGGCTCATTGCAACCTCTGCCTCCCGGGTTCAAGCGATTCTTCTGCCTCAGCCTTCCAAGTAGCTGGGATTACAGGCACAGGCCACCACACCTGGCTAATTTTTTGTATTTTTAGTAGAGACGGTGTTGTACTGTGTTAGCTAGGATGGTCTCAATTTCCTGACCTCGTGATCCGCCCACCTTAGCCTCCCAAAGTGCTGGGATTACAGGCGTGAGCCACTGCATGCAGCCCAGGACATAATTTTTAATAGTTACACATAATATTCCACTATTTAGTTTCAAAAAAGATTCTTCTCTGCTGTTAACATTTATTTATGTTTTCCTTGTATAACTCCAAAACAAACATCCTTGCATGCGAATCTTTTATTTTATTTTTATTTTTTGAGACAGGGTCTCGAAGTTGCTCAGGCTGGAGTGCAGTGGTGTGATCACAGCTCACTGCAGTCTTGACCTCCCAGGGTCAAATGATCCTTCCACCTCAGCCACCCAAGCAGCTAGGACTACAGGCACATGCCACTATGCTTGGCTAATTTTTAAATTTAAAAAAAATTTTTTTTAGAGATAAAATCTCCCTAGAGACAGAATCTCCCTATTTTGCCCAGACTGGTCTCAAATTCTTGGGCTCAGTGATCCTCCTGCCTTGGCCTCTCAAAGTGCTAGGATTACAGGTGTGAGCCACAATGCCCAGCTGCACATGAATCTTTGATTATTTCCTTTAGATTCCTAGAAGTGGAATTATTGGGCTGAAGTAGTCTTTTTTTTTGAGACAGTCGCCCAGACTGGAGTGCCAGTGGCACAATCTCTGCTCACCGCAGCCTCCACCTCCCAGGTTCAAGCGATTCTCCTGCCTCAACCTCCCAAGTAGCTGGGATTACAGGTGGGTGCCATTACTGCCCAGCTAATTTTTGTATTTTTTAGTGGAAGCAGAGTTTCACCATGTTGGCCAGGCTGACCACAAATGATCCACCTGCCTCGGCCTCCCAAAGTGCTGGGATTATGGGCCTGAGCCACCGCTGGGCTGAGGTAGTCTTGATTTACATTTTTTCAGTTTTCTGAATTTGAACTGAATTCAACTTTATTTGAAACTCTAAACAGCATGATGAACATGAAATAAAGGTAGAGCTAATGGCATATTAATTTCTGAAGTATTCCCATTTTGTCAGAATAATTAGCTTTAGACAGGCTATCCTCACCAATATACTGAATAGTTTCCCCTCCCACCTGGTACAGGAAGTTTAAAAATTTGTGTATCTCCAAATGTTGGTATTCATATTCAATCCACTAAGCTAGGAAAAAATTGAAATAAAATTCCAAACTTAAATGAAGGATGGTGAACGTATGATTATGTGGAAGTTAAGTGTGGTCTTTGAAAAGAGGTTGCTGGAAAAGGCAGTGGATGTGGGCTCAGCATGTATTTTGCAATGCTTAGCATCTGAATGGTTGTTGAGAGCAGTGGTATGAAATGTAGGCTGTGCAAGGACATACTTTGGGGAATGGAAAATATTAAATCTTTTATATGTATTATATTGATATCTTTTTTACTTTCTGTACTTATGTGTACATTCCTATAATGTTATTTAAAGCTATGCATTTATGAGTAAACATACATGTATTTCAGAGATATACTGTAAATATACCATGAGGTATATATCCACTTTCCATGAGGTATTTAGGCAAAGGAAGGACCATGGATAAAATTTTTTTAGCATTGTATCAATTTTCCTGTTGGTCACTATTTCTATAATGGGTTCTTAGGGAGATTAGAATCTCCAGGATGATTTTTCAAACCCACATACCCAGGTATGTTAGTGCCCCTTACTGGAGCACTTGTAGTTTGTTAAAGTTTCCCAAACAATCTTGAAACTTTTTTTTCTCCTTCCTCCTTATCCACTTATTTCACTTGAGAACCATTACTCTCTTTTAAGCTATCCAGATCTATGTCCTTAATCTAGCAGTAATTTATCAAAAACCCATATGTTAAGAGAATTATTCTATAATGGTGTTGGTAAAGAAAATCTAAAATAGAAAAAAATTACCGACAATCGATTGGCTAATGAGGTGGGTGATGCCAGATGCAAGACTGCTGGGCCTACCACAGGAGCAAGAGAGAAGCCATGCATCCCATCTCAAGGCATCTGTGAGGCCACGTAGGCACCATGAGCAAAGCTCACCCTCCCGAGTTGAAAAAATTTATAGACAAGAAGTTATCATTGAAATTAAATGGTGGCAGACATGTCCAAGGAATATTGTGGGGATTTGATACCTTTATGAATCTTGTGATAGATGAGTGTGTGGAGATGGCAACCAGTGGGCAACAGAACAATATTGGAATGGTGGTAATACGAAGAAATACTATCATCATGTTAGAAACCTTGGAACGAGTATAAATAATGGCTGTTCAGCAGAGAAATTCCATGTCCCCTCTCCAAAGAGCCTGTTTTACTATGATGTAAAAATTAGGTCATGTACATTTTTTTATATCGGACTTTTTATATTAAAAACTTTTTGTTAGGCCGGGCACAGTGGCTCACGCCTATAATCCTAGCACTTTGGGAGGCCAAGGCAGGTAGATCACCTGAGGTCAGGAGTTCAAGACCAGCCTGGCCAACGTGGTGAAACCCCATTTCTACTAAAAATACAAAAATTAGCTGGGTGTGGTGGCGGGCACCTGTAATCCCAGCTACTTGGGAGGCTGAGGCAGGAGAATCGCTTGAACCTGGGAGGGAGAGGTTGCAGTGAGTGGAGACTGTGCCATTGCACTCCTGGGCAACAGGAGGAAAACTCTCTCAAAAAAAAAAAAAAATTGCTAGATAAACTTTTGTAATAGTCAAAAAAAAGAAAATCTGAAATAAAAATAGGATTTCATTTTGTTATGTGAACCATAATAGAGAAATGAATCAAAAGAATCATTTATCAAATAGTAGTTATTCCCATGAATTTGAAATCAGTTAAGTATTAAGACCTAGCAATTTCTTTTTCTTTTTCTTTTTCTTTTTTTTTTTGAGAAGGAGTCTCACCCTGTCACCCAGGCTAGAGTACAGTGGTGAGATCTTGGCTCACTGCAACCTATCCTCTGGGCTCAAGTGATCCTCCCACCTCAGCCTCCTGAGTAGCTGGGACTAGAGGCACATGTCACCACGCCTGGCTAAGTTTTTATATTTTTTGTAGAGACAAGGTCTTACTATATTGCCCAGGCAATTTTTAAATTTTTTTGTAGAAACAAAATGTCACTATGTTGCCCAGGCTTGTTTCAAATCCCTGGTCTCAAGCAATCCTCCTGCCTTGACCTCCCGAAGTACTGGGATTACAGGTGTGAGCCACCATGCCTGGCCAGCATAAGTTTTTGTAATAGTTTCAAATAAATGCAGGGCTAACATGGCATGGAAAGCCTGAAGCAAAAAGCAGAGAAATAGATTAGTTGGTAGTATGGAAAAGACAAACAAACCTGGCTTTGCCACTTACAACTATAAGGGATCTTGAGCAGATTTCCTGTAGGCTATAGAAATTTCATCTATAAAAGAAGGAAGGTTGGGTCATTAGATAAGCATCTGACTTTCCTTGGACTATAAAATTCCCCTAGATTCATTATAAAATAACCAAGCTAATATTAATAATTTTGATTTATCAGTGCAGAACTCATTTGTCACATAGGGACTTCAGTAGGCCGTTGAGGAGGTTTGAGATATAGTATTAGATCTCACCCTTAGTAGCCCTTCTTTAAAGGTTCAATCTGATCATAGGCTGACTAGATTCAGTCAAATGCTCCCATTTAAAGCAGGAAACCTCACTGTTTTTTGTTTTTGTTTTTCCTGGAAACAATTATTTTCTTCTGATTTGAAGTACGAATTATGGTAGGACCAAAGAATGTGCTTTTCCACCATTGAGTCTTTAAGTAGCTCAGAAAGCAGGGGATCCAACTAAATTTCCTCTGCATTGCCTTCTGTGTGCAGGATTCCAGAAGTGCAGCTAGAAGGTGAACAGTAAACAAAGAGTCTTCTAATTGACTGAAGACTGGTGATTGGGTGCTTATCACGTGACCTTGGGCAAGCCCCTTCCCCTTTCTGGGCCCCAGCTTTTGTTTCTGTGGATGACAGAATTGGGACTAGAGCAACTACATTCCTTCTGGTGCTCACATTCTAACCAATATGATTTCCTCAATCCGAAAGGAAGAAATGCTTCATTCTTCCCTTAGTTATCTGAATTAATTATCTACATAATTGGCATAGCCTAGATTTTATTTGGCTTGGCTCACTCAGCTGGGTTATGGATGGATCTTTGAGAATAGAGCCCTCATAGTGCCTTGGAGATACTCTGAAAGAGTAGGATGTAGTCCTTGAACTGAATCTTTAGACCTAAGGCATACTGCAAACAAATACTCGTGAGAGTAGGTCGTGGGTGTTTTTTTTTTTTTTTTTTTTTAACTTTAGTTGATACAAAGGAAGTAAAGGTCTTGCTAGTATGAAGTACCAGTAACAAGAGAATGTGACTGTGGGCTGCTGTTCACAAATTTTATATCTCCTCATAGAGGTTTCCATCTTAATATGCTTAGTCTTACAAAAAAAAATAATAAGAAAGGTGACCTGCCTTAAATGAACATAAACATGAAGAAAAAACTCTCAAGTTTGGCAAATATGAACAGGTACCTGTGGAACTGAAGGCCTGCTGGGAAAAAAGTTATCTGTTGGGTTGGAACAAGGCACAGGTTGGAGCAGTGCTTCAGGTAGAGCCTGCTGCAAACAAGGGAGACAGAACAAGCTAGGGTTTGGTGGCCATCCTGAGAGAGCCACTGACCAGTGTGTGTGCTTTCAGTGCCAGCTCCTGGCAGCATCTGATGTGAGAAGTGGGGCTAGTTACAGTTGTCTGGGGAAGCAGTATCAGAAGGAAAAGAGAGTTGGCACATGCCTATAGTCCCAGCTACTTGGGAAGCTGAAGTGGGAGGATGGTGAGTTTGAGCCCAGCCCAGGCAAAATAGTAAAACCCAGCCAGGTGCGGTGGCTCACTCCTGTAGTGCCAGCACTTTGGGAGGCTGAGGCGGGCAGATCACCTGAGGGTCTGCAGTTTGAGACCAGCCTTTCCAACATGGTGAAACCCTGTCTGTACTAAAAATAGAAAAATTAGCTGGGCATGGTGGCATGTGCCTGTAATCCCAGCTACTTGGGAGGCTGATGCAGGAGAATAGCTTGAACCTCGGAGGCAGAGGTTGCAGTGAGCCAAGATAGCGCCACTGCACTCCAGCCTGGGCAACAGAGCGAGACTCTGTCTTAAAAAAAAAAAAAATATATTGAGACCCTGTCTCAAAAACCAAAAAAAAAAAAAGAAAGAAGAAAAGAGAGCAAGGCCATGGGCAGCTGAGACTATCTTCAAAGAGCGTACTTGGGTTCCTTTCCTGGAATTCTTGAGACTGAGCCCTAAGGAAAAGGCAGCAGCCACAGACAGCTGACCCTCACTCAAAACTTCACTTTTTTTTTTTTAGACGGAGTCTCACTCTGTCGCCAGGCTGGAGTGCAGTGGCGAAATCTTGGCTCACTGCAACCTCTGCCTCCTGGGTTCAAGCGATTCTCCTGTCTCAGCCTCCCGAGAAGCTGGGACTATAGGTGCACGCCACCATGCCCTGCAAATTTTTGTATTTTTAGTAGAGATGGGGTTTCACCATGTTGACCAGGATGGTCTCTATCTGACCTTGTGATCCGCCCGCCTCAGCCTCTCAAAGTGCTGGGATTACAAGCATTAGCCATTGCGCCCAGCCCAAAACTTCACTTTTAAAACTTTACTTGGTAGGGCACAGTGGCTCACGCCTGTAATCCCAGCACTTTGGGAGGCCGAGGTGGGTGGATCACGTGAGGCCAGGAGTTCGAGACCAGCCTGGCCAACATGGTGAAACCCCATCTCTCCTAATACAAAGATTAGCTGGGCGTGGTAGTGCACACCTGTAATTCCAGCTACTCAGGAGGCTGAGGCACGAGAATCACTTGAACCGGGTGGCGGAGGTTGTAGTGAGCTGAGGTGGTGCCACTGCACTCCAGCCTGAACGACACAGCAAGAGTCAGACTCAAAACAAACAAACAAACAAAACTTTACTTGATTAATCACCAGTCCATTTATTTTTGAGATTTAAATATAGACCCTCCCACAGAGAATCTCTGCTAGGGAAGTTAGCAAAGTTGTTTGGATTATAGTCACACATCCCAAATGTCAAATGTTGTAATTCTAAGATTATTCATTGTGAGGCCAGGCGCAGTGGCTCACGCCTGTAATCCCAGCACTTTGGGAGGCCAAGGCGGGCAGATCGTGAGGTCAGGAGATCGAGACCATCCTGGCTAACACGGTGAAACCCCGTCTCTACTAAAAATACAAAAAATTAGCCGGGCATGGTGGCGGGCACCTGTAGTCACAGCTACTGGGGAGGCTGAGGCAGGAGAATGGCGTGAACCCGGGAGGCGGAGCTTGCAATGAGCCGAGATCGTGCCACTGCACTCCATTCTGGGCAAAAGAGCGAGACTCCATCTCAAAAAAAAGAAAGATTATTCATTGCAGCATTGTTTGTAATAATGAAAAATTGGGGGCCATGCACGTGATAGCTCACGCCTGTAATCCCAGCACTTTGGGAGGCCAAGGCAGGTGGATCACTTGAGGCCAGGAGTTCAAGACCAGCCTGGCCAACATGGAGAAACTCCATCTCTACTAAAAATACAAAAATTAGCTGAGTGTGGTGGCCTGTGCCTGTAATCCCGGCTACTTGGGAGGTTGAGACATGAGAACTGCTTGAACCCAGAAAGTGGAGTTTGCAGTGAGCCAAGATTGCTCCACTGCACTCCAGCCTGGGCAACAGAGCTAGACTCTGTCTCAGAAAAAAGAAAAAAAAAAAAAGGCCAGGCGCAGTGGCTCACGCCTGTAATCCCAACACTTTGGGAGACCGGGGCAGGCAGATCACCTGAGGTCAGGAGTTCAAGACCAGCCTGGCCAACATGGTGAAACCCCATCTCTACTAAAAATAGAAAAATTAACTGGGTGTGGTGGCAGGCATCTGTAGTCCCAGCTACTCGGGAGGCTAAGGCAGGAGAATCGCTTGAACCCGGGAAGCAGAGGTTGCGGTGAGCCGAGATGGCACCACTGCACTCCAGCCTGGGTGACAGCGTCAGACTCCATCTCAGAAAAAGAAAAATTGAAAGATTGGCAATAACCTAAATGCCCACTAATATAGGGCCAACTGGTTAAATAAATTATGGTACATACTTGCAATACAATATTAGGTAACCATTAAAAAGAACGAGGCAGTTCTTTTCAACTGGAGAAAGTCCACGTAAATCATGGAATTATAGAATGCTCAGAGCTGAAGTGATCTTAAAGATTAGCTAGTTCAACCTCCTACAGGAAACAAGGAAAATGATTTACCTAAGATCATACAGTCAGGGATGAGGCCATAATCCAAGTATTCTGGTATCTATTCCAATGCTGCTTCTGCAAGGGGATGCCTTCTCTCCCATATTATTCTTTGAGATACTGAGGAATGCAAGGCTTTTTATGCCTCTACCGTATTGAAAATCAGGATGAAGGAAGCTCACAGTAGAAATACACTTACTTATCACATATGTTTTGTGTTTCCCTTGCGTCTTAAAAATTTGAAAGTCTGGTCGGGCGCGGTGGCTCATGCCTATAATCCCAGCACTTTGGGAGGCCAAGGCGGGCGGATCACCTGAGGTTAGGAGTTCGAGACCAGCCTGATCAACATGGAGAAACCCCATCTCTACCAAAAATACAAAATTAGCTAGGCGTGGTGGTGCATTCCTATAATCCCAGCTACTCAGGAGACTGAGGCAGGAGAATCGCTTGAACCTGGGAGGCAGAGGTTGCAGTGAGCCGAGATCACCCCATTGCACTCCAGTCTGGGCAACAAAAGCAAAACTCTGTCTCAAAAAAAAAAAAAAAAAAAAGTAAAAGTCTGCCTGTCTCTATTAACCACACAAGATATAACATCTGTAGAACTTGGTCTATTTGGGGCAAGCCAGACTAGTTGATGCACTAGAGTAGAAAGTCCCGTAGAAGTTTTCCTTAGAAGCAGACAGATGGTTCTCCTGGGACGATATTGAACATTTACTATAGGATGGAGAATATTATTTATAAATAATATTTCTTTTTTTTTTGAGATGAAGTTTCTCTCTGTTGCCCAGGCTGGAGTGCAATGGTGCAGTCTCGGCTCACTGCAACCTCTGCCTCCTGGGTTCAAGTGATTCTCCTGCCTTAGCCTCCCAAGTAGCTGGGATTACAGGCACCTGCCACCACGCCCAGCTAATTTTTTTAATTTTTTTAGTAGAAATGGAGTTTCGCCATGTTGGCCAAGCTGGTCTCGAACTCCTGGACTCGGTGATCTGCCTGCCTTGGCCTCCCAAAGTGCTGGGATTACCAGTGTGAGCTACCATACCTGGCCTATAAATAATATTTCTAAATGAGAAATTTCCCTGAAACTTTTTGGCTCTTGGTATTAGGTATTAGGAAAGCCTAATACCCTCAAAAACCTCGGATGTTCATTCCACATTAGATATATGCCTATCTTGCTTCAAATTAATTTGAGGGAGGAGGAGGTAATTTTCCATTCACCAGACAGCAGCTCACTTCTACATGTCGTCTACTCCTACATTCTCCTATCACATTGTAGATGTGAGGAATTTCCAAGATGTTAGTTTGGCTGTCATGTGTGCTCATTGATTTATATAGCTTCTGACACCAGTATGTATTTGCAAGCCCCAAATTCACATAAGGACTCATATTTTTATTTCTGAAAAATGTTTCTATGAGTAGATACCTGCTTTTAATCTGACATCCATCTGTTGTCTCTGGTTAGGTGTTCACAAACTATCAAGAAATATATAAGAAAAATATCTGATTAGAATAAACTATCTGCCATTTTTCCTTCCATGCTGAAGAATTAAGCATCTGACTGTAATATGGTTTGATAAAGGAGGGTGGAGTTGATTAAAAAAAAAATTCAACCATAGTTGATATCAGATCCATCCAACATAGTTTAAAATCTACCAGAATTAGACCTAATCCTAACAATTACAAACATGGTTTATGTAAGCGCAAAGTACCTGTATATGGAGGTAAAATTCTCTCAGCTCTTTTCTGATCCTAGAGCAATGAGCTACACAAGAAAACTTGCCTGAATCAGGTTCCTGTGCTCATGTATCATCTTTCTAACCAACACATGCTGTAGGTAGAGTCTTCCAGGATTGGCAGCTGAGGGGGTTTTCAAACCGTGGGCTTTGGAGACTTCAGTGTGTTAAGAAAAGGAAGGTGAGGAGGTATTATTTCATACAGGAAGGCCTCACCTAAACTGACCAACACTGACTTCCAGGCTTCTGTGGGAATTAAAGCCTTGTAGATATCAAGATAATGATGGATGTTTCCTATTATAGGAAGCTGGAGACAACAGCCAGTTCTGCTGGAGGAACCTCTTTTCCTGCATCAACCTCCTGAGGCTGCTCAATAAACTGACCAAATGGAAACATTCCCGGACAATGGTGAGGGTGATTTTACATCATGGAGTTGTCCATCTGACTGAATTTTTAAAAGATCGCTAGTAAATATTTGTGTGCTCCCTGGTTTGTGATCTCCTTATATAGACACTGAATGCTACATAAGATTTAGCACCTCATAATTCTGGGCACTTATTCTATATTAGATGATTACTTACCAGTCCATTTCTTTTCAGGGGGCTGAATCTCAAACCCTCCCTCAGGGCAACTCTAGCAGGGAAGCTAGCAATGTTGTTTGGATTACACACATTCCCAAATGATGCAAGTGCAAGGTTTATCATTGCAACATTGTTTATAATAATGAAAGCTTGGCTGGGTGCCGTGGCTCATGCCTGTAATCCCAGCACTTTGGGAAGCCGAGGCGGGCAGATAACAAGGTCAGGAGTTCAAGACCAGCCTGACCAACATGGTGAAACCCCATCTCTACTAAAAATACAAAAATTAGCCGGGAATGGTGGCAGGCACCTGTAATCCCAGCTACTCGGGAGGCTGAGGCAGGAGAATCGCTTGAACCTGGGAGGCAGAGGTTTCAGTGAGCCGAGATCATGCCACTGCACTCCAGCCTGGGCGACAGAGGAGACTCCATCTCAAAAAATTAATAATAATAATAATGAAAGCCTGTAAACAAGCTAAATGCTCATTAAGCAGGACCAACTGGTTAAATAAATGATGGTATGTTCTTATAATAGAATATTATGCAATCATTAAAAAGAATGAGCAGCCAGGCTCAGTGGTGCGTGCCTATAATCCCAGCACTTTGGGAGGCTGAGGCAGAAGGATTGCTTGAGCCCAGGAGTTTGAGACCAGCCTGGGCAACATGATAAGACCCCATCTCTATTTAAAACAGTAAAAGAATGAGGCAGTTCTGTACTGATATGGAATGATTTTCAAGATATATTCAATTAAAAAAACCAGGTATAGAACAGTGTGGCAGGATATGTAGCTGGCTACCATTTGTGATAAAAAACAAAAGTAGGCTGGGTGTGGTGGCCCACGCCTGTAATCTCAGCACTTCAGAAGGCCAAGGTGGGAGGATCACTTGAGGTCAGGAGTTTGAGACCAGCCTGACCAACATGATGAAACCCCATCTCTACTAAAAATTAGCTGGGTGTGGTGGCGGGCGCCTCTACTCAGGAGAGGCTGAGGCAGGAGAATCACTTGAACCCAGGAGGTGGAGGTTGCAGTGAACCAAGATTGCACCACTGCACTCCAGCCTGGGTGACAGAGTAAGACTCCATCTTAAAAACAAAACGAAAAAATAAAAGTAATGTATGCATACATAGAATTATCTCCAGAAAATAAACAAAAAACTGTGACAGTGGAAATGATATGTGTGGCTGACAAAATTTTCTTTTCACTTTATACTATATGCTTTGAATATTGAAAACTTTGAACAATAAAATATGAATGGAATAGTTCTCTCTCTCTCTCTCTCTCTCTCTCTATATATATATATATATATATTTTTTTTTTTTTTTTTTTTTTTGAGATGGAGTCTTGCTCTGTCACCCAGGCTGTAGTGCAGTGGCATGATCTCAGCTCACTGCAAACTCCACCTCCTGGGTTCAAGCAATTCATGTGCCTCAGCCTCCTTAGTAGCTGGGATTACAGGCCCATGCCACCATGCCTGGCTAATTTTTGTATTTTTAGTAGAGATGGGGTTTCATCATGTTGGCCAGGGTGGTCTCAAACTCCTGACCTTAGGTGATCCACTGGTTTCGGCCTCCCAAAGTGCTGGGATTACAGACATGAGCCACCGCGCCCAGCCCCCCTCTATATTCTTGAAGATTAAATCTAAGTAGAGCCTGGACCATAGATTCCTGAAAGCTCCCCAGGGATTTCTGAGGCTAGCTAGGTTTGGTTTAATTTGTCTGTAAACTGGAAATTCCAAGAAACGTTAGATCTTTACCCCACCCCTCTTTCAATGAACAGATGCTGGTAGTGTTTAAATCGGCACCAATCTTAAAGCGGGCCCTCAAGGTCAAACAGGCCATGCTGCAACTTTATGTCCTAAAGCTGCTAAAGATACAGACCAAGTACCTGGGGCGCCAATGGAGGAAAAGCAACATGAAAACCATGTCAGCCATTTACCAGAAAGTGCGTCACCGCATGAACGATGACTGGGCTTACGGGAATGGTGAGTCTTCCCAAAGCTCTTGACTTCCTGGAGTTTCCTGGGGTTTAGACAAAACTAGATAAATATTTATCACTCCTCTTTGGCATGAATTGTTACATATTTTAGACGAAAAAATATGTGATTATAGGTCAGGCGTTGATACACCACACTTTAAGGTTATGCCCCAAATTCTAATATGTACCCTTGTCCTATGTAAACTATGAAAATCCGTTTTATAAAACAAGTAAATTGAGAGATAATTGCCTTTCCAAAACATTCTTTTAAATGACAGCTTTCTCCAAAAGATTTAAATTAAAACAACTTTTTATTATTACAAAGCAGTTAGAAAAAAAGATAGAAAATACAAGTAAACAAACATTTTACTGTATTATATTTATGCCATATTTGTACTATGCAGAAATTGCCACCATTAACATCTTATTGTATATTCCTCCAGATCTTTTTCTATATATATATGCATATTTTATTAAAATGAAAGCAAGTTATGTATGCTATTTTGTAATTTTCTCTTTTAACATTATCTCTACCTTTTCATGTCACTACATTTTCATTTCATCTAATAAAGTTCATATTCACAATTTTCTAGTTGTCCCAAAATGTTCTTTATAGCTATTTTTCCAAGTCAGAATCCATTCCAGGTCCACAGGTTGCATCCAGTTGTTATATATATGTTAATTATTTTTGTTTTCTGTTTTTTGTTTGTTTGTTTGTTTGTTTTGAGAGAGGGTCGCTCTGTCACCCAGGCTGGAAAGCAGTGACATGATAATGGCTCACTGCAGCCTCGACTTCCTGGACTCAAGTGATCCTCCCAGCTGCCAAGTAGCTGGGACTACAGATGCATACCACCACCACACCCGGCTAATTTTTAAAATTTTTTTGTAGAGATGGAGTCTCTCCCTGTGTTGCCCAGGCTGGTCTTGAACTCCTGGGCTCAAGGGATCCTCCTGCCCTGGCCTCCCAAAGTGCTGGGATTACAGGTGTAAAGCCACTGTGCTTGGCCTCTAGCAGTCTCCCCACCCCCACCATTAATGCTAACTAATTGAAGAACTAGGCCAGTTGTCCTGCAAAATACTCACATTCTGGATTTGTCTGTTTTCTTCTTTGTGGTGTTATCTACTTTATCCCTCTATCTATGGTATTACCTGTAAACTTGAAGTTAAATCTAAAGGTTTGATGAATTCAATTTAAACCTTTTTGGCTGCAGTATGTCCTAGGTAATCTTGGGAACTGTACATTGCCTCACATCAGAAGGCAAGACATTTGGTTGAACTATCAGAACTTGTAAGATTGATTAGAGTTTGGAAAAATTTATTTTGGAGAGCTGTTTTGTTGTTTTGTATTTGACCATTATTTCCATAATTGTATTTGAGAATTTTTGGTAATGACTTGTCTTTGCTGGGTTTGTAACCTGCTTGAATTTTAAAGGATGATGTAGTAAAGAGTTCAGAAAACTCTACTTACCTGTCAGGGAAAATACCATGATCATGAAGGTGGTTTTCCCAAGACAAGGTTTATCCATTTTACTCCAGATATGCTAACCCCTGCTATTCCCCAAATGTGGGAAACTCAACTGTATAATTTGTGGTAGTGAGGGACTGTCTTTTCACTAAAAAAGGGTTTAGAGAACTAAAGGAAACATATGATAGGCACATAACAAGCCAGGATGCAACTTCTGCTATAAGACATAAAGCACAATTATCTATTAAATTCTTGTAAATTTTTAAAACACAAAAATGTTTTATCCTGCAAACGGCACATCTGTTGTTGCTGCCATTATGAGCCCAAACTCACACTACACTTCCTTATGATAAACCCTTGCATGTAGGACTTGAGAGATCTGGGAGATTTGTATCTTTAGCCCTGAAATAAGTGTCCAAGTGAATAGAAGCAAAACAGATTATCTGTTTTCTGTTTTTACCTTCATTGAAGCTGTCACCTCATCATCTTAAAATAAGCTGACATATAGATTTATCATGTGCTGGAGGAGATTCCAGGGAATCAGGAAAGTCTTCGGTAATTGGTCCATTCTGATTCTCCATGTTATACCCCTCTTGCCCCTTCCTATTCCTTGAGAGCTGGCTATTCCATTCAGATGGGACACTCATCCCCTAAGGAAAGCTGCATAAAAGGAATTTAATTACCCTTTTGGGAAACATAATACATATAACTAGTAATACATAAAGCTAATAAGAAAGTGAAATAATGAAAAGGAAATGCAATAGAAGAAGTCCACCTCCCTCTGGGCCCTCATTTCCTTTCTCATAGGTAACTACTATTACCAGTTTCTACAGTACCCTTCCAAAGATAATTTCTGCATATACATGTGGGCATATGTGTATTTTTTAAACGTGTCAGCATGCTGTATACTAACTTCATACATTGCTCTTTACAAAAAAAAAAAAAAAAATTTCTGAGCAGTTCCGTTTTTGGAATCCCATAGACCATGCTCTGTGGTAAGAGGAGCAGTGTCTTGCATTATATGTCGTTTTCTTCCACTCTTTCCAACACAGACATCGATGCCAGGCCATGGGACTTCCAAGCAGAAGAATGTACCTTGAGGGCCAACATTGAAGCTTTTAACAGCCGTCGGTATGACAGACCCCAGGACTCTGAATTTTCACCTGTGGATAACTGCTTGCAGAGTGTACTGGGGCAGAGGTTGGATCTACCTGAAGATTTCCACTACTCATATGAGCTCTGGCTCGAGAGAGAGGTGTTTTCACAGCCCATCTGTTGGGAGGAGCTGCTCCAGAATCACTGACTAAGTTCTTGTCAACAAGCATCAATAGATGGAGGTCAGCTCCAATAAATGGTGCTCTGCCTACCCTGTCCATACAGGCTTTGTTACCAGTTCAGGGCTCTTCTAGGGGCTCTTGGGCCTAGAGACAGTACAAGGGTGGGATCCTGAATCACAACAAAATTATCAACTTGCCCTGGGGTCAGTTGGGTGCCCATTTGGCCTTGGAAATCTTTTGGTGGATCAATCCTAGACAAGCTCTTTGGTAGGACCTTTTCCTGCTTTAGTCTTGGCTAGAACCAGGCTAGATTTTGCTAGCTCTAAAACAGGAAATTTGTTATGGCATTTGACCCATGGCATTCATCACAGATAGTGGGAGGTACAAGTCATAAAATAGGGAGAAAGTTTTCTTCTTGCTCACCCTAGATTCCTAGGACTTATCAGAGATTTGGAAAAGCCAACTTTGAAATTAAGTTTGCATTTTAAATTTCAAATTTAGACAGCCTCTGTCTAAAATCATTAGCTCTGAGATTATTTTACAGCACCTGCACCTTCTTTGTGAAGGATGATGATTTACTATTCCCTCAATACTGCATGTTATAGAAAAGCATGTTGTGTAAAGTGTTTTTTTCCCCATTCTGTAAGAGATCTATATTCAATGTGAAAATTATTTCCTTGTGTACTCTGTATAGGGCATGGAATGCTCTGCCATTTTTAAAGAGCCACAACAAATATGAAATAATCAGGTCCTCTCTAAGGATGTTTCATGTTTTTCTTAAATGACTCCAGTCTTAAAATGGCTGAGCATACTGCAGAAAATTATCCTTTTCATCTAATTCATTTTTTAAATGACAAGTTAACTACAGGAGGCTTTATTTATTCAGATGGTATGTCCACTTGTGCTCATGATCAATATATTTTTCTAATTGAAAAGAACAGTAAAAGCATCACAGCTTACCATTTTTCTTTTTCTCCAATGTTGATTAATGATTTTTTTCCCTTTTATTGCTAGCAGTTTCAAAGTGTCATGTGGAGATTTAGCAATACTGTCTCTACCTAAAAGTATTGCACATTTCATTGAAAATATGAGTTGATGTACCAGCCTCTTTATATTTCTCTTTTACAGCAGAATCACATACTTCTCAAGATAAACAAGGTTTTTAAAAAAGTTTCTGATTTAGTTAGGATCTTTTTTTTTTTTTTTTTTTTTTTTTTTTTTTTTTTTTTTGAGACAGAGTTTCGGTCTTGTTGCCCAAGCTGGAGTGCAATGGCACGATCTCGGCTCACTGCAACATCTGCCTGCCGGGTTCAAGCGATTCTCCTGCCTCAGCCTCCCAAGGAGCTGGGTTACAGGCATGCACCACCATGCCTGGCTAATTTTTTGTATTTTTAGTAGAAACAGGGTTTCACTTTGTTAGCCAGGCTGATCTCAAACTCCTGACCTCAGGTGATCTGCCCGCCTCGGCCTCCCAGGGTGCTGGGATTACAGGCGTGAGCCACCATGCCCAGCTTCTTCAAACTTTTTTACTATAAATGTTGCCCCCCTCCCCCAACTTAGGCACTACTGAATCTTTTTATGATGGCACCAGGTCACTTTATGCTGGGAGACCTAGTTAAAATTTGCTTATTTACTCTGCCCCTTGTCAACCACAGTATCATCTGGAGGACATGAATAAAATACTTGACGTATCCAAAGGAGCTATACCAAAATCTAGTAAGTAAATTTTGGATTTTACCTCTATGTGCTTTAAAGTACCAGGATTTCTGTCTTTATGGATAGGTCTTGGAGAATATAAGTAATGGATGAAACTTTTTTAAATAATTTGTAAATTTTACCTAAGTAGGACAGTAGTCCTTATTGCAATCAAAATAATTTACTGAGCACAAGTCCTGTAAATTAATCTATGGTCAGGCTAGTATGATTTTAATATGATTTGAGTAAAAAGATAATTTTCAAGGAAAGAGTAATCATCCATCAATTTATTTTAAAGCCAGATAGTATTCAACTTATGTCAAGAACAAAGAAATTGCCCTTTTAAAAGCATGTACATGAATGCTTTTTGAGGCACAGAAGTATGCTAAGCTTTAACATTTTGTATTTATTTACAACCCTTCTCTAAGGGAAGGTTACTTCTCAGTGCAGATGGAGAAACTGAAGCACTAAGGATAAATGATTAGTTTCCAGTCACATCATTTTTTCCATAGACTTGCTGGGACTAGCTTTCAGGTATTGACAGCCAGCCCCATATATTAAGGTAACCAGGTTGAATCTTCCAGTTTGAGAACCCTGTATGGGTTGCAGTGAGCAGAGATCGTGCCACTGCACTCCAGCCTGGGCAACAAGAACGAAACTCCGTCTCAAAAACAAAGAAGGATATAACAAAGTTAATATATAAACCATGTATGTGGTTAGGAATAAATTCAAATTCACCAGTCTCCAATGGTGATTACTTTTACTACATAGAAAAACATTTCAATGACTTATAGAGGATTTTTATTTGTGAATATTTCAGTAAAGTTTGTGTTGATTGTTGATAATACTGTTCATCTACTGAAGCACTTTAATAAAAATAAAATGAGCTGGAATTAGAAATTTGGTGTTTAAATTCTTCAACACAAGAGAACCTCGAAGTCAGATGTAGAAAGGAAGGATATAGGCCGGGCGCAGTGGCTCACACCTGTAATCCCAGCACTCTGGGAGGCTGAGGCGGGCAGATCACCTGAGGTCAGGAGTTCGAGACCAGCCTGACCAACATGGTGAAACCCCATCTCTACTAAAAATACAAAATTAGCCGGGCATGGTGGTGCATGCCTGTTATCCCAGCTACTGGGAGGCTGAGGCAGGAGAATCGCTTCAACCCAGGAGGCGGTGGTTGCAGTGAGCTGAGATCGTGCCACTGCACTCCAGCCTGGGCAACAAGAACAAAACTCCATCTCAAAAACAAGGATATAATAAAGTTAATATATAAAATATTATTTTACCCCAGAGTGTTCCCTGAGGATAGACCAATAACAAGCAATAACTCCAGATCTTAGTGACTTTTGACAAATGTTTCTTGTTCACGGGTCTGGGAGTCAGCCACAGCTCTGCTCGACTCAGCTTGGCTTGCTTGGCTTGGCTCTGCTCCACAGTCTTCTTTCTCTGGCACTAGACTGATGGAATAGTCCCTACTGGGACGTACATTTTTTTATAGTGAGCAGGAGCTAGAGACAAACAATACCATGCAAGCACATTCAAAGCTCTTGCTTGAATATGGTGTAAATCAAATTGTTCATATACCATTGACCAAAGCAAATCACATGGACAAGCCTAACATGAGACTGGAGAAGCATACTCTACCTACACAGTGGCAAACATGGGTGGTATAATACTCTCGTAGTAGAGAAAGTGAATTGGTCATGAATATCTGCTCCTATATTACACACAACACACAGCCCCTCCTCAAGGAAGACCAAAAATCTTATCCAGTCATGTGAGACCTAAATTCTAGTGTCTCATCTAGATGAAGGTGTAGATGAAGTGTTTCTTGATCCTGTGACTTGTTAACTTAAACAACAAGATACGTCTACCTAAAATGAACAACAGAGACCAACTCTCCAAAGCAGAGTTTATTTGGGAATAGCAGGGGATTGCAATCTGGGATATGCATGCTATGGCAGACCACAGGCTCATCCAAAGGAGTTGTGGCAAAGGGGAAGCTTTTAAAAACAAAAAGAAGTCCACGTAAACTGTTTTGAAACAAAGACCATTGGTTACAGGGGCTTTTTTTTTTTGAGACGGAGTCTCGGTCTGTCGCCCAGGCTGGAGTGCAGTGGCGCCATCTCGGCTCACTGCAAGCTCCGCCTCCCAGGTTCACGCCATTCTCCTGCCTCGGCCTCTCCGAGTAGCTGGGACTACAGGCGCCCGCCACCAGGCCCGGCTAATTTTTTGTATTTTTAGTAGAGGCGGGGTTTCACCGTGGTCTCGATCTCCTGACCTCGTGATCCGCCCGCCTCGGCCTCCCAAAGTGCTGGGATTACAAGCGTGAGCCACCGCGCCCGGCCGGTTACAGGGGCTTGTTGCCGAGTTGGCAATAACTCATGGGTGGAGACGTTCATTGTTGAATATCCTTGTGTAAGTGACTTATCTGGAATACTGCAGTTTTGAGGAATTTTTTGCATAGTTCCCATCATAGGCATACTCGAATGAGGGCCCCTCCTCCATGGCCTCAGCTCCATTTTGTTTGTTAGAGTTTGACATTAGTGACTCCATTTTGATATTTTCACAGTTAATGCATTGTGGTCATTTCACAATGTATACATATATCAAAACATCAAGTTGTATTCCTTAATTATATAAAATTTGTGTCACTTTGATATCCAGGCTACATGAAGTATAAGCCTATGTGAAGTATAAAACTTGCCACACTGGGACTCTGGGAACATAGGTGAGAAGTGTGTGTTTAGGGTGGTTTGCAGGGGCAAAGAAAGTCTTGACATGATTTCAGAAATCGTAGGAACAACAATTAACATCTGCTTTACCTACAATAATAGGTCCAGGTCAGACTTTTTGATAATAGTGTAAGTGTGATAGAATGTTTTCTGTAGTAAAAGAATGTTTTACAAAATACAGAATTTGCTAAAAACATTTGTGAAACACCCAGTAGATTCTTTAGCAGCTGATACTATTCTGACTTGTGCTTAATGCTAACACATAAAGTTGGCCTTCCACATCCATGGGTTCCACATCCATGGATTCAACCATTGTGGATCAAAAATATTTTTAAAAATTGCTTGTGAGGCTGGGCATGGTGGCTCATGCCTGTAATCCCAACACTTTGGGAGGCCAAGATGGGCAGATCAACTGAGGTCAGGAGTTCAAGACCAGCCTGGCCAATATGGTGAAACTCTGTCTCTACTAAAAATACAAAAATTAGCCAGGACTGGTGGCTCATGCCTGTAATCCCAGCTGCTCTAGAGTCTGAGGCACGAGAATCACCTGGAGACGGAGGTTGCAGTGAGCCAAGATCATACCACTGCACTCCAGCCTGGGCGACAGAGTGAGACTCCGTCTCAAAAAAAAAAAAGAAAATTGCTTGTGTACTGAACATGTAGTCTTTTTTTCTTGTCATTATTCCCTAAACAATACAACAGTAAAACAACCATTTACATAGCATTTACCTAATATTAGGTATTATAAGTAATCTAGAGATTATTGAAAATATACAGGAAGATGCACATAGTTATATGCAAATACTACCCCATTTTATATCAAGGACTTGAGCATCCAAGGATTTTGGTATCTTTAGGAGGTCCTGGAACCAATCCCTCACAGATACTAAGGGACAACTATATTGTCTTAGTCTGTTTTCTAAGACTACCAGAAATCGGATAATTTTATATAAACAATATAAATGTATATGGTTTACAGTTCTGGAGGTTGAGAAGTCCAAGAGCATGGCGCTGGTATCTGGTGAAGGCCTTTATGCTGCATCATCCCATGGCAGAAGGCAGAAAGGCAAGATAGCACACTAGAGAGAACTAGGAAAAGGGGGCTAAACTCATCCTTTTTCAAGAACCCACTCCTGAAATAATCAACCTATTCCCACAATAACTCCATCAATCCCTTCATGATTGCAGTCTTCATGATCTAATGACTTCTTAAAGGTCCCACTTCTTGATGATTGCATTGGGAATTATGCTTCCAACACACAAACTTTGGGAGACACATTCAAACCATAGCACTTCTTTTTTTTTTTTTTTTTTTTTTTTTTTTGAGACAGAGTCTCGCTCTTGTCCCCCAGGCTGGAGTACAATGGTGTGACCTCGGCTCACTGCAACCTCTGCCTCCCAGATTCAAGCAATTCTCCTGCCTCAGCCTCCCGAGTAGCTGGGATTACAGGCATGCACCACAATGCCCGGCCATAGCACATATTTTATATGATGTTTTTCAACATTAGAGACCTCAAAAAGACATTTGAGAGTAAAAATGGCTACAGTATGATTTTATTATCTATACATTAAATATAAACTTTATCTGCCTCTGAGTCTCCTCCTTTCCCATTTTCTCTGAACCGAAAAAAAGAATGAAGAGAATAATTTACCTCCCTTATCTCACCACTCAACACAGATTGTTTATATGGTGGTGGTTTAACAATATAAGGAAATGTGTAATCTCTAAAATAGAGTAGAACAAAGAGATCAAAGCTCTATTGATATTGGTAAAGCATTGTAACAACACGCAAATTATTTCTGGAAATGTTGATATAGGTAAGTCCTAATAGGTGATGTTTGGAAAACACATGAGTTACATCTCAAAAAACAACAGCAACAGCAACAAAAAAACAATAGAAACTTATTCTCTCTCTTTTTTTTTGAGACAGTCTCACTCTGTCACCCAGGCTGGAATGCAGTGGCACAATCTCGGCTCACTGCAACCTCCGCCTCCTGGCTTCAAGCAATTCTGCCTCAGCCTCCCAAGTAGCTGGGATTACAGGTGCCTGCTACTACGCCCAGCTAATTTTTTCTATTTTTAGTAGAGACAGGGTTTCACCATGTTGGCCAGGCTAGTCTCGAACTCTTGACCTCGTGATTCACCCACCTTGGCCTCCCAAAGTGTTGGGATTACAGGCATGAGCCACCGCACATGGGCAACTTATTCTCTCTCACAGTGTGGAAGCCAGGTGCCTGAAGTCAGGTGTCACTAGGAAGGTGCTCCCTCAAAAGGTTCAGATGGGAGAATCTGTTCCCTGCCTCTTCCAGCTTCTGGGGGCTCTGGGAATTCCTGGGCTTGTGGTGCATCACTCCAGTCTCTGCCTCTGTGGTCACAATTCTTCCTCCCCTTCTCCCTCAAAACCCCCTCTGCTTCTCTCTCATAAGGATACATGTGATTGCATTTAGGGCCCCCTCGGATGATCCTCTCCTAAAGATCCTGAACCCAATCACATCTTTGGCCATATAAGGTAATATTCACAGTTTCCTGGGATTCAAATGTGGACAACTCTTTTTTTGAGCCACCATTCAACCCACTTTACCCACTAACACTCATCAAAAATCTAACAAATAGCAACAGTGATTCATTTACTCCCCTCTGTCATCATTAGTAGTGTAAGGCAAGTCCCAGGAGAGGTTATTTTTAATTGAAAAATGCTTGCAACTGTAAATGTAGTCAAAGGAGATTCAAGTAAAGAAAGATTTTCTGGCTTGGGTAGGGGACATGCCATGAAGAAGCAGGTATCCAGTTGAATAATACATTTCTGCATTTATTGGTATTTTAATTAAGAATATACAGGTTAAAAATTCAGAGGATACAAGAGTACACAACGAAAAATGTAATTTCCTCCCATCCAGATCCCTATCTCGTTCCCCAGAACTAACGACTATCAATATTTTTTTATCCTTTCAGAAAACTTCCACAGTACTCATCCATCTCCTCCCTACCAACATTTTTTTTTACACAACTGGGAACACAAGACATGCTGTTCTATATTTGTCTTTACCATTTGTCTTGGATATCTTTCCATATTAATATTCTCTCATATGACTATAAATTAATATACTCATTTAATAATATAGGATTTTAATTACTTATTACTTAATAAATAAGTCTTCCCTAACACCACCTTCAAATACTTTTCACCTAAGAAGGGTATAGATGGGAAGAATTGTGTGTAGCGTGTGTGTGTGTGTGTGTGTGTGTGTGTGTGTTGTGGTGGGGATGGGGTTAAGGGAGATTCACTCAGTTCCCATAGCAATAGGTCAAAACAGTCTAACATATCATTTCCTCCCAGCAGTTCTGGTTATTCAGACTCCCAAATCCTGTAAATGTAATGAGATGGTGCCCGAGTGTGCTATGGGGAGGTGTTCAGGCTGTTTGCTCCTTTAGTAATTAGCCAGATTTAAATTTCAAAAATCAAGAATTTTAAGTTTTTACTTTTATTTTATAGAAAAGAAAATAACAAAAGTCTTTCTAGGGAACCGCAAGACTACAAAAGTCATCCCACCTCTGCTCAAACACCTTCAGGGAAAGTGACTTCTTTACTAAATAAGACAGTGCCATCTGTCCCCTTGCCTCCAAATGGAAACATTACTTCAAACATTCTGTAACTTTTTGTTCAAATGCTTAATGGAGCTGGCAGGACAAAGATCTTCCATGTGGATGCCTGTGAAAATATGTCTTTGCCAGAAAATAACATTTTACCCAGAAAGGCAGTACAGCATAATGGCTCAGATAGAGGGTGCTAGACCCAACTTGGTGAGCTATTGTATCATGCTCTGCCTCTCTATTAGCTGTGTGATATGCAACAGATGATTTAGTCTCTCTATGCTTCAGACTCCCCATCTGTAAAATGGGGCTAATATTACTACTTACCTTCTATGGTTGTATTAAATGAGTATACATGATTTTTATATATAGTGCTTAGGAGAATGCTTACTAAATATGAGTGCCCAATAATTGCTATTATTTTTCCTACCTCATCTCCCTCCCTCTCAATCCCCCAGCAAGAATAATCAATAGCATTTTAACTCTCTAGATCAGGGATTGGCAAATTAACAGCCCGTGGGCCAACTCTAGCTTACTACCAGTTTTTATACAGCCCATGAGCTAAGAATGTTTTTTTACATTTTTAAATGGCTGGGGAAAACCCAAAGAAGAAAAATATGTTCTGACACATGAAAATGAACACAGATGTGCTCATTTGTTTACGCGTGGTTTGTACAGTCATGCGTTGCTTAGTGATGGGGATACTTTCTGAGAAATGCATCATAAGGCAATTTCGTCCTTGTGCAAATACCATAGAGTGTACTTACACCAACCTAGATGGTATAGCCTACTGCACACCTGGGCTATATGGTATAACCTATGACTCCTAGGCTACAAACCTGCACAGGATGTTACTGTACTGAATACTGCAGGCAATTGTAACACAAGAATGAGTATTTGTGTATCTAAACATAGAAAAGGTACAGCAAAAATAAAGTAAAATACAGTAAAAATGGTAGACCTGTATAGGGCACTTATCATGAATGGAGACAGCAGGGCTGAAATTGAGTGGTGTGTGAATGTGAAGGTCTAGGACATTGCTATATACTCCTGTAGACTTTATGAACCCTCTACACTTAAGCTACACTAAACGTATTTAAATTTTTTTATTCAATAACAAATTAACCTTTGCTCACTGTAACTTACTTTATAAACTTTTTAATATTTGTAAACTTTTTGACTTCTGTAATAACAGCTTAAAACACGTGCACATTGTGCAGCTGTACAAAAATATTTTCTTTCCTTATATCCTTATTCTCTAAGCTTTTTCTATGTTTAATTTTTTTTAGTTTTTAAACTTTTTTGTTAAAAACTAAGTCAGAAACAAATACATTAACCTAGGCCTAAACAGGGTTAGGATCATGAAGACATCACTGGGTGATGGGAATTTTTCAGTCCCATTATAATCTTATGGGATCACTGTTGTATATGTGGTCCACCATTAACCAACATGCTGTTATGCAGTGCATAGCCTGTAACTGCTTTTATGCTACATCAGCACAGTTTAGTAGTTGTAAAAGAGGACACAGGGCCGGGCGAGGTGGCTCACACCTGAAATCCCAGCACTTTGGGAGGCCAAGGCAGGTAGATCACAAGGTCAGGAGTTCGAGCCCAACCTGGCCAACATGGTGAAACCCCATCTCTACTAAAAATACAAAAATTAGCCAGGCGTGGTGGGGGGCATCTGTAATCCCAGCTACTCAGGAGGCTGAGGCAGGAGAATCACTTGAACCCCAGAGGCGGAGGTTGCAGTGAGCCGAGATCATGCCATTGCATTCCAGCCTGGGTGACAGAGCGAGACTCCGTCTCAAAAAAAAAAAAGAGGACACAGGGCCCACAAAGTCTAAAATATTTACTCTCTGGCCCTTCACAGAGTTTGCTGACCTCTGTCCTGGATATGAATGACTCCTCTCCTAAGTCTGCCCCAGCTGGCCTTGTATCCCAAGGTCTTGCATTCTCACTGCTAGGACCCTAGTAGGTGACCAGAGGAAATTACCTACAAAGAGCGGTTTATTTTTTCTGTAACTTCTTCTTTAATATAAGGGCTACCAAGGGTGGGGCTATCATGAAATGAATCCAGTGATATACTATTGCACTTAATGAAACAAAAAGAAAAAGAGAAAGAAAAAATAAAGGAAGGACAGAAAGAAGATGTCACCAGAGTGGAAAAGAGGAAATAGGAATTTTTAAGTGTAACTTCTAAGAAAGATAGTGATAGAATATTCTAAGTTTGGATATTCTAAGAATGCATGCTTTAATTCTGGTAATTTTTAAAAAGAACAGCACAGTTAGCATTACTATTTATAAAGAAGACATAAGGATGTGTATTCATAAATAGATAAAATTAACTAGTGCTATTCTGATGTGAGAATGAATAGTTATCTAAATTTAACATCTTCTTCCACTTTACACAGGAAGATTTGTTCAGTTCTTGTGGAATAAACATCTAAGGTCCTAAACATTAAGCGATTCTTAAGTAAACTGGCATTTAAGACAAATGCATATGTAATCGATGATGTTCTGATACTAGCAAGAATCAACTATGTGCTATAACAAAGTCTACCATCCAGCCACACACCTCAGCAGCCCTCCTTACCTCCCTGCAGATCAATGCTAAGGCTTTCTTCCGTGCAAAGGCTGAAGATCCATTTGGTTGATGGAAAACAGTCCTGCCACTGAAATTGTTTCAATCATCACCAGACCATTCATTTTATATCCTGCCTGTCCACTGGCAAAACATGATTTCTTGTGCTTTATATCTTTTAAAGCAAGGCTTCTTGGAAACACTTTAAATTCACATAGCAGGCCAGGTGCAGTGGCTCATGCCTGTAATTCTAGCACTTTGGGAGGCCAAGGGAGGATCACTTGAGCTCAGGAGTTTGAGACCAGACTGAGCAACATAGGGAGACCCTGTCTCTACAAAAAATTAAAAATAAAAAAAATTAGCCTGGTGTGGTGGTGCTAGCCTGTGGTCCCAGCTACTAGGGAGGCGCAGGTGGGAGGATCACTTGAGCCCAGCAATTCGAGGCTGCAGTGAGCTATGATTGCATCACTGTACTCCAGCCTGGGCAATAGAGCAAGACTCTGTCTCAAAATAAATAAATAATAATAATTAATTAATTCACATAGTACTTTCACAGTTATTCTATCATATTGCCTTCACAGCAACCCAAGGGGAAAAAGTGAAGCTCAGAGAATTGCCCAACTAATAAGTAGTGAGGCCAAGACGTGAAGTCACATCTTCTGGCCTCAAGTCCAGGGCACCTTCCTGAATAATTATAGTGGTTAACAGCACAGGCTTGACAGACAGAGCGGGCTTTGACTCTGACTGTGAACCTGGGAAAGTTACTCACTTTCTGACCTCGTGTACAAAGTGGAAAACATAATAGAAACGACCACACTGGTTATAGTGAAGTGAAAATGCAATATGTGTGCAAATGCCCCTTCAGTGTTGGCTACAATTTGCAGTAAGAAAAGGATGAAATGATATGGATATCAAGGGAGGGACTGATACAAGAGCATTTCCAAAGGACACTTAGGCCTGACCAATGAACTTATCATTCTAGATGGATGAAGATGAGCTAGAGGAGATGAAGGGCAGGAGCCTGGGGGAATGGTGCAGCCAGTGGGCACCGGACGAGGCAGGACAAGGGGAGATGCCCAAAGCGCAGGGAATGATGGGGGCTAAGGGCCAGAGCTCAGAGGGCAGCCATTTTTCACCACAGAGAGCTCAGAGGGCAGCCATTTTTCACCACAGAGACTGTGTCATCATGAGAGTGGTAGGCACTGACGTGACTCCCTGAGCCAGCAGGGGAGGGGACACTGAGGGAGAAGCGCCCAGGGCTGAGGAGTGGACTTTGAGATCATCCCCCACTTGGAGTGTGGCAGGAGGCAGATAGGCATGTAATGACGATATAGGCTGGGATGAGCAAGGAGCAGAATGTATGCCTCAGAAACAAGCTGGGGACTTAAAGGAGGGGAGGCTAGCAGCCTTCACTTAGGCTCAGAGGTCAATGAGAATGAAGTCTCTGAGCTTGGCAGAATAAAGGCAATAATACTTCCCAATGAACCATGAGAATTGTTCCATTAACATCTATCATTACTGCTGTGGCATAAAGTGAGGAGCCTAAAAGAGGCTGCTCACTGTGCAGGAGACAAGGAAACCTCTCTCTAACTAAAGTACAGACTCATGCAATGCCAGAGGCCGAGGCTGAGTTTAATGGGCACAAAATGTTGCTAGTGATTAATGAGTTCACAGTTTGTGCTGGGCCTTGAAGGTTGAACAGGCTTCTGATGATAAGCAAGGAGGAGAAAACACTCCAGCTAAAGGGGACCCACATAAGTAGAGGCCGGGAGGTGTGGAGCACCACAAGTCCCAGAGACAGAGGAGAGTGGCCAAAATAAGGCATGAGGGGCCAGCAAAGGTAAGTAAAACTAAACAAGCAGATGGAGGCGAGATTTGGGAAGACGACACATATTCATACCATATCAAGGAGTTCTTTGTAGGACTGTCATCAACAGTTTTTGAAAATGGGTGAGACATGATTAAATCTGTGCTTTAGAAAGAATACCAGATGGAGTGCAGAAGTCTCAGGAGGCAGCAGGGCTGGTCAGGAGACTTCTGTAGCAGCTCAGGCCAGAGACAGCAGAGGCCTGAGCAGGGTAGTGATCTGAGGAAGAGCAGGGTGGGGAAGGGCGGTTCCCCAGAGAGACAGGGCTTGGCAAGCAGTGCAGGAAGGCACACTGAGAGGCTGGCAGCTGGGTGATTGGGAGCAGGTGGCATCATCCACAGACTTAAAAAGGTGAAAGTCAGGTGTGGTGGCTCATGGCTATAATCTGAGCACTTTCAGAGGCTGAGGCAAGAGGATCCCTTGAGCCCAGGAGTTCAAGACCAGCCTGGGAAACATAGGGAGACCCTATCTCTATTAAGGAAAAAAAAAAATTGAAAAAAGAAAAGAAAAGAAAGTCAGCTGGGTGCAGTGGCTCATGCCTGCAATCCTAGCACTTTGGGAGGCCAAGGCAGGCAGATCACCTGAGGTCAGGAGTTCAAGACCAGCCTGGCCAACATGGTGAAACCCTGTCTCTACTAAAAATACAAAAATTAACCAGATGTGGTAGCACACGCCTGTAATCCCAGCTACTCTGGAGCCTGAGGCAGGAGAATTGCTTGAACCCGGGGGGCAGCAGCTACAGTGAGCTGAAATCGTGCCACTTCACTCCAGTCTGGGTGAAAGAGCAAAAATCCATCTCAAAAAAGAAAAAAAAAAAAAAAAAAAAAACAAGTCAGGAGGCAGCCTCAAGTAGGTGCAGATGAGAGTGTTCTAGATACAAGGAGAGAGAGAGGGATCAAAGGTGACCAGTTCCTAGCATGGGTACCTAGATGGCTGCTGAGGCCATCATCCAAAACAGAAGGAGATGCACACTGGCTATGAGAAGTGTTTGATTTTATTGATTTAGAGGCAGGATCTTGCTCTGTCGCCCAGGCTGGAATGCAGTGGTGCAATCATGGTTCACTGCAATCTTGACACCCTGGGCTCAAGCGATCTTCCCGCCTCAGCCTCCCAAGTAGCCAGAACCACAAATGTGTGCCACCATGCCCGGTAAATTTTGTATTTTTTTTTTTCATAGATGGGGTTTCACCATGTTGCCCAGGCTGGTCTCGAACTCCTGAGTTCAAGCGATCCATCTGCCTCAGCCTCCCAAAGTGCTAGTATTGCAGGTGTGAGCCACCATACCCAGTCATGTTTGATTTTAGATGCAGTAGGGTAAGGTTCCTGAGTTGAAGTTTCAAAATCAACTTTATCAAGGTATAATTAATATATTGTAAACTACACTCATTTGAAGTATATAATTTAATTCTGACAAATGTATACACCTGTGCAGGGCCAGGTTCATGGGCTGCTTGACCCCAGTGGTTACACAGAGTCCTACTCTTTTTTTTTTTTTTTTTTTTTTTTTTTTTTTTTGAGAAGGACTCTTGCTCTGTCCCCCAGGCTGGAGTGCAGTGGTGCAATCTCGGCTCACTGCAACCTCCGCCTCCCGAGTTCAAGCAATTCTTCTGCCTCAGCCTCCCAAGTAGCTGGGATTACAGGCGCCCACCACCATGCCTGGCTAATTTTTGTACTTTTTAGTAGAGATGGGATTTCACTGTGTTGGTCAGGCTGGTCTTGAACTCTTGACTGCAGGTAATCCACCCGCCTCGGCCTCTCAAAGTGCTGGGATCACAGGCATGAGTCACCGCGCCTGGCCGAGTCCTACTCTTAGAAGGGCCACAGGCTTGGGATTTAGTGCTCTGAGTTTCACAGTGTGAAAATTTCTTAGTAATTTTACCTTTGAATTTCTGTTTTGTCAATGAAATCTGACGGGAAAATGGAGCATGTTGGGGGAAGGGGGTTGGTGCCTCAGCTCCTGCTGAGTCTCACCTCTTGTCACCCCCCACTACCCCAATCCCCAACTTCACCCTACCCAACCCCCATCCCCATCTAGGGCAGGGCATGGCAGTACCCCAGTACATTCAGAGTGAGACATGCAAGTGTCCTGTCCACCACAGTCATGACACCAAGCACATCCTGGCACAGAGGGTGCAATCCCTCGAGGGTCACCCATCTGCTATGGGAAGATAGCTAGGAAGGGGAGTGTTCCCGTACCCAAGGAAACACATTAAACAGTAAATAAAAACAGCATAACCGGTTGATAGAGACCACAGAGAAAAGGAAAGCTTTCTAATTTAGTACCTTTAGTGGCACTTTTCCCTGCTTCTTCCTGTTTTCATTTTGCACTGAGCCATGCAAATGATGCAGCCAGCCCTGCACCTGTGTAACTACTGCCACAATCAGGATAGAGAGTATTTCCATCGCTCAGGAATTTTCCTCTTAGCCCACTGCAGAGTCAATCCTCCCCCACCCATGGCACACCTCAACCACTGATCTACTTTCAAGACAGCTGAGTTTTAAAACTTGTAGCAGAAGGCCGGTGCAGTGGCTCACACCTGTAATCCCAGTGGGAGGCCGAGGCAGGTAGATCACCTGAGGTCAGGGGTTCGAGACCAGCCTGGCCCGTCTCTACTAAAAATACAAAAATTAGCCGGGTGTGAGAGCACATGCCTTGTAATCCCAGCTACTTGGGAGTCTGAGGCAGGAGAATTGCTTGAACCCAGGGGGTGGAGGTTGCAGTGAGCAGAGATCATGCCATTGCACTCCAGCCTGGGCGACAGAGCAAGACTCCATCTCAAAAAAAAAAAAAAAGAAAGAAAGAAAAGAAAACCTTGTAGCAGGGCTCTGGATCTCTGATCTGGAGCTCAGGAAAAGCAGGGCTGAAACAGATTTGGGAGTGATCCCATAGGGGTAACCTTGGGAGACCTGAGATAACCCAGAGAAGTGTAAGCAGCTGGGGTGGGCCGGCCCCATCCAGGGATGAAGACAGGGGCAAGCAGAGAAGAAAGTGCAGGTGGAGGGCAGGAGAATTTGCCATATCCAGGGCATATGGACTCATAAGAAAAACTCACAGACATATTAAAAGTAGTTGGAAGTTGGGTTCGCTCTGTTAATGAAAGATTAGGGAAAGCATATGTAAGAGAACCTAGAACATAAACAGTCCTCTTTGGAAGCCAGTTCGTCTTTCAAGAGAAAGCAAACAAAACACCTCATCCTTGCAGAGCCTTCCAGGACCCTACTCCTGCTTCTTGGTCTAGCCTCCTCCTCCTGTCCCTAATTTTGGCATAATTGACTGCTCCTTGTCATCCAGATCTGTTTTAACGTCACCTCCTCAGAGAGGCCTTCCCCAGTCACCAATCTAAAAGAGCACCCAGTGGTCACATCAATTTAATGCAATAGGCCATACTGTCTCTATCACTTTTAATGTCTGCCAGGCCCTCCATTTCAGCTACGACCACCTCCCCCAAATCACCCCTTAAAAGAACAAGGACTTTGCCTCATTCAGAGCTCAATTTCCAGGGCCTGGAAGAGTGTCAGGCACGTGGCAGATGCTCAATAACTGTTGAATAAAAAGGAATGATAGGCCGGGCGCGGTGGCTCACGTCTGTAATCCCAGCACTTTGGGAGACTGAGGCAGGCGGATCACCTGAGGTCAGGAGTTGGAGACCAGCGTGACCAACATGGCGAAACCCCGTCTTTACTAAAAATACAAAAATTAGCCGGGCATAGTGGTACGCATCTGTAATCCCAGCTACTCAAGAGGCTGAGGCAGGAGAATGGCTTAAACTTGGGAGGTGGAGGTTGCAGTGAACCGAGATGGCGCCACTGCACTCCAACCTGGGCGACAGAGAGAGACTCGGTCTCAAAAAAAAAAAAGGAATGACAAGTCATAAAAAAAGAATGAGTCGTACCATCCAAAGTGTAGCCTTCCCCTGCGGGGAGGGAGGCTGGAACTGGCAAGGTTGGAGGCAAAACTGTACTTACTGTACCTTTCTCGCCCAATCCTACTTGCACATGAACTCCCTCCCCACCGCTTTAGTCTCTCGGGCCCTTACTCTCTTTACCTGGCTCTTTCGCAAACATTTCCCATGATATTCTCCCTTCACCGTCACAGTCCTTATGCTCGTTTCCCAAAAGAGCTTCTCCGATGATCTCTCCCAGGTCGGCCGAGTGAGCTGGCCTAGCCTGCGCACTCATCCCAGCGCCACCCCAGTGGGAGGGCCGCCCGTGCCCGCCCCCTCGCCCCGCGCCCCTCGCCCCGCGCCCCGCGCCCCGCGCCCCGCTCCCGCCGCTCTGGCAGCCCAAGCCCAGATGCTACAGCGCCGAACTGGGGTTCCGGGCGCTGGAGGCCGTGGTCGGCCTCGTGCTAGGTGAAGGCCCATCCCGCCCGCGCGGGCCGGGCACCCGGTTCAGCTCACCCTCCGAGCGCTGCCGCGTTGCCCTGGCAACGGTAACCACGGCGAGGCCCTGCCCCACGCCCGGCGATTGTGCGCGCGGCCCCGCCCCCGAGGCGCACGCCGGCCCAGCGCCCACACCTGCGGCGGCCTAGGTGCCGCGTGGGGCAAGCAGGTGCCTCGCGTCCAGGCGGCTCCGCGGCTGGCTGTCTCGTGAGCCGGCCGCGCTCCTCCGAGCGAGGCGTGGCGGAGAGGCGTAGTGAGGCTGGGCCCGCGGCGGTTCCCTGAGGAGGGCCGAGAAGGGGCCGGGGGTGCTAGGGGAACGGGCGCTGGGGGCAGCGGCCCCGGTGGATGCTAAGGGCTTCGGGATCGGGAGTCCACCACGCCTGCCTGCTCGGCTGAGAATCGCCATGGTAATCCCCGTCTCCCTAAAGTACCGGGGGCCCGGGCGCGCGTTGTAGAGCCCCAGGCTGTCCCGGAGAGGCGCGGGCGCCGAGGTCACCGCCTCTCCCTGGGGTCGACCTCAACGCGTGGCGAAAAGATGGAGGGACAAGGGGTGCCCGGAGGTCCGCGCCTGCTGGGGGCGCAGCAGCCGCGGAGTCGGGCGAGCCCTCTTTCCGGGTTTTAGGTCGTGGTCTTGTTGAGCAGCCCTCACACCCAGACGGTTGATGTGGGAAATAAAGGGAGGGTGGTACCGTGGTGTGGCACCTCAGGGCGCCAGGCCATGCCCACAGTGACGGGTGCGAGCTCTTAGCTGCCGTCGCCACACTGGGTGCCCGCGCGGGATTCTCCGCTGCTCTGCAGACTCAGGAAGCAGAGAGTGAGCCCTGGTACCACCACCTTGCTGTCAACAGCATTCCTGTTCTCAGCGCTCATCCAGTCACTTGCGACCTCCTTCCCACCCTCGCTGCTCTTTCCAGAAGGGCTGTGACCTTCCAGCCCCTGCCCCAAGTCCTCAGGGAGGCATCATTGTCTGCTAAAGTAACTACTGCACGCTTGAGCTGGGCGCACAGAGCCCTTGCTGAAGAGGCCTCAACCTTGAGCTTTCTCTGCCATATCTTCTCTGCTAAACAACAACAAACAAAACAAACAAAAACCCCGCATCCCACACTAAACCCGCATTCTTCTGGAAGCCCCTTGCGCCTTCCCTGTCTTGATCCGTTTTCTTTGAGACTTGGATTAGAAGGACCGTGTCTCCATCGCTCCTTCAGCGCCCGCAGCCCTTTGCACCTCACCTCTGGTGCTTTGCCTGTTTTTCCTTGGAAAGCCTTATTCCCCATTAGACTCTAGTGTAGAAATCATTAAGTTTCTGTGTTCTTTCCAGTTTGTTTCCTGTAAAAGGATTAAGTAAAAATTTCTTGGTTTGAGAGTCATTCCACGGTTGCTATTGCCTTTTTTTTTTTTTTTTTTTGACAGGGTCTTACTTTGTCACACAGGCTGGAGTACAGTGGTGTGATCACAGCTCACTGCAGCCTCGATCTCTGAGGCTCAAGTGATCCTCCCGCCTCAGCCTCCCAAGTAGCTGGGACCATAGGCAGGCACCACCATGCCTGGCTAACTTCTGTATTTTTAGTAGAGACAGGGTTTCGCCACGTTGCCCAGGCTGGTCTCAAACGCCTGGGCTCAAGGGATCCTCCCGCCTTGGCCTCTCAAAGTGCTGGGATTACAGGCGTGAGCCACTGTGCCCAGCCAACTGCCATTTCTTTCAGGGCCCAGGGAACTGAGGCAGAATGCTGTACATAGCCACTGAAGCAAATGCCAGTTAATTCATGCTCTTTGAATGAAGATCGAACACATTAGTGCACAGAGCCTGCAAGCCAGAGCGGAATCTTGCCTAACTTTCCTGCCTCAGCTGCTCTCACTGGCCCCCTTGGTTGCCTGTGGGCTGGCCATATTGGCCTTTTTTGGGTTTCTGTCTCTTTGTGCACCTTCTCTCCGGCCTCAGAGACTTTGCATAGGCTGTTGGTCTTGGAATTCCCTACTCTCAGCCCACAGGCCACTCTTAGGGAACCCTTGCTTTGATGGCCCAGAGTAGGTCAGCCCTTGCCCATCTTGTGCTATTATAATTCCATGTGTTACAGACATTATAGGGCCTTTCTTTATTAATTCCTTTGTTTTTATTTTTTTAGAGATAGGGTTTTGCTTTGTTGCCCAGGCTGGAGTGTGATGGCATCATACGTAGCTCACTTTGGCCTTGAGTTCCTGGGCTCAAGGGGTCCTCCCACCTCAGCCTCCTGAGTACTGGGGACTACAGGTGTGTGCCACCGATCCCAGCTAATTTTTTAAATTTTTGTAGAGACAGGATTTCGCCATCTTTCCCAGGCTGGTCTCAAACTGGGTGCGAGTGATCTGCCCACCTCAGCCTCCCAGAGTGCCGGGATTACAGGTGTGAACCACCACGCCTGGCCAATAGGGCCCTTTCTTCACAGCGTGAGTCGTGAGTAAATGCGTTTGTGATTAGGTGACTAGTGTCTTTCTCAGACCTCACTGGACTGTAAGCATCATGAGATCTCCTTTGCTCCCCATCTAATACAGGGCCTGGTACACAGTAGATTTTTGTTAAATACTTGTTGAATGAATGAAGGAGGCATCTTAAAATTCAGAAAAGCAGAAATCCACATTTGCTTTCTAAATTCTGTTCTTGCATTGCATCTCAGTTGTGATGTATTCATTCACTCAGCACATATTTATGCATCCTTGCAGTGTGGCAGATATTGGTGTAGGCTGGGGAATTCAGTGGTAAATTTATAGACGGAATCTCTGGTGAGGGAAACAATAAACATAGGCAACAATTACTATTAACTAGTGAAAAGTGCTGCGGGGAAGGAGATGGACAGTGACTCTACTGGGGTTGCTGGGAGACTGTTAAAGACAGACCACTGTACCTCCACCTGTCCCTATCCTGGGACAGTCTCAGTTTATGTTTGTTTATATTTGTTGAAGTATCTGGATTTGGGCAATAAATTATATGGTCACTCCAGTTACAAACAGAGTATAGACATGGTGACAGGGAGGTTTTTCTTCTTCTCTCTCTCTCTTTTTTTTTCTTTTTTTGAGACAGAGTTTCGCTGTTGTCGCCCAGGCTGGAGTGCAATGGCTTGATCTCGGTTCACTGCAACCTCCACCTCCCAGGTTCAAGCAATTCTCCTGCCTCAGCCTCCTGAGTAGCTGGGATTACAGGGACCCGCCACCATGCCTGGCTAATTTTTTTTTTTTTTGTATTTTTAGTAGAGATGGGGTTTTACCATGTTGTCCAGGCTGGCCTTGAACTCGTGACCTCAGGTGATCCACCCACCTCGGCCTCCCAAAGTGCTGAGCCACTGTGAGCCACCATGCCCAGCCTGTCAAGGAGGTTTTTCTAAAGAGGTGATATTTGAGCAGAGGCTAGCGTAAAGAGAAGCAACGAATTCTGCCCCTTCAATTAGAAGGTCTGTAGGAAGGCCAAGCGTTGCGCAGGGAGAAGCTTGGAGTGTTGGGAACTAGAAGAAAGTCCAGTGTGGCTGGAGTCAAGTGGTCTTCCTTAAGGCGTTTGGAGGGTTTTAAGTCGGGAGCTTCGTGTTCTGAGACCAGGAACAGCCAAGAGCCACAAAGTTGTATTGAACCAACCCAAGGAATGGATGGGCCCAGAAACAAAACCTTTATTACTCCCATGTAATAATTTCTTAACAGATTTATTGAGGTGGAATGTTTAAAATGCATGCTTTGGGCATGGTAGCTCATGCCTGTAAACCCAGCATTTTGGGAGGCTGAGGCGAGAGGATAGCTTGAGCTCAGGAGTTCGAGTTGGGCAACATAATGAGACCTTTATCTCTACAAAAAGTAGAAAAAATTAGTTGGACGTGGTGCTGCAAATCTGTAGTCCCAGTTACTCAGGAGGCTGAGGTGGGAGGATCGCTTGAGCCTGGGAGATTGAGACTGCAGTGAGCCATGATCGCGCCACTGTACTCCAGCCTGGGCAATAGAGTGAGACCTGTTTCAAAAAAAAATAAAAATAAAATGCACATTTTGATAAGTTTGGCAAATGTGTGCATTCATTAAGCCATCACCACAATCAAGATTGTAAACGCAGCCATCACCCGTTTTTTTGTGTGATTCACCTTTCTCTCTTGCCGCTCTCTGTACCCCTATGCCCTCCCAACCCTCCCAGGCAATGGTTGGTCTGCCGTCTCTCTAGATTAGTTTATCATTTCTAAGATTTTATATATATGCAGTCATACATTATGTTTTTTTTTTAAATTTTACTGACTTTTTTTACTTGATTATTTGGAAATTCATCCATGTTGTATCATTTATCGGTAATTATTCCTTTTTAGTGCTGAGTAGTGTTCCATTGTATGGTTATACCATGGTCTGTCCATTTGCCTGCTGATGGGCTTTTAGGTTTTCTTTCTTTCTTTTTTCTTTTTTTTTTTTTTGACAGGGTCTCATTTTGTCACCCAGGCTGGAATGCAGTGACATGATCATGGCTCACCACAGCCTTGACTTCCCTGGGCTCAGGTGATCCTCCCACCTTAACTGGGACTACAGATGCATACCACCACCACACCTGACTAATATTTTTGTTGTTGTCGTTTGTTTGTTTGTTTGAAATGGAGTCTCGCTCTGTCGCCCAGGCTGGAGAGCAGTGGCGCAATCTCGGCTCACTGCAAGCTCCGCCTCCCGGGTTCATGCCATTCTCCTGCCTCAGCCTCCCGAGTAGCTGGAACTACAGGCGCCCGCCACCACGCCCAGCTAATTTTTTGTATTTTTAGTAGAGACTGGGTTTCACCATGTTAGCCAGGATGGTCTCAATCTCCTGACCTCGTGATCCGCCCACCTCGGCCTCCCAAAGTGCTGGGATTACAGGCGTGAGCCACTGCGCCCGGCCAATTTTTTTTTTTTTTAATATAGATACGGGGTCCCATTTTGTTGCCAGGGCTGATCTTGAACTCCTGGGCTCAAGCGATCTTCCTACCTTGGCCTCCCAAAGTGCTGAGATGACAGGCATGAGCCACTGCACCCGGCCTGTTTCCAGTTTTTAGCTATTACAAATAAAGCTACTATGAACATTCATGTAAAAGTCTTTGAATGAACATATGCTTTCATTTCCACCTTAGGAGTGGAATGGACTGGGTCACATGGTAGACATGCGTTTAACTTTTTAAAGAGACTGCAAACTGTTTTTCAAAGTGGTTCTGTCATTTTAGATTTCTATCAGCAGTGTATGAGAGTTTCAGTTTCTTTACATCTTCACCAATACTTGGTACGATCAGTCTTTTTGACTTGAGTCATTCCAAAATGTATGTGGTGGTATCTCCTGGTTTTCATTGCATTTCACTGATGACTTAATGTTGAGTATCTTTTCATGTGCTTATTTGCCATCTGTATATCTTTTTTGGGGAAGGGTCTATTCAACCTTTGAACATGTTTTATTGAGTGGTTTTCTTACTATTCCGTTTTGAGAGTTCTTTGTTCTCCATATAGGCCTTTATGAGACACATGATTTGCAGATACTTCCCCCAGTCTGAGGCTTGTCTTTTCATTCTCTTAATAGTATCTTTTGAAGAGCAGAAGTTTTAAATGTTGATGGTGAGTTTATCAAGTTGTTTTCATGAGTTGTGCTTTTAATGTCATATCCAAGAAATATTTGCCTAATAATCCAAGGTAACAAAAGTCTTCTCTATTTTCTTGTAGAAGTATTATAGTTTTTGGTTTTATATTTAGTTCTATTATCTATTTTGAGTTAATTTTTATATATGGTGAGACTACGGGTTGAGGTTCATTTTTTTGTAAATGGATATTCATTATTCCAGCACCATATGTTGAACAAGATTATCTTTGCTTCACCAATACCTTTGTTGAAAATTAGTTGATCAAATACTTGCGGATCTATTTCTGGACTCTATTCTGTCCCATTGTTCTAGTTGCCTATCTTGACACCACTATCACACCATCTTGTTATGGTAGCTTTATAATAATTCTTGAAATGAGGTAGTATTAGTCCACCAATTTTGTTCTTTTCTTTTTCTTTCTTTTTTGAGATAGGATCTTGCTCTGTTACCCAGGCTGGAGTGCAGTGGTGCAACCTCAGCTCACTGCAACCTCTGCCTTCCGGGTTCAAGCGATTCTCCTGCCTCGGCCTCCCGAGTAGCTGGAATTACAGGTGCCTGCCACCACACTCGGCTAATTTTTGTATTTTTTGGTAGAGACCGGGTTTCACTGTAGTGGCCAGGCTGGTCTCAAACTCCTGACCTCAGGTGATCCACCTGCCTCAGTCTCCCAGAGTGTGAGGATTACAGGCGTGAGCCATTGCACACAGCCAGTTCTTTTTTCCTAAGTCCTTCGCTTTTCCATGTGAATTTTGGAATCTTCTACAAAAAGATGAGAACTTTGAAAACAATGTCAAACCTTTATCTCACATCCTTTGTGTTTCCATATGAATTTTAGAATCAGTTTGCCAATTTTTTACAATAAGATGAGAACTTCAAATAAAAATGTCAAACTTTATGTGAATTTTAGGTCTCAAACCATTTTAAAGATTAAAACACATACATTAAGTCAAGTGTGGTTGGCATGCAAAAAAGTACAAGGTCATAAAGAAATCAAGACCCAGGCCAGGCGCGGTGGCTCACGCCTGTAATCCCAGCACTTTGGGAGGCCAAAGTGGGCAGATCATGAGGTCAGGAGTTGAAGACCAGCCTGGCCAACATGGCGAAACCCCGTCTCTACTAAAAATACAAAAATTAGCCAGGCGCGGTGGCAGGTGCCTGTAATGCCAGCTATTCGGGAGGCTGAGGCAGGATAATCGCTTGAAACCGGGAGGCAGAGGTTGCAGTGAGCCAAGATCATGCCACTGCACTCCAGCCTGGGCAACAAGAGCAAGACTCTGTCTCAAAAAATAAAAAAGAAAGAAAGAAAGAAAATCAAGACCCAAAGTCTTTAAGAGTTTCTGGTAAAATGTACATCCCGTACCTCATGGGGTTGTTTTACCAGGAGAATGCAGTTACATAGGATTTTCATGTGAATTCTCTCAGAGAAGCCAAGCCACTGCATTGCAAGATACGTCTCATCTTCATTCCCGGGTTTTGTATCTAGGAATGTACTCTATTTCACCTAGCAAAAATGTATTTTAGCAGTTTTTTTTTTTTAGACGGAGTCTCACTCTGTCCCCAGGCTGGCAGTGGTGCAATGTCGACTCACTGCAACCTCCGCCTTCCGGGTTCAAGAGATTTTCCTGCCTCAGCCTCCTAAGTAGCTGGGATTACAGGTGTGCGCCACCACGCCCGGTTAATTTTTGTATTTTTAGTAGAAATGGGGTTTCACCATGTTGGCCAGGCTGATCTCGAACTCCTGACCTTGTGATCTGCCCGCCTCAGCCTCCCAAAGTGCTGGGATTACAGGCATGAGCCACCGCACCAGCCTATTTTAGTAGTTTTAACACATGAACTATGTTCCTCTTTGTTTAGCTTGGGACATTTTTTGACTGCAGTGCTGTGAATAGGACACCTATTTTATATAAATGGTTACCCCTTGCAGGTGTCCTTGAACATTTATACCTTACTCTTCTCTCCCTTGCCTACAAGAGACACTTTTTAATAATATACTTCCATCTGTTATTTTCTGTATGTGTGGGTCAGAGGACATAGGGAAGTTCAACTCAGTTTTGTGCAGCTCTAGCAAATATAAATGTAAAACCAAAAACTATAACTCTTCTAGAAGAAAATATAGAAGATGTTTGTTACTTGGGTTAGGCAAAGATTTCTTGGGTATGACAAAAGCACAGTCCATGAAAAACAGGTTGACAAGCTCAAAGTGTAATAGTTTATTTCCAGATTAGGATGGTATCCATTCATTTTCCCAGAGAACACTGACCTTATGGGTTAGTCATGGAAAGAGAATAGTCACCGAGCCTGGTGGACACTGGTTTCTGCATGCTGGGTAGCCTAACTGAGCCCCTACATTTCCATTTTGAAGGCAGGAATAATACATAGAAATACAGCTCTGAGTGTTGGTGGTGTTAAAGATGATGGCACAGGCCGGGCACAGTGGCTCAAGCTTGTAATCCCAGCACTTTGGGAGGCCAAGATGGGAGGCTCGTTTGAGCCCAGGAGTTCAAGACCAGCCTAGGCAACATAGCGAGACTGTCTCTACCAAAAATAAAAAAATTAGCCAGAAATGATGGCTCATGCCTGTGGTCCCAGCTACTTGGGCGGCTGAGGTGGGATGATCGCTTGAGCCTGGAAAGTCAAGGTTACAGTAAGCTGAGTTTGTGCCACTGCACTCCAGCCTGGGTGACACAGCAAGACCCTGTCTCCAAAAAAAAGGAAGGTGATGACAGTCATCATTTATTGAGTATTTGTCTCATGTCACACATGGTGCTAAGTGTCTTTTTTTGGGGGGGTGGAGGGGAGGCAGAGTCTTGCTCTATCCCCCAGGCTGGAATGCAGTGGTGTGATCTCAGCTTACTGCAACCTCCGACTCCTGGGTTCAGGCGATTCTCCTACCTCAGCCTCCTGAGCAGCTGGGTTTACAGACGCTTGCCACCGTGCCCAGCTAGTTTTTGTATTTTTAGTGGAGATGGGGTTTCACCTTATTGGCCAGGCTGGTCTCAAACTTCCTGACCTCAGGTAATCCGCCTGCCTCGGCCTCCCAAAGTGCTGGGATTACAGGCGTGAGCCACCGCGCCTGGCCTGTGCTAAGTATCTTATATTTGTGTCTCACTTAAACCTCATGACTGCTTAATGAGGTAGAGACTACTTGTAAAACAAGTGCCAACATATATATTTGCATCCTGATTATCAAACTTGTTTTAAATTTAATGTGTATTATGAAAATTTCCAAACATAAATGAAAATAAAATCATAAACTAAATCCTCATATATCCATTTCTCAGATTCAGAAATGATTAGGATTTTGCCACATTTGCTTTATCTGTTTTTTCTGGGTAGGGGGCAGTGGGGGAGCTCAGTGTTTTAAAGCAAACCTCAGACCTTCTTTCATTTCATCCCTACAGATTTCAGTGTGCACTTCAGAAACGTGTGGACATCTTCTTCTGTGATTTGCCACCATTGTCAGACCTAATAGAATTACTAATAATTCCTTGACATGATCAGATTTCCCTGATTAACTCAAAGACATCTTTTTGCAGCTTGTTCAAATAAGAATGCAAACAAGGGCCACAGCTTGCATTAGGTTGGGTCTCTTTTAATCAGGGTGCTTAATAAACATTTGTCAAATTAGATTGCATGTGACTTTCAGAAATTATTATAATTCTGGGTCGGAATTAAGCTGCTCTCAAAAGGCAGTTCTAGTTGCATTAATTGTTTTCTTTTGCCAAAGGGGATTTGTCATTTAGAGAAGATACGACAATGCAAAATGTTTGTTGTGGCTGCTGTTTTGACTTATTTCCTTTTAGGAATTTTTTTTCCTTGTTCAATACAGAAATACTGAAAATGATATCAAGTTTATAAAAACTAACTCGGCCTGGCATGATAGCTCACACCTGTAATCCCAGCACTTTGGGAGGCCAAGGTGGGCAGATTACTTGAGGTCAGGAGTTTGAGACAAGCCTACCCAACATGGTGAAACCCTGTCTCTACTAAATGTACAAAAATTAGCCAGGCGTGGTGGGTCACACCTTGTAATCCCAGCTACTTGGGAGGCCGAGGCAGAAGGATCACTTGAGCATGGGAGGTGGAGGTTGTAGTGAGCCAAGAGCATGTCACTGCACTCCAGCCTGGGTGATGGGAGTGAAACCCTGTCTCAAAAAAAAAGAAAAAAGAAAAAAGTAACTTCCCTCCTCCCATATTTATATTTGTCTTTAAAAGCCAGCTAAAGGGAAAAAAGGAAAAGGCCAGGGCAAGTCTCGTGGGAAGAAACAGAAGAAACCAGAAGTGGACATTCTCAGCCCCGCGGCCATGCTGAACCTCTACTACATCGCCCACAACGTCGCTGACTGCCTGCGTCTGCGAGGATTCCATTGGCCGGGTGCTCCCAAAGGAAAGAAAGGGAGAAGCAAGTGACAGCATTTCACAACACATCTCTGTTACAGACAACAGGACTTGGGGAAGAGAAGTCAGGATAACACAACTATTGCCAGCAACATAGACTTTACTCCAGACGACTTGAGATGCAAATTAAGTGTGCTTTTCTGTGATGGTTGATGATCGGGAAATGCACCTTACTTCCTCTGTTATGCAGGATATGGTTAGCCACTTTGGTTTCTTAGGAGTTATAGGGTGGGAAAAGCCTGAGTAATTCCTACACAGTGTGCTGAAATTAATAGAACTTTCAGAAATTATTATAATTCTGAGTCAGAATTAAACTTTGCTCTCAAAAGGCAGTTCTAGTTGCATTAATTGTTTTCTTTTGCCAAAGAGGGTTTGTCATTTAGAGAAGACATGGCAAGAAGCACTGGGTTTCCTTAGGAACATTCCTCTCTTGGGCACCATTTCCTTTTTTTTTAATGGAAAATAATAAATACTTTGTTTCTATAATTTTCTTCTCAGCAGTCTGACTCTGTTTGATTTGAATTAGCCACAGGCTCCACGGATGCTAAGATGGTCACGAATGCTCTGACCCTGCCAGTCTTGCAAGCAGATGGTGAGAAGTGGCTGACAGTGTGAAGTGGCTGGATGCAGGGCAGAGGAGGCAAATCCGCCCATCCCTTTTTTTTTTTTTTTTTTTAAGATGGAGTCTCACTCTGTTGCCCAGGCTGGAGTGCAGTGGCAAAATCTCAGTTCACTGCAACCTCTGCCTCCCGGGTTCAAGCGATTCTCCTGCCTCAGCCTCCCAAGTAGCTGGGATTACAGGCGCACACCACCAGGCCCGGCTAATTTTTTTATTTTTTAGTAGAGACCGGTAGTAGTAGGCCACCGTGTTGGCCAGGCTGGTCTTAAGCTCCTGACCTCAGGTGATCTGCCTGCCTCAGTCTCCCAAAGTGCTGGGATTACAGGCATGAGCCACTGCACCTGCCTCGGCCTCCCAAAGTGCTTTATTATAGGTGAAAGCCATCGTACCTGGCCATCCCTCTTTTTTCCCTATTATCACCTGACTCTTCTCCCTCCTTCCCTCCACACTCTATTTCTTCCCAACTTCTGCCTACTTTCTTAAAACTTGGCTGGCCCCGAGTTATAGAATTGGTGCCAGGCACTTGCCCTGGGCATTCGGCTGATATTCTAGGATCTCCCTAGCCCTGTAAGGAGACGCCTAAGAGGTGAAACTGTAGTTCTTTCTCCTCGGCCCAGAGGCCTAAATTCTCCAGATGTAAAAGCCAGCGTTTTGTAAATGCGGACGCCGTCTTTGACTCCCTGAGCACTCCATCCTTGCCTCCTGCTCTGTCTTCCTGGCTCTTCCTGCCCCTCCCCAGCCCCTGCACTGTTGTCTCCATTCATGGTTCTGAGCCCAAAGCTGACACACTCTAGGCAGCACCTCCGGGGATGTTCTAGTTTGTTGGAATTATAATTATGCTGTAGGTGGCCTTGCGAGGATCGCAAGGATTCATGAGGTTTGCTAAGGGAGGCTGCAACTCAGGACTGAGGCTTTCATACGCATCAGAGAAAAAAAGGAAGCTCCATGAATCTCTGTGCTAGAGAAGCGGGGTGCCCATGACCCACATAAGCCTGTTGGGAACAATATTGTTTACCTGCACCATCTGTGCAGTTTCCATAGAAGCCCTTGGCCAGTTGCCAGAGGAGCCCTCACTTGGGTGAATCTGAAGGGAGGTGTCCTCTGCTGTCTGTTTTCTGGCTTTGGAGACAGGGAGCACCTTCCCGCCCTGTTAGGGACTCCTGAACTCACTCCAGTTCAGCAGTTCTCACACTTGAGTGTGCCTCTTGGTCACCTAGAACACTTGGCCAAGTGCAGATTGCTGGGCCCTACCCCCGCAGGAAGGATGGGGCTCAGGGATTTGTGTTTCTGGTACGCTGGCAGGTTATGCTGCTGCTGCCCAGCCACACAGGTAGACAGCTGCCGCTCCAGTTAATGCTGCCTACCCAGAAGCTAAAAGGCTTAGTGAATCCGAACCTGTGGGATGTGTAATGTCCTTTCCTGACTCACCTGGGTTCAGGAGCTCGTATTTGAGTAGTTGGTTATTGGAAGGTTGGGGAGAAGGCACCTGCAAAGCTTCCTTTTGATCCCTGACTGCCCACACCTGCAAGGCTTCCAGTGGCCGGATGCTCCCAAGGGAAAGAAAGGGAGAAGCAAGTGACAGCATTTCACAACACATCTCTGTTACAGAGAACAGGGCTTGAGGAAGAGAAGTCAGGATAACACAACTTTTGCCAGCAGCATAGACTTTACTCCAGATGACTTGAAATGCTGCTCATCTGTAGCACAGATACAGGCATTTACAGGCTAACAAGGTCTGAAAGTGGTCATGCTGTTTTCTTTTGAGATGATGAAATGATGAGCCAGGACTGTGAGCGCTGGGATGGGGGAAGCACTGGTCTGACTGGCCAGGGCACCGTGACTCAAGGCTCACCCCAGTTTAGCAGACTGCCTGAGGCTGTCTCAGTATTGTGCTCATTGGAGCCCTGGGGTTCTGAGAGAAGCCATAAGAAATTTTGGGTTCAAATAGCCGTGCTCTAGTGTTACCACATATACTTAAAGTCATAAACATTACACACACGCTATATAAAGGTTATGATGCATTTTACTTTTTGAGAAATTATTGTTTTTTTATTTTGGTGAAACGCTAAAAATTTTTTCAACAAAAGCTATTTCAATACATTAATTCAGCATCTACTATGCTTGGCACAAAGACAGCAACACAGGATCCCTACTGATATGATTTGGCTGTGTCCCCAGCCAAATCTCATAATGAATTATAGCTCCCATAATTCCCACGTGTTGTGGGAGGGTTTGGTGGGAGATAATTGAATCATGGGGGCAGTTCTCCCCATACTGTTCTCATGGTAGTGAGTAAGTCTCACAAGATCTGATGGTTTTATAAGGGGTTTCCCCTTTCACTTGGCTCTCATTCTGTTTTGTCTGCTGCCGTGGCCGTGTGAGATGTGCCTTTCACCTTCCACCATGATTGTGAGGCCTCCCCAGCCACGTGGAACTGTGAGTCTGTTAAACCTCTTTTTCTTTATAAGTTACCCAGTCTTGGATATGTCTTTATCAGCAGCATGAGAACAGACTAATACAGTTACCCTCAAGGAGCTTCCAGTCTGGTCAAGAAGGCTACTACCCAGATTAACAGAGGGCAACTGAGTTGCTGTTTCAACTTTGATAAAGTATATTCATGATGCAATTTATGAAGGTGATTAAGAGGAGGGTGGGATTAAGAACTCTAGAGGACATCTGGAGGATATCTGATGATAAAATATATCCTTGAACCCTGCTGTTTTTATTTCCCCTAAACTCAAATTGGCAAGAATCCTGATTCTTGCTGCTTTTAAAGATTCAAGGAGGAGCTTGTGGAAGGCACAGTGTGTTAGGTCATTTTGCATTGCTACAAAGAAATACCTGAGGTTGGCTGGGTGCCGCGGCTCAAGCCTGTAATCTCAGCACTTTGGGAGGCCGAGGCGGGCAGATCACGAGGTCAGGAGATCAAGACCATCCTGGTTAACATGGTGAAACCCCGTCTCTACTAAAAATACAAAAAATTAGCCGGGCATGGTGGTGGGCGCCTGTAATCCCAGCTACTTGGGAGGATGAGGCAAGAGAATGGCGTGAACCCGGGAGGCAGAGCTTGCAGTGAGCCGAGATTGCACCACTGCACTCCAGCCTGGGCGACAGAGCAAGACTCCATCTCAAAAAAAAAAAAAGGAAAGAAAATAAATACCTGGCCGGGCACAGTGGCTCAGGTTTGTAATCCCAGCACTTTGGGAGGCCGAGGTGGGCAGATCACGAGGTCAGGAGATCGAGACCACAGTGAAACCCCGTCTCTACTAAAAATATAAAAAAATTAGCCGGGCGTGGTGGCAGGCTCCTGTAGTCCCAGCTGCTCGGAGAGGCTGAGGCGGGAGAATGGCATGAACCCGGGAGGCGGAGCTTGCAGTGAGCCGAGATTGCGCCACTGCACTCCAGCCTGGGTGACAGAGCGAGACTCCATCTCAAAAAAAAAAAAAAAAAGAAAAGAAAAGAAATACCTGAGGCCAAGGCAGGCAGATCACTTGAAGCCAGGAGTTTGAGACCAGCCAGGCCAACATGGTGAAACCCTGTCTCTACTAAAATGCAAAAATTAGCTGGGCGGTTGGGCGTGGTGGCTCACGCCTGTAATCCCAGCACTTTGGGAGGCCGAGGTGGGTGGATCATGAGGTCAGGAGACCGAGATCAGCCAGGCCAACATTGTGAAACCCCATCTCTAATAAAAATACAAAAATTAGCCGGACGTGGTGGCGTGTGCCTGTAGTCCCAGCTACTCAAGTGGCTGAGGCAGCAGAATCGCCTGAATCAGTGAGGCAGAGGTTACAATGAGCCGAGATCGCACCACTGCACTCCAGCCTGGGGGACAGAGTGAGACTCTATCTCACACATACACACACACACACACACACACACACACACACACACACACACACACATTAGCTGCACATGATGGCGCATGCCTATAATCCCAGCTATTCAGGAGGCTGGGGCAGGAGGATTGCTTGAACCCAGGAGGCAGAGGTTGCAGTGAGCTGAGATCTCACCACTGCACTCCAGCCTGGGCAACAGAGTAAGATCTGTCTCAAAAAAAAAAAAAAAAAAAAAAAAAAAAACCTGAGCCTGGGTAATTGATAAAGAAAAGAGGTTTAATTGGCTCACAGTTCTGCAGGCTGTACAAGCATGACACCAGCATCTGCTGGGCTTCTGGGGAGGCCTCCAGGAGCTTTTACTTATGGCAAAAGGGTGCAGGCACATCACATGCCTAGAGCAGGAGCAAAAGAGAGAGGATTGTGGGGAGGTGCCACATATTTTTTTTTCTTTATTTTATTTTATTTTATATTTTTTTGAGAGGCAGTCTCACTCTGTCACCCAGGCTGGAGTGCAGTGGCACGATCTCGGCTCACTGCAAGCTCCGCCTCCCGGGTTCACGCCATTCTCTCCTGCCTCAGCCTCCCAAGTAGCTGGGACTATAGGTTCCCACCACCATGCTTGGCTAATTTTTTGTATTTTTAGTAGAGACAGGGTTTCACCGTGTTAGCCAGGATGGTCTCAATCTCCTGACCTCGTGATCCACCCGCCTCCGCCTCCTAAAGTGCTAGGATTACAGGCGTGAGCCACCACGTCTGGCCAGTGCCACATACTTTTAAACAACTAGATCTGGAAAGAACTCACTGTCTCGAGAACACCACCAATCCATGCGGGATTCATCCCCATGACCCAAAGACCTCCACCAGGCCCCACCTCCAACACTGGGGATTACAATTCCACATGAGATTTGGGCAGGGACAAATATAAGCAGTGATAGGTAGGTCCACATATAGGTCATGAGGGCTACCTGGAGGAGGCAACAGCTGAAGTGAAGGCCTTGCTGTGAAGCTATGGAAGCTTTTTATGAGGAAGGCTCTATGCAAGGGTGAGGATGGAAATGGGGCTTGATGGTTAGAAAGTGGGAGAGAAGGCCAGGTGCAGTGGCTCACATGTGTAATCCTAGCACTTTGGGAGGCCGAGGTGGGTGGATCACCTGAGGTCAGGAGTTTGAGACCAGCCTGGCCAACATGGTGAAACCCCGTCTCTACTAAAAATAAAAAAATTAGCTGGGCATAGTGGCGCACACCTGTAATCCCAGCTACTCAGGAGGCCGAGGCAGGAGAATCGCTTGTACCTGGGAGGTAGATGTTGCAGTGAGCCAAGATCACGCCATTGCAGTCCAGCCTGGGCGACAGGGCGAGACTCTGTCTCAAAAAAAAAAAAAAAAAAATGGAGAGAAGGGAACGGTGACTGCAGGAATAGAAAAAATGTCCACTGAGGAGGAAGGAGGACTTGGCAGTCACATGTGGACGGGGAAGACATGTTTTAGGATGGAATTTTCCATTACAAATCTGATGATAGAATCCAAAGAGACAGTGACAAGTGTCAGCGAGGGTGGGAGAAACTGCAACCCTCATGTGTTGCTGGTGGGGATAAAAAATGGAGCTGCTGTGGAAGACAGTTTGGCAGCCACTCAGAATGTAAGTAGAGTTACCATACAGCCCAGCAATTCCACTCCCAGGTACACGCCCGGAGAACTGAACACACGGTCACACAACATCTTGTAGATAAGCCAAGTATAGCAGTGCTCGCCTGTAGTCCCAGCTACTCAGGAGGCTGAGGCCAGAAGGTATCTTGAGCCCAGGAGTTCGAGGCCAGCCTGGGTAATACAGCAAGACCCTGTCTCAAAGATACCAAAAAACAAAACAAAACTTACATACAAATATTTATTACAGCACTCTTCATAACAGCCAAAAAGTGAAAACAACCCAAACGTCCATCAACAACAGATAAAATGGGGTCTATCCATACAATGGAATATTATTTAAACATAAAAAGGAATGAAATAGTGATACGTGCTACACCGCATGGATGAACCTTGAAAACACTGTGCTAAGTGAAGCCAGATACAAAGGCCACATATTGTGTGATTCCATTTAGATGAAATACTCACACAGGCAAAGCCCTAGAGACAGAAAATGGATTAGTGAGTGCCGGGGGAAATGAGAAGTAGTGGCTGCTAATGGGTCTTTAACCTTTGGGTCCTTTTTCGTGTGGTAAAAATGTTCTGGAATTCAATAGTAGTGATGGTTGCATAACCTTGTGACTATACTAAAAACCACTAAGCTGTACATTTTAAAAGAGTGAATTTGATGGTATGTGAATCATGTCTCAAGCTGATGATAGCTAGAAAAGGTCCAACAAGACTGAGAGATAAAGAGGAGGCAAGTCTCAGATACCAGAGCAGGTGGCCCCAACAGAGACGAGGCCATGGAAGAGGGAACAGGGCCCGGTCAGACCCCTGCAGCTAGATCCTGGGACAGAGAAACTTAGGAGCTGTGGCAGGAGGAACTGCAGACCCGAGGTGTCCAACATTCCTGCCAGGGCTGAACTCATCTTAAAAGAAAAAAAAGGCCGGGCACGGTGGCTCACACCTGTAATCCCAGCACTTTGGGAGGCCAAGGCAGGCGGGTCACGAGGTCAGGAGTTCGAGACCAGCCTGGCCAACATGGTGAAACCCTGTCTTTATGAAAAATACAAAAATTAGCCGGGCATGGTGGCACATGCCTGCAATCCTAGCTACTCAGGAGGCTGAGGCAGGAGAACTCCTTGAACTCAGGAGGCAGAGGTTGCAGTGAGCTGAGATCACACTACTGCACTCCAGCCTGGGTGACAGAGCAAGACTCCATCTCAGAAAAGAAAAAGAGTACACGGGGAACACTTGGGAAAAACAAGAGCCACAAATAAGACAATTAGAATCACCCCAAGTCCCGCCCATCTGCAGCTAAGCTCTGTCAGCCATTTGTCACATTTGGTGTATACTCAGGCTGTTTTCTATGTGCTGGTATGAGTGTGTATCTCCATGTACACGAGGGTACATATTTTTATTCTAGGGCAAGTCTGTCTGCTGCATTTTCAAGCTTTTCCTCCCTGCCGGCTCCTTCCTCATAGCCTGGAAAAGAGAGACTCTTTTCCCAACTTTTTAATGGAAGAATCTGGGGCTCACTGAAGTTAGGAGTGAGGGTGGTCCAAAGACCTGTGGACCAGTAAGAATTGCATATTCATTAAATGAGTGTTTATCAAGGCCCTGTGTGTTCCAGGCACTAGGCGACAGACATGAGGCCAACAGACATATGGTCCTGTTCTCCTGGGGCTCCAGTCTACGGGGAGCTAAACGTGAGTAGGTATCAGTTGATGCTGCTCGGTGTACCAGCACTGTCCAGGAGAATCACCTCTGATAACGGAGATGTTCTATGTTGCACTGTCCATCACAGCCTCGAACCACATGGGGCTGCTGAGCATGACATGTGGTCAGTGCGACTGAAGATCTGAATGTCTCATATGGTTTCATTGTAATTCATTCAAATTTAAGTAGCCCCATGTGGCTAATGGCTATTGTATCAGACAGCGCAGAGCTACCTGTGGAAAAGCTCTGGCATAGTTGGGGAGGGGGAGAGAGGCGGGAAGATGTTACTGAGGAAGCGATGTTGGAGTTGAGAGCTGGAGAGGGATTTACTACGAAGCCAGCAAAGCCATGGCCGTTTTGTATTCATGCTGTTGTGTTCTTTTTCTTAAAGTCCCCAAGCTCTAGGCCCCACAAAACCTGGCTCTGTCCCTGAACTAAGTTAGACAGGGCCAGAGCACGTGCAAAGGCACGAAGAAGGGAGCATGGCAGGGCTGAACAGAGCAGAGACCAGGGGGAAGGGGCGACGAGAACCTTGTGGAATCCCAGTGGGACCCCTTCAGGCCAGCCTGGTGGCTCCAGGATCCCAGCGGGCGCCAAGGACCGCAGCAGCAGCGTGGTGACTCCTCGCTCCTGAGCTGCTGTAGTGAGAGGACAGACTCCGTGAGCCGTGGCTGCCTGGTCCTCTTGGCTCTGCATGGCTTTCTCCGCATGTGAGTTCTGCCTTCTGTTGGTTTCAGCGTCTCCACCACCGCAGCTTGTTGTAATCCTCCGAGATCCCCTGTGACTCCTGCTCTACTTTCTGGTCTCTGTCTTTGCTTGTGTTGAGCTCCAGCTTCCTCTCCTAAATGCCTTATTCTGAGGCTTTGACAGGAGCAAGAGTCTGATTGACCACCCTTGTCTTTCAGGGCCAGGCTGTGTCGTGGCAGCCACTGAATGAGCTGTGGGGGTCTGGGGCTTCCCACCCCCATCAGCTATGCCTGAAGGTGGCAATGGTCAGGTGCTGCAAAATACCCACCCAGGACTCTGCCTTGGGGTTGGGGCATGGGGACCACAGGTTGCATGAGGGTTTGCTTCTGTCTCTTTGTCTCTCCCTCAGGCTGAAATCCATCCCTTTAGAGTCAAGATCCTGGGAAGAACTTGCTTACTCTTCAGTCTTTTTGCTTTACTTCCTCACCTTTCTGTCACACATTTTTTTCCTCTCGCTTTTTTTTGGTTGCACCTTTGTATTTTATTTATTTATTTTGAGACAGAGTCTTGCTCTGTCACCCAGGCTGGAGTGCAGTGGCACAATCTTGGCTCACTGCAACCTCAGCCTCCCGGGTTCAAGTGATTCTCCCACCTTAGCCTCCTGAGTAGCTGGGGCTACAGGGTCGCGCCACAACACTTGGCTGATTTTTGTATTTTTAGTAAAGACAGGGTTTCACCATGTTGGCCAGGCTGGTCTCGAACTCCTGACTTCGAGTGGAAGTCAGTGGGTGATCCGCCCACCTTGACCTCCCAAAGTGCTGGGATTACAGGTGTTAGCCACTGTGCCCGGCCCCAACTTTGTATTTAAAAAAATTAAAAATTGGCTGGGTCCAGTGGCACATGCCTTGCAGTCTCAGCTACTCGGGAGGCTGAGGCAGGAGAATCGCTTGAACCCAGGAGGCGGAGGTTGCAGTGAGCCGAGATCACGCCACTGTACTCCAGCCTGGGCGGCAGAGAGACTCTGTCTCAAAAAAATAAAATAAAATAAAAAATTAAAAATCTGCAGAAAGGTTGAAAGAAAGTACAGTGAACACCCAGACTTTTCACATAGATGAAGGCTCTCAACCCGAGCACCCTGGATGGTTTGGGCTGGATACTTCTTTGTGCTGGGGGAGTCTGGTGAATTATAGGATGTTTAGCAGCTTCCTCGCTGAGGACACTATAGCCTCCCGCTGCTAGCACCCCCTTGGCTATGACAACCAAACAGACATTGTCAGATGTCCCCTCCAGGCAAAATTGCCTCCAGTTGAGAGCCATTGATCTGGCTTTATGAATTAACATTTTGTCACATTTATTTATACACATTCTTCATATACATATATATTAAATGCAGATATTATACAAATGCATATATGTATATATACACATAAAACATTTACATCAAGAAATTTGCATCCATACAGTATTATTTAATGTATATTCTGTATTCACTATTCACTTTTTCCTAATTATCCCAATAATGTTTTTAATGGATTTTTTGATCAGTGATCCAGATGATCCAGTCAAGGATCATATTGCATTTAGCTGTTACGTCTCTTTAGTATCTGATAATCTGAAACAGTTCCCTCCTTTTTGTGGGGGGAGGAGTCTTTTACGACATTGACTCTTTTTTTTTTTTGGCTCCCTCTGTTGCCCAGGCTGGAGCAGTGGTGCAATCATGGCTCACTGCAGCCTCAACCTCCTGGGCAGAAGCCATCCTCCCATTTCAGCTGTGACCACAGGCATGTGCCACCACACCCAGCTAATTTTTTTGTATTTTTTGTAGAGATGGGGTTTCACTATGTTGGCCAGGCTGGTCTCAAACTGCTGAGATCAAGTGACTCTCCCACCTGGGCCTCCCAAAATGCTGGGATTACAAGCATGGGCCTCCATGCCCTGCCAACATTGACCTTTCTGAGAAGTCTTGGCCCAGTTGTTTTGTGGAATGCTCCTCTGCATTTTTTTTTTTTTTTTTTTTTTTTTTTTGAGACAGAGTCTTGCTGTGTCGCCAGGCTGGAGTGCAGTAGCACCGCCTCAGCTCACTGCAACCTCTGCCTCCCGGGTTCAAGTGATTCTCCTGCCTCAGCCTCCCAAGTAGCTGTGACTACAGGCACCTGCCACCACACCCAGCTAATTTTTGTATTTTTAGTTGAGACGGGGTTTCACCATGTTGGCCAGGTTGGTCTCGATCTCTTGATCTCGTGATCTGCCTGTCTCAGCCTCCCAAAGTGCTGGGATTACAGATGTGAGCCACTGCACCCGGCTGCTCCTCTGCCTTTTCAACCCATTGCATTTGGACATCTGCCCCCACTGCTCCAGTGGAACGGCTTCATAGCTACCTTCGTTCCATCAGTTCTAAGAGTCCATGGCTTTTAAGCCATTCCGTCACTTTATGTACCACTAAGAGAGAAGGAAGAAAAACACCCCACCGGTGTTTTCCACCCCATTTCACCCTTCTCAGCTCCTCCTACAACTTTCACAGCTCTTCCTCTTCCCTCTGCCCCGAAAGGAAGGGAGGTCATTCCTGCGGTTCCTAACTCCGTTTAACAATGAAGTGCCAACTGTGGTGTGAGACATCGAGACATCGTGTTCAAGTGTGAAAGGGGGACTTTGAATGGATGAAATTTGGTAATTGCCAAGGCGAATCCCCTGTTTTCACTCACTCCCGTCTTGCAACTCTGTCCTCTCTTGGTTGCTTTGACGCCTTCTCTCTGGCTCTCCTCCTGTCTCTGACTGTTCGTCCACATCCTTTTGCTTCTTCTCTTCCTGTGGTCTCCACTGATGTGTTGGTCTCCCTGTGGCCCCCCTACCTCGGCTGTGCTCTGTACCTCTTCCCCCCACCCTTCACTGGCCTAGGCAGATGGGACCAGGGTGGAATCACCAGCTATACAACCAGAGCTGGATGAATCAGAGTTTCTCTCTGGAGCCATGAAGATGGCTGTGGAAAATCAGGGAGATGTCCTGCCTGATTTGGGGAGTGGGGAATTTGGGACTAGGGCTCAGAAGAGAGGTGTTGGCTGGGAGGTAGATTTAGGCACTGTCAACTTAGGTCATGGTTGGATCCAAGAACTGGGAAGGATAGTGTAGAGATAAGAAAGGAGTTAGAGGCCAGGCACAGTGGCTCTCGCCTGTAATCCCAGCACTTTGGGAGGCCGAGGCGGAAGGATTGCTTGAGCCCAGGAGTTCAAGACCAGGCTGGCCAACATGGTAAAACCCTGTCTCTACTGAAAATACAAAAATTTACCCAGGTGTGGTGGCAGGCACCTATAATCCTAGCTCCTCAGGAGGCTGCGGCACAAGAATCCCTTGAGCCCTGGAGGTGGAGGCTGCAGTGAGCCAAAATTGCACCAGGGCACTTGGGCCTGGGCGACAGAGTGGGACTCCGTCTCAAAGTAAATAATTAATTAATTAATTAAAAAATTTTTTTAAAAAAAGGAGTTAGGAACCGCAGGAACGACCTCCCTTCCTTTAGGAGCAGAAGGAAAAGAGGAGCTGGGAAGGGTGAGGAGCCTGGAGAGGTGTTTGTGGAAGAAAAGGAGGGTCTGCGGGGCCAGACACATTGCAGAGACGCCAGGGAGGATGAGGGACGGGGACAAGGACAAGGGTCCTCGTCAGGCTCTGCTGCAAAATAGGAGCTGAGAGTAAATGTGGAAGGGAAGAACCAGGGCTTTCAGCTGGTGCTAATAATAATAATAATAATAATAAGGGCACAGACACCTCTTGGTCTCTGAATCCCGGCCTGAGCTGTGCTGAAGCAGGCATGGCCAGTGCGTGCCCCCTCTCTGGGCCTAGGGAGGATGCAGGGGTGTCCTGAGTGGCCATCAGAACCTAGAGAAGCAGCCAGTTTGAAGCAGCGTCCCTGGAGACTGGGCAGAAGTGCAGGCAGAGCCACCGCTGCTGGGCTTGTGGGAATGTGGCCTGTCCTGTCGGATGGACAGGGTGGACGTGGTTTTGATTTCTCTTCACCTGATGTTTCTGATCACACACAATCCTCATTGGCCATTGGTCTTTAAAAGCAACAGTGGGGGTTGGGGAGAGGCACGCTGCTCCCCTGCCTCAAAACTTCCATGACGCCCATCCTGTTGCTCTTGGGATGAGACCTGGGCCCACAAGCCCTGAGTGGCCTGGCCCTGCCCAGTCCCCACCCCACTAGCCCTTCCTCACCCTCCTCCTGGCAGTCCAGCCACCCAAGCTCCCTTCTGCCTCTACCCACCACACTGGTCTCCCTTCCCCCTGCCTAACTCCTGTTCATCCTCCAGCTCAGCTTTCCGTCCTGCAAGAGCAGCTCTCCCCGACCCCCGGCAGGCAGGTCACCTGGCTACCTACACTCTTCAGCGCCCTGTATTTCCTCATACTTTTTTTTTGGAGACAGGGTTTTTCCCTGTCACCCAGGCTAGAATGCAGCGGCATGATCACCACTCACTGCAGCCTTGACCTCCTGGGCTCAAGCGATCCTCCCACCTCAGCCTCCCCAGTTGCTGGAACTACAGGTGCATGCCACCACACCTGGCTAATTTTTTTTTTTTTTTTTGTAGAGACAGGGGTCTTGCTGTGTTGCCCAGTCTGGCCTCCAACTCCTGGCCTCAAGTGATCCTCCCACCTCACCCTCCCAAAGCGCTGGGATTACAAGCATGAACCACCACGCCCAGCCTCTCCATACTTTACAACAAAATGGTGAATTGTACAATGGGATGTTTTTGGCTCTCTTCGCTGCTAGCGTGTAGCTCTCTGAGAGGAGAGCTTGTCAGCTTATTGATGGCTTTCTTGTTCCCAGCTACATTGCCACGTAAGTAAATATTTATGGAAGATTTTTATAACAAGTTATAGTAACAAGTAACCCCCAAACCTCAGCAGCTTAATGCAACCAAGGTTTATTTCTTGTATAGGCTTCGCGCCCATTGAGGGTAGATGGGGGAGGCTGCTCTATGTCACCCTCCTCAGAAGTATAAATTGCACACAGACTCTTTTTATTTTATTTTTCTTTTTTTGAGATGGAGTCTCACTCTGTCACCCAGGCTGGAGTGCAGTGGCATGATCTTGGCTCACTGCAACCTCCACCTCCCAGGTTCAAGCGATTCTCCTGCCTTAGCCTCGCAAGTAGCTGGGACTACAGGTGCCCACCACCACGCCCAGCTAATTTTTGTATTTTTAGTAGAGACGGGGTTTCACTATGTTGGCCAGGATGATCTCGATCTCTTCCCTTGTGATCTCCCCGCCTCGGCCTCCCAAAGTGCTGTCATTACAGGTGTGAGCCATGCGCCCAGCCCACAGACTCTTAGAGTTCCTACCTGGAGGGGAACTTTAAGTGACAGGTACCACTTCTCTTGTTTTGTTGGCCAAAGCACATCACATAGCCGCACTTCACTTTCAGGGAACAGGGAAAAATGATGACACAACAGGCTCCAGAGGAGAACCAGAAATAGTGGCTGGACAGCACTCACTCCCTCAGACAAGCGCCACTTTTGTAATCAATTTTTCTTTTTTTGAAATGGAGTTTTGCTCTTGTTGCCCAGGCTGTAGTACAGTGGCATGATCTTTGCTCACCACAACCTCCCCTCCCCAGTTCAAGTGATTCTCCTGGCTCAGCCTCCTGAGTAGCTGGAGTTACAGGTACCCCCACCATGCCCAGCTAATTTTTTTTTTTGTGTGTTTTTAGTAGAGATGGAGTTTCACCATGTTGGCCAAGCTAGTCTCAAACTCCTGACCAGAAGTGATCCGCCTGCCTTGGCCTCCCGATCTGCTGGGATTATAGGCGTGAACCACTGCACCCAGCCTGTAATGAATTTTTTAAAATTCAGAAAACAATTTAAAAAAAAGCACAAGGCTGAGAGACAGCTGGCATCAGGAGCTGGGTGGAAGAAGAGGTGGCATGATTGGTACTTATTCCTCAACTTGCTGTTTCTGTGCACTATGTTTAATTTCTCCAGCCACCTGTAGAGGTGTCCAAAGCCTTCGGGATGCCTGAACAAAGCACGGAGCTTCAGGTCTCAAAACTCTTCTTAATCTCTGATCGCATTTGTTTCTGCACCTCCAACTCCTAGAGAAATCGTTCAAATAAGATGTCTGTCCTGAAATATTTTCTTTTGATTAGTGCTTACATTTATCAAAATGCAATTCGTAATTCAGCATTTACATTATTATTTGTGTTGAGACAGTGTACTTCCTGATTTCTTGTGTGAAAAAAAAAGTGGAGGCCAAGCATGGTGGCTCATGCCTGTAATCTCAGCAATTTGGGAGGCCGAGGTGGGCGGATCACCTGAAGTCAGGGGTTCAAGACCAGCCTGGCCAACATAGCGAAGCCTCGTCTCTACTAAAAATACAAAAATTAGCCAGTTGTGTGGTGTTGGACGCCTGTAATCCCAGCTATTCGGGAGGCTGAGGCAGGAGAATCACTTGAACCCAGGAGGCAGAGGTTGCAGTGAGCAGAGATCGCGCCACTGTACTACAGCCAGGGCGACAGAGTGAGATTCCATCTCAAAGAAAAAGAAAAATAAAAAGAAAGTGGAAGATTTTTTTCAATTGCAAAAATTCTTAGGAGTTCAGCCTTCCCATTTGTTCAAAGCAGAATTAACAAAAGAATCTCACGGAGCACGACGTCTTCTGTGATGTCTTCTTCTGCTGGCCTGGCAGAGTCATGGAACCTTGGAGATTACCTTCCAGCCCTCAGAGCAGTGTGCAGCCGAAGTTGGTCCCTGGAAGCTCGCACACAGACCCACCCCAGACCGCGGGTCCTGCCTCCGTGGCTGCAGGCACGTCTATCCACCCTGCTGCAAAGTGGCCTTTCATAACCCTGGGGGCAGTTCTTTCTGAAGAGGGATGCCTCAGACACTCAATCCCTTCAGACGCTTTTTACTTGACGTGACCCCCTCTTAGGTCGCCCTCTTTTGGATGCAGCCAGTTTGTCATTGTGCCTCCAGCTAAAATGGGACCTCCACAGTTGGCTGTGTGATTTCATAGTGCAGTGAGGTTCTGGGCTCCTGAAATCTGGCTGGTAGACCATCCCTCCCTGCCAAGCATGAGGCTTTTAGAATAGATTCATTCTTCCTTTAAAATAGATCATGGCCGGGCGCGGTGGCTCACGCTTGTAATCCCAGCACTTTGGGAGGCCGAGGCGGGCGGATCACGAGGTCAGGAGATCGAGACCACGGTGAAACCCTGTCTCTACTAAAAATACAAAAAAAATTAGCCGGGCGTGGTGGCGGGCGCCTGTAGTCCCAGCTACTCGGAGAGGCTGAGGCAGGAGAATCGCGTGAACCCGGGAGGTGGAGCTTGCAGTGAGCCGAGATTGCTCCACTGCACTCCAGCCTGGGCAACAGAGCGAGACTCCATCTCAAAAAAATAAAATAAAATAAAAATAAAAATAAAATAAAATAAAATAAAATAGATCAAAGTGGCCAGGCATGGTGGCTCATGCCTGTAATTCCAGCATTTCGGGAGGCTGAGGCAGGAGGATCACTTGAGGCCAGGAGTTCAAGACCAGCCTGGCCAACAGAGACCCTGTCTCTACAAACAAAAAATTAGCCAGATGTGGTGGGTCATGCCCCTAGTCCCAGCTACTTGAGAGGCTGAGGTGGGAGAATTGCTTGAGCCCAGGAGTTTGAGGCTCCAGTGAGCCTGAGATTGCACCACTGCACTCCAGCCTGGGCGACAGAGCAAGACTCCGTCTCAAAAAAAAAAAAAAAATACAAAATAAAATCAAGGCTTCTCCCTTTTTGTTCCAGGTCTCTGGGAGAGGTGGCGGGGGAGGGACAGCAGATGCAGGGCAGAGGCCCCCATGCCCCAAGGCTTTCTCTCTGCATGGGGGCAGGGTGGGGCGGGTGGCAGATAGAAGGGAGGGGCTTTCTCAGAAGGACAGGCCCCCACCCCAGTCCTTTGCTCGAAGGCTTCCTTCTCTCCCCTCGAGGCGCAAAGAAGCCAATCCTCCCTCTGTCTCTGCACACCTCGCCCTCCAATCTCAAGGCCACACCTGGGCCACTATTCACCTGGCCCACCCCACCCCTCTACCCTCTGAGGCCTCGAACCCACCTCCCACAGAAAACAATCCACACCTGCCTGCTCGCCCTTCACCGCTCCTGACGTGCCCAGCTGGAATCTACGTTTCCTACTCATTTGCACCTTGGATCTGTCATGCAGTGAACAGCCTTCCGCAGTTATTTCAATTTTGTGTTTTCTCTCCCTGACTAGGATCTAGAAGGTAGGATATAGACTAGGAGGTACAGAAGCTGTGATGAGATGTCAGGCTGGAGGCAGAGCCTCAGAGTGCAGACTCGGGGAGGCCATGCAAACCGAGGCTGTGAGCTCAGGGGCTCACTCACGTGTCCCCAGTCACTGTCATGCGGACTATCATCGTATTTGCCAAAAACGCTTCACAAGGGGAGCTATAAACAGCAGTGTCCACCCAATAGGGCCCACGCCTTGGCCTTGGAGTTGAACTGTCAGCACCACTTGACCCCTTCTCTCTGTGTCCTTCACCCTTGACCTCTTTGGCAGTGTGGTGCCGGCTGTGTGCAGCTTGAGGGCTTCTGTTCCGGGACATGGCTGAGCTCCACCCGCCCTGCTAAATTCAGCCTCCAAGAGCCCATACGGCAATGCCGAAGCCTGAGGCCGCAGTACAGCCAGGCTGTGTGTGCGTGTGTGTACACTCTGTCCATGTGCGTGCGTCCGTGTGCTTGTGTGCGTGTGTCCGTGTGCGTGCGTGCACACTGTGTGTGCATGTGTACACTCTGTGTATGTGTCCATGTGCGTGTGTGCGTGTCTGTGTGCGTGCGTGCACACTCTGTGTGTCTGAGTGCATGTGTACACTCTGTGCGTGTGTGTTGTGTCTGCACACCACCACCAAGTGAGCTCAGATAGAGGACAGAAGAGTTTGAAGGTGTGGCTAATGTTGATCTTGAGAGGCAATGAAAGGGCGGCGCAGGGTGTGGGAGGGACAGGCCCCTGCCACAAGGGGCAAGCCCCTGCCACACAACCCCTAGGTTGCTGTGGTGGAGAGAATCCCTTGGCCCAGCTTTGCTTTGATGGATGGGTCAGCTGAGGTTCTTCTGGTTTAGGCCTCTGGTCAAAACGCAGCAGCCTGCTGACAGGTCCTTCCCTTGAATGACAAGTCTGGCTTACTGTGGTGCCCAGGCAGAGGCATCTGCCCCTGTGCCCCAGATCTTTGCCTTTTACCCAGAGCCCTCCATTCACGGGCCCTACTGCAGTCTCTGTCTCCCCAGTGCCGGTAAGTTGACCTCAGCCCTCTGTAGGCTCCACGGAGGGACAAGGAAGGTCAAGTGCCTTCTCTAGCTCCACCTTGGGCGGCCACCATGGCTCCTGCAGCCATCCCACCCAGAATGTCTCCAGCTGCCACCATGTACAGAAGATGGGGGCAAGAACTGCCTGTTAAGAGCTGAATGTTTTTGTTCCTTCCCTCTTCAGTTCATTTGTTGAACCCCTAACTCCAAATGTAATGGTATTTGGAGGCGGGGCCTTTGGGAGGTAATTGGGATTAGATGAGGTCACGAGGGTTGTGATGGTGAATATTGGGTGACTGCATTGAGGAATGCCTAGATGGCTGGTAAAGTATCCTCCTGGGTGTGTCTGTGAAGGTGTCCCAGAGGAGACTGACATTGGAGTTGAGGACTGGGAGAGGAAGACCCACCCTCATTGTGGGTGGGCGCCATCCGTCAGCTGCCAGGGCAGCTAGAACAAAGCAGGCGGAAGAAGAGGGACAGCTTTGCTGGCTGAGTCTTCTGGCTCTATTTTTCCTTCCAGAGCTGGATGCTTGCTTCCCCACCTCCTGCCCCCGGACAGCAGACTCCAGGTTCTTTGGCGTTTGGACTCTGGGACTTGTACCAGTGACTTCGCAGGGCTCTCAAACCTTCAGCTGCAGACTGGAGGCTGCACTGACAGCTTCCCTGGTTTTGAGGCTTTCAGACTCGAACTAAGCCACTACCGGCTTCTCTCTTTCCCTAGCTTTCAGACAGCCTGTCATGGGACTTGGCCATGTAATCGTGTGAGCCAGTTCTCCCTAATAAACTCCCTTTCGTATATACATATATCTTATTGGTTCTGTCTCCCTGGAGAACCCTAACGCAAGGGTGGAATCCCCATGATGGGATTAGTGTCCTTTTCACTTGCATAAAGAGACCACCAAACAGGCTTTGTGTGAGCAACAAGGCTGTTTATTTCACCTGGGTGCAGGCGGGCTGAGTCCGAAAAAGGAGAGTCAGCGAAGGGAGATGGGGTGGGGGCTGTTCTGTAAGATTTGGTTGGGTAGTGGAAAATTACAGGCAAAGGGGGTTGTTCTCTGGCAGGCAGGGGCGGGGGTCACCAGGTGCTCAGTGGGGGAGCTTTTGAGCCACAATGAGCCAGGAGAAGGAATTTCACAAGGTAATGTCATCAGTTAACGCAGGGACTGGCCATTTTCACTTCTTTTGTGGTGGAATGTCATCAGTTAAGGCAGGAACAGGCCTTTCCCCCCCACCCACTCCCAGACGGAGTCTCTGTCGCCCAGGCTTGAGTGCAGTGGTGCAATCTTGGCTCACTGCAGGCTCCGCATCCCGGGTTCACACCATTCTCCTGCCTCAGCCTTCCGGGTAGCTGGAACTGCAGACGCCCGCCACCAAGCCTGGCTAGTTTTTTTGTATTTTTAGTAGAGACGGGGTTTCACTTTACTGTGTTAACCAGGATGGTCTCGATCTCCTGACCTTGTGATCCGCCCGCCTCGGCCTTCCAAAGTACTGGGAGTACAGGCGTGAGCCACCACGCCCCGCCAAGAACAGGGCTTTTTCACTTCTTTTGTGATTCTTCAGTTACTTCAGGCCATCTGGATGTATACGTGCAGGTCACAGGGGATATGATGGCTTAGCTTGGGCTCAGAGGCCTCACAGTCCCTTTAAGAACAGGCACCAGAGAGCTTGCCCTCTCCACGTGTACACACAAAGAAGGGGTCATGTGAACACAGCAAAATGGCAGCCACCTACAAGCCAAGAGAAGAGGCCTCGGAATGAAATCTCCCTCCTCCGGCCAGGCGCGGTGGCTCACGCTTGTAATCCCAGCACTTTGGGGGGCCAAGGCGGGCGGATCACAGGTCAGGAGTACGAGACCAGCCTGGCCAATATGGTGAAACCCCATCTCTACTAAAAAAAAAAAAAATACAAAAATACAAAAATCAGCCGGGCATGATGGTGCGGGCCTGTAGTCCCAGCTACTCAGGAGGCTGAAGCAGAAGAATCGCTTGAACCTGGGAGGCGGAGGTTGCAGTGAGCCATGGTCGCGCCATTGCACTCCAGCCTGGGCTACAGAGCAAGATTCTGTCTGAAAGAAAAAAGAAACCTACCTCCTCAGCACCTTTATCTCAGACTCCCAGCCTCCAGAACTGAGAAAAGTAAGTTTTTGTTGTTCAAACCATCTAGTCTATGGTATTTTGTTATGGTAGCCTGGGCAGACTAATATACTGCCTAACCTCCAAATCCAGAAGACATTTGGGACCTTTTAAAAATTGTATTAGGCAGGGCGCAATGGCTCACGCCTGTAATCCCAGCACTTTGGGAGCCAAGGCAGGCGGATCACCTGAGGTCAGTAGTTCGAGACCAGTCTGACCAATATGGAGAAACCCGGTCTCTACTAAAAATACAAAATTAGCAGGGCGTGGTGGCACATGCCTGTAATCCCAGCTACTTGGGAGGCTGAGGCAGGAGAATCGCTTGAACTCGGGAGGCGGAGGTTGCGGTGAGCCAAGATCGTGCCGTTGCACTCCAGCCTGGGCAACGAGAGCAAAATTCGGTCTCAAAAAAAAAAAATTGTATTAACATTTTTATAACAGCATTAAATTGTTAAGAAATAAAAAATAATAAAAATAATAACCTGGATTCCCCCATACTAATACAGCAACTGATTTTTTTTTCTTTTTTCTTTTTTTTTTTTTTTTTGAGACAGGGTCTTGCTCTGTCGCCCAGGCTGGAGTGCAGTGGTCCCATCTCGGCTCACTGCAACCTCTGCCTCCCTGGCTCAAGTGATACTCTCACCTCAGACTCCTGAGTAGCTGGGACTACAGGTGTGCACCACCATGCCCGGCTAATTTCTGTATCTTTAGTAGAGACGGGGTATCACCATGTTGTCTAAGCTGATCTCAAATTCCTGGGCTCCAGAAATCTGCCTCCCTCGGCCTCCCAAAGTGCTGGGATTATAGGCACAAGGCACCACGTCTGGCTCTGATTTTTTTTTTTCAATAAAAAATTCATCCAGAAATATTGATTGAATACCTCATATGTGTCAGGCACTGGGTAGGTACTGGGGGTAGCAAGACAAATCAGATTTGATCATCCTTCTTTTTGTATTTTTTCCAGTCTTTCCAGGCCATTTTCAAATATAGTCAGTTTGCTATTTACATATTTATTATTATAATAGCAGAAAAAATATTATGTTGTGTTTTTCACTTAACATTGTAAACATTTTTTTTTTTTTTTTTTTGAGACAGAGTTTTGCTCTTGTTGCCCAGGCTGGAGTACAAATGGCATGATCTCGGCTCACCGCAATCTCCGCCCCCTGAGTTCAAGGGATTCTCCTGCCTCAGCCTCCCAAGTAGCTGAGATTACAGGCATGTGCCACCACACCCTGCTAATTTTGTATTTTTAGTTGAGACGGGGTTTCTCCATGTTGGCCAGGCTGGTCTTGAACTCCTGACCTCAGGTAATCCGCTGGCCTCGGTCTCCCAAAGTGCTGGGATTACAGGCGTGAGCCACCACTCCCAGCCTATAAACATTTTTTTAAAAAACCTCGTCATGGTTTTAGGTGAAGAGTAATTTTCAGATACTGAACTCAATATGTTCATGGAATTATAAAAATTTTTACAAAAAAAAAATTTTTTTTACTTGTGGTTTCATCACCTTTACAGCTGCCTGTTAATGGCTGTGTAGTGTTCCACTGAGTTGATGTACTGTAATTTACCTGAAGATCTATTAGAGTGGGATATTTATTTATTTTTAATTTAATTTAATTTTTTTTGAGACAGAATCTCGCTCTGTCACCCAGTCTGGAGTGCAGTGGCGTGATCTCAGATCACTGCAACCTCCACCACCTGGGTTCATGCGATTGTCCTGCCTCATCTTCCTGAATAGCTGGGATTACAGGCATCCACCACCACACCTGGCTAATTTTTGTATTTTTAGTAGAGACGGGGTTCTGCCATGTTGGCCAGGCTGGTCTTGAATTCCTGATCTCCGGTGATCCTCCCGCCTTGGCCTCCCAAAGTGCTGGGATTACAGGTGTGAGCCACCGCTCTTGGACCTTGTAGTGGGACATTTGTATATTTCCAATATTCACTATTATATATGATGCTGAATGAATCCCTTTTTGTGTATAGATTTTTAAAAAATTATTTTCTTAGAATAAATTCCAGCCAGGTGCAGTCGCTCATGCCTGTAATCCCAACACTTTGGGAGGCTGAGGAGCCCAGGAGTTTGAGACCAGTCTGGGCAACATGGCAAGACCCATCTCTATTTAAAAAAAAAAATCTAAAAAGGAAATGAATAAATTCTTTGTGAACTTCACCAGAAATTTTTTTCTTTTTTAAAAAAGAATACATTCCTGTAAGTGGGATTAGCAGGTTAGAAAGTATTGAGATCTCTTGGTTTTTGTTTGTTTGTTTGTTTGTTTGTTTTTAATAGGGCGTGTTGTTCATTCTTTTTTTCTTCTTTCTTTCTTTCTCTCTCTTTTTTTTTTTTTTTTTTTAGAAAGAGTCTCACTCTGTCCCCCAGGCTACAGTGCCTCCTGGCCTCCACCTCCTGGGTTCAAGCGATTCTCCTGCCTCAGCCTCCCTAGTAGCTGGGACTATAGGCATGTGCCACCACGCCCAGCTAGTTCTTTTGTATTTTTAGTAGAGATGGGTTTTCGCAATGTTGGCCAGTCTGGTCTTGAACTCCTGACCTCAGGTAATCTGCCTGCCTTGGCCTCCCAAAGTGCTGGGATTACAGGCATGAACCACTGTGCCCGGCCGTTATTTTTCAATTGACTTACAGGACCACTGGCAATGACTGGATTCTCATACTTGTAGTTGAACCTAAGCGTTTGCTTCTGCCTGGGCAGGTATAGCAAAGTGATAATGCAGAAAGACAGAATTCAGGGAATGACCAGCCCAGGAGAGGATCCCTGTCTGGTCATCTCCTGCAAAGTTTGTGCAGATGTACAAAACCTCTCCCATTGGCTTTGGATTTTGGATGTCTTTGTAAAATATAAATTTACTTAGCTTGGGGGTTAAGTCATGCATTGTAGAGCAAGATGCTTGTAATCAAATCCAGGCTCTACTGGGTAGATGGGTGTGTAACCCTGGGGAAATTTCCCTAATTTATCTGTGGCTCTGTTTTCTCATTCATAAAATGGAAGATGAAAAACTGAACTTACTTGATAGAGTACTGTGAGGATTAAATGAGATAATACATGTGATATGGTTTGAAACTGTCCCCCAAATGTCATGGGTTAGAAACTTAATCCTTAAATTCATATGTTGATTGGAGGTAGGGCCTTTGAGAGGTAATTAGGATTAGATAAAGTCATCAGGGTGGGGCTCCCATGATGGGACTGGCGGCTTTAGAAGAGGAAGAGAGGGCCGGGTTCGGTGGCTCAAGCCTGTAATCCCAGCACTTTGGGAGGCCGAGGTGGGTGGATCACCTGAGGTCAGGAATTCAAGAGCTTGATTAACATGGTGAAACCCTGTCTCTACTAAAAATACAAAAATTAGCTGGGCATAGTGGTGGGCGCCTGTAATCCCAGCTACTCAGGAGGCTGAGGCAGGAGAACTGCTTGAACATGGGAGGCAGAGGTTGCAGTGAGCTGAGATTGCACCATTGTACTCCAGTCTGGGTGACAGAGCGAGTTCCGTCTCAAAAAAAAAACCAAAAAAACAAGAGAGACCTAACTTGACACACAGTCTCTTGCCCTCTCACCATACGATGCCCTTTACAGTGTTACAAAGCAGCAAGAAGGCCCTTGAAACATGCCGGCGCCATGCACTTGAACCCCCCCAGCCTCCAAAACTGTAAGAAATAGTTTCTTATCTTTATAAATTATCCAGTATATGGATTTTGTTATAGCTACAGAAAACAGATGAAGACAACATGCTATGTGGTTAGCCTAGTGCCTGGCATGTGGTAAATACACAATACATGTTAGTGTTCTCAAGGACTAATTAAGGAATGTGTCACTGACACAGCCTGCTATTCAGACTGTGGGTTTGGTTTCTTCCTACCTTCAGGTTTGTTCCCACACACAAATCCTGTGAAGTTAACTATTTAAAATTCTCAACAGAAACTTAATTCTGTACATCAGAATGGAAAGTTTAAAGTCAAAGCCAGGCTTGCTGGCTCACACCTGTAATCCCAGCACTTTGGGAGGCTGAGGCAGATGGACCACCCGAGGTCAGGAGTTTGAGATCAGCCTGGTCAACATGGTGAAACCCCATCTCTACTAAAAATACAAAAATTAGCCAGTTGTGGGGGCGGATGCCTGAAATCCCAGCTACTTGGGAGGCTGAGGTAGGAGAATTGCTTGAACCTGGGAGGCGAAGTTTGCAGTGAGCCGAGATTGCGCCATTGCACTCCAGCCTGAGCAACAAGAGCAAAACAATGTCTCAAAAAAAAAAAAAAAAAGTCGAACAAACTGACAATTAGGACTATGCAGAGAGTGCTGAAGAAGTGTGTGTTAATGTCCTTGAGCTCAAAGACCTTCCATTTTTTGAACATTTAGCTTTGAAAGAAAGAATGGATGCACAGACCTTGAGTCTGAAATAGCAGGGAACATCAGTTCAGCTGGCACTGCCCTGTCGCAAGGGGCTGTGGGGCTGGGGTGTGGGGGGTAGAGTGAAGCATAGCTCAGGAAATGGTTACAATTTTGTGGTAGGAGTGACAAGTTTGTCCTCAAAGCTGAAGGTAAGAATATGCGTTTACAACAGATCTGCTCACTTCAGAATGGCAATGGTGCAACAGAATCTTAAAAACAACAACGATGAACATTTTCCTCAAAATAAAATTCAAAGAACAAATGAAATGGAACTCCAGTGGCGTTCTAGGTCCCAGGAACCCAGGACTTCCTGTCATTCCATTGTTAAACCCTCTGAACTCTTCTGAGGCGGTTGCCATGGGCATGGGTTTTGTTTTCCATAAGACATTAAGATAAGCACCACAAAATTCTCTTTGTTTAAATCTACTTCTGTTCTCATGGTAACGGAGGGTCCATCAGCACCAAAATATATAGAGGCACCAAGGCAGCGTGAAGATGTTACTACGACAACTGGAATTTAGAGGAGACATTTTTAAAGGCGTGTGGGAGGCTTTCACTTCGCTTTCTTCATGAAAGCCTGGGCAGGATGAGTCAGGCATTTTAGAAAACAGGGGTACAGGGGTACCCTGGGGTGTAAGGTCTGGGGGGTTCCACAATCACGGTGCTGGCTGGGACATGGGATGACAAAGAGTGTTGGCTACAGAATTCTGTGAAATCTCTTCAACGAAAGGTTGCTCTCTTGTCAGGAATTATATAGAGATATCTTTGTGTTGAGACGAGGTGGGACTGAGGAGTATTTGCGGAGATGAACTCTAAATTTTAGTCTTCATGGAATTTGTGAATACAAGAAGACCAGGAGAAACAATCTTACTTTAAAAAAGGCCCATTCAGGCCAGGTGCGGTGGCTCACGCCTGTAATCCCAGCACTTTGGGAGGCCGAGGCGGTGGATCACCTGAGGTCAGGAGTTCAAGACCAGCCTGGCCAACATAGTGAAAGCCCGTCTCTACTAAAAATAAAAAAATTAGCCGGGCATGGTGGCATGTGCCTGTAGTCCTAGCTACTCAGGAGGCTGAGGCAGGAGAATCACTTGAACCCGGGAGGTAGAGGTTGCAGTCAGCAGAGATCGCACCACTGCACTCCAGCTTGGGCAACAGAGTGAGACTTTGTCTCAAAAAATAAATAAAAATAAAAAATAAAATAAAATAAAAAAGGTCTATTCTCTGCTGGGCACGGTGGCTCACACCTGTAATCCCAGCACTTTGGGACACCAAGGTGGGTGGATTATAAGGTCAGGAGATCAAGACCATCATGGCCAACATGGCGAAACCCCATCTCTAATAAAAATATAAAAATTAGCCGGGTGTGGTGGCAGGCGCATGTAATTCCAGCTACTCGGGAGGCTGAGGCAGGAGAATCACTTGAACCTGGGAGGTGGAGGTTGCAGTAAGCCGATATCGCGCCACTGCACTCCAGCCTGGGTGACAGAGCAAGACGCCATCTCAGAAAAAAAAAAAAAAAGTCCATTTTCAAAGTAAATGAATAGTCCGTTCTCTAGTTTGTAATGTACAGGTACTACTAGGAACTTGAAAAGGATGTGACATTTCCATTTTCCTTTGAGGTTGTGAATTTATTTCTCATCCTGGGCCTAACAGAACTAAAAACGTTGTCTTTGTTGTGTTTTTACTGTATATCCCTAATTTCAGTATTAGGGCTACAGCAGGTCTGTGGACCAGCCGAGGGATGCCAGCCTTCAGCATGTGGCACTGGAAAAAACCTCATACTCTGGGGTAAGCTCTGTGTCGTAGGCCCTCAGAGCCCGCTTCCAGTCCTTCGTGATGACTGCCTAGCCCAGCCAGCCCTCCCAGTTAATGGTGTTCATTTTCACCTGCTTGGGGTGATTTGACATTGCCCCAGTATCTGCCTGTTCTTCCCTGAAATGTCTCCTTAAGACAGTCACTTCTGGCCGGGCACAGTGGCTCACCCCTGAAATCCCAGTACTTTGGGAGGCTGAGGCAGGTGGATCAGTTGAGGCCAGGAGTTCAAGACCAGTCTGGCTAACATGGCGAAACCCCATCTCTACTAAAAATACAAAAAAAAAAAAAAAAAATTAAGGGCCAGACATGGTGGCTCTTGCCTGTAATCCCAGCACTTTGGGAGGCCAAGGTGGGCAGATCACTTGAAGCCAGGAGTTCAAGACCAGCCTGGCTAGCATGGCAAAATCTCATCTCTACTAAAAATACAAAAATTAGCCTGGCATGGTGGCGCATATCTGTAGACCCAGCTACTTGGGAGGCTAAGGCATGAGAATCGCTTAAACTCAGGAGGCAGAGGTTGCAGTGAGCCGAGATGGCGCCATTGCACTCCAACCTGGGTGACAGAGCAAGACCCTGTCTCAAAAAAGCAAAAAAAGAAACAAAAATTAGCTGGGCCTGGTGGCGTGCACCTGTAGCCCCAGCTACTCAGGAGGCTGAAACTCAAGAATCCTTGAATCAGGGAGGTGAAGGTTGAAGTGAGCCGAGATTGCACCACTGCACTCCAGCCTGGGCAACAGAGCAAGACTGTGTCTCAAAAAAAAAAAAAAAAAAAGTCACTTCTCTTGGCCTCACGATGTATCCACAGTTAATTGAATGTGGCCCAGGCACAGGTCATATGAAGGTCTCCGGTAGAGTCAGGACCTTCCTAGTCAGCTCCAGAGGGATCTCAGGCAGGAGTTATGCAGCTCAGAGCAAGAAGCCTGGGTAGAGAAGCTTCTGTGCACAGATTTCTTTAATTCTCCAAACAACCCTAGGGGAGAAGTAACCTGTCCAAGGTCACAGAGGAGTCCAAGGTCACTGACAAGTGAAATTGAAGCCTGGGAGAGGGTGACAGTGTAAGTTTCCACCAGCTGACGTCAGAGTTGAGGGAACCTGGAGCATCTTGCTGTGACTTTGCCATTTTGGCTCTTGGCCCCTACATCATTGGGTGGGGCTTACAGAGAAGTTGCAGATCCTGCAGAGATTCACGGATGCTTTGCCACATTCTGGCAGATATTATTCATGTGTTTTATCTCTGTATTTTGTGATGCTTTGACAACATGGGGGCCTTGTGAACCTGGAGAGAGACTGCTCTTATACCAGGGCTAGTTAATGCCTAGAAATAGCAGACAACTCACCTAGAAGCCTGCCTTTCATATGCAAACCAGCCACCTCTTCACCCTGCCAGGCTCGAGTGGCAGTGCCACAGGCTCAGCTGCTTGGGCTCAAGCCACCTTCCCACCTCAGCCTCCTGAGTAGCTGGGACTAGAGGTGTGCACCATCATGCTTGGCTAATTTTTAAAATTTTTAGTAGAGATAAAGTCTTGCTATGTTACCCAGGCTGGTCTCAAATTCCTGGGCTCAAGCGATGCTCCTGCCTTGGCCTCCCAAAGTGTTGGGATTCCAGGTGTGAGCCACTGAGCCTGGCCCAGACTAGCTCCTTCTGAGTCTACACTCGATCTGTGTCCTTTGATCAGGACTGGCTCCTGCAGTCCAGGACACTATCCTCTGGTCTGAATCATCCCAAGGCCAGGTAGCAGACAACTAGAGACCACCCCTGGAGCCCACCAAAATTATTCAAACTATCTCATCCAGAGCCCGCTCAGCTTGCATACCCTGCCTTGTGCATGATTTCCCACAAAACTCTGGCCCACGTTTCCGCCCCATAAACCCTTCAGCCCATAAAGGCTCCGGCCCATGTTCCCCTCTTACCGCCTCTGCCTCCTGACCAACCCTGGTGCTGCCCTGTGTGAGCCTGTGTGGTGTGGTGTGCCCCTTCCTCATGGGAACTGTGAGTAACAAACTACTTTTTCAAAGACTCTCATCCCCTGCGCTGTTGCTCTCTTTGTTTGAAAAACAAAGCCCCAGGTTCATTTTAAGCCATAGGAAAGAAGGATGAGGAGGGCCAGAGTGGGCCACTCTCATTGAAGCTGTCCCCTCTCCCATTTACAGGGGGCATCCTGCGCATCACCCGCCTGCCTCTTACATTAGGGTGAGTGGCCCTTTCTCCCCCCTTCTCTAGCTCCTGCCTCTTCTTTTCTTTTTTTTTTTTTGAGACGGAGTCTGGCTCTGTCACCTAGACTGGAGTGCAGTGGCGTGATCTCGGCTCACTGCAAGCTCTGCCTCCCCAGTTCACGCCATTCTCCTGCCTCAGCCTCCTGAGTAGCTGGGACTACAGGCACCCACCACCACGCCCGGCTAAATTTTACATTTTTAGTAGAGACGGGGTTTCACCATGTTAGCCAGGATGGTCTCGATCTCCTGATCTTGTGATCCGCCCGCCTCAGCCTCCCAAAGTGCTGGGATTTCAGGCGTGAGCCACCATGCCCGGCCAAGCTCCTGCCTCTTCTACCCTTTCCCCTAAAGCCCAAAGGCTAAGCCTGGGTTCACAGAGGCCAGACCTGGGATGAGATCAAGGATGTGACCTATTTAGTTTCCTCCATTTCCCTTCCTCTCACATCAGTGCCTGCTCGAAACCACCAGAGCTCTGGGGAGAATGCATGTGCCTCCAGAACTTTTTCCAGTCACAAGGTGTGAAAACTCCATGTGAAGTTGTATCTTCTCACATTGTGGATCTGGCAGCCTCAGTGGGGTGGCTTGGCTGGGGACAAGGCCCAGGAGCATGACAGGGGCGTGCCGTTACCCACATCTTCCCAGCTCCCCGGGCCCTCCTGGGATGAGCAGGCCATCTTTCAGCTTAGGGCCACATGCTGTCACCAGGTCCCTGTCCTTTCTCTCACTTATACAATTAATTTATGCAACTTGAATCATCAGCTCTGTTTTCAGCATTAATGGGCTTGCTATTCTTTTTTTTTCAGATGGAGTTTCGCTCTTGTCACCCAGGCTGGAGTGCAATGGCACAATCTTGGCTGCAACCTCTGCCTCTCAAGTTCAAGCAATTCTCATGCCTCAGCCTCTGGAGTAGCTGGGATTACAGGCGTCCGCCACCACGCCCAGCTAATTTCTGTATTTTTAGTAGAGACGGGGTTTCACCACGTTGGCCAGGCTGGTCTGGAACTTCTGACCTCAAGTGATCCGCCTGCCTCAGCCTCCCAAAGTGCTGGGATTACAGGCGTGAGCCACCATGCCTGGCCTGGTCTTGCTCTTCTTAGCAGACTATTTATAGTTTGGAATGGTAGTAAGAGTAACAATATGATGACCCAGGACAATGACAACACTGATCAAATTGACAGAGCATGTGACATGGGCTGGTTCTTTCATCACAGAGTAGCCGCGCAGGTGAATTTGGTTGCAGCAGGAGAGGCAGCAATGAAGAAGAAAAGCTGGATGGAAGGGAAGACTGGAGAAAGGGCTGTGGCCTGGCTGTGATGGCTTGGAGGGCCAGGTGAAGGGCTCAACCCTGATTCTGTGGGATGCAGTCCCTCCCAAAGGTCTGAGAAGGGCGTGGCTAGGTGTGTGTGTGAGAGAGGACCTTCATGATGGAGGCCATATGTATGGGGACAGGAAGAAATGGGGAAATCACTGCCAGAGCCCAAGTGAAGATGAGCACGCAAACGGGCCTGGGGAACAAACAGCACAGGGGCCCCAGAGACGTTGTAGAGGCGATGGAATGGGTCCTTGTCATCCATGAGGAGCGCTTTTGCAGACCTTCAGGAATCCCCGGCTTTCAGAGCATCACCCACTGGGCTGCAGGTGCTGCAGGAGGTCGGAGCTCCCTTGCTAAACGATTCATTTCCCTCTCAGCAACCTGGATGCCTAAAGCACAAGTTCCTGCCAGGCCTCTGCAGTACTCCAAATGCCTGAGGGCAAAGACTTTCAAGTTACTCACAGTCACAAGTTTGGGTTGGGACACAAACAGGAAGGTGGTGTCAAATATGAGTTCTGATTCTGAGCCCAGGTAACTAGGAAGATGGCGCCCAAGACAGAGAGACAAAGGAGGAGGAGTGTTAATGAACAAAAGTGACGAATTCTCTTAGGACCTGTTGACCTTGAGGGTCCCAAGGAGCACCTAAGTGACAATATTTGCAAGAGCTGCATTAAGCTCCTCGTCTGCACAAGGCTGACAGGTCATTTACGGCCATATGTCACATTCTGCATGGGAGAGTTGGCAGAGCTCCCCCAGATGAAGTTAGAATTACTTTCTGAGATGAAAATTTAGACTCAAAATGTGAGAGAAGACATTGGCTAGACAGAGAAAACAAATAACAAAAGGCATTTGTAGCAAGAGTGACTGAAAGGTTGGGACCACCCCACAAAGCAGTTGGGGTGACTGGACAAGAACTGTGGGGACATGTAGGACGAACCCTGCCTCAGGAGAGGGGAAGCATGAGGCTCTTCCCTTTTAATTTTTAATTTTTTAAAATTTCGAGACAGTCTTGCTGTGTCACCCAGGCTGGAGTGCGGTGGTGTGATCTCGGCTCATTGCAACCTCCACCTCCTGGGTTCAAGCAATTCTCCTGCCTCAGCCTCCCAAGTAGCTGGGACTACCAGGCACGCACCACCATGCCCGGCTAATTTTTTTTTTGTATTTTTAGTAGAGACGGGGTTTTGCCATGTGGTCCAGGCTCATCTCAAACTCCTGAGCTCAGACAATCTGCCTGCCTCAGCTTCCCAAAGTGCTGGGATTACAGGCGTGAGCCACCGTGCCCAGCCCAGGCACCTCACTTCTCTAGCTGCATCTCTCTGCTCCTTCTGACACCTGACGGCTGGCTAGGTGTGAAAAGCTTCCTGACCACCTCCCCCAACCTACCCTGACCCTCCGAGGCCCATATTTTCTGCTTTCCAGAAAAGTCGGTTTTTTATCTGACAAATTCCTTCCCAAACTCTTAATTCTCTTCCAACCTCTCTCAGCCTGGACTTTGTGCCCTCTATTTTGGTTTTGCTCTCACAACCCCGTGCCAATTATTCATAGTTATTAATTTTTGTTTAGGCTGTTTCTTTTCTTTTTTTTTTTTTTTTTTTGAGGTGGGGGTCTTACTCTGTCACCCAGGCTGGAGTGCAGTGGCACAGTCTTGGCTCACTGCAGTCTCAGCCCCCTGGGTTCAAGCCACCCTTCCATCTCAGCCTCCTGAGTAGCTGGGATTACAGGCACACACCACGCCTGGCTAATAGGCTTTTTCACTTAAAAGTATTTTTACTTTTGGCCGGGCAAGGTGGCTCACGCCTGTAATCCCAGCACGTTGGGAGGCTGAGGCTGGTGGATCATGAGGTCAGGAGATCGAGACCATCCTGGCTAACACAGAGAAATCCCATCTCTACTAAAAATAGAAAAAATTAGCTGGGTGTGGTGACAGGCGCCTGCAGTCCCAGCTACTCGAGAGGCTGAGGCAGGAGAATGGCATGAATCCAGGAGGCAAAGCTTGCCGTGAGCCAAGATCACGCCACTGCACTCCAGCCTGGGCGACAGAGTGAGACTCCATCTCAAAAAAAAAGAAAGTATTTTTACTTTCATTTTCATTTGATCCCACAAAAACTTTGTGAGGTTGGCACATTACTAGGAGTAGTTCCTTTTTATAAGTAAGGAAACAAAGCCCAGAGGTTGAGAAACTTGCCCAAGGCCATACAAAGAACCTAGATCTGATCCTTTTTTCAGGGTCCTTACACCCCAATATCCATGAGTAAAATTAATAGCATTTTGCCTACTTTAAAATATGTTTTTACTTTTTCCTTTGCCACACCTGGAATACCTGCCCACCCACCCAACCCTCTAACCCACCTACTGCTCACTCCAACCTCCCAACTTGATGAGTTTCTATTTCTCCTTCAAAGCTCAGCTGAAATATCACCTGCTCGATAAGGACTTCCCTCCTTACCCAGGGAAGGACAATCAGATCCTCACTCAAAGTCCAGGGCAGGTGCATCTGCTCTGTGTGTGCCTAGGACGGGAGTCCACACCCAGCTGCCGGGAGGCTGGGAAGGCAACGTCTGGACCTTCTAGCTTCTGCAGTGGAAGGCAGTCTCTGCCTGTCCTTAGACTCATGAGGCGAGGAATGCCCAGGACCCAGAGATGGGGTGTTCAGGAGCTGGGCAATGAAAAGAATGACAGATGCCCACCAGAGCCCACATCTCTGGCTGCTTGACAATGTAAACAATTCTCCCCATTTTCATACTTCAAAAATGAAAATGTTGTCGCTGATACAAAGATACAATCCTTTGTATAATCAGAAGTGGGCTGAGCACAGTGGCTCACACCTGTAATTCCAGCACTTTGGGAGGCTGAGGTAAGCGAATCACCTGAGGTCAGGAGTTCGAGACCGGCCTGGCCAACATGTGAAACCCCATCTCTACTAAAAACACAAAAATTAGCCAGGCATGGTGGCGCATGCCTGTAATTCCAGCTACTCAGGAGGCTGAGGCAGGGGAATCACTGGAACCTGGGAGGCAAAGGCTGCAGTGAGCCGAGATCTCACCATTGCACTCCAGCCTGGGTGACAGAGCGAGACTCCAGCTCAAAAAAAATGTATGCATTACCTGCAAAGGGAAGTAACCTGGAGTCTCATTGGTGCCACATCCACTTCTGGTCCAGGATTTCTATTCCCATCCCAAAGCCTCTTTTAAAACAAATATTTTGTAATATCCCCTTTACTACTCTGAATGAAATTCAGAGGTAAAACATCCTAACTACATACATAAATTTTAAGATCTATTTATCCATCTCTCTATCTCTATTCCTAACTGTATAATAAAGGGGAAATTAATAATTTGTAAAAAATAAAGATAAAATGTGTTTAAATAAGTAAATTCTCAAGCATGACAATTCTAGATGCCGTAATAAAGGAGTCAGTCACCCCACCACTGGATAGCTGGTTTCCCTACTCAACAAATGTGTCAAAACAGTGTACGTAAATGTGAAATTATGTTGCCAATAAGAACCATAGAGTTCCACTTAGTGTTATGCCTCTTTCTTAGTGGTGGTGCTGCAGAGGACAGCTGCCTCTAAGCTATTAAAGGATGCTAGAGTGTATATACAATGGAACATCATTCAGCCCTAAAAAAAGAATGAAATCCTGTCATTTGTGACAACATGGATGAATCCTGGAGGACAGCACGCAAAGTGAAATAAACCAGGCACAGAAAGACCAATACTGCATGATTTCACTTATATGTTTCAATTTGACAAGAGGAATAAGTTTTTGAGATCTGTTGCACAGCAGACTGACTATTGCCAATAACAATGTATCATATATTTCAAAACAGCTAGGAGAGGCCAGGCATGGTGGCTCATGCCTGTAATCCCAACACTTTGGGAGGCCAAGATGGGTGGATCGTGAGGCCAGGAGTTCAAGACCAGCCTGGCCAAGATGGTGAAACCCTGACTCTACTAAAAATACAAAAATTAGCCAGGCGTGGTGGTGGGTGCCTGTAATCCCAGCTACTCAGGAGGCTAAGGTAGGAGAATTGCTTGAACCCAGGAGGTGGAGGTTGCAGTGAGCTGAGATTGCGCCACTGCACTCCAGCCTGGGCAACAGAGCCAGACTCCATCTCAAAAAAAAAAAAAAAAAATAGGTGAGTACATTTCAAATGTCTTACCACAAAAAAGGAAAAGTAAGTGAGGCAGCAGATATGATTAGCTTGATTTAATCATTGCACATTTATGCACATATCGAAACGTAATATTGTATCTCATAAATGTATGTAATTATGATTTTCAATTTAAAATAATATTAAGAAATAAAAGAGATGCAGGCTCTGAATCCTAAGACTTACTTGAATTCAAATCAACACTTTAATAAGATCCCCAGGTTATATGTATGTAAATTAAAGACCTAACAGTACTTGGCACTCCAGGGGGCCATAGTAAGAAACAGGATAAGCAAATTGCACAGAATAAATCTTGACTATTCCCATCTTAAGGTTCCGTTTACTGGGACCACACTAAACCAATAAAGTATCAGTAACATCCTTTTCTGGTTATATCCTGAAGGTCTAACCAGAAAAACAGAAACCACTTAAGGTACTTTCAATAGAGAGAATTTAATGCAGGGACTTGATTACTCACATGAGGGAAGAGTTGGGAAGCCAAACAATCCAGAGATTAGCAGTAACAGGAAGCCACTACTGTCCCTAGGTGGAGGAACAAAGGCAGGAAGTGGGGTTACTGGAACCCAAGGTTACCTAGTGGAAGCTGATGCCATGGAGGAAACTCATTTGCTGCCAGAGACACCACCTGAGGCAGCAAATGAGTTTTCTTCCAGTCTCCCAACAGTGTCTCTCATTGGTTAAACCCAGCCAGAATTCAGCTGACTCAAGAGGCAGGGAAACTGCTCCAGGGATCAGCCCTTCTGTATGTCAGAGTAGGGCAGGAGAAGAGCAAGAAAGGCATCTGAAGAAAAACAGGCAGGTAAGCCAAGAGCTGATTCTCAAAAGGAGAATAATTACTTGTTGAAAGAGGTGTACTTTTCTCCAGAATCCTAGAGCTCACCTCTATGATTGCCACAGACTCCATAAAGTATTGCAATCAATCTCAAACACTTCAGGAAGTGTTGGATCCACTAGGTCAATGGACCAAGTGACAGAGCTGCTTTCTCTGCAGCCTGGACCAGCTAGAGAGCTTCTCTTGCTCTGGGCCCCACTCAACACTGGAAACTTTTGGGTCACTCAGTGAATGATTGGAGTAGCACACCCAAATCTGTTAAATATTTCCTTCAAAATTCAAAAAGCTTAACAAGCATTCTACTTCTTTCTCAGTGAAAGGTAATGCAAGGGAATGCAACTTGTTTTTTGCTTTAGGGGAATTATCTCAATAGCTTCAGACTACAGGCCCCTGTGCCCCCAAAATTTACTGAGGTATTAGTCCACTGTGTTTTTGTGGAATATATCTCTACTCTCTGCCATGCATGTGTCTTCCAAAACAGCTAGGAAAGTTGCTACTTCCTTTTCTTTAGGCCTGATCAGCATTGTGTCATGAATGAAGTACAAAAGCATATTTCTTGTGAGATAGTGAGACAAATAAGGTTCCTAAGAAGGACATTGCAGTACAGAACCAGAAGTTGACATAACCCTGAACTGGATTGTGAAGGTGTACTGCTTTCCTTACCATGTAAAAGAAAACAATTCTCAGTATTCTCTGCTTATCTGATTAGAAAGAGAGAAAAAAGACTAAATAGATAGTTGCAAAACAGAGGCCAGAGGTGGTGTTTATTTGATTCACAAAAGAGACTAAATCCTGAATAGCAGCTGTAAATGAAATCACCACTTTGTTAGGCTTATGGCAATCCACTTTTCTTCTATAAGGCACATCTTTTGGTTTTTTGCTCTGACCGAACTGGAATATAAGGTAGACTTAAGGAAAAAACTCTGTAACCTTACCACTTGTGTAAGTTAGGATGATTTTAGCTTGAAGTAACAGAAGACCCAATTAAAAGTAGTTGAATCAATAAGGAGTTCGTCTTATCACAAACAAGAAATCCAAGGTAGGAAAAGTGTAGGTTTGGTTAATTCAGAATATAATGATATCAAGAAAGATCCAAGGAATGGTTTCTCAACCTTATTTAGCACAGGCCGCCTCTGAGTCTTGGTTTTAGGCCACCAGTGAGCAAGCAATGATCAGCACTTGCAGGTGCTGTACTTGGCATACTGAAGATAGGATCTCTGGTAAGCACTGTAGGAATTTTATTTTATTTTATTTTTTTGAGATGGAGTTTCAGTCTTGTCACCCAGGCTGGAGTACAATGGCATGATCTGGGCTCACTGCAACCTCTGCCTCCCAGGTTCAAGCGATTCTTCTGCCTCAGCCTCCTGAGTAGCTGGGATTACAGGCACCTGCCACCACGCCCAGCTAATTTTTGTATTTTTAGTAGAGACAGGGTTTTGCCACGTTGGCCAGGTTGGTTTCGAACTCCTGACCTCAAATGATCCACCCACCTTGGCCTCCCAAAGTGCTGGGATTACAGGTGTGAGCCACTGGCCTAGCTGTATTTTCCTAATGTTTAGTCATGTTGAGCATCTTTTCATGTGCTTATTGGCCATCTGTATTATCTTCTCTGAAACATGTCTGCTCAAGTCCTTTACCCACAAGGGTTGCTTGTTTTTTTGTTGTTGAGTTTTAGAAGTCCTCTATATTTTCTGAATATTAATCCCTTATCGGATAAATGATTTGCAAATAGCTTCTCCCATTCTGTGGGTTGCCCTTTTACTCTGTGGATACTTCCCTTTAATGCACAATTTTTAAAAATTTCATGAAGTCCAATGTGCCTATTTTTTGTTATTGTTGCCTGTGCCTTCATCCAGGAAATCACTGCCAAATACAATGTGCATCCTATGTTTTCTTCTAAGAGTTTTATAGTTTTAGGTCTCACAATTAGGTCTTTGATCCCTTTTGAGTCCATTTTAATACATGGTGTTAGGCAAGGTTCCAACTTCATTTTTTTGCATGTGGATATCTAGTTATCCCAGCACTATTTATTGAAGATTGTCCTTTCCCCACTGAATGGTCTTGGTACCCTTGTCAAAAATCACTGGACTATGTATGTGGGGGCTTATTTTTGGGGCTCTTAATTCTATTCCCTTGGTCTCTATGTCTGTCTTTATGCTAGTACCACACTGTTTTGTTTACTGCAGCTTGGTAGTAAGTTTTGATGGCATCTTCTCAATAAGGGCTCTAATCCCATTCATAAGGGTTCCTCCCTTATGACTTACCTCCCAAAGGCTTCACCACCAAATACCATCACATAGGGATTCGAGCTTTAACATATGAATTTGGGAAGAATGCAGCCATTCAGTCCATAAAACCAAAAACTCCCTCAAAGAGATCATTCCTGGGTCTTCGAGGAAGCAGGAATAGCTTCATTAGGGAGACAGTGGCTGCACTGATGTCAAAGGAAGGCTTGCAGGGCGTGGTGTTGAGAGGGGAATCCTCCAAATGAAAGCGGGATGAGTGAAGGAATAATGGAATAATTTCCAAAGTTCCTCCAAAGTGCTGGTAAAATGGGCTTCAGGGTGCTCTGTCTCCCAGGCTGTTATTTGACTGTTACATCAAGAAAGGGCAGGGGTGACCCCCTTTCCCCAATGCCACAGCTACTGTGAGCCCAACCTCGGCATCATGTCATGGAGCATCACAGCCAGTCTCTGGAAACCACACAAGACCCTCCAGCCAGCAGTCTGCCTCCACTGTGTCATGGTGCTTGCCTTCCCTTGCATCCCCCAATAATGCTGGCTGGGCCCTGCTGCTGCCCTCTGGGCCCAGTAGCTCGACTATAGAATGCAGAAACTATTAGAGCCCCAGCAATCCCCAAATTCCCCTGAAAGCTCATCATGGACACTTCAAGATGGGGAGCCTCTTGGCAGGGGGCCTGGTGTTCTCACCTTCACAGCCTGATACTGTTCTCTTTTGGGGTGCTCCTCCTTACCAGGAGAACTTTGTTCCCTTGGCATTTTTCTCCCCTGTCTTCTCTTGCAATCTAATCAGAAAAGCAAAATGGAGACAAATGGTGTTTTCTCCTCACCTGCAATTAAGAAAATTGCAATTAGGAAATTTTCCTTTGCTGGTTAACAATATTGGGCCGTCACGTCCCCCGGTGTGGGGAGCAACGACCTGCAGTTGAAATCGGCCTCAGCTGCCTGTGTTTTACAACCTGCCATGAACCTTTGGCAGATCAACTTAATTTTTTCCTAATTATACAAATAATAAGGCACATTTAGAAAGTATAGAAAAGTAAAAGCAGAAAAAAAACCCACCTATAATCCTGCCACCCAGAGGCAATCCCTATTAACATTTTGATATATTTCCTTCCTGGATTTTAAATGCATTTTTCTGTAGCTGAGCTCATACTACACACATCAATTCATGCTCTAATTTTTTTCACCTGTTACAGTATTTGCCCCTATCATTAAAATTGGTTGAAAACATTAATTGTTTTCCATATTTGTTTTTTATTATAAAAGTAATACGTACTTACTATTTAAAAAATTCAGAAATATGTAAAGAAAAAGGTAAAATTTTTCACTTTAATTCTTTTTCCCCTCATGCCTCAGGGGGAACCACTTTTAACAGTTCTTTTAACAGTTTAGTTTTTATCCTTGCAGACCTTTTTTTTTTTTTTTTGAGATGAAATGTCGCTCCGTTGCTCAGGCTAGAGTGCAGTGGCCGGATCTCAGCTCACTGCAACCTCCGCCTCCCAGGTTCAAGCAATTCTCCTGCCTCAGCCTCCTGAGTAGCTGGTATTACAGGTGTGCACCGCAATGCCAGGCTAATTTTTATATTTTTAGTAGAGACGGGGTTTCGTCATGGCGGCCAGGCTGGTCTCAAACTCCTGACCTCAATTGATCCCCCCGCCTAGGCCTCCCAAAGTGTTGGGATTACAGGCATGAGCCACCGTGCCTGGCCGCAGACCTTTCTCTATACTCATACAAAACAGCTTTTAAAAATGGTTCTGGCCAGGCACGGTGACTCACACCTGTAATCCCAGCACTTTGGGAGGCCGAGGTGGGTGGATCACCTGAAGTCAGGAATTCGAGAACAGGCTGGCCAACCTGGCGAAACCTGGTCTCTACTAAAAATACAAAAATTAGCCGGGTGTGGCAGCTGGCGCCTGTAATCCCAGCTACTCAGGAGACTGAGGCAGGAGAATCACTTGAACCCGGGAGGCAGAGGTTGCAGTGAGCCGAGATGTCGAGATCACACCACTGCACTCTAGCCTTGGCGACAGAGTGAGACTCTGTCTCAAAAAAAAAAAAAGGTTCTACAACTAGCTTTTCCGTATATCTTGGAGCTATTTTCTTCTCAGCACATAGGGATCCACTGCACTTTAAGAAAGCTGCCAAGGCCAGGTGCAGGGCTCACACCTGTAATCCTAGCACTTTGGGAGGCTAAGGCAGGCGGATCACTTGAGGTCAGGAGTTTGAGACTAGCCTGGGCAACAGGATGAGTCCCTGTCTCTACAAAAAAAAAAAAAAAAATCCAAAACTTAGCTTGGTGTGGGCACCTGTAATCCCAGCTACTCGGGATGTTGAAGTGGGCGGATCGCTTCAGCTGCAGTGAACCGAGATCGGGCCACTGGGCTCCAGCCTGTGTGACAGAGTGAGACCCTATCTCAAAAAAAAAAAAAAAAAAAAAGAGAAAGAGCTGCCAAATATTGCATCTATAGATTCATTTCTCTTGGATGGTGCCTGTATTAGTTAGGGTTCTCCACAGAAGGAGAACTGATAGGAGCTACAGATATAGATAAAACAGGAGATGTGTGATGGGAATGGCTCACTTGATTATGGAGGCCAAGGCGTCCCACCATCTGCTGTCTGCAGCTGGAGACCAGGAAAGCAGGTGGAGACCCAGGAAAGCAGGTGGCATAGCTCAGTCTCAGTGTGGGAGCCTGAAAACCAGGGGAACTAATGGTGAAACTCCCAGTCCAAGGCCAAAACCCTGAGCAAGAGGTGGAAGAGGCCCCATTGGTGTAAGTCCCAGAGTCTGATGGCCCAAGAACCAGGTGTTCTGATGTCCAAGGGCAGGGGAAGATGGATGTCCCAGCGCCAGAAGCCAGAATGAGTTCAGCCTCCCTCCACCTTTTTGTTTCCTCTGGGCCCTCAGTGGATTGGATGATGCCCATCCACACAGGTAACGGTGGATCTTCTTTAGTTAGGCCATTGAATCAAATGCTCATCTCTTGTGGAAACGCCCTTAAAGACACACTCAGAAGTCATGTTTAACCAGCTAGCTGGACATCCCTTAGCCCAGTCAAATTAACACATGAAATTAACCATCACAGTGTCCTAGAAGTGAACTTGTGTGATAATTGGTATGTGCATTTTATTTATTTTTTGAGACAGGGTCTCACTCTGTTGCCCAGGCTGGAGTGCAGTGGCTTAATCTCAGCTTACTGCAGCCTCAACTTCCTAGGCTCAAGTGATCCTCCCACCTCAGCCTCCCAAGTAGCTGAGACTACAGGTGTGCACCACCACACTTGACTAATTTTATTTTTTATAAAGATAGAGATGATGTCTCACTATGTTGTCCAGGGTGGTCACAAACTCCTGGGCTCAAGTGATCCTTCCACCTCAGACTCCAAAAGTGCTGAGATTACAGGCATGAGCCACCGTGCCTAGCCTTGTATGTGCATTTTTAATTGTGTCAAATTGCCTTCCTTTTAAATTTCTAACCATCATAGCTCCACCGATAGTGTTCATGGCTATGAAAACCTCCTGTGGCTGTGTGGTAGTGTGCGGCTTGGTAACCGAGTGGTTAACACTTGGGTGTAGGACCCAAATAATCTTGGGTTCAAATCCCATCTCTGCCACTAGCTAGCTATGAGGTCTTTACTGAGTGACTTAATGTGTCTATGCCCTGGTTTTCGTATCAATAAAATGAAAATGATAATGACAATAGTTATATTCTTTGGGGTTATTTTGAACGTTAAAAAAATGAAATAATGCATATAAAACACATAGACTGGCCAGGTGTGGTGGCTCATGCCTGTAATCCCAGCAGTTTGGAAGGCCAAGGCAAGCAAATTGCTTGAGCCCAGGAGTTCAAGACCAGCCTGGGCAACATGGTGAAACCCCATCTCTACAAAACAATACAAAAATTAGCCGGGTGTGGTGACACTTGCCTGTAGTCCCAGCTACTTGGGAGGCTGAGGTGGGAGGATTGCTTGAGATCAGGAGGTGGTGGCTGCAGTGAGCTGTGATTGTGCCACTGCATTCCAGCCTGGGTGACAGAATAAGACACTGTCTCAAAAAAAAAAAAAATTAAAAAACAAAACACTGCCGGGTGCAGTGGCTCACACCTGTAATCCCAGCACTTTGGGAGGCCGAGGTGGGTGGATCATGAGGTCAGGAGATCGAGACCATCCTGGCTAACATGGTGAAACCCGTCTCTACTAAAAATAAAAAATATCAGCAGGGTGTGGTGGCACACGCCTGTAGTCCCAGCTACTCGAGAGGGCAAGACAGGAGAATCGCTTGAACCCAAGAGGCAGAGGTTGCAGTGAGCCAAGATCGCGCCACTGCACTCCAGCTTGGGTGACAGAGCGAGACTCGGTCTCAAAGAAAAAAAAACAACTTAGCCTAGTAGTTAGCCTGTACCTAGTACAGAGTAAGTGTACAATAAATGATAATGCATTAATACTGTAATCTACTTCATCATTCTGCTATTGTTGGACTTTTATTTTATTTTATTTTATTTTTTTGAGATGGAGTCTCACTCTGTCACCCAGGCTGGAATGCAGTAGCATGATCTCAGCTTGCTGCAACCTCCACCTCCCCGGCTCAAGTGATCCTCCCACCTCATCCTCCTGAGTGGTTGGGCCCAGAGATGCGTACCCCCACACCCGGCTAATTTTTGTATTTTTGGTAGAGATGGGGTTTCACTATGTTGCCCAGGCTGGTCTTGAACTCCTGAGCTCAAGTGATCCACCTGCTTCAGCCTCCCAAAATGCTGGGATTATAGGCGTGAACCATCATGCCTGCCACTATTGCTGGACATTTTAATGGCAGAAATTCTTTTAACAGGCTTTCTTCAAAGGACTTTATCAGTTTATCCCTTTAAACATTTTAAGCATGCATTTTAAATAACTGAACAGTTTTTAAGGTTTGAATATTTAATATTTAAACAACTCAACAGTAAATAACACTCATGACCTCTGTCATCTCAATACAACACTTTTCATAACTACACTCCTTCCACTGTACATCCACACACAGAAACAGTTAGGAGATTTTTTTGAGACAGGGTCTTGCTATGTTGCCCAGGCTGACCTCTAACTCCTGGACTCAAAGGATCCCCCAGCCTCAGACTCCAGAGTAGCTGGGACTACAGACATGCACCACTGTGCCCAGCTCACACATAGACATAGTTTTTATAGCAATGTATTCCACTTACCCTTGTATACCGGTTGCTTCAGGCACAATTATGTAGGTATTTTTGGGCAAAGATGAAGAATTACATCACAAAATTACATCACAGAGCAGGCCCAAATCCACACAGAATTTGAAAAAACAATATTAATCTGAACAGATCGCATATTTTTTTTTGTTTTTTTGGTTTTTTGTTTGTTCGTTTGTTTTTTTGAGACAGTCTTGCTCTGTCACCCAGGCTGGAGTGCAATAGTGTGATCTCCGCTCCCTGCAACCTCTACCTCCCGGGTTCAAGCAATTCTCCCACCTCAGCCTTCCAAGTAGCCGGGATTACAGGCACACGCCACCACACCCGGCTAATTTTTGTATTTTTAGTAGAGACAGGGTTTCGCCATATTGCCCAGGCTGGTCTCGAATTGGCCTCAAGTGATTTGCCTGCCTTGGCCTCCCAAAGTGCTGGGATTACAGGCATGAGCCACCACGCCTGGCCTGAACAGATTTCATATCGTGTATTTGCATGTCCAGAAAGTGATCCCATAGCCTGGGACCTGATGTTGACATCTGTCCCCTTCAGATCTCCCTGATGATTTTCCAAATGGACAGTCTCCTGGGCTCCACAAGACTTCCTGATCCCAGAATAGCTGAAAAAATGCCAGCAACTCTTGAGTTAGGTGAAGGAGGGGCACACGCAGGTGGCTTCCCATGTTGCAGAGGCTGTTTATGGAGTGTGCAGGATTCAGCCCAGAAGTGTGAAGTTGGAAACAGAAAGTCAGTCTTGGCCTTAGGCTTGCCCGTAACGAGGACTAAATGGGTTGCCAAAGTCATACATATAAACAATAATCGAGTTTACAAGCACTCGGGTAGCACAGCCACTGCTTTCTGGACGCGCCTTGCCTCAGGCATATGGATTATAGGAAACCCGACACAAATGTTGGTAGCTGAGCAAGGACTTCGGGAGTTTACGGGACAATAGAGAGAAAATCCAGTAGAGTGGAAGCATTCAATAAGGAGCCAGAAAAGGGCCCTACTTAAACACAATCTCAAAAAAGCAAAGGGCCCTGCCTCTCCTAGAAGTCACTCGGTTAAGACTGACACCTCCTGGCCTGCTGCTGCTCTGTGGCTGGTCCAGGCTTCCCAGGGATACCCACAAATTCTGCAGCGCACAGAGCAGGTTGCTGGGAGCTCCTTAGTGGAACAACCAAGAGTTCCCTTGCATATATATATATATATATATATATATATATATATTTTTTTTTTTTTTTTTTTTTTTTTTTTTTTTTTTCAGATGGAGTCTCGCTCTGTCACCTAGGCTGGAGGGCAGTGGCGGGATCTCAACTCACTGCACCTCTGCCTCCCAGGTTCAACCAATTCTCCTGCCTCAGCCTCCCGAGTGGCTGAGATTACAGGCGTATGCCACGACCCCCGGCTAATTTTTATATTTTTGGTAGAGATGGGGTTTCACCATGTTGGCCAGGCTGGTCTCAAACTCCTGACCTCAATTGATCCGCCCACCTCGACCTCCCAAAGTGCTGGGATTACAGGCATGAGCCATCGCGCCTGTCTGCATAATTATTGATACACGTGCAACACAATACACAATATATACAACTCCATATTCCTACAATCCAGCAGGTCACCCGGGATGAATAGATGCTCCAAAATGCCTTTCCAAATCATAAAGATGCTCAAAAATACCTTTCTGGAAACTATTTCATGTCATCACACTCATAAGAAATGCCCATTTTTTAATGACACACTTAAGTAAACTGGAGGGGTTGGGGGAGGGACCTGGGGACATTTATGTGGAGCTTGATGGAAAAAGTAATTATGTTTTCTTTAGAGTAAAGAATTATAAAAATGAAAATAATGTAATTAGAGAACATATTACACATACTGAATTTGTGTGAAATTTTCCAAATAAAATATTTTCAAAATTTTAATGAGAAACCTGAGCTTGCTTCCATGAACATAACTTTAAAATTTTTTTATAATGGATTTTATTTAAACTAATATATCCACACTATTATGACTTCAACCTGTCATCAATATAAAATTATGAATGAGCTATTTTACATTCTTGCTTTCTTACTACATCTTTGAAATCTGGTGTGCATTTTACATACCTAGCACATTCCGGTTTGGAGTAGCCACAGTTCAAATGCTCTGCAGCCACATGTGGCCAGTGGCTGCCTGATAGGAGGCACTGCTCTGCAGCGAGGATGGCAAAGGTAGCACGGACACGGGCTTTTTAAAACATTCTTTTTTCATATGCTTGAAATGGCTATAAATAATCACCAATGAAGATTTTTGAATGATGATCTATTCAAGTTCTTGATAACTGCCATCGGTGAGAAATTTGGACTAAATAGGAAAGAAAGATTTAAAAACAGTTTTTCCCGGCCGGGTGTGGTGGCTCAAGCCTGTAATCCCAGCACTTTGGGAGGCCGAGGTGGGCAGATCACCTGAGGTCAGGAGTTTGAGACCAGCCTGACTAATATGATGAAACCCCATCTCTATTAAAAATACAAAAATTAGCCAGGCGTGGTGGCAGGTGCCCGTAATCCCAGCTACTCAGGAGCCTGAGACAGGAGAATTGCTTGAACCCAAGAGGTGGAGGTTGCAGTGAGCCGAGATCGCGTCTTTGCACTCCAGCCTGGGCAACAAGAGCGAAACTCCGTCTCAAAAAAAAAAAAAAAAAAAAAAAAAAACCGACAAACAAAAAACAACAACAAAAAAACCCCACAATTTTTCCCACTCTTCACAAGTTTACAGCAGTTGAAATTACCTCTTTTTTTTGAGATGGGGGTCTTGCTCTGTCACCCAGGCTGGAGAGCAGTAACACAATCATAGCTCACTGTAACCTCGAACTCCTGGGCTCAAGCGATCCTCCTGCCTCAGCCCTCTGACCAGCTAGGAGTACAGGCAAGGCTGATTTTTAAATTTTTTTTGTAGAGACAGGGTCTTGCTATGTTGCCCAAGCTGGCCTTGAACTCCTGACCTCAAGCAATCCTCCTGTCTGGGCCTACCAAAATGCTGGGATTATAGGTGTAAACCACCATACCCATCAACCCAGAAATTATCTTTAAAGAGTTTAAGAGCTATTATAGAAATTTCTTGTGATAAGGCAAAGGTTTCAAAGCCATTGAACTTTTCTTTTTTTTGAGACGGAGTCTCTCTCTGTCACCCAGGCTGGAGTGCAGTGGCACAATCTTGGCTCACTGCAACCTCCACCTCCTGGGTTCAAGCAATCCTCCTGCCTCAGCCTCCCAAGTAGCTGGAACTACAGGCGCATGCCACCACACCCAGCTAATTTTTTTTTTTTGTATTTTTAGTAGATACTGGGTTTCACGGTGTTGGCAAGACTGGTCTCGAACTCCTGACCTCAGGTGATCCGCCTGCCTTGGCCTCCCAAAGTGCTGGGATTATAGGCGTGGCCCACCGTGCCCAGCCATACCGTGTATTTCAGGATAATGCCTGCCCTCTGGCTAGCAGCTGTGCATGTGCCTACAGAGCCAGTGTCACCCTTTGGCTTGGATACCACTCAAAGGGTTCGCGGGTGCACACGGACAGATTCCAGCTGAAGTGAATCAGGCCCCAGCCTGGTGCTGCTTCTCCAGCCCAGCCTGCTCACAGCCCACTGTCCCCACTTGGGCTCCCTAACACCCCAGTATCTACTCCAGCCCCTTCATCTCCACCTGTGCCAAACCCATTTGCAGCAGCTACTGACCTAGTGCTGGGACATGTGGCTTCCAATGCCAGCTGTCCCCATTTTCCTCACTCCCTCTCATACCACGTCCTCTCCATCCCCACACTGATTGGGCCCCTCTCTGAGGACCAAATGCTTTTACACAGCTGGAAGGGACTGCCTGAAGGGCTTGCCCACCACAGAGCCCCCACCATCCCCAAGAGCTGAGGTTGTCAGTGACTCCGTGCACCAGGGTATGCAGTGCACTGTCGGGAGGTACTGGGATCACAGACACTACCTGCTGTCCACCCCCTGCGTCCTTCTTACTAACAAAATCCTGGGGCTTTCTAACTGTAACCTTGGGCAGCTCTTGTGATCTTTATGAACTTCAATTCTGTGGGATTTTTGTTTGTTTGTTTCTTTGTTTTTGGGACGCAGTCTCACTCTGTTGCTCAGGCTGGAGTGCAGTGGCGTGATCTCGGCTCACTGCAACCTCCGCCTCCCGGGTTCAAGCGATTCTCCTGCCTCAACCTCCCGAGTAGCTGGGATTACAGGCGCCTGCCACCATGCCCAGCTAATTTTTGTATTTTTAGTAGAGACAGAGTTTCACCATGTTGGCCAGGCTGGTCTTGAACTCCTGACCTCAAGTGATCCACCTGCCTTGGCCTTCCAAAGTGCTGGGATTACAGGCGTGAGCCACCGCGCCCAGCCATACTTTTGTGGGATTTGTTTGTTTGCTGTTTTTTAGAGACAGGATCTTGCTCTATCATCTAGGCTGGAGTGCAGTGGTGCAATCACGGCTCACTGCAACCTTGACCTCCTGGCCTCAAGCGATCCCCCTGCCTCAGCCTCCCAACTAGCTAAGACTACAGGTGCATACCAGCATGTCTGGCTAATTTTTAAAATTTTTATAGAGACAGGGTCTCACTATGTTGTCGTAGCTGGTCTCAAATTCTTAGACTCAAGAAATCCTCCTGCCTCAACCTCCCAAAGTTCTGGGATTACAGGCATGAGCCACCATGCCCAGCCAGAATTTAGTGGGCTTTTTCTCTCTGTCTTTTTAAACAAAAAAAGCTTTATTGAGAGAGTATTCACATACCATAAAATTCACTCATATAAAGTGTACAGGTCAGTGGTTCTTAGTACAGTATATTCACAAAGTTCTGCAAAGACCAGTTTCCTGTCTGTCAAACAGGGATAATTGTATATAACCTCATGCGATTGTTGTGAGAGAGAAATGAGCTATGTGTAAAGTGCTGGCATGTTGCCTGGCATGTGGGCAAGTCTTAATAAATGGTATTATTATTTCCACAATAAGGATGACAAGGATGATGGATGAAGAGGAACAGCAGGGATTCGTGCCTCAAAAAGAATGCTGAGCTGTGGCCGCTGCCTGGGAGTCTGTCCATGTTTTGTGGAATCGAGGCCACCCTGACTCATCTTGTTCCTCCCACGTGACATACAAAGCCCGCAGCCTACCCCGTAGGTACTCACAGCCACCTCTGTGTCACAGCAGGACGAGACAGCTGCTCAGCAGCTGCACAGGCTACAGTGCAATTTAAGGCAGGAAGTGGAGAGAAATGCCATTTCTTACAGAAAATTCATGGAGAGAGAAATTCGAGTCGGCGGCAAGAACACTCATTTCCTTTCCTTAAATTTGATCATCTGCTACCTGCTCTCATTTGTCTAAGACTCTTTATTTTAAGAAAAGTTTTACTCTCAGATTATTATAATAAAAATAATGTTTATTGTTAATTTTTTGGGCATACTCCTCTACCCAAAGGTGGTGAGGATTAACTTTAGACTAAATATTTTGAGACTATATTGTATGTATATTTTTAAAGTTAGTTTATTTATTTATTTATTTATTGTTGAGATGGAGTCTCACTCTGTTGCCCACGCTGGAGTGCAGTGGCACGATCTTGGCTCACTGCAACCTCTGCCTCCTGGGTTCAAGCAATTCTCCTGCCTCAGCCTCCCAAATAGCTGGGATTAGAGGCATGCGCCACTATGCCCGGTTAATTTTTATATTTTTAGTAGAGAAGAGGTTTCACCATGTTGCCCAGGCTGGTCTCGAACTCCTGACCTCAGGTGATCTGTCCGCCTCAGCCTTTCAAAGTGCTGGGATTACAGGCATGAGCCACTTCACCCGGCCAAGTATATATATTTTTAAAATATAAAAGTGGGATAATGAGATGATATTGTTTTGCAAATTGCTTTTGTCACTTAAGAATATATCTTGGCTGGGCAGTGGCTCACATCTGTTATCCCAGTGCTTTGGGAGGCTGAGGAAAGAGGACTGCTTGAGCTTAGGAGCTGGAGATCAGCTTGGGCAACATAGTGAGACCCCATCTCTACAAAAAATTTTAAAAAATTAGTCGGGTGTGGCAGCACACACCTGTAGTCCCAGCTACTTAGGAGGCTGAGATAGGAGGATTGCTTGAATGAGACCCTGTCTGAAAAAAAGAAAGAGAGAGAGAGAGGGGGAGAGGAGAGAGAGGGGGAGAGAGAGAGAGAGAGAGAGAGGAAGGGAGGGAGGGAGGAAGGGAGGGAGGGAGGAAGGAAGGAGCAATTTTTTTTTTTTTTTTTTTTGAGACGGAGTCTTGCTGTGTCGCCCAGGCTGGAGTGCAATGGTGCGATCTTGGCTCACTGCAAGCTCCGCCTCCTGGGTTCATGCCATTCTCCTGCCTCAGCCTCCCAAGTAGCTGGGACTACAGACGCCTGCCACCACGCCCAGCTAATTTTGTTTTTGTACTTTTAGTAGAGATGGGGTTTCACCGTGTTAGCCAGGATAGTCTCTATCTCTTGACCTTGTTAGTCTCTATCTCCACGCCATTCTCCTGCCTTGGCCTCCCAAAGTGCTGGGATTACAGGCGTGAGCCACTGCGCCCGGCCTATTTATTTATTTTGAGACTGAGTCTTATTGTGTCGCCCAGGCTGGAGTGCAGTGGTACAATCTTGGCTCACTGCAACCTCTGCCTCCCGGGTTCAAGTGATTCTCTTGCCTCAGCCTCCCAAATAGCTGGGATTATAGGCTCGTGCCACCACCCCCGGCTAATTTTTGTATTTCTAGTAGAGACGGGTTTCACCGTGTTGGCCAGGCTGGTCTTTAACTCCTGACTTTGAGTGATCCTTCTGCCTCAGCTTCCCAAAGTGCTGGGATTATAGGCGTGAGCCACCGCACCTGGCCCGGATTTCATACTTTTTAAAAACTATTACGAAGGGCCGGGCGCGGTGGCTCACGCCTGTAATCCCAGCACTTTGGGAGGCCGAGGCGGGCGGATCACGAGGTCAGGAGATCGAGACCATCCTGGCTAACACGGTGAAACCCGTCTCTACTAAAAACACAAAAACATTAGCCGGGCGTGGTGCCGGGCGCCTGTAGTCCCAGCTACGCAGGAGGCTGAGGCAGGAGAATGGCGTGAACCCGGGAGGCGGAGCTTGCAGTGAGCCGAGACTGAGCCACTGCACTCCAGCCTGGGCGACAGAGCGAGACTCCGTCTCAAAAAAAAAAAAAAAAAAAAACTATTACGACTATAGTGGGTGCTGTGCTGTGCCAACCACATCCGCCTTCAAGACTGGGGCACTCATTTCCCTGGCTGCCAGGAGTTTTCCTGCTGATGAATTGTCCTCAGCCAAGTGGGCTGCCTGACACCCCATGCCTGACATGGTTAATGTGTGTGTGCAGTGGGGTGAACAAAGGCCTGGTTCCCATGCCTCAGTGGTATAACTCCAAAGGGCCACTCTAGCTGCAGAGCTTTCCAAGGAACCGGCAAACGCTCTCATTGCAATGCTCCCCAGCCTCACCCCTCCCTCTGTTCAGTCTTGCTGCCTTCCCTCCTTACAGTGGCTGTTTCCCAATGAACCTCCTGCACACATCTCTGTCTGTTTTCTGGTAAAGCTGCCCTAAGATGACCACAGATATTAAAAAGTGTTTTTTTAAAAATATTTTTTGTTAACAGTTGTTACTAGAATTCTTTTTAGGAAAAGACGTGTCTTTAAAGAAAAGAACCTTGATAAGTCTCCTGGGGTAAGATGCGTGACTCGTGGGAATGGAGGTAGCTGGTGGCTGAGGAGAAGCAGCTCGCAGGAAGCAAGAGTCCCTGGTTTTGCTCTCGACCAGGGAGGAGACTGATAAAGAAGAAAGGGGGTGGTGAAAGGGATGGGCCAGAGACACGGAGAAGAGCCAGAGGGGCAGAGAGAGGCTGGGATTGGTGAGAGAGGGCAGAGGACTTTGAAGGGGCTGACATTGTATGGCTGCGATGTAACCCTCGACTGTCTCCCCTCTGAAGTCACCAGTAAACTCCACGATGTTGACAGAACTCTGGTGAGTGAAAGTCAAAGAGAGGTCCACGTTTCATCTCTGAGATGCCTTGTGCAACTGAGATGCATCAAAGGACACAGCAGTCAGGAGATAGAGGAGGCTGTGCAAGTGGGGAGAGGACGCTTGGGTCTCATCTGAAATGCAGGTGGCAGAGACAGCTTGGCCACAGTCAGCTGCGCCTAGCAGACGACTTCTACAAGGAACGTGTCAGTGCAGAGAAGCCTGGGAAAGGACAAATACTACCTTCTGCCGCCTCTCTTTCTCCCTTTTGGAACCCCGGATGTGAAGGACCAGATGCCCAAAGTGGCAGAGAGCATGTTGACAGCTAAAGGGGAACAGTGACCCGTGCAACCGAGGAAGAGTGTTGTTCTGGGCCTTCTTTGACAATTGTATTCGGAGATAACAACTTCCACTCATTGCACTCAAATTAACCCTGTACCTAGATCACATATCAGAGTCGTCACTGGCATTTTCTCATGGCCTCAAGTTTTATGTGGTTGCCATCCTGGTCGGTAGCAGTTTTGTGCAATGCCTTTTGCCTTCTAGTCTTCAGAGGCAGGGTGACATAGGTGGCATATCAGGTAAGAGCTTGCGTCCTGAAGTTAGATGGGCCTGGGTTTCAAATCTACCCTCGCTAGCCTTCGAAAGCTTCTGAGCCTCAGTCTCCAGACTTGCACAATGGTGTCCTACTAAGACCTCCCTTACAAGATCCTTATAAAGACAGGAGATAGCATATGTAAAGCATGCATGGACATGGGCAGCACCCAGTAAATCATGGTTATTATGATTATTTATTCTTTTTGTCTGCCTTAATTCCATGGCTTTAATATTCCTTGGTGTTGAACATTTAGGTGGTTTTTAGTTTTTGTGTATTGTAAACAATACTTTTTGTGAAAATATAGAATAATTCAGTACTTCGAATTATCTTATTTTTATTTTTTTGAGACAGAGTCTTACTATGTTGCCCAGGCTGGAGTACAGTAGCACAGTCGTGGCTCTCTGCAGCCTCGATCTCCCAGGATCAAGCACTCCTCCTGCCTCAGCCTTCTGAGTAGCTGGGACCACAGGTGCAAGCCACCATGCCTGACTAATTTTGTTTAATTTTTGGTAGAGATGGTGTCTCCCTACATTGCCCAGGCTGGTCTCAAACTCCTGAGCTCAAGCAATCCTCCCTATTCAGCCTCCCAAAGTGCTGGGATTACAGCCATGAGCCACCACAAGTGGCCAAATTATCTTTTCAAACTTTGTACCCTTTAGCTAATTGACAATAACAAGTACCTCATTAGCATGGTTATGAGAATTATGTGAATTAATACATATAAAGTGCTCAGAACAGTGCCTGCCACCTGGCCTACTGTAGAAACATGTTTACCTGCTTTATTATTACAATGATTCCTCACACCTCCACTTGTCCTCCTGCGTCATCCCCCCGCCTCCCTGCCCCCACCCCAGCTCCGACACTCGCAGCTGGGTTAGATGATCTGCTGCTGCTCTGTCTGCCCTCTGTCAGGTGTCATTTCCCCCAGCTCCTGCAGAGAAAGAATTCGATTTGCATCATCTAAAAATTCAGCTGATTCAGAGCCTAAAATCAAGGGAAGGAAATGTCCTGGGAAGTACTGAAGAAGCCGCAGAGCTGCACGATCACCTGGGCTCGATTTCTGCTGCAACTTCATGGCCCTCATTACGTGGGCTTCGTGGGTGAGAAACGGGCTGATGGGTCGCCTCTCTCAGGGCAGTTGTTCACTGTTCCAGGGAGGAGGGCCAAGCTGGCAGTGGGCAACATGGTGAGACTCTAAAGAAAGATCACAATCCCTGCCCTAGCTGATTCCTTCAGTTTCATTGAGCATTTACCTTATTACCTGGGACATCTCAACAGGGCAGAAAGCCATTAGCTCTGAAGTCAGGCAAACCTGAGTTCACACCTGGCTCGGACACCCACTGACTAGCTGGGTAGCTTGGGCAAGTTAACGTCTCTGAGCCTTTGTTTCCTCTTCTCAAAAATGGGGACAATACCTTCCACACAAGGCTGTGGCTTTGGTTTTAAGGTGTGGTAAAATACATATAACACAAAATGTACCTTCTCTTATTTATTTATTTATTTATTTATTTATTTATTTTTATTTTTTTTGAGATGGGTTCTTGCTCTGTGGCCTAGGCTGGAATGCTGTGGTGAGATCCTGGCTCACTGCAACCTCTGCCTCCCAGGTTCAAGCAATTCTCTTGCCTCAGCCTCCCAAGTAGCTGGGATTATAGGCATGCGCTGCTACCATGCTTGGCTAATTTTTATATTTTTAGTTGAGACGGGGTTTCGCCATGTTGGCCAGGCTGGTCTCAAAATCCTGACCTCAAGTGATCTGTCCGCCTTGGCCTCCCAAAGTGCTGGGATTACAGGCATGAGCCGCCACACCTGGCGTCTTTTTTCTTTTTTAATTGTGAGACAGGGTCTCACTCTGTTGCCCAGACTGGAGTGCAGCAGCGTGATCACAGCTCACTGCAGCCTCGACATCTCAGGCTCAAGCGATCCTCCTGCCTCAGCCTCCCGAGTACCTGGGATTACAGGTAAGTGCTACCACACCCGGCCAATTTTTAAAATTTTTTGTGGCAACAGGGTCTCGCTGTTGCCAGGGTTGGATAATGTACCTTCTTAACTATTTTAAGTGGATAGTTCAATGGCATTAAACACACAGGGTTGTTTTTGAGGATTAAGTGAAATAATGTATATAAAGCCTCTAGCATGCAAACTAGAGTACAGTGAGTGCTCCGTGAATACAAGGGCCCCTCTGAGGATTCCTCCTGCTAAACGTGGTGCACCATGTTGTGAAGGAGAGCAAGAAGGCCTCGGTGGCTTTGGGGCTGAAGTTCAAACCCTTGTCCCATCCCTTATCATGGCCTGGCTGCCCCATCTGCAGCCACTGCTTATCACTGAGTTCGTTCTGTGTGGGAAACCTTGTCTTGGGAGGAAGAGGCAGAGGAGCCGGCAGTTTCAGGAGATCTGTTTCCTGAGAGAACCACCCTCAAATATCCAATGGCCCTCATGGGAAAGAGGGAGCAGCCTTATCAGGGTCTTTCCAAATAGATGAACTAGGCCAACGGGTGAAAATTCTAGGGAGCAGATTTCAACGTAATAGAAGGAGGTCATCTCTGCCACTGCCTGTGGACCTAAGACATGGAAAGTCATTCCTCAGTGTTTAGGGTGGTTTTTGGCTCCTGTTTTTTTTTTTTTTTTTTTTTTTTTTTTTTTTTTTTTTTTTTTTGAGACAGAGTCTTACTCTGTCACCCAGACTGGAGTGTAGTGGCAGCATTTTGGCTCACTGCAAACCCTGCCTCCTGGGTTCAAGTGATTCTCCTGCCTCAGCCTCCCAAGTAGCTGGGATTACAGGTGCGTGCTACCATGCCCAGCTAAGTTTTTGTATTTTAAGTAGAGATAGGGTTTTGCCATGTTGGTCAGGCTGGTCTCAAACTCCTGACTTCAAGTGATCCACCTGCCTCGGCTTCCCAAAGTGCTGGGATTACAGGTGTAAGCCATTGTGCCTGGCTTTTTTTTTTTTTTTTTTGAGACAGGGTCTCACTCTGTTGCCCAGCCTGAAGTGCAGTGGCATGATCACAGCTTACTGCAACCTGGACCTCTCAGGCTCAAGCAATCCTCATGGCTCAGCCTCCCAAGTAGCTAGCACCACAGGCACATGCCACCATGCCTGGCTAATGTTTTTGATTTTTTGTAGAGACAAGGTCTCACTGTGTTGCCCTGGCTTGTCTCGAACTCCTAGGCTCAAGTGATCATCCCTTCTTGGCCTCACAAAGTGCTGAGATTACAGGCGTGAGCCACCACGCCTGGCCTGTTTTGATTTTTTGTTTAGTCAAAGCAATATAGCATGTAGTTTGAAAATTCAATTATAATAAAAGACTTCCAACGATAAACAAGGCTCCTTCCCCACTCCTTGCCCACCCAGCCAGGCTCCTCTGCAGAGGCAACTCTTCTAGCTATTTCTTCTGGTTCTTATCTCCACATTTCCAAATAATGTGCTCACTCGTATATTTCTTCATTTACCAGTTTTAGGTAATATCTGTTGGTTTTCTGTTATTGGTAGATGAGGATTTGATGTTTTTGCACAACCTCCATCCTCTGATCACACATTTTAGTTAAATATTTGATGTATAGTTCATTGTGATTACGAATCATTTCAGTCTTTGCCATGTCTTAAAAACCACTCTAGGATCCAGCTCCTGGCTCCCTGTTCCCCTCACCTCCAGCTGTTTCCCTCTCACTCACTCCAGCATCACTGGCCTCCCTGGCTCCTCAGACCTGAGAACACTCCTACCCGAGGATCTTTGCACTTGCCCTTCTCTCCATCAGAGTGCTCCCCTCCCTGACATTTCCTGTCCGCTTCCTTATTTCATTCCCGACTCTGCTAAAATGCCACCTGATTAGAGAGAACTTCCTGCTCTCCTATCTAAAATAATATCCTCACTGCCATCCATTTACTCAGCTTTACTTTTCTTCACAGATGTCACATACACACGCACACACACATCCTGACATTATATTATATACTTATTGACTTGAATATCAATTATATATTTATTGAGGGCAGGGACTTTGTTTACTGTTAGGTCTCCCAGGGCCTGGGAACATGCCTGGTGCATAGATGGCTGTCAGTAAACCTTTTAGCGTAAAGGAATGCTAAGCCTGTCAACTTACTGTGCTTTAATTTCATTGTTTGTACAATTTCCTACCCTCCCTCTCCCCAAAGTTAATATTTATCTTGGTTTTTCACTTACTTTGCTTTGTATGCAGCACATCCTCCAACAGCCCTTCAATCCAAGTTGTTCATACAAATGAATCAGATAATCTGCTGTGTTTAAATTCCCCTCTGCATTCAAAAGCAATGCAGGAATCAGATAAATTGAGATGAAATATCCACATTGTTAGATAAAGGGGCATGGAGGACAGATCTTAGTTGGTAGCCAAGCATCTTTGACCACAGCCCACTCCTTGTGTTAGACCTCCTCTCGGAATTGCGGGCGGCCCCTCCAAAGAGGCGGGGCGTGCTCTGGGATCCGACCACAGGCAGGCAAGGCTGTGTTGTGCAGAGAACAAGCCTCTCCAGAGGGAAGAGAGGCACCTCACACACTGAGGCCTTTCCTAGCATCACCAATCAATACTCACCATCTTCCCCTGGGAAGAGGGAGGGAGTGGGCAAGTGGGCTGAGAGAAAGGTCACAGTTACTCTTTCCAACACTTTTGGAAGGATGGAAGTTGCTATTAATAGCCCAGAGAAGAGAAAAGGAAGAGACAGAGGATCTTCCTTCTCCTCCTCTATTAGTTCCTTTTTTTTTTTTTTTTTGGTTGAGACAGAGTCTTGCTCTGTCACCTAGGCTGGAGTGCAATGGTGCAATCTTGGCTCACTGCAACCACCCCATCCCAGGTTCAAGCGATTCTCATGCCTCAGCCTCCCAAGTAGCTGGGATTATAGGTGCCTGCCACCATGCCCGGCTGATTTTTGTATTTTTAGTAGAGATGAGGTTTCACCATGTTGGCTAGGCTGGTCTTGAACTCCTGGTCTCAAGCAATCTGCCCACCTTGGCCTCCCAAAAGTACTGGGATTACAGGCATGAGCCACTGCACCCAGCCCTCTATTAGTTCCTTTTTATTCCCTCTGGTATTCACCTCCTGGAGCTCTGTCTACCTGTACCAGCCTGCAAGAGTACTCTCTAGCCCTATTATCCTGGGATTTTCCTTCCTTGTCACCTTGTGAATTTCCTCACCTCCCTCCTGTGTTGCATCCCCTGTTCCCTAGGTTGCATTTTAGTGGAGCCTGCAGTGGCTTACAGAAAAAAAAAAAAAAAGGGATGCATGGCACCAAAGTTCCCAATGCCTGACAGACTGAAAATATCTTTATCCACCCTCATAATGATTAATAGTTTGGCTGGGTATATAGTCTGTGTCAGAAATTATCTTTTCTCATAATTTTGAAGGCTTTGCTCTACTGTGTTTTGCTTTCATTACTGCTGTTAGAAGTTTGATGTCATTTTAATTTCTTGATCTTTTAATGTGATAGGCTTTTTCTCTGTGAAAGATTTTAGGTGCTGTGCTAGTTTTCTGTTGCTGTTGTAATAGATTACCAAGAATGTAGCAACTTAACACAAACATTTTTTTTGGAGACAGTTTCGCTCTTGTCACCCAGGCTGGAGTGCAGTGGCATGATCTCTGCTCACTGCAACCTCCACCTCCCAGATTCAAGCAATTCTCCTGCCTCAGCCTCCCGAGTAGCTGGGATTACAGGCGCCTGTCACCACGCCCGGCTAATTTTTTATAGTTTTAGTAGAGATGGGGTTTCACCATGTTAGCCAGGATGGTCTCGATCTCCTGACCTCGTGACCCGCCCGCCTCGGCCTCCCAAAGTGCTAGGATTACAGGCGTGAGCCACCACACCCGGACTTAATTTTTGTATTTTTAGTAGAGATGGGGTTTCACCATGTTGGCTAGGCTGGTCTTAAATCCCTGACCAGGCAATCCACCCTCCTCGGCCTCCCAAAGTGCTGGGATTACAGGCATAAGCCACCATGCCGGCCAAACTTACTATTTTATAGTAGATCAGAAGTCCAACACGGATCTCACTGGGCCATCTAAGTGTTGGCTGGATGCATTCCTTCCAGAGGCTCTAGGAGAGAATCTGTCTTCTTGCCTTTTCAGCTTCTAGAAGCTGCCCACTTTACTTGGCTCATGGTCCCTTCCTTCATCTCAGAGCCTTGGGCCAAGTCCTTCACAGGCTGCCATTCATCCAGTTCTACCTTTTGTGCCCCCCTCTTCAACTTTTAAGGACTCTTGTGGTTACACTGGACCCATCCAGATAATCCAGGATAATCTCCCTGTGTTAAAATCAGATGATTAGCAAGCTCAATTCCCCCTTGCCATAACCTAACAAATTCACAGGTTCTGGGGATTAGAACATAGACATCCTGGGGCAAGGGGCAGTTATCCTGCCTACCACAGTATCTTTGTTTATTTCCAGTGTTGTAAAATTTCAGGAAAATATGCCTTGATGATTGGTATTTTTTTTTTCTTTTTCATTTGTTCACTGTGTTAATTGGTGAGACTTTCATTCTAGAAACTCATGTTCTTCAGTCCTGGAGGTTTTCTTGCATTTTTTCATTGAAAGCTTCTTCTATTTTCTTTTTTGCTTCCCTACCCTGCCCCCAGAACTCTTATTAACCAGAAACTGTACCTCCTGGTCTGCGTCACTGATTTTGTTATTTGATTCCATACCACCTATTTTCTTTATCTTTTTATTCCACCTTTAATAGAAGAGTTCCACAATTTTATCTTCTATTGAATTTAAAACTTTTGCTATGAACATTTTATTTCCAAAAGCTCTTTCTAAAATAAATAAGCTGGGCACAGGGATGCATGCCTGTAGTCCTAGCTACTTGGGAAGCTGAAGCAGGAGGATCCCTTAAGCCCAGGAGTTCGAGTCCAGCCTGGGCAACAGACTGAGACTCCTGTCTCTAAAATAAATAAATCAATAGGCCAGGTGCAGTGGCTCACACCTGTAATCCCAGCACTTTGGGAGGCCAAAGTGGGCAGATCACCTGAGGTCAGGAGTTCAAGACCAGCCTGGCCAACATGGTAAAACCCCGTCTCTACTAAAAACACAAAAATTAGCTGGGCATGGGAGTGGGTGCCTGTAATCCCAGCTACTTGGGATGCTGAGGCAGGAGAATTGCCTAAACCCAGGAGGCAAGGTTGCAGTGAGCTGAGATTGTACCACTGCACTCCACCCTGGGCGACAAGAGCAAAACTGCATCTCAAAAAAAAAAAAATTATTTTTATTAAAGACAAGGTTTCACTCTTTTGCCTAGGCTGGTCTCCAACTCCCAACTTCGAGCAATCCTCCCACCTTGGCCTCCCAAAGTGCTGGGATGACAGGCATGAGCCATCACACCTACCCCCTCTTCCCCTCCTTTCTATTTTTACTGTTACTGCCTTAGGTTAGGTTGTCATCCCTCTGTCTTGAACAATTACAAGAATCTCCTAAATGGTTTCCCTGACTCCAATAACATTACCCTCCAATATCTATGCTGGCAACGGAACTGGTATTAAAGTGCAAAAACCTGATTATTTTGTCTCCTCTTTAAATCCCTCAAGAGCTCCTCTGTTGCTTTCAGATTAATTTCCAAAAGGTCTTTAGCATGTCAGGACAGACGGTGGACAGAAGAGTTGAACTTGGAGGTTTTAGAACGTGGATGATGTCCAGGAGACAGTGTCCAGTTACATCCTAAGAAAACAGTACCCAACATGGCTTCCTTCAGCCACCCAGTGATGTCTTTGCATTGCTCCATTTCATAGTCAACTTCTTAAGAAAGGTGCCTCTGCATCATTTCAGCTCTTGTTCATTTCTTAACTTGGGGTAATTTGGCTTCTGTCCCCAAAACACCAGAGAAACTACTCTTCTAAGATCACCACTGAATACTTTTCTTTCTTTTTTTTTTTTTTTTTTTTTTTTTTTGAGACATAGTCTTGCTCTGTCGCCCAGGCTGGAGTGCAGTGGTGCAATCTCGGCTCACTGCAACCTCTGCCTCCTGGGTTCAAGCAATTCTCCTGCCTCATCCTCCCGAGCAGCTGGGACTACAGGTGCGCACCACCACATCCAGCTAATTTTTTGTATTTTTAGTAGAGATGGGGTTTCACCGTGTTAGCCAGAAGGATCTTGATCCCCTGACCTTGTGATCCGCCTGCCCTGGCCTCTCAAAGTGCTGCGATTACAGGCGTGAGCCACCGCACCTGGCTGGATACTTTTCTTTACATTTTAAAATGTTTAATTTAGAAATAATTTCAGATTTACAAAAAAGTTGCAAATATAGTAAAAAACAAAACCCAAAACCCACATATACTTTACCCAGCTCCCCTAAAGTGCATCATACATAACCACGATACAATTAACAAAACCAGGAAATTAACACTGATACCATTAACTAATCTGTACACCTTAATTTAAATTTTGTCAGTTGTTCCACTGATGGGACAGAATCCAATCCAGGATCACATATTGTGTCAGATTGTGTATTAGTCCATTCTCACGCTGCTAATAAAGACCTCCCCCAGACTGGGTGCTTTATAAAGGAAAGAGGTTTCATTGACTCACAGTTCAGCATGGCTGGGGAGGCCTCAGAAAACTTATAGTCGGCCGAGCGCAGTGGCTCATGCCTGTAATCCACTTTGGGAGGCTGAGGCAGGTAGATCACCTGAGGTCAGGAGTTCAAGACCAGCCCGGCCAGCATGGTAAAACCCCGTCTCTACTAAAAATACAAAAATTATCTGGGTGTGGTGGCATGCGCCTGTAATCCCAGCTGCTCGGGAGGCTGAGACAAGAGAATAGCTTGAACCCAGGAGGCAGAGGTTGCAGTGAGCCAAGATCACCCCACAGCATTCTAGCCTGGGCAGGGAAACCATTTAGGAGATTCTTGTAATTGTCCAAGACAGAGGGATGACAACCTAACCTAAGAGCAGAGGTTGCAGTGAGCCAAGATCACTCCACAGCACTCCAGCCTGGGCAGCAGAGAGAGACTCAGTCTCAAGAAAAAAAAAAAAAAAGAAAGAAAAGAAAAGAAAACTTACAGTTGTGGTGGAAGGGGAAGCAAATGCTTCCTTCTTCACAAGGCAGCAGGAAGGAGAAGAATGAGAACCGAGCAAAGGGGGAAGCCCTTTATAAAACCATCAGATCTTGTGAGAACTTACTCACTATCATGAGAATAGCATGGGGAATCTGCCCCCATGATTCAATTACCTTCCATTGGTTCTCTCCCTCCCTGAACTACAATTCAAGATGAGATTTGGGTGGGGACACAGCCAAACTACATCAAATTATCATGTCACCTTAGTTTTTTTTTTTTAATCTGAAATTGTTCCTCAGGCTTTCTTTCTGTTTGTTGTTTTTCTGATTTTAACACATTTGAAGAATACTGGCCAGTTCTATTGTTGAATGTCCCTCAATTTAGGTTTGCCTGAATTACTTGTGATTAAATTCATGTACTGTGGTAGGCAGGATAATGCCACCACCCCCGCCCCCTACCACAGAGATGTTCATGTTTGAATCTCTGAAATAAATTAGGTGAGTGTGGTGGTAGGCACTTGTAATCCCAGCTATTTGGGAGGTTGAGGCTGGAGAATCACTGGAACCTGGGAGGCAGAGGTTGCAGTGAGCTGAGATCATGCCATTGCACTCCAGCCTGGGCAACAAAAGTGAAAGTCTGTCTCAAAAAAAAAAATGTCAGGATATATGGCAAGGGGGAATTAAGTTTGCAGAGGGAATTAAGGTAGAAGCTGGAATTAAGGTTGCTAGTTGCTGGTATGGGTAGATTAATCCAGATTATTCTAGCAGGCCCAACACAATCACAAGAGTCCTTATATATGGAAGAGGGAAGCAGAAGAAGAGACAGAACTAGAGAGATGGCAGCAGCTTGAGGACTCAGCCTGACATTGCCAGCTTTGAAGATGGAGGAATGGGGCCATGAGCCAAGAACAGTGGGAGGGCTCTGGAAGAAAAGGCAAGGAAATGATTTCTCTTCTTTTTTTTTTTTTTTGAGACGGAGTCTCGCTCTGTCGCCCAGGCTGGAGGGCAGTGGCGCAGTCTCGGCTCACTGCAAGCTCTGCCTCCCAGGTTCATGCCATTCTCCTGCCTCAGCCTCTCCGAGTAGCTGGGACTACAGGCGCCTGCCACCACACCCGGCTGATTTTTTGTATTTTTAGTAGAGACGGGGTTTCACTGTGGTCTCGATCTCCTGACCTCGTGATCCGCCCGCCTCGGCCTCCCAAAGTGCTGGGATTACAAGCGTGAGCCACTGCGCCCGGCCGGAAATGATTTCTCTCATAGAGCTTCAAGCAGGAACACGGTCCTGCAACGCCTTGATTTTAGCCCAGTGAGACTCATTTCAGGCATCTGGCTCATGAAAGTACAACATAATAAATTTGTGTTGATTTAAGCCATTATATTTGGGATAATTTGTTACAGCAGCAAAGGTGAACTAATACAGATTTTGATACCTAGAAGTTGGGTGCTGCTGTAACAAATGCCTAAAAATGTGGAATTGAGCAGTGAGAAGAGGCTGGAAGAGTTTTGAGGAGCTTAACAGAAAAAACCTGAATTGCCTTGAATGGGCTGGTTAGTAGAAATATTGATGTTAATAATTCTGCCAGTCAAGCCCCATAAAGAAGTAAGGGGCATGGTAGAGAAAACATATATCACCCCAGAGAATACCGAAATCATCACAAACAAGCTATTGGTAGAAATATGGATATTAAAGACATTGCTGATGAGGGCTTGTCTTAGTGCATTTTTTGCTGCTATAACAGAATACCACAGACTGAATAGTGTATAAAGAATAGAAGCTGGCCGGGCACAGTGGCTCATGCCTGTAATCCCAGCACTTTGGGAGGCCGAGGTGGGTGGATGACTTGAGGTTAGGAGTTCAAGACCAGCCTGGCCAACATGGTGAAACCCCTCTCTACTGAAAAAAAAAAAAAAAAAATTAGCTGGGCACAGTTGCGGATGCCTGTAATCTCAGCTACTCAGGAGGCTGAGGCAGGAGAATCACATGAACTCAAGAGGCGGAGGTTGCAGTGAGCTGAGGTCGAGCCATTATACTCCAGCCTGGGCGACAAGAGCAAAACTCCGTCTCAAAAAAAAAAGTAATAATAATAATAGAAGTCTACTTCGCTCATGGTTCTGGAGGCTGGGAAGTCTAAGACATGGCACTGGCGTCTGATGGGGGTTATCCTGTGGTAGGAGGCATCACATGGCAAGTTAGCATATAAGACAGAGAGTGGTTTTATCCTTTTACCAAGAGCCCACTCCACTATGACTATAACTAAGTACTGTTACTAACCCACTCTCATGATAACAGCATTAATCTATTCATGAGGGTAGAGCTCTGATGACCTAATCAGCTCTTAGAGGTCCCACCTCTTAACACAGTCACAATGGCAAATACATTTTAACATGAGTTTTGGAGGGAGCATTTAAATGATAGCAGGGGTCAATTATTGGAATGGAAGTAAGGGAATCATTGTTATATAGTGGCAGAAAGCTGAGCAGAATTGTGTACTACAGTCATATGGAGAGCAGAATTTATAAATGATGTGATTGGACATTTAGCTGAGGACATTTCCAATCAATGCATTGAAGATGCAGCCTTGTTTCTTCTTGCTGTTTATAGCAAAATGCAAGAAGAAATAAATCAAATGAGGGGAAAATTGTTAAACAAAGAGGACTGAGGACTCGGATTATTTGGGAATTTATCAGGCTAGATTGCAAAAGATGTTAAAATTAAGATATTCACCATCAGGAAAGTATGCTCTATGGGAAAGCACAAAAGTGTCTAGACAACCTTTTGGGAATATCTTAGAAAGATAAAAATAAAATAAAATAAAGTCAGCATCATTAGTCACATGAAAGGCTCTTTAGGCCAGGCACAATGGCTCATATCTGTTATCTCAACACTTTGGGAAGCTGAGGTAGGAGGATCACTTGAACCCAAGTGTTCAAGACCAGCCTGGGCAACAGAGTGAGGCCTGTCTCTAAAAAACAAAACAAAACAAAACAAAACAAAAAAAAACAAAAGACATGCCTAATAGTGGCATGTGCCTGTAGTCCTAGCTACTCAGGAGGCTGAGGTGGAAGGATCACGTGAGCCCAGGAAGTTGAAGCTACAGTGAGCCCTGACAGCACCACTGCACTCCAGCCTGGGTGACAGAGTGAGACCCTGGATCAAAAAAAGAAAAACAAACAAACAAAAAAGAAGGTTGTTTAAAGAGTGTGGGATTCATAAGTCCCCCAGCCATCTCTGCAAAAACCAAACATAGAGAAAAGGTTATCTTGAAAGGATTTGTGCACAAGCCTCTTATGTAATGGAATGAATCCCCATGACATTCACAGGAAACCCACTAGGCTCTTGAGAGTTTTATTCCAGCAGAAATACTGCCAGCTTGGACTGAAAGGGAGAGAGAGAGGATGAAATGTAAGAAGGCTGTGGATCCCCAAAATTCTACTGGCAAGAAACAGGCTGGTAAAACTATTCAGCTGCAAACACCAGCTGTTTCATGATAAAGGAATGATGACTCAGAGGGCCAAGGTTTGAGCCCAGAGGGTGGAGTGGAGCCTTGAACCACAGAGGATCATTACCAGGTCTTGAAAACTAATGTTTGCCCAGTTAGATTTCTTTTTTTTTTTTTGAGACAGTCTCACTCTGTCACCCAGGCTGGAATACAATGGCATGATCTCGGTTCACTGCAACCTCCACTTCCCAGGCTCAAGCGATCCTCCCACCTCAGCCTCTTGAACAGCTGGGACTACAGGCACGCACCACCATGCCTAGCTAATTTTTTTTTTTTTTTTTTTTTTTGGATTTTTGGTAGAGACAGGGTTTCACCATGTTGCCCAGGCTGGCCTTGAACTCCTGACCTAAGTGATCTGCCCACCTCGGCCTCCCAAAGTGCTGGAATTACAGGTGTGAACACCACCACTCTTGGCCCACCTGGATAGATTTTGAAATTGTATGGGACTGATGCTTCCTTTTTTCCTTCTGTTTTCTCCCTTTTTTGAATGGGAATGTCTACAATTGCTATCTTATGCCTGTCTCACCATTGTATCTTGGGAACAGATAACTTGTTTTCTATTTTCAAACATCCACAGATGGAGAGAAGTTTTGCCCCAAGAGGGACTGTACCAACAACCTCACCTATATTCGATTTAAATGATACAGATGATGAGATTTGGGACTTTTGAGCTGATGAGACTTCAATTTTGGACTTGAGTTGTTGCTGCAATGGGTTGAGACATTACGGGTGAATATATTTTTGCACTCAGGACGGATGTGAATCTTTGGGAACTAGAGGGCAAACTAAGTTTGTGACAATTTGTTACATCAAAAATAGGAATCTCACACATGGACCAACAGATATCAACAGATACTTTTCAACCTACAACATCTCATTCCATATGTTGGCTTTCTTGCCCCCATATATTTCTGTTTTCCTTCCTTCTCTTGAGATTTCTCATTCTTTTTTTTTTAATTAAAACATTTTTAAATAACAGAGATGGGGTCTTATTATTTTGACCAGGCTGGTCTTGAACTTCTGGCCTCAAGTGATCCTCCCATCCTGGCTTCTCAAAGTGCTGAGATTACAGGTGTGAACCACTGTGCCTGGCCAGAGAATTCTCAGTCTTTATGCTGACTCCTTCCTCTACCTGTCTCTTAGATGTCAGCACTATTCAGAATTCTGTCCTAGACCGTTCTCTTCTCTGTGAGCACACTCTTTTTGCATAGTCCAACCCATTCCCTAGAATTCCACCTCTACCTATATCCAAATCTGTATCTCCAGTCCAGCCCTCTTTCCTGAGCCCTGGACACAGGTAATCATCTGCTTCCGGCATGTCTCCATGTGGCTGTTCTAGCAGACATTGCAAACTCATCCTTTCACTGTTCACCTTGCATGCTTCCCATGCACCAGCCATTCTCAGTTCTTTGCTGAGCAAAGCACACATTCTCTTGCAGCTGTGACTCTGTTTGGCTCGAATGCTCTTCTCTCCATTTTTCCTCCTGGCTAAAAGATGTCTTTCAAGACTCATTTCAAGAAATGGGACCAGGTGCGGTGGCTCACGCCTGTAATCACAGCACTTTGGGAGGCCGAGGCAGGTGGATCACCTGAAGTCAGGAGTTCGAGACCAGCCTGGCCAACATGGCGAAACTCCGTTTCTACTAAAATGCAAAATTTAGTTGGGTGTGGTGGTGTGTGCCTGTAATCCCAGCTACTTGGGAGGCTGCCTATCACTTGAACCCGGGAGGCAGAGTTGCAGTGAGCCAAGATTGCGCCACTGCACTCCAGCCTGGGAGACAGAGCAAGACTCCATCTTAAAAAACAAATAAAAAACAAAAAAAAAGGAAATGACTACTTAACACAGGAACAGAAATCCAAATAAAGAAAGAAAAAACAAAAAATAAACATAAAGAAATGACTAGTTTAGGAAACTTTCTCTCTTCCTTGGATTTCAACATGCATCCCTCTTCTGTTTGCCTTCAACAGCCTCACAGCATCACTGCATTCACCCATTAATGTGTTCATCCAGCAAGTATTGACTGAGCACCTCAGGTCCTCCAGGCACTGCCGAGGCTCTGGTATACAAAGGTGAACAGGACTTGGTCTCCACCATCACACTGGAGTTTAGAGAAGGAAACAACCAATTTGTCAGTTCCAATATGCTGCATTACAAGTCAAGGAAGACTGGGGATAAAAAGAAGTATAGGCAAGGGCATTTCAGGCAGCAATCTATGCACACCTGGAGACCGGAGAAAGAAGGATGTTTTCAAGGACCTCAAGATTTCTCTGGGCCCAGGTACAATAGCTCATGCCTGTAATCCCAGCTACTCAGTAAGCTGAGGTGGGAGGATCGCCTGAGCCTAGGAGTAGTGTAGCCGCGATTGCGCTACTGCACTCCAGCCTGGTTGACAGAATGAGACCGTGTCTCAATTAATTAATTAATTAATTCCTGTGGAATTTAGAAGGGGGTGGTGGTGGGCTGTGAGATACAAAACCAGAGAGGTTGACAGGAGCCCTGATCAAGTCCCAACTCCTTTGATCTTGCAGAGAAAAGGGAGCCTTTGGAGGCATTAAAAGGGGACTACTGTGGCAAGTCTGGAAAATGGATTGGAAGGGAAATAGACAGAAGAGGTGACAGTCACCCAAGTAAGAGATAATGGTGAGTAGTGGAGATGGAGAGATGTTGGGGAAGATATAGTTGTTGGATATTAGAAGAGAGGCAGAGTTTGAGGCTGATACTTAGGGGCCTCTCATTTTTGTCTCCCCCACAAGTCGGTCTTACTCACCTTAGCAGCCACAGCAATTAGAAAAATTCCTGGTACCTACGGGGTGCTTGACAAATATTTCCTAAATTCCATTTCTTCAGAATGACTGCATTTTAAAAATTAAAATGCAAGATAATGTAACTAGACAAAATTTGAAAAATGAGATTGTCCTGGGAAAACCTGGGTGGCTGTGGTAGCTGTACTTAGGGAGAAATTTCCAGGAGAGATGCGGGTCTGCTATCCTCTTGGCCCTCTTGCTTGGTACCGCAATGAAAATTGCATTTAATCATCTTCCATTTTTCTCAGAGAGTAAGAAAATCCACTTGATTGGTGCGAATAGCTTTAAATTAGCATAAAAAATCTTCTAAAGTAATTCTAAGGAATCTTATCTTTTGCCTGAGAATCTGCCAGCAGAGACCTAGGTGGGTTTCGTGGGTCCTTGTCATTATTGTGAGTGAAGCTTTTGCAGTGGATTAAGACATGGATTAGAGGGGGTCAGTGCAGTCTAGTGGAATGAACGTCAGTCAGGGATAACTGGTTTCAGAACCCAGATCAACCACTTACTTTGAAATTGAATAGGTTATTTAGGCTTTTTCAGTCTAATCTATTCTGCAGAGACAATGATCCCTACCTTGTACCCAGGTAAGACTTCCTACGCTTTTTATGGACCTCAGGCATGCATAGGGTCCTTTCTCCAGCAGTAGACATTTGCAGGTCAGCTGTACGTTTATCTTCAGTGTATCTTGAGATTTAGTGCCCTCCTTGTGGAGCCATTAATTCTTCAAGTAGGGTTCACCCAGAAGAGGACCCACTCCTGAACACAGAGCACTTAAAAGGCCAGAGCTGTGGGTGACAGCCAGTTCCTCCTTTTTTTTTTTTGAGATGGAGTCTCACTTTGTTGTGTAGGCTGGAGTGCAGTGGCACGATCTGGGCTCACTGCAAACTCTGCCTCCCGAGTTCAAACAATTCTCCTGCCTCAGCCTCCCAAGTAGCTGGGACTACAGGCACGCACCACCAAGCCTGCCTAATTTTTGTATTTTTAGTAGAAACGGGGTTTCACCATGTTGGCCAAGCTGGTCTCGAACTCCTGACCTCAAGTGATCTGCCCTCCTCGGCCTCGCCAGAGGGCCAGTTTCTGATCTAGGAAATGTTTCACTGTGGCTGGGTCCACAGGGAAGTTGCTATTGTTTCCCAGATAATAACACAGGCAACTAGCCAGGTGTGGTGGCTCATGTCTGTAATCCCAGCATTCTGGGAGGCCGAGGTGGGTGGATCACCTGAGGTTGGGAGTTCGAGACTAGCCTGACCAACATGGAGAAATTCTGTCTCTACTAAAAATACAAAATTAGCTGGGCAAGGTGGTGCATGCCTGTAATCCCAGCTACTCGGGAGGCTGAGGCAGGAGAATTGCTTGAACCTGGGAGGCGGAGTTTGTGGTGAGCCAAGATTGCGCCATTGCACTCCAGCCTGGGCATGAGACTTCGTCTCAAAATAATAATAATAATAATAAATAATAATAATAACATGGGTAACCATGAATATAGCACTTCTTATGTGCCAGGTGTTGTTCTAAGCACCTCAAGTATATTTTGTTCTAGAGAAGCGGACTTCTGGTAGGCTGCCCTAACTCCCACCCTGGCAGGGAGTGGTGACTCCCTAGAGAGGGCCAATCCACCTTGGGCTCACTGCATTTTCTCATATCCATTCTTGTTCGTGGTCTCCAACGCAGTGATCCTTGGGGAAACTGAGGAAGCTCAACAACAATTTGCAAAATGGAGGCATGAATAATGGCTGTTTCCTCTGCATAGAAGCAGAGCAGCATGGCTTGGAATTAAGCACATCTGGTTGGAACTCAGAGAGTTACATCCTGAATGGGGAAGTTACTGGATTCTCTCCACACCCAAGACTTCCTGGTAAAGTGAGATCATCATATTTGACTTCCAAGGTCTAAGTCAGAGGACAGCTGCTAGCCCCACAGAGGACAGCTGCTGGCACAGTATTTGGTGTATAATAGGCACCTCAACAGACATTGTTCCCCTCCCCAGTGAATTGCCCTGTTTTCTGTCCTCTTCTCCTTGCATCTGCCTCCTTAATGTTTTCACCCTTTAAGACCTAGCTGAAGTTTAAAAACTTTCCAGGTCCCCTCCACCATGTTTTCACTCTTCAAGACCTAGCTGAAGTTTCAGAACTTTCTGGGCCCCCTCCACCACTTCCCACTGGAATATCATCCCCTGCCCTGGCATGGATGTGGATGGCACTCAACACTTCCTGTGTTCTTTGCTAAACCATGAAGTCCTTGAAGGCTGGGACACCATCTTTTAATTGCTCAACAAATATCTGGAACATCAAAGGTGAGCACAGATGTGAAAATACCTGCTTTGTAATTTGGAATATTATGTTTAAAAAAAAGGTTTTAAAAAAATCTTTTGTTTTTAATTCTTGGGGAGTAGTACTGTTTCTAAGAGAGAAATTTTGTTGTTTTTGTAATTTTTAAATTTTGATGTAACTTGAAACACAAAAAAGTTACAGTAGTTCAAGGAGTTCCTATAAGTAAGCCTTTTACCAAGATTCACCAGTTGTCTACATTTTACCCCATTCACTTTGTCATCCTCTCTCTGAACATGTTTATACAGATGCATCTTTTTCTGAACTGTTTGTAACTGGGAGACATGGTGTTCCTTTACCCCTAAATATTCAGTGTGTATTTCCTGATAAAGGTGCTCTCTTACTATTTTTTTTTTTTTTTTTTTTTTTGAGATGGAGTCTTGCTGTTGTTGCCTGAGCTGGAGTGTAATGGTGCGATCTCGGCTCACTGCAACCTCTGCCTTCCAGGTTCAGCAATTCTCCCACCTCAGCACCTCAGCCTCCCGAGTAGCTGAGATTACAGGTACCCGCCACCACGCCCAGCTAAATTTTGTATTTTTAGTAGAGACAGGGTTTCACCATGTTGGCCAGGTGGCCTGGTCTCCAACTCCTGACTTCAGATGATCCACCTGTCTCAGCCTCCCAAAGTGCTGAGATTACAGGCGTGAGCCACCACACCCGGCCATTTGTTTTTTTTTTTAAGAAGGTAGAAGAATTGAGACTGAGGGTCCCAGATTTCCCTGTGAAAGCTTCAGCAAAGGCCCCAGGTGCATGGGGGACGCAATATCTGAAAAGATGGAGCCGAGGGTGGGTGCAGAGAAGGTTGTGCCTCAGGAACCCAAAAAGAAGGGCTGGGTGAAAAAAGGCAGCACACCTGAAGCTCCTTGTGGGGAATGTGGAAAAACACTGTCCCGAGCACCTTGGCAGGAGCTGTCCAGCAAGACATCTGCAGGCTCCTGATCCCCCTGGACCAGTCCAGCTCCAGAAGGATGTTTCCAGCTAACAGGGCTGAGATCCCAAAGGGCTTGGAAATAAAGTGTTTCTTTCCAGAAACCAAGTCAACCAAAGACATGGCCTCTGGCCTCTGGAGGTGTCAGAGGTCAGCTTGTGGTCCCTAAGAAAAGATAGTCACACCAATTGGTCCTTCTGCCCAATAAATAAGAAACATATAAGGCCTTTGGCCTCCTAGGAAAGTACTTGACAGTGCACATTATGAAGGAGTGAAATAGCAGGATCTGCAAGAACTCTCAAAACACTGAATGGATAAACAAATGTGGTATATACACACAATTGAGTATTATTCACTAAAAGGAAGGAAAATTTAAAAGAAAGGAAATTCTGATGCATGCTACAACATGGATGAACCTTGATGACATGATGCGAAGTGAAATAAGCCCAATGCAAAAGGAGAAATACAGTATGATACCACTTATATGAGGTACCTAGAGCAGTCAAATTCATGGAAACAGCAAGTAGAATGGTGACTGCCAGGGGCTTGAGGAAGGAGAGAATGCAGAGTTAGTGTTTAATGGGTACAGAGTTTCAGTTTTGCAAGACAAACAGAGTTCTGGTGAGGGATGATGGTGATGGTTGCACAACAGTGTCAGTGTACTTGATGCCACTGAATTGTACACTTCAAAATGGTTAAGATGGTAAATTTTGGCTTGTGCCTGTAATCCCAGCACTTTGGGAGGCTAAGGCGGGCGGATCACGAGGTCAGGAGATCAAGACCATCCTGGCTAACATGGTGAAACCCAGTCTCTACTAAAAATACAAAAAATTACCCAGATGTGGTGGCACACACCTGTAGTCCCAGCTACTTGGGAGGCTGAGGCAGGAGAATCCCTTGAACCCAGGAGGTGGAGTTGCAGTGAGCCAAGATCACGCCACTGCACTCCAGCCTGGGTGACAGAGAGAGACTCCGTCTCAAAAAAAAAATAAGAATAATAATAAGGATTTTTTTAAAAAAAGAGATCGCTTATCAATACTAAAATTCTATAATTCTATTTTTTTCCTTTTTTGAGACGGAGTCTCACTCTATCGCCCAGGCTGGAGTGCAGTGGCACGATCTCAGCTCACTGCAAAGTCCGCCTCCCAGGTTCAAGCAATTCTCCTGCCTTAGCCCCTCTGAGTAGCTGGGACTACAGGTACCCTCCACCATGCCTGGCTAATTTTTGTATTTTTAGTAGAGATGGGTTTTCACCATGTTGCCCAGGCTGGTCTTGAACTCCTGACCTCAGGTGACCCACCCACCTCAGCCCCCCAAAGTGCTGGGATTACAGGCATGAGCCACCATGCCTGGTCTATAATTCTATTTTTAAAAAGCAGAAGATATCAGAAATGGGGATCCCCCAGTCCTGACTCAACCCCTTCAACTCTCAAGTAAGGAAACTGAAGCTGGGGTTCTTGTGTGGCTTGCAGCTGAATCCTGACTGGAATTGGACCTAGAACCCCGGGAGAATGCTGGGAGAACAGAGGACATGGTGTTTGCCAGGGCTTCCAAGGACACAGTCACAGAGAGGGGGCTGTGAAGATGGCAACACAGCAGCAGTAAAAGTTAACTTCCAAAGAAGACAGGAAAATCTTTTTACTGCAGAGGTGACATTTGAGCTGGTAACAAAACAACCATAGGTGTTTGCCAGGTAGAGAAAATGTAAGCTAAAAAGGTAAAAATCTAGGGATCAGTACATATGACCACAGATCAGTACATGTAACACAGAGGGGTGTTTCTCAACCACAAAAGATGATATTGAGGAGAGAGGCCATTTCTCTTACTGTCTCCTGTCTCCAAAGAAAAGGAGGAAACTGAAACATAACAGACTGATTGGGTGCCACTGGCCAGGCCTGTAGGTTAAAGATTAACCCCCATCCTAATCGCTTCTGCTATCTATAGACCACAGACAATGGTACAGAGAAATACTTGCCTTGCTTACCCCCCACCTAGTCATGTATCCCATGCTTGCTCAATCTATCACAACCCTGTCACATGGACCCCTTAGAGTTGTAAGCCCTTAAAAGGGCCAGGAACTCTTCTTCGGGGAGCTTGGTTCTTGAGATATAAGTCTGCCGATGCTCTCGGTCAAATAAAGCCACTTCTTTCTTTTTTTTTTTTTTTTTTGAGATGGAGTCTTGCTCTGTCGCCCAGGCTGGAGTGCAGTGGCGCGATCTTGGCTCACCACAAGCTCTGCCTCCTGGGTTCACACCATTCTCCTGCCTCAGCCTCCCTAGTGGGACTATAGGCATCCGCCACCACACCCAGCTAGTTTTTTGATTTTTAGTAGAGATGGGGTTTCACCGTGTTAGCCAGGATGGTCTCCATCTCCTGACCTCGTGACCCACCCACCTTGGCCTCCCAAAGTGCTGGGATTACAGGCGTGAGCCACTGCGCCCGGCCCACTTCCTTCTTTAACCCAGTGTCTGAAGGGTTTTGTCCACGGCTCGTCCTGCTACATTTCTTGGTTCCCTGACAGGGAAGCGAGGTGGTTGAAGGATGGCCAAGGCAGCCCCTGGGTGGCTTAGGCCTGCCCTGTGGAGCATCCCTGCAGGGGGAATCCAGCCAGCTTGAGCGAAGCATATCCTGAGAGCGCTCCCGGGTAGACATTTGCCCCAGTGGAACGCCTCATCAGAGCGGTGCATGGCAGGCCCCCGCGGAGGATCAACACAGTGGCTGAACACCAGGAAGGAACTGGCACTTGGAGTCTGGATATCTGGAATACGGTAGGACCGGTCTTGGGAACTTGCCCACTCCATTTCAGTGGAAGCGTGGTCTGCCGTTATCGGCACTTTGGTTTTGGTATTGATTCTGAGTTGGTGCGAACTGCTTGACGAGTGAGTTACCTTTTACTCTTTGCCCTTTTTCTTTCCCTTCTTGTGGCGAGAGTGTTGTTTTGTCTCGGAGAGGAAAATGGGTGAAACACAGCGTAAGCCCACCCCATTAGGGACTATGTTAAAAAAAAAATTCAAAAAAGGTTTTAATGGAGATGATGGGGTTACTGTGACCCCAGGAAAACTTAGGACCTTGTGTGAGATAGATTGGCCAGCATTAGAAGTGGGTTGGCTGCCGGGCGCGGTGGCTCAAGCCTGTAATCCCAGCACTTTGGGAGGCCGAGGCGGGTGGATCACGAGGTCGGGAGATCGAGACTATCCTGGCTAACCCGGTGAAACCCCGTCTCTACTAAAAATACAAAAAATTAGCCGGGCGTGTTGGCGGGCGCCTGTAGTCCCAGCTACTCGGGAGGCTGAGGCAGGAGAATGGCGTGAACCCGGGAGGCGGAGCTTGCAGTGAGCCGAGATCGCGCCACTGCACTCCAGCCTGGGGGACAGAGAAAGACTCCGTCTCAAAAAAAAAAAAAAAAGAAGTGGGTTGGCCATCAGAAGGAAGCCTAGATAGGTCCCTTGTTTCAAAGGTATGGCACAAGGTAGCTGGTAAGCCAGGATACCCAGACCAGTTTCTGTACATAGACCCTTGGTTACAGCTGGTTTTAAACCTCCCACAGTGGTTAAGAGGACAGGCAGCAGTTGTACTAGTGGCAAAGTGGCGGCGGGGGGGAGAATTTATGTAAAAAGAATGTGATATGGTAAATTCTTGTCCTGAGATAAATTAACTTGTTGTTTAAAGAAAGGGATGTTTGCAATAAGTCAGAAAGTTGAGGCATGTCGAAGAATTGTCTGTGAAAGTTGTGAAAGAAAAAAAAGTGTTATAAAAAGGAATTTATGCAAGAAATGCTGTATAATTTCAAAGTAATTAGGTCTCCTGAATATAAAACTATTGAAGAAACAGTTTATGTGCAAGGTGGATAAGGAAAGTAAAATATACTTTTAATAAAAGGATTATAAGGAGGCATAAGAATGTGGATTTTTACCTACATTAAAAGGTTAAAAAAATTTTGTTTTGAAGGTTTAAGCAAGTTTTGAAACATTAATTGTAAAGGAAATTCTGTGTGTAAACATATTGGCTAAAGTTAAAGGGGTATCATCCAGTTTTTTTGTGAACTGGACATTAACATAAAAACACAATGAGTTTTTCTCAAAGCACTAACCTGCTCTTTAACAGAAATTATAAAAGGTTAAAAAGAGTCTATAAAAATCTTACCTTATGCTCAGACATTAAACATTGAATAAATATGTCTATGAAGTTTTATTAAAACTAAGTTTAACATTAATAACACACTAATATAAAGGTGAAATTTAGCTTATCTGGTATAAAAATCATACAGGAAGCATTGTCAAATAAAAAATGGTGTTTGGCTTTCTTTGGTCTAAAAACTAATAAAAATAGGTGCTAAAGGACATTTCTCAGTAAGAAGGCACCAAGGACTATAAAGTCCACTGCTGATGTCCCCACATTTAAAACAAAAGGTCCATTTCTTAGAAATTATATACTTGGTTTATCTTCCACTTTACTTTCCTTCAAAACTAAAAGTCTTTCAGCACATGTACCACCCCTAGAATTTCCAGTAAACCAGCACCAGCCTGAAGATCACGTTCTCTTCCGAGGGTGGAAAGAAGGAAAACTTGAGCCAGCCTGGGAAGGACCCTACCTTGTGCTGCTAACCACCGTGATTGCTGTTCGTACAGCGAAAAACAGATGGACTCATCATAACCAAGTCAAGAAAGTATCATCCCCTCCAGAGTTGTGGGCCATAGTCCCAGGGGAAAATCCTACCAAACTGAAGCTAAGAGAAATTTAACTCTTTCATCTATTCTATTTCTTCTTTCCTTGCTCTATTGCTGACCATCTAGTAATTAACAAAACCAAGTCAATTTCGCCTCAAACTATTGCATTTAATGCTTGCCTTGTTATACCCTGTGGGGACTTGCCAAGTCAAAGACAGCTCTCTACTTCAGAAAAGTACTTCTGCCCCTCCTGACTCTCCTCAGACTGGGCATTAGTAAATTGGGACCATTTAATCTGGGGAGATTTTGATAAAGACCCCAGAGTCAACCAGGAGTCTTGTCCCCCGATGTAGAGCTTTTATGCCGTAGTTGGTCCAACATTCTGTGGACCACTAAAGAGCAAGGATGGACTGCCCCAACTGGTTTTTGTAATTTCCTAAAACCATACATTCATTTTACTAGAGGATCATAGAAGTTAAAGACTTAAAACAAACTTTGGCAATTAAGACAGGATAACAAGATGCAAATGCTTGGTTGGAATAGATCAAATATTCCGTCCACACATTAAACAAAAGCAATTGTTATGCTTGTGCACATGGCAGACCAGAGGCCCAGATTGTCCCCTTTCCACTAAAGTGGTCCTCCAGTCGACCAGGCGTAAGCTGCATGGTAGCTCTTTTCTGGGATTCTACAGCCTGGAGTAGTAAGTCGTGCCAAGCTCTCTCTCTGCTATATCCTGAAGTTTGGCACCCTGTGGGTCAGCCCCTGAGGGCCATCCAGCTTCTGTCTCCCAACACGAAGTTCACTTCGTGTCTCTCACGACAGGGAGGAAACTTAAGTGTTCCTTGGAGACCTGAAGGGATGCAGTGAGCTTAAGAATTTTCAGAAGCTTATCAGTCAGTCAGCCCTTGTTCGTCCCCAAGTGGATGTGCGGTGGTATCGTGGTGGACCTTTACTGGACACTGCCGAATAACTGGAGTGGCACTTGTGCTTTAGTCCAATTGGCTATCCCTTTCACCCTGTCATTTCATCAACCAGAGGGAGGAAAAATAAGACACTGTAAAGCGAGAGAAGCCCCTTATAGGTCTTTCGACTCTCACGTCTATTTAGACGCAATTGGAGTCCCACAGGGAATACCAGATCGGTTTAAAGCCTGAAATCAAATAGTTGCAGGATTTGAGTCAATATTTTGGTGGGTGACAGTTAATAAAAATGTAGATTGGATAAACTACATCTATTACAACCAACAGCAATGAACTTTTCATGAGTTAAAAAAAAAAAAACTCATGTCGGCTCCAGCCCTGGGGCTACCTGACCTGACAAAACCTTTTACACTATATGTGTCAGAGAGAGAAAAAATAGCAGTTGGAGTTTTGACCCAGACTGTGGGGCCCTGGCTGAGGCCGGTGGCCTACCTCTCTAAACAAAAAGACAGGGTTTCTAAGGGTTGGCCCCCATGTTTGAGGGCCTTGGCAGCAACAGCCCTGCTAGCATAAGAAGCAGATAAGCTAACTCTTGGGCAAAACCTACACATAAAGGCCCCCCATGCTGTGGTAACACTAATGAACATCTAAGGACATCATTGGCTAACGAATGCTAGACTAACTAGGTACCAAAGCTTGCTCTGTGAGAATCCCCGCATAACCACTGAAGTTTGCAACACCTCAAACCCCACCACCTTGCTCCTGGTATCAGAGAGCCCAGTTGAACATAACTGTGTAGAGGGGTTGGACTCAGTTTATTCCAGCAGGCCCGACCTCCGAGACCATCCTTGGACATCAGTAGACTGGGAGCTGTACGTGGACAGGAGCAGCTTCATCAACCCACAAGGAGAGAGGTGTGCGGGATATGTGGTGGTAATCCTGGATACTGTCATTGAAGCCAAATCATTGCCCCCGGGCACTTCAGCCCAGAAGGCGGAACTCATTGCTTTAATTCGGGCCTTAGAGCTGAGTGAAGGTAAGACTGTAAACATTTACACCGACTCTCGGTATGCCTTCTTAACCCTCCAAGTGCATGGGGCATTATAGAAGGAAAAAGGCCTGTTGAACTCTGGGGGAAAAGACAAAGTATCAGCAAGAGATCCTGCAATGATTAGAGGCAGTGTGGAAGCCCCAAAAGGTGACAGTCATGCACTGCAGAGGACACCAGTGAGCTTCCACCTTGATTGCCTTAGGGAACTCTGGAGGGGACTTAGAAGCTCAAAAAGCAGTATCCAACCCCTACCAGGCATCAGTCAAAGCCCCCCTGCTCCCTCAGGCACGTGACCTTGTACCTACTTCTTCTTTTTTTTTTTTTTTTTTTTTTTTTTTGAGGTGGTGTCTCGCTCTGTCATCCAGGCTGGAGTGCAGTGGCACGATCTCGGCTCACTGCAAGCTCTGCCTCCCGGGTTCTACTGCCTCAGCCCCCCAGGTAGCTGGGACTACAGGTGCCTGCCACCACACCTGGCTAATTTTTTGTATTTTTAGTAGAGACGGGGTGTCACCGGATGGTCTCGATCTCCTGACCTTGTGATCCACCCGCCTCGGCCTCCCAAAGTGCTGGGATTACAGGCATGATCCCTCCATTGCACTCCAGCCTGGGCAACAAGAGCAAAACTCCATCTCAAAAACAAAACAAAACAAAACAAAAATTCTGATTCTCTGGCTGGGTGTGGTGGCTCATGCCTGTAATACTAACACTTTGGGAGGCTGAGGCAGGTGGATCACCTGAGGTCAGGAGTTTGAGACCAGCCTGGCCAACATGGTGAAACCTCATCTCTACTAAAAATACAAAAATTAGCCAGGTGTGGTGGCAGTGCACCTATAATCCCAGCTACTTGGGAGGTTGAGGCAGGAGAATCACTTGAACCTGGGAGGCGGAGGCTGCAGTGAGCTGAGATTGAGCCACTGCACTCCAGCCTGGGCGACAGAGCAAGACTCCATCACACACACATGCATGCACACACACACACACACACACCTCTGTTTCTCTGTATTTTCCAGTCTGCCCCTCCAGTGTTGGGGGCAGTGGTTTGCCCTGTGACCTCAGTTCTCTGATGGGTCTAAGAAGAGTTATTAATTTTCAGTTTGTTCAGCTTTTTTCTTGTATGAATGGGACAGATGACTTCTAAGATACATGCCAGACTGAAAAACAAAAGTCTTGATACATTATTACTAACTATAGTCCACATTTCAGGGCTGGGTTTAGTGGTTCATGCTTGTAATCCCAGCACTTTGGGAGACCAAGGTGGGTGGATTGCTTGAGCTCAGAAGTTCAAGACAAGCCTGGGCAACATAGCAAAACCCCGTATCTAAAAAAAATACAAAAATCTGTCAGGCATGGTGGCACATGCCTGTAGTCCCAGCTACTTGGGAGGCTGAGGTAGGAGGATCACCTGAGCCTGAGGAGGTCAAACTGTAGTAAGCCATGATTGTGCCACTGCACTCCAGCCTGGGCAACAGAGTGAGACCCTGTCTCAATAAATAAATAAATAAAGCCCACACCGTATTCAAAAGTCCTTAGTTTTTACCTAACGTCCTTCTTTTGTCTCAAGATCCCATCCAGGACACCATATGACATTTATCCATCACGTCTCCTTAGGTTCCTCTTGGCTGCGACAGTTCCTTGGACTTTCCTTATTTTTGATGACCTTGACAGTTTTGAGGGGTACCAATAAGGTATTCTGTGGAATGTCCCCCAATTGGAATTTGTCTCATAAGAAAATTATGATTAGGCTGGGTGATGGGTTTTTTAGAGGAAAACCATAGAAGTCAAGTACCATTCACATAACATCATATCAAGGGTACATACTTTCAACATGAATTATCACTGCTGATGTTAACCTCAATCGCCTGGCTCAGACAGTCTGTAAAATTACTCTTTCCCCAGTCCCTTTAAAAATTGTATTTTTTGGAATAAAGTCACTATGTTTAGCCCATACTTAAGGACGGGGGAGTTATACTCCATCTCCTTGAAGGCAGAGTATCTACATAAATTATTTAGAATTCTGCATAGGAGCTTTGTCTTTCCTCATTCATTCATTCATTCATTCGTTTATATCACTATGAACTCATGGATATCTATTTTATACTTTGAATTACAATCCAATACCACTTCATCTATTTTTTTCTTTTTTGAGACAGAGTTTCACTCTCTATCACCCAGGCTGGGGTGCAGTGGTGGGATCATAGCTCCCTGTAGCTTCAACCTCCCAGGCTCAAGTGATCCTCCTGCCTCAGCCTCCCAAGAAGCTGGGACCACAGACATGGGCCACCATGCCTGGCCAATTTTTAAATTAATTTTAATTTTAATTTATTATTATTTTTCTTATCTCCTAGAGCCTTCAGATGAGATAATTTTTAATATTTTTTAGAGATGGGTTCTCCCTATGTTGCCCAGGCTGGTCTTGAACTCCTGGGCTAAAGAGATTCTCCCTCCTTAGCCTCCCAAAATGCTAGGATTATAGGTGCGAGCCACTGTGCCTGGCCACGTCACCTATTTTTATTGCCTCACATTGTTCCAGCTTTGGCCACTGGGAGGTCTTTGAGTTGGCTCCTATGTCCCTTTGTAATAACCACATCGGGTGTGTGTGGGGGGTGTGTGTGTGTGTGTGTGTGTGTGTGTGTGTGTGCTTCCTGAGTACTTCCTTCTTTCTGGCACTGTAAGATACTACACGCTCAGGATACAAAACTGCAGCTAGATAAGAGAATTAAGTTCTAGTGCACTTAGAATGCCCTACAGTCAACACTGTAGGATGACTACAGTTAACAATAATATACAGTTTCAATATACATATTGAGTACAATACAGTTAACAATATTATATAGTTTCAAAGAGCTAGAAGGAGAATATTGAAGGTTCCTAACACAAAGAAATGATAAATGTTTGAGATGATGGATATGATAATTACCCAGGTCTCATCATTATACATTATATGTTGAAACATCATCGTGTATCCCATAAAATATGTATAATTATTATGTAAACTAAAAACTACAATTTAAAAAGGCGCATTCAGGGCAGGCATAGTGGCTCACACCTGTAATCCCAGCACTTTGGGAGGCTGAGGCGGGTAGATCACTTGAGGTCAGGAGTTCGAAACCAGCCTGGCCAACATGGAGAAACCCCATCTCTACTAAAAATACAAAAATTAGCCAGGTGTTGTGGCGCATGCCTGTAGTCCTAGCTACTCGGGAGGCTGAGGCAGAAGAATCACTTGAACCTGGGAGGTGGAGGATGCAGTGAGCCAAGATCACACTACTGCACTCCAGCCTGGGTAACAGAGTGAGAGTCTCTCTCAAAAAAATAAAAATAAAGTGGCTATAAACAATCACATGCAGGTTTCTGAGAGGACTTAAAATTAGTTTGGTAAATACCTAGCAGTGCATTTGCTGGATCATATGTTAAGACTATGTTTAGATTTGTAAGAAACTGCCAGTTTTCTAAAGTGGCTGTACCATTTTACATTCACATCAGTAATGAATAAGAGCTCCTGTTGCTTGTTGTCCTTACCAGCAATTAGTATTGTTAGTTTTTTGGATTTTAGTCATTCTTTTTGGTTTTTTTTTTTTTTTTTTTTTTTTTTGAGATGGAGTCTCGCTCTGTCTCCCAGGCTGAAGTGCAGTGGCACGATCTCAGCTCACCGCAACCTCCACCTCCTGGGTTCAAGCAATTCTCCTGCCTCAGCCTCCTGAGTAGCTGGGACTACAGGCACACGCCACGACGCCTGGCTAATTTTTGTATTTGTAGTAGAGACAGGGTTTCACCATGTTGGCCAGGCTGGTTTCGATCTCCTGACCTCGTGATCCACCCACCTCGGCCTCCCAAAGTGCTGGGACTATAGGCATGAGCCATCGTGCCCGGCTGGATTTTAGTCATTCTAATAGGTATGTAAGTGGTATCCCACTGTCGTTTAAATTTGCAATTCTCTGATGACAAATAATGAGCATCTTTTCATATGCTACCCTCATTTTAAAATTAGTCATAAATATAATCACTGTTAGAGAAAATAGGATAATGTACTGTGGCATTTATAACATATGTAGAAAAGAACCTATGACAAAAATAGCAGAAGGGACAGGTTGGCAGAAATTGATTTATATTACAGTTAAGTTCTTATATTAAATGTGAAGTGATATCAAATGAAAGGAGATTGTGATAAAAGTGTACATTTGTAAAATCTAGAGCAACCACTAAAAAAAAAATAAATAAATAAACAAAGAGGTTTAGCTAATAAGCCGATAGTACAGATAACAAGGAATCGTAAAAGAAAAATAAACCCTCAGTCCCAAAGAAAACAAGCAAATGGGGAAAAGGAACAAGAAACACATGGAACAAAAAGAAAACAACTTGTAAGATGATAAATTTAGGCCAGGCGCAGTGGCTCATGCCTGTAATCTCAGCACTTTGGGAGGCCAAGGCAGGCGGATCACCTGAGGTCAGGAGTTCGAGACCAGTCTGGCCAACATGGCGAAACCCTGTCTCTACTAAAAATACAAAAAATTAGGCTTGGCATGGTGGCTCACGCCTGTAATTCCAGCACTTGGGAGACTAAGGCAGGTGGATCACCTGAGGTCAGGAGTTTGAGACCAGACTGACCAACATGGTGAAACACCACCTCTACTAAAAATACAAAAATTAGCCAGGCATAGTAGTGCGTGCCTGTAATCCCAACTAATTGGGAGGCTGAGGCAGGAGAAGCGCTTGAATCTGGGAGCTGGAGGTTGCAGTGAGTCGAGATTGCGCCATTGCACTCCAGCCTGGGCAACAAGAGCAAAACTCTGTCTCAAAAAACGAAAAGATAAATTTAAAGCCAACCATATCAATCATCAATTAAACAGTGTACATATCCCAATTAAAAGGTAGAGATGGAATGGACATGGTGGCTCAGACCTATAATCCCAGTACTTTGGGAGGCTGAGGCGGGAGGATTGAGATCAGCCTGGGCAACATGAGAAGACCCTATATCTTAAAAAAAAAAAAAAAAAAGGAAAGAAAGGAAGGAGGGGAGTGGAGGGGAGGGTAGGAGGGAGGGAGGGAGGAAGGAAGGAAGGAAGGAAGGAAGGAAGGAAGGAAGGAAGGAAGAGAAAAATTAGCTGGCATGTGCTTGTAGTCCCAGCTACTCAGGAGTCTGAGGTGGGAGGAGGATTGCTTGAGGCCAAGAGTTCAAGGCTGCAGTGAACTGTGATTGCACCACTGCACTCCAGCCTGGGTAGAGTGAGACCTTGTCTCTCAAAAAATACCAAACAACCAGTAAAGTAATTATCCCTCCTAAAATAACACAGGAAAGTAAAAAGAAAAAAAAAAGAAAATCCAAAATAATTTAAAAATTACACTAAAAAAATTCCATGACTTTCCACAGTAGTATGCAGACACTTAGGTGGGCAATACACATTTTTTAACACAACAGGAATAATGAGCTTAAGTGTATCTCAAGTTAGTATTATAACAAAGAGAAAAAGATTATTTCAAGTGTCTTTAGACCATAGTTTTTTCTTTTTTGTTTTTTTCTTGAGACAGGGTCTTGCTCTGTTACCCAGGCTGGAGTGTAGTGGTATGATTACGGCTCACTACAGCCCCAAACTCCTGAGCTCAAGCAATCCTCCTGACTCAACCTCCTGAGTAGCTGCAACTACAGGTGCATCCCGCCATGCCTGGATACTTAAAAAAATTTTTTTGTTGTTGGCTAGGCGCTGTAGCTCATACCTGTAATCCCAGCACTTTGGGAGGCTGAGACGGGTGGATCACTTGAGGTCAGGCGTTCGAGATCAGCCTGGCCAACATGGTGAAACCCTGTCTCTACTAAAAGTACAACAATTAGCCAAGCATGTAGTCTCAACTACTCAGGAGGTTAAGGCATGAGAATCGCTTGAGCCCAGGAGGTGGAGGTTGCAGCGATCCGAGATTGCACGACTACACTCCAGCCTGGGCGACAGAGCAAGACTGTCTCAAAAAAACAAAATGAAAACAAATTTTTGTTTTAGAGACAGTCTCTCTATGTTGCCCAGGCTGGTCTCAAACTCCTAGGCTCAAGCTCTTGCTTCAGCCTCCCAAAGCACTGGGATTACAGGTGTGAGCCACCATGCCCTGCCTAGACCACAGTATTTTGACTATATATCCTTAGTGGAAAATTTTTTTAAAGCACACAAAGCTGCAAAGAAATCTCACACTTTCCTCAATAGTCTTGCTGTAAATAGTAATATTGATATTATTACTTTGAAGCTATTTTACATACATTATAAAGCAAATAGGTAATTGTCTTAATGTTATTAGGACTAATATTTTCAGTGTAAGAGAAAAGTGATATAGGTATAAAATCAGTAAGGTTAAACAATTGTATGGTTAAATTTGAATCAGAAATATCAATATAAACTATTTTCGTTGTTTTCAAAAATACTTATTTCATAGCACTGTCCATTGAAATGACAACCCAGTAGTCATGATCTCTCCCAATGTCTAAATTGCAGTCTATAAATATTCCTCACTAACTGGAACCTGGGCTTTTTATAGGAATGCTGATTGTTAGTATGTGGCCAGAATGAGCCTGAGACATCTTATTTTTGCCTGGGATAGCGTCATGTTACAGAAAGCAAGTAAGCAGTAAGACACACAAACCATCATGAATACATAAAAAACAAAAGCAAAGACAAAACTCCAAAAAACCACTGACCTATACACTTCGAAATTGTTAACATGGTACATTTATGTCACGCATATGTTATGAGCTGAATTGCATCCCACTTCCTGCCAATTTGAACCCTGACACCCTAACCCTGAGTACCTCGGAATGTGACTATTTGGAGACAGGGCCTTTAAAGAGGTAATTAAGTAAAAATGGAGTTAGTGAGAACCCTAATTCAGTATGACTGGCATCCTTATAAGAAGAGGAAATTGGGCCAGGTGCGGTGGCTCATGCCTGTAATCCCAGCACTTTGGGAGGCCAAGGCAGGCGGATCACAAGGTCAGGAGTTTGAGACCAGCCTGACCAACATGGTGAAACCCTGTCTCTACTAAAAATACAAAAATTAGCCGAGTCTGGTGGCGCACGCCTGTAATCCCAGCTACTTGGGAGGCTGAGGCAGGAGAATCGCTTGAACCTAGGAGGCAGAGGTTGCAGTGAGCTGAGATCACGCCACTGCACTTCAGCCTGGGCGACAGAGCAAGACTCCATCTCAAAAAAAAAAAAAAAAAAAAGAAAAAAATTGGGACACAAAGGGAGAGAGAGGGAGGGAGATACCAGACATGCATGTGCACAGTTAGAAGGTTGTGTCTGCAAGCCAAGGAGAGGGGCCTTAGGAGAAACCAACCCTGTTGACACCTGATGTCAGACTTCCAGCCTCCTCAACTGTGAGAGAATACATTTCCGTTGTGTAAGCCACCCAGTTTGTGGGATTTTAAGGCAGCCCTAGAAAACTAATACAATATATTTTACCATAATTAGAAAAACCAACCAAACAACCAACAAGAAAACCCTAAGTTGACACTTAACAGAACAGAAAGCTCAAAACAAGCAAACAAAAGTATGCATTAGCCACCTGAATTTCTGTGGTCTGCTGTTGAAGGTTCCAGAAAGCATGAGCCATGTCAACTGGTGTCAACATATCTGAGTGGGTCCTAGTTTCAGCTGGGTCCTCAACGCTGGCAGTCAGCTCCCTTGCCTGCCCTTGTTTGGCACCTTCTCCCTCCACAAGGCCTGTTCCACACCTTCGCCATTGCTCCCCGCTCCCTGTTGACTGGCGGTGGGGGGCCCTTCCAGCAGATGACGTTGTTTCTTGCCTCATAGAAAAGCAGGGACCAACCAGCCTGACATCTCTCTCCCTCCTAGGGCCCCTGCAAACACTCAAGTCCACACCCTCTCCTGTCCTTCCTTCTTCCCCTCCAGTCTCTCAAATGTAGAGGTGCCCCACATCCTTTCAGTCCCCCGCCATTTTTGTGCTTTCTCACCTCCTTAGAACACTTCCTCAATCAATTTCTTCCTCTTGTTCTTTCTGTTTTCTAACCCCCTGCATTCATAATTCTCCTTTTTTTAAACAAAACAAAAAACATCACTTCAACCTCTTTTTCTACTGATTCCTTTCCAGAAGCCTCTAACTAGGTTCAATCTCCCTCATGCCCAATACATACATGCTGCCTTGATCCCAAGCTTTCTCTAGCTGTCACAACCTCTCCATCACTCCCTTTCCATCCACCATTCTTAAAGGATTCTACTCTAGTTACCGCTACATTCCCACTTTCCCTTCATTCTGCTGCCTCTTGAATTCTGGCTTTTGCTCACACCACTCGACAATAACTATTCCGACAAAGCCCTTTCAAACTTCCTATTGGATTGCTTGCCCTCCTCCGTTGCTTATAGGCTTCTTCTATTTTATGTATGTACAACTGGCATCTCAGACTCTATGTATCCCAAGCCAAACACATCATTATTTTTCTCAAGTGCACTTCCCTTCCTGAGTTCTTTATTTTTGTTAATGGAGCGACTGTCACCCAGCTCCATGCTTCAGTATCATATTTGGGCTTTGAGGTTATTTATTTATTTTTATCTTTTTTTTTTGTTTTTCGAGATGGAGTCTGGCTCTATCACCCAGGCTGGAGTGCAATGGCGTGATCTCAGCTCACTGCAACCTCTGCCTCCCAGGTTCAGGCAATTCTCCTGCCTCAACCTCCTGAGTAGCTGGGATTACAGACGCCTGCCACGAGACCCGGCTAATTTTTGTATTTTTAGTAGAGACAGGGTTTCACCATGTTGGCCATGCTGGTCTCGAACTCCTGACCTCAGATGATCCGTCCACCTTGGCCTCCCAAAGTGCTGGGATTACAGGCATGAGCCCCCGTGCCCGGCTCATATTTATTTATTTTTTAAAGCAATTTAAACTAATTTTTCTCATTAGGTAATTCATCCAAAAGGTTCAAGATTTAAAATATTCAAATTATAAACACTAAAAAGACTCTCTTTCGCTACTGACCCCCAGCCACCCCACTTCTCTTAAACAGGCCACTTAATGTCATCAATTTTGTACGTATTTCTCTAGGAATATATAAACATATGTAAGCAAAGATGTTTGTTTACATATTTCCTTTTTATGGCCAGGTGCAGTGGCTCATGCCTTTAATGGCACTTTGGGAGGCCAAGTTGGGCAGATCTCTTGAGCCCAAGAGTTTAAGACTAACAGGGACAACACAGTGAAACTCCGTCTCCACTAAAAAAATACAAAAAAAAAAAAAAAAAAGGCCAGGCACAGTGGCTTGTGCCTGTAACCCCAGCACTTTGGGGCGTTGAGGCGGGTGGATCACCTGAGGTCAGGAGTTCAAGACCAGTCTGGCCAACATGGCGAAACCCTGTCTCTACTAAAAATACAGAAATTAGCCGGGCATGGTGGCAGGTGCCTGTAGTCCCAGTTACTTGAGAGGCTGAGGCAGGAGAATCACTTGAACCCGGGAGGCAGAGGTTGCAGCGAGCCGAGATCACGCCATTGCACTCCAGCCCTGGGTGACAGAGCAAGACTCCATCTTAAAAAAAAAAAAAAAAAAAAAAATCTGGGTGTAGTGGCGCACACCTGTAATCCTAGCTACTCCAGAGGCTGAAGTAGAAGAATCACCTGAGCCTGGGGAGGTCGAGACTGTGGTGAGCCATGATTGTGCCACTGCACTCCAGCCTGGGCGACTGAGTGAGTCCCTGTCTCAAAAAACAAAACAAAACAACATTTCCCTTTTAAAAATGCTAATGAGGCCACGTGAGCTATGTTCGTGTCACTGCACTCTAGCCTGGGCAACACAGTGAGACTCTGTTTAAAAAAATAAATACATAGTGCTCACTTTGGCAGCACATATAAAACTGCACATCTACAACCATCTAATCTTTGACAAACCTGACCAAAACAAGTAATGGGGAAAGGATTCCCTGTTTAATAAATGGTGATGGGAGAACGGGCTAGCCATATGGAGAAAACTGAAACTCAATCCTTTCCTTACACCTTTATACAAAAATTAACTCAAGATGGATTAAAGACTTAAATGTAAAACCCCAAACTACAAAAACCCTAGAAGAAAATCTAGACAATACCATTCAGGACATAGGAATGGGCAAAGATTTTATGATAAAATTGCCAAAAACAATCGCAACAAAAGCGAAATTCGACAAATGGGATCTAATTAAACTGAAGAACTTATGCATAGCAAAAGAAACTATCATCAGCTGCACGCGGCAGCTTACCCCTGTAATCCCTGCACTTTGGGAGGCAGAGGTGGGCAGATCTCTTGAGGTCAGGAGTTCAAGATCAGCCTGGCCAACATAGTGAAACCCCGTCTCTACTAAAAATACAAAAATCAGCTGGGCATGGTGGCATACACCTGTAATCCTAGCTACTTGGGAGGCTGAGGCAGGAGAATCACTTGAACTCAGGAGGCGGAGGTTGTAGTGAGCCGAGATCACGCCATTGCACTCCAGCCTTGGCAACAAGTTTTGGAAACTCTGTCTCAAAAAAAAAAAAAGAGAAATGCAAATCAAAACCACGATGAGATACCATCTCACACCAGTCAGAATGGCGATTATTAAAAAGTCAAGAAATGATAGATGCTGGTGAGATTGCAGAGAAATAGGAATGCTTTTATACTGTTGGTGGGAATGTAAATTAGTTCAACCATTGTGGAAGACAGTGTGGTGATTCCTCAAAGATTTAAAACTGGAAATACCATTTGACCCAGCAATCCCATTACTGGGTATATAACCAAAGGAAATACCATTTGACCCAGCAATCCCATTACTGGGTATATACCCATTCTATTATAAAGATACACGCACCCGTATGTTCATTGCAGCACTATTCACAATAGCAAAGACATGGAATCAACCCCAATGCCCATCAATGATAGACTGAATAAAGAAAATGTGGTACATATACACCATGGAATACTATGCAGCCATAAAAAAACAAGATCATGTTCTTTACAGGGACATAGATGGAGCTGGAAGCCATTATCCTTAGCAAACTAATGCAGGAATAGACAACCAAACACCACATGTTCTCACTTATAAGTGGGAGCTGAACAATGAGAGCACAGGGAGGGGAACAACACTTACTGGGGCCTGTCAGGGGAGGATGGTGGGGGAAGAGCACTAGGGAAAAGAGCTAATGCATGCAGGGCTTAAACCTAGGTGATGGGTTGATAGGTGCAGCAAACCACCATAGCACACATTTACCTATATAACAAACCTGTACATCCTGCACATGTACTAAGGAACTTAAAAAAAAAATGAAGTGGTTGAACATTTTATAATTGATTTTTTAGTCTAAAAAAAAAGAAAAAACAAGCAATAAATAAATACCATTTAAAAAATAAAAAATGCAAGTGATAGCTTGCCATATTCACAGTTCTATCCCTTGTGTTTTTCATGTACATATCTTGGATGTAATCTTATTGAATGCTCTCCCATTCTTTGTTATAGCTGCATAGTGTTTAGCAGTGTTTCTGATTTCTCTACTCTTTTGTCTCCAACATCTACTCAATGGCCAAGTTATTTTCTTTTTTTTTTTTTTGAGACGGAGTCTCGCTTTTTCACCCAGGCTGGAGTGCAGTGGCGCAATCTTGGCTCACTGCAAGCTCCGCCTCCTGGGTTCACGCCATTCTCCTGCCTCAGCCTCTCCGAGTAGCTGGGACTACAGGCGCCCGCCACCACGCCCGTCTAATTTTTTTGTATTTTTAGTAGAGACGGGGTTTCACCATGGTCTCAATCTCCTGACCTCGTGATCCGCCCGCCTTGACCTCCCAAAGTGCTGGAATTACAAGCGTGAGCCACCGCGCCTGGCCCTCAATGGCCAAGTTATATTAATGATGTATTATTTTTCCTATGGCATCTCTATTCCCAGTGCCGATTAGTTTAGACTTCCATGCCTGGATTGCCACAATAGCCTCGTTTGTCCTCTCCTTAGCCTTTCCTTTATTTCATGCTATTCTGTTAGATTCATCTTAAGTACCGCTCTGATTATGTTATCTCCCAGCTTAGCAATTTCACCTCGCCTGCAGAATCTGATGCTACGTTCTCTCCATTTTTCTTACTGCCCCCTCCTCCTTCATGCCCTGAACTCTTAAGTCACACCGAAGAGCCTGATGATCCTAGAGCAGACCTTGTGAATTCTCACGGGAGCGCTTTCCATACTGTTACTTTACCTCGAGGTATATGACATTGCCACCAAGTCCAAAACCACCCCATCCTTCAGTTCAGCTCAGACACTAACTTTCCTCTGAAGGCCTCCTGATCCCCACAATTAGTCCAGCAAGCTAAAAGTGAGTCTGGCAAGGTGCCTAAGATACAACATTTAAGGGGTTGCTCATTCTCAGGGTCATGCAAGTGCCAACCCTGCATTCACACACCCTGAGAGTGGGTGGCTTCTTAAATTTTGCCTCCTCAGTGATTTGCTTACCTCTCCCTAGTCCCAGCCTTTCCTTAGCAGTCCTAGGCCTCCTCTAATACCCCAAACAGCTTGATTTGCACAGCCTGCACTGTAGTTATTGAAGTACAGACTTCATTTTCTCCCCACTAAGTTCCTTGAGGGCGGCACCACGCCTGACCCATACTGGATCCCTGGTGCCTCTCCCGGAACCTCACACACAGCCCACGTGCATTTGTTACAGCTCTTTAGGTTAGGAGTGTCTACTCACCTGAAACCATGCTCAGAGGACTTTCAGTAAAAAAGGCAAAGGCAATCAGGAGCTATTCAGGAACTTAAGAAACCCAAAGGCAGGAATCCTGTGGGTCTTAGGAAGAGAATCAGAAACTAGAGCATTGTGGGGACTCCAGAACTCCCGCCCGCTTCCCCTCTATCTGCTTCTCTGTGTGCATCTGCCTTGCTCCTCTCTCACTAATGATGGACTTTCTGTTTCTCACTTCATTTAGTGGAAAATTGCCTCTGCCTACAGCTTCCAAAGTTGGGTAAGTTGTAGCTCAAGTACACACACACCGAAGGGCATAGAGAGAGAGAAAGAGGAACCTGCTTCTGGACCAACCATCTGTGGCCAGAAAACACTGCAGGAATATGGCAATCTTGGGGACCTCAGTGGTGTTCATGCATCTTATCTCCGTAGCTCCATCATTAGCGTGATCAGCTCCATCATCAGCTCCAGCTTCCAGTTTCTGTGTCTTAGCCAAACAAACATTCTATATTCCCAAGACAGAGAATAAACTTGGCACCACCTGGGTCAGGTGACCACCCATGAATCACTCAGCAATAGGGGGTAAAGAGAGAGAGGGTCTCAAATATAGGCATGGCTGGTGGAGGTCATCTCTGTGAATGAGGCAGTTTCTACAGAGGGGGACTCTGTTGACTAGTGAGTCATGCCCAAAGATGACTGTTATGAGGTATTTGTTGAATAAATAAATGCAATAATTGAATGATCTCATTTTAAAAAGAGCAACTGTCCAAAGCTATTAGCTAAGTATTAGACAGTTAATAGAAAACTCACTCAAACACTCAAAATGGAATCAGTCTCTGAGCCTTGATTAAACTTCTGGTGGCTGGGCATGGTGGCTCACACCTGTAATCCCGGCACTTTGGGAGGCTGAGGCAGGTGGATCACCTGAGGTCAGGAGTTCGAGACCAGCCTGGCCAACATGGTGAAACACTGTCTCTACTAAAAATAAAAAAGTTAGCTGAATGTGGTGGCACTCACCTGTAATTCCAGCTACTTAGGGGGCTGAGGCATGATAATTGCTTGAACCTGGGAGGTGGAGGTTGCTGTGAGCCAAGATTATGCCACTGCACTCCAGCCTGGATGACAGGGCAAGACTGTCTCAAAAACCAAAACCTTTCTTCCCAATGTCTCTCAAATCTCTCCCTTCCCTCTATTCCACCAACACCACCACAGTTTGCACTCAGGTCTGATGCTTTGCTGGGCCTTCTTCACTTCCATTCCACCTGCTGACTGTACCGAGTAATCTGCTCCAAACACGTGGCTTTCCTGTTGTCACCAGTCACTCGATCTGTCTGAAACCAAACACATCCTCTTTCTATTGAAATTCACTTCCCATTAGAAGACCATCAACGACACTAACATCTCTTCAGCATTTAGTTCTTGAACACCTGGAATTACTTCTGACCTTTGCCCTCCTAGTCCTTCACTATCTCATCAGTTATCAAGCAGTGTTGAATTTTTCTTTATCGCCTTTGTTGGTCTTCTTCTTTTCATTTCTTCCAGCTATCTCCAACCTGTCAGGGAGCTTAGGAAATTGTTCAAGGACTGATTAATAAGATGGTATGGAGAGGATATTTGGTTGGGGATGTGGGAATGTCTGAATCCTGTCTTGGCCAGCCATCTCTACTCATCAGGAGTGTGGGGAGTACATGTGCAATGACACACCAGGGAAAGAAGCACTTTATTATTAGCTGGGTATGAACCACAATGCAGAAGTCAGGAAAGATAGGCTGAATTCTGGTCATCTCTGTCTATCCTCCCCACATCAATGCCCAAATATGAGTCTTGTAACTTTTCTTCCGAGTGGGATAGAGGCACACTAACCAGAAAAACTAGAGAGAAAGACAAATCCACAGCCTCTTTGCCCCAAGCCGGGGCCTTGCTAAGACTTTTTCTGTGGGCCATAGCCTTAGGGCCTGGCTACCTTGTGGGAGAGGGAAAGAGAGCAAGCTGGCTGGGCTGCCTCTGAGAAGGGCAAGGGCAGCCCTTGTTACCACACAGAGTATGTTGAAGAACGGGAAAGACGCGGCACCTTTTTGTTGAACGTGTTATCTTTTAAAGGCTCCATCCCAAGAAAATGTTATTCCATATTCTCCAATTTTAGTAAGATTTTCTTCCTTTGTGTGTGTTTGGTGGTGGGGAGATGAAATTTCTTCACCATCCTACCTCCACCTTGTGGGGAAGGAAGAGGGTGGGGAGGGAGAAACCTTGAGCGCCCTCTAGAGACCAGAAGCTCAACTCACTCCCTGGTGAATCTACACTGCTATGACCTTAGTGCTTTGCTCAAAATTGTCAACTGTCTATTGCCTACTAAGAACTAATTCCTCGGCAGGCATGGTGGCTCAGGCCTGTAATCCCAGAACTTTGGGAGGCCGAGGTGGGTGGATTACTTGAGGTCAGGGGTTCAAGACCAGCCTGGGCAACAAGGTGAAACCCCGTCTCTACTAAAAATACAAAATTAGCCAGGCGTGGTGGCGCATGCCTGTAGTCCCAGCTATTTGAGAGGCTGAGGCAGCCAGCTATTTGAGAGGCTGAGGCAGGAGAATCGCTTGAACCTGGGAGGCAGAGGTTGCAGTGAGCCGAGATCGTACCATTGCACTCCAGCCTGGGCAACAAGAGCAAAACCTCATCTCAAAAAAAAAAACAAAAAAACCCCCAAAAAACAAAAAAACACAATTTCTAAGGAGGCCATTAGAACCCTCTACAGTCTGGCTCAAGGTACCTTTTTTGGTCATTAGAATGACTTTAGGATAGTAGCAGATAGGGAAAGCACAGAAAATGAACGCCAAATTTAATCATCCAGTGAATAGATTGGCTGGATCTAATCAAGAGGGGAAGGAACCTGGGTGAGGTTACCAGAATTTCACCTACTTCATAACCAAATCAATAGATCCAACAAGAATTAAATAAGGCATCACGGGAATCTAATCTGTAGGGTAGGGTGTGGGGAGACCCCTGTGGAAATAGCATCTATGTGAAAGGGACTCGATGTGTTCACAGTGGTAGAAGAATCTCTGTGTCTTGACTCTTAGCCAAAAATCTCTGGCCAAAACACAGCCTCCCCTGTTCTCCTGCAAAGGTAAGCCCAGTCCGTTTGGGGCAGTAACCTCAATTTGCTTGGGATGGTAAATGTCATTTAATCCTAAGAAGGTTCAGCATTAAAGATGAGGATGGTAAAATAAATCAGATCTGCAGTATTCATACTTTTGTGTTAACCTTGGTAATATTTTGTTTAATTTTGTATTTTCAATGTTTGTAAGATTTAGTATTTATCATACTAGAGAATCTGACAAGTTTCACAAAACAAGAGCCTTACTAAGTTTGATGTTCTCTGACATTTTCTATTTCTTTAATGAGATGTTGGTCATGACCCACTAAGTTACTTATGTGTTTCATCAGTGGGTACTGGCCTGAGACCCTGATAACGGTTAAAAGTACAACTCTGAGGTCAGGCTGATGACTTTCAGATCTAGCTTATTGTCTGGGTTTGGGCAAGTAACCCCTACAGGTCCTTGTTTCTTCATCTGTAAAATGGGATAATATTAGTACCTACCCAGGCCGGGCACAGTTGCACACCTGTAATCCCTGCACTTTAGGAGGCTAAGGCAGGAGAACGGCTTGAGCCCAGGAGTTCGAGACCAGCCTGGGCAACATGGCGAGACCCGGCCTCTATAAAAAATAAAAAAAATTAGGGCTAGGCATGCTGACTCACACCTGTAATCCCAGCATTTGGGAGGCTGAGGAGGGCAGATCACCTGAGGTCAGGAGTTCGAGACCAGCCCGGCCAACATGGTGAAACCCCGTATCTACTAAAAATACAAAATTAGCTGGGTGTGGTGGCGTGCACCTGTGACCCCAGCTACTTAGGAGGCTGAGGCAGGAGAATCACTTGAACCCGGGAGGTGGAGGTTGCAGTGAGCCGAGATCGTCCATCTCAAAAAAAAAAACAACAATAGCTGGGTATGGTGGCATCTGCCCGTGGTCCCAGCTACTCAGGAGGCTGAGATGGGAGGATCGCTTGAGCCCAGGAGGTTGAGACTGCAGTGAGCTGCGTTTGTGCCACTGTACTCCAGTCTGGGAGACACAGTGAGACCCTGTCTCAAAAGTTAAAAAAAAAAAAAAGGTAGTACCTACCTTGTGGGCTCTACTTGATAATTAAATGAGAAAGAAGATAATGTGCATAAAGGCTTACACTAGGGCCTGACACATCGTGAACGCTCAATAAACGTGGGGAATAAGTACTGAGTGTGATGACAAAGGGTCTAATGCACCCAATCTTGGGAGATGAAAAAATGCTGCCTGGAGGCGATGGTATTAATGTTGGGATCTGAAAGAATAGTAGGAATTATTCAGGTGAGGATTCAAGTTAAGTGCATAGATGGAGTAGAGAGAAATGAAGTTATGGGCAAAGGGAACAGCCCTTGCAACAGTTGTGAGGTGGCACAACTTCCAGGCTTAAATGACCTGAGAGCTTCCCAGTTTTGAATGTAGCCTGAGAAATATCTGTGGCAGATGAGGTCAGAGATGGCAACATGGATGAGATCACCAATGGCCCTGTAGCTACCTCAAAGAATTTTAGACTTTAACCTACGTGTTAATCGGATCTTTTTAAGAGTCTTAAACAGGGAAACGACAAGATTTTCTTTCTTGAAAGACCATTCAAGCTGTAGTGGATTTGGAGAGGGCAATTTCCGTTGCAGGGAGACCAAGAGGAGTCTACTGCAGTGTCTCTAGGAGAGATGACAGTAGCCTGAACCAGACTAAGAATTGACAGGGAACAATAGTTTTAAAAATCTAATTGGGGCTGGGTGCAGTGGCTCACGGCTGTAATCCCAGCACTTTGGGAGGTTAAGGCAGGCAGATCACTTGAGCCTAGGAGTTCGAGACCAGCCCGGGCCAACAAGACGAAACCGCGTCTCTACTAAAAATACAAAAATTAGCCGGGTGTGGTGGTGGGCACCTGTAGTCCCAGCTACTGACTGGGGAGGCTGAGGTGGGAGGATCCTTGAGCCCAGAGAGGTCGAGGCTGCAGTGAACAATGATTGCACCACTGCCCTCCAGCCTAGGTAACAGAGTGAGAATCTGTCTCACAAACAAACACATCTAATTTAACATGGAGACTCCAGAGAGAGAGGAAGGAGCAATGGATCATTTCCAGGTTTCTGGCTTGAGCACCTGGGTGGCTGGTGTTGGCACTCTTCTAGACAACACTGGAGAAAAAGACATCCAATTTTTGGATATGTTGAATTTTGAGGTTAATAGAATCTTGAAAATTAAAGCTTCCTGATTTTGTTAATCCGTTTTCTGACACCCTTTAGCAATTCTCTAATGCAATGCTTTTCACATTATTATGTGCATAAGAATCACCAGGGGTGTGGAGATGGGGATGTGAAAATGCAGGTTCCTAGGCTAACAAGCCAAGATTCTGGATACCAACTGGGTCCCAGGACTCAAAACAATCAGCCTGAGTAATTCTGATGGAGGGAGTCTCCTGACGACACTAAAAAAACCAATAAAAACGACCCCACTGCCGGGCATGGTGGCCTGTAATACCAGTACTTTGGGAGGCTGAGTCGGGAGGATCGCTTGGGCCCAGGAGTTCGAGACCAGCCTGGGCAACGTAGGGAGACCACCCACCCCCGTTTCTAAAGGTAAAACAAGACCCCTCGTGTGTCTCCACTGTTAGGTTGTTTTCCCACTGTCCACCCCTCCCTACTTCTCAGGCACCTGGTTGGGGGTCCCTATTGCTTCGAATAAGCTCCGTGGGAGCCAGGACTTTGTCTTGCTAACAGGTGCATCTTCAGCGCACTCAGAACAATATCTGGCACAGCACGAGACCCCTAGAAAGGTTCGCCGAACGATCGAATGGCTGAATACATTCATATGTTGCTTTGTACAAAAACTTTTGCTTTCAAATATCTGGGAAGAGTTAGAGATAGGAAAGCAGAGGTCATTTCAAAGAGAGAGAGTGAGGATACCACCGGGAAGGCAGCGCCGAAAAAACCAGAGGGGAACCACTTGCCGATCCCCCAGGCACAGTCTGGAGGTCCCAATTCCCGCGGTAGGGGGGCGAGAGATGCCACTCGTCTGATCAGCAACCATTTTGGGCCCGCTTGCGCCGCTTCTCCGGGGCGTCCGCGTTGTGCTAATCCAGTTGCTTTGGAGGTTCCGGCCCCCTCCAAACCTCTGAAGCGCTCCGTGCACGCGAGACGGCGGCGGGAGAGGCCGGAGCCCTAGCCGCAAGCCCTCTCCGCGGCCAGCCGGCAGAACAGCCGCGCCGACCTCCTCATCATGGCGGCGGCCGGGCGGGGAAGCCGGGCCGTGCGTCGCGTGCGTGCCCTCTCCCTCCCCTCCCCCTCCTCGGCGGCGGCGGCGGCGGCAGAAGCGGCAGCGCTCGCCATTGCCGCTGGTGGCAGGAGGCTGCGAGGAGCCGGCGCGGTCGCAGTCTCCACGGCGCAGGCCCACGGTAGCGCAGCCGCTCTGAGGTGAGTGCCCTACCGCGCAATCTCCAGCTATTTCAGCCCCGGCGCAGCCGCAACACGCCGCCCGCCCGCCGGCCGGCCGGCCCGCCCCGCAGCCGGCACCCTGCCGCCCCCGGCTCCGGGCCTGGGCCCCCGCCGGATTCGGCCCGCCTCGGGCGGGGGGCCCCGGCCCGGCCCAGCCAAACCGCCACCCCGAGGATGCGCAGGCCGCACTAGGCCCCAGGCGTCCTGGCGGGCTCGGGAGGGAGGCGCTGCCCTCCCGAGAGCCCCAGGGTTCCGGCCTCCCCCGCCGCCTGGGGCTCTCGGGGCCGCGGCCTTCTCCCCGCTGTGGAACCCGGGCCCGGCCTTCCCGCAGCTCGGGAGCAGGAGGCGCGGGAGAGTGCGCCGGGCCCGGGTGCGGGAGGTGGGCGGGCTGCGCGGGACCGGAGCCGCGGCTCTCGGCTCGCCCCCTCGGCCTTTCCCGGCTCTCGTCCGCGGGCGGGCGGCGCAGTGGGGCCGGGCTGGGGCGCGGGAGCCGCTGTCTCCTGCGGGAGAGGAGGCTGGCTCTTTGGGCGACCTCCGAAGCTTCCCTCCTGCCGGGGTGGCGTGGGCTTGTTACCCAGGTAGACTGGGGGACGCTGGAATATGGCGCGTTGCCCACCTTCTTGCAAGTTAGGAGGTGGCCGGGGCGGCAGTTCGAGGAGGAGGGCGCAAATTCCTTTTGTACGCAGAAATAAGGAGCGACATTATGTTTTCTTCCCCAGCTGAGATGTGCCCGCGGAGGGGCCGCAGTTCTTCCTGTGCCTGGGGTGGTGGTCCCCTGGGTGAGGGACAGGGGGAGTGGCACGCCCCTCCGAAGGAACCGAACCTTTTGCCACTGGAAAGACAGGGGCTCTGAGATGGCCGTGTGCATGGTATTTTCCCATATCCTCAGACCTTTTCGGGTTTGTCATTGAATGTTGTGCACTCCATCGTGCAATGATGTCTGCTGCCTCTCTCACCTGTTGTGTCGTGGCTGCTGGTCCCAAAGTTTCTGTAGTGTATTTGGCTGTGCCCACCAGAACTTGAAGTTGTTTAAAAATCTTAATGCTTGGGGGGCTTCCAGTGATATCTGCTCCAACCGGTTGGAGGAGCTGTTGCCTGCTCTCCATTCTTAAGCATTAGATTAGAATATATTAATTGCCTATTTTAGAGCTGGTGTCAATCGTGCTGAATTCTTTATGTGGTCAGAGCAAAATTCACATTTTCTTAAGTGTTCAGAGACCGCGTGTTGAGAGACGCATAAGGAGAAAGGTAGTGTGAGTGAGCCTGTCAGCTTGGGCAGTGTTGAGCAGAGCTTTTGTCCCGGGACATCATCTGTGCTCACAGTGATCCTTTTTCCCATTCCATCTCAGCCCAGCCTTTTAAAAAATTATTTTTCCTTTGGGCTTGACCAGTAAGTAGTTGGGAAAGGGGGGTGCTGGAGTCTTGGAGATGCTGTTTGTGTGTGTGTGTGTGTTTGATTCATTAGTATCCCGAATCCCTAAAATTGTGTTTGACAGTACTTGACAGGTTACCCCGTAAGACAGTGAAAATATGGCTAGTTCTTTCCGTGCATCTGAGTGTAATTTCCTTATTTTATGAGTCCGAAAGCAGACATAATTATCACATGCAGTGTAGAATATTTACTCTTAACTTGGATCCTTAATTGTGGGCAGAATTTTTTTGTGTCAAGAGGCTTTTTTTTCTTTTGATAGGACTTAGTGGCTTTCAACAGGGCCTATGACCAAAAAAACAACAATCAGATTAAGAAAACTCTTTACGGCCGGGCGCAGTGGCTCACACCTGTAATCCCAGCACTTTGGGAGGCCGAGGCGGGTGGATCACCTGAGGTCAGGAGTTCGAGACCAGCCTGGCTAACATGGTGAAAGCCCATCTCCATTAAAAATACAAAAATTAGCCGGGCGTGGTTGCAGGCGCCGGTAATCCCAGCTACTGGGAGGGGCAGGGGCTGCCGAGGCAAGAGAATCGCTTGAACCTGGGAGGCAGAAGTTGCAGTGAGCCGAGATCGAGATCGCGCCATTGCACTGCAGCCTGGGGGACAAGAGCGAGACTTCGTATAAAAAAAAAAAACAAAACTAAAGACTCTTTACCTAATCTTTTGGCCAATCCTTATTTGAAGTCCTTTAATTTCCTCACACGTCTCAAACTCAACATGTGGGAGGGAAAATGACTTTTTGCTTAGTAGTCAGTGGTCGTAGTCTCCTGTAACAAAGAAAGTTTCTTATCCCCAAGTCGGGAATTTTTGTGGAAATACTTCTCTTTTTCTTTTTCTTTTCTTAGACGGACTCTCACTCTGTCACCCAGGCTGGAGTGCAGTGGTGCGATCTCAGCTCACCGCAACATCCGCCTCCTGGGTTCAAGCGATTTTCCTGCTTCAGCCTCCCGAGTAGCTGGGATTACAGGCGTGGGCCACCATGCCCGGCTAATTTTTGTATTTTTAGTAGAGACGGGGTTTTGCCATGTTGGCCAGGCTGGTCTCGAACTTCTGACCTAAGGTGATCTGCTAGCCTTGGCCTCCCAAAGTGCTGGGATTACAGGCGTGAGCCAATGCCCCCGGCCCAATAATTTTCTTATAAAAATATGTATTTATGTATATGTGTGTGTGTACATACATATATATAATTTTTTTTTTTTTTTAAGTTAGAGATGGGGATCTTGCTGTGTTGCCTAAGCTGGCCTTGAACTCCTGGGCTCGAGGAATGCACCCACCTCAGCCTCCCCAGTAGCTGAGACTATAGGCAAGTGCCACCATGCTGGCAGTGGCTTCATAACATGTTTCAAGGAAATTTAGCTCCTGTATTAAGAGAAGGAACTATAGAAGTAGAAGATAATGAGGGCCCTTGTCCAGATATAGAAGGGTTTAAAGGAGAAAGGATTTCAGGTTTCCTTCTGAATTCCTGTGTATGTCATTAGAACCCCAAATTGTAAGTTTTTTGTTTTATTAAACCATAATTAGACACTTGTCTAATTTTGTTAGGGAACCGAAGGCCAACTTCCCATGATTTAAATACCTGAATTTGCATTGCCTGCACACTGTGGGTTCAACCAAATCTCTGGGTTGTCTTTAGAAGCATTTTATGTGAAATAACAACGAATGAGTGACTTGTTTTAAGGGAAATTTAAGCTCCTGTGGTCTGGGATTAAATTTTTATGCCTTTTCTTGTATGGAATAAGGCATTCAGTAAAGTTGAGGAATAATAACGATGAACAGTAATTACTGAAAGTGAAATTTTTCCATGAGTATTTGAAAAGGCGTGCTGAGTTTTTGGTTTCTGGAGGGACTATGAACTGTCAGTCTTTAGAAACAGTCTACAGTCCTACCTCAACAGGAAGTTAATGTATACATTCAGCTTCTGTCAGATGTCTTTAGACAAGCCCGTTGCTTCATGCTGAAGCAGGCTTATTCATTCACACAGTGCTACTGTGAAAAATTGGAGGGTGAGGGGGAAACTCCCTGGGCTGTTGAATTTCACAAATGTCTGCTTTAACCTCAAGAGTTTAGATGCGCCCTTTCTGGGCCCGTAATCATCCAGGAAATGGGATATCTGAATTTAGATGTTTGTGTGTGACTATGTGTGATACTTACTAATATGTATATATAGAGTATTTGGAAAATCAATCTTAAAATGCCAATCTTTGATTTTGTAAAAAACATTTCAGAAAATGTTTTATACTAAAATACATTTTCTTTATGTTTCATGTTTTCCTTGATAGCTAAAGCTAGTGTTTTCAGCCTGAGCTTGCCCAAATATAATTTTCCATGAATGCTTAGTAAAACAGCAGTGAAAAAGGAACCCACTTGTTAAGTTATTTTAGAAACATTTTATTTAGACCAAGTCCAATGTTTTTTGAGTCTCAAGATACATGTTAGTTTTTGTGCCTTGTGTATCATATATTTCCTTCCTTATTAACTAGAGGGTGGATTACCCACTTTCTTGGGTTTTCAGTTAGTACTTTTATCCATCAGTTTTCTACTAAGGTAAACAGACTGGAAGATAAATAGTAAAAGGAGGTGAAACAAATCAATTTCAGGTGTTTCCAGAAGATTAAAACCATATTGAGCTATTGGAAACATTTAATCCTCGAGCAACAACAATGCTTTGTTTGAAGTTATTTTAATGCAATATGGACAATTCTAGGAATTCTAGAATTCTAGGAATTCTAGACCAGCCTGGGCAATGTAGCGAGATCCTGTCTTTACAGAATATTTAAAAAAAAAAAAAAAAAGAAACAAAAAAACGAAAAACTAGCTGGGTATGGTGGCATATGCCTATAGTTTGAGCTACTCAGGAGGCTGAGGCAGGAGGATCACTTGAACTTAGGAGTTTGAGGTTGCAGTGAGCATAATCATGCCATTGTGTTCCTGCCTGGGCGACAGTGCGACCCTGTTTCTTAACAAAAAAAAACTAGTTCCTGTTAAGGTAGGCCTGCCACATTTGTAATCTCTTGAGGCAAATCTGTGTTGTTTCTCTAAGAGCAGTCACTTAGAAGATAATCTGACAGTAAGGAATGGTCTACTGAATCCCAGATCTGGTAGTCTGCCTTGCCCAATCACAACATAGTTTGTGTAAAACTCCAACTGCTACTGAACCATCAGATAATTTCTTGAGGAAGCCGTTTCTCTTAAGGAGAAGTGTGTGTGTGTGTTGGAGGGAGTGTTGGTGGGGAGAAGAAGGGGAAAGAGAAGATGATACTAGTAAAATAATCTAGTTTTATAGGTTAGAATGATCACTGGAATTTTTTAGAGGAAATATTCTCAAAAAAATTTGTAAGAGCTACTTTTGTATGGGTTATCAGTTTGGTGATTTAGACTATAATAATCGCATTGTTTAGTATGCATAGTATTTCGGTTAATTCATGCATGCTGATTTCTGTGGTTACAAATGTGAAAAGTTTGGCTGATAGCTTAAGTGGACATTTTCTTAAGAACTCTTTAAGTGGTGCCTGTTGGGGTAAACTATGCCAAGCCATTTTCTGAATCTTCATGAAGAATGAGCTTTGTATGCATATATATTAAGACAGTTTTTAAAAAAAGAGCATGTATTTTACTGTTGGTAATTGTAAAGTTTTTGCTTTTTAGAACTTTAAGAGTCCGTTTTGTTGCTGCTACTGAATGCTAATGTGGTTAGGCTGGCAGCTAAACCTACAAAGAACAAGGGGAAATGAGGAAATGTCCCCATGAAACATTGCTTAAAACTATTTGAGCAGTGGACTAGAAATGGGGAGTTGGGGACTAAGGGACCTGATTCTTGTTTTATGTTCAAAGGAGAGTGAAGCATTCTCTCCATTGAGAAATAACCTCCTTAAGTGTATTCTCACCTTGGAGTTTTGCCACTCATTCACCCGACGATGATTAAAGATATACCACATTCTGGGCATGTGCTAGGTGCTGGAGTAACAAATCTTGGGCCTTGTCTTGTAGAGCAGAAAGGTATGGGCTCAACCAGCTATGTTACAACTTGTAGAGAACCAAAATAGAGCAAACAAAGAGTGGTATGGGATTATAGGAGGAGGGAGAAATTCCTTCTAGGGAGAGGAGAATGATACACAGAGAAAAGTGAGGTTAGGGAAGACTTTTCATGTAGGGGAAGTTTGAGTAGGACTTGGAAGGGGGAGTAGCTGCATTACTGATGGAGAAGAGGGGCTGAGAGGAAGGGCATCAGTAGTCTGATTGGAGAACTAGCAAGTGGATTTTGCTCTACTTGGAGAATAGTGGAAAGTGAAACTGATAAGGTTGTGGCCGTATTGGGAAGAGTTTGTAATTCCATGCTCGTGAGTGTGAACTTTATTCTATAGGCATTTAGGGACCATAAGAGGTTTGAGTAGGACATCCACTCTGGTTTTTAGAAAGATGACATGTAAAGATTGGACTAGAGACTGGTGAGAGTATTGAATTGTGGTGTAAAAGGACATAGATTCTGGGGATAATTTTTACTTCACAGTTGTCAGATTTGGGTAACAATTGAGTAAAGGGGAGTTAAAGATTATAGTGTGGTTATTGGGTGATGATGCCTTTAAGATAGGGAATGTATAGGAAGAACAGAATTTGAGGAGGAAGGTAATAGAGTATGATTCCAGATGTGTTTAGATATCTGGGAATCAAGAAAGGTCAAGTAAATACCTGGGTATTTGGGCTGGAGCTCAAGGGGGCATTGGGATCAATTAGGGGATTTGCATTCATCAGTATAATGCCATATAGAAACTGCAGAAAGCCAGGCATGGTGCCTCACACCTGTAATCCTAACACTTTAGGAGGCCAAGGCAGAGGATCGCTTGAGGCCAGGAGTTCAAAACCAGTCTGGGCAATGTAGTGAGACCCTGTCTCTACAAAAATTTAAAAAATTTGTCAGGTATAGTGGTAGCCACCTGTGGTCTCAGCTACTCGGGAGGCTGAGGCTGGAGGATGACTTGAGCCCAGGAGTTTGAGGCTGTAGCAAGCTATGATAGGGCCACTGCACTCCAGCTTGGGTGTCAGAGTAAGACCCCGTCTATAAAAAAGAAAGAGAAAATAGTACAGATTGAGTATCCTTTATCCAAAATGCTTAGGACCAGAAGTGTTTTGGAGTTTTTTTTTTGACTTTGTAATGTTGGTATACACATAATGAGAGACCCTGGAGATAGGGCCCAAATCTAAACTTGAAATTCATTTGTGTTTCATATACATCTTACAACCTGGATGCAATTTTGTACAATATTTTAAATAATTTTGTGCAGGAAACAAAGTTTTGATTCCATTCTGACTGCAACGTGTCACCTGAGGTCAGGTGTGGAATTTTCCACTTGTGGCATCATGTCAACACTCAGAAAGTTTCAGATTTGGAGCATTTCAGATTTTAAATTTTTGGATTAGGAATGCTTAACCGTATCAGGAGTGAAGAAAAAAACTAAGGGCAAACTTGGAGAGCATCTACATCTGAGGGTCAAGTAGAAGAATAGAAATCTATGAAGTAAGTTGAGAAAGAATGGCTAAACAGATAAGATTATAGGGTTGAAGAAGCTGAAGAGAGGGATTAAGTGAATACTGACAGGGAAGTTAGCCATGTGAAATACCACAGAGTTCATTGGTTTAGAGGACAATGCCATAGGATTGCTTGAACCCGGCACTTCAAGACCAGCTTGAGCAACATAGCAAGACTTTGTATCTATTAAAAAAAAAAAAAAAGTTCATTGGGATAAAAACTGGACTTGGCATACGTATATATATATATATATATATATATGTATTGTTTTGCTAGGAACTTTGATAGTTTAGACAGAATAGATTTCTAGAGCATTATTAAATTCAGGGGTAGGGCCTACAGAATCTAACTTAGTAGAAGACCCATGCTTAGAAATAGGTCCTGTTCCTGCATGTCTCTCTGCAACGCGAGTTGCAGCTTAAATGCTTTGGGAGATGAACCCCAATGACAAGGCTGCCTAAAAATCTCCATATTGTTTGGGGGTTTTTTTTTGCCTTTTTTACATTGTCTTAAATTCTGAGAATTGGAGATTTCATTTGAGTTGGCAGTGACTTAAAATACAAATACCTCTTGCAGAGTTTTGAGGTTTTATGATATTAATATTTTAAGTATGGAGGTTTTTAACCTGGGGTTTTCTGGTTCTGGGGTTCATATATTTTGGCTGCGTGACCCTGAATCCCTTAAAATTGTATGAAAAGTATGTGTGAGTGCATGTGTGATTTTTCTGGGGGGAGGGTCCACAGCATCTATGAGATTTTCAAGGGGGCTGTTGACACACACTAAAGTCAAGGGCCTTTACTAAATGTTAATGATTAAATCAAGTGTTGGTTGTGTTAGTTGGCTGGAATCGGTTATCTCAACAAGTGAGATAGATCAAGGGAAAGAAATCTTGAGTAGGTATCTCAGGTGAAGAACTTTGGAAAGATACGAGGAACTTCTTAGAAATGGGAGTAGGAGCACCAGAAGGAAGGTAGGAGGAATGCCAAAGCAAAGCTTAACCAATTTCAGAATTTTGTCAATTCTCTGGATTGCTTGTTTTTTTTATACTCTAGGACTGACACTTCGTATATGTTTATTCATGCACTGTAGATACAGTAGGCTTTGTGGGGTAGGGGAATCAAATCACTTTTTTTTTTTTTTTGAGATAGAGTCTTGCTCTGTTGCCCAGACTGGAGTGCAGTGGCATGATCTTGGCTCACTGCAACCTCCACCTCCCGGGTTCAAGTGATTCTTCTGCCTCAGCCTCCCAAGTAGCTGGGATTACAGGTGCCTGCCACCATGTCCAGCTAATTTTTTATTTTTAGTAGAGATGGGATTTCACCATATTGGACAGGCTGGTCTTGAACTCCTGACCTTGTGATCGGCCTCCCAAAGTGCTGGGATTACAGGTGTGAGCCACCGCACTGGGCCCAAATTACTATTGTTTTAAAGGGAAAGTGTTTTGAAAGAAAACAAATTGATAGATTGTGCTTGTTAGAAATAAATTTTTCTACCAAGCTGGCTCATCTGTCAGAAAAAATTCATTTTTAAGTTAGGTGTTGCTTATACTTTGGAAAAAATTTTAAATGCACAAATATTTCAGTCTAGTGATATGGGGCAAGACATTTATTTTCTCCTTGCAAATTTTTTCTGACCATGATACCGTTGATGGTTTTTGTAGCGTCTTTCTGAAATATGACGATTATGGAATACTTTGAGATCCAGGATGGTTTAATGCTAAGAAATTGCTGGCATTCATATTTCCTTTTTTTTTTTTTTTTTTTTTGAGGCGGAGTCTCGCTCTGTCACCCAGGCTGGAGTGCAGTGGCGCAATCTCGGCTCACTGCAAACTCCGCCTCCCGGGTTCACGCCATTCTCCTGCCTCAGCGTCTCCGAGTAGCTGGGACTACAGGCGCCCGCCACCAGGCCCGGCTAATTTTTTGTATTTTTAGTAGAGACGGGGTTTCACCGTGGTCTCGATCTCCTGACCTCGTGATCTGCCCGCCTCAGCCTCCCAAAGTGCTGGGATTACAAGCGTGAGCCACTGCGCCCGGCCAGCATTCACATTTCTGAAGTCGTGAATAAAATTAAGAAATTCAAGCACATTATGTGTTCACTAGATCTTACTTGATTTCCAAAATATTTCTTTCTGAAATTTTAGATAATTGGTAATTTTTCCTTCCTTCTGCTAATCTTTGCATCTTTGAAATTAGATTAGGAGGCAGTTTTGTCAGCTAGGCCCTAGTTTCTGGGGCAGTGATATCCAAACTTTTCCTTGCCACCCTCAAAGTAAATTAATGCCACTTGGGATTAATTTGTGATTTTTCTGGGGAGAGGGTCTACAACTTTTATTTATTTTACCAGTAGTCTTGGTAAATACAAGAATGATATGAATAAATATGTTGGGTAATCTTAAACTTGTGTTATGTGATTTGTAATTAGCTTGTGTTTCTGGATGATCTTTACATTCAGTAAATCTCCAAAGAGGGCCCAGATAGAATGGAGTATTTTGTCTTTTCCTTTGGGAACTTTTTTTTGGTTCTTTCTTTCATTAAACAATTATGAAATAAAATTTTTGGTAACAGATCTTCCATGTAAAAATAGCCCACAAATCAAAGAACTAGCCAAGATTTGCTAAGTAAGAACACATCATGGAATACCATCATAGAACTAGTCTCTTACCCCAAAACTAGCTGTAGGTGCTAAGTCTAAAGAAGAAGTAATTCTGATATGTTACCAGAATTATGTGGTAATGTGACTGTTAAAATTGTTGTCTTCTTTAATTTTTGGCTCTATTATTTTAAAAGTTTTTCTCCATAGAAATTTTTTTTTTTTTTTTTTTTTTTTTTTTTTTTTTTTTTTTTGAGATACTGTCTCGCTCTGTCGCTCAGGCTGGAGTGCAGTGGCATGATCTTGGCTCACTGTAACTTCTGCCTCGGGTTCAAGCGATTATCCTGCCTCAGCCTCCTGAGTAGCTGGGATTACAGGCACCCACCACCACGCTGGGCTAATTTTTGTATTTTTAGTAGAGACAGGGTTTCACCATGTTGGTCAGGCTGGTCTCGAACTCATGACCTCGTGATCTGCCCGCCTCAGCCTCCCAAAGTGCTGGGATTACAGGTGTGAGCCACCGCCACCGGCCGAAATGTATTTGTAGTGAAAAATTTAGAAGAAAAATACCCCCCATTAGTGGTTATCTTTGGTCTATAAGCTTATAGGTGATTTTCATTTTCTTTCTTGTACCTTCCATTGTTTTTCAAGTTATCCTTAATGAAAATGCATTAGCTTTTACAAGCAGAAAAAATAAACATAAATACAGATAACACAATTATGGCCCTAATGACTTCACTGTCAGATTTTGGATAGGCAAGTTACTTATCTTTACTGGGCTTTTTCCCCATTTGAAAAATGGGGACAGAAATGATATTTCAATTTTCTTCTAAATTAAAATTTCTTCCAAAATCGATTCTGAGTCCGTGTTACATGTTAAACAATAAATATATTTTTCTCTTAATGGAAAAAGCTATGTCGTGTTCATTGTAGAAAAACAGAAGGAAATTAAAAATAATTCTACAATACAAAGATATTTTAATATGCATAGTTTAGATGTTTTTCTTTTTTTTTTTGGAGACAGCATCTTGCTCTGTTGCCCAGACTGGAGTGCAGTGGCACAATCTTGGCTCACTGCAACCTCTGGCCCCCAGGTTCAAGCGATTCTCCCACCGCAGCCTCCTGAGTAGCTGGGATTACAGGTGCCCGCCACTCTGCCCAGCTGATTTTTGCATTTTTAGTTGAGACAGGATTTCACCATGTTAGCTAGGCTAGTTTCGAACTCCTGACCTCAGGTGATCCGCCCACCTTGGCCTCCCAAAGTGCTGGGATTACCAGCTTGAGCCACTGCGACCAGCTGGTTTAGATATTTTTCTAAGCACACATGGATATACACAATACATATTCACACTATCAATTTATTTTTACCTTGAAACATTCTTAATGAGACAGTTACAGATCCATTTGTTTTAATGAAACGTAAAAGATATTTTTAAATTTTCTCTCCTAATACATATTTGTTGAGGAAATGCTTACCATTTCATACTCTTTATGGTTTTGCTGAAGTAAGGGTAACTTGGAGTAAGGGTGTAAGGGCTTGCCCGTGAAAGCTTACTTAGTGCAGAATGAAAGCTAAATCCTGGGTTAACCTCGATTTCGTTCACATATTAACTTGCTTTTTCTTGACTCTGCCATGATACTTCCTGAGCTAAGATTTCTATTTGCAGATTGGTTTCTGAAGTGTCTCAAGATAGCATTGGTCTTTTATTTTTACCCTGGGACCTTCTGAGTTACTCCAGTTGTCAGCACATGAAGTATTAGTAGTAGCAATAGTATAATACAGTAGTGTTAAAAATACCTGGTTTTTTTTTTTTTTTTTTTTTTTTGCATTATCTCTAGGGAGTTCAGAAGATTTTATATACATAAAATATAAATACTCAAAATGCTATGTAATCCAACTCATACACTCGGTGAAATATGTGATATATATAATTCTAATTCTGTGTAAAGAATAACTGGAACTTTCTCAAAGGTATCTTTCTTAAAAATTTTATATGGTGGAATCCTATTTAGAGCTAGTAGTGTAACCCAATTTTCCTGCCTACTCATTTAATTCTGTTTTTAATCCCTCTGGTAACTGATTTGTTTTTGTTTTTATTTTTTATACAAAATGGAAAGCAAATCTAGGGTAAATAGTTTCTTAGTGACTGCATTTAGTATCTAAAGTAATGTCATTTTTTTCTCTCAGTAAAGCCTGTAGACGTGACGATGACAAAGTCCGACTTGTTTATTCTCTTCCCTTCTACTTTGAAAGATTAGGATCTTTTCCAAAAGAAGAACTTTTAGAATGTATGCTTCCCAAGATTCTTCAATCACTATCTTCCAGACATAGCGGGAGGTAGAGAATCTGAGAATAAAAAGTACAAACTTTTTCTCTCTTAAACTTCTGTATCTGAAAGATATGAAAGCAAGAGCTAATTCTCACTTGAGAATCCACTGCAGTGATTGCTTTCATTCTGAAGAAATCCATTTTGTAGCCAAATGGTATGGTATTTTCCATCCGAGAATACAGAACCTGTGGATGTGGAGGCCCAGCTGAAAGGGACATGAGCATCTGTGGATTTTGATTCACCCCCAGATACCAAAGGATGACTAAATCCATCAGATCTCTGCCCAAACATCATTTCTTTAGGGAAGTTTTACCTGATGTCCCTTTTTTTTGCGTTTTTCCTTCATCATAGGTGGTCATATATATAATTTTACATTTGTTTGCATATTGCTTGATATATGTCTGTTCCACCAGATTGTAAGCTTCGTGAGAGTAGATACTGTCTTGGTGTTCATTACCAAGCACAGTGCCTGACACATAACGAGCAGTATTTATTTGAATGATTGTAGAAACCTGGCAAAACTCATTTGTAATATTTTACTTTACTTAGGCTTTTGTGGTACTATCTAACATTTTATAATTTTAGGAACTCAGGATGGGAAGAGATTCTAAATCATCTAAGACAGCTCTGCTCTCCAAAGTTAAAAGTCTTCAGTCTCTCCTTGAACACATCCAGTGATAGGAAACGTAACCACCTACCAAAAGTCTGGTTAGTCTTTAAGATATTTGGATGGTAGGAAAGTTTTTCCAACTGAAATTTCTCCCTGGACCTTTTTTTCTTTTCTTTTCTTTTCTTTTCTTTTCTTTTCTTTTCTTTTCTTTTCTTTTTTTTTCTTTTCTCTTTTTTTTTTTTTGGAGACAAGGTCTCTGTGTTGCCCAGGCTGCTGTCAGACTCCTGTGCTGAAGGGATCCTCCTGCCTCAGCCTCCCAAGTGGTATCCCTAAAATTTTTACCTACTGATTTTACTCTGTTCTCTAGGGCTTGCAAAAGCAAGTATAGTTTTCATTTTATTGTCTGAGTCGTCCCTATTTTAGTTTACATATCCCTAGATCCTTCAACCTGGGGAAGGCAATAGGGAATGCTGGAGAGAGAGAGTTTGTGGACTGCATTCGTTTCCTGGGGCTGCCGTAAAACCACAAACTTAGTGGTTTCAAGAAACAGAAATGTATTCTCTCACAGTTCTGGCGGCCAGGAGTCTGGAATCAAGGTGTTCACAGGGCGGCGCTCCCTCAGGAGACTCTGGGGGAGAATCTGTTCTTTGCCTCTTCCAGCCTTTGGTGGCGTTCCTTGACTTGTGGCCACGTCACTCTAGTTTCTGCCTCCATGGTCTTATTGTCTCCTCTCCGTGTAATCTCTATCTGCTTCCCTCTTAAAAGGACACTTGTCACTGAATTTAGGACCCACCTAGATATTTCAGGATGATCTCAAGATCCTTAGTTACATCTCTAAGGATGCTTTCTTCAAATGAGGTAGTATTCACAGGTGCCAATGGTAAGCATGTGAACATATCTTTTTGAGAGCGAGCCACTGTTCAACCCACTATAGGAGCTCTGGGCTTAAATTCTGTTAGTGTCACTTACTAAATTTGCAACCTTGAGCATGTTACTTAACCTTTCTGAGTCTGAATCATCTTAATTTTATTTATTTTTAAATTTATTAGTTTTTTAGAAACAGTCTGTCTCTGTCTCCCCAACTGGAGTACAGTGACTCAGTCATGGCTCACTGTTGCCTTAAACTCCTGGGCTTGGGCAATCTTCCTGTCTTAGCCTCCTGAGTAGCTGAGACTACAGGCATGTGCCACCATGCCTAGCTAATGTTTTAATTTTTTTTTTTTTTTTTTTTTTTTTTGAGACGGAGTCTCGCTCTTTTGCCCAGGCTGGAGTGCAGTGGTGCGATCTCGGCTCACTGCAAGCTCCGCCTCCCGGGTTCACGCCATTCTCCTGCCTCAGCCTCCCGAGTAGCTGGGACCTCGGGTGCTTGCCACCACGCCTGGCTAATTTTTTGGTATTTTTAGTAGAGATGGGGTTTCACCGTGTTAGCCAGGATGGTCTTGATCTTCTGACCTCATGATCCACCTGCCTCAGCCTCCCAGAGTGCTGGGATTACAGGCATGAGCCACCACACCTGGCCCCATGTTTTAATTTTTGTTTTAGAGACAGAGTCTTCCTGCGTTGGCCAGGCTGGTCTCAAACACCTGGCTTCAAGTGATCCTGCCACCTTGGCTTCCCACAGTGCTGGGATTACAGGCATGAGCCACCATCCCTGGCTGAATTGCCTTAATTTTAAGACAGGGACAATAATGCCTTTATTATTGATTTGTGAAGATATAAGGAAAATTCATATTAAATACTTGGCACATGGTAGCTAACTCATTCAATGTTGCCTTTGACATACACTGCTACAGCACTACTGTCAGAGTACCTGAGTATCCTATGTGGCCTAGAACCCAGCACGAGTTGTAGGGCTGGTCTGATAAGTACAGACTACAGTGGCTTCGATTTTTTTTGCATTCTGGACACCATTTAGCCAACTGTGAGGTAGTCTAAGTTTCAATTAGGTTTATCTGTAGCCACATCATACGACTGGCTTATTAAACTTAGAATTGGTTAAAACCTCCAAATCTTTGTCATTGGTGATTGAACTTATATTGGATAAAGTGTTTGGATGCAAGGGCACCCTCTAACATATTACATTGTGTGTTACAAGTGTTACATTAAGTCATACTGCGTAGTGCATAGTAGGAGCTGAATGAATGCTGAATTTAATGTTACTGGGTGACTTAAAGGAGCATTTAAACTTACCTACTTTGGTGCTACCAGATTTCTTGAATGCTCTAATGAATACAAAAAGGGGAAGAAGTAGCAACTACACCAATTATGTTGGGCAGATGGATGCATCTTGATTCTCCTTCTGTAATCAGGAAATCAGGTACTCCTTCAGGTAATCAATGGCTGATCACCTTCAGGTTGATGGACAGCTTGCCTTTGATGCTTCTGTCAAGTGTGAGATGTGTATCCGTTGCTAAAGTAACAAATGTACATCTAATGATTTTCATATCTACTAGTATTTTGGAATTTGCATTTGATATAAAAGACTAGAGAAATAGGTGAAGTGGTATTTTTAAAATATTCAAACTAACTAGGTTAGTGTGGTTTCTAATAAGTATTACATGCACATGGTTAAAAGGAATACAGTGAAAAGTGGATTTCCCAGTTTCCCTTTCTGGAAAGCACCACTGCTACCAGTTTCTTGCATATTCTTCCAGGTAGGCTAAGCAGAAATTGTGTGTTTGTGTCCTTCCCTTTTTAAAACACAAATGATAGCATATATGCATATGGTTCTCCAGAAAGTGCTTTTGTTAATTAATTAATTAATTAATTTTTTGAGACAGGATCTCCCTCTGTTGCTCAGGCTGGAGTGCAGTAGCACAGTCTCGGCTCACTGCAGCCTCAGCCTCCCCTGCTGAAGCAGTCCTCCCACCTTAGTTTCCCCAGCAGCTGGGACTACAGGTGCCTGTCATCATGCTTGGCCAATTGTTTTTTTTTTCTTTTTTTTTTTTTTCTCGTAGATATAAGGTCTCACCATCTTGCCCAGGCTGGTCTCAAACTCCTGGGCTCAGGCAATCCTCCAAAGTGTTGGGATTACAGGCATGAACCACCTTGCCCAGCAAACATGCTTTTTTAAAAAAGAATAACATTTTGTATCCTGATCCTCAAGACCATTGTAGGACTCCAAGTTTTTTGTCCTGTTGTTGATAGGGCACCAAATTCCATAGCTTTCCATTACAATTTGATTGTGTGGGGTGCATTTCCAAGAGAATTGACTATTATATAGCCTTTTGTGAAAGAATTGCCCTTATAGGCTGACTCAGTTTCTACCAGGGAAATAAAACTAATTTTAATTCAGGTCACTTATTTAGAAAGCAAGTAAAGAAAAACCCATCAATTGAAATTAGTTTAACGCATTATCTTGGTATTGCTTGTACCCTTTTCATGGTTGCTAAATGAATGACTCATTTTGATTATATTGACAGCAGAGCTAAATAAATTATTTCAAGAGCCTGGTAAGTAGCATAGGTTTAGTTTAGGAAGAGCAGGAATGCCCAGGAATAGATGGACTCTGGCTATCATCACATTCTGCCTTGGATTATTATTTGTGTTTTTTTCTCTCTTATTATACTATAAGCCAATGGTTCTTTTTTTTTTTTTTTTTTTTTTTTTTTGAGACGGAGTCTTGCTCTGTCGCCCAGGCAGGAGTGCAGTGGTGCGATCTTGGCTCACTGCAAGCTCTGCCTCCCGGGTAGGAACTTCAGCCTCCCAAGTAGCTGGGACTACAGGTGCCCGCCACCATGTCCGGCTAATTTTTTTTTTTTTTTTTTAGTAGAGACAGGGTTTCACCGTGTTAGCCAGGATGGTCTCGATCTCCTGACCTCGTGATCTGCCCGCCTCAGTGGTTCTTGATCTTTGCTCTTATGACCCTTTTACTCTCATAAAAATTATTGAGGACTCCAAATATAATAGCTTTTATTTATGTATGTTATAACTTTTGATACTATATTAGAAATTAAAACTGAGAAAATTTAAAAATGCTTAATTTAAAAAATAACCCTGTACATGTTAAAAAGTTAATATTTTAATTATGTTACTATTTTATGAAAAATAACTTTTTCGAAACAAAGAACACTTTAGTGAAACATATTTTACAGTTTTTGCAAATCTCTTTAATGTCTGGCTTAAGAGAAGACAGCTGAAGTCTCGTGTGCTTTTGCACTCAGTCTGCTGTAGTATGTTGCTTTGGTTAAAGTATAAAAAGAAGATCTGGTCTCATACCAAATATGTGGTTGGAAGAGTATTTTAAGAGCCTTTTCAGATAATTGTGGATATTCTTTGATATATTAAAACTCAGCAGTGGTAGTTTCTTAAAGATGAGTTGCAATGTGAAATCTGAAATGGTAACTACTCTTACATTAAAACCTATTGGTTTATCATGCTCTATGAATGGATATTTTAACCGATGTGTGATTTCGTAACATCATCTATTGGTAATTTGGAAAATATTAATTCATCAAGTTTATGGAGATCTTTCAAATATTGACACAAAAATCACATTCTTTAACATCACCACCAATCTCATCAGAAAAGGCTTTTAAGTAATGGAAAACTATCAGACTCACTGTAGCAGATACAAGTTTTCCAAATTTCTAATTATCACTTCAAATACCAAATTTCCATCATTGGCAAAAAATATTGTCAGTTGTTTTCCTTGAAGTGACAGAAACACTTTTAATTTTTGAGAAAACGTCTGTCAAATACCGAGGTCTGAAGAACAGTATAGTTTGTCTGTCAGCCACTCTTTGGAGTAAAAATGGTATTCCTTGTGAAAAAAAGCAGCTAATTCAGCTTGCAACATAAAACATGGCACACACGCTTTTTTTTTTTTTTTTTCCCTGAGATGGAGTCTTGCTCTTGTCACCCAGGCTGGAGTACAGTGGCGCAGTCTCAGCTCACTGCAACCTCTGCCTCCCGGGTTCAAGCGATTCTCTGCCTCAGCCTCCTGAGTAGCTGGGATTACAGATGCCTGCCACCACGCCTGGCTGAATTTTGTACTTTTAGTGAGACGGGGTTTCGCCATGTTGGCCAGGCTGGTCTCAAACTCCTGACCTCAGGTGATCCGCCGGCCTCAACCTCCCAAAGTTCTGGGATTACAGGTGTGAGCCACTGCACCCGGTCTGCACACACGCTTTTTGAGACAGCCATTTCTGAATGCAACAGAAGCGCTTTATGCATACTTTCCATTTGTTACACAGAATAGTAAAAAGACATAACTGGGGAGAAGAGTTAATAAAATTAATATTTACTCTAATTAAGCACATTCTTAAATAAAATGGACTTTTCTCCTTTTTACCGTGAGCACATGAAGGTGGAGTATATAATGGCTACTAGTATAGTTTTGTGCTGTTACTTTAAATTGTGCTAAGTGTCAGTAGTTTTACCCCACTATTGCTTTTGCATCGTAAGTGTAAATATAAATGCATTGAGAAAAGGCAAATAGCATCTTAGTTATTATGAAAATAATTTTGACCTCGTTGATCACTTGAGGAATCTCAAGGACCCCCAGGGTCCCATGGTTTACTTTGAGAACTGCTGTTAAGCTATTTGAGGGTCAAACTAATCATCCTAATATCCCCTTTCAGTTCCTGGTCCAGAACTTTACACAGAAAAGGTGCTCAAAGGATATTTGTTTAATGAATGTGGTATGCTGACATTTAAACAGGACAAAACTTGGTGAGTAAAATTAATGTAGGCAGTCTCCCATCCATTCAGGCAGCTTTTCCATAGACGTTTGTGAGAATAGAGTGAACAAATGGAATGTGGATGATGTACACTTGGTAAATGCAAATGATGAAATAAAAGAACAAAATATAAGGTGATAGTACTTACAGAGCTAACAGTCTGAGCCTTGCCTGGCTCCTATTAATGAATCCTCTACTTTTTGTGTCTTTAAATTTGTAATGGTCTCTTAGAGAGAGGATCCTCAACTAGGATGGTTCTGATCTGAAAAGCAAACATTCAATTTAAATTTCAATAGGTCTCTGCTTGTGCTTGATCTAGTAATGTCTTTTCAAAAGGGATTATAGAAGGTGAATGTTAAAACAAATCATTTTGATTTTCCATAGTGAGTTAAGAAATACATTTTGTTGTTCTCTTCTGCTTTGTAATATGTTGGGCTTCTTTCTTGTTTTGTTGTTGTGAGACATAGTCCGAGGAAACCTTTGTTTTCTATAAATCCTGATATTCTTTGGATTGGAAGAGGCGGTTTCCTGAATAAGAAAGAGTCTGACTACACTGGGTAAATTGTCAGTTTATTTTGTCCTCACAGAAGTTAGTGTAAAATTGGATGAGGGCATTGCTTTGAAATAGAGTATTTTTATTTATTCTTTTAAAGAAAGTAGATTAATAAAAAGATTGATCAGTTCAAGTACCTGGAATATTTAAACCAGTTTTATGTTAACCTAAAAAAATTATTTTGTAGGCATTTTGAACTTTGACCTCCTTTTTGTCCTAAATTGATTTTAAATCAGTATCAAATGCTGAGGACCAGTAAATGAAACCCTCATATGTTGTTTTGAGCAAAATTTTTTATATTATGAAAATATTATAACTTTGAAGTTGATACTTAAAATACTTGAGCCAAAGTTTCTGCCTTTATGTGGGACATTTTCATGAGCTTTCTTAAATCAGTTTGCTTACTTGCTTTTCATAAAGTTGAGCGAGACTATAGCAAGAGACCCAGGGACATCTTAACATCCTTGAATATTTCTGAATCTTTCTAAGGAACTTGATTTAATTTTTTTTTTTTTTTGAGACAGGGTCTCGATTTGTTACCCTGATGTGATCACTGCTCACTGTAGCCTTGATCTCCCTGGCTCAAGCAGTCCTTCCACCTGAGCCTCCTGAATAGCTGGGATCACAAGCGTGCACCACCATGCCTGCCTTCTTTTTAATTTTTTTGTAGAGATGGGGTCTCCCTATGTTGCCCAGGCTGGTTTTAAGTGTTTTCTAGAAACAAGGTCACGCTATGTTGCCCAGGCTGGTCTTAAATTCCTAGCTCAATCAGTACTCCCACCTTGGCCTCCTAAAGTGTTGGGATTATAGGTGTGAGCCATGGAGGCTGGCCAGGAACTTGATTTTCAGGGAGAAGCCTATTCAGTGTTTCCTTGGACTTCCTCAGCCTGGTTTTACCATAGCATATCATAAGATGATAAACTGAAACCATCTGATTTGAAATCACCAACCTGGGAAATACCAGTCAGAAATTAATCCTATTTTTATGACATTCTTAAAAGACTGTTTAAAACTGACCAAAGTAAAAAATCTTCTTTTAGAGTTATAAGTGTGTAAAAAAAGGCATATTCAAAATAATGTATATATTTAAGTTTACTGGACAGATTTAAATTTGAGTTCTTTGTGTAAGGCATAGATTGGAATGTTTGCTACAGATACTTTTTGGAACACAGATTTCAGATTGCTGTTTGCTTATAAATATACATGACTGCTGACCTTCAGAACTGCTTTAAATTTCTCAAAAAATTTTCTCATTATATGCCAGGCTCAGTGGCTTGTGTCTGTAATCCCAGCTACTTGGGAGGCTAAGGCAAGAGGACTGCTTGAGGCCAGTAGTTCGAGACCAGCCTGGGCAACATAGCAAGACTGCATCTCTAAAAAAATTTAAAAAACTAGCTGAGTGTGGGTAATGTGCACGTAGTCCCAGCTACTTGGGAGGTTGAGGCTGAAGGACTGCTTGAGCCCAGGAGTTTGAGGCTACAGTGAGGTGTGATCATGTCACTGCACTCCAGCCTGGGTGACAAAGCGAGACCCTGTCTCTTAAAAGAATTTTCTTATTTATAATAGATACATTTATCTCTGATTTACTCAGTACTATAACCCCATTTAAGTAGTTTGAAGAGATTAGGGTTAAGTCCTGCTGTTTTTAGTATGACTACAGTAGTTGACACTTTAAACAATTTTTTGAAATACTTTAGGCATAAAAAAGGATATAGAACAATATAAGAAATTCCATATACCTACTACCTAAAGTAATAAAAATCACAGTTATTGTTGAAGCTTATTGGGCGCCCCTTCCCCATCCTAGTCCCCTCCCTTCCCAGCTGTGACCATTATTCTCAATTTGATATTTATTCTCTCCCTGCATTTTTACAAACTTTTTCTGTATGTGTATGTATCCACTAAAAAAAAAAAACTGTTTGGATTGCAGGGAAAACTAAAAAGTGTAATATTGTTTTATATGTTTTTAAGCTTTGTATAAGAGGTTAAACTTTATTGGTACATGTAGTTATAGTTTACTCATTTTAAGTGCTGTAGATATTTGATATAATGGAGTGTGAAAGTAATACATTTTTGGGGGGGGGAATTTTAAAAATAAAGGGAAGTATGAAGATGATAAAAATTTGTAGCCTTGCTATCCAGAGATACTAAAGTCAATATTTTGTTTTTTTCGTTTGCTTCTTCTCTTCCTACTTACGTATGTATTTTTTGGTACCCTTTAATATAAAAGGGACCCAGTTTTAAGGATTACATAAAATTGCAAAACAGCTACATAAAGCCTGTAATCCCATTTTAATTGATTCTTAGTTGAAAAGGGGGAAAGAAAATGAATGAGCATTATATATCAGACATACTTGGTAAATTTACTACCTGTAACAGATATTGATAGTCTATTTCTTAGTATGCAAACACCGTAGAAGTGGCATCTGGAAAGAGGCTGTATTACTGAACATGCTTTTAAATTTATATGAGATTTTTCTAGTAAACAGATTTGCCATATAGGTGATGCTTATCTTTTTAAACGTTAAGTACTGTTTTGGTTTTAACCATTTTTTATGGGAAAAAGGAAAATAAAAAGAAGCCTACAAGTATTTCTGTGCTCATTAAGCCAGAATACTGTGGTGTGCTTATAATTTTATCTTTTCTTGGCAACTCGATGTCACTGTGGAAAGCACTGATTACTGAACTGTATTGTGACTCCTTTTGTTCTAGGTGCCTTTGAACTCTTGTGCACTTTTTAGTTAGATCTTTGTTAACATGCTACACCACTGCAGGGAGGGAGCAGGAAAAGCATGATACACAATTTAAGACAAGTGCCACCATAGGCTACTGTTGGCAAACAAGAGCTCCACCAAACTTTTTAAAGTGAAGAAGCAGCAGTCTGAGCCATTTTTCTCACCAGTGGGAGTAGGGGGAGACTTCCGCCAGCAACATGGAATCTTCAATGGATGCAGCTGACCAACCCTCCTGACTTCTCAGTCTTTTCCCACCACTGCTCACCCTTTACGTTCAGATGTATTCAGCACTAGATAACCATACTTATTAACTATAAGTGATGTGTGTGTGTGTATATGCATATAAAACTGTACTTTAAGAATAAATACATATAAACTATAATATATGTGTAACAAATCTATAATATATAAACTATAAATCTGTGAAAGTATTCAGCATTATATAATGGCAGGCTGTGGTGATTTACATTGGTGGAGCTCCTGACCATGCCTGAAAATCCCTGTACCCCCTTTGGCCGTGATTTTTTAAGGGAATATTGTTTTTTTACATCGGTATTTAAATATATATGTATATATATATATATAAAAAAAAAAAATATAAAAAATATATATATATATATATATACACATATATATATATACACACATATATATATATATATATACACATATATATATATACACACACACTTTATTTTTTAGAGCAGTTTTAGCTTTATAGAAAAATTGTAGAGTATGGAGAGTTACCATGTTCTCTCCTACCCATTTCCTTTATTAATATCTTGCTGTTGCATGGTAGATTTGTTACAGTTGATGAACCAGTATTAACCGAAGTCCATAGTTTACATTCAAGTTCATTCTGTGTGTTTGTGCAGTCTGTGGATTTTGACAAATATGTAATCATACAGAATGGTTTCACTAATCCAAAAGTCGCCTGGTGCTCCTGTCTTCCCTCCTTTCTCTAACCCCTGACAACTATTTTTTTTACTGTCTCCATAGTTTTGCCTTTTCCAAAAATGTCATATGGTTGGAATCATACAAATGTAGCCTTTTCAGATTGGCTTCTGTCACTAAGCAATATGTATTTAATGGCTGGATAACTTTTCATGGCTTGATAACTCATTTCTTTTTAATGCTGAATAATATTTCACTGTATGGATGTACCACAAGTTGTTTATCATTCACATACTGAGTAACATCTTGGTTGTGTTCAAGTTTTAGCGATTGTGAATAAAACTGCTGTGAATATTTATTTGTGTGCTGGTTTTTGTGTGGACATAAGTTTCAGCATATTTGGATAAATACCAAGGAGTTCAATTGTTGGATCCTATGGTAAGACTATGTTTAGTTTTGTAAGAAATTGCCCAACAGGCTTCCAAAGTGGCTGATGTATTAATTTTTAGGTTGCTCATGTGTTTTTCAAAAACACCTTACTCAGGTATATTGATAGAATGCTTGCCCTGTGATAGGATTACAAGTAATTGAGGTCTGTGGGGCTGGTTGTCCCTACGTAAATAATACCAGCTGGTTGTACTTTGCTTGTTCTTGTTTGCTTTCTCTTTTCTTTATCTATTTTTTTCCTTTTCTTTGTGTTTTTACTCTCTTTGTCTTGCTTTACCACTTCTGCTTTGTCCTCAGAAATCAGAAGACTACATTTGTTGGAATAGTGTACAAATTTAAAAGGCAAAATAAAACAAGTCCAAGTCCTTTCTCAGGGTCTCTAAGCTGTTGGGGATGGTTGAGATTGTAGCATTAAGTAAGGTATTGTTGGAGCATTAATTTGACTATATAGAATATAATGTTCAGAGATGGGAAAAGGGGAACAATATGTTAATAAAACTTGCTTTCCTTTGTAATTTGTTAACTGTAGGGCAACTGTATAAAATGTTTTGAGACTATGATAGCAGAAGAGTTTTGTTTTTTTCCTATCTTTCTCTGGGAGAGCTTTTCAGCTTCTACTGTTACAGTTTTTGTTTGTTTGTTTGTTTGTTTTTTAAACACACCACCTTTGGAAGTGTTACATTTCTTTAAAGAGGACTGAGCCTTTGCTTAAGGCTAGCTTCATACTATTTGTGTAATTCTGTTTGTATGTGCATTTGTACATACCCCCAACTGCAGCAGAATATCAATAGATTCTATTCCCCCAGGAGAAGGGCAAGGACTGTATCCAATCTTATCTGGGGTATGTATCCAAATGACCTGAGACAGTCTTCCTAATAAAAACTTTTGGACGGCAGGGTTCAGACTCTCCTGGGGTGGAATCTTTTTTTGTTACCTTTCTTTCTGCCTGCTAGTTTGAGTGAGGATGCATGCAAGGCCCACGTCTCCAGTGCCCCCAAGTGGTTGTCTAGATTTTGCAAGAGGACATCTAGTGATGGGAGAACTCACTGCTTCCAGCCACTCTGACTATACACCCCTGTTAGAAAAATGATCTGTTGACCAGAATTTTGCCATAATTTCTTACCTTTTTTTAAAATTAGGGTCACAGACTTAATCTAATTCCTCTTCCTCATAATGGTCTTTTAATATTTTATGAGAGAGATTCCTAAAGTCCTTCTTTAGATTTAAACACCCCTTATTTTCTAACTATTCATTAAGCATTTTCATAGTCCCAGTGAAATATAACGGGATTTTTCTCATATCTTTAAAAGTGGAGTGCCCAGGGCTAAGTACAGGAGTGGTCATTGTTCACATTGTGCATATGTTGCTTGTCATGTGATACTTTTTTTCCAGACTAAATTTACTGTGAGCCAGTGTTTCTGAATCTTTTTACTTTCTCTGTGATGATGACACAAGTCTCCATCATCCTGTTTTTCTTCAATGTGTTTTTTTTTCCTTTTTTTTTTTTTTTGGAAACAGAGTCTCACTGTGTTGCCCAGGCTGGAGTACAGTGGTGTGATCTCGGCTCACTGCAACTTCCATCTCCTGGGTTCAAGCGATTCTTGTGTCTCAGCCTCTCAAATAGCTGGGATTACAGGTGTGCGCCCCCACGCCTGACTAATTTTTGTATTTTTAGTAGAGATAGGGTCTCACCATGTTGGCCAGGCTGGTCTCAAACTCCTGACCTCAGGTAATCTGCCTACCTTGGCCTCCCAAAGTGCTGGGATTACAGGCATCAGCCACTGCACCTGGCCTTTCAATGGGTTTTTTTTAGAACAAAGTTTAGAATGATATGTTTATGCCTGTGAACATTTATCTTGTTAGATTATGCTCATTAAGCCATTGGGGTGTTTGGGGAATTTGTTCAATGTATCTTTTCTGTCTCTTTTCAGTTTCGAAAACTATCCCTCTGCTGCTGCTTTTCTTCCACTTGTCTTTTCTCAATAGCTGATTCTAGTTTGTGTTGCTTCGATGGATACGTAAACCTCAGACAATAGAAAAACGTATTCATTTGCAAAGCTGCCAGGGTGTTTGGAGTGCTTGAATCATATTGAACTTCAAGAACCATTATGTTTCTTTGTCTTTTTGACAGTTATTGGAGCCAATTTGTGTGTTTTCATTCTCTTAAACTTTCAGTATGTATCTGAAAAGCTTGCAGGCCCCAGTTACTGTGTCTATAATGCCTAGTAAGTAAAATGACCCACAGACCAGTCAATAAGACGGGGCTTAACAGGAGAGTAATCCTTGGGCCTCAGTTTCCCAACTGTACAATGAAATACTTGGATTAATCACAGTGTTTCCACTTGTGCTCTGGAGTTCTGAGTGGTGAGGAGGATGAATGGCTTTAACTCTCTGCATCCCCATCCCCTTCAATAGAAGAAATTCCACTGTTACCTTACATTTTGAGGTTCTGTACAGGATTCTGCTTAAAGAAAAGGCTCTGCTAAAAAAAAAAAAAAAAAAAAAAAAAAAAAAGATTCATTGGAAACCCCTGCAAAAAAGCAAGGAAGAAAATGGCTCCCAGAGGACGTTTGGGCAGCTTGGAAAGTCTGTATGTGTCCCTGATTTCATGAGTTTGGAGGCCTCTGGTATTTCATTTGGTAAAAAGAAGAAGAGCTTATGCTGTTTTTCTTTTCTTTCTCAAACGTGGACATAACAATGGTTATAAAAGTAATCACATTCTTATTATTTTGAAGGGAGAAATAAATCTATAAAGCAGAAATAAAGTTTTTATAATCCATAATTCTATTTTGCATAGATAAAAAGTATTCTTAATAGTTTTAGTATATTTTCCAAAATTATTTTGTTTGTCCACAGCCATATTTATTTACACTTAAAAAAATGAGACCACACTCATTCTAGCAGATTTTATAACCTGTTGTTTTCAATTTCCATCATTTTATGGATTTTTTTGTGTGTCAATACGCATAAATCTATTTCATCCTTTAAGACAAGCTTGTCCAACCTGCAGTTCACAAGCTGCATGCGGCCCAGGATGGCTTTGAATGTGGCCCAACACAAATTCATAAACTTTCTTAAAACATTGTGAGTTTTTTTGTGATTTTATTTTTTGTTTTTTTTTTTAAGCTCATCAGCTATCGTTACTGTTAGTGTATTTTATGTGTGGCCCAAGACAATTCTTCCAGCATGGCCCAGGGAAGCCAGAAGATTGGACACCTCTTCTTTAAGGCTTCTGTGATATTTCTCTGTACCAAGAGTTAATATTCCTTGTTGCACAGCACATGGAATCTGTTCTAAAGTATGACTCTAGTTTTATTTGTACATTGCTACTGGCACAGTTTTTTTTTTTTTTTTTCAATAGTTCACTGTTTTGGGGGGTTGTGATATGTGTTGTTTTTTTCTGGTTGCTTCCTTTTCCTCTGGTTTGACTACAGATCAAGACCTGTGTTATCCCAGTCAAGCTACAGATACAGATTGCCCTTTTCTTTCAGACAATAGCTCTAATTTAATGTCCCCTTTCATAGTTACAAGTCTGTTGTTCAGAACAAAATCTTGGCAGCCAGAATTATACTTGACACTTTATTCCAGCATATTACTGCTGGTGAGAAAGGCGGTTGACTTGTTTTGACCCAAGTGAGCTTAGTTCTAAGAGACTGGGAAGGTGGATGATGAGCAGCTTTTGGTGGTTTGACAGCCAGCTGCAGGACATCCATTGTGGCCAGGACCAAGTAGCTGCTGATAAATGTGGGTATGGTAAATTACATTTGATGGTCTCTTTTCCCTTTCTGTTTTTGAGAATTTTATCAAAGATTACACTGAGAAAGTGGTATTGAGAAAAATATTTTTTATTCTTATAGGATAATTATTCTTTTCTCTAGCCTATACTTGTTGTAAATGGCAACATTGGTAGTCATGGAAAAATTTTGGTGATTGGTTTTTTTAAACAGGAAATATAGTGTAAATGTTAATTAGGTAGTTTTGATTTCTTTAGGAATTTAGGTAGTATCTCTCCCCTCCTGTGAGTTTAGTGATATCTTTTATAGACTTAAACAAATTCTAAAATGGAGATGTTATACCTAGTTTTAGGTAAAGGCATTTTAATTTTATGTTCAATTACTTTCTAAATTTTGTTTGTTTTAGTCTTGAAATATAATATGCTTTTTTACTTTAACATCCTTGTGTAGGATTCTAATGTGATTTTTTTTCCTTCTTACTACTGTGCCTCTAATTTTGATTATATGGCGTCTTTAATTTTGTAAGTAATTCAAGATACAGTTTATCTCAGTGAATTAACTCACAAAGTAAAAGTGGGAATTTTTTTTGAGACAGGGTTTCACTCTGTCCTCCAGGCTGCAATGCAGTGACATAATCTCTGCTCACTGCAGCCTTGACCTCCATGGCTTCAGTGATCCTCCCTTCTCAGCCTCCCGAGTAGCTGGGATTATAGGCATGTGCCACCATGCCTGGCTAATTATTGTGTTTTTAGTAGAGATGGGGTTTCGCCATTTTGGCCAAGCTGCTCTCAAAACTCCTGATAATTTATGGGGATTTTGGTTATTTGATCTTGACTCTTCCATATATACTTGATTTCCAGTAATTGGCGTGGTTCCAGTTTTACATTTTGTTGTTTGCTTGTTCCTAAATTTATATAAATAATAATCTGTACAGATTTTCATACCTTTTAAAATTCAACTTAAAATAATTTTTATAAATTGGTTTAATACAAACATAAAAATGGTGTTCCCAACTCTCCATTTTCCTTAAAAAGTCAGCCCTGTGTCCCCCCAACCCCTTTTTTTTTTCTTTTGCGAGATGGAATCTTGCTCTGTCACCCAGGCTGCAGTGCAGTGGCATGATGTCGGGGCTCACTGCAACCTCCACCTCCTGGGTTCAAGCCATTCTCCTGCCTCAGCCTCCCGAGTAGCTGGGATTATAGGTGCACGCCACCACACCCGGCTAACTTTTGTGTTTTTAGTAGAAACAGGGTTTCACCATGCTGGCCAGGTGGTCTTGAACTCCTGGCCTCAGGTGATCTGCCTGCCTCAGCCTCCCAAAGTGCTGGGATTACAGGCATGAGCCACTGTGCTCTCCTGCCCCCCTTTTTTTAAAAAGGTAATTTTTTTCTCTTTCCATCTACTGAAAATGGGAATGAATAGTTAGCTAAACAGTTTAATGTAGGTGAAGAAGAACATAAAGTCAATTGAACACTCTGGTGCTCACAGAAGACTGTAGCTTCACAAGACTGCTTTGGCAACTTTATGAACTGCATTTATTCCTGTGGCTGAGAATCATGCTGTCAGGCCTCTCAGTTTGTGGGAATCAGCTCTCAAAGTAGCTATTGTATATTATCTAAGGCAATGATGGTGGGGTTGAGGGTTGAGGGAACAGGAGATGTATTAGAGGGACCAGGATGGGTGGCTGCAGGTACAGTTTGAAAAATCAATTCAACATGCATACCGTTTTATAATACAAATTCAAGGCTGGGTGCTGTGTTTCACGCCTGTAATCCAAGTACTTTAGGAGGCCAAGGTAGGAGGATCGCATGAGCCCAGGAGTTTAAGACCAGCCTGGCAACATAGTGAGACCTGGTCCCTACAAAAAAATTTTTTAATTAGCTAGGCATGGTGGCTCACGTCTGTAGTCCCAGCTACTCTGGAGGCTGAGGCAGGAGGGTCCCAGGAGGTGAAGGGTGCAGTCAGCCATGATTGCACCACTGCACTCCAGCCTAGATGACTGAGTGAGACCCTGTCTCTTAAAAGACAAAACCCAAATTTACTGTGCCCCCAGTAAAACCCAAATTTTGGCTTGCAGATTAATTAATTAAGAGCTTAATTATTAAGCTATTAATACATAATAGCTTGCATTAGCAGTTAAGGAGCCCAAGCAAGTAATGAGTGGAGACTGTGCTCGGGTACAAAGGGTGGGTCTCTGATGGAGCAGCTGGAACACTTGATTGAGAAGCAGGTGATAGGGGTTCAAGTTTCAGATTTGCCACCAATTAGAGATGTGACTTTGGTTAACTCACTGGGTCTTTCTTGGTCACAATTTGGAAAATGAGAAAATCAAGCTAGATAGTCTCCAAAGTCTTAAGCATTTTAGGTTTGCCTCTGGTTAAAGGAATGTTCTGTGGACAGTTGGATTTGACCAGTTATCAAGGTAAGATTATATATTTGGAAAACCAAAGTAAACAGTTCCAGATTTTCCAGCCAGTCTTCATCAGGGTATTATTTGTACATCCTAACAAATCACAGAGCCATGGAGACCTTATGATGAATAACCATAAGCCTCCCGGCTCTTCCCTTTTCTTGCCATCCCAGTCCTACTATCCAGAGACAGCCTTTAAAAACTATTTCACTATTTCTGTTTTTAGCTTCCCTTGTGGTTACTTCCATAAGGCTAAATAATATGTTTAGACTTCTGTTCCTTGATTTATCAACTTTAGACGATACCTGTGAAGTTTTTGATGTGAAAAATGAGAATTTAACTCACTTTTTTACCCCCGTCATTATTTGATATTTATATTACTTTGAAAGTAATTTATTAATTATCTTTATAATTTTAAATGATAAACTTTAATTTTTTGATCTATCAACTTCCAGTAGGGCCTCTTAACTTGCCATTTTGGAAAATGGGATTTTAAATACCCCCTTCATGTCCCTCTTTTTATATTCTACCTTCTGATACCTGTACTCAACTTACATATTGTCTAGGTTATAAAAGGTTAATATTTTTATTCTGTCTTCCATTCACCACCAAGTATCATGTGCTTTCCTTTATATTTAGATTGCTGTTTTTACTGCATTCCCTTTCTCTGCCTGCTGTGAACATATGCAGAATCATAAGTGTACGATTACTCAAAATGTTTATGTCTTTTTTTTTTTTTTTGAGATGGAGTCTCGCTCTGTCGCCCAGGCTGGAGTGCAGTGGCGCTATCTCGGCTCACCGCAAGCTCCGCCTCCCGGGTTCACGCCATTCTCCTGCCTCAGCCTCTCCGAGTAGCTGGGACTACAGGCGCCCGCCACCACGCCCGGCTGATTTTTTGTATTTTTAGTAGAGACGGGGTTTCACCATGGTCTCGATCTCCCGACCTCGTGATCCGCCCGCCTCGGCCTCCCAAAGTGCTGGGATTACAAGCGTGAGCCACCGCGCCCGGCCTGTTTATGTCTTTTAAAAGCTAAAGAAGTAATTTGGTATGTGCTTAAAGACTCAGCTTATTTTATTTTATTTTTATTTATTTATTTTTTTGAAATGGAGTCTCGCTTTGTCACCCAGGCTGGAGTGCAGTGGCGTGATCTCGGCTCACTGCAACTTCCACCTCCCGGGTTCAAGCAATTCTACTGCCTCAGCCTCCCGGGTAGGGACTACAGGTGCGTGCCACCACGCCCAGCTAATTTTTTGTATTTTTAGTAGAGATGGGGTTTCACCATATTAGCCAGGATAGTCTCAATCTCCTGACCTTGTGATCCACCCGCCTCAGCCTGCCAAAGTGCTGGGATTACAGGCATGAGCCACCGCGCCCAGCCTAGCTTATTTTATTTTTTGAGACAGAGCCTCATTCTGTTGCCTAGGCTGGAGTGCAGTGGCACAACCTCGGCTCACTGCAACCTCCGCCTCCCAGGTTCAAGCAATTCTCCTGCCTCAGCCTCCCTAGTAGCTGAGATTACAGGCACTCGCCACCATGCCCAGCTAATTTTTTGTATTTTTTTTTTTTTTTTAGTAGAGACGGGGTTTCACCCAGTTGGCCAGGCTGGTCTCGAACTCCTGACCTCAAGTGATATGCCCACCTCAGCCTCCCAAAGTGCTGTGATTACAGACGTGAGCCACTGCGCCCAGCCAAGACTCAGCTTATTAAACCATTTGTTTACTCATTTATTCAAGAGATATTTATTGAATACTACAGTTATCATAACAGTGCTATTTATAATAGTGAGAAATTGGAAAGAACCTAAATGACTTCAGAGGATTGGTAAACTAAACTACTGTATGTTCTTATAGGGAATGCTCTGTAGACACTTAAAAAAGATACAAAAATGTTAATAACATGGAATATTTTAATCTATATTAAGTGAAAAAACATTTGTAATACAGTATATACAATATAGGTTAATTTTTGTTTAAAAACAATGAAACAAAACCAACCATATAAGAAACTAGCAGGGGAAATGCTGGAAGCATATACATAAAATTGCTAACTTGGTAATGTAGCTGTCTCAGGTTACAGTGATTTGTGTTTATTTTTAATGCCCCTATATTTTCTCAGTTACCCCCAAAGAACACAAGTCACTTCTAAAAGAATACATTCTTTAAAAACTTTTTTTTTTTTTTTTTTTTCTTTAAATGAGATAGGGTCCCATTGTTTTCCAGGCTGGAGTACAGTGGTGCAATCTCAAGTCACTGCAACTTCTGCCTCCTGGGCTCACTCCATCCTCCCACCTCAGCCTCCCAAGTAGCTGGGACTACAGGCATGCACTACCACACGCAGCTGTTTTTTGTATTTTTAGTAGAGATGGGGTTTCACCATTTCACCCAGGCTGAGAATACACTTTTTAAACTTAGAGATACAAAATTAGAATTGCCAGTCATAGGTTTTCTTGGAATACACATGCTACAATAATGTAAGAGTACCTGATAAGAATTCAGTAATTATTTGTTGAATGAAGGAGAGAATGATTGAATAGCAGAGATTCCTAGGTCTGTGGTATTAGCACTTAAATACTTTCATAATTTTATCCAGAAACAAATTCTTAGTTCAGTTATTTCAGAAGAGAAATCATGAATTGAGCTGCCCTGCAGAAGCTAGGAAATAGCTTTAACTGGATGTTGGTTGTGTAGTGACAGATCCAGCAGAATTGAGCCCGCCACTGAAGCAGCCAGGCAACAATGCTGTTTCACAGTATGCAGGATCTGAATAAAAGTGTCCTTTGTGTTTATTTGAGACTGGGGGGGCGGGACTTGTGGCAATTTACGTTATTTTTCCATAATGGAAATTGAGGCAGCCTCTAATCCTGCTATCACACATGGCAACTACTTATTTGATTTTTGGTAATTTGGGAGCAGCTGTGGACAAACAATTATTCTGCAAAAAGAGCCATGCCAGCTGCATTCTGACCCAGTTGTAAATGCTTGGATAGACCAAACTTCCTATTCACCATCTTTCCAAACCAGGGATAGCTTCAACAACTCACCTGCTTTTTATTGATATTCGTAGCTGCTGGTAAGCGTCTACATATTTGAGAATGCACTCTCTAATGCTTTTTTATTGTTGTCACCAACCTTCACTAGGCACCTACTTCATTCAGGCACTGTGCCAGACACGGGGTTGTAAGCTGTAAGTTGTTATACAGTGTGGATAGACTGCTTTCATTTTGACAGGTGGGTCAGCATTAGCTTTATTTTTAGTAGACTAAATGGCAGTGTAAAGAAAGAATCTGGTGTGGAGGCAGTTGAGAGCTGTGTTCCTTTGGTCCCCAGACTCCCCCTGAATCTGCTGTCTGGGCGTTCATTGATGTCTCCTTGTTATGCCATGTGCTTTCACAAGCTGTTGCTGCTGCCTGCAGTGCCCTTTTTTTCATTCTGGAGCCTGATGAGCTTCTGACTGTAGACTCTGTCTTTTCCTTCAGGATGCCTGCCCCATGTCCTTGCAGTTTTGTCTTCTCTGCGCTCCCTTAACCCTTAGCAAATATCACTAGAATAGGATTTGTTTTTTAAATGGCGAAAGCCTACTTACTTAACTATATTAATTCAGTCTTTCAGTATACACTTATTTATTTATTTATTTATTTATTTATTTATTTTTTTCTTGAGACGGAGTCTCGCTGTGTCGCCCAGGCTGGAGTGCAGTGGCGCGATCTCGGCTCACTGCAAGCTCCGCCTCCCGGGTTCACGCCATTCTCCTGCCTCAGCCTCTCCGAGTAGCTGGGACTACAGGCGCCCGCCACCACGCCCGGCTAATTTTTTGTATTTTTAGTAGAGACGGGGTTTCACCATGGTCTCAATCTCCTGACCTCGTGATCCGCCCGCCTCGGCCTCCCAAAGTGCTGGGATTACAAGCGTGAGCCACCACGCCCGGCCCTATTTTTTAAGCTCTTATAACCCAGGGGCTTAGAAAGATGTTTCAGTAAAGCAACATAGGAAATTAGGTAGGTAGGGTCATCTATAAGGAGCAAAAAGATGGCTTACTTTTGACTGTGAACGTCTGTAGGGTAAGGACAAAACACTGACAAATCTTTATTTCTGTCTCTATAGTGCTGAATTATCACAAGGGACAAATTGGCCTGAATAATTGTATGAACCCACTCTATTAGAAATTACCTTCACACTGATAGATAATGGCCTGTGATAAGAAGCAAGTCAAAACTTTTTAGAATGTAGAACTGCACTGTTCAGTATAGTAGCCGCAAGCCACATACGGCCCTTTAATATTAATTAAAATTAAACATTTAATTCCTTATGATCTCATGTGGTCAGTAGTCCACATGTCCAGCTACAGTTTTGGACAGCACACATTTAGAATATTTCCATCATTGCAGAAAGTTCTACCAGACAGTGCTAATCCAGAACCTATAAGAGAGTTGACATATTTTAAAGCATTTGATGAAGTACATTCACTTAACTCTTCTCTATGGAAAGATGTTCCAGCAAGCCGAAATTCCCTGTGCTTTCTTTACATTTTTTCCTTTGCCTGTGGCACCCTCTAGTGTTCTAGCAATACACAGTCTATTTGTGATTTGAACAGAAGAACATTGGAATATTTTGGGAAATTCTGTGTGTGTAACATTTTTCTAGGGAGGAGCTCTGTAGCTTTCACCCATCCCCAAGAAAGTTTATGATTCAAAAACGATTAAGAACTCTATGATAGAGGTATTTGTATGGCCAAAATTCCTAATATGATCTGTAAACATTATTTCACCCAGTGTAAAAAAAAATCATGTAACTAACTGTCCCTTCGACATTTCTTTGCTGTCCTCGTCTTTGTACATGGAATAATAATAAGTTACACTTATATTAAGTGTAACTTATAATGAGTTACACTATATACCATGTCCCTTTAAGCCCTTTTTCAAATAGTAATTCATTTTGTCCCCAGTAATTCTATGAAGTAGATTCTGTTATTTTCCTTCATTTGACAGATGTTACAACTAAGACATAGAAAAAGTCAAATGAAACTCCTCCAAGTTGCTAGTAAGTGGCAGAGCAAGAAATGGAATGCAGTATTCTGGTTCCAGAGTTTGCACCACCCCGCTGGAGAAGTGAGGATGTGTTTAAGTAGGCATGAGGTAGAATGGAGAGGAGACTCTCCAGACACTTGTACATGCTGAGTCCAGTTGTATAATAAAAAAAATAATGGTAACTCTAAATCGCTCTTTCCCATGCTGGAAATGATAGCCATTACCCACCATTGATTTTCAGTAGGTCTATGCAGTCTGCTAGGGAATTAGAATGGTAGATAAAGGTCAAAGGTACCACTGCTACCACATTTTCTTTGGTTTCCAAAAACCTGATCTATTCATCAAGTAATATGACAAATCATTTTCTGTTTGTCAGTGTTATTTCTATAAAGAGACAATATAGTACTATGATGTTGATTTTGAGGTTTGCAGGAATGTTAGACTTAAAGAGTAGGTCAGATAGACTCACAAACATAAGTTTGTGTTGATATCACCTACTTTCATGTCTATGCTCCCTTCTCACTTCTAAGTGTCCCATTTCTGTCTGTGTGAAGCATTTTATTTTTATGTATTTATTTATTCTGAGATACAGTTTCACTTTGTCACCCAGGCTGGAGTGCAGTGGCATCATCTCAACTCACTGCAGCCTCCGCCTCCCGGGTTCAAGCGATTCTTGTGCCTCAGCCTCCCAAGTAGCTGGGACTACAGGCGTGCACCACCACACCCGGCTGATTTTTGTATTTTTAGTAGAGACAGGGTTTCATCATGTTGGTCAGGCTGGTCTTGAACTTCTGACCTCAGCTGATCCACCTGCCTCCCAAGGTGTTAGGATTACAGGCGCGAGCCACTGTGCTGGGCCTGTGAGACATTTTATATTCTATAACTTAGCATCTTTTTAATGGTTCGTTAAATTTGAGATTCATCAGTGTCTGAAAACAGAAACTCTAATTGTCGTCTTGTAAAAATGGGCTTCATTTTTTACATCACTTCTTTATTGAGGGTATGAGAATCCCAGATTGCTGCTTACCAGCACTGTATGAGTAATTTTGGATGCAGATATGTATTTTCTTCTTTAAGTATTAATCGGGGCCTAGAAAACCATGTGTGGCATTTCAGAGAATTTAATTCTGGGAATTGGGTACACAGATGTTACAAGATGAAAGAGCACAAAAGACACTGAGGTAATCCAGATAGGAAGCACTACCACCCCTAGGTTTGGGGGAACAGAAGAGAAGAACCTGGAAGCTCAGAGAGGTCCTCCTGCAGCTGGTAATCTGATCTCCCAGTGGAATGCCATTCAGCTGGTACTCAACCACCAGGAGAGAAGGGGCACAGCTGGAGTTGGGAGGTGCAACACTCCTCTTGCTGGAGCAATGCTGATGTTACAGCAATGAAAACAGCAAAGAAATCCCTTCTCTCCCCTTCCAGTCTCCCTAGGCAAAACCTAACAGGATACTGGCAGTAAAGTCTGGAAAACATGGTTGGCAGGCTCAGCCCCAGAGTGAGGAATAGTGCAACTCGGACAAGAATAGAAGACAGGGCTTGGAAGTGAGAGGAAGAGAGAGATAAACAGCCAGCACAGCCTTATAGGAGAGTTACAGAAACTGTAACTGCCTGGGTGTAGCTTTAGTAATTAAAATGTGCAGCTGATTGCCCACAATCATTTATTAAAGAGCACATTATGATAGATCTATTCATAGAGACTTTATGGACCCAAGCCCTGACTTCAGTGAGCTTACAGTATTTCCTTTTTTTTTTTTTTTTTTTTTTTTTTTTTTTTTTTTTTTTTTTTGAGATGGAGTCGCACCCTGTCGCCCAGGCTGGAGAGTGCAATGGCGCGATCTTGGCTCACTGCAACCTCCGCCTCCCGGGTTCAAGCAGTTCTCCTGCCTCAGTCTCCAGAGTAGCTGGGATTACAGTCATGTGCCACCATGTCCGGCTAATTTTTGTATCTTTAGTAGAGACGGGGTTTTACCATGTTGGCCCAGCTGACTCCAGACCTCGTGATCCGTCCGCCTCCGGCCTCTCGGGATTACGGGCATGAGCGACCACGCCCGGCGCTTACAGTATTTTCATAAAATCATCCACTCATCCCTAAGTCATTATGAAGTTGTGTGGTAAAGCTTTTTTTTCTTTTCTTGCTTTTTTTTTTTTTTGAGACAGAGTCTTGCTGTGTTGCCCAGGCTGGAGTGCAGTGGTGCGATCTTGGCTCACTGCAACCTCCGACTCCCAGGTTTAAGCGATTCTCCTGTCTCAGCCTCCCGACTAGCTGGAATTAAAGGCACACGCCACCACCCCTGGCTAATTTTTGTATTTTTAGTAGAGATAGGGTTTCACCATGTTGGTCAGGCTGGTCTCAAACTTCTGACCTCGTGATCCCCCAGCCTTGGCCTCCCAAAGTGCTGGGATTACAGGCGTGAGCCACCACGCCCAGCCTAAAGCTTGTTTTTCTTAAGCGTTATATAAAAGCATCATTGTTAACTGGATTATCGTGTTATTAGTATTAAGGAATATTTACAAAGTTAACCTATTGGTATGAAAAATATTTGATTAGTCATATAATTTTGTTAGTTTTAGATGCCGCAAATTAGGAAGTTAGTCTTACTCAAGGCAAGGCCACTTCTAAACTTGAACTGTGCTGTTCTCAGTTCTTAACGTAAGAAGGGAGCTTTATTTATCTAGTGACAGTTGGCTCTAGCACGTCATTTAATTTTAATTTTCAAAAGGATCAATTTGGAAGACTATATCATAGCTATTTGTTTTTAAAGCTCATTTTGTTAAAAGTCAAAGTAATACATTCATATAATAAAAGATCAAATAGAAGGACTTACAATAAAAATCAATAGTCTTTTGCCACTCTTTCCCTATCCCGAGTCCCACTTTTCAGAGACAATTAACTGTTTTTTGTTTATAGTTTGTTTTGTTTATGGTATCATCAAACAGTAATGCCTCCATAACTCTAAATAATATGTCTATACCACTATTTCTTGATTTATCAAATGGGCATTATTGACTTTTTTTGTTTGTTTGTTTTTTGTTTTGAGAAGGAGTCTTGCTCTGTCGCCCAGGCTGGAGTGCAGTGACGCAATCTTGGCTCACTGCAAGCTCCACCTCCCGGGTTCACGCCATTCTCCTGCCTCTGCCTCCCACGTAGCTGGGACTACAGGCGCCCGCCACCACGCCCGGCTAATTTTTTGTATTTTTAGTAGAGACGGGGTTTCACCGTGTTAGCCAGGATGGTCTCTACCTCCTGACCTCGTGATCCGCCCGTCTCGGCCTCCCAAAGTGCTGGGATTACAGGCGTGAGCCACCGCTCCCGGCTTGACTTTCTTTTATGGAATATAAGGTACTTATTTTTTTAGTACTTTTCCTTTCCCTTCTACTTTTGATAGTTACATTGTAATACTATTTCCATCTCCTGATAATAATGTCTCCTGACTCCCTCACCATGTAAGGATAGGATATTAATACTCCTATACTCCTAGCCATTCTTCCACCTTTCTGCCCCTCTCCCGCCTCCAAATTTCTGTCAGCCTTATCTTTGCTTTTTCATTGTCGTGATTCATAACTTTTACCTTCTGTTTTGTATTATATTTCATTTTCTGTATTTTGGTCTGTAGTCGGAGTCTGGAGATGGAACTACATATACAACTATAGCTTCATTTTTTTTTTTCAACCGTAGAGTCCAGTGGTGTGGGAGGATATTTTTTTTCTCTCCATGTCTGATATCATCACTCATACACTCTTTGAAAGAGAATTATCCTAGGTCAAATGGATTCTTCTTTTCTTATGTTCCATTTTTCTTAGAATTAAGCCACATTTTACTTTGATTCTATTTTCACTCTGACTTGAGCTGTGGAATTGTTTTTAATTTTTACTGCTGTGGTGAGATTTCCATCCATTACCCTAGTGTCCCCCTGAGAAGCAAACCCTATAGTTGACTTAGGCTTCTTTAGGCTTTTTGAGAAAGGGTAAAATTTCTATCCTAGTTATGCAGTTTATATTCTGGATGTGTCCAAGAATGTAAGTTGAGCCTGCCTAGGTTCCCTCCCCGCCCCCCCAGTTTGGACTGTAGACTGAGGCTAGGTGTCAGATTTTCCCTTAGGCAGTTCTTGCGGTTTTTCTTTTGATATGATAATGCTATTGATTAGACTAATGCTTTCTTTTACATTTACTTACACTTTGATTAGATTTCCTGGCCTGCTTTTCTTTCTGCTTTGATTTTTAAAATACTCTATACTTAATCTCATCCATTATGTGTGGATTAGACTAAATTTAACTCCCTTGGACATTTCCTTCAAATTCCAGTAGCTCCTTAGGTATTATTGACTACAAGTACCAGGGTGCTCTGGGCCAAGACAATCTTTTTCTGTGTTTTCTTCCACTAACCCACCCATTACTGGCCTAGAGGGACAAAAGTAGGAGCTCTTCTGTACCAGATTACCCCTACCCCAACCTCTTGTAGTTTATATAATAAAGAAGGACTTTTTAATTTAATTTTTTTTTTAAGAGAGAGGGTCTCACTCTGTCACACAGGAGTGCAGTGGCGCGATCTTGGCTTACTGAAGCCTTGTCCTCCCAGGCTCAAGCAATCCTCTTGCCTTAGTCTCCTGAGTAGCTGGGACTATAGGCACGTGCCATCGTGCCCAGCTAAATTTTCATTTTTTGTAGAGACGGGGTCTCCCTATGTTGCCCAGGCTTGTCTCGAACTCCTAGACGTAAGCGATCCTCCCACCTTGGCCTCCCAAAGTGCTGGGATTACGAGTGTGAGCCACTGTGTCTGGCCAAGAAGGACCTTTAGATGAAGAATATATTGCACCCCAGGTGATGATCCAGGGTAAGAAAGATTTTAGTGAAATTGTTACCATGTTAAGTTACTGTTTGGGGGAATTTTTTTTTCTTTTTTCTTTTTTTTTTTTAAATGAAGTATTGACTATCTGCTGAACACCACTGGCTCTGGGTGATAGCTATGCTGTTTTATTTGAATGTGGTGTTGAGTCACAGGTCATTATGTGTTGCCGGCGCTTTCATCTTACCTTTTGTATCAGTTCAGAGGAATCACTCTCAAGTCCATCTGCTGCCTCTTCATTTTGTGCACTGTTGTGAAATTATGCTAAGGGATTTGGTTTCCTATAGTTTCCTTATTTTATGTCTAGGAGAACAATATTTCAGTTGCTGGAGTTAATATAGGGCTTTTTAGATGCCTGATTCAGTCTCTTACACACAGTTAAGAAAACTATCCTCAGAGATGACTGTCTGATTTAGAAATGAAGAAATTGAGGCCCAGTGCTTGTGAGACTAGTCAAGTAATGAGTCAAGAAGGATAGAATCGGGAAGACATAGAGATTCTGGCATCATCATCATAATTAATGTCAGGCACTTATTGCTGGGCACTGTGTTCCTCACTTTATCTGGGTTATCTCATTTAATCCTCATATCATCCTTTTGAGAATAGGTAGTCATTTTTTTTTTTCATTTAAAAAAAATGATAGAATTGTAGCTTAGAGGTTAAGTAACTTGTCCAGGGGTTCTGTATATCTTGGTGATAGACTGTGCTGTTTTATAAAATAGAGAATATTTAATATGTTTTTACCTATTGACAGTTCGCATCACTTTAGCTATCCAGGGAATCTAACTCCTCATGGAGGAAAGCTAAAATGCTTCACTAAATTGACTTGGGAGAGTGAGGTCTGATGATGTCCAGCAATATGTCATATGTCATATGTCATATGACATATCAGTCATATCTGGCATTAACCAGCCTGCTTCCTTTACGATTTTATGGAAATATTGTAAGTATCATTCATAAGTGTCCCACTCTAGTTAAAAGAAGTCAGAAATACCTTTGCCTTTGCTTTTCACAGAGCGTGCTGAATAAAAATGGTTAGAGAGGCCGGGTGCGGTGGCTCAAGCCTGTAATCCCAGCACTTTGAGAGACCGAGGCAGGTGGATCACCTGAGGTCAGGAGTTTGAGACCAGCCTGGCCAATATGGTAAAACCCCGTCTCTGCTAAAAATACAAAAATCAGCTGGGCTTGGTGGTGCACTTGTAATCCTAGCTACTTGGGAGGCTGAGGCACGAGAATTGCCTGAACCCAGGAGGCAGAGGTTGCAGTGAGCCAAGATCACACCACTGCCCTCCAGCCTGGGCAACAGAGTGAGACTCTGTCTCAAAAAAAAAAAAAAAAAAAAGGTTAGAGAGGCCAAAGAATGGGATAGGGAGAGAGGTGGAAAGAGATGAGGCTCTGGGCAGAAATGGCAAGCATGTGAAGCAGACAGCCCTATTGATGCATGCTGTGAACTACATTCTGGAGCAAAGAATTGAAATCCATTATGCCAAGTGCATAGCCTACAAATCCCTTTGAAAAGCAGTTAGGTGCCATCTAATCCCAAATCATTTAAAAATAATTCTGAAGTACCCAGAATTCTAAAATGCCCTAAGCAGTTTGTCTCGAAGAACAGTGAAATGGATGGAAAAATAGCATTTTAATGGTATCTTTCTCTCATATATTATATTCAATTGTGTGACTTAGTATGTTAAATTGTTTTAGATTAGTACAAATCTGGGGACTAGGATATATTCCCTTGGATATTCTGAAACTCACATAAAACAGTATATGGAAGGGTAGCTTATCAGGTAGCTTAAAAATTCTTTTCTAATTTTCCATAATTTCAGACTTTGGGAAAAGTTGCAAGAATAGTACAAAGAATTCTCATGTACCCTTTACCCAGATTTTCCAAATGTTCACATTTTACTGTGTTTTCAAAGACCTCAGAAAATTGAAAATTTGATTATCTACATAGAAACAAATCACCTAAAGAATAAAGACATTGCAGGATTAGTTTAAGAGAGCAGTTACTCAGGGAACAAAGGATTTTAGAATCAAAAGATCTCAAAATGGAGAAAGACTTCTATAGTAGAGTAGGACAAAATAAGAGAAAAATTTTACCTAAATAAATAATTATGTTCTTTTTACATGCAGCCATAGAGGTCATATTTCTATATCTATATGGTTGACATTTTTTGGTAAACTCCAGATGTGTAGTGCTGTATACTGTTACATGATAGTCAGATTTTAAATGTGTGTATATGTTCATGTGGATTTGTATTAATAACAAGTAGAGATAGTGTTAGTGTACAACTGAAGTACTCAGCTTTTCAATATACATCAAAATTTAAAATATATATGCCTTTTGACCCAGCAATTTACCTTCAAGAGTTTATTTTAAAAGAATTTATTTTTTAAAATAAATAATATACAAGATTTTTAATAAAGATAATACAGGCTGGTTATATTATTCTCCTGTAAGATTAGTCACTTCTTCCTTTTTTAAAATTTTTATTTATTTATTTATTTATTTTGAGATGGAGTCTCGCTCTGTCACCCAGGCTGGAGTGCAGTGGCGCATCTCAGCTCACTGCAAGCTCCACCTTCCGGGTTCACGCCATTCTCCTCCCTCAGCCTCCCGAGTAGCTGGGACTGCAGGCGCCCGCCACCACTCCCGGCTAATTTTTTGTATTTTTTTAGTAGAGACAGGGTTTCACCATGTTAGCCAGGATGATCTCGATCTCCTGACCTTGTGATCCGCCTGCCTCGGCCTCCCAAAGTGTTGGGATTACAGGCGTGAGCCGCCGCACCTGGCCAGATTAGTCACTTCTTTGCACAGAAATTACGCTGGTATATAGGGTAATTTTAAAAAGTTAGTTGTAAAATATACATAACAATAAATTTACCATCATAATCATTTTTAGGCATATAGTTCAGTAGTGTTAAGTACATTCACACTGTTGTGCAGCCAGTCTCCAGAACTCTTCATCTTGCAGAACTGAAACTCTATACTTCCAGCCCTTGGCAACTACTAGTCTACTTTCTGTCTCTATGAATTTGACTACTCTAGGTGCCTCACATAAGTAGAACCATACAGTATTCGTTCTTTTTTGTGGCTGGCTTATTTCACTGAGCAGAATATCCTCAAGGTTGATCCATGTTGTAGCATGAGTCAGAATTTCCTTTTTTAAAAAACTGGTTTTAAATAAAACTGTATTTTTTATAGCAGTTTTAAGTTCACAGCAAAATTGAGTGTCAGATACAGATAATTCCCATATACTTCTCTCCCTTACACTTGCACAGCCTCCCCCACTGTCAACATCCTGCACCAGAGTGGTACATTTTGTTCCAATTGATGAGCCCACATTGACACATCATTATTACCCAAAGTCCATAGTTTACATTAGGGTTCCCTCATGGTATTGTACATTCTATGGATTTGAACAAATGTGTAACCCATATCCACCATTATTGTATCATACAGAGTAGTTTCACCGCCCTGAAAATGCTCTGCCTGTTCATCCCTGCTTTCTCCCTAATCCTTGGCAACCTCTAATCTTTTTACCATCCCCATAGTTTTGCTTTTCCGGAAGGCCATGTAATTGGAATCATAAGTGTGTAGCCTTTTCAGATTGGCTTTTTTCACTTAGCAATATGCATTTAAGCTTCTTCTACATTTTCTCATAGCTTGAAAGCTCATTTCTTTTTAGTGCTGAATGATATTCTGTTGTCTGGATGTACCACAGTTTATTTATCCATTCATCTATGGAAGGACATTTTGGTGCTTCCAAGTTTGGGCAATTATGAATAAAATTATAAACATCCATGTGCAGGTTTTTATGTGGATGTAAGTTTTCAGCTCCTTTGGGTAAATACAAAGGCATGTAATTGCTGGATTGTATGGTAAGAGTATGTTTAATTTTATAACAGACTGCCACACTGTCTTCCAAAGTGGCTGTACTATGTTGCATTCCCACCAGCAATGAATGAGAGTTCCTGTTGCTCCACATCCTCAACAGCGTTTGGTGTTGGCAGTGTTGAGTTTTAGATATTTAAATAAATGCGTAGTGATATCTCACTGTTTTAATTTGTGATTATCCCATGACATATGATGTTGAGCATCTTTTCATATGCTTATTTACCATCTATATATCTTCTTTGGTGAGATCGCTTCAGGTGTTTTGCCCTTTTTTTAATTGGGTTCATTTTCTTATTATTGAGTTTTTAAGAATTCCTTATTTTGGGTAACAGTCCTTCTGATTCATCTTTTACAAATATTTCCTCCCTGTCTATGTCCTGTCTTCTCATTCTTTTGGCAGTGTCTTTCACAGGGCAGAAGTTTCTTGTTTTAATGAAGTCCAGCTTATCGATTTTTTGCTTTTATGGATTGTGCCTTTGGCATTGTATCTTAAAAGTCATTGCCATACCCAAGGTCAACTAGATTTTCTCCTGTTATCTTATAGGAGTTTTATGGTTTTGCATTTTACATTTAGGTTTATGATCCATTTTGTATCAGTTTTTGTGAAGGGCGTAAGGTCTGTGTCTAGATTTCATTTTTTTGATGTGTGACTGTTCACTTGTTCCAGCACCATTCATTGAAAAGACTAACTTTGCCAAACTAATGTATTGCCTTTGCTCCTTTCTCAGAGATGAGCTGGCTGTATTTATGTGGGTCTATTTCTGGACCTTCTCTTCCATTACATTGGTCTATTTCTCTGGTGTTTCACCAATACCATACTATCTTGATTACTGTAAGTTTATGGTAAGTCTTAAAGTTGTGTGGTATCAGTCTTCTGATTTTGTTCTTTCAATATTTTTTTTGGCTTTTCTGGGTCTTTTGCCTCTCCATGTAAACTTTAGTGTGAGTTTGTTGATATCCACAAAATAACTTGCTGGGATTTTGATTGGGACAATGTTGAATCTAGAGATCAGGTTGAAAGAACCGACATCTTGACAGTATTGTGTCTTCCTCTGCATGAACATGGAATATCTCTCTTTATTTAGTTTTTATTTGATTACTTTCATCAGAGTTTTGTTTTGTTTTTGTTTTTTCATATAGATCTTGTACATATTTTGTTAGATTTATACCTTACTCAGTATTTCACTTTTTGGTTGTGCAAATGTAAATGGTATTGTGTTTTTGATTTCAGATTCCACTTACTCATTTCTAGTATTTAGGAAAACAACCTTGTCCCTGCAACCTTGCTGTATTTACTTACTAGTTCCAGGAGTTTTTTTTTATTGATTATTTTGGATTTTCTACATCAACAATCATGTCATCGATGAAGAAAGACAGTTCTATTTCTTCCTTCCCAATCAGGGTACCCTTTATTTCTTTTTAAAAATCTTATTGCATTAGTTAGGACTTCCAGTACAATGTTAAAAAGAAGTGGTGAGAGGAGATTTCCTTGTCTTCCTCCTGATCTTTTTTTTTTTTTTTTTTTTTGAGACAGAGTCCCGCCGTTGCTGGGTCACCTAGGCTGGAGTGTAGTGGCATTATCTCAGCTCACTGCAACCTCCACCTTCTGAGTTCAAGCGATTCTTCTGCCTCAGCCTCCTGAGTAGCTGGGATTACAGATGTGTACCACCACACCTGGCTAATTTTTATATTTTTAGTAGAGACAGCGTTTTTCCATGTTGGCCAGGCTGGTCCTGAACTCCTTACCTCAGGTGATACACCTGCCTCAGCCTCCCAAAGTGCTGGGATTATAGGCATGAGCCACCTCGCCCAGCCTTCTTTCTAATCTTAATGGGAAAGCTTCTAGTTTTTCACAATTAAGTATGATGTTAATAGTAGGTTTTTTGTAGCTGTTCTTTATCAGGTTGAGGAAATTCGCCTCTTTCTAATTAGCATTTTCTTCCTTTTTAAGACTGAATAATAGGTGGTATGTGTATACCACATTTTTTTACCCATGCATTCATCGATGGTCACTTGGGTTGCTTCCACATTTTGGCTGTTGCGAATAAAGCTGCTATGAACATGGGTGTACAGATGTCTATTCAAGATCCTACTTTCAGTTTCTTCTGGGCATATATATCCACAAGTGGAATAGCTGGATCATGTGGTACTTCTATTTTTGATTTTTTTTGAGGAACTAATATGTAAAATTTTATATTCAAGGACACATTTTATACTGCATTGATGTTTATTTTATAATAGCAAAAACTTGGCAGCATATTTGATCAGCAAGTGACTGGTTATATAAATTATGACACATGCATATAATGAAGTATTATGCAGCTGTATGAAAAAGATATGGTTGATCTGTATGTTTTGACATGTAACAATGTCCAGATATATTGTAATATGAAAAAGACAAACAATATGTATAATATGAACCTGTTTTTATTTTACATCTATATATGTATGCTCCAAATTTATTTTTCAAAAATAATGAACTTCTGAGGTGGGGAGGAGTGGAGATTGTAAGTGTGATAGAAGAGCCAACTTTTAACCTTACTGCTTTATAAATTACTGTATCATTTTGGGGTTTACAAGAAGCACAGTTTTTTTTTTTTTTTTGGTGGGGGGGAGTTTGTTTGTTTTTGAGACAGAGTCTTGCCCTGTCGCCCAGGCTGGAGTACAATGGCACAACCTTGGCTCACTGCAACCTCTGCCTCCCGGGTTCAAGCACTTCTCCTGCCTCAGCCTCCCAAGTAGCCGGGATTACAGGCACCCGCCACCACGCCCGGCTAATTTTTTTGTATTTTTAATAGAGACAGGGTTTTGCCATGTTGGCCAGGCTGGTCTCGAACTCCTAACCTCAGATGATCCACGTGCCTGGGCCTCCCAAAGTGCTGGGACTACAGGCACATGCCGCCATGCCCTCAAGAAGCAGTTTTATAAGCAGAAAGACCAATTTGAATTTTTGGGAAAAAAGTTATTTGACTCTCACTTGTCTTTGACATACAAAGAAAATGTTAAGTATTTCACTTATTTACTAAGTGTTTTTATGTCCACAAGGCCAAATGCTAGTCACTGAGGTGTCTTAAGTATCTTTTTATTGTTATATTTGAATGTCTTTTTATTATTAAGGGTATCTGTTGTTTTGTGATCTGAGGTATAAAATTAGTACAGTGAATTTCCATCAAAATGGTTTCATGTAAGGAACACCACTCTGTCATTTTTATGTCACATTTGAGTGGTGCTTCCCATTTCCTATGACTTGGTGTGGCACGGTAAGTAGTGAAATTGGAAGTTTGTCAAGGTTCCTCTGCTCTTGAAGAAAATATCTCTTAGTTTAAACATTGTGTTACATTTACACACTGAATCCTGTTCTTTTTCTTTTTTGTCTGACAGTAGAACTTCATGGAGGAACACGGAGTGACCCAAACTGAACATATGGCTACCATAGAAGCACATGCAGTGGCCCAGCAAGTGCAGCAGGTCCATGTGGCTACTTACACCGAGCACAGTATGCTGAGTGCTGATGAAGACTCACCTTCTTCTCCCGAGGACACCTCTTACGATGACTCAGATATACTCAACTCCACAGCAGCTGATGAGGTGACAGCTCATCTAGCAGCTGCAGGTAATGTTTGGATTAGAAGCTCTTCTTTAATTTTTTTCTTTTTTTTTGGAGACAGTGTCTCACTCTGTTGCCCAGGCTGGGGTGCAGTGTCACAATCACGATTCACTGCAACCTCGATCTTCTGGGTTCAAGTGATTCTCCCATCTCAGCCTCTGGAGTAGCTGGGACTGCCGATGTGTACCACCACATCTGGCTAATTTTTGTATATTTTGTAGAGACAGAAATGTCACTGTGTTACTCAGGCTGGCCCCAAACTCCTGGGCTCAAGCAATCCTTCTGCCTTGGCCTCCTAAATTACTGGCATTACAGATGTGAGTTACCATGCCTGGCCTTTATCACAATTTTTTTAAGCCTTGCAGTTATAACTTGAGCCTGTATTATACTGAGACTTGAGGTCTGGAATCACTTACTATCAGTGTTATGGCTTTGGTTTTATTTTTTCGTCTATTCTGCCTGTGTTTTGGCTTTAAACTGAAGCATTTATTCCAATTACATTAAACAGAATCACTGACACATATTTAGATTTAAATTTAACTTCTTTTCTATATGCTTTCTCTTTGCCCTACCTGTTCTGTTTACTTTTCTCTTTCTTGGCGTTTTCTTTTGTAGTGATTGAAAATTTTGTATTTTTTCATTTTTTTCTTGTTAGTTTGAAAGTTATAAGCTTTTACTATTATCAATACCTGTAGAAATTGTAACATACATCCTTTATTTATCAATGTCTTATGTTGACTAGGCTCAGTGGCTCACACCTGTAATCCCAGCACTTTGGGAGGCCAAGGTGGGAGGATCACTTAAGCCCAGGAGTTTGAGACCAGCCTGGGCAATGTAATGCGATCCCATCTCTACCAAAAAAAATTAGCTGGGTGTGGTGACATGCTCCCTAATCCCAACTACTTGGGAGGCTGTGGTGGGATGACTGATCGCTTGAGCCCAGGTGTTTGAGGGTGCAGTGAGCTATGATTACACTACTGCACTACAGCATGAGTGACAGAGTGAGAGCCTGTGTCTAGTTGAAAAAAAAAAAGGAAAAGCAAAAAGTTGTATGTACTTGGAACTTTTAACCTGTACAGGGTAATACAAGTTTCATAGAACACTTGCATTTCATGCGCCCATCCTATATGCTATTGTTGTCCTTTGTATTCATTTTTGGTATACAGTTGGCTCTCTTTATCTGTGGGCTCCACATCTGCACATTCAACCAATTTGATCAAAAGTATTAGGAAAAAAAAAGTAACAATATAACAATTAAAAATAATACAAATAAAAGGCCAATACAACAACTATTTATATACTATTTACACTGTATTAGGTATTATAATACTAGTATTAGTAACCTACAGATGATACAGAAGGACGTGAATAGGTCGTGCAAATACTACACCATTTTATATCAGGGACTTGAGCATCTGCACATCAAGATGCTAGAAACAATCTCACGAGGATTTGAAGAGACAACTGTATTTTAAACACCACAGGACTTTTTTTGTTTTTTTGTTTTTTTTTTTTGAGATGGAGTCTCACTCCGTCGCCCAGGCTGGAGTGCAGTGGTACAATCTTGGCTCACTGCAGCTTCTGCCTCCTGCATTGGAGCAACTCTTCTGTCTCAGCCTCCCGAGTAGCTGGGATTACAGGTGCGCCACCATGCCCAGCTAATTTTTGTGTTTTTAGTAGAGATGGGGTTTCACCCTGTTGGCCAGGCTGGTCTTGAACTCCTGACCTCAGGTGATCCACCCACCTCGGCCTCCCAGAGTGCTGGGATTATAGGCGTGAGCCACCGCATCCAGCGAACAATATTTTTATTTAAAAAATAATGCTCATTTATTTTCCTGCATCTCCAACTGGTCTCCTGAGATGGTTTTTCTTCCACCTAAAGACACCATTTAGTATTTGCTTTAGCATAAATCTGCTAGTAGCAAGTTCTATTTTTGCTTGTCCATGAATGTTTTTACTTAAACTTCAACCTTGAAGGATGTTTTCACAGAGTATGGAATTCTAGCTTGGTGGTTATTCTTTCCTCATGTTGAAGGTACTGTTCCACTGTCTTCTGGATTCCATTGTTGCTATTGAGAATTCAGCTATTTCATTCTAACCACTACTCTTTCAAAGATTATCTCCCACATGGCCTGCCCCCTCTCCCCACCCAACTGATTTTTCTCTTTAGTTTTTGTGATATATTTGGCTCTGATTTCTATTTATTTATTCTGTTTAGGATTTTTTGTACATCTTGACTGTGTGGACTAATGTCATCAATTCTGGGAAATTTTAGCCACTAGATTTTGCTTCTGCTGCATTCCATTTCTTTTCCTTCCATGGCTCCAGTTACCTTGTTAGTCTTCCTCACTTGTATGTCTCTTACCATCTGTTCTGTATGTATCATCTTTCTGTGTAGTTTCTTCTGTCTTTCAGCTTGTGATTTTCTTCTTCAGCTGTTGTATTAGTCCGTTTTCATGCTGCTGATAGGAGATACCCAAGACTGGGAAGAAAGAGGTTTTAATGGACTTACATTCCACCTGGCTGGGGAGGCCTCAAAATCATGGTGGAAGGCAAGGAAGAGCAAGTCACATCTTAAATGGATGACAGCAGGCAAAAGAGAGCCTGTGCATTGAAACTCCTCCTTTTAAAACCATCAGATCTTGTGAGACTTATTCACTATCACAAGAACAGCATGGGAAAGATCTGCCCCCCATGATTCAATTACCTCCCGCTAGGTCCTTCCCACAACATGTGGGAATTATGAGAGTACAATTCAAGATGAGATTTGAGTGGGGTACATAGAGCCAAACCATATCATTCTGCCCCTGGCCCCCCCAAATTTCATGTCCTCACATTTCAAAACCAATCATGCCTTTCTAACAGTCCCCCAAAGTCTTAACTCATTTCAGCATTAACTTAAAAGTCCACAGTCCAAAGTCTCATCTGAGACAAGGCAAGTCCCTTCTGCCTATGAGCCTGTAAAATCAAAAGGAAGTTAGTTACTTCCTAGATACAGTGGGGGTACAGGGATTGGGTAAATTCAGGCATTCCAAATGGGAGAAATTGGCCAAATAAAAGGGCTATAGGCCCCATGCAAGTCCAAAATCCAGCAGGGCAGTCAAATCCTAAAGCTCCAAAATGATCTCCTTTGACTCCATGTCTCACATCCAGGTCATGCTGATACAAGAGGTGGGGTCCCATGGTCTTGGACAGCTCTGCTCCCTGTGGCTTTGCAGGGTACAGCCTCCCAGTTGCTTCCATGGGCTGGTGTTGAGTGTCTATGGCTTTTCCAGGCAAAAGATGCAAGCTGTCAGTGGATCTACCATTCTGGGGGCTGGAGGACAGTGGCCCTCTTCTCACAGCTCCACTAGGCAGTGCCCCTGAAAGGACTCTGTGTGGGGTCTCCGACCCAACCCCATGTTTCCCTTCCACACTGCCCTAGCAGAGGTTCTCCATGAGGGCCCCGCCCGTGTGGCAAACTTCTGCCTGGATATCCAGGCATTTTCATACATCCTCTGAAATCCAGGCATAGGTTCCCAAACTCCAATCCTTGACTTCTGTACACTTGCAGGTTCAAAACCTTTGTGGAAGCTGCTAAGGCTTGGGGCTTGCAGCCCCTGAAGCCATGGCCCGAGCTCTGTGTTGGCCCCTTTCAGCCACAGCTGGAGCAGCTGGGATGCAGGGCACCAAGCCCCTAGGCTGCACACAGCACAGGGACCCTGGGCCTAGCCCTTGAAACCTCCTAGGTCTCCAGGCCTATGATGGGAGGGGCTCCTGTGAAGACCTCTGACATGCCCTGGAGACATTTTTTCCATTGTCTTGGGGATTAACATTTGTCTCCTTGTTGCTTATGCAAATTTCTGCAACCAGCTTGAATTTTTCCTCAGAAAATGGGATTTTCTTTTCTATTGCATTATCAGGCTGCAAATTTTCCAAACTTTCATGTTTTCCTTCCCTTATAAAACAACGCCTTTAACAGCACCCAAGTCACCTCTTGAATGCTTTGCTGCTTAGAAATTTCTTCTGCCAGATACCCTAAATCATTTCTCTCAAGTTCAAAGTTTCACAAATCTCTAGGGCAGGGGCAAAATGCCACCAGTCTCTTTGCTGAAACATAACAAGAGTCACCTTTGCTCCAGTTCCCAACAAGTTTCTCATTTCCACTGAGACCACATCAACCTGGACTTTATTGTCCATATCACTATCAGCATTTTGGGCAAAGCCATTCATCAAGTCTCTTGGAAGTTCCAAACTTTCCTACATTTTCCCGTCTTCTTTTGAGCCCTCCAAACTGTTCTATCCCCTGCCTATTACCCAGTTCCAATTTCGCTTCCACATTTTAAGTATCTTTTCAGCAGCACCCCACTCCTGGTACCAATTTACTATATTAGTCCATTTTCACGCTGCTGATAAGGACATACTCAAGACTGGGAAGAAAAGAGGTTTCAGTGGACTTACAGATCTATGTGGCTGGGGAGGCCTCACAATCATGGCAGAAGGCAAGGAGGAGCAAGTCATGTCTTACATGGATAACAGCAGGCAAAGAGTGAGAGAGCTTGTGCAGGAGAATTCCTCTTTTTTAAACCCCCAGACCTAATGAGACTTATTCACTATCACAAGAACAGCACCGGAAAGACCTGCCCCCATGATTCAGTTACCTCCCACTAGGTTCCTCCCACAACACGTGAGAGTTATGAGAGTGCAATTCAAGATAAGATTTGGGTGGGGACACAGCCAAACCATATCAGCCGTGTTTAAGGTGCCTTTTTTATGTTCTCTTTTCTTTGCTTTTTCTTCATTTATTAAGGTGCTTCTAACTCTGTTCATTGACTTATTAATTTTGGTAGTTGTTAATAGTTTAACCAACACTACTAACCAAGTGTTTTTTTTCCTCCAGTTTTAGAATTTCTAGTGTGTGTGTGTGTGTGTGTGTGTGTGTGTGTGTGTGTGTGTTTCCTCCCAGATTTGCACTGAACAGTTTCCAATAGCGGAAAAAAATTTCTTTTAAACAAATAATTTTATAATTTACCTGGTAATTCTCTCTCAAGTTTCTGTTACATGTTGTTAATGTCATTTCTTGTTCACGTTGGCCGTTTTCTTAGTGTACTGTTATATTTCAATGAATACTGGATGCTGTGTTTGGAAAATTATTTCTAGAAATAATTTGGGGTCTAGTGTAATGTTATCTTCCTCTAGAAAGGATTTTTGTTTGCTTCTGCCAGATGCCTGAGGGCACTAGCAATCCTGGATCATCTTAATCCAATTTAAGGTTTTAAAATTTTCTGGGCTACTAAATGACTTAAAGCTGGTCTACATTTTATATCATTCACTTTCCTATTTATATTGAACATTTAGCACCATGGTGAGAAGACTTCATATAAACCATGCCTGAATGGGTATGGTATTAGATACTGATCTTAGAAGGTATTTAGAAAAGCTAGACAAGAAATTAATGATGAGGAGTGGCCAAAATACTACGTTTTAAATATATGCTGTATTTAAGAAGAGGAAGACAGATGCAATGAAGAACAACTTTATTACTGTCAGTTATTGTCCACTGTGTACTTCTGGAGTGGTGAATTTAAAAATAAGTCTTAGTGGTAAAACACATGAAATGTTTGTAAAATATATTTTGTGAAATGCTTATGTGTCCCAGCAGAGGGCATCTTAACATAATGAATCCAGGCCCACTGCTTTTCTATGAAGGAAGATGGTTTTAAGACATGGCTTTGCTGTATTATTGTACTGTTTTATCATAGTGTTAAGACCAGGAAAAGACTTTAATTTGACTCCTTTGTGTGGCACATGTGGAAAGTGAGACACAGCTGGTAGAAATGACTTACCATTTGATCATTTAATATTCAATTATTGAGGAATTATAATGTATAGTACATATATGTAACCTTAGATACTATGTACAAGGCAGGCAAGAGTTTGCTTCTTAGGAGTGCAAAAGGCTTATTGGGGGGAAAAAAGAGTTTGTTTCTGAAGGAGCTTTCATCCAGTGGTGGGGGAGAGCTACCAATAATAAAGTAAAATAATTTGAGAAAGCATTGGATGCTCTGAATAAAATAATGAGGGAAGGTAATGGAGAGAGGACAGCAGATTGCTGCTAGTTTGGGTGGTCTGAGAAGGCTTCTCTTAGGAGGCAGGTTGTGACTGACAGGCAGTTAGGTGTCAGCAAAGGGAAGTGCATTTCAGACTGAGAAACATTGAAAGCAAGGACTTGCAGATGGGAAATGGGAAGGAGGCCAGTGTGGTTGAAGCCTTGTGAGGCAGGCATGAGTCAGACCACCCCAGGGCCTAGGGGCTGTGTGTGGTAAAGAATTTCGAGAGGCAGCAGAGCACAGTGCTTACCTGCCCAGGCTCTGGAATCAGGCTTCCTGGGTTGGAATCCCAACTCCACTTAACCAGCGTGGGGATTTTTCTGAGGAGCTGGTCTGTAGCATTCATCATATCTGAAAGGTGACCCAGAAAAGGTAACTGACCATTCACTATATTGTGTTGCCCGTCAGAAACACTTCTAATTCTCTGCAGCACAGACAGCCCCTGATTATTGTTGATTTTCAAGAAAAAAAAAAGTCTATAAGTAGTGCAACTAAATGAAGTCTTCAAGTAATAAAAACAACAGTATCTCAAGTTGGTTGACCTCTTTTAGTATCAATCACCAGTATGTTGTTTGTTGTTGTCATCGTTTTTGAGACAGGGTTTCACTCTGTTGCCCAGACTGGAGTACAGTGGTACAATCACGGCTTACTGCAGCCTCACCCTCCTTGGGCTCAGGTGATCCTCCCACCTCATCCTCCTGGACAGGTGCACGCCACCATGCCCAGCTAATTTTTTAAATTTTTGCAGACATGCCATTTTGCCATGTTGCCCAGGGCTGGTCTTGAAGAACTCCAGGGCTCAAGCGATCCTCCTGCCTTGGCCTCCCAAAGTGTTGGGATTACAGGCGTGAGCCACTGGGCCTAGCCCTAGAGGACTTCTTTATAAACAAAATTGGATTTATTATTTCATTTTCTTTGAAACGATAAAGGATAGGTTAATAAAGAAGTGGAGAAAGATTCACATGGTATATAGACATAATTAGTATCTTGAGAGTGATAGTTTTGGTGAATTGTCCAGCAAGTAGAAAATACTTGAATATTTGAATCATACAGAGAAGTATCAAGATTGACATAACAAATGCACATGCACCCACTGCCCAGCTTTGTCAGTTATTACTGCTTTCACATGTTTGCATCAAATGTTTTTTAAGAATAAAAAGTACAGATATGGTTGAAATTCTCAGTGGAACTCTTTCTAATCCTGCTCCCTTCCCTCCCTCCCTCCACTGAGGTAACCAGTATTCTAGATTTGGTCTTTGTCATTCTCTTTCATTTGTCTATATTTGCTATTATGTGTCTGTATGATTAAACAATATTTAGCATTGTTTTGCATGTGTTAAATTTTATATTAATGGTATCACTCTGACACTATGTTTCTGTAATATGTTTATCTCATTCAACATTTTTCTGAGATTCACCCGTGTTGATAATGTGGCTGTTTTTATTTTAACTGTTATTTGGTATTCCATTCATTATCTGAGTATTTCTTTTTCTGTTGCTGTTGTTGTTGTTGTTGTTGTTGTTTGAGATGGAGTTTCACTTTGTTGCCCCGGCTGGAGTGAAGTGGCACAATCTCGGCTCACTGCAACCTCTGCCTCCTGTGTTCAAGCAGTTCTCCTGCCTCAGCCTCCTGAGTAGCTGGGACTAGAGGCACACACCACCATGCCTGGCTAATTTTTGTATTTTTAGTAGAGATGGGGTTTACCATGTTGGCCAGGCTGGTCTCGAACTCCTGACCTCAAGTGATCTGCCCACCCCAGCCTCCCAAAGTGTTGGGATTACAGGTGTGAGCCACCGCATCCAGCCTGAATATTTCACATATTGGTAGATACTCAGATTGTTTGTAATTTTTTCTGTTTTGACAATGTAGCACAGTAATACATTTTACATTGTGACCCAGAATAAATGAGTACACATATAGCCAAAACTACAATTTTAAATAAATAATACTTAACCCCTACTGCAAATTATATACTCTGTGATATGTTCTAGTCTGTTCTATTTTATTAGAAAACAATACACTCATGAGTCACTGAAAGGTCACACTAGCTGTAGCTTGAAAAGTACTACTGGAGGATATACCCAGGAGGGGAATTGGAGGGCCAAAGATGTCCATTTTCAACTTTACTAGATATTGCTAAATGTCTTTCCAAATCCTGTTCATTTACATCCCCACAAGCAGTGTGCTGTAGTGCCTGTTGCTTCTCATTCTCACCATCGGTGTTACCAGTCTTTTTCATTTTTGCCGATCTGGTAGGTATAAAATGACATCTCAGTGTTGGTTTAATTTGTATTTTTGAGCTAGAGATTCCAGCCAGTGCAGTAAGACAAAATAGAGCACCATTTTGGATCTTTATTGATGTCTCAATTTTCTTTCTTTGCCTATTTCCTGTTTATACCTTTGCCCATTTCCCAACTCAGTTTTTTGGTCTTTTTTCATGTCAATTTGTAAAAATTATTGATATATATTTTGTATTCCTTTCCCAATAATATGTATTGTAATTATTTTCTCCCAGTTTGTTGCCCACCGCATTTATTTTTTTCTTCATGAAGGTTTTTCTTTATATTATTGTGAAATTTATTAATCTCTTACCTTATAGTTTATCCTTTCGGGATCTTGTTTAAGGAATTCTTCTTAACTCTGACTTTATAAAATATTCTATAGTAGTTTATTGTAGAAATTATAATTTTTTTTAATTTTCAATTTTAAAGGTATTTATTTTTTTTTTTTTTTAGAGATAGGATCTCACTCTGTCACCCAGGCTGGAGTGCAGTGATGCAATCATAGTTCTCTGCAGCCTCAAACTCTTAGTCTAAAGTGATCCTCCTGCCTCAGCCTCCCGAGTAGCTAGGACCTCAGGTGTGCAGCACCATGCCTGGTTTTAAATTTTTTTGTAGATATGGAGTCTTGCTATGGTGCCCAGGCTAGTCTTGAACTCCTGGCCTCAAGCAATACTCCTGCCTTGTCCTTCCAAAGTGCTAGATTACAGGCTTTCTTTTGTTTTTCATTGTTTTATTGAGGTTATTGTTTTACATTTAGGCCTTTAATCTACCTGTAATTTATTTTTGTATATAAAGATCTAATTTCATTATTTTTCCATATGGATAATCAGCATCATATATTTAATAGCCCATCCTTCTTTTGTCTTTCTGACACAGGAGGATGTTTATGAAATCTGCAATTCAGTTGCATTGATTTGTCTATCCCTGAGTCAGTTCCACACTAGTTTAATGACTATAGTTATGCTCTTATTTATTTATTTCATCTCATCCTTCTAATCAGTGGAGATATAACCTTAATGAGTATAGCCTTATAATTATTAATATGTGGTAGGATGAATGCCTTCAAATTCTTAAAATCTTATGAATTGTTTTGGCTATTTTTGGCCATTTGTACTTCTATTTAAATACTGGGATCAGTTTATCAAATTCCACAAAATCCCATGTTGAGAGTTTTATTTGAACTGTATTAAATTTATAAATCAGTCAAATCAAGCAGCTTTATGCACAATAGCCTAAAACTGGAAATAGTCCAAGTATCCATCAGATAGAAGAATAGATAAACAAACTGGTTTATCCAAACAATGGAATATTACTTGGCAACAAAAAGGAACAAACAACTGATTCATGTGGCAGCACGGATGAATCTAGAAACATTATTCTAAGTGAAAGAGTATTTACTGTATGATTCCATTTATTTAAAGCTCTAGAATAGGCAAAACTCTATAGTGAAAAAAAAAGAAGAATACTAGGTATTGCTGAGAAGTAAGGATGGGAATTGACTGAGAAGGGACATGAAAGGACTTTCTGGAGTGATGTTATAGGTCTTGAGTTTCCTTTCCTTTCCCCTCCCCTCCCCTCCTCTCCCCTCCCCTCCCCTCCCCTCCTCTCCCCTCCCCTCCCCTCTCCTTTTTTGAGATGGAGTCTTGCTCTTTCACCCAGGCTGGAGTGCAGTGGAGTGATCTTGGCTCACTGCAGCCTCCGCCTCCCAGATTCAAGCGATTTGCCTGCCTCAGCCTCCTGAGTAGCTGGGACTACAGACGTGCGCCACCATGCCCAGCTAATTTTGTATTTTTAGTAGAGATGGGGTTTCACCATGTTGGCCAGGCTGGTCTCAAACTCCTGACCTCAGGTGATCCTCCCACCTCAGCCTCCCAAAGTGCTGAGATTATAGGTGTGAGCCACTGTGCCTGGCCAGATCTTGAGTTTCATGAGTATATACATTTTTAAAATTTATTGAATGTATACTTGGATATGTATATTTCATTATATGCAAATTTTACCTCAAAAGAAAAAAATTATAAAATATTGAACTCTAGCTAATGCTATGCCTGCTGAAGTATTTAGGGGGATCATATTGATATTTGCAGTTTGCTTTGAAACACATTTTTGAAACCCCAATGTGAGTTGATGAATGGATAGAAAGATGGATAGATATGTATAATAAGATGTTAAAATTCAACCTTGCACATAAGTTTTTAAGTTTTCATAATAAAATATTGGACTCCTACAACTCAGCTGCAAGAAACCAAATAACTCAATATAAAAAATGGGCAAGGGACTCGAATAGATATCTCTGTAAGGAAGACATGCAAATCACCAGCAGGTTAGATGCTCAGCTATTATCAAAAATATAAACTAGTGGCATTGAGGTCGTAGAGCAACTGGAACCCTTATATACTGTTGGTGGGAATGTACAGTGGTCCAGCCGCTATGGAAAACAGCATGGAGATTCCTTCAAAAAATTAAAAATAGAACTACCATATATGATCCTGGTGTCTCACTTCTGGGCATTTATCCAACAGAATTGAAATCAGGACCCCAAAGAGATATCTGCACTCCCTTGTTCATTGTTGTATTATTCACAATAGCAAGATGTGAAAATAGCCTAAATGCCCATCAGTGAAGGAATGGCTAAAGCAAATGTGATCTGTGTGTACAATGGAACATTATTCACCCTTAAAAACACAAGGAAATGTGTCATATGTGACAACATGGTTCAACCTTGGGGGCATTATGATAAGTGAAACAAACCAGTCATAGAAAGACAAATACTGCATGATTCTACTTATAGAAGGTATCCAAAATAGTCATAGAAACAGAGGAGAATGGTGGTTGCCAGGGTCTGGGGTGAGGGACAGATGGGGAGTTGCTCTTCAGTGATGCAAGGGGAATAAGTTCTAGATAGCCATACAACATTGGGCTTATAGTTGGCAATGATGTGTTGTACACTTTACATTTTAAGAGAGTAGATAACAAGCATGTTAAGTGTTCTTACCACAATTTTGAAAAATAAGTAAAATGTTGGGAAATGCAGCAATAAAATTTTTTCTGTAACAGCTATTTATGATGGAAAGAAAGGTAAAAAGCAGTTGCTTATTTTTTATTTGCTTTGAGGTTCTTTAGGGGGGTTTATTTAAGTCAGGCTGATTATATTACTAACAACATGTAGAAAAGTTCATTTAGGTTTACAGGGAGGTTTATTTGAGCCACTTAGAATATATATGCCAATATACAGATGAGCAATTAAATTTAATTTTTATTTAAGCCTTTTACAAGATTCACAAGGATAAAGGTAAAATGTCTTTTAAAAAAGATTGTCATTGATATGTTGAGGTCCCAGGAATCAGAGACTTCAGTAGTTCCTTTGAGTCTACCCTCCATCTACCCTTCAAAAGACAAAACAAGACATTATACATTAGTTTTAGGGCAAGCCAGACTAACTTTTATTAACAATTTCTCAGAGTGGGAAAGTTATCTCTTTTCTGCTAGAATGCCTTCATCAGCTTGACCTTGTGTTGAACATCTCCATTTTTGGCACAATTCCCAGATGTAGAAGAAAATTTTTTCAATTAAGATAGTATTCATTCAGATACTCCTTTAGGTGTTGTTGGAGTTCCAAACGTGAGTGATTATCTCCAACTTCCTTAACTTGGCATTGTCTTGGAGTAATGGAAACAGGGGCACAGGGATAGAAGTAAATATTGAAATCTGTAAATTTTTTCAATTTTGGCAAGCTTCTCCTCTTAGTGCTGTAATTTTTCCTAGCCCCTCTAAGAATATTGCCTTAACAGTATGGACATGCTGGCAAAACAAAGCCAAACAAAAACAACATTATACAAAATTCAAACTAGTGTGTGGTGGGGAGGTGTTAAGTCATTTGCTTTTTTAAAAGATTCATTGTATGTTTTGTTGGTAAATCACAATATGAATCATGATAAACAATAGTGAAGTATATTGATAATAACAGGATCATTCTACATTTACCGACAACATATTAGGAAAGCAGTGCTACCTTTTTTGTACCTTTAATTGTTTCTGTCTTGAACAGTTTACAGGCAGCTGCCTAATCTCAGTACATACGTTATTATTTCAGGTCCTGTGGGAATGGCCGCTGCTGCTGCTGTGGCAACAGGAAAGAAACGGAAACGGCCTCATGTATTTGAGTCTAATCCATCTATCCGGAAGAGGCAACAAACACGTTTGCTTCGGTGAGGGCTCCCTTATCCATATTGTTACTATTCCTCAAATACTTCCTGTGGATGATAGACTTAGAACATATGTGATGAGGTTTGTCAAGGATGCTTGGTTCGATTCCTTGATGACAGATGTAGACTTAAAAGTATTCTTACAAAATTAAATACATGAAAACAAAGAAATATGATTTAACTGATATGTAATATCACATTAATTCATTCAGAAAAGTTGTATGCCTGCTATGTGCAAGCCATTGTTGTAGACATTGGGCATGGAAGAGTGAACAAAACGAATTGCCTTAAAGAGCTTGTATCTGCTAGAGGGGGAAAGAAAAAAAGCAATATGCAATATGTCAGGTGATGATAAGTGCAATGGGAAAAAAATACAGTGGAGTAAGGAAAATAGAAAAGTCAGGAGGTAGGGGGATATAATCAGTTTTCTCTTTTACGGGGATAGTCTGGGAAATCCTTTTTGATAAGGCAGCCTTTGAACAGAGACTGGAAGACGCTGAAAGAGCACACATGTTGATGCTGGGGGGAAGAACATCTCAGGCAGGGTGAGTAGCAAGAGCAAAGGCCCCAAGGTGTGAACGTGGTAGTTGTGTTTGAGGAACAGGCAGGGAGATATGAGAGGATGTTCAGAGTAGTAGAGAAGAGCCACGCCAGGAGATCTTTTTTTTTTTTTTTTTTTTTTTTTGATAGATGCGGTCTTGCTATGTTGTACAGGCTGGTGTGGGACTCCTGGCCTCAAGCGATCCTCGTGCCTCAGCCCCAAAATGCTGGGATTACAGGTGTGGGTCACTTCACCCGGCCTAGGAGATCTTATAGTCTAATATCAGGGGCTTGACTCTTACTCTGAGTGAGATGAGATGTCAGCGTAGGCTTTTGACCAGAGCAATAGTATCATCTGACTTGTATTTTTAAAGAATCATTCAGGCTACTGTGTTGAGAATAGACTCTGGGGATACAAGAATGGAATCAGGGAGACCAATTAGGTGGTTATTATAGTAATCTAGGCCAGAAATGATAGTGTCTTAAAACCAACATGGCAGCAGCATGGGTAGTAAGAAGTGATCAGGTTCTAGATGTATTTTGAAAGTCAACTCATCATGATTCATTGATGTGGAGTGTGAGAGAAAAAAAGGAGTGATGGGTGATTTTTGGTCTGATTACTAGAAGGATTGCGATGATGTTTACTGGAGGAGGAATGAGCATGACAGTGAGGGTGAGGCAGAATCAGGAATTTGGTTTTGGACATGGTAAGTTTGTGATGCCTCTAACCATTAAGCGGACATACAAAATAAGCAGTTGGATATATGAGTCTGGAATTCAAATGAGAGGCCGTAGCTGAAGATATTATAAGCATATAGGTAGTATTTAGAACTAGGAGACTGGATGAGGTCACTTAGGGAGTGAGTATGGACTGAGGCCTGAAGCGCTCCACCTTTTAGAGGTTAGAGAGATGAAAGGAAGCAGCAAAAGAGTCTAAGAAGCAACCAGTGAGTCAGGAAACAAACCAAGAGAGTGGTATCCTGGAAACCAGGTACAAAAAGTGTGTCAGGAAGGAGAGCGTGTGATCAGCTATCAAATGCTGCTGACGGGTTGAAAAAGATGCCAACTGACCATTAGATTTAGTAACATGGAGTTCACAATTGAACTTGACAAGAGTGTATTCAAAGGAGCGGTTAGGGTGAAAAGATTGGAATAGCTTTAAGAGAGAATTGGGAGAGAGGAATTGGAGACAGTGAGTATAAACCATTGTTTCAAGGAATTCCATCAGATTTCTTGTTTGATAAGTGGTCCTTTGCTCACCACTTTTCAGAATTCTGAAACGTAGAACTTTGAAATCATCTCCCATGATTTCAGAGGGAAGAGGCAGTGTTTCTGTTTCATCCATTGTTACTATATTTTAAAAAGCTGTTTTTGGATTGATGGGTGCAGCAGACCACCATGTCACATGTATACCTTTGTAACAAACCTGCACATTCTGCACATGTATCCCAGAACTTAAAGTAAAATTTAAAAAAAAATTTTTTTTAAAGCTGTTTTTGGCTGGGCATGGTGGCTCATGCCTATAATCCCAGCACTTTGGGAGGCCGAGGTGGGCAGATCACCTGAGGTCGGGAGTTCGAGACCAGCTCGGCCAACGTGGTGAAACCCCATCTCTACTAAAATTACGAAATATAAGCCAGGCATGGTGGCAGGTGCCTACAATCCCAGCTAGTCGGGAAGCTGAGGCAGGAGAATAGCTTTAACCCAGGAGGTGGAGGCTGCAGTGAGCCAAGATCACACCACTGCACTCTAGCCTAGGCGACAGAGTGAAACTCCATCTAAAAAAAAAAAAAAAAAGCTGTTTTCATTTCATCCTCACTTGTGAAATACTGTAGGACTAAGAATAATTGTTTATATCACAATGAAAATATGAAGCTACAACATTTTAAAAGCATAGGTATACCTCGGAGATATTGCAGGTTTGGTTCCAGACCACTGTAATAAAGCAAGTATCACAATAAGTCACGGAAATTTTTTGGTTTCTCAGTGCATAAAAAAGTTGTGTTAACACTATACTCTGTTAAATGTTGCGGTGGTATTATATCTAAAAAAAAAAAAAAAAAAAAAAAAGCAATGTACATACCGTAATTTTAAAATACTTTTTTTTTTGGAGACAGAGTCTAGCTCTGTTGTCCAGGCTAGACTGCAGTGGTGTGATCATGGTTCACTGCAGCCTCAATCTCCTGGGCTCAAGTGATCCTCTCACTTAGCCTCCCAAGTAATTGGGACAATAGGTGCATGTCACCATACCTGGCAAATTTTTTCTTCTTTTTGTAAAGATGGGGTCTCACTATGTTGCCCAGGCTGGGCTTGAACTCCTGGGCTCAAGCAATCCTCCCGCCTCAACCTCCCAAAGTGCTGAGATTACAGGTGTGAGCCACTGGGCCTGACCACTAAAACACTTAATTGCTAAAAGATGCTAGTGCTCATCTGAGCCTGCAGTGACTCATAATCTTATTGCTGGTTGAAGGTCTTGCCTCGATGTTGATGACTGCTGACTGATCAGGGTGGTTGTTGCTGAAGGTTGGGGTAGCTGTGGCAATTTCATAAAAATAAGACAACAAATTTTGCCGTATCGATTAACTTCCTTTCGTGAACGATTTCTCTGTGACATGTGATGCTGTTTGATAGCATTTTACCCACAGTAAAACTTTCAAAATTAGAGTTAATCCCCTCCACCTCTGCTGCTGCTTCATCAGTTCAGTTTGTGTAATATTCTAAATCTTTTATTGTCATTTCAACAATATTCATAGCATCTTCATCAGGAGTAGATTTCATCTCAGGAAACCACTTTCTTTGCTCATCAATAAGAAGCACCTCTCATCCATTCGAATTTTATCATGATATTGTAGCAATTCAGTCCCGTTTTCAGGGTCCACTTTTAATTCTGGTTCTTTTACTGTTTCTACTACATCCGCAGTTACTTCCTCTACTGAAGTGTTGAACTCCTTAAAGTCATCCATGAGGCTTGGAATCAAGTTCTTCCAAACTTCCATTAATGTTGATAGTTAGACCTCCTCCCATGTACTTGTACATGAATTACAAGTACTCTTAATGGCATCTTGAATGGTGAATCCATTCTAGAAGGTTTTCAATGTATTTTACCCAGATCCATCAGAGGAATCACTATAGCAGCTATATCCTTTCAAAATGTATTTCTTACATAATAAGACCTGAATGTTGAAATGACTCCTTGATCCATGGGCTGCAGAATGGATGTTATCTTAGCAGGCATGAAAACAGCATTAATCTCCTTGTACGTCTCCATTAGAGCTCTCGGGTGACTAGGTGCGTTGTCAGTATGCAACAATAGTTTGAAAGGAATTTTTTTTTCTGAGCAGTGGGTCTCAACAATGGGCTTAAAATATTCCATAAACCATGCTGTAAACAGATGTACTGCCATCCAGGTTTTATTGTTCTATTTATAGAGGACAGGCAGAGTAGATTTAGCATGAGTTTTAAAGGACCCTAACGTCACTAGCTGCATTAGCCCCTAACAAGAGAGTCAGCCTGTCCTTTGAAGCTTCGAAACCTGGCATTGACTTCTCCTCTCTAGCTAGGGAAGTCCTAGATGGTATCTTCTTCCAGTAGAAGGCTGTTTTGTCTACATTGAAAATCTGTTGTTTAGTGTAGCCACTTAGCTAGATCTTCTGGATAACTTGCTCCAGCTTCTACATCAGCACTTGCAGCTTCACTTTGTACTTTTATGTAATGGAGATGGCTTCTTTTCCTTGAACCTCATGAACCAAGCTCTGAAAGAGTCAGGGCTTTGCTCTGCATTAGGCTTTGGCCTATGGGAATGTTGTGGCTGGTTTGATCTTTTATCCAGACCACTAAAACTTTCTCCATATCAGCAATAAAACTGTTTTGCTTTCTTATCATTTGTGTGTTCATTGGAGTAGCACTTGTAATTTCCCTCAAGGACTTTTCTTTGCATTAACAACATGGCCAACTGTTTGGCACAAGCGGCCTTGCTGTCAGCCTGTCTTGGCTTTCGACATGCCTTCCTCACTAAGCTTAGTCATGTCTAGCTTTTGATTAAAAGTGAGAGATGTGCGACTCTTCCTTAAACTTGAACACTTAGAGGCCATTGTAGGGTTATCAGTTGGCCTAATTTCAATACTGTGTCTCAGGGAACAGGAAGGCCTGAGGAGAGGGAGAGAGGCAGGAAACAGTTGGTCAGTGGGGCATTCAGAACACACACATTTATCAGTTAAGTTTGCCATCTTTTGTGGGCACCGTTTGTGGTGCCCCAAAACAATTAAAATAGTAACATCAAAGATCACTGATCACAGATCACTGTAACAGATTATAATAATGAAAAAGTTTGAAATATTACTAGGGTTACCAAAATGTGACACAGAGACACGAAGTGAGCACATGCTGTTGGAAAAAAATGGCACTGATCAACTTGCTTGACATAGGGTTGCCACAAACCTTTAATTTGTTTTAAAGAAAGATCCCGGACAGTGTCTGTGAAATACAAAATAACAAAGCACAATAAAACTAGGTATGCTTGTAGTATTTTTGGACAAAATTATCTCAATGAAATATAAACAATGAGATACAGACAATAATCAATAAAAGATGGTAAAAGCAAATCATTTGAGCCCCTTTTATTAAGCATGGAGATGATATAATAAATTCTGTAAGAGCACATCTTGGTTGTAATTTTTTTTTTTTTTTTTTTTTTTTGAGACAGAGTCTCGCTCTGTTGCCCAGGCTGGAGTGCAGTGGCACCATCTTGGTTCACTGCAACCTCCACCTCCTGAATTCAAGCAATTCTCATGCCTCAGCCTCCCAATAATCTAGGATTACAGGCGTGTGCCACCATGTCTGGCTAATGTTTTTGTATTTTTAGTAGAGATGGGCTTTGCACCATGTTGGCCAGGCTGGTCTCGATCTCCTGGCCTCAAGTGATCCGCCCGCCTCGGCCTCCCAAAGTGCTGGGATTACAACAGGCATGAGCCACCATGCCTGGCCAGTTGTAATCTTTATAGTTGTAATCTTTATAATTGTTAGTAGCAGTAAGTGATGTTGCTCAGATCAAGAAGAATGATACCATGTTCAAAATTGTGTCATGGCTATGTCCCAAGGCAAAACCTTCAGTTGAGCCTTCTATCAGTAGTCTTTAAGAAAAAGGTATGTACATATTTCTGCTGAATAGGATAGCAAACCTCTCATTCCCACATTTTACGTGAAAGAGCATATCTGATCAGAATAAACTGTCTTAAGTCATTTGTGTCTATGTCACTATAATTTCTGTCTTTAAAACTTTTTATTCTTGTTTCCTTTTCTGATTCAGGAAACTTCGAGCCACATTAGATGAATATACTACTCGCGTGGGACAGCAAGCTATTGTCCTCTGTATCTCACCCTCCAAACCTAACCCTGTCTTTAAAGTGTTTGGTGCAGCACCTTTGGAGAATGTGGTAAGTCAGAACCAAGCTGTTCTCGTTTGCCCTTTGCTTTCTGTCGGCTGCTTCCATTCTTCTGATCCTCTGTCAAGTATAACAGTTGGCATTTCTGTTACCCGCTAATCCAGGCATGGGAGTGGGGACTAGTTTTCGGACTGCTTTATGCATATCAAAACAAAACGATCATTATTGTTTTTACTTCTATGTCAAGATATTTTACCTCCCCAGATGCAGTGGGTGGCTGGGGGAAGGGGGAAGGGGCGGGGAAACAAGGTGTTTTGTTTGTTAGGAAACCAGTGCAGGATTTTGTAAGAAAATTATTGATTTATATCAGAAACAAAATAGTAGATAATTCCAAGGTGTCAACTTCCTGAGGGAAACCTCGGGGCATTTTATTGATCAGTTATTTGAGTTACATATTTGAAATCTCTTACATTTATCAAAGAATTATTTAATACTCTGCTCCAAATATAGAACTATATTTGAACATTTTGATTGTATAACTATCCAGAGCTAATTTTATAAAAATAGTCTTTTGCCCCTGCATACTTACACAATAGGAACTATTCTTTCTCAGGCCAAATTAACTGTGAATCATTAGTAAAGTAATGATATGTAAAGATTTAAATTGCATTTTGTTTTTATTAGGACAAAATTTTATTAGCTTAAAATGACATTTAGTAGATGTCTCCCGTATTGAATATAGGCATTTTTTGAGTTCAGAATTAGTAATCAATTGATCGAAATTCTGTTTGTTGTATTTTTTTCACACCATCTTCCTGTCCCTGAAATGTTGTGGGTGTTTCTTAACATTTTTTATTTTTTTTTTTTGAGTTTTTCCAAAAATTCCTGAAGCCCTACAATTAGGATGTGTTAGGACCTTTCCTTAGAAGAATACAGTAGAAGGCACCTAGTTCAAAATGGTGCCTGAGAAATAGCCTTTACTGTCACACTGTTGACAAACATGAAATCTGGGCATTTCTTCTCTTCTTAGTACTGAAAATCTAAAACAATACTGCTACTGATAGTAGTAAAGATGATGCAATCTATGAAAAAGATTCATCTAGAAGACTCAGAAAAATACTTCAGAAAATTACTCACGGCAAAAAAATCTTTTTAAGTTTTGGGAAACTGTTGAAGTCCTCCATAGAATACAAGAAGATATAGACTCTGTTAAACAGGATACACTAGACTGAGATAAAAAGCATTTTACCTTTGACTGACATTGATAAATACAGGTTAGGGACTGCAAGTACCAGTAAAATTAGAAGCAGAATATATCTTCCAGAGCACTGAAGAAAAAAAAAACAAAACCAAGTCTCTGTATAAAAGATAGAAAACAAGGAAGAAATGTTTAAAAACTAGTTAAAACACATAGTCTAGAACATAATAATACAAGTGAGGCCAGTTAATTCTGTTATAAACCATACATATAAATGGATTAAACTGCCTTGTTAAAGGCTTAGATGTTCTTTCAGGTTGGAACAGCAATCCATATCAAGCCTGCCTCTATTCAATGTATGTGTCATACTCATAGCCACTCACAAATGTTAAAAGCAGCTGCAAGTAATAGAATCAAGAAAGTGAAAAGACAACATGCAGAGTGGGAGAAATATTTACAAATCATATGTCTGATAAAAAAACTTATATAGAGAGAATATATAAAGAATTCTGATATGTCTGATAAAAAAACATATATATTGAGAATATATAAAGAATTCTTACAACTCAACAATAAAAAGCAGGCAGATCATGAGGTTAGGAGTTCAAGATCAGCCTGGCCAATATGGTGAAACCCCATCTCTACTAAAAATACAAAAAACTTAGCCGGGCGTGGTGGCGCATGCCTGTAGTCCCAGCTACTTGGGAGGCTGAGGCAGAAGAATCTCTTGAACCCAGGAGGCAGAGGTTGCAGTGAGCCAAGATCATGCCACTGCACTCCAGCCTGGGCAACACAGCAAGACTCCGTCTCAAAAAAAAAAGAAAGAAAACCCAATTTAAAAATAGGCAAAAGGGCCATGCACAGTGGCTCACGCCTGTAATCCTAGCACTTTGGGAGGCCAAGACGGGTGGATCACTTGAAGTCAGGAGTTCAAGACCAGCCTGGCCAATATGGTGAAACCCCATCTCTACTGAAAATACAAAAATTAGCCAGACGTGATGGCAGGCGCCTGTAATCCCAGCTACCTGGGAGGCTGAGGCAGGAAAATCTCTTGAACCCAGGAGGCAGGGGTTGCAGTGAGCCGAGATCACATGCCACTGCACTCCAGCCTGGGCAACAAAGTGAGACTCTGTCTCAAAAAAATAATAATAATAAAAATAAAAATAGGCAAAAGATCTGAATAGATATTTCTTCAAAGAAGATATAGAAATGGCCAAGAAGCACATGAGAACTAATGATAATTATTTATCATTAATCATTATTATAGTCATTTATCATTAATAATCACATTTTGATTTTCATTTCCCTAATGCTAATGATTAATAATCATTAGCATTAGGGAAATGAAAATAAAAACTACAGTGAGATACCTCTTCATACCCACAGGGATGACTATAATCAAAAAGACAACAATAAGTGTTGGTGAAGATTTGGAGAAAGAAAAAGCAAAATGATACAGATGCTTTGGAAAACAATTTGTCAATCTCTCAAAATGTTAAAAGTAGAGTTGCCATGTGTCCTAGCAGTTCCATTCCTAAGTTATACCCAAGAGAACTGAAAACATATGTTCACACACAAACTTATATACAGTGTTTATAGCAGCATTATTTATAATTTCCAAAAAGTGGAAACAACTCAAATGTTCATCGCTGATGAATGGATAAATAAAATGTGGTATATCCATAGGATGGAATATTATTCAGCAGGAAAAAGGGAAGAAGTACTGATATTATACTACAGCATGGATGAGCCTTTAAAACATTGTGCTAAGCAAAAGAACCCAGTCACAAAAAATCACATATTGTATGATTCCATTTATATGCAATGTCCAGGATAGATAAATCTTATTTATAGAGAGAGAGTGGATTAGTGGTTGCCAGAAACTGGGGAAGGGGAAGAGAGTGACAGCCAGTGGGCATGGGGTTTCTTTTAGGGGGAATGAAATGGCCTAAAATTAGATTTTGGTGATAACTTTAGGACCCTATGAGTATAAAGTCTTACCCTTTAAATGGGTGAATTGTATGGTATGGCAAACTGAACAATGACCCCCAGAGATGTGCCCGTCCCCATCCCTGGAACCTGTGACTGTTACCTTATACAGCAAAAGTGCAGTTGTAATTAAGTTAAGGGTCTTGAGATGGGGAGATTATTCTCGATTATCCAGGTAGGCCCTAAATGTAATCACAAGTATCTTTATAAGAGGGAAACAAAGGGAGATTGGCATAGAAGTAGATGTGTTGGTGGAAGCAAGAGGTTGGATGCAAGGAGGGGGTCCAGAGACAGTGATACAGGCTAGACAGAAGCTAGACAAGGCAAAGAAACAATTCTCTCTTAGAGATGCTCCCTTAGAGCCTGCAGAAGGACCCGGCCCTGCCAACACCTTGACTTCAGCCAAGTGAAACCAAGAAAATAAATTTGTATGGGTTTAAACCACCCAGTTTGTGGTGATTTGTGGGGATTTGTGGGAGCCATAGGAAACAAATACATATGGTGTGTGAACTATGTATCAGTAAAGCTGTTACAAATGTTAAATGTAAAATAACAGGCAAAAGTTTGTCAGAAAAATGCCTACAAAAATAAATCATGGATCACAGCATTAATATCAGACAAAGCCTAATTGTCAAGGCAGAAAAGTATTAACTGACAACAAGGGGTCATTTAGTATTGATAATAAGTATTTATTTATTTATTTAGAGACAGGGTCTCACTCTGTTGCCCAGGTTATAGTGGCGCAATCTCAGCTCACTGCAATCTCCTCCTCTTGGGTTCAAGCGATCCTCCCTCCTCAGCCTCCTGAATAGCTGGGACTACAGGCAGGTGCCACCACACCCAGCTAAGATAAGAAGTACATATTTATCATGAACCTTTATATTCTTCAAATAACTTTAAAGCAAAACATGGGGCCAGGTGCAGTGCTCATGCCTGTAATCCCAGCACTTTGGAAGGCTGAGGTGGGAGGATTGCTTGAGGCCAAGAGTTCAAGACAAGCCTGGGCAACATAGTAGGACCTCATCTCTACAAAAAAAAAAAAAAAGCCAGGCATACTGGCCCACATCTGTACTCCCAGCTGCTTGGGAGGCTGAGGCAGGAGGATTGCTTGAGCCCAGGAGATCAAGGCTGCAGTGAGCCATAATGATGCCACTGCACTCCAGCCTGGGTGACAGAGTGAGACCCTGTCTCAATCAGTTAGTCAATCAGTCAATCAGACATATATACATACCAAAGCATGTAGATCAAAAAGTTAGAAATGTAGGGAAAAAAGATAGTTAAAACCCACAATGGGGCTGGGCACGGTGGCACATATGTATAATCCCAGCACTTTGGGAGCTGAGGTGGGAGGATTGGTTGAGGCCAGGAGTTTGAGACTAGCCCAGGCAACATAATGAGACTTCATCTCTACAAAAAATTTAAAAATTAGCTAGGTGTGGTAGCACATGCTTATAATCTTAGCTTCTTGGGAGGCTGAGATGGGAAGATTGCTTGAGCCCAGAGGTCAAGTCTGCAGTGAGCTGTGATTGCACCACTGCACTCTAGCCTGGATGACAGAGCAAGACGCTGTCCCAAAGGAAAAAAAAAAAAAAAACCCGCAATGATAGTAAGAGGATTTACTATCCTTGCCAGATCAACAAAGCAAAATACAAACAAGAATATAGAGATCTGAATAACAGATTTAATAAGGTTGACAGTCTAGGCAACATAGCAAGACCCCCTCTCTACAAAAAAATGTAAAAAAAAAGGACCTGGGTGTGGTGGTGTGCACTTGTAATCCCAGCTATTTGGGATGCTGAGGCAGGAGGATTACTTGAGCCTAGGAGTTCAAGGATGCAGTGAACTATGATTATTCCACTGTGCTCCAGCCTGGGTGACAGAGTGAGACAGTGGCTCAAAAAACAAACAAAAGAAGCTGATACAATAGATACAGGAGCATTGACACCTTACAAGGGGATAATATATCATATTTGAAAAATTACATAAATGGATTATAAGAATTGACCATTTATTATTACCAGGCCCCAAAGAATTTTCTTTTTTTGAAACAAGATCTTGTTCTGTTGCCCAGGCTGGAGTGCAGTGGTGCAGTCTCAGCTCACTGCAACCTCCGCCTCACCAGTTCAAACAGTTCTCCTGCCTCAGCCTCCTGAGTAGCTGGCTAATTTTTATATTTTTAGTAGAGACAGAGTTTCACCATGTTGGCCGGGCTGGTCTTGAACTCCTGACCTCAAGTGATTCACCTGCCTTGGCCTCCCAAAGTGTTGGGATTATAGGTGTGAGCCACCAGCCCTGGCCCCAGAGAATATTTTCTGATCATAGTGCAGAAAATTCAGAATTTTAGGATTTCAAAAGACAAGAAAAAAATTTCAATCATGTGGAATGTGTGTGTGTGTGTGTGTGTGACTTGCTCTGTTGCCCAGGCTAGAGTGCAATGGTGCGATCTTGGCTAACTGCAACCTCTGCTTCCCGGGTTCAAGTGATTCTCCCTGCTTCAGTCTCCTGAGTAGATGGGATTACAGGTGTGTGCCACCATGCCTGGCTATTTTTTATGTTTTTACTAGAGACGGGGTTTCACCATGTTGGCCAGGCTGGTCTCAAACTCCCGACCTCAGGTGATCCACCTGCCTCGGCTTCCCAAAGTGCTGGGATTACAGGCATGAGCCACCACAACTGGCCGGATTCTTTTTTTTTTTTTTTTTTTTTTTGAGATGGAGTCTCACTCTGTCACCCAGCCTAGAGTGCAGTGGTGCGATCTCGGCTCACTGCAGCCTTTGCCTCCCAGGTTCAAGCAATTCTCTGCCTCAGCCTCCTGAGTAGTTGGGATTACAGGCTCCCGCCACCATGCCCGGCTAATTTTTGTATTTTTACTAGAGAGGGTGCTTCACCATGTTGGCCAGGCTGGTCTCGAACTCCTAACCTCAGGTGATCCTCCTGCCTCAGCCTCCCAAAGTGCTGGGATTACAGGCGTGAGCCACCCCTCCTGGCCGGAAATTTTTAAAAGAAAATCTTAATTTACAGGTTATTTAGAAATAAAAATGATAACCAAAAATAAAAACTTATAAGTTATTATCTAAACTGATACTCAAAGGAATATTCATTGTCTTATTTTCAAAAAAATGTATATGAGAAAGTCGGAAAAGAAACTTCATCTAGCTAAAGAAGGTGGAAAGAGAATTATGAAATAAGTCTAAGAAAAAATAGAATAAATAAACATGTGGAAGAAATGAATGAGTTAGCAAACAGGAAAAGTAGACTTGTTAAATTCAAGAATTGGTTCTATAAAAAGTCTAATAAAACAGAAAAATTGCTACATGCTAATGAGGAAAAGGGAGAAGAAAACAAATATGTAGCTTTAGAAACAAGATAGCTATAATTGCAGGCAAGAAGAGATTGAAAATTGTTAGAAAAGGCTATGTATTAATTCTGTTCTTGCAAGTTAAAAATTCAGCCATGTGGATTAACTTAGTAAGAAAATAAAATAACCAGAACACATCCAAACCTCAGTAGAATAAACATTAACTGAAAACCTCAATAGAGTAATAAACATATACAAAATTGGAAAAGTGATTAAAGAACTACATCCCTCAAAGAGACCCTAGGCCCCAATTATTTTGGTTGACTTCTGTTAAACATTTAAGGTACAAATAATTCCCTAATCTTATACCCTAGTCTTATTATAGTCATTTATCATTAATAATCAAATTTTGATTTTCATTTCTCTAATGATTAATGATAAATAATCATAGTCTTTAGGGCAATGAAGAACCGTGGGAGTTGCATGCAATGTGGAAGATACATGGAAAGTAGTATAGTGAAAGCCCCGTTGCTCATGTATTTACTTAGTCAACATATAACTATTTAACACTCTTGGATACAAGGTATGAGATAAGGATTCCATCTGAATCCTTTGGGGTTTCAGAGTTCAAAACTGGGAATCCCAAAGGACTCGGGAAATAAGAGCCCTGAACTGAGACAAGAGAAGAAAGGAGGCAGACACTGGGGCTGGAGAGACAATAGGATGAAGTCAACATAACTTCAGGGGCCACAGCCTTCGGCCTGGCTGGAAGCCAGATGTGCTTCACAGTCACAGGTCTGAGGGCAGCTCTTTATTACATACTTCAGATGACAATATGTTTTTAGTCTCATAGGAACTTGTAGAAAATTAAAAAAAAAAAATTTTATGAGACCTTCCCAAAGACTCTTCCTTTATCCAGTTAAGCTTCAGGAATACAAAAAAATTATGGTATCTTGTCTGGGACTATTTTTGCAACCCAACTAAAGGCCCAGTGACCTTATAGCAAACATTTTGAAAATTAGCCAAGTGTGGTGGCACACACCTGTGATCCCAGATACTTAGGAGGCTGAGGTGGGAGGATCACGAGCTCAGGAATTCGAGGCTGCAGTGAACAAACCTGTGTGACAGAGCAAGACCCTGTTTCAAAAAACAAAACAAAATAAAACTCTAATGGCTCCTGCAAATACCCTAAACACCCTCCATCTCTGGTAATTATAAAATGTTTGTTAATGTGTTACCTGTATATGTATATTTAAAATATTTTATAATATTTCAGCCTGAGCAACATGTAAGACCCTGTCTCATTCAAGTGTGTGTGTATGTGTGTGTGTGTATGAAAAATAAGCAAAAGACCTGGTCCCTATGCTCAGCAGTGTCATGCACTGGTCGTGTATAGTGTATTCTGGGAATAACAGTATAAGTGACACATGTTTATTTGTATCAGTAGGAATTTAAAGGAGGAAGAGAATTATTGCAAGGATACTTAGGAAGTTTTTTCAGAGCAAGTGGGAATTGAATTGGGCCTAGAAAAATGGAAAATATTTGGATAAGAAGCAGATTTATGTGGTGGCTCATGTCTGTAATCCCAGCACTTTGGGAGGCCTAGGTGGGCAGATCACTTGAGGTCAGGAGTTTGAGACCAGCCTGGCCAACACGTTGAAAGCACTCTGTACTAAAAATACAAAAAAATAGCTGGACATGTTGGCGGACACCTGTAATCCCAGCTACTCAGGAGGCTGAGGCAGGAGAATCTCTTGAACCCAGGAGATGGAGGTGGCAGTGAGCCGAGATCACACCACTGCACTCCAGCCTAGGTAACAGAGCGGGACTCCATCTCAAAGAAAAAAAAAAAATCTCTAGAAGTTTCAAAGAAAAGAACTTGCTAGATGCCAAGGTGAGTGATGAGGTTAGGCAGCTAAAAAAGGAAGAAGGTGAGCAAAGTTGCTCAGTATAGGACTGCATGGAGGTTGTATGCTGGGAGCTCAAGAGGTGTCATTCACATAGTCTCCAGGGTTAGGCAGGTACAGCTGTATCTGGTGGCTCTGGCAGAGGAGTATTGGAAAAATAAATAATTGGAAAGATTGAAATGCTGGCCAGAGAAACTTGGACTTCGTCCTATAAGAAGTGGGGAACTATAGCAGTTTCTTGAGAAAAAAAAAGATAAATGATAGTGATGTGGCTAAACATACCAGCTTTGGAGCTAGATAAAAATTTGTTTGATTTTTGGCTATACTTCTTACTAGTTAACATGATTTAGGGAAAGTTACTTAAGTTTATTAAGCCTCAGTTTTCTTATTTGCAAAATGAGTATAATAATATTTTCCTTATAGAATTATGGTAAGGATTATTTGAGAAAATGCATGTAGTGCTTGGCACAAAGTAAGTGCTCAATAAACAGTGTTTGATGCTAATAAGTGTTTCCAAAATTTCAAATGGCAGTGGTATGCAAGATGAATTGGGGGAAGAAAATGGCAACTGATTTTGATTTTAAGTGGTTGATTACCTTAGTTGTGAAACCAGTTGACATACTGGTATGAAGTGACAAAGGCGTAAGCTATGGTTTTTGGAATAGAAGGCTTAAGTTGGAACACAAACCTGTATTTTATCTCATCTGTGACACCATTGATTATAAGATGTGCTATTATTTGTATACTATGAAGAAAGAAAAAACATTGATGCATGTTGACACAATGCTATCACTTAGAATTTTTATTTTCTACTTATTGAAAGAGCTCTTTCAAGGCTTAGTTAGACATAGCTTTTAATCATATATCATTTTTGTATATATATATTAAAAGGAAAATATAAGTGAAATAAGGTATTCCTAAAACTTCTTCACATTCAGAGTCCAACCCTTTTGAATTACTTCTTGTTTCAGTCATCATTGTCTGTGTTTTTTCATGTATTATTGTCCTCTGTGCCATCATGATAATGGGCAATGCTGTATTTCTTTAAAAAGTGCTCTGTTATTGTCTGATTTTTTTCCCCCACGCAGCAACAGGTTTGATGCAAGTGCTTTTTTTTTTTTTTTTAATTTGAGATGGAGTCTTGCCTTGTTGCCCAAGCTGGAGTGCAGTGGTGCAATCTCAGCTCACTGCAACCTCCACCTCCCAGATTCAAGCAATTCTCCTACCTCAGCCTCCCAAGTAGCTGGGATTACAGGCGCCTACCACCACGCCCAGCTAATTTTTGTATTTTTAGTATAGACAGTGTTTCGCCATGTTGCTCAGGCTGGTCTCGCACTCGTGACCTCAAGTGATCTGCCCGCCTCGGCCTCCCAAAGTGCTGGGATTACAGGCGTGAGCCACTGTGTCTGGCAGTGCTTCTTGATCTTACCAGAAATTGTCATTGGGAAGGTTCTAGACAACAGCCAAGATTCACATTCTCTTCTCAAATGGTGCTAAATGATTTGTTGAGTAAAAAGGCCAGGGATAGCAAACATGTTCACATGGCTGCATGATAGCTACGCCCTGTTGTTGCCTTGTCCATAGCAATTTTAAGATGTATCCCAATTTCAGAAGACTGATAAATATGAAAGAAAAATGCATCTCAGAATTGATAGATCAGATAGAATTAAAACATGAGGTCAGTAATTCTGAGAAAGTTACTTAACTTTAGTAAGCAAGCGTAGATAGAAATGCTTTGGTTATACCTGAAGTTGTTTTGTTGCAAATTACTTAGGGATGCTCTACTAGCACTAAAAAACAAAGAAACAAACAAAACAAGATGTTTTAAAAGAACTACGTAGCACTGATAAGCTGACTCATAAAAATGGCTGAAATTGTTAGAAACTGGCTAATAAAGAAGTCATAACCTAATGATTTTCCATTTTTGAATGCCAGGTGTTTCTAAAAGCCAGATTAAGTTTGTTTTTATTTTAAAATTATTATTTATTTTGAGACAAAATCTGGCTCTGTCACCCAGGCTGGAGTGGCATTATCTCGGATCACTGCAACCTCCACCTCTTGGGCTTAAGTCATCCTCCTACCTCAGCCTCCCGAGTAGCTGGGACCACAGGTGCACAGTACCATGCCCAGCTAATTTTTGTATTTTTAGTAGACACAGGGTCTCACCATGTTGCCTAGGCTGGTCTCAAACTCCTAGGCTCAAGGGATCTGCCTGCATCAACCTCCCAATGTGCTGGGATTACAGGTGTGAGCCACTGCACACAGCCTGTTTTTCTAATATGATCATTGTTCCTATTGGCTTATACCTAATAGAAGGATTTAACCTTATAAACCTTAAAGTTCTAAGACCAGAAGCTAGGTGTATTAGTCCGTTTTCACACTGCTATAAAGAACTAACTGTGACTGGGTAATTTATAAATAAAAGAGGTTTAATTGACTTATAGTTCCACATGGTAGGGAGGCTTCAGGAAACTTAACCATGGCAGAAGGGGAAGCAAGGCACGTCTTACATAGTGGCAGGAGAGAGAGAGACAAAGAGAGAAAGGTGCGGGGAGGGAATGCTGGGGGAACTGCCAAACACTTAAACCATCAGCTCTTGTGAGAACTCACTATCACGAGAACAACATGGGAGAAACTGCCCCCATGATCCAGTCACCTCCCACCAGATCCCTCCCTCAACATGTAGGGATTACAATTGAGATGAAATTTGGGTGGGGACATAGAGCCAAACCATATCACTAGGCTTGTAAGATTCATTTGTGTGTGTGTGTGTGTGAGTAGGCAGCATAAATACTGTCTAGAATACAGAAACATAGCAGAAAATATCCTGTAAAGTTGCTGTGGCAACATCAGCTGCTTATGTTGCAATAAATATAATGGCAATAATTTTTGAAACTTTATTTTTTCTTAGAGACCAGGATACAACTGAATCTCTGGAAAGATATTGAGTCTACCAGTTTGTGCTATTTTTCTGTCATCCCCTTAGTTATTGACCTATTTGGAGGATTCTTCAACTGCAGAAATTGCACCACGTAGCCAGTAATATTGTTTATTTTTCCAGATGCTTGGGGTAGAGTATGGGAATTTTTCTTTTTTAATCCACATAATGAGATATTTATAAGGAAGTGTGTAGAGTCCAGCCCACTCAGCAGACAACACAGGATTCAAACATTGTTGGAACTTCTAGACAAACCTCATTTTCTCTTCCATTTTTTTCCCTAAAATAGTGCCTTGAGCCCAGAAAGCAAGTTAATTTCCTATCCCACTTGTCACATTTCCATAATTCCATGGCTTGTTTGTTATTCCCAGAGGTATCCTCATCCCCCTTGTGTATTCTCCTAAGTGAATGAACCCATTTTTTCCCCTCCCAAGTTCCAGGCATTCAGATGAACCCATTATATTGGTGGTTGGAGGACCCAGCGTCTGTCCACCCTTTCTGTTCATGCTAGAAGAATGTGTGCATGTCCAGTGTGTTACTGTTAAGTTGAGACATTTCACTGGCAGTAGTGGGAATGCAGACAACGAACAACAATATCTGGTTCTGACCTGGGCTAGAGCTAAAGGCGTCATGGGTTGGAGGTTCACTTCTGTCACCAAGCCCTACCAGAAGCAAGGGAGATTTGACCTATGGGGCTCCCTTTGGCCCGGGCCTTACCAGTAGTGGCACTTAGCTACAACATACACCTATCAGTTTTTTTCTCTGATTCTTTTCAGTCCAGTCTGCTGTATGCTTGAATCTCCTATCTGTTTGGTAGTCTGGCTTTGCAGGAATGTAGCAGCAGTTTTGAATGAATTGGTTACTTTAAGTTTTAGAAATGTAAGTCCTTGAAGATCTTGAAAATGATTTTGCTGATGAGCTGCCACAGCTAATTGTTCATGCAATGGCCTGGGCAATGCAGAACCATGAATACCATGCCTGTTAGACCTGGAACAGGCGATGGCACCCTCATTGAGAAAATGTGATTTTAACTGAGAAGCAGTATTTCTGGAAAATTTTTCCACTGGCTCTCTTCTGTTGCTGTTACCTGTAATTTCATCATCTTTTCATTTAATTCTGTTCAGTATGATGTCTTTGGGACCAGTGGGTATTTTTATTTGCTTGTAGAAGTGTTTGTTTTTAAGGCTATGCAATGGCTCAGGAAGGCCAGCCCCACCCACTCTCTTGTTGCTTGGCACCAATCCTCCCTGGTTGTTGGGTATCTTGTTTACGTCTGCCCTTAATTCCCTGCAGGTGCGTAAGTACAAGAGCATGATCCTGGAAGACCTGGAGTCTGCTTTGGCAGAACACGCCCCTGCGCCACAGGAGGTTAACTCAGAACTGCCACCTCTCACCATCGACGGAATTCCAGTCTCTGTGGACAAAATGACCCAGGTAAGGGGTGGGAGGTGAGGAGGAGACTCAAAGACAAGTGGCACAGGTGTGGGCGGGCCTCTGATCACTTTTCTGCATTTTGTCCTCAGTGATCTGACCAGGGAGTGAGATGCAGACTGGAGTCTTGTAGTCAAACAGTAGCAGCCTTGGAAAAGACATTGTAGTGCCAGAAGAGTGCTCCCAACCAAGGTCATGGCTGTGGTTTCCTCTTTCTTCTGGCAGTTTTTTTTCCCTTTCACTTGGGCCTTTGGGTTGGATTAAAAAAAAAAAAAGCAAACTTTTAGCTTGGGGTTGGTCTGAACAAAAGAACATTAGGAGTTTAATGAATCACAGTCAAGGTGGCCAAGTAAACTTTTAGCCCCCGGGCTGCTCTGCTCCTCTTTCAATGTAAATTCTAAATACCTCCATAATTATTACTAAGTACAGCTCCCTTCCACAGGGAATAAGAATGTAAAACTCAGAATGATAGTCTTCTGAGTCATTGATTTCTTCTTCCTTTTTAAAATTTTTATTTAAAGTTTTTAATGTAACGATTTCTAAAGATGAAGGTCTCACTGTGTTGCCCAGGCTGATCTCAAACTCCTAGGCTCAAGCGATCCTCCTGCCTCAGCCTCCCAAAGTGCTGGGATTATAGGCATGAGCCGCTGTGCCAGCCTGATTTCCTCTTCCTTTAAGAAGGGAAGTAAAAAATGTACTTAGCCTGATAAATCAGCATACCTTAGTAATTTTTATGAAATTATCCCTTTTATGTATTTTTAGTTTAGCTTGATTAAAATCAAACACCTTTTTAACATATTTTCCCACCCTATTTCTTTTTTTTTTTTTTTTTTGAGACGGGGGTCTCGATCTGTGGGCCAGGCTGGAGTGCAGTGGTGCGATCTTGGCTCACACTGCACTTGGCTCACTGCAACGTCCGCCTCCCAGGTTCAAGCGCTTCTTGTGCCTCCAAATAGCTGTGATTATAGGTGCGGGCTACTACACCTGGCTAATTTTTGTTTTTTTAGTAGAGATGGGGTTTTGCCATGTTGGCCAGGATGGTCCCAAACTCCTGACCTCATGTGATCCGCCTGCCTCGGCCTCCTAAAGTGCTGGGATTACAGGCATGAGCCACCACACCCAGCCCACCCTGTTTCTTTATTAATTTACTTCTATCTTGCTAAATCCACTTGTCAGGTTTTTTTCCTTATCTTATTCAGTCTTCAGCAGCATTTGACACAGTTGATTACTCCTTAAAGCATCTTCTCTCTGTCTCTGGACCACACCCTCTTCTGAAGATCCTCATCCCTCACTAGGTGCTCCCCTCATCCCTTCTGGGGCCCCTCTTCCTCTTCTCACCTGATCATCGATATGCTGTTTTCACCCAGCTTATCCTCACTGATAGATGTCTGGTCCTCACATGCCCCAAACAGAACCTTTGGTTGTTCCTACTCTCCACTCCACATCTGTTCCTCTCCAAGCGTTCCCCATATCAGTTAATGGAAGTACTGTCCATCTGGTTGCTCAAGTCCCAGCAGAGAAGTAATCCTGATTTCCCTGTTTTGCCCTCTCCCTCCACAGTCCCCTGCCACCCTCCACATCTAATTCAGCAGCAGGTCATGTCAGTTCACCTCTGAAATGTACCCTGACTCTGGCCATTCTTCTCACTTCCCATCAGCACCCAAGTCCAAGCCTTTAGCATCTCTCATATAGCCTATCCATTGTGGTCTGCTGCAGTCCATCCTCCACGTAGCCATCGTAGTAGTTTTTTAAAAAACTTAAATCATGCTGGACGTTGTAGCTCACGCCTGTAATCAAGAGGAAGATCCCTTGAGTCCAGGAGTTCGAGATCAGCCTGGGCAGCAGGCTGGTATTTTTTTTTTTCTCTACAAAAAATACAAAAATTAGCCGGGGCCGTGGTGGTATATGCCTGTAGTCTCAAATACTTGGAAGGCTGAGGTGGGAGGATCGTTTGAGCCCGGGAGGTTGAGGCTGCAGTGAGCCGAGATTGTGCCACTGCACTCCAGCCTGGGTGACAGAGCGAGATCCTGCCTCAAATATATGAGTGAATGAATGAATGAATGAATGAATGAATGAATTTATTTAATTGAATGAATGAATGAATGAATTTATTTATTTAATTCAGGCCATATCACTTCCTTGTTTAAGCCCTGTAATGGTTTTCCACTATTCCTAGAATCAAATTCAGACTCTGCCATGGCCTTGAAGGCCCTATGTAATCTGACCTCTTCCTGCCTCGTCTTCTTCCCCTCAGTCACTGGGCTCCAGCCACTCTAGCCCTCTTTTCCTCAAACACCCTGCATCCATTCTTTTGCTTTTGCTATTCCCTTTGCCTGAATATTGTTCTCCCAGATGATTGCATGATGGACTTTATCTTATTCAAAGTCTAGCTCAAATATCACCTCCTGAGACAAGCCTTTCTTGATTATCCCACCTAAATGAAGCTTTCTTCTCCCTACCAAGCCACTAATACATCCTCTGTGTTCTTGTCTGTGTAACACTTGTTACTACCTGGAATTATCTCATTTATTAACTTGTATACTTATTTGTGGTCTCCCCAGCTAGAATTTGAGGAATTTAGTTTCTATCCTTTACTTCTGTTCAGTGTAGCTGCTCAGCCTCTGAAATAACATGTTATCTAAATAATAGTATCTGTTCAGTAAATGACTTCAGGGTTAGAGCAAAAATGAGTTAAGCGTAGTGGTGGGGAACAGGATCTTAAGTCCCCTGGGCAGGTGTTTACTCAGTGCGGACGCTGATGCTGCTGCTCAGGGGTGACACTTTTATTTTTTATTCCATCTGAACCAGCAACTTGGTCTGAAGTAATACTATATTTTATAAATATAAACCTAAATAGTGATCTTTTGATTGCTGGATTCATAGCCCTTTCTGTGGACACTGGAAGGATCTCTAAATAATGGTTCAGAAAGGAAAGCATTATCTAAACCAAGCTTGTCCAACCCACGTCCCACAAGACGCATGCGACCCAGGATGGCTTTGAGTGTGGCCCAACACAAATTCGTAAACTTTCTTAAAACATTATGAGATTTTTTGGCGTTTTTTTTTTCTCTAGCTCATCGGCTATTATTAATGTTAGTGTATTTTATACGTGGCCCAAGATAATTCTTCCTCTAATGTGGCCCAGGGAAGCCAAAAGATTGGACACCCCGATCTAAACTTTTCTTTACTGCCTTTTTACAATTTCTATTATTCTCTTTCTAGAGGCATTCTGACTGGTTCAAGTAAAGAAAACATAAAGTGAATTATTTTTGTCTGGTTGATGTAAAGAATCTACTCTATCTCAGATGTAAAGTACATCTAAAGCTGCCTAAGCCTTTGGTTTCTAATACTGTGTTAGGTAAACTCCTCTCCTGTGATGGGTATTTTTTGTTCTTTGTCACATTTGGCGTGTTAGGGTAAAGCAGTCTGTGGTTTTGATTATATTATATCATCATGGATTGGCCACAGAAGTCAGCAAAACAGTTTAGTTACTATCATTTTGGAGGTAAGACATTTGAAAGTGTTGTTTTCCATGTTTGTCAAAACCATACTCAGTAGAGCTTGATGTGCTGGTGAATGAGGAGCTGGATCTCAGTTGTCAAACGCATAGATACTTTGTTGGAGGTGCACATTTTCTCTATCATATGCTCCCTCCATCCCCTTCTTACCAAAGATGATGACTAAAAAGTCAAACATAACAAATAAAATAAACAAATGAGGGAGCAGGATGATAAAAAACCCAGCTCCCAAATGAATGGGAATCTCCGAGTATTTGGATCCTGCATTTTCCCCCCTCAACATTTTGTTGTTGTTTGTTTTCATCGAATACTTTTTTCTTAACCTGAGCTAAATAGCTCGCTCTCTCTTTCTCTGTCTCTCTTTCTTTTTTTTGGGACGGAGTCTCGCTCTGTTGCCCAGGCTGGAGTGCAATGGCACGATCTCGGCTCACTGCAACCTCCGCCTTCCGGGTTGAAGCAATTCTCCCACCTCAGCCTTCTGAGTAGCTGGGACTACAGGCATGCGCCACCATGCCTGGCTAATTTTTTTTTGTATTTTTAGTAGAGACGGGGTTTCACCACATTGGCCAGACTGCTCTTGAACTCCTGACCTCGAGTGATCCTCCCATCTTGGCCTACCAAAGTGCTGGGATTGCAGGCACGAGCCACTGCGCCCAGCCAATAGCTCTCTTTCATAATTGATCCTAAAGACTTTCACTATTAGTGGGAGTAAAAGGAGGGTTTTATTTCCGCCTAAACCTGGATAGGCAAGGGTATGGGACTACAAGCAGTTTAATACACTGTTAGTGGGAATGCAGATTGGTACACTTTCTCTAGAGGGCAGGTTGGCAATGCATATCAAAGTCTAAAAGGTATATATCATGCCCTCCAATTAAACACAGAGGTACATTGTTTATTACAGCATGTTTACAATAGGAAAATTGGGAACAATGTGAATGGTTAAATTACGATAGTGTTTAGAATTTATATAGGAAGACGACCAGCATAGCCCAAAAGAGATGATTCAGTGAACTGTTAGATACTAAAAATGATGATTTGCTCTTTATTGCAGTGAATAATATTTGTGGTATGTTAAATTAAAAAACTGATTGTAAAGTAGCATTTTTTATATACTGTAATTTGAGGGGTTTAGGGCTTTATTTTTCTGTTTCTTTTGGGAGATTTAAAAAAAATTCTGGGAACACAGTATTGAGCTGATTTATCTCATTTTCTATAACATTAACGTAAAACATGCCCACCTCTGTGTGTATAGAACTTTGGAGGGATGCACATTAAAATATTAACATTGCTGGGCATGGTGGCTCATGCCTGTAATCACAGCACTTTGGGAGGCTGAGGTGGGTGGATCACCCGAGGTCAGGAGTTTGAGAGCAGCCTGGCCAACATGGCGAAACCCTGTCTCTACTAAAAATACAAAAATCAACCAGGTATGGTGGCACGCCCTAGTAATCCAGCTACTTGGGAGGCTGAGGCAGGAGAATCGCTTGAACCTGGGAGGCGGAGGTTACAGTGAGCCGAGATCATGCCACTGCACTCCAGCCTGGGTGACAGAGCAAGACTCTGTCTCAAAAAAATAAACAAAAAAATGGATTGTAAAGTAGCATTTCTTATATACCATAATTTGAGGGGTTTAGGGCTTTATTTTTCTCTTTCTTTTGGGAGTTTTTTTTTTAATCTGGGAACATAGAATTGATCTGATTTATCTTGTTTTCTAAAACATTAACATAAAATATGCCCACCTCTGTGTGTATAGAACTTGGAGGGATGTACATTAAAATATTAACACTAATTATCTACGCATGGTGGCATTATAGGTGATTTTCATTTTCTTTATCTAAATAAGCATGAATTGCGTTTATAATAGAAATAAAAAAAACTATTTTCCTATTTTATATTAAACTTGAATATTTTAAAGTGCAAAGTTAAGCCGGGCGCAGTGGCTCACACCTGTAATCCCAGCACTTTGGGAGGCTGAGGCAGGTGGATCACCTGAGGTCAGGAGTTCGAGACCAGCCTGACCAACATGGATAAACCCCGTCTCTACTGAAAAAAAAAACAAAAACAAAAACAAAAAAACAAATTAGCCAGGCTTAGTGGTACATGCCTGTAATCCCAGCTGCTCGGGAGGCTGAGGCAGGAGAATCGCTTAAACCCAGGAGGCAGAGGTTGCAGTGAGCCGAGATCACACCATTGCACTCCAGCCTGGGGCAACAAGAGCGAAACTCCGTCTTAAAAAAATAAAATAAAATTAAATAAATAAATAGATAAATAAATAAATAAAGTGCAAAGTTTGATAATGTTTCTGCTTTGTTTTACCCAAAGATTACTTTTATTTATGTTAACATGAAGATGTCAACAACTCTCTTTTTCCCCCCTTATTTTCCTCTTAAATAGATACCGTGTGTTGGAAGGCACACTACTAAGTTCTTTACAGGGGCATCTCATTTAATCCATCTTTTTGTCTGTGTCTATGTGTGTCTTAAAAAATTCTTATTTTATAGTCAAGGAAGCAGAGCTCAGATATAGTTTATAGCCATAAAGAACAAGTACATTTTACTGGACATTAATTCTAGATTTCAGAACATATGGGTAATTTATGGCTTCCTTGAAGTGATAAAATTCTAGAACTATCAAATTGGACTGTAATAGGGATAGACTTGGGTTAACCAGACAGCTCTATTAATCATCATATCTGCACTTAATGGTATAGAGATGACTTGATATTGATGACCCTAACTTACAAATCTATATAGGATCCTAAGATACATTCTGAATCATCTAAAGAGAGTAAATTATATTCAATATTGTTCTAATACTATGTGTTGCATTATTTTATATCTTTATAAATGAGAAAATTGGCATGATTTATTGGAAAGAATACTAACTCAGAGTGAGAAGATCTATTCTCTAGTCTCAATTCTACTACATATAACCAAGGTTCTCACTTTCATCATCTGATGAAATATATGCCCTCCTACCTTAAGGAGTCAGAGGAAGAAAAATAAACTTTGGTGTAGGAAAATGTTTTGAAAACTAAAGCATCACACCAAGGTATTATTACTAATTATTAATGTTAATTATATGTATTGCCTATATTCATTTTTGAATAACCTGAACATACCATCACTCAGCCATGCTTTATTAGAGAAAATTCATGAACCAAGAATTTTAATTTTTCTCAACAATTAAGTGGGACAACACAGGTGGCATTTTTTTTTCTTTTCCCTAGTGTCTACGAAAACAAAATATTTTTCAGATTGAAAATTGAGGCATAAATAGCTGGGCGCGATGGCTCACGCCTGTAATCCCAGCACTTTGGGAGGCCGAGGTGGGCAGATCATGAGGTCAGGAGATCGAGACCATCCTGGCTAACATGGTGAAACCCCGTCTCTACTAAAAATTAAAAAAAAAAAAAATCAGCCGGGTGTGGTGGCACGTGCCTGTAGTCCCAGCTACTTGGGAGGGCGAGACGGGATAATCGCTTGAACCCAGGTGGCAGAGGTTGCAGTGTGCCGAGATCACACCACTGCACTCCAGCTTGGATGACAGAGTGAGATGCAGTCTCAAAAAAAAAAAAGGAAAATTGAGGCATAAATAGAAAATGAAATTTATGAAGCAAGCTAATGACAAATAGAACTTAGGGCTGCATTCATATTGCCAGTGCTTTTTAAAAAATCTTTTTTGTATAAAACCATATTGTGTTCATTATTCAGATTGACTCTTTCAGCTGGTCTGCACTAAACATTTACTTTTTTTTTTTTTTTTTTTTTGAGACAGTCTCACTCTGTTGCCCAGGCTGGAGTGAAATGGTGTGATCTCGGCTCACTGCAACCTCCACCTCCTGGGTTCAAGCGATTCTCCTATCTCAGCCTCCCCAGTAGCTTGGATTACAGGCGCACGCCACCACACTAGGTTAATTTTTTGTATTTTTAGTAGAGACGGGGTTTCACCATGTCAGGCTGGTCTCGAACTGCTGAGCTCAGGCAATCTGCCGGTCTTGGCCTTCCAAAGTTTTAGGATTACAGGTGTGAGCCACCGCACCCAGCCAACATTTACTTTTTAAAAGAATTTACTACTTGCCCCAAAATTCTCAAACTTGTCTCCTACACAGATAAAAATTGCACATAACAATGTCTGAAGTTTTGTGAGAACTAAATGCTCTGTTCTTTTAGGAAGTAGCTCTCTTGGTTTTTGTCTTTTGTCTTTTTTGTTTTGTTGAAAGTATGATTCTTTATTAGTAAATAGGATGTTTTACCTGAAATGTTTCTGTTTTTACTATTATAACTATATTAAAGTTTTTAGTCTCTTCTTTTGGTGCCATGACTTGGATTATAGTCCTTATTTTGGCAGGGGGGTGGGAGGTGGGTCTGCCCGTTAGAAAACTACATAGCTCTATGGTATTTTTAGTTATTAAAATGAAAATTTGGATTTCTAGGCACCTTGAAGAATAGTGGCTGGAACTTATTCTATACTTATTCCATATCTGTTTTAGAATTGGAGGAGGTTGAGATAAAGCTTAGCAAAAGGGATCCTTAGTTTGGGGTAGGTTCTGCAACCCCAGAATTCATTTACAGTGAAGTCTCCTTTTTCAGATTTTGAAAGTCAGGTTAGCAAATTTGTTTTAGGATACTACAGACCAGGGCCTAGTGGGTGGGCTAAGTCTGTTCGTGTCAAACTTCAGAGTGTGCAGCAGTCACCTGAGAAGTGCTGTTCAAATGCAGATTAGGAATCAGTAGGTCTGGAGTGGGCCTGAGGTTCTGCCTTGCTAGTGAGCCCCCAGGTGATATCAATGCTGCTGTTTCTCAGACTATGCTTTGAATTCAAGGAATTGCATAGCTTCTTGCAGAGTCTTTAAGCAATAATTATGATTTTGCTAGTGGAAAATCAGTTCTGCTCTTTACCAGACTTGGGTCCTATAGGCTTCTCTTGTTCTTGGGAGGTGGTAAATCTCTTTGGAATCTGTATTAGAAGACATCCAGGCAAAAATTATAATTATAGAAGAATCATCATTGGAAAGACCTGGGCAGTATTATGGATTAAAATCCACTCTTCTTTCCCTTCTCCCTTCCCTTCTCCCATCCCTCACCTTCCTTGAACTTACTGCCCTCCTCTTACTGTCACTGGGGCAATCTTTGTTGCTTTAATATTCCCGTGGCATGATGATGCAACAGGATAGTAATTTACAGCAGTTTCAGGTAAACCTTTTGAAATGTTCAGCACAGTGCTTGCTTCATTAGGAAGGAGTTATTCACAAGGCTTTTGAGATGTTTTACTTAGAAAACAGTCAGTTACCTGCTTAGGTTTTTTGAGAGTTTTGTTCTGTTTTGAAAAAACGTAGGTCTCACCTCTTCTACCCAAAGAGTAGAAAACATTATGCTAAGTGAAATAAGCCAGACACAGAAGGAAAATATTGGGTGATTCTATTTATATGAGGTTTCTAGAGTTGGCAAAATGATAAAGATAGAAAATAGAAGTGGCTGGACATGATGGCTCACGCCTGTAATACCAACACTTTAGAAGGCCAAGGCAAGCGGATCACTTGAGGTCTGGAGTTTGAGACCAGCCTTGTCAACATGGTGAAACCCCGTCTCTACTAAAAATTGTTTTGTATTATTTACAAAAAAATTAGCCAGGTATGGCCGGGCGCGGTGGCTCACGCTTGTAATCCCAGCACTTTGGGAGGCCGAGGCGGGCACATCACGAGGTCAGGAGATCGAGACCAAGGTGAAACCCCGTCTCTACTAAAAATACAAAAAATTAGCCGGGTGTGGTGGCGGGCGCCTGTAGTCCCAGCTACTCGGAGAGGCTGAGGCAGGAGAATGGCGTGAACCTGGGAGGCGGAGCTTGCAGATCGCGCCACTGCACTCCAACCTGGGTGATAGAGCGAGAGTCCGTCTCAAAAAAAAAAAAAAAAAGAAAAGAAAAATTAGCCAGGTATGGTGGCAGGTGCCTGCAATCCTAGGTACTGGGGACGCTGAGGCAGGAGAATCGCTTGAACCCGGGAGGTAGAGGTTGTAGTGAGCCGAGATCACGCCACTGTACTCCAGCCTGGGTGACAGAGAGAGACTCCATCTTCAAAAAAAAAGAAAGAAAATATAAGTTACCAGGGACTATGAGGAGGTAGAAGTCAGGAGTTATTGTTTTAATGGGCACAGAATTTGTTTGAGATGATAATTTAAAAGTTCTAGAAATAGGCTGGGCGCAGTGGCTCATGCCTGTAATCCCAGCACTTTGGGAGGCCGAGGCAGGCAGATCACAAGGTCAGGAGTTTGAAACCAGCCTGACCAACATAGTGAAACCCCGTCTCCACTAAAAATAAAAAATAAAAAAATTAGCCGGGCATGGTGGCAGGTGTCTGTAATCCCAGCTACTTGGGAGGCTGAGGCAGGAGAATTGCTTGAACCCAGGAGGCGGAGGTTGCAGTGAGCTGAGATTGCACCATTGCACTCCAGCCTGGGAGACAGTGTGAGACTCCATCTCTAAAAAAAAAAAGTTCTAGAAATAATTGATGGTTATACAACATTGTGAACATATTTAGTGCCACTAAATCGTACATGTTAAAATGATAAATGTTATGTTATGTGTATTTTGCCATTATTTTACAAATTGTTTTTGAAAAGAAGAGCTGGATAAGAAGTATTTTAGTTTGGTGGTTCTCAAAATTGGCTGCATAGTAGAGTCACCTAGGGAACTTAAAATCCTAGTACCCAGGCCACACTCCAGACCAATTAAGTCACAGTCTTCAGGGATGGATCTAGGCATCTGCAGTGTTTAAACTCTCCAAGTGATTCCAGCGTGCAGGCAACTTTGAGAACCACTATGATGGATCACAATTCCAAACTGCTTCTCCATACTGTAGTGTCAGAATTTACTGGCAAAGCAGGCTCTTCTTACTGTCTGTAGTGTCAGAATTTACTGGCAAAGCAGGCTCTTCTTACTGTCTGAAATTATCAAAAAATGTTTACGTATATGATGTCTTTCCATGCATGATGAAATTAAGAGAATATATATGGGCCAGATGTGGTGGCCCATGCCTGTAATCCCAGCACTTTGGGAGGTCGAGGCAGGAGGATGGTTTGAGGCCAGGAGTTTTGAGATAACCTGGGCAATACAGCAAGACCTCATCTCTACCAAAAATGTAAAAATTAGCCAGGTATGGTGGTGCAGCCATAGTCCCACCTACTCAGGAGGCTGAGGTGGTAGGATCACTTGAGCCCAGGAGTTCAAGGCTGCAGTGAGCCATGATCATGCCACTGCACTTCAGCCTGAGCAAAAGAGCGAGACCCTGTCTCAAAAAAGAAAGGAAAAGAAAGAGAGAATATATACGTAACAAATAAAAACACTGGATGTGTTCTTAAATAGAACATAGCATATTTTGAGTAAAGAATAAGGGTATATTCAGAAATACTAAAGAGAAGAAAATAGCCATATAAATTACTTACATAGGATACAACTTGACTAAGGAAATATTTGCAATTTATATGACAATTAATATCCAGAGCAGATTAATATTTTCTTCATATTCATAAGAAAAAGATAATTCGAAAAATAAGCAAACATTATAAGCAGTTCACAGAAAGGAAAAATAACCAATAAATATATAAAAAGATTGTCAACTCACTAGTAATGGAAATTAAAATAAGAAAACGTTTCCCCCATGTCAGATGAGCCAAAATAAGAAAACTTGATAATAAGGCTGGGTGCAGTGGCTCATGCCTGTATCCCAGCACTTTGGGAGGCTGAGGTGGGTGGATCACTTGAGGTCAGGAGTTCAAGACCAGCCTCGCCAGCATGGTGAAACCCCATCTCTACTAAAAATACAAAATAATTAGCCGGACATGGTAACGCATGCGTGTAGTCCCAGCTACAGGTTGAGGCAGGAGGATCACTTGAACCCGGGAGGCGGAGGTTGCAGTGAGCCGAGATCACACCACTGCACTCCAGCCTGGGTGATAGAGTGAGACTGTCTCAAAAAGAAAAAAGAAAAAGAAAAAGAAAAAAAAAGAGAGAGAGAGAAAACTTGGTAATAAAATGTGGAAGAGGATGAATGGGTATTGTCTGGTACTCTTAGTGACAGTGGGATTGGCAAAGTCTTTCTGGAGGACAATTTGGCAGTGTGTTAAAATGTTAAATCCATATACCCTTTAACCAGCAATTCCACTTTTCTGAATTAAATTCAGAAAAGTGGAATTGCTGGTTAAAGGGTATATGGATTTAACATTTTCTGCTGAGTTTTCTGTGCACAAAGAAGCATGTACAAGCACTGTTTGTACAGCAAGATAAACTGTAAGCAATCTAAATGTTTATCAATAGGGGAGTGGCTAAATAAAATGGAAATTCTATACCATGGATACTAGGCAACTGTTTTTAAAAATTAAATTATTCTAGTTGCACTACCATGAGAAGATCTCTATGACAAAATGTCGAATGGAAAAAACAAGTTATAAAATAGTGTACAATATGGTACCATTTGTGTTTTTCTTTAATCACATAAAACTGCCTTTCTAGCATGTATTTATGTAAATGTATAGAATTTGGCCTAGAAGGAAGGCTGTTCATCAAGCTCATGCCTCTGGACAGGAGACTGGATTGAGGGAGGATAGATGGCAAAGAGGACTTTGACTTTATCTATATTATTTACATTTTTGTACAGAAGAGTACAACAAGCATAAGGTAACAGAAACTAACCAAACTGTCTCCTTCAAAGAGAAGGTAGGACTTTAAGAGCATTTCGATTAAAAAGAGAGAGAAAGTTTGATAGGTTGGGGGTGCCGAGATACAGAAGCAGAAGTCTTGGCTTGAGAGAGGAGTCTAAATGGGTGTCTCCATTGACTGGCCTTCAAATTCACTAATTCTGAAGTTACGTTGATCTTTTCTCCAAACTTGCTCTTGTGTTTTCTATGGGAATGTGTTTTTAGGGAAAATGAGATTAAGAGAAGCCAGTGTTTTGCTTGGCACTACTAGGGAGTGGTGTTTCTGATAATAACCACCATAGTCATCTCTCTGAACAGAGATCAGTACTACAAATAATTTCTAATATTGGGCAAATGAATCACTTTGCTTTAGCTCTTTAATGCCCTTTAAATATCCATTCAAATATAATTGGGTCTGTCAGCCTGGATGGTAATAATTTTAAGTTAAAGTAATGTTGCCACAGTCTGAAAAATCTCCATTTTTCCTTCCCTGCTACATTCCTGTTTTCTGTAGGCTCTACAAACATAGCCTTTCAACATGGTTTGCTTTCAACTGCCTTGTCTTAAAATTTATTATGTATTCTCTGACCTCTTCAGTAGAGGTGGAGTTGGCAGATATGTTGGTCTGAAAGACCTTTTCTTGATAATTGAGCCTAAATGAACATCAGGAGCCTCAAAATCCCTAGACTCAGATAAATGCAGAGCAAAGATAGAGAGGGAACAAGAGGAGAGGGTATTTGGAGGATGTGTAAGGATAATGCATTGTTGGATGGCAAAGAACTAGCTGAATTTACAAAGGAAATTTCCAGCATAGCAAGAATTTTTTTTTTAATTGGATAAGACATTTTAGAGTTTTAGAGAACCTTTTATTTTAAACCTATCTGTGGTTTCCACATAATCTTTACTTTTCACTGACACGAGCATGAATTTGATATCCTTATCTTTGCTGATTGTCCCGGAAAGTGGTAGTATTTTCTTTTCTTTGCTGATTTGGTGTGGCTGTACTGACCAAGCTAGAGTACCTTAGGCCCACCTAGAGCCCTAAATCAGAATGAGAGTCCAGGAAAGCTTGTTCCAGCCCAATTAAAGGACCGTCTGAGAGGTTAGGCTTTAGCTTTGCTGATCCTGTTGATTGTCTCCCTGTGGATTAAAGACAAACCTTCCTTAACAAGCACATCAAGAAGCTTTGGTTTCCAAAACTCTCCAGGACCAGTAATTAATTCAACTGGTAATGAGAGCACAGTTCCGAATTCTGGAAAGGAATCATTTGACTCTTCCTATACTGGACTGCTAGTGTCCCTTTATTAATAGTCTCTTTAGCCTTAGCACTCTTTATTTGGGACCGTATAAAAAGAACCTGTAGGAAGATTGCCTTTTTCGATGAAGTCAAATTATCTCTTAAGCATTTAGAAGTAAAAAATACCCTTCATTCCCAAAATGTACACACCTGAAAAACAAACTCTTATAGTAGAAAATACCTTTTACATCTTTTGGTATAGGGGCAAATTTTATATGCTTGATAATTAGCATTTTTAAAAGCTATGATCTGCTCCTGAATTAGAACTTGTATGCCAGCAGCTGATTTCACTCTGGTTCCATTTTTTGACTTGATGGGGTTTCTGCCTGTGGAAGTAACCTTTTTGTACTGTTTCTGTTTCTCCTGCCTCTCATATTAGCCTCTAGGATCATCTTCCTAGGAATTTGAAACATTTCTCATCCAGAGATTGCTAGCAAATAAATCATCTTTGAAAAGTTTCCCAGTTCTGTCTTTCCTCTAATTATGGTTACACTTTTTTCTGACAATTTCCATTAGTAATCTGCTTGTACATCCCCCCCCCGCCCCCACGCTTTTTTTTAATTGAGGGGAGAGAAACAGTGCATGTGCGAGAGGGAGCTGCTTGTATTAATACATATTTTTAATGCTCAAGGACCGAACAGAACAAGGCACCTAAACTTCCTGTACATTGTGGGTGGGTTGGTAATAGCTTGCTTGCTTCAAAGCAAATAATTGGTCCAAATGGTCAATTTGTTCCTTCTTGGTTCTAGCACCCTTTATTTCTCATCCTCAACCTTGTTTCAGATACATATAAACTCATTCTTCTGCCGCCTTCTGCTTTTTTCCACTTTACCCATCCTTGAAAAACTAACGATGAATGTCTTTATGTACATTACAGTGTGTTCAGTATTAGTAAACCATTTCAGGAAGCTAGCTGTTTGTTTGCATTGGGAGAATAAATTCCCTATTTTCCCTGATTTAAAAGTAAAATCTCATTTATCTTTGAAATATTTCTTTTTGGCAAATGATCACATTTAGACTTTGATAGAAACTTAATATAGATTGAGTACCCCCTGCCCGAAATGTTTGGGACCAGAAGTACGTCGGGTTTCATATGTTTTTGGATTTTTTTTAATATTTGCATATACCTAGTGAGATATCTTGCGGATAGGACCACGATCTAAACACAAAATTTATTTGTGTTTTATATACACCTTATGCACTATAGCCTGATGGTAATTTCTTATGGTATTTTTAATAATTTTGTGCATGAAATAAAGTTTTCACATCGAGTTGAGGTCATGGGTGGAATTTTCCACATGTGACACTTGAAACATTCCAGATTTCAGATCTTCAGATTAGGGATGCTCAACCTCTAGCAGATTAAGGATTAAAACTGCTGGATTAAAGCCATGAAGTTTCTGAGTCCTTAATTGTTTTACATTTAGAGTAGTTTTATTTAATAGATTTTGAGAGTGGATGCTTAAAGCATCTACTTTTTTTTAAAAAAAGAACAGTTTTTTCTTATTATAAAGTCAGAATTACCAATCAGTTGCCAAAGAGCTATGGTGCACCTAAATTTTATAACAAATTAAGCTTTTAGAACAAAAGTTATGAATACTGGAGAAGTTGCTGAAAAAAGATGGCTTGATGACTGAGGTAATAATAATAAAACTTCTATTAATTAATATACCTGCTATCTCAGCCTCTTAATTGACCTTGTATATTTGCTATTATTACTATTTTGCAGATGAGAACATTAAGATTCAGAGCCAACTCTGAGTCTTGTGTTTTTTTTGTTGTTGGTTGGTTTGTTTTTTGTTTTTTTGTTTTTGAGATGGAGTCTTGCTCTGTTGCCCAGGCTGGAGTGTAGTTGAGCGATCGTAGCTCACTGCAACCTCCACCTCCCAGGATTAAGCGATTCTCCTGCCTCAGCCTCCTGAGTAGCTGGCATTACAGGTATGTGCACCATGCCTGGCTAATTTTTGTATTTTTAGTGAAGATGGTGTTTCACCATGTTGGCCAGGTGGATCTCAAATTCCTGACCTCAGGCAGTCTGCTCTCCTTGACCCCCCAGAGTGCTGGGATTACAGGCGTGAGCCACCAAGCCTGGCCCTCGTGTTCTTTTTGGTAGAAAGAGCTAACTTAAGAGAAATGAGGCTGAGTTCAGTGACTCATACCTGAAATCCCAGCTCTTTGGGAGGTCGAGACAGGAGCATTGCTTCAGTCCAGGAGTTTGAGATCAGCCTGGGCAACGTAGGGAGACCCTTTCTCTACAAAAAAAAAAAAAAAAACAAACTAAAAAAAAATAGCTGGGCATGGTGGCACGCACCTTTAGGCCCAACTACTGAAGGCTGAAACAGGAGGATCCCTTGAGCCCTGGAGGTTGAGTCTGCATTGAACTGTAATCATGCCACTGTACTCCAGCCTGGGCCACAGAGCAAGATCCGAGAGAGAGGGAGAGAGAGAGAGACAGACAGAGAGAATGAATGAACGAATAGTATATGTTCCACAAAGAATGTAGGGCACTAAACAATGAGTGGTGGCATTAGAATAGTAGCATGGAAAGTAGTCCAGCAAGGGGACAGAACAAAGGCAAAGAAGCGGAAATGGGCTTAGCAGCTCATAAGACAGTGCGGAGATTTGTCTGATGGAGGACCAAGGCTGAGTGGTGGGAATTAATGGGAACTGACTGTAGTGTGAGGCCAGATTGTGGTGGGTCTGAAAAGCTGGGCAGAAGGATCTAGTTTAGTTGCCATAGTTAAAAGACATTTGAAGGTGTTTTGAGCATTGGAGCCATGTAGGTAACATTTAGGAAAACCTCTCCGGCAAAGGATATGTGGGAAGAGGGAATGAAGGGAGAACTTGGAGTTTCCCAAAAAAGCCAACTAGAAGGATACACTAGCCTTGGGCCAAAAAGTTAGAATGAAGGTGGGGCCAGAGAAGAAGGGATAGACACCAGAGACATTTCAAAGAAAACAAAAGAACTGGACTTGCAATGTGTGACTAGGTAAGTGTTGAAGGAGAAAAGTAAAGATAACTTTGACATTTTTAGTTTGAGTGGCCGGGGAAAGGGTGGTTTTCTACTTGCTAAGATAAAAAAGTTGAGAAGATAAGTAGATTGGAGAGAGAGTAGGGTAGGAGTTTAAGTGAAGAGGCTGATGCTGAGCCCACCTTTCAAGTAACATTGAGTTATTGGAACTCAGTTGGAAGGCCTGGTGGGAGAGCCGAAGCAAGACTTGAGGATGAAAGGTATCCACGTCCAGGTGCCAACGTGACCCAGAACTGAGGAGCATGAGGAACTATTGGTGTAAATAGGGTGTGGCGTCAGAAGTGAAGCAATCACCAGAATTAGGGAATATAGAGTTCCAGGTGGATCTGAGCAGACTCTGTCAGTCTAGTATTCTCCACAGTGAGTGCTTTCTGATCACTTTAGGATTTCTGTTTTGTTTGTTTGGCTTAAGACAGGGTCTTGCTCTGTCACCCACTTTAGGATTTTCGTTTTGTTTTGTTTTGTTTTGTTTTGTTTTGTTTTGAGACAAGGTCTCACTCTCACCCAGGCTGGAGTGAAGTGGCACCATCATGGCTCACTGTAGCCTTGACCTTCTGAGCTCAAGCAATCCTCCTGCCTCAGCCTCTCTAGTAGCTGGGACTACAGGCACGTACCACTGTAGCCGACTGAGTTTTGTATTTTTGGTAGAGACAGAGTCCCACTGTGTTGCCCAACCTGGTCTCAAACTCCTGGTCTCAAGCAATCTGCCTGCCTGAGCCTCCCAAGGTGCAGGGATTACAGGCATGAGCCACTGCACCCAACCCACTTTAGGATTTTGTTAATTTAGAATTATTTAGCCTTCTCATTTCATTTTCTCCAGACTCTCCTAGGTATGAATATAAAGAAGTCTCCTTTTTGGAAACTGTTAATGGTATTCAAAGAAAAGGGAGTTTATGAAAGTCTATATCAGTTTATTTAATCTATACCTCTGAGAAAGCCATTTTTTTTAACATGAAGAAGTATAAAATATTGTGTGTGAAGATTAAGCCCTTTCCTGCTCTATGTATTTCAGCCTAGAAAAAGACACACTCCCAAGAAATTAGAATAAAGGGAAAAATGACTTTGAGATGTACTTTCCTAAAATAACTGAAGTAATGACCGCATGAGCCAGCTGATGGGTTTTTAAATGGATACGTTTCTATCAGCCTGCTGCTTGATGCCAGAGCCAAATATATATGGAGTGTATTATATCATATCCTGTAGGCAGGAGACTGTCGGGGCATTGGGGGACTTAGAAAGAGAGGTGAAGTGGCAGACTTGGCACAGGAATTAACAGCATGACTACCGTCAACCAGAACTTTATTAGGTAAACATTACTGATTGGGTTCATGGTTCCCTATTATGTAACAATTTGTATCATCTTCTCATAAAATAATATCTAATATTTATTATAAGAATGATAAGAACACCTGATATTTATAGAAATCTTTAATATTAAAGTGTTGCTGTACTCATTCTGTCATTGATACTTAAGTATTCTCATTTCTGTTTCTTTCTTGTTTTACTTTGTAACTACAAATCCATGCCCCTGAGTCTGATTCATTGCTAAAAGTGGCCTCTTTTTAATTTTCAGCTGCGGGGGCAGTATGGGTGCATCCTTAGTTGCAGGATGCTACTTATCTCTGGAGTGCTATAGACCACCAGGTTAAAAGGAAAACAGTAGGTCTGGGAAGGAGGAATAGATCATAACTTGATAAACTGCTTTTCTTGCCAGAAATCATTATCAGCGATTAAGAATATTCACAAAGTAGACCTTCCCTCAACACACACAGAGTGTGGTTACTATGCCAGGAAATAAGAATGGCAGTTGTCTTTGTGGTTTAAAACCTATTTGGTCTGGATTTGATTTGTAAAATAAATCTGGATGAGGTCCATAATGCATTTAAATTCGCACATGCTTTACTATGTCTATATGTCAGACTCATGGACAGTGGCCTAGCTTACTGGAAAATTTCTAGAAGAGTTTTAGGGTTATTTTCCCTTTTTATTAAGTTAAAGGCCTGTTTGTTTTCATATATTTTATAATCAGCCACTTTATTGAATTCTCATTATTGTTTGTAGTAGTTTTTCATTTGATCTCTTTGGAATTCTCTAGCTATAAGGTGACTTCATCTATAAATAATAATGATTTTATCAGCTCACCTCTTATTTCTCTCTTATCTAATTGCCTGGATTCCTACTTCCAGAACAGTGTTGAAAACACCCCAAGTTTGGCACCTTACATGCATGAAAACTGTAGAAGGGAAATAAGCTATAGTACCAGTAATATCTTGGGAGGCAGAAATTAAACTTAGGCTGCATTTTGTAGACTTGTTCCTCTAAGAGTAAGAATATCTACCCCTAAGGTGCACTTTACCAACATATTTATAATTCTCAACCACCCATGGAGATATAGGAACCCATGGAAAACAGTGGGTTTTCATCAGTCACATCTTAGAATTCTCTGAGATCTTCCTGGAAACCTCTCTGTTTTATAAGGTTAGAATTTAAGGAGTCATAAACACACCCCAGATGTCTTTCATGAGTACTGATGACCACACTGTTCTCTTCCAGGCCCAGCTTCGGGCATTTATCCCAGAGATGCTCAAGTACTCCACAGGTCGGGGAAAACCAGGCTGGGGGAAAGAAAGCTGCAAGCCCATCTGGTGGCCTGAAGATATCCCCTGGGCAAATGTCCGGAGTGATGTCCGCACAGAAGAGCAAAAGCAGAGGGTGAGAGTTCCTCTGACTGAGTTGCCTGGTTGCTTTTCCATCCTAAATTAACCACCTCAGTTTTTGTCATTTCTACATCTTGTGCTAGAAAGTCTTCGTGTAATAGTTAAGCCTGTCCCTCCAAAGACTGATGTTCTTTGATTTATAGCCTTTTCCATTTGTCGCTCCATCACTATACTATAAAGAGAAGACTGGGGTGAGTTCATGAATTTAAAATGTGTCTTTGGGGTTGCCTTTTGGAGCAGTTTCAATTTTATGAAGTGCTTGGGAAAGTCAAAGAAACTTGAAGTAAAAGTATTAATCACTTTGAACACTTAGAAATGCTTTTATTCCTGGTTACTAAAAATCATTGTTGAAAAATGTAAATATGGAATTAGAGGGATATGAAGTCTGCCAACTGAGCCTGCTAACAACAAAACTTTTAGAAGAAAGACTAAACTACATACCATTCATTACTTTTTTTGCGTATTTCTTTTTCTTTTTCTTTTTCTTTTTTTTTTTTGAGACAGAGTCTCTCACTCTTGTTGCCCAGGATGGAGTGCAATGGTGTGATCTCGGCTCGCCGCAACCTCTGCCTCCCGGGTTCAAGCAATTCTCTTGTCTCAGCCTCCTGAGTAGTTGGGATTACAGGCATGCGCCACCATGCCTGGCTAATTTTGTATTTTCAGTAGAGACGGGGTTTCTCCATGTTGGTCAGGCTGGTCTCGAACTCGCGACCTCAGACCATCCGCCCTCCTCAGCCTCTCAAAGTACTGGGATTACAGGTGTGAGCCACCATGCCTGGCCGCGTATTTATTTTTCATTTAGCTTGGAAGTTTACTGAGAATCTTAATATGCCATTCTTGATCAGAATAATCTTTCTTTGCATGAAGTTTAAGAGTTTGGCCTCAGGTTGGAATAGGGTGTAAACTAGACTTTGATCAAGAAGAAACCAATGAGAAGCCCTCTTTGATACTTTGTACTCAGCTTCTTTCTGCCAGAACCAGTCTGTGGGAGGTAATCCTAGGAGAGTTTATAAGAGGTTTGGTTTGGTTTGATTTGATAAAGATGTAGCTGCTTATTGCATATTGGGACTAAATAACCAAAGTTCTTTGTGGCTTAATGTGCTTTTCCGGTCATTTGGTGACAGGTTTCATGGACCCAGGCACTACGGACCATAGTTAAAAACTGTTATAAACAGCATGGGCGGGAAGACCTTTTGTATGCCTTTGAAGATCAGCAAACGCAAACACAGGCCACAGCCACACATAGTATAGCTCATCTTGTACCATCACAGACTGTAGTCCAGACCTTTAGTAACCCTGATGGCACTGTCTCGCTTATCCAGGTGAGTAAACCTGAGGGCTACCAGACTGTGGCCTCTGAGATGGATCAGTGGGCACCTCACCTCAGACTGGGGAAAGTTTCCTTTGTGTGAACTCTTGTATGAACTTTATATAGCTCCCCAAGATCTTCCTACCTGAAATTGATTTCTGAAGAATAGTTTAACTTCTTTGCATTTGCTAAATACAGAGCTATGAGTAGCTTCCTGGACATTTCCAAAACAAAGCACTTTTAAAGGGCCCTTTTTTTTTTTGAGACAAGATCTCTCTCTGTCATCACAGCTCACTGCAGCCTCAACCTCCCAGGCTCAAGTGATTCTCCCACCTCAGCCTCCCGAGTAGCTGGAACTACAGGTGTATGCCACCAGGCCTGGCTGAATTTTTTTTTTTTTAAGTAGAGATGAGGTCTTGCTATGTTGCCCAGGCTGATCTCAAACTCCTGAGCTCAAGCAATCCTCCTGCCTTGGCCTCCTAAAATGCTGGGATTACAGATGTGAGCCACCATGCCTGGCCTTAAAATGTCTTCTGTTTTATAGTTTCACTGTCAGTGATCAGGGAATATTCCTTCTGAATGACCTCTTCTGAGGTAAAACACAATTTGTTGATTGGGAACCTCTGAAGTTCAGATTGAGGTGAGAATAGAAAGTTGGTTGACCGACACTGGGAATGGATGTGGCGATGTGATAGCTCTTCTCATATTGACTTATTTGGTTGAAGTAAAATTCTGAAACTCGTGATAGTCTCTGAACTATGATTTTAGTGAGCTACGATTTTAGATTTCACATCATAAGGCATATTCGTTGTTATCTGTGCTGAATTTGGGATTAAATGAGTCTTAGCTTCTGAGTAAAGAAGTGGAAGGATCCATCCACTGACACTTAACCACTTTCCATGTTTTTCTTTAGGTTGGTACGGGGGCAACAGTAGCCACATTGGCTGATGCTTCAGAATTGCCAACCACGGTCACCGTTGCCCAAGTGAATTATTCTGCCGTGGCTGATGGAGAGGTAAGAAAGAGATTCCATCTGCATCTTCTTAAATACTTGAATGTATAATGAGGGAAAAGCGAGGGTCCAGAAGATGGAGTAGCCTGCCATGTCTGCGGCACTCTTTCATTTAAACCTTTTGAACATGAGACCATGAAAGTTTTAGAAAGTGTCTTATGCTATGTGTATTAATTGTAACAATTAAGATTCATGGATTAGTATGACTCAAACCCAACTGTCAGGAACTTAGAATTTTACATTTGAATGTATAGCATTTGGTATTGTACACAATACAAAGGGATTATCCCTTTACTATTTTTATGCTGTGAATCCCAGAGAATTTCATCTTTGGTCTTTATGAAAAAAAAAATGACACATTAAAACTGGAACTAAGGGAAGCCTTCTTTGAAGGGATAAATATGTTTGCAAGTCAGTAACATGATTTATTACATTTTAAATATGCCTTTGAAAGGATTTCTTAGGAGAATTCTTCCTTACCAAAATTGGGATAATTATGGGACATTAACCTAAAGACAGCCAACCTTTATTGATCACTTGGTGGGCTAAACACTTGACCCCATGAAGTATAAAGTTCTGTTATCATCTTCGCTTTAGAGATGAGAAAACCGAGACATAACAGAGCTTAGATGATTTGCCCAAAGTCCCATAGCAGTGTTGAAGCTGGATAATGCATTGAGGAAAACATTACCTAGGCTCTGAGCCATTGGTGAAGATGCAACAAGTGAAGGAAGGGGTTTGTTACGTCACCATGAGTGTTTCCCTTGAAGATACTGATGTGGCGTGCTGAAGTTTGAAAAATAGCCAACAGATGTCAAAGAGCCGTATCAGAAATAAAGCTAAGAATATTATCCCACCCTTGTTGAGAGCCATGGAACATTTCCCCTTAGAACACCACAAAGTCACTTTCATTTGTGCCCCTCAGGAGAGGGGGAGAACTGGCAAAGGCTGCATGGCTGGGAGATGGAGGGAGAGTGCACCGCAGGCTCCTCGGCCAGCCTGCATGTGCCAAACCCCTGTGTAGCTGAAGCTGTGTGGAGTTGATTCGCACAGGATCCTTGCTGTCATGGGAGTCCAGTCTAGTGGGGAAGAGAGATGTCTACGTGAATGAACTCTAGCCTTGCTGTAAGGGATGCTGCAAAGCATATGTGCCTCCTTTCCACCTAAGGAGCCTGGGAAAGTTTGGGACACTGAAAAACTTGGTTGTTGGGTGAGGAAAGGTGAAGGTTGACAGGACCCTTACTTTCTAAGTATATAAACATCATTAAAGAATATGGATTAGCAAAGCAAATAATTTGTCCGTCCCAGAACACTAGAACGAGATGACACTCCTTAAAAGTCTGAAAGAGGTGGAAAAGACAACGAGGGGTACAGTTAGGAGATGTGTTAGTTTTTGGCTTAGACAAAGTTATCAACCATATCTCTCTACTGAATGTTTCTTGGTACTATTTAAAGAAAGTAACTTTGTTTCCTCCTTCTCTATGAAAAAAATTGTTTTTGACACATAATATTTATAACATTAATGGAGTTGCATTTCTTTTTTTTAATTTTTTATTTTATTATTATTTTTTTTTGAGACGGAATCTCACTCTGTGGCCCAGGCTGGAGTGTAGTGGCACGATCTCGGCTCACTGCAACCTCTGCCTCCCGGGTTCAAGCGATTCTTCTGCCTCAGCCTCCCGAGTAGCACCAGGCACACACCACCATGCCCAGCTCATTTTTGTATTTTCAATAGAAACGGGGTTTCACCATGTTGGCCAGGATGGTCTCGATCTCTTGACCTCATGATCCGCCTGCCTCGGCCTCCCAAAGTGCTAGGATTGTATATAATTCTGTTAGAAGAAGAGAAAGCCAAAGTACAAAAACATTAGAGACATGAATTTTAAACTGAACCATCAATATATATGTAACAGTTTTGAATTGCATAACTCATTTTAGGTGCATTTTTATGAATGTCAGTTTACCTTAAATACGGGCAGGCTGAATAACAAGTAGGAAAATATCAGTAGTATTTTTCCATCCATCCCTTCAGTAAATACTTTTTGAGCCCTGTGCCAGGCACCGTAGAGACTATAGATAAAAGATAATAAAGACTCCCCTTTCCCTTAAGGAGCACATGGGTAGGTGGTAGAGAAAAGCAAAGAATAATTGCAGTGAGATAAGGGTCTAGTAGCAGCATGCCCAGGGTGCTGTGGAACAGCAGAGGAGAGGCCCTCATCTGGACTTCAGGGGAGTGGAATCGTCTCAGGAAACACTTCCCAGAGGTAGCCCCTGAGCTTAGACTAGAGTGGTAACTAGCCAAACAAAGGAGAGGGATGGGAGTTCTCTCCTGTCAAAGGGAGCAACCCATTCAGTGCATTGACTTGTGAAAGTGTGGAACAGCCACAGTTGAAGGGCTTTGTGGTAGTGGGCCTCTCTCAGAAATGCACAGTAGCTAATGAAATATCTTCTGAATATCTTCCCCTCCCAGGGCTTGTGGCCCTTTCTTTGGGGAAGGGGGTGCAACAAGAGCTCAAGTAAACACAGTTTAAGAAAGCACTGAGACTCAGGAATAGGAAATTCCGAAGAGATGCTGGCACTTGAGCTGATTTCTTGATCACCTGCCATGTTTCTGATAGAAATCTCTTCGGTTTCTCCTCCTATTTTCTCTTCACCGTTTACTGTCATTCCATGCCATATAATTTAACTTTCTTAAATTATACTGTATATGGCAGCATTCTAATGCTATTTTCACTACAAATATAGTTGTAACTAAATGTGTCTGTATTGACTTGCTGCCTTTGGAGTTTGAGGACTTGAGAGAGCCGCACTGGGCCAAACTCAGGTGAGAGCAGTAGCATGGGCCAGACTAAAATAGAGGGGCAGATCAGGAAACAGGAAGACCATTCCCTAGCAGTAGGCAACAGCGCTGCCTGGCTTCAGTGGATGTTTTGAGTGGACTCATCAGCCACGTAAGAATTGATAGTGCAGTTTGCCTCTTAGGGTGGCAGTGTTGGCAGTGATGTTCATTGGAGCAATGAGATCAAAGCAAGAGCTTTGGAGTTCCTGAGGGGCAGCTTTGCAGCTCTAGGATATCTCTGCCTCAGGAGTGATGGGCCCTAAAGGCTTGCTGGCACAATCCACTGCCCATGAGAACTCAGGGCAAACATGAAGGTAGCTCAAAGGAATGTCTCTTTCTCTGGGAAGCTTTTGGCAAACATTCTGAAAAGCATTATCATAATCTAAGTATGGTAATAGAACTAAAGCAGGAAGCATTTAAAATATCTACCTTAGAGCTTGGAGCACTTTCTTTGGGACACAGTAACAAGCAGGCACAAGATAACTACTCACTAGGCCCCAGCAGTGTGAAGCGGGAATAGCAAGAGCTGCAGTAAGCACTGCTGAGGTCCTGAGACCCAGGAGTCCAAAGACATGTACACCTGAGCTGATGGATCACCTGCTGTACTTCCGAATAGAAATTGCTTTTAGTGCCCCTGCTGCTTTTCAGTTTTGAGGGTGGATAATTAATCAACCATATTTATTGAGCAAAACGGACTGAAGTAACTAGATACAGGTATTCAGAACTAAGTCTCTAAACACAGAGAATTGTACTAAAATCAGTAGTTCTGTACCCCGGACCAGAGCGGACATTTGGCAATACCTGGAGACATTTTTTGCTGTCCTGACTGGGGAGGGTCCTATTGGCATCTAGTGGGTACAAGCCAGGATGCTGCTAACCATCTTGCAATGCACAGGACAGCCCCACAACCAAGGATACCTGGGCCAAAATGCTAGCATGCCAAGACTGAGAGACTCTGTGTAGGCCTAGCAAACCTGGATTCTCATGTATCCTGTCACCAAAGAGTATGATTTTTATTTTTGGGTTTTTTGATGTGGGCAGTGGGAGAGTCTTCATAACTTCTCCCCTAATAAAAAGAAAGCAGTTTTTGCTACACTTTAAAAAATTAGTTTCTGGCCAGGCGCGGTGGCTTACGCCTGTAATCCCAGCACTTTGGGAGGCCGAGACGGGCGGATCACGAGGTCAGGAGATCGAGACCATCTTGGTTAACACGGTGAAACCCCGTTTCTACTAAAAATACAAAAAATTAGCCGGGCGTGTTGGCGGGCACCTGTAGACCCAGCTACTCAGGAGGCTGAGGCAGGAGAATGGCGTGAACCCAGGAGGCGGAGCTTGCAGTGAGCTGAGATCGTGCCACTGCACTCCAACCTGGGGGACACAGTGAGACTCTGTCTCAAAAAAATAAAAAAAAAAAAAAATTAGTTTCTGAGTCTAGCAGTTTCTATCAAAAATAAACATGCCAAATAAGTTTGATCTATAATTCTACCTCTAGGCATTTACCCTATAAATAGACTCACATGTAATATACAAAGTATAATAGTATATAAGGATATTCATCACAGCACTGTTTGTTAGTAGCAAAAGACTGTAAACCACTTAAATGTGCATTAAAAGATGACTTGTTAAATAAATCATGATGTTTCTATATAATGCAATGCTTCCCAGCACTTTGGGAGGCGGAGGCAGGTGGATCACCTGAGGTCGGGAGTTCAAGACCAGCCTAACCAACATGGAGAAACCCCATTTCTACTAAAAATACAAAATTAGCTGGGTGTGGTGGTGGGGCACCTGTAATCCCAGCTACTTAGGAGGCTGAGGCAGGAGAATCGCTTGAACCTGGGAGGTGGAGGTTGCGGTGAGCCGAGATTGCACCACTGCACTCCAGCCTGGGCAACAAGAGCAAAACTCCGTCTCCGACAACAACAACAAAAAAATGCAATCATATGCAGCCATTCTTAAGAATCATGAATGAGTAAAGTAGTTTTATATGTTCCAAAATGGAATCATTTCAGAGATGTACTGTTTGTGAAAAAAGCAAGATACAAAAGATATGTAGAATATACTGCCATTTTTATTTTAAAGGAGGGAGTAGAAAGGGGAAATAGGGTGAATGTGTGTGTGTGTCTGTGTAAATATACTTCCATATAGCAGGAATAGCTCTACAAAGGTACACGAGAAAATAGGTATATTACATGGAAATATTGTATAATGATAAAAAAATAATAAAAGAGAAAGAAAATAGGCACAGTAGTAGACCCTTTGGACAAAGGGTCTAGAGTACTGGTATCATATTCCCTTTGATACAGTTTGAATTTTTGGTATAGTTTGAATTTTTTTTTTCCTCTCATGGCCCATTTCTAACAACCCAGCCTATATATTTTTAAACTTTATTATGTATTTATTTAAATTGACAAAAAATTGTATATATTTATCTGGCACAACATGTTGTTTTGAAGTATGTATACATCGGGAAGTAAATTGAGAAACGTATTTAAAAGTGTAGAGTGGGCCGGGCGTGGTGACTCATGCCTGTAATCCCAGCACTTTGGGAGACTGAGGCAGGTGGATCACGTAAAGTCAGGAGTTTGAGACCAGCCCAGCCAACATGGTGAAACTCCATATCTACTAAAAATACAAAAATTAGCCAGGGGTGGTGGTACACACCTATAGTCCCAACTACTTGGGAGCCTGAGGCAGGAGAATCGCTCAACCTGGGAAGTGGAGGTTGCAGTGAGCCAAGATTGTGCCATTGCACTCCAGCTTGGGCGACAGAGGGAGCCTCCCTCTCAAAAAAAAAAAGGTACAGTGGAATGTCTTGCTTTCTGTCTCCCATCCAATTTGTTTCCAACTCCTCTCAGCCCCACACATACAATCCAGAGAATATATTCAGTGGCTTTTGTGTGTCCTTCCAAAATTTCTTTATGCAAATGCAAGCAAATTCAGGTATATATTCTAATACCCCCTTTTTATGCAAAAGGTAGCTTACTTAAAACTCTGTTCTGTCAGAGTCAGACACTGCAGGTCATGTTAATTTTAAAGAGTATGTGTATTTAGCCAAAAAGTAGCAATTATTAGAAAAATTACTTTTAAAATTGTACTTTTGTGGCTTTGTTTTTTTACTATCTTGTCCTTTCTGCCTCAGGTGGAACAAAATTGGGCCACGTTACAGGGAGGTGAGATGACCATCCAGACGACGCAAGCATCAGAAGCCACCCAGGCGGTGGCATCATTGGCAGAGGCCGCAGTGGCAGCTTCTCAGGAGATGCAGCAGGGAGCTACAGTCACTATGGCGCTTAACAGGTGGTGGCAAGAGTGCGGTAATAAATGAGGATCGCAAATCTGTCCCTGCAGATATGGGTGGAGGCCTCTTAAACAGAAATGTATCTCTGTTTGCCACAGTTGGCAGTTGGAACTTAATACTCTTGGCCCATACAATATTGTAGTTTGGGCTATAATAGGTCAGCCCTTACCAAGAAAAATTAGACTTCTTTCCTTCAGGTGTGCTTAGGAAAGGTGATGTGGAATGGAATCCTCCAGTAAAAGGTAGTTTCCAAAACTCAATGTACTGTTTCCTGCTTAGTTCCTTCTACTGGCTGTTGATGTTAAGATCATCTCCGCATCATTCTTCACTCCTGCCGCCACCCAGCCCCAACAACCAGTGCAGCCTTTCTGACTTCCAGCCTAAGCCTTCTCGTCAAGCCTTCCCGTTTATCCTATTCTGTGTCCAGTAAGCAATAGCAGCAAGGCTTGAGTGCTTCATGTTTTCAAGGGATACAGAACAAATTAAGAGGCTTCGGATTAATTGTCCTTTTGCCCTACAAAAGAAACTGCATTTTGTTGGGGGTATTAATCCATGTTTAAGCAGCAAGTGGCTGATTTTACTTGCTTTTGAGAAAAATGTGTTGCCCTTGCTTATCAGTGAGCTCAAGAAAAATAAGTTTTGGATTATTGGGGAAAATAATGAACTTTTTTCTTCAGGTATGTTAGGAAGGGTGCTGCCAAATGGGATGCTCTAAGAGGTGGTTTCTGAAACTCGATTATATTGTTCTCTGCCTGGTTCCTTCTACTGGTTGTTGACAGGAAAGATCAGCTTCGTATCATTCTCCCTCTTCTTCATTCCTGATGCAATTTTATTTTTAATGGACTCAGGCATTTAAATTAATGGTCAAGAGTGTGAGCCTTGACACCAGACTACTTGGGTTTGAAGCCCAGTTCTGTCACTTACAAGCTGTTTGGCATCGAACAGTTCATTTGAACTCTCAGTAGCCAGGCTCTCCTATTCTGTAAAATGGGAGTGATAACAGTACATTCTTCTAGGGGTGTTATGAGAACTGAGTTACTCCATGTGAAATCCTTAGGTCAGTGTCTTGTATGCAGGTAAGGGCTGAACTCTTGCGGCATGCCAGCTCTACTAGGTAAGGCTGTAAATAGAGAATAGAGTGCTCTAGCATATACTCTGCCCTCAAAGAAATCATGCTCTTATTGGGGAGACTGATTTAAGTAAAACACTTAGCAAACAGTATTACTTAGAGTGTAACTCACTATTGAATTGTATGGTAAAGACTATGAACATTGTAGAAATTCAGAGGAGGGTGATCACCTCCGCTAAATATAAAATCAGCGAAAGTTTAGATTGATTATGATAGATACTAGAGAGCTGTGATGGATTTGTGTACGGTTCACTGTATGAGGCTGTATAGTATGGTGGCTGAGAGCAGGGTTCCAACGTCACATAGATTCAGGTTTGAATCCTGGCTCCACCACACACTAGCCATTTGATCCTGAGAAACATAACCTCTGAGCCTTGTTTTCCCCATTGTTATAATGAGGATAAGACTCATCACACAGAATCATGTATATGAGATAATATAGATAAAATTCTCATCGCAGTGTCCAACCCATAGTTAGCACTTCAAGAATTATAGTTATTATCATTTAAGTTATATTTTAAGAGTTGTCTATTCTGAATTGATTATAGTGAGAGGAGATTAGAAGATCAGTTAGGAAGAGGCACTACAGGCATGCCTTGTTAAGGTCTTGGAAACTAAAGTAGTAAGAATGGAGGTAAAGTGATTCTTTTTTTTTTTTTTTTTTTTGAAACGGAGTTTCACTCTTGTTGCCTAGGCTGAAGTGCAATGGCATGTTCTCGGCTCACCGCAACCTCCGCCTGCCGGGTTCAAGCGATTCTCCTGCCTCAGCCTCCCAAGTAGCTGGGATTACAGGCATGCACCACCACACACAGCTAAGTTTGTATTTTTAGTACAGACAGGGTTTCTCCATGTTGGTCAGGCTGGTCTCGAACTCCTAACCTCAGGTGATCCACCCGCCTCAGCCTCCCAAAGTGCTGGGATTACAGGCGTGAGCCACCACGCCCAGCCTAAATGATTCATTTTAAAAGAAGTATGGCCAGAGATTGGTGGTTGATTAGGAATAGGAAACTGAAACACACACACACACACACACACACACACACACACACACACACACATCTTCTCAGAGTTACCTAGTTAGTCCCTAGTGATCAGAACATTTTTTTTCAGCTCATTGAGCCATGTTGCTCGTGTTGCTCTTCATTACTTTTTTTCCCCCACTCACGTATATACTCATCATGTTGCTTTTCAGTAACATGAAAGTCTTACTTGGTTCCTTACACTTGGCTCAATTCTACTCCTCTCTTTGAGAGAAACACCCAGATAAACTTCCTGAAAGGCATGGCCAAGTGAGACCCTCCGTCCCTTCAGTCCAGTAACACCCCCCATTCCCCGCCCAACTGTAGCTTGGGGTCTAACAGGCCCTCATTAAAGACCAGCAAAACTTGGTTTCATTGAGACTTGCAGCCAACACCTTGGATATTCCAGTGAAGTGTGTGTGTCCTGGGAACTCTGTACATAGTGGAAAATATGAGGCACATTTGGGCTCCCTTTGTTGTAAGGACCAGGGCTTATTTCTAAAGGCAAGCGGGTAATGGTATCCCCCGAGGGCTTGTTAGCAAACTCAGATGCAGCTGAGGTGGCTACAGTGTTTACTCCAAAGGAAGGAGAATGTGTTCACTGTGGCATAGAGGAGGAATAAAGAGATGTTGAAATCTCTTTGCAACCAGGTAGTTCGATGCCCCAGTGAGTGTTAGGGGTTGGTGTATTGCAGCTTCTGCTGGGGATGAAGAAACCAAGCCTGGCAGCAGAGACTAGACTATAGCAGACTATTAGGGGAACATCAGGGCTTTCTGAACCCAACAGAGGTAACCCATGGTCTAATGTCTTAGTCAGGAGGGTTGGATGTAAGAAACAAGCCCTTAACACTCGCTTCTTTGTGGATGAGATGCAGTAGAATCATTTAGTCCCTGCACTCTGAGCCTCTCCACAGAATTTGCTGTTGGAAGTCATCTCAGTGAGAAATACACAGAGAAATCTGGTCTTTGTTCCTATGATGACAAAGCAGTTTCATAATCTGCCCTCTTGCAGCTTGCTCTGTTTCGGGTGCAGATAAAACAAGCATGGTTCTCTAATAACCACCTGCACCTCTGCTGCAATGTAAACAGCAGATGTGGGCGCAGAGTGAGAAGGGAGAGGAAGCTACGTACAATGGCAGGTTGGGGAATAAGGAGGCAGAGGGGCTTCTTCATCTTTTACAGGGTAAAATGGGATCAGGACAGTTGCAGGACAGACTTGTTTTTCAACCACGCTGTTAAGAGAATTTCATACCACAAGTCACAAGGGCCCAGGGCTCCACAGCCTTTAGCCCACCCTGGCTTTCTAACAACCCAAAGTGGGTATGGAGAAATTGTCCCTTAAAAACCTAAAAACTGTGTTAATTTTCATTTTCAAAATAAAGAATAAATCAGCACTTTTGGAAAGGAGGTGGGAAGGGAATCAAAATGAACAAATGAGCAGAACATCACAGCTTTAAAAAAATGTGTGTGTATATACATACATACCTACCTATATATAATACCATATATATGTATATATAAAATAGCTTATATATAAGCTATTTGGCCTGAACAACCAGAGAGGAAAGGAAGTAATATCATCATTTACTTGTGATACAGTGATTAATTTGAATTTTCAGTTCTTTGGTTAAGCTGTCCTGGACTTGTAGTTCCTTTTAAACATGTCCTACAAACCCTTTTCCTGAATATGGCCAGTATAGTCCTTGCATGTAGAGATCATGATTTGGCTTCGTAGACTGACTCTACGTTTCTAAAGTAGTGGAAACTTACTTGATAGTATATTGTTAACACTGAGACCGTATTTATTGTGTGTCTACTGTGTGCAGGGCTGTGACTCAGTGCTATGGGGAAATACTTAGATTAATTCCTCTTCTCAAGGAATTTTAGAATTTGTCTTTTTTTTGTTGTGAAGATTTTGCTTTTAAAAAGTCATATTTTGAAAGAAAAATTTCCTCTTAGTCTTTTTTTTGAGACAGAGTCTTGCTCTGTCGCCCAGGCTGGAGTGCAGTGGCGCCATCTCGGCCCACTGCAAGGTCCGCCTCCTGGGTTCACACCGTTCTCCTGCCTCAGTCTCCCGAGTAGCTGGGACTACAGGCACCCACCACCACGCCCAGCTAATTTTTTATATTTTTAGTAGAGACGGGGGTTTCACTGTGTTAGCCAGGATGGTCTCGATCTCCTGACCTCGTGATCCACCCGCCTCGGCCTCCGAAAGTGCTGAGATTACAGGCATGAGCCACCACGCCCAGCTGCTCTTAGTCTTTAAGATGAAATATTATTGACTTAAAATTAGACATATTATTAAAATAAAATGGGGCTTTTATATACGGAGTGATATTTGTCCAATAAAAGGGGATGGAAAACTTAGATCAGAAATCTTCTCTGGAATAGAGGTCAGGGATGGTACAACTGCCTTTCTTTCCTACAGGTAAAGATAAGACACTTAACAGATAAAAGGTTGATGGAAACCTCTTATTTATAGCTTTGGTTTTGAAATGACTTTTGTCTAAAAATTGTGGTCTAGCTCAGGGCCTTTTTAATCCCTATTCATGTTTTTAAGTGAACATAATATTTTTCTAGGCTGGGCACGGTGGCTCACGCCTGTAATCCCAGCACTTTGGGAGGCCGAGGTGGGCAAATCACCTGTGGTCGGGAGTTCGAGACCAGCCTCAACATGGAGAAACCCCGTCTCTACTAAAAATACAAAATTAGCCGGGCATGGTGGTGCATGCCTGTAATCCCAGCTAGTCGGGAGGCTGAGGCAGGAGAATTGCTTGAACCTGGGAGGTGGAGATTGCGGTGAGCCAAGATTGCACCAGTGCACTCCAGCCTGGGCCACGAGAGCGAAACTCCGTCTCAGAACAAAAAAAAACATATTTTTCTAGCAGTTTAGTTTGGTCGTTTCCCATAAAGTTGAGTGTAAAAGGTCAAAGGTGAGAATCGCTCTGGAAGTGATAGCCCTGCTTACCATAGGCATCATTGTTGTCTTCATGCCCCACATGAAGACCCTAACTGGGGATTGAATAATTAATCGTACTGACCTGTCAACCTGTCACCCCCATTGCATTGGACCCCTCATCCCTGGCATTCCAGATTGTTTTAGGTTGTTGCTGGTTTTCAGCTTTTCTTCTACCATACCATATTTTAGAAGGAAGTTAAAGAAGATAACTTCAAGTTTTTAGGGCTTTAAGTCGAATGAAATGAGTGTAATCAGTTGCAGGTACACTTTCATGTCAAGGCTTGGGGAGCTGCCCTCTCCCTTCACTACCTATGAAACTCATTCTGCCAGAGTGTGTTCAGGATGTACAGGAGTGGCAGGATGTCATCTTTGATTGTCATAAAGATGAGATTCGTAAGAATAATTATAGGAAATAAGCAGTCACTGAGGTGACCTATAAACAAAGATCCTAATTCCATATAAACAATTCTCATTTACATTTTTCTTCTTCAGACTATCACACAGCTTTTTCCAAAGAGTATACTTTTCTACTTTCCATAAAGTCTCAGGTCACGGAGTAAATATTTGTATCATTAATCATTGACAGGTGGATGCTGTAAAATTGGCTGGTCATATATTTATGTATTCTTTTTCTTTTTTTTCTCCGACATAGGTAATTAATAAAATTTCCAGGCCGGGTGCGGTGGCTCATGCCTGTAATCCCAGCACTTTGGGAGGCCGAGGCGGGTGGATCACCTGAGGTCGGGAGTTCAAGACCAGCCTGGCCAACATGGAGAAACCCCGTCTCTACTAAAAATACAAAATTAGCCGGGCGTGGTGGTGCATGCCTGTAATCCCAGCTAGTCGGGAGGCTGAGGCAGGAGAATCGCTTGAACCTGGGAGGCAGAGGTTGCGGTGAGCCAAGATCGTGCCATTGCACTCCAGCCTGGGCAACAAGAGCGAAACTCTATCTCAAAAAAAAAAAAAAAAAAATTTCCCAGTGGTTGGTAGTAGTGTTTATTAACATAAATTTCTCAGCAAAATATTAAAAATTAAGGGCCTAGGTACTAAAAAATATTCATTAAAGTCTCCTAATAAATACTTAAAAGCACTTGAAAATTAAATTCTATCATGAAAAATGTTCTAAAGAACAGCCTTAGTAGTAATTCCAGATCAAGTGTCTCCTGTTGAAAAGACAGTCCTTTCCCTATTGAATGATGTTGGCACCCTTGTCAAAAACCATGTGACCATATAGGTGAAGGTTTATTTCTAAGCTCTCAATTTTATTCCACTGGTCTATATGTTTGTCTTTATGTCAGTACTATACTGTTTTGATTACTACAGCTTTGTGTTAAGTTTTGAAATCAGAAGTATGAGTGGTGGTGCTGGGAAAACTGGATATCTACATGCAAAAGAATGAAGTTGGACCTTTACCTAACACCATGTATAAAAATTAACTCAAAGTGGTTCCATGACCTACAACTATAAAACTCTTTGAAGACAACATGGGGCAAAACTTCATGACATTGGATTTGCCAGTAATTTCTTGGATATGGCAAAGGAAAAATAGACAAATTGGACTTCACGAAAATTATTAAAATCTGTGCATCAAAAGACTATCAGTAGAGGAAAAAGGCAAGCCACAGAATGGGAGAAAATATTTGCAAATCGTATCTGATAAGGGATTGATATCCAGAATATATAGGGAATGTCTAAAACTCAACAACAAAAACTGTATTCAAAAATGGGCAAAGGTCTTGAATAGACATTTCTCCAAAGAAGATATGCAGATGGACAATAAGCACAGGAAAAGATGTGCAACATCACTAATCCAAACTACAGTGAGCTATCACCTCACACCCATTAAGATGGCCACAATCCAAAAAAACAAAATAGCAAGTGTTGGTGAGGATGTGGAGAAATTGGAACCCTTGTGCACTGTTGGTGGGAATGTAAAATGACATAGCCACTGTGGAAAACAATATGATAATTCATCAAAAAATTTAAAATGGGACTACCATATGTTGCAGCAAATCCACTTCTGGGTGTATATCCCAAAGAATTGAAAGCAGGATCTCAGAGAAATATTTGTATGCCCATGTTCACAGCAACATTATTCACAATAGCTAAAACATGGGAGCAACCAAGTGTTCATCAACAGATGAATGGATAAACAAAATGTGGTATATACACACAATGGAATATTATTCGGCCTTTAAAAGGAAGGAAATTCTGACAACTGCTACGATGTGGATGAATCTTGAGCGCATTCTGCCAAGTGAAATAAGCCAGACACAAAAGGACAAATACTGTGTGGTTGTATTTCTGTGAGATAGAGTAGTAAAAATCAGAGACAAAAAATAACTCAAAATGGATCTAAGACGTAAAACTATCAAACTTTTAGAAGAAAACATGGGGGCAAAATGTAATGACATTGGATTTGCCCGTGATTTCTTAGATATGACAACAAAGATATGACACACCTATAGTTCCAGCTATTTGCGTCAGGAGGCTGAAGCAGGATTGCATGAGCCTGGGAATTCAAGACCAGCCTGGGCAGCATAGCAAGATCCCGTCTCTAAAAAATAAAAACAAAAACGAAAAAATCATTGAGGCAGAAAGTAGAATGGTGGTTGCCAGGGGCTAGGGAGATGGTAGAATAGGAAGTTTAATGGTCCAGATTTCCAGTTTTACAAGATGAAGAGAGTTGTGGATATGAATGATGGTGATGGCTGAACAGCATTCTGAGTGTATTTAACTCACTGAACTGCACACTTAAGTGTTAAGAATGTAAATTTTATGTTTTGTGCATTTTACCACAACAAAATAATTTTTAAAACTACAGTACAATCCTAATTATTATCTTTTTTTTTTTTTTTTTTGAGACAGTTTCACTCTTGTTGCCCAGGCTGGAGTGCAATGGCATGATATCGGCTCACCGCAATCTCTGCCTCCCAGGTTCAAGCAATTCTCCTGCGTCAGCCTCCTGAGTAGCTAGGATTACAGACATGCACCACCACACCTGGCTAATTTTGTATTTTCACTAGAGACGGGGTTTCTCCATGTTGGTCAGGCTGGTCTCGAACTCCCGACCTCAGGTGATCCGCCTTCCTCGGCTTCCCAAAGAGCTAGGATTACAGGCGTGAGCCACCCTGCCTGGCCTTATCTTATCTTTTTGAAGTTGTATTTAAGATTAGAAGGAAATAATTATGACATTTAAATTTTTCTTTTATACTTAATAGAGTTTGCTCAAACTTTCTATAAAAGCAAGTATATTGCTTTTATTATCAGAAAAAGATAACTGTTAAAAAGCAAGGCAAATTAGTAAGAAGAGGAAATTTTTCTATTTGATGACACTTTTCTCTCCATTCGGTTTCTTTTCCTGCTTCCTAAAATCCTTACAGTGACCAAGAAGTCTTTTGCAGGGGAATTACTGTATCTGTTGTTTTACTTGTGTGCTGACTGTCTTAGGTAAAGGAGACTGTATTGAGTTTGGTACATGTTGCTTTGCCCACAGTCCTAACATGTTTACTCCAGTTAGTCCCTGTCCCCTTACCCACCTCCACTTACAGCTTGTGCTTACAAGACCACTGCCATGTTACAGCAAAGCCTGCAGCTCCAGAGCAAAGCTGACTCAACTGGCTTATTTGTCCACTTCTGCTAAACTAAATGGCACCACCATCTCTATTCTGTGCCTACTGGAATTTGATAGTCCCTCAGTAACTGCACATTGACACCTGATACTTTACCAGAAGGGATAATGAATTTGCCTGTTTTTTCACATTTTTACATCTCTGAAATTTGGAGGGCAAATTATAATCTTACAATTGTCAAGAATTTTTCTTCCTTACTGGCCCATGAAATAATAGTATGTCTTACAGTTTGTAGCATCATAGAATCAAGAAAAATGGGTACTTATGCACATAGTAAAAGCATATAGCAAGGAAAAAAAAGAAAAATGGGACACACTGCTAAAATAGTACTTGATATAAACAAATGGTTAATGTCTTCCTATTCTACAGAGCATTTGTGCTATGTAGGGAGGTTTATTATTTTGTTGTAATTATAGAGGCAAACTGTATTTATACAGTTTGGACTTGTAGTGATAATTTTAAACTTTAAGTCTTTGTTTTAGCCCTGCCTGGATATACAGTGAGTCAAAGGGAAGAGTTGGACTTTTCAGGATATTAATCAACCATTACCCTGTATTTGAAAAGCATGACTATAAATCAAATTAATATTTAGTATTAATTGAAGAGCGAGTCCAGGTTGCTGCTGACTCCTCATATTATCATTCATCCTTGGCTGTAAAAGGACAGTCTCAGATGGTCTGCCTTATGTTACTGTAAGGAGAAAAGAGAAAAGGAAAACCTTGTGATTGACAACCAAAATGGCCTTTGCATTGTGAATATGGATCAGAGCTTCCACTATGGCTTGCAAGCACTCAACTGATATTGATAAGGAAGAAACTGATAATGAGTGCCTTCTGTCCTCAAACACTCATTACTGAGGTTCAAAGAAACTCTCACCGTTAGCTTTATAGCTGTGTAAGACTTGAGATTTCTCTAGCCATTAATATTATTTCAAAATTACTCTTGGCTTTATCTATTAGCACTGTTATCACGTATTTGCTGGTAAGATCACAACCATGGAGTCAGTAGAAAGACCCAAGGAAGGCGTTGAAAGGATGGTTTGTCTTGGCTGCAGTGCTGTTCCTCTATTCATCTTACACATCCCCCTCTCTCCTGTTCCTGTGCCCGCAGCGAAGCTGCCGCCCATGCTGTCGCCACCCTGGCTGAGGCCACCTTACAAGGTGGAGGACAGATCGTCTTGTCTGGGGAAACCGCAGCAGCCGTTGGAGCACTTACTGGAGTCCAAGATGCTAATGGTAAGAGAGCATAAATATTTTATTAAATTTCTTCCCTGTTTCCACTTAAACCTTCCTGACATGACTGGCAACAAAGCCTTCAGAAAGAGTTTGAGCTTCGATTTTTTTTTCTTCATTGGTAGACATTTCATGCCTAGGAATATTCTAGGAGCCTGTGATTCCTTTCACTAGTAGGAGACATGGGGGTTCCTGAAGGAAAATGCCATGATAATGGCTACCTAATTGAATTGTTACTTAAAAAGTGACTATCTTGTTGTGGCAGACTTGCTGAGAGGCACCTTAAAATTTGCTGTGAGCCACATTTTGTCTTTACTCTCTCATCGGATAGGGTAGATCAATGTCCTTTACTGTAGCAGAGACTCTCTGATGGGCAGGACCATCGTGCAAAGTTCTGACTACATCAAGAAAGGCGCCACGTCTCACCTGTGCTCGGGGTCAGGCAGCAGGCTGTGATGCCGGTGCCTCTCTGGTTGGTACTGTGGTTCTGCTTCCTGTTATATGTAGCCTCACGAAGGACCTCTGGATTTAGCCAATTACATGCCCCTACCCTGTGCTTCTTCCCCAGCCCTTTGACTTCCTGGACATTGGTGAATATCCTGAATAAGCAAAAGGGATAAAATTCATAGAAATATGGTGGCAAAAATATACAACTTCAGCCCAGTTCTTTGGGTCCACGTTGGTAAGGAGTCAGTTGGCAAGACAAGCTGCCCAAGGAAGTGCCTCAGAAGTCTGGGTGAAAGAGGAGGGCTAGATCTGTTCTGTGAGACCCTATGTGATTGTTATATTTTTAAATAATATATAATTAGGCACGACAAATTAAATATTCCATGGCTTTGGGGAAATTGTTACTTTAAGGTACTGGAATGGGGCCGGGCATGGTGGCTCATGCCTATTAATCCCAGCACTTTGAGAAGCCAAAGTGGGTGGATCACCTGAGGTCAGGAGTTCAAGACCAGCCTGGCCAACATGGCAAAACCCAGTCCATGGTGGTGTGCGAGGCTGAGGCAAGAAAATCTCTTGAACCTGTGAGGCGGAGGTTGCAGTGACCTGAGATTGCGCCACTGCACTCCAGCCTGGGTGACAGAATGAGACTCCGTCTCAAAAAAAAAAAAAAAAAAAACCAATCCTGGAATGAGGATAGATAAATAACATACTTTCATCATGTAGGCAGAAGGTTCCTTAATGGCATTAGTGGCAGAAAGAAAAGTACCTGGCACTTTGTTTATGGTAGGCCCCTAAGAACCGAATGCTCTATTAGTTGGAAAAGTCTTTGAAGAAAGACATAGTGCTGCGTACTTCTTTGGAATAGGAGGAAACAAAGTACCTCTGTCCCCCCAGAGAAGAATAACATAGGAAATGCAAAGAGCCATCATGGCTTCTGAGAATCATTTCCCAAAGATGCCAAACAAATTCAATTCTAAAACTATAGCCTACTTTTTCTGTAGGGAAAGAGGCTTTCGTGAACTTATCTAAATCTAGACAGAATTGATCTCAACCAGAATGCTGCAGGACAAAGGACATCTTATAGCCACACATGTTCAGGATGAAATGGACCATGGTTGGAATTAAGGAAAACCTCTCTCTCTAGCTAGAATCCTACTTCTATTTTTTTACCTTTTTCTGTTCCTCATCAGAGTCCTAAGGCACCCTGAGCAAAGGGTAGGATATCTGGCTTATGTGGCATTCATGTGAAGTGTGATTGCTCTTATTCACTATGGAACTGCTAAAAATAACTTCCCATGTGGGTTCAGTAGGAAACTTTATTATCCATTCCAATTGACTTGACCTGTCTGGGAGAGAACAGACTGCTTTATAGTTCTGGCTCCTCCCCAGCATCACCTTTTCAGATGGATGAATTTATAGGTAAATCCAAGGACCCTCTGGCTCTCGGCCAAGTAGAACCGTTCAGCCATACAATAAAGTTGAACCACACCCGCTACTATTGATTGCTGGAAGCTGCCTCTTTTCAGTAGCATTGGGTTGTGTGAATCATTTGGTGTGATTTCATGTTGTTGGCTACATTTGTGATCTGGGAAAATTCTGGTTCACATCCTAAAAGCCAGTAGTTCCCCCAAAGCAGGCCATCCTCAGTCTGTCACTGCCAGTACTTGCTGAACTCAGGCCTTGAGAGTTGGAAGTTATCTCTTTCTGAATGCAGCATTTCTGTATCAAATCAGACCCTTGAGTTGTGCCGTATCCCAGCAGTTTTAGGCAAAGGCCAATCATTTCATCTGCCCTTGGGAATCCAAAGAATGAATCTCATATTGGATATGATCCAAGTAACTTTGATAATCCTTTTGTCTTCTAACATTTTTGCCCACATTGCTATAGTATTTACTTTGGGATTGGAACCAGATTTTTCCCTCTTAATCAGCAATTTTGATATCTGGCTAGACTTTTAGAGGTTCTCTTTTTCATCATTCTTTTGGATTCTGTCCTGTTGCCAGAGTTTGTCGCTTCTTTTTGTTCTTTTTTTTTTTTTTTTGAGACAGAGTCTTGCTCTGTCACCCAGGCTGGAGTGCAGTGGCACAATCTCAGCTCATTGCAACTTCTGCTTCCCGGAAGTTCCAATGATTCTCCTGCCTCAGCCTGCCGAGTAGCTGGGATTACAGACGTGCCACACCATGCCCAGATAATTTTTGTGTTTTTAATAGAGATAGGCCATGACTGGTCTTGAACTCTGGCCTCAGGTGATCCACCCACCTCAGCCTCCCAAAGTACTGGGAATACAGGCGTGAGCCACCGTGCCCAGCCTATGTTTGTCACTTCTGGGCAGACAAGCTTATGGTATCTGCCAGTAGGTCACATTTTTTTAAATCTTTTTTCTTTTTTTAATAGAAATGAGGCCTCTCCATATTGCTCTGGCTGGTCTCAAACTCTTGGGCTCGAGTGATCCTCCCACTTCGGCCTCTCAAAGTGCTGGGATTAGAGGCATGAGCCACCACACCCTGGCCAGGCCAAGTTTTTTTAATCAGAAAGAGTTTATTATCAGGAAGAACCAGATGATAGCAGAACAAGGTGCTGTTTGTTGACATAGAACTAACTTGGAAACAGATACTACTTAGGGGAAAACATGTATCCCATATTTCAGAGTATGGTTTAAATCAAAATTGGAATAGCAGATGACTCTTCTGAGAGCAATTTGGATATTGTTCAGTCCTGAAGTAGAAAGAGTTTGTGGGATGGAACTAGCAGGGATAGAGGACCACTGCATGTGGAACCTGATGAATTCCATAACCATTGGGAAGTGGCGGGGGCAGGTGAGGTTATGAAGCAATATCCTAGGGGATGGTGTTTTTCAAGTTAAGAGATAATGACCCATAGGCCAGGCACAGTAGCTCATGCCTGTAATCCCAGCGCTTTGGGAGGCCGAGGTGGGAGGATTGCCTGCGTCCAGGAGTCCAAGACCAACCTGAACAACATAGTAAGACCCCATCTCTACAAAAAATTTTAAAAATTAGCCAGGAGTGGTGGTGCACACCTGTAGTCCCAGCTACTTGGGAGCCTGAGGTGGGAGGACTGCTAGAGCCCAGGAAGTCAAAGCTGCAGTGAGCCATGATCACACCACTGCACTCCAGTCTGGGTGAGAGATCGAGACCCTGTCTCAAAAAAAAAGAGCCAGGCTCAGTGGGTCACACCTGTAATCTCACTACTTTGGGAGGCCAAGGTGGGTGGATGACCTGAGGTCAGGAGTTTGAGACCAGCCTGACCAACATGGTGAAACCCCGTTTCTACTAAAACACAAAAAATTAGACAGGCGTGGTGGCAACACCTGTAATCCCAGCTAATCGGGAGTTTGAGGCACGAGAATCACTTGAACCCAGGAGATGGAGGTTGCAGTGAGCCGAGATCATGCCACTGTGCTCCAGCCTGGGTGACAGAGCAAGACTCTGTCTTGAAAAAAAAAAAAAAAAAAGATAATGACCCATGCAAGCCAGAAGTTTAAATTCTGGATCACCAAAGCAGACCTGATGAAGACATTGCACTGAGCACCTGTACACCCTGAAGACTTCTTCTTTCTGGACATCTACCCCACACTACCCCGACATTAAAGGAACTACCCAAGCACTCACATTACTTTATTTCTATGTTCTCTGTCTTTTTCAGTAGAGTCTTTGGTCTCTTAGGATGGAGTTTCATGGTTCGGTTCAATATAAAGATTTTCACAGATGCCTTTTCATTTAGATGTAGGTAGAATTGCCTAAGGCTGGTGAAGTCTACCAGATTAATTCCTTCCTTTACTTGTTTGTTTGTTTTGAGACAGGGTCTCACTCTGTCACTTAGGCTGGTTCACTGCAGCCTTGACCTCAGGCTAAAGCTATCCTCCCACCTCAGCCTACTGAGACGCTGGGACCACAGGTGCGCACTGCCACACCGGGCTAATTTTTTTAATTATATTTTTTGTAGATATGGAATCTCCCTTTGTTACCCAGGCTGGTCCCAAACTCCTGGGCTCAAAATGATCCTCCCGCCTTAGTCTCCCAAAGTGTTAGGATTATAGGCGTGAGCCACTACACCCAGCCCTTCATTTTTTGAACACAGTTATCTCAATACTCTTTTCATCTTATACACCTTAATGTAAGAAGTGATACAGTTCAGCCCATTTGTTTTTCTTCACTCTGCCTTCCTCTCTGCTGGTCCCCAGAACCCCCTGTGTTCCAGGACTCCTGACCTCCAGGACTGACAGATACAGGCATTCACTCAGACTTGAGGAGCTCTTTGCTGAGTGCCTCTCACCTCTCACCCAGACCTTAACACCCATTGTTGGCAAGCCTCAGAAAACCAGGCCTATAGACCTTTCTCTTCCTTCCTATTGCAGCAAACGTAATGAAAGAGAAGGATTATATTGGCACTTGGCCACCTCAGAAACACTCTTCTGTCTGAGATCTTATCGCAGATTCATACAGCTATCTTTCATTCCTGAAAAGTAGATGGGGGAAAACAAAATAGATTAACAAGTTCGTAAGTATTGGTTGGTGCAAAAGTAATTGTGGGTTTTTTTGCCATTAGAAGTAATGGCAAATTTGAAGTTGGTGCAGTTACTTTCACACCAACCTAATAAGCCTCTTAGCAGAAGTGCTAAGAAAGCATCAGCATTTTTTAATATAGCTGACACTTTTCCTAATGATGCCACAAGAAAAAGAGGATGTAGCATTTGCTGGTTTGGAGTGAGGTTTTTTTGGGTTTTGTCCTTTGGGGTTTTTTTGTTTGTTTGTTTGTTTTTGAGACGGAGTTTCACTCTTGTTGTCCAGGCTGGAGTGCAGTGGCTCAATCTCAGCTCACCGCAACCTCTGCCTCCTAGGTTCAAGTGATTCTCCTGCCTCAGCCTCCCGAGTAGCTGGGATTACAGGCATGTGCCACCACACCCAGCTAATTTTGTATTTTCGGTAGAGACAGGGTTTCTCCATGTTGGGTCAGGCTGGTCTCGAACTCCCGACCTCAGATGATCTGCCCGCCTCAGCCTCCCAGAGTTCCAGACCAGCCTGGGCAACATGGTGAAAACCCCGTCTCTACTAAAAATACAAAAATTAGCCGGGCATGGTGGTGGGCACCTGTAATCCCAGCTACTCAGGAGGCTGAGTCAGGAGAATTGCTTGAATCCAGGAGGCAGAGGTTGCAGTGAGCTGAGATTGCACCATTGCACTCCAGCCTGGGCAACAAAGCGAGACTCTGTCTCAAACAAACAAAAGGTTCATCTTTTAAATTTGAAAAAACTTTCATTCAAAATTCCAAAGAGTGTTTTGGGAATATGAACTTTATACTGATTTTAAAGTTCATTTGAAAGAATAAAACCTGCCGTGCGTGATGGCTCACGCCTGTAATCCCAGCACTTTGGGAGGCCGAGGCGGGTGGATCATGAGGTCAGGAGATCGAGACCATCCTGGCTAACACAGTGAAACCCCGTCTCTGCTCAAAACACAAAAAATTAGCAGGGTGCGGTGGTGGGCACCTGTAGTCCCAGCTACTCGGGAGGCTGAGGCAGGAGAATGGCTTGAACCTGGGAAGCGGAGTTTGCAGTGATCCGAGATTGCGCCACTGCACTCCAGCCTGGGTATAGAGCAAGACTCCGTCTCAAGAAAAAAAAAAAGAAAGAAAAGAAAACCTTATCTTAGCCATTTTTTATCCTACCAAGCCTTTCAACAGAACCACTAATAAACTGTAAAATTGACTCAAGTTTTCTCCTCTGCTTCTACCCCAGCTTTCCCCAGGTTCAGGGTTATAGGGAGTTTTCATCACAGAGATGGACCAGGTGAGGGAAGCAAGTGTTCTTGCACTTTGAAATTTCACTTTTTCCTTTATTTTCTTTTGATTTTTTTTCAATTTCATTTTTTGTAATAAAGATGTTAGTGGAGGCCCGACATAGTAGTTCACGCCTATAATCCTAACACTTTGGAAGGTTGAGGCAGGTGGATTGCTTGAGCTTAGGAGTTCAAGACCAGCCTGGGCAACATGGTGAAACCCTGTTTCTACAAAAAATATAAAAATTAGCCCAGCACAGTGGCTCATGCCTATAGTCACAGCTACTCAAGAGGCTAAGGCGAGAGGATTCCTTGAGCCCAGGAGGTCGAGGCTGCAGTGAGCCAAGATCGTGCCACTGCACTCCAGCCGGGATGACAGAGTGAGACTCCATTTCAAAAAAGAAAAAAAAAAAAGCTGTTAGCAGGGCATACTCCACTTATGGAGCTCTCTGACCTAGAACATCAACATACTTCTCAGCTGTTGACCTTGCATTCTGTCTCTCAATCCTGTTGTATCATTATTTTATTCATTTAACAAAATTTATATAATGCTTACTATGTATAAGCATTCTAAGTGTTTTACATGCATTATATTTAAAACGCATGATAACTTTATGAGTAAACACTGTTAAACTGATTTAACACATAGGGAAGCTGAGACACAGAAAGTTTCAGTAACTTAAACTAAGTTCACATAGAGAGTGGCAGACAATTCAGGCAATTTGTTTCCAAACCACTATACTACACTGTCTCCCTTTGATGTGAGCTCTGGGTTCCTGCCTAGACTCCACAAATACATACAGGGTGATAACCATTGTTGAACAAATAAATTTGGAAATGTCAAACCTTTCCCCACCCCTGCAAGAGGCTGCTTGCCTTAGTCTAGTTTAGCCACAGCACCCATCTGCCCAGCTGTTCTGAGGGCTGTAGGGGTGCCCTGGAGGTTCATGCTGCTGAGTGCCCCAGGCTCAGCAGCCCTCCCTCTGCACACACACAGGCTTGCCTTTGCTGGCCAGAGGAGCCGACAGGTCTGTATGCTTCTCTGGTTGCAGAACTCATCATTGGCTGGCTGTCAGCCTTAAACATTTTCAGTAAGCAGAGTACTTTGCAATTAGTGAATGTGTCATCTTGATTGGAGTTGAGTGGTGGGCTACAGGTGCTATTTAGAACCAGGGAAACTAAGGGGAAGTAGATGATGTTCAGAAGGAAGGAACCCCAGCAGACGAGTTGTTTCCTCAGCTCCTAGAAGCCTCTGCTCAAGCCTTCCTGCTGCCCTTCAGTTTAGGCCAGGACTCTTTCAGCCTTCCCACCTGTCTCTAACAAAGTTGAGACCAAGGTGGTAGGGCTGTGGAGCCTGGGGAAAGGGTCAGGGGCGTGTTCATTTTTGCCTGGAGCGAGTTTATTGGCTTATTTGTTTCCCCAGCTCCTCACCGGGTCTTCCACTTGGCTCTGCCTACAGCCCTTGCTTGGGGTCCCCCAGAGATTTTGAAGAGCACATCTGTCTCCGCTGGTCAGCACTGAAGACTCAGAAACCACCCACTACCTATGCTGCCCTGGTTAAGACTAGGGGTCTCAACCCTCCCTCCTCACGTTCTGAATGAAGAGAAATGGACTGGAGGGCTGTTTAAAAATTAAAGCTGCTGGGTGCGGTAGCTCACGCCTGTAATCCCAGCACTTTGGGCTGCTGACGCAGGCGGATCACAAGGTCAGGAGTTCGAGACCAGCCTGGCCAATATGGTGAAACCCCATCTCTACTAAAAATACAAAATTTAGCCGGGCGTGGTGGCACACGCCTGTAGTCCCAGCTACTTGGGAGGCTGAGGCAAGAGAATCGCTTGAACCCGGGAGGCAGAGGTTGCGGTGAGCCAAGATTGCGCCACTGCACTCCAGCCAGGCTGACAGAGTGAGACTCCCTAGTAAATAAAAAATAAAAATAAAATAAAGTAAAAATAAAAATTAAAGCTGATGACAAGGCATTGTCATTACACTTAGAGAAGGAGCAGCCCTTTGCATGTATCTTCAGGGTAGCGTGTCCCACATGCTGGGCTGGTCCTGGCAACACTCTTGCTGCTGAGGTTCCAGCTTAAGACTTCAACGTCGTATTTTCTGAAACTATAAGACCACCAGGCGCGGTGGCTCACGCCTGTAATCCCAGCACTTTGGGAGGCCAAGGCAGACGGATCACGAGGTCAGGAGATCGAGACCATCCTGGCTAATACGGTGAAACCCTGTCTCTACTAAAAAAATACAAATATTAGCCGTGCATGGTGGCGGGCACCTATAGTCCCAGCTACTTGGGAGGCTGAGGCAGGAGAATGGCGTGAACCCGGGAGGCGGAGCTTGCAGTGAGCCAAGATGGCGCCACTGCACTCCAGCCTGGGCGACAGAGCGAGACTCCGTCTCAAAAAAAAAATAAAATAAAATAAAAAATAAAAAAATAAAATTATAAGACCCCACTCTGCCCTACTGTGCTGTAAAACAAATGTACATTTTATTATGCATTCCAACTGCCAAGTTAAATTAATGTAGACATTTCTTTAGGGAAAAACGTTCTATCTTTTTACACTAAACAATCTTCACCTTTTCACATCCCTGTTTTCTTTGACCTTATTAAAAACTTTTTAAAATATGTATGTTTTCCCGGCAGAATTTAATCTCAACTATGCTCATTAGAATTTTTTTTTTTTTTTGAGACAGAGTCTTATTCTGTCTCACCCAGGCTGGAGTGCAGTGGCACAATCTCGGCTCACTGCAACCTCCACCTCCTGGGTTCAAGCGATTCTCCTGCCTCAGCCTCCTGAGAGAGCCCAGCTAATTTTTTATATTTTTGGTAGAGATGGGGTTTCACCATGTTGGCCAGGCTGGTCTCGAACTCCTGACCTCAAATGATCCGGCCTCCCAAAGTGCTGGGATTTCAGGCATGAGCCATCATGCCCAGCCCAATAGGATATTCTTAACCTGGGGTCTATGGACCCTGAGAAATTCTATACAAAGGTATTTGTATTTTTTTGGTATCTATAGCTTTTTTTTTCTTTGCCTCCGCTAGCAGCAGGGAGGATATCTATAGCTTTGATTGAATGTGTAACTAGACCAGAGGCATTTCCCACCCCCACCCCTGTTCATCTCCAGCCCACAAAAAAAGGTTAAGAACCTCTACTATAGAAGGTGGTGATGAGGATCGTTTAACTTTGTAGATACCTGGTATAGCACTGAGATTAAAAGGAGGAGCAATGGAGAGGGGAGGTCCCGCAGAGCTGGATACCCTAAAAGCTGAACCTCTAACAAGCTCTGTAATCTTAGGCAAGCAAAGTAACCCCTGTAAGCCTTAGCTATAAAAATTAGGATAATGTTAGTTCCATACTCCAAGGAAGTTGTGAGCATTAAACAAGATGATTCCTGTCAAGTTCTTAGCATAGTGCCTGGCACAGGGATGCATCATAAATATAAAATTCTTTAGCTGTCGGCATCAATTTCTTCTCCATCATTCCTCGCATATGTTGGAGTGCACAGTACTATGTAGATGCTGCTTTCCTGTCTTTAAGACGGATCCGAATGCTTGCCTTACGCAGTTGAAGATGTATGTTGCAGAGGTGGACCCTGTAAAAATGGGAATAGAGCAGAAGCCTTTCTATAACCTTGACTGAAGAAAATACAAGGTGACATTGTTTAAAAAGGCTCTATCACTTGCCTTTGTCTAGGGCTGCTGTTCTCTTCTGCACATAGTTTGCAGTCATGAGTGTGGCCTTTTTACTCCTAAAATGGCACTATCTGTCTTCAAATCTCAACAGATGCGTTGTATTTCAACTCTATCACGAAAGGTAGCTTTTGCCATTTTTTCCTTTTTGTCACCACCATCATCCATTTTTACTTAGTGCATGTCCCACTGTTCCAACTCTTTAAAAATGAGAGGGACGATGCCAATCCTCCACGTTAGACTGTAAAACACATCTCCTTCCACCTTTTTCTGTGCTCCTCGTTCTCTGGACACATCAGCATATGGGCTTGTTCTCACAAGAGTCCATTGAGATGTAAATGTTAATTTAGGAACTGTATTATTGTTTCTCCCCAAAAAGGTTGCTGATGTGCTATTCCAGTGTGTACTAAATCACTTTTTGCCTCATTATTTTAATTAAAGTTTAAATAAATGAATGTATTAAATAGTCTTAGTGTAAGAGTGCATTTTCAGTCACCATAAGCATAATAGCCTTAAAAGTGCTGTGTTCTATGACACTGTGATACTATTTGTAGCTTTCATCCAAAATGGTAAGCTCAGTGCCTCAGGACTTGAAGCAGGCAGCCCCTAAGCAACTGTTTTTTGTGTGAGCTGTGAGTCCCAGGATACAAGCCTCTCATCTTCAAGGTCCCCAAAGAGCAGCACAGCTGGTAGCTGTGGATTTTTAGGCTGCCCTCCTTTAAGGTTAATGGTCTTTTCCACCCACTCCCTTGTTGATAGAATGACTTGAGAGAAAATGAAGACACTAGAGTGCTGGTCTCAGACTGTGCTGAGGCATCGCCTATTCTGTAAGAAAAAGCAAATGAAAATTCATGTGTATTACAGCTGTTTCTCCTTTGGAATCATAGGTCTTTTTTAAATAGAGGGGGAAGAGGGGATAGTCCTAGACCTGAAAAGATTCCTTCTTGTAATATAAGGAGAGCTGTGAGCTGTGGATCAAAATGAAGAGGAGTAAGGGGAGTATGCAGCGTTGCCTGTGGCTCCAGCTGAGCTGGGAGCTGGCGGCTCTTTCTGGGAACTGAACAGTGTGTGGTGCAGCACCTTGGGACAGCAGTGTCTCTTAGTGTCTTCCACACGCCCCCCCTGGGAAATAGACTTTCTTTGCAGACAGGGACTTTCCCATTTAAGTCAGCTAACTTTTCTCTAAGATGAATCGTTTTCATTCTGGGAAGCATGTTGGTAGATGTCATACCAGGAAAATAACCATTTCAGTTGGCTATAATTTTGCCTTTTGGCTATACACATTGAGCGTAATTATTTAGGGTCTTCATCTTTTTCCTTTCATTGTCCATTCTTTCATTTTGTTTTTTTACTACTGCTACAACCACCACCACTGCCACCATCATCTCCTTGCAAATGGCTAAGCAGTGTCTGCATTATTCTACCTTCACCCAGTAAGCTGAGTAGAACAGATCTTCTGAGCCCTGTTCAGAAGCAGCTAAAACCGGGACTTGCCCAGGATCTGTCAGCTCTTAAATAGTAAGACTAGAAATCATACCAGATCTCCAGTACTCTTTCTACTGCCCAGTGAAACTCCCTTCTTCCCCTTCACTCCCTCTTGCCAGCTTAGCCTACCTAGGAAGTAAAGAAGGCATAATACAAATGAAAATCATGACCTTTATTATTCATCTGGTTATGCTAGTACTTGGTGTGGTGACTCCTTTGCAGGATTGTTTTAAGGAATGGTGGCAGCTGTGTTTTACTTACTTTAGAAGTCAAAGACTCATGGTAAATCTTAGCAGAGGCAAATAAAAACATGATACTAAAACCTAACATCTAAATCAGTGTACTGTCCAATATGATAGCTGTTAGCTACATGTGGCTATTTGAATTTAAATGCAAGTTGATTAAAATGAAATAAAATGTAAAAGGTAGTTATTAGTCACAATCATATTTCAAGTGCTGAATAGCCACATATGCCCTGAGATACTGAATTTTTAATTTAATTATAATTTATTCACATTTAAATGTAAACAGGCATATGTACCTAGTAGCCACTTTAATGGACTGTAGATACAGAACATGTCCATCACTGAAGACAGTTCTATTGGGTAGTGCTGATCTAAGGGCTATATCAATAACACTGTGGTCTCCTGGCAAGTTGTACCCTCTCTGCACAGGGGAGGACAACACAAATACTTCATGAGCTTTGTTTTCCAGTGACCTTCTCAGCTCATAAACAGCATGGCTTTGCTTTAAAAAAAAAAAAAAAAAATCTACCCATGTGACTGCAGTAATCCGCAGCCAGTAAACAGCAGGGTGGGAGGGTTGCGAGGAGAACTGATCTATTTTTATGCACTGCAGAGTCCAAGCAGGAAAACCTGAGACCGGAGACAGTGGCGACACCGAGACTCACTTCCTAGTGAGTTTATTCATGACTCAGGCCACGTGCATATTTCCACTTGGATTCCTCACAAGTGCAAGTTTCTCTTCTAGGCTACAGGCATCTGCAGCCAGGTGCTCTAATGGATTTATAGTAGCCTGCCAAAAGATCAAATATCCAAAGCCTGACGGGTCCCAAGGCTGACAGGAGCCATGACTATTGCATGAATTCCAGATTTCACAGTGAAACAGAGCTGCTACTGAAAAATGGGAGCACAGAGATGTTCACTGGGGCTCTTGATTCTAGACGCTCAAAGAGCGGTACAGTTCTCTGCCCCATGTGTGTTTCTCACCCAACCTTTTCATGGTGTTGAGCGGAAGGGACAGCTCAGTGGTGATTCTTCACTTCTCAAATGTGTCCTCCTTCCTTGTCTTCATAATGACTTCCTGAAGTCCAAAGTGCCTTCCAAAATAGCTCTTGGAAAGAGGTGGCAGTTTTCCTGACTCCCCAATCTTCCCCCATCCTGGAAGATGTGTTGATGGCACTAATTTGAGGGGTAGCAGAGACTACAGTCCTACTCTCTTTACCGGCTGGGGCATCGGAGGCATGCAGTAACTGTTGACTACTACTGCTACAACTGCTGTTATGATTATTACCATTATAATGATTAATCACTCACACTGAATGGGAAGGGAAGTAACCTTCAGAGGTTCACTCTTAGTACTTCTGGCACACATGCTTAGGGCCGGGGCCAGTGAGTCTTCATCCACAGAGAGGTGGTAGTGAATCTCCCACAAGGATCCCTACTTCAGGAAGCCTGTGTTCCTGGTGGAAGTCCATCATATCCCTCAGGCATACTGAGATTCTGTTCTCTAGAATTACCAGGCCTTTCCTGTCCCTCCTCAGGCATACCCCCCATAGCTGGAGGGATTTCCAGTTGCCAGGGTTCTTTGGTGCTTTTCTTTGCCTCCTGCAGAGATGCTGAGCTGTGGACACCTTCAGAAAGACCAGCACTGCCTCATGAGAGTATCTCCTGTCCCTCTTTGTGGGTTTAGGTCTGCACATCCAAAGGGGATGTGTCATTCTCTCTCTACCATTATAACCTGGGGTGGCCTCAGGCATTCATCATTTGTATGCCAGGAATTGCTAACCTAAGCTCTGCTATTTGAAGGCTTAAAGACTGCAGATCAAAAGTGGACATAGAGGGCCTTTACAATGAGATGATAGACCAGTAGCTGTCAGTCTTTATTCTTAGTGCTCATCTAAGCCATTACCATGTCCTTCAGATGTAGCTTTTAGATACTTTTCATGTGAAAGACTGGATACCTCCAGTCGACATGTCAGGGCCCCAAAGGGAATCAAGCCCCGTTGGCATACCTTCACGTACTCTTTTCTTGTTTTTCTGTACTTCAATAGATGCAAATTCATTTACTCTTTGGTCTGCCTGTGTTGGGTATTCTCAGCTTGGGGAAACTCGATGAGCCAGCACACCATCCTATGAACAGAACACCAATCTGAGCCAGGGACATTCCGAGCAGACAACTCAGGTCAGGGCTTCCGGACAGATTCCCAAGAAGGTCCCTGCCATCTGGCAGATGGACACCACTGACTGTGGTCTCCTTTCCATCCACGGTGTCCTCAAGGCCAAGTTACATGCTTCTTTGTCTCATTCTCCTTCCCTTTAGGTCCGCAGATCTTTCTGAGTCTTTGTATGTAAAGGCAGATTTTGGTCTTAGATTATTCCAGCTCTTTATAAACCAAGACTGAATCTTGTGCCTGTCATTGTGAGCGCTATTCTGTAAAGGGATTTTTTTTTTCTGGCATACCAAATCCAGAGCCATAATTGGACAAGTTTAATTGGAGTCATTTCTATTCAATACATGGATGGAAAAGTGGGTTTTAATTGAGCATGTAAAAAGGGCATTAATCATTGTTCACACAGGAATCAATATTAGAACAGGAAAAATTCTTATAAAGTTTTTCAGGTTCTTGGGTAAAGGGGACTTTCCTCTTTTTATTTATGCTTCCATTAGGATTTTGAAGGAATGCCAGTGCACTGTTATTAACTCTAATAGCTTGTCCCTCGCAGCCAGGATGGTTTGGGGCCCTCTGGCTCTCAGGTTACCTGTGTAAATACAGGGATTCACTTGCCAACACCCAGCTCTAACATTTGCTTAATAAAGAGCAAATGTGCAGAATCCAACAGCAGCAGCAGCAGCCTGGCAGAAGCAGTAATCTGAACAGGATAAACATGCTTCCTCTTTGTGCGATGCTCTTTCTCCATCCTCCTGCCAAGAGCAGGATATCAAATGAAGGGGAGGTTGTGGTTGGAGTCAGTGAAGTGAATGTCTAAGTGGCACCTGCTTCATTCAACAGATCTGCTTTCCTGGGGCCTCCCAGTGCACATCTGCTCCTGACAAAGCCTCTTTTCTCCTCCTGTTGGTCAGACTGAGAGCAAAGGCCTGGCAAGGAGACATACTGGTTTTGCTTTGTCAGCACAATTGCCTGTGACATTATAATTACACCAAATCTTCATTATTAGAAAGGCCCCAATTTAGAGATTTTCAGAGCCTAAATGGGATTTTCTAAGTGAAATTGATTAAAAAAAAAAAAAAAAACTTTGCCATCATAAAGCCTAGCAATTGGATCTGAGCATCATTGAAGGGGTCTACATGTGGAAACCGAGACACTGCTGTGAGTGAGACCACAAAGACCATGCTATCAGATTGGCTCGCTAGAGAGGCGTCCGGCAGTCTTCTGGCTCCGCCCAGCCCATCCTCTCCTTACTCCTGTAGCACTGTAACGTGCATCTACACTGCACTGCTCTCACATGCTGATAGTTTCTCATGCAGAGGCCTGGCGGGGGGGCTGGAGGGTGTTAAAATAAGTTGATGAGGTACGGCAGTAAAGGAAAGAACCTGTGATTTAAATAAGGGAAATGCCAGAAAACTATATTTTAGGTGAATACAAAGCATCCAATTTAGATTGAGTTTCCATTTAAACAAAGGCTACTCTTAAGAGTGTTACACAGTGTGAGTGTATGTGTCTGTCTGTCGGAGGCACATTTATGATATGGAGTTGGCACACTGGAAGCTCTGGAAAGTTTTAGAGCTGTGCTTTGGCTATTTAAACTTAATTAAAACAGAATAAAATTTAAAAATCAGTTCCTCAGTCACGCTGGCCACATTTCAAGCACTCTGTAGCCACTGTGTTGGACAGCACTCAAACAGAACGTGCCCATCATCACAGGAAGCTCTAGTGGATCTAGTGGACTGCACTGTTTGAGGTTGGTCTGAATCTCTTGAAATGCCTCGACTGCTTAAGGAAGCCTGGGAGTTTCTATTGCAGTCCTGGAGGGAAAAAATGAAATTTGCCTCAATGTTTCTGGAACAACTCCTTCCAGCCATGATACCTAGACTGTGTTCTTTTTCACCTTTTTGTATTTTTTTCTCCAAGGATTTCATGTCCTTTTCCTACTCCTACCCCTTGTTTAAAAAAAAACAAAACAAAAAAAACTTGAATTATAACAATAAGAAGGAAATTTAATTTTAGGAATGTCCACTTTCAGCTGACCTTCTCCTTGGCCTTCTCCTAAATAAGCTTTCACAGCCCTGCTGTTGGACCAGACAGTCCTTTTCTCATTAAACCGAGCACCTTAGTAAAACAAGAGGGCATGTGAACACTCGGGCCAAGAGTGTGTAAACAAGTTGTGCATTGTGTGGACAATGCTGCTGGGCGTGGAACGCTGGGCTGCCAACACTTTCCATTTCCAGCAACTCTTGGGACCAAGGACAGGGCCTTTAATCTTGCTTCTTCCATTTGTCTGTGTCTAGTAGCTACTACACAGTTGCTTTGACTCCTGGAGAAAGCCCACGTAAAATAACAATACCACTTCAAATTTAGACAGTGTCTTTTTTTCTCAAGAACTTAAATCATGTAAGCATGATGTTATTTATCCTCATAGTGGTCCTAAGACACAGAAGTGGCCTGTTGGTTTTACAAATGTGAATATAGTCAACTCTTACTTGTTACCTACAGATTATCTGTCATGCAGATTACTCGTGACACATTTTAAATCCTTGGGCAATTTCTCTGAGCGAGCCAGTGTAAGCCTGGACCATCTCCTCCGCCCCCCGACCCAGCTGCTGGGTACTTAGGGAATACAAATTAGTTTTCATATTAGCTTAAAGAAGACATAATTAGGAAGGTAAGTCTGCTACAAGAAAATCACATCACAAATTCCAACGGCGAGGGGGAAATATGAGGGAAATGACCTCCTCTCACTTCAACTGAACTAAGCTCTGGTGGTCTAAGTGCACATTAGCACTTGGTGCTGGCATGCTTGCTGAAGGCTTTCCTCACGGGTGGAAGGAGCGAGGCTGTGCACCCTGCACCGGATGTGCATGGGAGGCTGCAGCGCCGCAGCGGGGCTGGTGGCCCATCTTGCCCGGTGCTTTTTTTTTTTTTTTTAACAGTTCTGTGTTATTGTCAGGCCTCTTTATGGCAGATCGTGCAGGTCGCAAGTGGATCCTGACTGACAAAGCCACAGGTGGGTTCATCTTTGGGGAAAGAAGGAAGCAGCTGGAGGATAGAGTCACTGTGAGGCTGTCATTCCAGGCGCTGCTTCCTGCATGGATGGTGGGATTCCTCTACTGTGCAGTCCCCCTCACTCGGTCACCTGATAGTTTTAGTAACCATTGATTATCTGATTTTTCTAGTGTTAAATGTTTCCTTTTCATTTATTAGCTGGAATTCTTTTCTTTTTTTTTTTTAAGAGACAGGGTCTTACTACATTACCCAGGCTGGAGTGCAGTGGCTATTCCCAGACTACAGCTTCGAACTGCTGGCCTCAAGTGATCCTCCCACCTCTAGTTGGGATTCTTTTATAAAGAACTTGTCCCCATTAACAGTTTGGCTATGCTAAGTACAGTTCAGATAGGAAAAGCAGGAGAAAAACTTGATGAAGGTGAAGTTTATTGGTATAGAGTTCTTTCCATCTGACTCTAAAGCCCCATTACTGTCTATTTCCACTTACTGATCTGCTTTTTTCAGGTGTCTCACTGCCTAGAGCAAATTTAATTCTGCCCTTTATATGCTGTTAAAAAGCTTTAGTTTTTTTGTGTTTTTTTTCCTAAATGGTGCTCTACAGATTATGCTGAGTGAGGGGATGAAAAGTCACGAGTACATCTTTGGAAGCTTCCTTGCCTCAGTGTATCCCTGCTCAGATAGAAGAGGTAGGGGCTGGATGACAGGCACATGGGAGTTCGTTGTTCTCCTCCCTCTCCTGATGCCTATTTGACATTTTCCATCATAAAGTTTGAAGAGAAAAAAAAAAAGTTTGAAAATAATAATAACAGAAAGATAAATCTCCCTCCCTAACTCTGAGTAACTCCTGAGTGGGCCTGCTGTTCATTTCTACACCTGACTGTTGCAGGCTCCTGGTGACTTTCTTCTTCTGAGGTTTGTCATCTGGGCTCCACTTTCCATTTTAAAATATTGGTGCACTCTGCATATTGCCATACTCTATCCTCTGGGACACAGACTTCAACCTGATTGTTGTTCCCACCCTTCTTCCTAGTGATTTCTTCTGGGAATTTACTGGGTACCCCTTGCCCTGCTCTGTACAGTCAGATCAGATGTCCTCTAGAGCAGGGGTCCCCAACCCCTGGCACCACAGGAGGTGGGTGGCAGGTGAGCGAGCATCACCGCCCGAGCTCCACCTACTGTCAGGTCATCAGAGGCGTCAGATTTTCATAGGAGCATGAACCCTATTGTGAACTGATGATCTGAGGTGGAATAGTTTCATCCCCAAACCATCCCCCACAACCCCCTCATCCATGGAAGTATTGTCTTCCACGAAACTAGTCCCTGGTGCCAAAAATGCTTGGGACCGCTGCTCCAGAGCACATGCATATTCCACAAGCTTTAGCAGAACGCTTTCTGTCCTGCCATTTTCAGTTTAAAGCCGTCTTGGCAGGGTCAACAGGTCTTGCAGTTAGCTTGTTCATCCCCACATTGGGAGCTCAATTTTCAGGATAATAAACCATGGTGGTTCTGAATACTGAAACACAGAACGCTGATTTCATAATGCTCCTGGGCATCTCCAGTGATTTCAAGAGGAAATCATGACATTGTATCTCCAAAATAGGTTTTGAGATACATTTACTAACAAAGTAAAAATGAATTCAGTTTTAATATTTGGCTTATGGGATGAGGGGCATGAAAAGCTTCCTGGTGGTCTGCAAAATCAGGCAAAAGATAGAGTGACCCTGTCTCAACCAGAGTCACTCCTTTGAATGTTATTCCAGAAAGCAGTTTTTCTTAGTCTTGAGATGGTCCAGCAAGAAAGAAGAAAACTCTTTGAGTGCTGAAAAGCACCCTGTGCACCAAGGCACCTGTGAGGCTGCTCTTGGCTTCATGAGAATATTCAGTACTTGCCAGATGTAAGACATATTTTAATCCATAAATCCCCCAAATGTACCCAAAAGCTTGGACTTAAGAAACACGGAAAAGGGAGATTAAATGTCCCAAAAGCAGCTCAAAAGCAGCTAATAGAACAGAAACAGAACCACTGGGAAAGAAACGCTTTTTCTCTTCCCCGCTTGCCCTACTATCATGAGGTTACTTGGATCTCCTTTTTGTTTGATATTGACATTCTCTTCATGACCTTCCTCTTCTTGCTCTACGTATGTCCTCTTTCCATCTAGTCCTTGGTATTCTCAGCCTGTCTAACTGCTGTCTGCCTGCTAGACTAGCTTCTTTACTGATTTCCTGTTACCTTCTTCTACTTCTATACTGGCACATACCATGCCTGTTTTTCTTCATATAGTGGCTTTCCTTAGACGTCAGCCACTGATGTAAATATTTTTCCAGGCCTGTAAATGGAAGATTTTTAAAGGACTTCCTTCCTGCCTGTCACCCCTAGAAACACCTATAGATAACCCTTGCTGGCTCCTTAAAAACTCAAGCAATATAATCCGTAATTTAATTTTTTACTCATGTATTCCTCTCCTTTCTAATCATGGTCCCAGTTCCCATTTGGGCCAGTATTTCCTTGATATACATGGTTAGCGTTCATGTTCATAAACTAAAGGAGGCATTACATAATGTAAATTTCCCTTTGGGTTTTAAGAATTATTTCTCTTCCACCTACTGTCATGTTTATTATTTGTTTAGCTCTCTCCTTTTCTCTCAACAGCCGTCAATATTTTTCTCCCAACTAAAGATATTTCCATGACCAACTTGGAAGGCCTTCAGGCTGAAAGATTCAGTTACAGCAAACAACAATTCCCAAAGGTTTCCCAGACTGTGAGGGCAAATGAAAGGCCCATTCTTCCTCAGGCTGTCCTGCTCTATCTTGTCGTGGGGTGAGGGGAAGAGGGCCAGCTATGGTGCTGGATAACTTCAACAGCCCTGCAGCCCTGTGCTCTGCCTGGCTTAAGCCTGTTAGTTTCCGGAGGACTTCAGAAATGTATCAGGGTGATGACATCACATCATACTGCCCTGATTGTATTTTTCACATTCTTAATATTGAGGAGTGGTTTTGCCTGGTTGCTTATTGACCAGTGCACTCAATTAGCAACCACTTCATCTACGTCATGTGCAGTGCCAGTTCTGACCATCACTGTGTTTCAGAAGGGAAGCTGCCTGCCAGTCCATCTGCCCTGATTTCATGGCTGTTATCTTAATCTTTACATCTTTGAAGGCCTTTGGTGAATGATGTGCTTCCTGGCAGGAGAAAATCACTGCTGAAAGGAGATCTGTGTTGTCTCTGCTTTTCTTTCTGTTTCTCGAGAGCTTTAGTCTAACATCTGTGACCCCAGCCAGACTCCATCAAACTTCGTACTCAAAGTCATCTTTGAAAAGCAGTGGCGTTTATTATATACCTACTATGTGCCAAGCACTGTAATAGATTTTAATGTGTCATCCCATCTATCTAGTTCAGCAGCCCTGTGAGATGAGTGATCACCATTTTATATTTATGAGGAAACAGGCTCACAAGCCATTAAACAGCAGAACCAAGATTCACATGTAGGTCTTTCTGACTGGGAAGCCTTTAATGGAAGTAAACAGCCTACTTCTTCTCACATAAAATGCACCCGATCTACAGCACCATGAGAATGTGGTTGTGGAGAAAATTCGACTTCATTCTGAATCAGAGTAAAAGGTGTTAAGGCTGTTCAGTCTGTGGAGGGCAAGACTAAAGGGAGTACCATCAAGTTTCTGAAATTCATGAAGAGTATGATCAATGACACATTTTCATATCATATTCAATTATTGAGCACCTACTGTGTTCAAGTTGCTCAACATTAAAAGACAGTCCTCGGCCAGGCGCGGTGGCTCATGCCTATAATCCCAGCACTTTGGGAGGCCGAGGCAGGTGAATCACGAGGTCAGGAGTTCAAGACCAGCCTGACCAACATGGTGAAACCCCATCTCTACTAAAAATAAAAAAATCAGCCGGGCATGGTGGTGCGCGCCTGTAATCCCAGCTACTCGGGAGGCTGAGGCAGGAGAATCACTTGAACCTGGGAGGCAGAGGTTGCAGTGAGCCGAGATCACGCCACTGCGCCACTGCACTCCAGCCTGAGCAACAAAGCAAGACTCCATCTCAAAAAAAAAAAAAAAAAAAAAAAAAAGTCCTGCCAACAATGCAAGCATGCAGATTTATAGAGAGAAAAGCAGCAACTCCTTGGGAACAGGTCAGCACATACCTGGAGCCAAATGAATGGTGGCGGCAGTAAAGTCACAGGAGGGAGAAACCAGGTGGGCTGTCCCCTCAGAGCCAACCCCATGAACCATGTGGAAACTGCCAGAAGAACTGGCCTGAGACTGGCAGGGCCTAATTCCAGACAGAGAGACCTGAGGAAGTTCACATGGCATCCAAGGGACACGTGATTGTAACGAGGGTATAGTGTAGGGTGTTTGCAGGAAAGGCTACATAAACTCCTTCAACTATTAGCTATTTGGACTTTATTTTCCTGATAGAAGAAAGCAAAGTAATTTTTTTGATGGGATGGGATGGCTTTTGCCAAACAATATTTTAAGATGTTAACCATGATATACATACTTATTCATCCAATAATACTGAATACTGAAAGAAGTTAGCCTTGGGAAAAATCCCTCAAATAAAATAAATAAATTCCATTTCCACGGATATGTGCACATATGTTTATGTGTGTAAATTTCATTACACAATAGCCAAGTGATGAAACTCATTGCCCCAGGAGAGATCTGGAATAGAGTAGATTGGCTCATGAATGATAAATCCAGAGTGTGCAAGGCTGTGACCCTAACCTTTAAAGCAACTCTCATTGGCGCCCATGGTCTACCACAGTGCTCCCCTGGTGCCACCATCAGAGACAGACCACTGTAAAACCTCATGGCCCCTTGTTTTGCAGCGTGCAAGGCCAGGCTTATGAGTAGATACCATAATCTGCCACCCATGTAATGTGATTTGAGAGGCATCACTTTGTATGGAAGTTTTAAAAGATCCCTCTGGCAAGTGCTAAAGTAGGGTGATTACAAAAGAAGGCAAGAGATGGTAGTGTCTGTCCAGGGAGGCAGGGGGAAAAGTGTTGAATTTGGGGTCTGTATTTGAAGGGAGAGAATCAGCTGGTGCGTTGGATGTGAAGTCAAGGATGACTTCAGAGCTTTTGGCCTGAGCAACTAGAAGAATGTTATTGCCATTTATTTGGGAAGAGAGGAGACTTGGGAAAAGCATGTTTCACCATTTTGGCTCAAGAATGATAACATAAAAAAATAGAGCCACGTCAGGCCTCATTGTCCTTGACAGGGAAACGTGGTCCTGCAGCCAGTTCTTCCAGAGATTTGGGTCCGACTGCTGCTTGATGAGGAAATCTTTATGTTGGTACCTGAAGTTTCTGAGTCACCTTTGACCTTTTCTCCATTTTGACCAATTCTATAAACCTTACCACGAAGCTTGAGAAGAAAAGCAGCAGGGGGCCCAAAGAGGACAGTCCTCTCCCTTCTGGTCCTTCTTGGCCCTGGTGTTAAGTGTTTAAGGACATTCTAATATATGGAAAGACTCCCAAATCAAAGGCCTGGGCCCCTGACTTTACCATAAACTCAGTCCTTTGGGGAACAAAATCAGTCCTCCTTTGATCTGTGTTGAGGTTTGTTTGTTTTTTTTTAATAAAATTTTTATGTTTACCTTTGAGTTCAAATAAAAAGACGGGTTGTATTTACTAAACTGAGTTAACTCTAAGGTTGTGTGTAGCTCTGAAATACTAAAGTCTTCAGGACATTAGAAGTATGTGCCTTTATGATGAGCCCGTGGTTCTGGCTCTGACTTGTGAAAGGGAAGGAGCCCCGCCCTGTGGACTTCTCTAGGGTCTCAGCAGAAGTCAAGTGACATGCAGCGGGGGTGAGAGGGCTCGGAAAGGGGCTTTACTGAGGCCAAGGGTCTCATTACCAGGACTCTACAAGGGCCCTGTAAGAAAAGGGAGCACTTCCACCCCTTAAAGTAGAACACGAAGGGCTTCCTGTTGCTTAATCAATCAAAATGACCCAGAATACAAGCTTGGATTAACATGCGCCTCTAGATTAGGGCTAATCAGGGGCAGGCTGAGCAGATGCGGGGACAGTCCCAGCCTGATTACTGTACCTCAGCATTTAATCATCTCTCTTCCAAGGGCAGCCGCCCGACTTAGTGCACGCTGTGTTTCCAGGCCTCCAGCCCCTCCCCCTTTCCCTTGCCAGAGACATGAAGGCTGTTAGGTCAGAGACACTGAGGCGATTTAATCTAATCCCATGTCAAAATGGCTGTGTGTGAGAGGGAGAGAGGTCTTAAAATCCCTACAGTGGGATGGTCATGCATTTATTTAAGGTGGCAGTAGACAGAAACTCTATGTAGAAAATAGCGGAATTGGAGTTCCAAGGCACGCGAGGTTATGAAATGACTCCCATCATGGCCTCCCTCTCCCGTGCTTCTAAGGTGTGTGGCTGTCCTCACCAGTTACTCATCCCTGGGGGCTTTGGGTGGGGACCATTTCCTCACCCAGGTGTGGCCAAATATGCTGCTTCCCTGTCTGGGGTGGAGTACAGAAGATGGAATCTTTCAAAAACAGCTTTATTTGGGTGAGTCTTGAATGTAGTATTTTTTAAGGTGCTTTTTTTCTGGGCTGGAAGCTCTTGTTCCAAAACAGCCTCATCACCCTAAGGCTCACCAACCTTAATCACGCAGTCCCTAGAAGGGACACAAGTTAAATCTTAGTAAGCAGGTTTCATTCATGGTAGTAAAAAACATTCCAGCACCTGCTGACTGCTGGCCACTCAAAGATGGAGACTTAATTCCTCCCTTAAGGAATCTACGGTCTCCTTGGGGACAAGACACGCAAGCAGTGAGGATGAATGAGGCCGCTGTCTCCAAGGAGCCTGTACAGGGAGCCGAGGAGGAGCATCAGAGAAGAGGACCCAAGATGGGGAGGAGAGAGGCTGGGGAGGAGCCCCCTCCAGGCAGAAGGCATGAAGGTGTGTGCTTGGAGAACCTCAGTCAAGTAGTTCATCTGGCTGGCGTGTGAAATGAGTGGGGATTAGTGGATCACCAGGCTTAACTGAACGACAGTGGCCGACGTGAAGAGTTTAAATACCTGCAAAGGGGTTTGGACTTTATATCCCGTGGGCCACTAGAAACCACTGAAGAACTGTGAAGGAGAACAGCAAGATAAGGTCAGATGTTCAGAAGATCATTCTGACGATGGCAGTATCAGCCAATAGATAGATTTTTGCATTAGAACCTTGCCTCATTTTATTCTGGGGAAAATCTTCCGTGATACTATGAAAACTATTTTAACAATTGGGCATGGGCCCACATCATAGGAAACCCAAACACATCACAGCCAGGGTGAAAGAAATTTAACTTTGACAACTTTTAGTTTCTATTCACACCAGCCCTAACCCAGATGGTTGCTCACAGTTAGAAAAGATGTCCCTGCACACTGTAGTCACTGTATTTGTACAGCAGGGGACTTGTTCCCCAAGCCTAGAGCTTTTGGAACTGAATGGAGCCCAGAGGCAAGAGCAGTGAAATGAGGCTGACCTTTGCTTCTGGTTTTGCTTGCTACTTGCCAGTATGTGGGTTCCCTGGAGGAACACACAGGTGTCTTGGCTTTACCACTGGGCATTTTGGGTGAGTTCGTTAACTTTGCCTGTTTTGACCAGAGGAGAGCATGATCGTGATAGGAGGAGGCGGGGAACTGACGGGGTTATACAGTCTTCACATATATATATATACTCAGGCCCATGCCTTGAGTCTAGAGGCTGGGGAGAGGGCCCAGTTGCACGTTGGTTGAGGCCAGCAGTACATGGCCCTTGAGGCTATGCTGATAGCAACTTGTGGCACACTTTGTACTTCATACTATGAGGAACATGAAGTAAGCCAGAGCCAGGCCTGATCTTGAAAGAACGCTCTTGTCAAGTGGGAAGGCCTGTTGCAGACATGCATCAACTGGCCCAGCTGGCTTATCCATGGCTGTCCCTGGGCCTCCTGTGAATCCAGAGGAAGCTGCTCCAGCATTGATAAGGCTGGGATGGGACAGATTCCACAAGGAGGGAAAGCTCACCCCAGTGTGAAAGGAAGGAGTGGGGGATAAGTCTGTCTCATGAATAACCTGAGCAAAGACCCAAAAGAGTGTGGCTGATAGATTGGGGGAACTGAGAGTAGTCTGGGGGTGGGGGGCACCTAGAGCACAGGGCACCTGTGAGAGAGTGAGGGAGATGAGACTGGAAAGATGGACCAGGGCAAATCATGAGAGGCCTTGAAGACCATGCTAAATCATTTGAACTTTGTTGTAAGCTTTGGAAACCTTTTAAAAACCATGGAATTTAAATGTTTGAGATGAGGGGAGTAACACATTATGGAAAGATAATTTGGCTGGGTGTGGTGGCTCATGCCTGTAATCCTGGCACTTTGGAAAGCCGAGGCAGGAGGATCACTAGAGCTCAGGAGTTCGAGACCAACCTGGGCAACATAGTGAGACCTCGTCACTATTTAAAAAAATAAATAAATAATAATAAAAGATAATTTGAGTGACTGGGAAGGGGTGAACTGAAAGAGAGATTAATTAAAGACAATTAAGAGCAATTTGCAAAGGTGTAGTTGAAAGAAATTGAAGCCCACAGTTTTGTAGGCCAAGGCCTGGCCCTCCCGCCTGCTTCCCCCATGCCCACGTGCACATGGAGGCTGGCCTCTCTCCTCCTCCTTTCAGGCCTGCATTGCAAGTGTGGGGGTGACTGGCCATGTCTTCCATTTGTGTGAGGGCACACCAGAGGAGCCAGGGTTTCTAGTGATGTGTCACCAGAACAGCAAGTCTCATTTCATGAAGTCTCACTGTATCATCAAATGCTTACCCCTTATCCCTAAACTGGCAAAACTTCCTCCTAGAAAAAAGTTACATACAATTTAACATTGGAAAAGAAAATCTTATATTTGATTTTTTTGCATTAGAAAATATTTTGACAACCCTTTTTGTCTTCATCAAAGTAGCCTATGGTTTAAATGTCTAAAAGAACTAAAAGGGGCCTCTCTGGGTCAGTTTCTCAATACAGTGGGTGACCCTCAGAGGCCCAGTCAGCAAAGGTCTTTGGGTCTGGATGTTGGAGTTGGTCTAACCAATTAAATTCAAACTTTCCCCTCATTCTCATTTTTAGCCTCATCTCCCTCTTTCTGCAGTAGCTAGGCCTCTACGTGCTGAGCCCTGTGTGAGCACAGGAGTTGCCCCTTCCACTTCTCTGTTCAATCAGAACCATTTCACATTTGCTTTGCATCTTCCAGAAAAATGTTGACATCCCTCGGGTATATCCTTTTTTCCTCATTCACTGTAATTCTAGTTTCAGAAGGAAGACAGATTGATGTATGTATTAGTTACTGCCTCACTGGGAATCCTTTTTTTTTAATATATTATCAGCTTTCCCTTTTTAGGCAGGACTACCTTTATGGAGGTTATGTGGTTCTTCCTTTAAGCCATCCTTTCTACTCTGAAATAATAGTGATATTAGGGAGTAGCTGGGGTCTTTTTTTTTAAGTTGACCCCAAAATGTGTTTTTACATTTTACTGGTGTGTGAAATCTAGAAATCAGGAAACAAGTGACCTAGGCTTTAAAAATAAATAAATAGATAAGCTTGACTATGAAGGAAGGCACATAGATGGAGCAGTGGCCAGAAGACAGGATAGGAGAGGGACAAGTTTTTTCTTTTCAGGCTGAGAGAGACAAGCATAGGCAGAAAGAGGGTTGAAGAAGGCAGTGTAGCCAAATATCAAAGAAAAGTAATAGTGGTCTGTTCTGAGAGGGAGAAGACAGGCCAGGGACATTCACACCTGACGGGCCTGTGCTTCCTAGATGCGGAGGCAGGCAGGGCCCTCTCAGGGCAAGCTGGGAAGGCCCTACCCTAAGGCATGTTTCCACAATTTCTCCAAACTTTTCTTTCCTGATAGTCTGTTTTAAAAAAATTAAAATGGCCAGGGTTGGTGGTTGACGCCTGTAATCCCAGCTATTCAGGAGGCCAAGGTGGGAGGATCACTTGAGGCCACAAGTTCAAGACCAGTCTGGGCAACATAGCAAGACTCCATCTCAAAAAAAAAAAAAAAAAATTCTATTAGCCAGGCATGGTGGCACACGCCTGTGGTTCCAGCTACTCAGGAGACCGAGGTGAGAGGATCACTTGAATCCAGGAGTTCGAGGCTGCAGTGAGCTGTGGTCACACCACTGCACTCCAGCCTAGGCTACAGAGCCAGACCCTGTCTCTTAAAAAAAAAAAAAGTTAAAATGGAAAAAAGTTGATTTCCTAGAAGTAGAGAGTAGAATAATAGTTACCAGAGTCTGGGGAAGGGTTGGGGAGGGGGGCAGGAGAGGTTGGCCAGCAGGTGCAAAGGAAGAATAAGTTCCGGTGTTCAGTTACACAGTAGGGTGACTGTAGCGAATAACAATGTAGTGTATGTTTCAAGATAGCTAGATTCTGAATGTTGTCACCACAATGAATGATAAATCTTTAAAGAGATTAATATGGTAATTTTCTTGATTTGATCATTCTACAATGTATACATGCATTGAAACATCACATTGTACCCCACAAACATGAACAGTTACTATATATCAATTATAAATCTTAAAAATTAATGAAAAAAAATTTAATGGGGTGGGAAAGAGATGTCTTTGTGCCTGGGCCATGGGTATGTGATCACCTGAGGCTGGTGACCACGATACCTCAAAGGCAAGACCTGGGTGCCCCCGTCCAGCCAGCATCTGGGAACTTGGGCCTGAGCCCCACCAATGGTCTTCTCTTTGTCTCTCCAGGCCTGGTCCAGATCCCTGTGAGCATGTACCAGACTGTGGTGACCAGCCTCGCCCAGGGCAACGGACCAGTGCAGGTGGCCATGGCCCCTGTGACCACCAGGATATCAGACAGCGCAGTCACCATGGACGGCCAAGCTGTGGAGGTGGTGACATTGGAACAGTGACATACAGCCATATTATGGCATCGTTTTCTAGTCTACTTCAAAATTTTTTACACGTTTGCAGAGGTGCAATCAAATGGAATTAAGTCTCTCGACTTTGGAAGAAAAGTTTTGTTAACCTTTTTTTTTTTAAAAGGAAGAAAGACAGAGGATTTTGGAATTGCATTTTTTAAAGCACCACTCTTGATTTTCTGGGATTGGTGAAGAAACTGCATTGTCAATTTCACTGTCCCAAAAAAGCCAAATTGTGGCAGGACTTCTTTCTGCGGAAATATGTGTGTATACTTACGTGTGTGTATGTGTGAGTGTGAATATATGTATATGTGTACATATGAACATACACATTTACATATATATAAAGTATATATATACATATATATATATATACGTATGAAACCCGCATGGAATTATCTGTATGAAATCAAGGTGAGCTGTGGAAACAATAATTCACCCAGTTTAGTGGGTGGTAGGGTACGTGGCCAGACACAGTCACCCAGTTTTTGTTCATACCAGGGTCATGCGTTGAGCTACTGACAAACTCAGGCGGAGGTGACCATGCCCTTCACCAAAGCTGCCTCCCAGTGGCCACACAGAACTCTCCCTGCTGGACTCACCTGAGGAAAGAGGCGCCAGCATGGGGTGGGTCAGAGATGTGCTTGCAAGGTCCAGGGGCTGCGTGGTCTGCCAGCTGAGATGCTCCTCGGGCTGGCCCAGGCGCTGACCTTGCCACAGGCAGATGAATGTCTTGAAAGGTCCCGGGCCTCAGCCTCCCATCTCCTCTCCTTCCAAGGAATCCTTCTTGATCTCATGACTATTAAAATGTTGCTCTGGTTTTAAGGTCAGTCCTGAATTGCTCGTATATATGAACTGAAGGTAACAGAAGTATTAGGGGTTTGAGGAGTGTGTGCGTGTGAGTGTGTGCGTGTAAGTGTGCTTGTGTGTGTGCGTGCATGGTGAGGGAGAGGATGGGAAGGGGGTGGGGGGGTTGAAGGGAAAGGAAGGAAAGGAAAATCTTCCTAGACCAGGATACACCCGTGGGAGCAATTTTCTCTGCTGTCTGTAGCTTCACAGAGGAGGCGCTGGAACGAACAGGAAGGGACATCTGGTCTGTGGCCACAGCACCCGAACGCCCCTGATCTTGTGTGATCTTGGAAGCTAAGCTTGGTTGGGGCTGGTCAGTACGTGGAAGGGAAGAAGGGACACCTGGCCATGGAAAACAGCTGAGGGTGTTTGCTGTGTTCCTGGATCCGGCCCTGCTTCAGAAGGGACTCCTGGAGGCCCATGTTCCTTGATGCAGCCTCATGGCCCAGGCCGGGAGCAGCTTGCCTCCTCAGAGGTGATGACTGTCTGGGTGTTCTTGGTAACCGTTAATTCTGTCTTTCTCAGCTGCAAGCCTTGAGTCTCCAGTGGCTGAATTTCACCTGACTTTTCAACAGGCCAAATCTCTGAACCTTGAGTACAGGGACAGCTCCTCCTCCCTCCTCCCAGCAATCCCCCATGTGTGTGATAGTATATTTAATGTGTTTTTTTAATGCGACATTAAAAGATTCTCCACGTCTTGCTCAACCTTTGAGAGAAGTTTCAGATTCTTGTATTTGCTTGTTTTATATAAAACTATCTAATGTTCTTTATATGTTCTTTTCTGTACGTAATGGGGGGAGGGGAGGGAAATTTACATATAAATAGTCCTAGTTCTACAATTTGTTATTTTTTTAATTATTATTTTTTATCGTCATTGTGAAGTTGTCCAGGGACTTTAAAGTCCATGTTCCTTTGTGGTGAAATAACCTCCAAATAGTTTGAGAAGTTGCCAAGACGAAGAAAAAAGCAAAACCCCAGTAGCAGAGCATGGATTCTGTGTTGTTTCCCATTCTGTCTTTGACTGCCTCATTCAATAAATAGTTAAAAATATGGCAACAGGAAGTGGAATTGTTCATCTCTATAGGAGCTCTTGGCTTCTTAGGCAAAAGGAACTGTATCTTGGGGCAGCTCGTTCTGCGTTTAAAATGCAGTCCTACTCGAGATCGGTGGTCTCCGACCTGTGCCGCTCCGACGCTGGGGACGTCCGTAAAGAAGACACTGAAGATTGCCCAGAGCCCCCTGCGAGCCCCATCACCAGACCTGCTCCATTTCATACATTTCATATATATCTTGTTTTCTCATACTGATGTTCTGGGGAAAAAATCGAATTTAAAAAATCCTAGGCCGGGCACGGTGGCTCACACCTGTAATCCCAGCACTTTGGGAGGCCAAGGTGAGTGGATCACGAGGTCAGGAGTTCCAGACCAGCCTGGCCAACATGGTGAAACCTTGTCTCTACTAAAAATTAGCTGGGCATGGTGGCGGGCGCCTATAATCCCAGCTACTCAGGAGGCTGAGGCAGGAGAATTGCTTGAACCCAGGAGGCAGGAGTTGCAGTGAGCCGAGATCACACCACTGCACTCCAATCTGGGCAACAGAGCGAGACTCCATCTCAAAAAAAAAATAAAAATAAAAAATGAGGGTGAGTGATGGTGCCTCTTCATCTTGGGAATTACTACTAAAGTGAATTGTCTTTCTCCAAGCAGAAGCCTCAAGCCATGACTTGTTCCCCTGCATCCTCACTCCCTGGTTTCTCACATAGCTTACTCTCTTAACATGGCATATGCCATCTCTCCAGCTGTTCCTCCTGCCCCATCCTTAGGCCCTTCCTAGACCCCAGTGGCCTGCACCTCCGTGCTTGTACATGCCCTGGCCTCAGCCTGGAATGACCTGCTGCCACCCCCACCACCCCTTTCTTTATATTGTTGGGTGTCTTGGCCACTTTCCTGGTAATCATAATCAGAAAGCTTGGATGGGAAGGCCAAGAAGCCTTTTCCTTGATGCCTGCTGGTGGTTCAGTGAAGCCAAGTGCCTACCTTTCCCGCTTCTTGCACAAATGGCATACCCTCGCCTATTTTTCACCAGAGAGAATGGACTAGAAAAAGGATTGAGTGCAGCCAAATCAACCACACATCCGTGCTACTGACTACCATGAAATAGCTGGGTTGTCTAGAATACCTGCTGACCAAGGGTCTCTCCAGAGGCGCCTTCTAGCTGCTGTTTGCCTGGCAAGCCTCAGATGCTGCCTTTGCCACAGGCATGTATTGACAACTGGTTTTGGTGGGGCCGATGGAGACCTTCCCTTCCATCCCTGCCTAAGTCACCAACAGGAGCTGCTAACTCCGCTGTCTATAGGGACCAGGGAGGTCAAATCAATGAGGGAAACTGAGGCAATTCCCATGTGACAGGAGGGAGTGATGGGGACAGGCAGAGTGGACAGTATCCATCTAAATGGGGCAGCCTGTCCTAGGTGCTGATTGTCACCATGCAGGAAGATGGACCCTAATGCCACATCTTCAAAATTGTCCAGAGAATCTGGGGAATCCAGATTTTTGTAAGAGATGTGATTGCAACAAATAAAAAATTTACATACTCTGTAAGCAAAATAAAACCCATCTGTAGACCAGACCTGACCTGATGGTCAGTTGCGCTTAACTACGTGAATGCCTGTCATGTGCCAGGTGAATGAAGCACAGTAGTTGCCTGTGAGAAACAAGGAGTGAGGAGGAGACCTTTACATAAACCAACCGCTGCAGTCCAAGGTGATGAAGCACCATCTGGACAGAGCACTAGTGCAGAATGAGCTGTTAGTGCGTTTGAGCCCTCAAAGGTCCTCTGTTAAGTAGTTTATCATCTAGGCTCCACACAAGGATCTGGTGCTCACAGAAACCAGGAGACTGGTCTAAAAGTTACTGGCTTTAAGTCTTGCATCTGAGAAGGCCCACTGGTGATACAGGTGACTACTGACATTATCCAAACTTGAACAAATTAGCTGAGAAGAACCAGAAGGGCAGAGCAGAGGAGGGGTTCCTTGCCCTGGGCCTCACTCATGCCCAAGCAAGGCTCTCCCCCCGTCTCAGTAATGCCTCTGAAGCTTGAGCTCTGGGCATGGCAGAGTCGTATCAGGCTCATGGTGTTTCCTTTTGGTGTCAGCACCAAAACTCATCAGGGAGGAAACTGGAGCTTAATTATTTGGAGCAGAAGCTACGTGGGGTGAGGGAGTAGAGTCTGTGTTTTCCCTCTCACTCCACCTCAGCGGGCTGGTGGCACCTAGGTCATCACAACTGGGGCTTCAGATGCCCCATCCCTGCACTCCCACCTGGCCTCTGCTGTTTACTCCAGGAGGCAGCTCTTGGAGATCACTCAGGATGCTGGCGGCAGCATGGAGGAAGAGGTACAATAGAGAGGGGAGGCAGGGCTCCGGGACTGAACTCCGACTGAAATCTCTGAAGATCGTGGGTTTCCTCTTAGTCCCCAAGCCCCTCTGAATTTGAATTTCTCCATCCTGAAAACCACTGGGCTGCTACCAAACATTTGTTGAGTATTGGTGGCCTGGAATATATAGTGGGGAAAGGAGGAAGAAGGGATAACCGTCATCTGCAGAGGGGAACCAAGGTCCCCTGAGAACCTAGAGCCTCCTTAGGAGGCAGGAATAGGCCTGGACCCTGACCCTATCCAGGGCTCAAGTTTGCTAGCTTGCTTACGAGAACTATGGTTTGTCTACACAGACTGTATGGTAGCAGTGATAACAGTGAACACTTAGCCCTTACAATATGCCTTGTACTGTATTAAAAGATTTACCTATAAACTTATTTAACCTTTACAAAATACTATTATCCCCGTTTTATAGATGAGCAAACTGAAATACAGAGAGGTTAAGTTAAATAACTCAGCCAAGTTCACACTGCTGGTAAGAGGCAGAGCTAAGATACAAACTTGGGCGGGCAAGCTGGCTGGTCCCAGAATCTGTGCCTAGAAAAACATGACTTGAGCCTCATCATCACTCTGTCAGCCAGGCTGGAGTGCAGTGGCGTGATCTCGGCTCACTGCAACCTCCGCCTCCTGAGTTCAAGCAATTCTCCTGCCTCAGCCTCCCTAGTAGCTGGGATTACAGGCGCCTACCACACCCAGATAATTTTTTTGTATTTTTAGTAGAGATGGGGTTTCACCCTGTTGGCCAAGCTGGTCTTGAACTCCTGACCTCAAGTGATCCACCCGCCTCAGCCTCTCTTAAGTGCTGGGATTACAGGTGTGAGCCACGGCACCAGGCCCCAATGATACACTTTTCTTGTGGCCTGGAATGGATGAAAGTGGAGGGTATAAGAGCATTCAGTTGGGGCCAGGTGCGGTGACTCACGCCTGTAATCTCAGCACTTTGGGAGGCCGAGGTGGGCGGATGATGAGGTCAGGAGATCGAGACCATCCTGGCTAACACGGTGAAACCCCGTCTCTGCTAAAAACACAAAAAATTAGCCGGGCATGGTGGCGGGAGCTTGTAGTCCCAGCTACTCGGGAGGCTAAGGCGGGAGAATGGAGTGAAACTGGGAGGTGGAGCTTGCAGTGAGCCGAGATCGTGCCACTGCACTCTCCAGCCTGGGTGACAGAGCAAGACTCCGTCTCAAAAAAAAAAAAAAAAAAAAAAGCATTCAGTTATTTTTTACGTAGCTTAATTAATATTTGGGAGGTTCTCCCCAAATTAAATGCACTTGGCAAATAAAATTGTTAGTGAAATTTAAGTTTACTGGGTCTCAACTGAAACTCCTGAATTTATCTACCCTTTAAGGAACTTAATACACTTTAGGAGGCCAAGGCAGGTGTATTGCTTGAACCCAGAAGTTTGAGATCAGCCTGGGCAACATGGTGAAACCCCATCTTTACGAAAAATGTAAAAATCAGCCTGGCGTGGTGGTCCATGCCTATAGTCCCAGCTACTCAGGAGGCTGAGGTGGGAGGTTCGCTGGGGCCCAAGAGGTTGAGACTGCCATGATCATGCCACTGCACTCCAGCCTGGGTGACAGGGCAAGACTCTCTCCAAAAAATAGTTAGTTACAGCTATCAATTACTAAATGGCTACTAGCATTTTACTATGCAAAACACCTTACACCCTTATTTCTTTTTTTTTTGTATTTTTAGTAGAGACGGGGTTTCACCGTGGTCTCGATCTCCTGACCTCGTGATCCGCCCGCCTCGGCCTCCCAAAGTGCTGGGATTACAAGCGTGAGCCACTGCGCCCGGCCATTTCTTTCTAATCCTCTTCACAGTCCGGTAAGGAGAGACTCCATTTTATGGGGGTGGAAACTGAGACTTGGCGTCTTCCCCAAGAACTAAAAACTGGAGGGCTGGAATAAGGCCTGATGTGTCTGTCTGTTACAGCTCTGCTCTCTATGCCAACCACTCAGAGGACAAAACTGCACATCAGGGTTATAAAGTAACCTCCACGTGTGCCCTGAGCTTGCTAGACCTGGAACAGCCTCTCGTGGCTGGACCTTTTTACCGCTCCCCTGCAACACACACACGCGCGTGCTTACATGCAGCAGGGCCTCAATACAACTCATAGGATGAGTGAACCTAGTTTTCCAGTGGTTGTTTAATCAGAAAATTCAGAGAACCCAAAACATCTATTCCCACACATTTTCATTACTCAAAAAAGTCTGACCAGCATGGTGGCTCATGCCTGTAATCCCAGGACTTTGGGAGACCAGGGCAGGAGGATAGCTTTAGGGCCAGGAGTTCGAGACCAGCCTGGGTGACAGAGCGACACCAGTCTCTACAAAAAAAAAATATATATATATATATAAAAAATACATATATAATATATATGATATATAATATATATATAAAATATATAAGATATATATTATATATATAAAATATATAAGATATATATTATATATATAAAATATATAATACATATATAAAATATATATACAATATATATTAATTTCTGCAAAAATCCAATGTTAAATAATTTTATGTAAAAATAACATTGATTTTATTCTTAAGAAAAATCTGGCTATGTGATATCCCCTCAGGGGTGACGGATAGTGAAATGTTGATGCTGAACACATTCTTGGTCACTAACAGTTGCATTGTGTTGTCTTCTTTAAAGACCCCAGGGCCCAATGAGACTGGGAGAACTTAAAAACCCCTGGGTGATCAGGAAACCAAGCCAAAGCTTGGCTCTCCCGTAGTGGACTTGAATCTGCGAGGGAAGTTAGCCACCACTCCTCATTTGGGCTATGAAAGTTGAAGCCCCGGGCCACACGGCTGGCTCATCCCCCAAATCACTCTGCTCCCTTTCCTACTCAGCTCCTCCTGCCCGGGTTACCATCCAGATTCTCAAAATCTGAAATTTTTAATTTAGAAGTTAGGTATTTCCTTTACCAGAGCTATTTTTATAGAAAGCAAGAGCAAGGTTTACACCAAATAAATTAATGTGTAATTCTGGAATTTACCAAAATGGTTGCAGAAAACAACCATGAAGATAGACCTTTTTTTTTTTTTTTTTTTTAAAGAGAATAATGTTTTTTAAGTTAGCCAAAGTTAAAAAACTTTGGCTTTTTAGTTAATTCATCACATATTAGGATTCTCTACCCTGGGCCTCTGGGTACTCATCTGTCCAAAACAGCGGTCAAACGACAAGGACGACGAAGACTTCGTGGGCCCGGCTGAGGTCCTTGGGAGCAGGGCGTTCGCGCGGGGCTGTGGGGCAGGGCCGAGCTGGGGTCCCTGGCCTAGGGTCCTCCTGTCCATGCCGACGCCCACACCTCCCGCAGGACCCAGCCAGCGCGGGCCCTGTCCTCCAGCCCAGCCTGAACACCACGATGCAGGGAAGCGCCTGGGGCCTGCCGGGGCTCACCCGACTGTGAGCGCGGAAGCCCGCAGATGGCCTGGGCGAAGGCGGGCCCGGGTGCCGGCGAGCGCGACGCGGGGTCACTGAGAGCCCGAGCGCATCCCAAACCCAGAGCCGCCGTCGGGGGGCGCACCCGATTGGCCGGCTGAGACCACGTGTCCACCTGCGGCCCAATCAGCGATGGCAGGACATCGCACGGCCTGGTCCAGACCGCAGGGTACGGGCCGCTCTCGGGGAAGCGAGCTGGGAAATGCAACCCCCGAATGCCAGTGGCCGCCTTTATGGCCCAGGGTGCTGCAGCCGGGGAATGACGGCGCGGGCATCCCCGGCTTCCCCACGGGCCACACTGCCTGTCTACGTCTGTGGAGGCCTGCCTTAGTAAATTAGGGGTCATTTGGGTAGCTGTGTGCCGTCCCCGCCTCCCACCATCCCCAGTAGCCTCAAGAATTTTTTCAAATCGTTTTATTGAGATAATTTGCATACCATTAAGTTCATCCGTTTATTTTTTATTTTTTTTTTTTTTTTTTGAGACGGAGTCTTGCTCTGTGCCCCAGGCTGGAGTGCAGTGGCGCGATCTCGGCTCACTGCAAGCTCCGCCTCCCGGGTTCACACCATTCTCCTGCCTCAGCCTCCCGAGTAGCTGGGACTACAGGCGCCCGCCAACACACCCGGCTAATTTTTTGTATTTTTAGTAGAGACGGGGTTTCACTGTGTTAGCCAGGATGGTCTCGATCTCCTGACCTCGTGATCCGCCCGCCTCGGCCTCCCAAAGTGCTGGGATTACAGGCTTGAGCCACCGCGCCCGGCAGTTCATCCGTTTAAAGTGTACCATTGAACGATCTTTAGTGTATTTACAAAGTTGGACAACCATCAGCATAATCTAACTTTGAAATATTTTCATGATCCCAAAAAGCAGGGGTTTTTTACACATTTCCCTACAAAATAACTTGAAGTAAGTTACGTAAAAGATATATACATTATAGTTGAAAGGCAAATAGAAATGAGGATTCAAAGACCAACGGAAGCAAGTCACATTTGTCAGCCTGGGGTCAACGTCGGCGGTGTGATGAAGGTGCCCGTTTAGCTCTGGTCTTGGCTAAGAGGTTCGAATTACTAGAAAGGGAACAAGACACAGTTACTCGAAGAAACAAAGCGCTAAGTACTTTTTTTTTTTAAGTTTAAGAGAACGCCAAGTTATTTTACATTCAGCATCTTTCACAACATTTTTATAGCCAAATAAATAGCTTTATTTCCTTAGACCTTAACACCTCAGTTTTGAAAGTTTTCTGGGAGGGGCCAAACTAATGTGGCATTTCAGTGTTTATTTACAGAGCATTAAGGAAAGGATGGAGGGGAGACGGGTATGGTGAACTGGCCATCTGAAATGGCTGCTTGAGCAAGGAATGGCGTGAGACTTTTTCCATTTCCTGGGATGGGTGATCAGAGCCACAACTGTGGACACAGAGTTCTCCCCCATATTGGAACCCCACATTCTCAAGAGAACCGCCAACCACGGGAGCACAAGGATACAACAGGCTCAGCTGCCCCTGGCCACCACCCCAATGGTCCCACCATTGGCCATCGAAGATCTGCAAAGATGGGTGGAGCTATTAGAGTCGAAGGTCTGGGGGAAAGTGCTTAAGGATTTCTGCCTTCCCTTTCCCATCCTCCCTCCTTGCCCACCCCTCTAACCCCCACCCAAACCCCCACCCCCTGCTTCTGGAGGATCTGGACCATGAGCAGAGAAGGGAAGTGTCTACCAGACAGACCACGTTCCCAGCACCAAGGTCCTGCCTCCCCTCAGGAAAAGGGCAGCAAATGTACTTGAACTCAAGTTTGACACTGAAGCTTGAAAGTCATGGGTTGAATGATGGTACATGCTTACACAGATACAGAATTCACCCAAAATGTCATTAAGGAGCTAGAAGGGGCCGGGCACAGTGGCTCACGCCTGTAACCCCAGCACTTTGGGAGGCCGAGGCAGGTGGATCACTACTCAGGGGGCTGAGGCAGGAGAATCATTTGAACCTGGGAGGCAGAGGTTGCAGTGAGCTGAGATACCGCCACTGCAGTCCAGCCTGGGCAACAGAGCGAGACTCCATCTCAAAAAAAAAAAAAAAAAGGAGCTAGAAGGGAAAGTCAACAGAACAAAGTCAAACAAGGTCAAGGCGGTGACCATAGAAAATAAAACCATGTTGTGTCCAGATCCACCAAATCAAGATGCCTGATGTCTTTGGTTCTATGAACAGAAGACACCTCAGACTTGTGGGTTAGTCGGTGGCAATGAAAGCTTCCATTTCCACCCAACCCTAAGAGACACAAATCCGTTTTCATAAAAGCGTGAGCCCCACCCTGCCCCAAGGATACGGGGGGATGGGCACCTCTGCCTGTGGCTCACCTCCCCTGACAAGCTCCAGTGGGCGCTATGCTTCCTCTTCACTGGGAGGCTTGTTCAGGAAATCCAGTTCACTCCATTATTGAAAACAACTCCTCCATCTCCAGGAAAAGTTGAAACTGGCAGTTTTAGCATCTGATGATGGAGCCTTCTCTGCCACTCCAAGGCCTGCTGCCTCCTTTTCCAAACGGCCTCTCACCCCAGGAAACACCAGCGAAGCCAGTGCAAGGAGAGGCCTCAGTCCCTGGAAGGTTGAGGTCATGCCTGGGCCAACACGTGTAGCAGAGCTTGGAGAACCCTCCTACAGGACTTGCCCACCTCCCACTACAGGGGCTGACTTTTCAGCTTCTGCTCTTTGAGAAAAGACACATCCACTGTGAATGCAAAACGCATCGTGTTCAGTTTTCTCATCACAGCATTTATACTTGTTTTTTTTGAGATGGAGTCTCGCTTTGTTACCCAGGCTGGAGTGCAGTGGTGCGATCTTGGCTCACTACAACCTCCACCTCCCAGGTTCAAGTGATTCTCCTGCCTCAGCCTCCGGAGTAGCTGGGATCACAGGTGCCCACCACCACACCTAGCTAATTTTTGTCTTTTTAGTAGAGATGGGGTTTCACCATATTGCCCAGGCTGGTCTCGAACTCCTGACCTTGTGATATGCCTGCCTCAGCCTCCCAATTATATACATTTTTAAATGCCTAGATTATGGCTGGGGAATTTAGGGAGTTGTGAGAGGTCCCAACTTGGGTGAGGAACCAGCCTCGACATAAACTTAGGATTGTCATGCTGACAGGGCATCTGATCTGGTCCCCACCTGAGGTTGGCATCCCACTCCAGCATCTTTGCTTGGCCATCTCCAGAGATGGAGGGTTCAGGCCCGAGGCCCTCAGTGGTGCAGTCAGGAAGCTCTGTGTGATGTACAGAACGTGCCTGTCTGGGGTCGGCTACTGCCCCTGCTTCTGCTCTCTTAAAAGTCATAGAGAACTAGAATTCCTTCAACTGCTTGAAAATAGCCTCACATTCCCACCCAAACCTTTCATAGCTAAAATCTCCAGTTTCCATTTTTCCTGGAGATGGGTGAGTTGCTTCCAGAAATGGAGTGAACTGGGATTTCCTGAGTGGCCCCCAATGAAAACCAAAAATCCTGGGTTTTACATGTTTTGAAATGTCTTTCAATGCACAGCAATACAGCGAGTAAGCCGCAGAAGGGACCTGGATAGCCAGACCATCTCTGGTCTGGTCCAGCTCACACCACAGCACCAGTGCCCTCCAAACTGAGCCCAGACTGAGGGGTAACGTCAAGGGCTTCACAACCTTCATCTCCCATGATCCCCCTCCGGGAATCTGCTGCCGTAACTTGGCTGCAGCCTGTCCTTCCAAGCACCACACTTTGCCCCCGTATTCCTCCCCCTGGGACCTGCTCTTTCCGCCTTCTCTCTCACTCAGGCTCAATGTAGGTGGCTCCCTCCACTCAGAGCCCATGCACCACCCCAGCCCTGGAGGCCACGCCATTCTCCAGCCCCAGCACCTCTTCCTGTCTGTACTACATGCACCTGCCCCATCCACACTGCCCAGTGGGGCTTGTAACCCTGCCCGGCCCAGCTCCCCTGCTGAGCTGTATGTACCACGAGGGCAGGCCCATTGGCATTGGGTGCCACGCCTCCTGCACAAGCCCAGCCCTTTGCTCTTAGTGTTTAACAAGAATATTGATGGGGGCCGAGCGCGGCGGCTCACACCTGTAATGCCAGCACTTTGGGAGGCCGAGGTGGGCAGATCACTTGAGGCCAGGAGTTCGAGACCAGCCTGGCCAACATGGTGAAACCCCGTCTCTACTAAAAATACAAAAATTAGCCAGGCCTGGTGACAGGCACCTGTAATCCCAGCTACTTGGGAGGCCAAGGCAGGAGAATTGCTTGAACCCAGGAGGTAGAGGTTGCAGTGAACCAAGATTGTGCCAGCACACTCCAGCCTGGGAAACAGAGCAACACTCTGTCTCAAAAAGAAAAAGAAAAAAAAGAACAGATGAGTTCATCCCTAACAGCCTCTTCCCCTGCAGGAATGTTGGATGCCTCTTAAAAAAAAAAAAAAGAATATTGGTGGACTTAATGCAGCCGTCTTCTTTCTGCTAGAAAGCTGGTCTTTGTGGGAGCCTCTCACATATGGTTTTGATGGTACTTTGTGCACTTACTCTGTGCTCCAAAAGGTGCCCAGGCTCCAGCTGCCTGACCTGGAAGAGCTGCCTTGTGGAGCCATCTGTATGCCCTAGGCCCTGACACCAAGGCAGCCCCTGCCTTTCGGAGGTCAGAGCCAGGCAGCCCTTCCTATGACCTCAGGGGGCCCATGGGCTACCCATGCACGAGGGTCCCTTCCACTGCGGGAACTGAGACTCTTGGGGGGGCGACAAGACTTTCGGAGATGCTTGAGGTCAGAGGTTACACAGAGTGTGGAAGTCAGAATGCATCACCCAGGTCTGGAATTCCACAGCCTCCCTGCCACATGCCAGGCACCATACCAGGCCGAGGCCAGCCCTGGGCATGAAAGTGTGAGTGAGATGCAGCCTGGACCTAAAGCGCCTCCAGTTGATGGGTGAAGCTGACCCACTAACCTCAACCCTCACCCCTAGCCCTGTGGTTTTGGCATCGGCAGGCTGGGAAGATGTGCGCAGGGCATTTGAGACATGCTGCCTGCCAGCTTCGAAGGGAGGAGGAGCTGGCGGGGAGGGCAGGCCACATGAGGAAGGCGAAATAATTTCTTCCTGGCGAGCAGGAAGACAGGTGTGGGGGGGCAGGAGGGTAGTTTGCATGGCAGGGCTGGGTCATACCAGGCCCCATAAACCAGGTAAGGCGCTTGGGCTTATCCCAAGGGAGAGGGTGGGGATACTGTGGTCAGATTAGCTCAGAGGACGGTCAGTGGAGCAGGGCAGGACAGAGATGGGGAGGCGACAGTGGTGATGGCAGCTGGGACATTCCATTCCGTGGGGACCATCCCACTGATCAGTCCTGCCTTCCCACCACCCTGGTTCTAGCTCTGCCACCCCCAGCAACCATGTATCCTAGGGAAAGGCAGAAGTCTCTGCAGGGGCTAAAGGGGCACGAGGGAGAAGGTCAGGGTCCACTGGCCACAGTGCAGCCCCCTCCCCTGGCTGTGTGACACGGGGCCTGCAGCCTCCGGGAGCAGTTGCCAGGGCCCGGGTTCCCTGCTCCACCACTCACCTTGGCTAAACACTTCATTGTCCTGATCCTGTTTGCTCATCTGTGCTCTGCCTGTGGTTGTGAGGATTCACTGAAATCATGAAAATGTAGCACAGTCCGCGCTCAAAGATCAATAGCTTTACTATGACTCAATCTGCCCAAAGCCCCCAGTTTCTTCTTCAGTGCCCACCCTGCTGAGGCCCCATAATAATTCCATTCCTGCCAGCAGCTGTACCAGCCAAATGAGGCTATGTGGGTCGGGGGACAAAGATGACGCAGGGCTCCTCCACGCCAGCTTGGACTATTAAATGCATTCTAATCACTGACCTTACCTCCATGCTTAGCACTTAGCAGTACTTGGGCACCGCGATTATGCTGCTGTTGTTGATCAGTACACTAAACCGTTCCGCCCACATCTCCTGGTTTTATTTACAAGCTCAAGAACAGAGAGCAGGCCGGGCACAGTGGCTCACGCCTGTAATCCCAGCACTTTGGGAGACCAAAGCGGGCAGATCACGAGGTCAGGAGATCGAGACCATCCTGGCTAACACGGTGAAACCCTGTCTCTACTAAAAATACAAAAAATTAGTCGGGTGTGGTGGTGGGCACCTGTAGTCCCAGCTAGTTAGGAGGCTGAAGCAGGAGAATGGCATGAACCCGGGAGGTGGGGTTTGCAGTGAGCTGAGATCACGCCACTGCCCTGGTCTCCAGCAGACCCCCACTTACCTTCCTGGGCATGTATCCAAGATCCTTCTCCCATGGCACCTGCTGCCTCTGCCATTGTGGACCTAATGGCCAAGTCCAACTCCTCCTTTCATTCTGCACACAGCCACAAGAGCCATCCTGCCAGAACACACATCTGATCACACCCCCTCTGCCTGCGTGGCTCCCGTGGTCCTTAGTTTCGGGAACAAATGCAGCCTTAAGATGGCCAGCCTTCCAGCCCGGCCGGCATGGACCCCAGGAAATCTGTGTGCTCTCCGACAGGAGTCTCCTCCTCTCCCTGAGGGTCACTCATCTTCCAGGACTCCCCACCCCTCCCCGTGTCCCAGCAGGTGCCGTGTGGCCCTAGCTCAGAGCAGCCTTCTTCATGCCCCACAGAGCCAGCCTGTTTACACAGCGTCCGCTTGTGCCCATGGCATGTAACATGCATAGTGCAGCCTGTGGGAGGACAGTTCCCTTCTCTTTCTGTCTCAAGAGCTGCTGGCTCAGACCTTCCCCACTCGGCCTGTGTCTTCCCAAAAGAGCGCAGTGAGCTGCATGGAGCCGGTCGAGCCTGGAGCCACCAGACAGACGTCTGCCCTGCCCTGCCCAACCACAGGGGTTGGTGGGTCATGGAACCACACATGACCCTCTGAGGGCAGGTGAGGAGAAAGGAGGGCTGATGGGGGCTGACAGGAGGGGTTTGGGGCATAGGGAGCACCAGAGAAGGAAGGCTGGCAGGCCGAGGGCTGGGGAGCAGGGGACAGGCCTTCACATTTGCGTTTGCACCGTTCACTGCGGGCCAGGCCACACTCACACACACACTTACACCTGCACCCACACCCTCTCAACCACACGTGCAGCTCCCACTCTGGCTCCTGAGCCATCTGCAGGCCAGGAGACTCCAGGGCCGGGCTTCCGCAACAGGTCTGCCCACCAAGCCCAACTCTCTGGGAAGTGCCACTCACTCTGACCCCAGAGCCGCGTCCCATGACCCCGTGGCCCGGCTCAGGGGAGCTCCCACTGCAAACACAAGCTCTGGGAAGGTGAGTGGAGGCTTTGTCTCAGGTTCTGAGGCGTCAGGAGGAGCAAATCCATGAAGTGGAATGCTGGAGGCACAGGGGTCCAGCCCATGGGCCACCTGCACCCCAGGAGGCCAGTCCCGCATTTACACAAGTGACTTGTACACTCTCCTCCTGCACATCTCTGGAGGCTCATCCCATCTGGCCCTCCATGGCCTCAGCAGGATCACTGGATGTCCGTGATGCACGGCGTGCCCTCCCTGCCCTCATCCTCCCAGTCAGGAGCCCAGGAAGGAACCACTCTTGGTGACCTGTGGAAGGTTAGGAGACCCTCCCTCGGGGCCCCAGAGCCCACCCTGAACAGGGCCTTTCAGGGGAGGGGATGAGAAGGTTCACCACCCAGAGGAGCCAGGCCAAAGCCCTGAAACCAAACATCCTCCAGCTCCCTCACTCCTCGATTCAGACTCAAGGGCCACAGCCTGGAGCACAGCTGGACCCCAGCTCCTCTTGGCAGCACCCCCTGAGGGCCAGAGAATGGCTTCCCAGCTGACTTGAGGACTTGTGACCTCAGGGGGATGCAGGGAAACACCGAGTGTCACTTCCAGCTACATCTGCCCTCTGCCACTACCCAGCAGTCCCGGGACCTGAGTCCCCTCCTTCCTCGTGGAGCAGCAGGTCCAGCATGGCCGGCCCTTCCCTCGCTGGCTGTGCATAGTGTGCCGGCTGAGTCCTCGCCCCATAGTTGGCAAGTCTAGAACCACCGGATCCTGTTACCTCACCAGTGTGAGTTCTACCATTGCCAAAAACGGGGGAGAGGCAAGCAGCTGTGGGACCAGGGAGCTGGGGAGGCCTCGGTCTGTGCTGAGGAAGAGACAGAGACAGTTAGGATGGTCCAGGCAGGGCCAAGACAGAGGCACCCATCCCCACAACTGCGAGAAGTTCCTTCCTGCAGGGTTGCCCTGGTGTGGAGGCCCAACCCCACAGTCCCCCTTCCTGCTGGTCCCGGTCCCTCCTCAGCCCCCTCCTCTCCTCCCTTCCCCTCATATCTCTAACCTGCAGTTCCTGTGGGCAGGCATGGAGCAGACACCATCCCTAGGGCAGCCACCAGGATCCAACCCAGGCCCCCAGCTGTGGTCACCACTCCCAAGGGAACCCAAGGGCACCTCCACTCCCAGCACCTGACAGCAGGGACTCTGGGAACCAGCACAAGCCAGGCCAGAGAGCCCTGCCCCCGGGGCGCTGGGGAAGAGATGGCTAATGTGGGCTGGGTTTTGCTATTTACTAAGCCCACGTCACTGCTCCATTTAATCCAGGGAGATGCTCCCAAGCCATTCCCCAGAGCCTAAAGCTCCCAGGCTGCCCACCCCAAAGGGAGAGAGGGAAGTTGCTGCACAAAACATTCCTCCACCCCATCAAGTCCAAGGGAGGAAGGAGGAAGAGCATTCCACTTGCCAAGGCCTCTTCCCTAAAAGCAGTGGACAAACAATGGGGCTGAGACCTTCTACCCAGGAATGGGCACAGGCAGCCTCTGGGGCCATCAGTCAATGGCAGGAATGGGCCAAGCTAAAACCAACCAAATATCTCCCATCCAGACGGCATTCTCCTGACCACAGAACCCACTGCACACACCCAGCAGCCCCGCACACACCCAGACCCTTTGAGGGCTGGCTGCGATCTGATTCTCGGAGTGGCATTTCCCCAGACCGCCAGTCACTTACCCAAGGACAGCACACTTCCGCGTTCCCACTTCCCCTGATGAGGCCAGGTCCTTTCCCAAGAGGTGCTGAAGTGCCCTGAAGGCATCTCAAGCCATTAGCAAGGGTGCTGGCTGCCTGCCCCTCACCCTGCACCCCCATGCCTCCCCTGCAGCCTGGAAGGGACTCTTTGCCCTCAAGCCTCCTGGGCAGTATGAGCCCACCATAAGCAGGCTCATTTTCCAAACAAGCCCCAGCTGGGGGAGCAGCTGACTTGGCAGGGCCCCTGAGATGATACCACTGCCACCACCACCGCCACCACCCCTTCCATCCTCCCTGCCCTTTAGGGTGGAGTGAGATGGGATGATGGCTTAAGATACAAACAGATCCAGGCCATCCCCAGAGCCAAGTCCAGGACCTCGGTGGCACCCAAACCAGACCGGCAGCCTAGGCTTGGGTGCTGGGGAGGACACCTCTGCCTGAAAGGAGAGGCTTGGTGGGGAAGGTTTGGCCTCTGAGCAGAGGCACGACTCTGGAAGCCTCTCCGAGGGTGGGCGGGCCTGCTTTGGGACATCAGTAGCACTGGGCTCTCTTAGTCCCATAGAGCCCCCAAGCCTGGGACTTGATGAGGAGGCCACTCCCACCCTCCTCCAGTGTGTATGTGGGGGGTCCTGTCCTCCTCCCCACCCAGCTGTGGCCGCACCAGTCGGGCTCCATCAGTCGGGCTCCATCAGCAGCCTGGGGCTGCAGGCGATCAATGGGGCCGGATCGCATTTCGACCCGCCTGAGGCTGGGCAGAGACTAGGATAATGGCCTGGATTGAATAAGCAAATGGAGTGGTGGGGGAGGGCGGGGAGTCTGGAAAACCCACTCATACAGCCCTCCAGGGAGCTGCCCCTCCTGCCGCTCCACACACCCAGACAGGCCAAGCAAGGTGCCCGACATGGGGGACGCCCTAAACCCGGGCATCTGGGAGCCGCTGCTTTTGACAAACACAGAAAAACAAAGCAAAAAGTGCTTCTCAGTGACCCTCCCACTCCAGCAAGAAAGGCTTTCGCTGCAGTGGAACAGCGTTCCTGCCTGTCAGTGGACACCATTGGACAGATCATGGGCAGAACCTTTTGCCCATCTCACAGACCTTCTGGCAGCCACACAAGGGAGGATCCAGGACCTGTTCTGCAGGGTGGGGAGGTGAAGAGGGGCCCTCTCCTATCCTAAGTGCCCCCAGCCTGGGTGGTGGGAAATTGTGTCTTTGCGGAGGGCCAGCTGCGGTGGCCCCCACTCTCTGGGACAGTCACTGTTGTGGGTGAACTCACCATCCAGGCCTGGCCCGGAACTAGGTAAATTAGGAGATCTAGAAACTAGCTTTGGCCTGAGATCCTCCCCTGGAGCGCTGAAGCAGGGCCCCAGAGCAGCCGGGCCTGAAGCCTGGTGGAGGCACGCCCCCACACCAGTGCCTGCACTCGGGGCTCAGCAAGGCACCCACCTGGGCAGGTGTGAGGAGGTAGAGCCCAGCTGCAGACCACCCAGGGGCTGAGGACAGCTTCTGTCATCCGGCCTTCCCTGCTAGGTAGGAAGGAGCAGAACCCTGGCCAGACACTTCAGAGGCTCCAGGGAAAAGCTCTAGAACCGGTCACTGCCAGGGGCCTCCCACTCCCCCCTTGCTGGGTCTCTGTGCCCACCCCACCTCCAGGGCTCATTCTCACTCAGGCCCGGAAATCCCTTCTTTCCTATCCCATGGGACCTGAAGCAGGACGCCCTAAGGAAACACCCGGGGCGGAGGACTGGAGCACAGAGACAGGGTGGGGCACAGGCCAGCCAGGTTCCGAGGGGCAGAGGGAGAGCTAGGGCCATCAGAAGGGAGACCTAGCTACAGGGACACCTCACCAGGGCAGAAGTCCCCTTCTATCCTGAAATAAACAAGCCCCCCCTTTTTTCTGCAGGGGCTTGGAGAGCTTCTGCAGAGAAACACGGGCACCACACCTCAGAGGGAACTTACTGGGGGCTCCTTGCTGTTTGGCGATAGCAAACTGGCAAGAAAAAAAAAGGCCCAACCCACCCAAGGCAGTCCCCAGGGCACCCAGGCAGGCAGCATTGGTCACCATGTTCCTGCTACGCAGTCAACTGGACCCGTCATCCTCCAGCTGCCAGCTTCAACCACACACATCCCCCACCCTGGCACTCCCTGGCTCAGACACCTAAAATGACTCGTACTGATCTGGGCTAAGTCCACCAGCCCTTGCCTGAGGCTCCCCGGGGAGAAGCAGCCCCATCAGGGGCTGGCCCAGTGACCTGGGGCATGATAGCTCCCAGCTGGTCCCAAGTCGGCCACTGGCCTCCTGCTTGATTGCTGACCACCAGATTTCACATGGGTCCAGCCTGGCTGGCCAGGCTCTCCCCAGCTTTGACAGACTAGGTCCCGGCCTCCCAGCCTCAGTCTCTGCCATCTGGGGCATCCTTGGGAGCCCAGGCCTGTAGATTCAGAGCTGAGACACCTCCAGGCCCTGGGTGCCTCCATGGAAGGTGTGGCTGGTGGCAGAAGAGCCACAGTGACCTAGCTCTACTACTCACCAGCCTCTTCAGCCAAGCCTCTCCTCTCAAAGCCTCAGGTTCCCCATCTATGAGATAACTATTTTAAAAATTACAAGCCCCACAGGGCTGAGGTGGGAACTGTTGGGATTACGTATGTAATGTCACCTGACACCCAGATGGAGCGTACAGGCCAGTTAGTCACAGCCGAGATCCAGGGACCCAGGAAGCTACATTACCAGTGTGTGGTGTGTGAAGGGGAACATTGGCCTCTGCTCCAGAACCTTCCAGGGGCAGGCCTGAAAATGCCCTCCAACTCCGAGCCCCACTAAGTAACCTCCCCTCGGAGCGGTTCGGAGATGACCCACTCCACAGCAGGCTCCAGCTCCAGGGATGGTAGCCCCCCTGGAAACACCCAGGCTGACCTCAAGGGCAGCCCACCTGCCTGGAGCTGCCCCCTTCAGAACCTGCAGCAGAAGGCCAGGCCCTGTGCTGCCACCCAAGGTCTCACCCCAAACGTGTGCTGGGAGCCTGGCTGGGCCTTTCCAACCCACAGCACCATTCAGGATGGTCCTACAGATGGTTTCAGACTCCCCCACCTCTGCCCTGGGCGGCCCCATCTGCTGGCCCAGCTCAGATTGCTGGGCTCCCAGCTCCACCGTGGCCCCAGGCAGTGTAAGGCGATCTGGCTGCCCACCAGCGCTGGACCCTCACACAGCAGCTGAGCCAGATGGGCTGGGGAGGCGGTGAGGAGGCCTTGAGGAGGAGCAGGCTGGGGCCCTGACACAAGGATGCAGGGGAGGCGGACGCAGCTGCGGGTCCTGCTTTTCCCATATTGGCACTGCACATGATTGCTCAGAGCGGAGAGACACAAGCAAAAATGTGCTAGTGCCAAAATCGGCCAAGCAGATGGCACTGGTGCGGGCTCTCTGGGGACACACTGGACGAGAGGCCTTGCATCCCTGCACCCTTGGAAGCAGCCTGTTTCCGACGTCTAGGAGCACTCAAGGCAGAAGTGGGTAAGGTGCTCCGGAGGCCCTCGTGGATCTGTCTCTGCTCTGTTTATGGCCCTTCGGTAATTCACTGACTGAGACTGTTCACAGTGAATTCTACCAGTGCCATACACAGAACAGGAGTCACACTCTGCAGCCTGCCGACCCTGCGGAGAGACCAGCGGCCCACGATGCCCGTTCCCTGCTCCCAGCCTGCCCACTCCCTTGGGGGCTCCCCAGCAGGCCCTCAGCAGCTGCTGCTACAGTCTCCACCCCCCACCCCATCCCACCTCTTCACAAGATCCACATGCCCCATCAGCCCAAGATGACCTTCAAGGAGACAGGGACAGTGGGGGAGAGGGGCTGACCTTCTGGCCTTGCAGAGGGTAGAGGGAGAAGACCACACCAAGGTGTCTCCTGTGTCCACCTGAAGGCCCACATCCCTCCACATCACCCAGGCTGCCCCTCCAGGCTGGGGAGGAAGTGGGTCAGGACCGTCCATCTCCTTGCCAGAGTAACTCTGGCTCAGAGAGGCAAGCAGCTGGCCAGAGCCTCCCCTCTACCCAACCTGCCACAGGGGCAGTGACCAGTGGGACATCCAAGATGCCTCTCGTAGCCTCTGAGCCCAGACACCAGCAGCCCAGGCTCCTAGGCGCTTTGGTCTCCATTATCCCCCACCCCCAGTCTGCCCTGTGGCAGAAACAGAGCCCCAGGAACAAACCAAATCTGCTGCTCACCCCCACTCCCATCCCAAACCAGACCAGACTGGGCCAGACTGTGAACCACCCAGGCTGGGCATCTCTGCTGCCGGCCTAGGATCAAGGCAGGAAAAGGCCAGGAAAGGAGGGCAGAAGAGAAGTCTTGCAGCCACCGAGGTGACTCGGAGGGAGCCGGAGGCACGGATGCACTCTAGCAAGGGAGTGGCTCCTGGCTGGCTCTGGAGTGACTGCGGAGGAAAGCGGAGGCTCAGGAGCGAGGGAGGGGCTGGGAAGGTTGCATCAGTGGTTGCCAGAGCAGCTGCCTAGAGAGAAGTCGCTGTGGAGGCCCTGCCTCTGGTGCCACAGGCCCTGGGGAAGGACGGGAAGAAGAGAGAGGGTGGGAGGGAGGGTCTCTGGCAAGCTGGCACCCAGGGCAAGCAAGCTGGGGCCTCCGCAGAGTGGCCACTAGAGTCTCAGCCTACTCCAGGTCAGCGGTGGCCCAGAAGGCAGGGTGGCTAGAAAACATCCTGGAAGGGTCAGAGCAAGTGCCCTGGCCCAGAAACTATGCAGAACTCTTGGCGATGTTACCCCCAGCAACTACCTTCCATGGACCTCAGAGCTCCATCTGGGTACCTTAGCCAAAGCCATCCGCTCTCCCCTAGACACTGCTTAATGCTCCACCCTTCCTGTTCCCAAGGACTCTTTGTCCTGCTTCCACACACCCCCACTACAGGGCTCTGTTCTTCTAGCTGGTCTATGTCCCCAGAGGACAATCCAGCTTGATGAGGTGGTGATCTCAGGAAGTCACTCCTCAGCCTTCTGCCTCAGTTTCCCCTACCACAATTTTCTGAACTCTATTAAGGAAGAGAGACCAGACTTCCCAGCCTTGGGGTGGGGAGGGGAAGGGGTGATGGCAGGGTGTTAGCAAACAGTATGGGGTGGGTAGTTATCAACATTGCTTAGGGTGTAGCCATAAGCATCACCCAAGGAGCCTGTTGAAATGTAGATTCTTGAGCCTGCCTGGAAATCTGCATTTTAATAGCACCCTGACAGCTCAGCACGGGCTGGGGGTGGAAAGGATCTACTTTGAGAAAGTAGATCCTCACCCCAGGATAATTAAACAGAATGCAGAATTCTTTTCTTCTGGCTGGGCGCGGTGGCTCACACCTGTAATCCCAGCGCGCACTTTGGGAGATGGGTGGATCGCCTGAGGTTGGAAGTTCGAGACCAGCCTGGCTAGCATGGTGAAACCCGGTCTCTACTAAAAATACAAAAATTAGCCAGGTGTGGTAGCAGGCGCCCAAAGCTGAGGCAGGAAAATCGCTTGAACCCGGGAGACGGAGGTTGCAGTGAGCAGAGATCGTGCCATTGCACTCCAGCCTGGGCAAAAACAGAGCAAGATTCTGTCTCAAAAAAAAAAATAATTCTTCATTCTTCTTTTGGGGACAGCCAAGGATGGGGAGAGGCAGGTGTTAGACAAGGGGAACACGCAGCACCTTGCAACCAAGGAGCCACAGAGGCCTTAGAGCTGGAGAACAGAGGATGAAGCCAGGGATTCTGCTCTCCCCAGCCCAGGAAGGCATACAAGGGACCCTAGGTAGAGGAGAGAGCCCTGTAACAAAGCAGCCAAACACGCAGGCTCCTTCTAATTGTGGCATCTGGCATCTCTGTCGAGCTCCTTGGTCTGTTTTCCTCACCTTTGTAACTGACATAGGATGGACTACAGGGAGCAGCTCACAAAGCCAAATCCCTCTCCAGCTTCCAGTTCTAGTCGGCTGGGCCAGGCTCCTCCCCTGCGCCTGCCTCACCCCTCCTAACCCAAATGCGACAGGAAGCCCAAGTGCCGCAGTGCCTGGGGGGTGCCACGCCCGCTGGGGCCTCTCCATCCCCGTGGAAGCAGGCTGGGGCCTGGGCCCTAGGGAAGCAAGGTCTCCCAGCTCTCTCCAAAAGGGGGTAAGAAGAGCTCTCGGACATCAGCAGCAGAATCCCCACTTGGAATCTCAAAAGGGAAAACGGAGGCCTATGGCTTGGGGCAAGTCAGGATAGCAGCCTCTTCTGCCCTCCCTGCAGGACACAGCCCTGACCTTGAGATCAAAGGCACAGAAATCCGCTTCTGGAGTGGGAAGATGAAGACAAGGTCTCCCACACCCGCTGGGGGTCAGAGCCTGGCAATGGAAGAGGACAAACAGAGACGCACCTTGCAGGCCAGGCTGGGCAGCCAGGGACTCACAGGGTGTGTGGGGGTCCTACACATCCTAGGAGGTCTCTACTAAGCGTCCCCTCCCACCTTCGGTTGCTCTCAGCCCCACCCACCTGAACTCTACCTGGGCCTTCTTAAAACTCAAGAGTCCCCTTTCCCCTAGGGGTGTCCCTCCCTGGGCACTGGTGCCCAATGCAAAGAGCAGGCCCCCAATCCCTTCCAGTGTTAGAGGTAAGTGTTGCAGGACTCTGGGCTATGGGTACTCCGGGGTCCTTAGACATCACATAGCCCACCCCTCGACTCCCGGCTCTCCTCTCGACCTCTACACAGCGAATCTGGAGTCCAGGGTCCCAGCCGCGCCACCCACAACCGGTCTGGTCCTGATCCCTCCAGTCTCTATCAAATGCCCCTGAGGTCCCAGGGGCTAGAGGCTGCTGGGGCCCTTGAATGGGCATGCCCTGGACGCTGGGCCTGTCGTCCTGTGTCCCCATGAGGTGCTGGGAGAGGGGCCCAGAGCTGCTTTTGCCGAAGCCCAGGCCGCCACCGACCCATTAAATTACTCAGGTGTCTGGGGTGCGGAGCTCACTCCAAGAGCCACTGGGCCCCGGTAGGAGAAAAAGAATAAACGAAATCCTCACAAGTGAGGCCGGCATCCTAGAATTTTCTCTTCTTTGCGTAAGGCCGACTCCAGAGGTCCCGCTAACTCCCCCGCAGGAGCATGAAGGGGTGGCCGTGAGCGGTAAAGAAACGAGCAGTGGTGGAGGCTGCCGCTCCGGGCCCAGGTCCGAACCCAGAGCCGCGCGGGGAATGCGGGGGTCGAGGCTGCGAGCTGGGCTTGGGGCAGGTTCCTTTGCGTTCGCTCAGGCCACTATGAGGCCACTAGGACAGATTTCTCCGAAGGCTCGGCCTCGGATCAGAGATCCGCCGACTCGGTGCCCATCGGTCGGGCTCACTGGGTGACAGGTGGGTGGAGGGTGATGAGCACCCGTAGAGCTGAGTGACCCGGCCCGAGAATCCGCCACCTGGCTCGCAGGATTTTCGCCCTCAGGAGCTTTGCGAAGACGGGCGCAAACCTGGGAGGCGCCGCCGCACCTCGCCTGTGGGGGTGGGGAGGTCGATTAGGGCACCGCCCGCCCTCGGCCCTAATCGCTCTGAGCCGGCCTCTGTGCCCCTGCCGCCGGCGGGTATTACTGTACACGGTGTCCAGGAGCCGGGGCTGGAAGAGCAAACGAATGGCTCAGCCTGGAGGGCTCCGCGGAATCGGGCGACCCCTAATCCCGGGTGACACCCTCACTGCCCATAGTCCTCGGATGCGCTGACCGGTGAGGCGCCAGAGGCACGCCGTCCAGCCGCCGATCTTGGAGAAGGGCTGGGAGCCTGGGTGTCGCTAGCGCTATTAACAGGAATGGGGCAAGCGCGGGCGGGGGACGGTGTCTCATTAGCGTGCGCCGGGGTTAACGGGATGAGTGGCCGCGAAGTGGAGGCGCACTGGAGGTCTGAGAGCCGCTTTCCCCCAGAGACTGGGAGGGGCGGCTCCGGGCCACGGAAGCAGCCTCGAACCAGCCGCACAGCCCTGACAAGGCGCTGGAGGAGCCAGCTCCGGGGCCCCGACGCTCCCCGCAGCCCCCTCCCAGCCTGGCGCTTCCGCCAGGGCCCACCAGGGCGGCGAAACGCCAGGCCGACCCCAGCCAATTCCTCGCGGGTAGGCACCTCGCAAGCACCGGCCGCACTCGGACCGCGGCCGCCCCCGCCCCCGCCCGGGAACAGCGCTAGGCGCTGGGCAGACGCCACTGGGGGACCCGGGACCCAGACGCCCCGTGGGCGCCTCCGCCTGAAGGCGCGGAAGAGCGAGTCGGCACTGCCGCGTCATCCCCGAAGGCCAGCTGAGCTGGGACGCCCGCCCTGTACCCGGGTTCTAGTGCGGCCGGCCCCGGGCGCCCGCCTCCGCCTCCTCTACTGAGCCCGGCTCTGGCTCCGCCCGGCCCGCCCCCCCGCTCCCGGCCCCAGACACTCACCTGCGCCGGCTCGGGGCTGGGCGCACCGCCGCCTCCCAGCTCCGCGCGTAGTCCACACCAGAAAAGCCAGGCAAAAAGGGCCCCTATTCGGAAAGAGCCGCATGGACGGAACTTGAAGCGCGCTCGGCCCGGGCCCAAACCTCCGCTGCCCCGCGAGAGGGGGCGGCGCCCGAGCGCCGAGCTCAGCGGGGGAACAAAGGGGAGCCGGGACCCGGCCGCGCGCTTCCTGGGTGTCGGGTGACAGGTCTGCCGGGGAAGGCCCCGGCCCGGCCACCTGAAGAGAGGCCGCCTCCGCGCGGCAGGCGGGGGAGGTCCGGAGGGGTACCGGGGCCCGAGGGCCGGAAGAACAGGGGGCGCGGGCTGCCCCGGACCGCGCGGCTGGACGGAAGCCCTGCGGCTCCGGCGCAGCGGCGAGAGGGCTCGACGGAGTGCAGAGAGAATGACTCCAGGAGGGTTTTACCGCCCCCCACCCCGGGCCCCGCCCGCCCCTCGCGCCGCGCCATTGGCTCAGGTGCCGCGAGGCGGGGAGGGGCAGGGGGCGGGCCGGGGATGATTCACCTTGAATGTGGCTCCGGTTGGTGCGCGGCGCAGGGCACGCCCGTCCGGGACTGCGGAGACGCCGGGAGCCCCGCCTGCTTGCCCAACCCGGCCGGGTCTGGCCCCAAGGGGTCCCGCCGCCCGCCTTCTATTCCCGCCTCCTGCCCTCGGGCTAGGGTGCCGCTAGCCGAGGTGCGCCCGGACGCCCTGCCACCCCAGCGCCCTCTGAGCCCGGAGCTAGCCGAGGTGTGTGTGGCGTGGCGTGCTTGGAAATCCGACCCTGGGAGGGGGGAGGGAGGGGGGGAAGTGCGTTGGGAGCTGGGACGCACCGTGGGGCCACTGGACAATCTCCGCAGTCTCCCCGCAGAAAGGTGCTCAAGGCTGACCTGTCTCAAGGGGCGCACCCGGACCCAGGGGCTCAGGGCTGGAATGGGGACAAGGGGCCTCACGTCCTCACACGCCCACCCTCGGCCAGTTCTGCGGCCTCACAGGTGTCTGGCCACCGCTGCCGCCGCCGCCAGGAACAAAGGCTGTCTGTCCCGAGAGAGGGAGGGGGAGGGGAGCCGCCCCCAGACCCGTTCCCATCTCCCCCTCCCCCCACTGCGACAGTGGCTCCCTCGGGAGGGGGCGGGGCCGGCCGGGGCTGGGGCGCAGACGCGGATTAGATCCTTCTCAACCGTCCTTTGGTCGGACACCACCCGGAGCATTCAGAGGGGACCGGGGGGCAGGGGCTAGGTCCTCCAAGCTGTCAGCGTTGGGGTGGCCTCTTCCTTCTTCCCCAGCATCCTGAGCACCGGAGCACCCCCTCCCTCCCTGCTGCTTTGGCTGCCCTTGCCAGTCCCAGCTCCGCCCCGCCCGGCCGCCCCAGACGGCAACGGCAGCTCAAAACCAGATTAAAATAAAACGTTAATCCGCCCTTCTCCTTTTTAGCTCCTAGTTCTTCCCAATCGACCCCCGCAGATCTGGCACCCTAGAAGCCCCCATAAAATGAGGGTGGTGCTTAGCCGATGCTCCCACCAAACCTAACCCTTGCACTTGAAGACCGTGAACACCTTGTCTTGGGCTCGAGCAAAAGAAGGGGGTGAGGCAGTGGAAACGGGGCCCGGGAAATCTATAGTTTCCCCACCCCCAGCTCCTGCCGAGCCGGGAGGGGCCAAGGGTGACGGCAAGGATACGAACCCTTCAATATGCCCGACTCCTGGGCAGGGCCTGCTGAAGCCGTAGATGTCGCAGCCACATGGATCCGGAAGCAAGATTCCCACCCCAGGTGGATAATTGGACGAGTCTCAGGGCCTCGGGGCCCCTCTCCCCATGCAGCCAGGGATGGGCACGGTGAGCGAGAACCCCGGACAGCGGAGATAATGAGCACGTCACAGGGCCCAACGGGCAAAAAGGGGGTGATAGCTCCACATTAACCCCTCCCCGTCCTACTAGCACTCCCCCGCCCATCTAGGTCGCCTTGAGCCTCCCTGGCTGTCTCTGCACCCGCGCCCTACCTGGTCCTCAGACCCATGGGATGCTGGGCAGCCTGGGCCGGGTGTGCCCAGGACCGCAAAGCGGGAAGCGCAGGCCTTGCGGACTGCGAGTGGCCCCCGCGGCCTGCTGCTACCCTTTATAGCGCGCGCCCCGCCCCCCGCGCTCCGGGCGCCCCGCCCTGGCCCATTCACCTGCTGTCGAGAACCAGACACCGCGCAGCAGAAAGCTAGCCGCTGGGCCGCGCGGTCCGGCCGTCGGAGCGGGCGGGGCTGGGGCGCCGCCGAGACAGATCCGATTTCCACCTTTTCTTAAATGCGCTGCTGAAAGTCGAGAAGGCCCCGGCCGGGGAGCTCGCGTCGCTTCCTCCCCCCGCAGGTCCCCTCGCACCCCGAGTCCCCCAGCCCCACTTCGGGAGGGGCCGCGAAACTGCACCCGCAAGGGCCTCATACATATTTTAAGGAGCAGGCCCGGCAGGTAACCGGAGCTGGACTCGGACGGTGAGGGGGCGGCCCCCGGGGACCTGATACCCTGGATCCCTTACGGCTCGGGGCTCAGGCGGGGGAAGAGGTGGCTCGGGCCGACCTCGGGTCCTCTCTTTGCTGGCCTGTCCAGCGCATCCTAAGCCCGCGTGTGTCCTACCCTCCTTCTGCAGATCCGACGCCCGTCTGGCAGTTGCGGCATTCCCTCTCGCTGGAGAGATCCCTTCCCCCTCGCCACCGGCGTCCCACGCTGCCCGGAGTCGTGCGCCCCGGAACGGGTAGTTTTGGGTTCCTCGACGCTTGGCCAGGTTTAGGAAAGACCCGCTGTCTTCCTTGCTGCCCTCACCTAGGAGACTCGGCGCCTTGCGCTCCGTCCTTTTTTCTGGTGTCGCGGCTTGTCCCTCTGGCTTGCTCCCTCCTAGTCCCTACCCCACACGGCTCCCTTCGCCAGCTCCATGACAATCCCACTCGTGCTGAAGACCTTGGGCAAAGAAGTAACCATCGGTCTTCCCCTCCCTGTTCGTCCGGCGGCAGGACTGGGGGGAAGGGTGCCCGGGATACAAGCCCCTCACGCAGACCCACTGATGCGGCGGTGGTTCTGCCACTGGCCCCTCTCCGAATGGTGAGGTTCTCCTGCTAACCCTGGCCCCATGGCATAACTAGTATAACCCCAGTGAGAGGAACCCAGAATTCCAGTCCTCGCCTGCTCCAGTCCCTTATGTGTGATCTCGATCTCGAGGGATTCACTTCACCTCTGTAAGCCTCAGTTTCCCATTTGCAAAATGGGCAGAATGACTCGCACCTCTGGGGATGAAGAAAATGCACGCGGGCACTTGGCGACCCGGAGATCTCTGCAAACTGCAGGCCCAGCGAGATGGCCGCAGCACGCCCTGCACCCTCTCCCGCGCGACTGCCGCCGGGTGCTCACCCCAGCCGCTGTGTCCCTGGTGCTTCCTCCGCCAGGGCCACGTGCCAGGGAAGCCAAAGCGGGAGTCTTTCGATCTTGGCCCAGCCCTTAGCCCTCGGTCCTTTGCTCTAGCATCTAGATTCTCGTGGGTCAACAAAGCCACTGGAAACCCAACGAACTATCCGACATTTTTCGAAAAACCGTATGCGTGTGCTTCTGTGCGTTTTTCCTCTGATCGAGGCAGGGCCCTGTAGGGTTCTGTTTGGACGGGAGGCTGGAGTGGTTCTGTCCCGGCTGCGGGGTCGGAGGATGCAGTGGTAGTTTCGAAAGAAGGAGAAACACAGAGACTGTCAAATGAAAGGAGATTCTGTCTTCGGAATCGACCCAGCTCTTTAAAAGAATGAGGAAAACATGGGGTCGTTATATATCCTGGAAAGTCGCCTAGGCGTTCAGTGAAAAACGCAAAAGGCACGTGGATTCCTATTTGTGTAAAAATATAAATGGGGTAGGGGGTTAAACATCAGGTTTTTTCTGAACGAAAGGTCTCAGCGCAGAGGGTTGGAGATTTTTCTTTTCATTGTATGTCTTTCTGGACTGTTCGAAGCCAATGTGTGTTGCTTACCATATTCTTGCATTAAATTTTCAATTAAAAAAAGAAACTGCAGGAATTTTTTGTTTGTTTGTTTTGAGACGGAGTCTCGCTCTGTAGCCCAGACTGGAGTGCAGTGGCGCGATTTAGGCTCACTGCAACCTCCGCCTCCCGGGCTCAAGCGATTCTCCTGCCTCAGTCTCCCGAGTAGCTGGGATTACAGGCGCGTGCCACCACGCCCGGCTAATTTTTTTTTCTTTTTTTCTTTTCTTCTTTTTTTTAGTAGAGGCGGAGTTTCACCGTGTTAGTCAGGATGGTCTCAATCTCCTGACCTCGTGATCCGCCGGCCTCAGCCTCCCAAAGTGTTGGGATTACAGGCGTGAGCCACCGAGCCCGGCCAATAAATTGATTTTTTAAAAAGCAACCTGGGCCGGGCGCAGTGGCTCACGCCTGTAATCTCAGCTCTTTGGGAGGCCGAGGCGGGTGGATCACCTGAGATCAGAAGTTCGAGACCAACCAGCGTGACCAACACGGACAAAGCCCATCTCTACTAAAAATACAAAATTAGCTGAGTGTGGTGGCACTCGCCTGTAATGCCAGCTACTTGGGAGGCCGAGGCAGGAGAATCGCTTGAACCCGGAAAGAGGAGGTTGCGGTGAGCCGAGATCGCGCCATTGCACTCCAGTCTGGGCAACAAGAACGAAACTCTGTCTCAATAAATGAAATGAAATGAAATGAAATAAAATAAAATAAAATAAAACAAAATAAGCATTCGGGATGCTGAAGCCTGCAGGAGTTGCATCAGAGGGCGAACTGCAGAGCGGAGGCGCTGGGGCGGCGGGCCTCGCCCGGGCTCTTGGCTCCCATGAATCCTCGATGAGTAGAGAATCCTCGATGAGTAGAGAATCCTCGCTCCGAGCAAAGGCGAGAGGAGAGGGAAGCGTGCGGGCGCGGCCCTTGCTGCTTTTTACCAGGCGACACCCCGGTCGAGTTTGACCCCCGCGCAGGTGAAACATGAGCGTCCACCCCAGAGGGGTCCCCTACCCAAGTCAGCGGAGAAGGTGGCCTGCCAGGTTAGAGGACCGAGTCCAGCCTCGGTTTCCTCATCTGTAAAATAAGCCGAGAACATCCGCGCCTCTTTCTGGAGAAGGCTGGGAGGCTGCCAGAGAGAAACTGTGCGCGGGCTCTGGCGAGAAGCCCCTCCAGCCCCTGCGGAACTCTGCACGGGCTGGGTCCCTCCAGGGTTAGAAACCCAGCTTCCCCCCCCCCCCAGCAGGGACCCGCGCTGCATCCCCTAACGCCCCCCCAACCCTCTGCACCCAGACCCAAGAGCCGGCCTTCGACGCACCACATGCATGGAGCCCGGGTCCCAGCCCTAAGGACCAGGTTTCAGGGCTCAGAAGACTCCAGCGAGGTTCACTCGCAGATTGTGTCTGCGGTCGTTGGGGGAGGGGCCCCGCAGCCTTCAGCAGATTATCCAAAGGTCAGTGACCCAGATATGGTTTTGGCCACGGGCCATGTTTCACTTCCTGTGCCCCAAGCAGAATTTAGCTGAATAATTCAGACCCCAAACCAAGCAAAACGCTCTTATTTCCGTTTGGGGATTCTTCGGAGTTGGGATTTTTCTGTCTCAAATTAGAATAATCTGCATTATTAACCACTTAACATTGATTTGTTGGTTGGCTGCCTGACCTTTCTGAACCTCAGTTTCTTCGTCTGTAAATTGGAAGCTTGTCCAGGTCGGAGGACTGTTGGAATTGGAAATATTCGGATAAGGAAATGTTTCTGCGAGTGCTTTGTAAGTAGCAAAGCGCTTCTTCAGGGGTCCATTTTTTTTTAGCCTGCAGTCACCACCCAAATTCGGAAGATCGTTGTGCCTTTCTTGGATGAGGATCCCCGGCTCCAGCCCGGGGATGGGACGGTCTTTTCCTTGCTGGGAGTCCTCTGTGGAGGGGGCGATGCGCTCTGTCCAGGACCTAGGAGTCCCTTTCTGCCACCCTCGGCTCACAGCGGGCAGCTTCCCCAACGCGCACCGCCTCTTTGCCCCCAGCCTGCGGTGCGCTCTTCCCCAGGACGCCTCCTTTGTCCTCCGCAAGCCGCCGGCCCTGCTGGGGTTGCTTTTTCCTGCGGCGTCTTCGCGAATATCCCCTCTTGCTGTCTGCCTTGGCGTCCCTCCGGGTTACCCCACACCGCCTACGACCCTCCTAGGGCGCGGGAGGAGGGGCAGGGCATCCGCGTTCACGTCTGGGCCCTGGCGGGGAGTCGCGTGGTCCAACCACTCATTTTTAAGAGGAGGGATCTGAAGCCCAGCTAGGCTCCTAATTCCAGACAGAGCCCTACGGAGCCCAGTTCTCTGGATGCTTTCCTGGGGCTTTTTTCACTGGGCCAGGTTGGGTGGGTCTGGAGAGAACTCCCGCAGCCGGAAATTAAAGAAATGCAGAGAGAAACCTGGGGGGTGGGGCCACCCTGGTCCCCTGGGCAGGCTCCAGTCTCTGGACCAGTGGGGCAGCAGAGGTCTCGGGAGCTGCAGAGATTTTCCTGGGGACACTCCTGAGGGGTAGGTGCGAAGCTCCTGCTGGGATGCCTAGAAAGAGGGTTATCATGGGGTCCCTGGCTGCCGGCTCACAGCCGCTCCTGCTTGGAGAAAAGGTAGGGCAGAGGGTAGGGCATGCATGGGTGTGGAAGGAGGGGACGGGGGAGAAAGACCACAGGCGTTTTGGGTTGTTGGGAGGGGAGGGGGTGTGTGGGTTGCCGGGGGCGGGGGGGAGGGGGTGATCAAGAATGATCAAGAATCCCCGAAGCTCTTTGGTCGTTCTTTGATCTGCTCTTTTTTTTTTTTTTTCCTTTGCTGTTTGTTTTTTGAGACGGAGTTTCGCTCTTGTTGCCCAGGCTGGAGTGCAGTGGCACAATCTCAGCTCACCACAACCTCCGCCTCCCGGGTTCAAGAGATTCTCCTGCCTCAGCCTCCTCAGTAGCTGGGATTACAGGCATGCGCCACCATGCCCAGTTAATTTTGTATTTTTAGTAGAGAACGGGTTTCTCAATGTTGGTCAGGCTGGTCTTGAACTTCCGACTTGAAGTGGTCCGCCCGCCTCGGCCTCTCAAAATGCTGGGACTACAGGCATGAGCCACCGTGCCCGGCCCTTTGGTCTACTCTTTAGGAACCTCCACCAATAAGCAGAATCCTTTGATCTGCTCTTTAGGAACCTCCCCCAATAACCAGAATCCAGCAGTCTCTCCACAGTACCTGCTGTGGGAACTTGCTGAGCCCCCAGTAGAGGGGAGGGTCTGGCCAAGGCAGCAGGAATGGAGCTCCCACAGCAACAGCAGGCCCTGCCCTAAGGGAAGCAGCCTGTGGCCTGTGTCAAGGACTTGGAGCTGCTGTGAGCAACCTGCAGATGCTGGGTCGGAACCTGGCCTCAGCCTCCAGATGGGCTAGCTTGGGGGAATTCCTGCCCAGCCTTTAGCATGAGTCCCCGCTAATGGAAAATGCAAGCCCCACTAGGGCAAGGGCCACATCTGCCTTGTACACTGCGGTATCCCCTGCCTGACTTTCTCGGAAGGTGCTCCATGAATATGTGTTTGAATTAATGAGCAAGGGCTGTACAGGGTTCAGTCACAACCAGGGGCCAGCGGGATTCTCCCTGCAGGACAGTGAGCGGAGAAACAGGCTCAGGCAGGCCAGGCAGCACATGCTGGCCTGGACTTCTTTCTGTCCATCACAGCCGCCTGCTCTGTGCTACTCCTTTTAGCTAGCAATGGCCATGCCTGGGCTTCCTCTTGGGAGGTCATTTCAAGGGAGGCAGAAACTCCTCAGTATGACTTTAGGGGTACTCTCCTCTTCCCTTTCTCCTGTCTCATGGATATGGTCTTTGAGTGAGCCAATTCCCCCTCTAGGCTTCAGTTTCCTCATTTGTAAAGTGAGGGCTGGAAGGAAAAGCCTTTCCTGTCTTCCTTCATCCCTTTATTTTTCCTTTCCAAGACATGGTGAGGCAGAAACAGAGGCAGACAAGCTGGGCTGCACTTGGACCAACGGAGTCCACTGTGCTAGATATGCATGGGACAACAGACGTCCCAGGCCGCTTCTGGATGTCACATGCTCTTCTAACTGGTTAAACTAGCACATGCGGCAGGGCTTGGTGGCTCACGCCTGTAATCCCAGCACTTTGGGAGGCCGAGGCGTGCGGATCACGAGGTCATGAGATCGAGACCATCCTGGCTAACATGGTGAAACCCCGTCTCCACTAAAAAATACAAATATTAGCCATGCGTGGTGGTGGGCACCTGTAGTCCCAGCTACTCAGGAGGCTGAGGCAGGAGAATGGCGTGAACCCTGGAGGTGGAGCTTGCAGTGAGCCAAGATGGCGATACTGCACTCCAGTATGGGCAACAGAGCGAGACTCCGTCTCAAAACAAAAAAACAAAACAAACAAAAAAAAACTAGCACATGCTACCCCAAGAACTTAATCATCAAGTCCCACAGGTCTGGGTTTTTGTTTTTGTTTGTTTGTTTTTTTTAGACAGAGTCTTCTCTGTGTCGCCCAAGCTGGAGTACAGTGGCACAATCTCGGCTCACTGCAACCTCCGTTCAAGTGACTCTCGTGCCTCAGCCTCCAAAGTAGCTGGAATTACAGGCACATGCCACCACACCCCAGCTAGTTTTTACATTTTTAGTAGAGACAGCGTTTTGCCATGTTGGCCAGGCTAGCCTTGAACTCCTGGCCTCAAGTGAGCTGCCCGCCTCAGCCTCCCAAAGTGCTGGGATTATAGGCCTGAGCCACTGCACCCAGCTGGTCTGGATCTTAAAGCAGAGACCATGTGGGCCTTCGAGGGGCTCACATTCTCCTTGAGATGAAAAGGAAGCATGCTGGATAATGCTCCCAGCCTCCGCTGCGGAGAAACCAAAGCTGGCCTGCTCCCCTGCCAGCAGAGACTAAGGGGTGGTCCGAGATTGAGGAGCCAACAGACTCAGCAAACATGCCGACAATCCTCCTCATTCGGTCTTATTCACCAGCAGAGCCTCCATGGGTATAAGTCCAGCCATCAGGTGACGGGAGGAGCGGCTGAGCCAGGGCTGGATTCTGGGAACCCTCCTCTTCCTCTTCCTCCCACCTCCCCCAGCTAGGGCGTCAGGAATCTATCCTAACCTTGGGCCTAGCCTTGGGCTCTCTGCCATCCTTGGTTTTGGAGTTAGGGAGCTGCTCCCCTCCAACCCTACTTCACTGGGTCCCCAACACAAACCCAAGCCTCAGCCCTAGGCCACCTGCTAGCTGATGGGGTCTCTTTAAGGAATTGATTTCCACAAGTCCCTAAAGTGTTTCTTCGACAGTAAATCTCCTGCCACCCAGGCTTTCTGGCCCATGAATGATTTAGTGCCTCAGAGGGGTTGGAACCGTCTTCCTGTGCAGTGGAGGCCTGCAGTGGTGACATCACAGCTGCAATGGTGATGGATGGACTCTTCTGCCCTAATGGGGAGGAGAATGCACAGGCCGTCTGGGAGGGGTCAGGCCATGAAAGTAAGTACCCATCTGGCTCCACAGATTTCTGGTTTGGGGGTCTTACTGATGGACCAGCTAGCTAATTGCCCTCGGAGGTACCTAGAGAAAGGGCCCGAGTCCATCTCTCTGTCCCCAGCCCAGAGGGACCCAGGCTCATGTCACTTCGAGGTTTGCCTTTCCAATTCCTAAAGTGCTCTGGAGAATTATACCGAGTGCTGTCTTCCCTTGCTCCAGTGACAGCACACATACACCCCAACACACACATGCACCTGCATGGGCGTGCACACACTCATCCAGTGTTCTCAAGAACCCTCTCAGGAAGTTCATCATTATGTCCCACCTAAATGTTTCTTGCTACTGGGGAAGGCCATTTTTCTCTGATTCCATCTGGAATTGACAGAGAACAGCTGGTCATTATTAGCCATATGCTCCCCCTCCAAGCACACATGGTGAATGGCGGCATGTTCTTGGTCCCTCCTGCACTCAGAGCCCCCTCCCCCATCATATTTCCTCTAAGCGTCAATGACCCTAGTTATCTCTGTTCCACCAGCCTTTGGGGGAAATGACAAGGCTTTAGTCAGTCAGCATCCACAGGGTGCCAACTTCTTCAAGGGAGGGTAGGAAGTGGAGGGGGTGGTCTCTGAGTCAGGGAGTAGCCTCTGCCCCCTCTTGCCATCCCTGACACCAGCTGGCCCTGGCCTATCTTGGAGTAAGTGTAACTTGGAGGAGGAGGTAAATTTCCTGCTTCAAAATAGCTTCCCGCATTCCCTATCCTATAGAGACAGCCGTTGGGTTGATTTTTCTCTAAGATTGAAACTGGGGTATGCACCATGCAAATTCACTGCTATGGTGCACATCCCGGATTGGTACTGGGGTGTGCAACATGTGAATTCACTGGTATCACATACATGTTAGCATGTCTTAGTTTGGGCATTCCAGTGCGTGTGTAGTAGTATCTCATCATGGTTTTAATTTACATTTCCTTGATGACAAATGATGTGAGCATCTTTTCATGGGCTTACGTGCCTGTGTGACTGAGTGTGAGGGAGACAGAAGAAAGGCCTGGCTCTGGAGTGTTAGGGGAATGTTGCAGAGTGAGATGCCACAATGAAGGGCTGCAGGCACTTCGGAGCTCACTGTGGAAACTGGGCACAGGTGAGCCAAGAGAGAGCCAAGGAAGCAAGCAGCTTCAGCTGAGGCCAGATGGATCGTGGTTCACAAAATTCTTCCCTGAACACTTTTTTTTTTTTTTTTTTGAGACGTTTGTCGCCCAGGCTGAAGTGCAGGGGGGTGATCTCAGCTCGCTGCAACCTCCGCCTCCTGAGTTCAAGCGATTCTCCTACCTGAGCCTCCCAAGTAGCTGGGATTACAGGCGCCCACCACCACCTGGGCTAATTTTTGTATTTTGGTAGAGACAGTTTCACCATGTTGGCCAGGCTGGTCTTGAACTCCTGAGCTCAAGTGATCTGCACACCTCAGCCTCCCAAAGTCCTGGGATTACAGGCATGAGCCACTGTGCCCGGCCCCCAAACACTTTTTCATTTTTCCCCTCAGATCTCTGAAGGGTGGGAAGATCTGAGGCTTCCTGCAAGTGTGCATTTTCCAAGTTCACTCAGAGGGCACTTGGCAGATGAAGGCTCAGACCCCAGCGCTCTCGCTCCCGGCCTCCATAGTGCCACCTTGCTGTTTACAAAGCGCTTTCATGAACATCATCTCATCTGATTCTCAGGATAACCCCATTTTACAAGTGAGGAAACTGAGGCTCGGAGAGATTGAGTGGCTTGCTCAAGTCATCCAACTAGTGAGCTGCAGAGCGGAGGAGACTCCTCTGGCTCTACCATTTGTCCCTAGAGGGGCTCATCTGACCTTCACCTCTCTTGTTGGGATTGATGGAGTCCGCTCTGCCCTGCTTAACTCTACTGGGGGCAACTGCAGGAACTTAACTGAGACCACCTGTCCTAGGTGCTGAGCCAGTCCCGACTTAGTTTAAGCTGAGCCACATTTAGAGAACTGTTCACATGGCGGTGTTGACCTTACGTGTGAGACCCCTGGCCACCTCACTCAGGTTGCTGTCAGTCATGAGATTAGAAAACCAACATATTCCTCCCAAAGACTCTTCTCACGTTTGTTGTATCTTCTGTTTTAATCATGAAAATCCAGATATGGCCTGGTGCGGTGGCTCACACCTGTAATCCCAGCACTTTGGGAGGCTGAGGCAGGTGAATCACGAGGTCAAGAGATCGAGACTATCCTGGCCAACATGGTGAAATGTCATCTTTACTAAAAACACAAAAATTAGCTGGGCGCGGTGGTGCATGCCTGTAGTCCCAGCTATCCGGGAGGCTGAGGCAGGAGAATGGCTTGAACCTGGGAGGCGGAGGTTGCAGTGAGTCGAGATCGCACCACTGTACTCCAGCCTGGGCGAAAGAGCGAGACTCTGTCTGAAAAAAAAAAAAAAAAATCCAGGTACAAAATGCCTTATTACCACACAGGGTGAGATCTTGCCCTGACTTTATTTACTACCTGCAAGCTCAGACCCCCATCTCCGATGGTCCCAAAGCCCACGAGTTGACAGTACCTGTCTGACACATAGTAGTCATTCATTAAATGTTCGTTGAATGAATGAATGATGGGATTTGTTAATGAACACAGCTTCCTTTTCCTGAACTGTGATTAACTTTAAAACCCAAGGGGAGGGAAGTGACATTTATTGGGTAGGTCTTTCCACTCCTCACCTCTGCCGTGTGAGGTTAGCATTATTATGCCCTTTTATGGATGAGAAAATGGAAGCTAAGCCTGGGTGCGGTGGCTCACGCCTGTAATCCCAGCACTTTGGGAGGCCGAGGCAGGCAAATTACCTGAGCTCAGGAGTTCAAGACCAGCCTGACCAACATAGCAAAACCCCATCTCTACTAAAATACAAAAAAATTAGCCAGATGTGGTGGCACACGCCTGTAGTCCCAGCTACTTGGGACGCTGAGGCAGGAGAATTGCTTGAATCCAGGAGGCAGAGGTTGCAGTGAGCCGAGATCACATCACGGCACTCCAGCCTGGGTGACAGAGTGAGACTCCATCTCAAAAAATAAAAAAAAAGAAAGAAAGAAAATGGAAGCTTGAGGGTTTCAATAATTTGGTTACTCAGCTAGGATGGGGTAGAGCTAGCATTTGAACTGGATCTGAGTGCCACACTGACCCTTTGTCCATTGTACGTGAGGAGAGAAATTCTGGGTGTCCCTGGATAAGCCCAGTGGCTTCCAGTGGGCAGGGAGCCAGCCTGAGATCCTGGGCTCTAGAGATGCCTTGGCCTCGTTGGGCTGGCTGTGTCAGTCACAGATCCTGGTCAAAAACTATGAATTTCAAACTTTACTCTAGAGCTGTATTCCAATACAGCATCAGCTGAACAACAGAGAAAGCCGCTCTGCTCCAAAGTAGCAGTCTCTAGTCCAGGGGACTTTCCAACCATTTTGAAATCAGCAGTCCAGCCCCTGCCATCCCAGCCTGTGCCTGTCTCAGGCCACACTCAGCAGCCATTTGCAGCCTGTGGTTGCTACTGGCCAAGGTCACCAGAGGCCCGGATACCAGCATGATGGTTCCCAGCCACCCCTGGGGAGGAGGAGAGGGGGTCATTGTGGAGATGATAATGCTGCTCCATGAATGTCCAACTTCCTGAAAACCACCGGGACACATTTCGTTTATGTGCTTTTTTATCTCAGGCCTGCTTCCAGAAGGGCTCCAAGGAGCAGACAATGAAAGACCACTGACAGAATTGCTGTTCACGGGCCAGGCGCAGTGGCTCACGCCTGTAATCCCAGCACTTTGGGAGGCCAGGTGGGTAGATCACCTGAGGTCAGGAGTTTGAGACCAGCCTGGCCAACATGGTGAAACCCCGTCTCTACTAAAAATACAAAAAAATGAATCACTTGAACCCAGAAGGCGGAGGTTGCAGTGAGTCGACGTTGGGCCACTGCATTCCAGCCTGGGAGCCAGGCGTGGCGGCAGGCGCCTGTAATCCCAGCTACTTGGGAGGCTGAGGCAGGAGAATCGCTTGAACCTGGGAGGCGGAGGTTGCAGTGGGCCAAGATTGTGCCATTGCACACTCCAGGCTGGGTGACAGAGCGAGACTCCATCTAAAAAAAAAAAAAAAAAAAAAATGAAGAAACTGTGTCAAAAAAAAGAGCTGTTCATGGAAAAAGAATAACAAAAGCCCCACAGAAGGAGGGGACAGAGTTACACAGAACCTGCAGCCAATGGTGGTGATTAAATGCTCACCTACATTTGTGCTGACCTCAGGGGTCCCAGCAGCCCCCTGCAATACATGTGGCAAGGAACAGTCTTCAGGTGGCCTTTGTAGCAGCGTGGCTGCTTCCCCTGGATTGACTCACACTTTTCCTCCACCTGATAGTCCAGGGGACATGAGGGGGACCAGGTCTTGGCCAGATGCCAGATCTGAGCACGTTTCACTCAGGATTCTCTCACATTGAGAGACACAGGCTCTGGCAATGGTGCCCAGTGTGAGTGGAATTTGGGAACACTGTGGCCAGGCGGTTGGCACCCAAGCGTTTCCCTGTGTCCTGCAGGCACCCTGCCCTCTGGCCTGCAGCCCTTTTGCCAGGGCCACCATGGCCTTTCCCACAGAGACCAGCTCCCAGAGTGGGCAGGAGCAGGGCATGATCAGGGCCCAGCCTGGAAGCCCTTGCCCAGCCGGGAACCCACAGTAGGAGCGCATGGCCACAGCGATACTCTGGGCCTCCAGGAGCAGCTTATTGCCTTTCTGTCTCTCTCCCTCACCGCCCATTCTGCAGAAGCTTGAGCAGGGGACAGGGAGGCCGGTGAAAGGCCACCCGAGGCTGCTTTTCAGCGAAACTATCTGTGTGCAGGATAGAATTACTTGTATCAAGTACACCAAGACTTTTAATCCATTTTGTAATCAAACAGGGCATCTCTCTGGGCCCCTATGAGCCTGAGATGACAGCGTAGTTCCACCCACTTCACAGGCGGGGAAACTGAGGTGATGGAGAGGGTCAGAAGTAATCCATTTCAGCCCAGCAGGCACTGGGGAATGCTGAGCTCTGGGCTCCCAGGCCACCCCAGACTGGCTAAAGACTGAGCAACACGTCGCCCTGGGTTCCTCCTTCTGCTCCCAGCCAAGATGGGTTCTGCTTCTGGTTGGAGCTCCTCCACCATCTCTCTGTACAACTTTGGGCTAGACGTGTGTGCCTTGGTTTCCAGCTGTGCACCAGGGCAGTGCTGGCCAGTCCATCTGTTGTCTGGAGTGGCTATGCACCTCAAATGGGACAGAGGAGGGGAAAGAACTTTGCTAAGTAAAAAATGCTAGACCCGGCCAGTCATGGTGGCTCACGCCTTGCAATCCCAGCACTTTGGGAGGCCGAGGCGGGTGGATCACGAGGTCAGGAGTTCAAGACCAGCCTGGCCAACATGGTGAAACCCCTTCTGTACTAAAAATACAAAAATTAGCCAGGCGTGGTGGCAGGTGCCTGTAGTCCCAGCTACTCAGGAGGCTGAGGCAGGAGAATTGCTTGAACCCGGGAGGCAGAGGTTGTAGTGAGCTGAGATCATGCCACTGCACTCCAGCCTGGGTGACAGAGCAAGACTGTGTCTCAAAAAAAGAAAGAAAATGCTAGACCCCCATGAGGGGCAGTCACATGTCATGGCCAGAGGCCACCGAGGTAAGGGAGCACTCCACACCGCAGCAGACAGCACTGCCCTGAGGGCCCCAGGGCCTGGGCTCTAGACCCTGAGCGGCCTCTGGAGGCCTTCGGATGCTCATCTATTGAAGCAAAGGGCCGGAGCTCCCTTCCAGCCAGGCACTCTGTGCTGTTCCAAGCTGCCTATGGGTGGTGGAGTGATGGTATTTCCCTGGTCACTCCCCACCAGGCCTGGGCCCCTGGACACCCTTAGCAGAGGCTGTGTCTCCTCTGGGCACTTGTCCCACCCCTTGAGGAACCCACAGGCTTAGTCCCTCAGCCCACCCGAGCTCCTTGACACGTTTCCAGGACCATAGGACGGTGCAGCACGGGTCGTGCAGAGTGGCTTCTAGGTCTGAGCCAGCACTCGAGGGTGGGGTCCTGGTGGGGGGAATGGGGGCTCAGCGTTTCCCCACACTGGGGCAAGGCCTGGCCTCCACTGTGCGTGCACAGGACTGGAGGCCCCTTCCCAGCCGCATGGAGATGGACATCCCTGGCCCAAAGGAGCAATGAGACGCCCTCCAAGTGCCCTCTGCAGCTGAAGAAAAAGGCCCTGGGTCTTGGGTGCCCAGTTGAATACAGGACACCATTCAGATTGGAACTTCAGATAAACAATGAATAACTTTTTAGTATAAGTATGTCCCAAATATTGCACAGAATATACTTATACTGGAAGTATTTGTTATTTGTCTGAAGTTCAAATTTGACTGGGAATCTTGTACTTTTATTTCTTTTTCTTGGTTTGTTTTTGAGACGGAGTCTCGCTCTGTTGCCCAGGCTGGAGTGCAGTGGTGCAATGTTGGCTCACTGCAACCTCTGCCTCCCGGGTTCAAGCGATTCTCCTGCCTCAGCCTCTCAAGTATCTAGGATTACAGGCATGTGCCACCATGCCCGGCTAATTTTTGTATTTTTAGTAGAGATGGGGTTTTGCCATGATGGCCAGGTTGGCCTTGAACTCCTGACCTCATGTGATCCGCCCACCTCGGCCTCCCAAAGTGCTGGGATTACAGGCATGAGCCATTGTGTCTGGCCTTGTATTTTTATTTCTAAGTCTAGTGACTGTACCTTGGTCCTATCCCCTGGCCCACCCCTCAGTCCCTGCTGCTAAAATGTCCCACAGAGGCTGCCAGTGCCCAGTGGGCACCCTCCCAAGCTTTGAGTGTCTCTGTGAATCTGTGTGCTCCTGATCTTGCAGGCTCTGTTTCTCTCACTTCTGTCTGCTCGAGTCTCGCCCTCCTGTCCCCTGCTGTCTACCTCAGACAGTCCCTCCTCAGCCTCCTGCTGCGTTCCCCTGCTGTCCTGCAAGGTGACGCTGAGCAACATGACTAGTACACCTGGTACTGAGGACTCAGGCCCCCTCAAGGGGTCAGCCTGCACAGCCAAAGGGGGTCCCCTGAGGGTGAGAGGAGCATGGGAGATTGGTCCCTGCTCCCCTGGATATGGGGAAAATCCAGGACTCCAAACTCCAGCCCCTCCCACTCCAGCCGCTTGGGAGAGCCCGCTTCACCTGGGAACAGGTTCTACCATCCAGAGGGCAATCAGGCACGTGCCCTAAAGGGGTAAGCCCTGTCCCTTCTGTCCTGGGAGAGGGGCAAGCAGCAGGAACAGCCAGTCCATGGCTGGGCTCCCAGGTCCCACCCACCTGTGGCAGAGCTGACGAGGGCTGGGAACAGAGGGCTTCACCAGGCCTGTCCCACCCACAGCCCTCAGCTAAGCAGCAGAAGTGATCTCCCTCTTCCCTGATGACCCAGGAAAGGGGCTAGAACCTGGCACCACTGGGACAAGCCTGGGAGACCAGCACTGTGCTGGCTTCCTGGCTCGTGTGACTTTATTTTTATTTTATTTTATTATTATTTTTCTTGAGATGGAGTCTTGCTCTGTCGCCCAGGCTAGAGTGCAGTGGTGTGATCTCGACTCACTGCAACCTCCGCCTCCCGGGTTCAAGTGATTCTCCTGCCTCAGCCTCCAGAGTAGCTGGGATTACAGGCTTGTGCCACCACGCCTGGCTAGTTTTTTGTATTTTTAGTAGAGACGGGGTTTCACCATATTGGCCAGGCTGGTCTTGAACTCCTGACTTCAGGCGATCTGCCCACCTCAGCTTCCCAAAGTGCTGGGATTACAGGCATGAGCCACCACGCCCAGCCTTGTGTGACTTTAAACAAGTTACCTAAGCTCTGTGAGCCTCAGTTTCCTCACCTGCAAGATGGGACTGGAAACCTACCTACCTCATGAGCATGATGGGCTTCAATTCAATCATCTAGGTCAAGCTCAGCACAGTGCACAGAAATGGGACACCCTTGAGGCATATTTCTGCTCTTTGTCTCTGCTGGCCAGGAGCCAACTCTGTATCTTATTACATAATAATTAACCAATGGGGAGGCAGGGAGCGCCCCCACCGACCCAATCTCGGAGGGTCCTGCAGACCGACTGCAACTCCTGGAAGTACCATGTGTGGGAAGCAGAGAGAATTTTGCTCTCAGACAAGGCCTGAGGAGGCCTTTCCCTTTCTGGGCCTGAGCCCAGGAAACACGGCTGGCCTTATGGAGAGGAGTCTGGGGAAGGAGACCCTCCCCGGAGGGGGGGATCACATTACCTGAGTGAGAGAAGCTGGGGAAAAAGCTGGGGGCAGGGGTGGGAGGGTGTTGGGGGTGGTGCCAGGCCACGCATGCCTGTGTGCCTTGGATGTGTGGCCCAGCAGAATTTGTTGGATGCTTTGGGATTTTTTCTTTTTTCTCTAATTTCCTTTGAAAACGTATATGTTTGGCCTCCATTACAGAAGTCCTGCCTATCGCAGAGAAGCTTACGGCAGACAACACAAGCCCCAGAAAAGCGCTGGCTGCCGTTGGCTGCAGGTTCCTGCATCTTTTTTCCAGTGTTCACTTCGTTTTAATAAAAATGAGACCATTTTGTATATACTGTTTTTGTATCTTCTTTTCTCACTGCGTAACCTTTTTTTTTTTTTGAGACGGAGTCTCACTCTGTCGCCCAGGCTGGAGTGCAGTGGCGCAATCTCGGCTCACTGCAAGCTCCGCCTCCCGGGTTCACGCCATTCTCCTGCCTCAGCCTCTCCGAGTAGCTGGGACTACAGGCGCCCACCACCACGCCCGGCTAATTTTTTTATATTTTTAGTAGCGACGGGGTATCACCGTAGTTTCGATCTCCTGACCTCGTGATCCGCCCGCCTCGGCCTCCCAAAGTGCTGGGATTACAAGCGTGAGCCACCGCGCCCAGCCTCTCACTGCGTAACCTTTTCCCGTTTGGGAAAATTCTATTCTGTGGCAGTGACCAGCTGCATAGTGTTTCATCTTCTGGCTTTGACTGATTGATTCAAAGCCCATCCTAAGGACAGCTGAGCAGTTTCCAATTTCCGGCTGTTGCAAAAGAGCGAATTTCTTTAGGATACATTCTGATGAGTGGTGTCTTCGGGTCAAAGGTGTGCGAATTGAAAACATTTATTGGTTCATATTACAGAAGCTGCATGCACACACACACACACACACACACACACACACACACACACACCACACTGTCATAATTCCAGCAGGCACTGGGCCCTGGCTGCAGGCAGAGGCTTGAGGAGGGCTGACTTGGGCTGAGCTGATCTGGGTCTACTGCCTAGGGAGCCTAGAAGGTTCTTCATGGGGAGGAGGGGTGGGATCTGCCCTGCTTGTCTGTCCTCAGGTTCGAGGTTGGCCATCCCCCCACCTCAGGCTGCAGGAGTCCTGCACCCGCAGAAACATGGAGGATTCGATATTGATACCTGGGGACCTGGGGCCAGCTGGGCTGGGTGGCAGAAGAGAGCCAGCCTTCCTACCTCAGCTTTGCCCTGACTCACCCAATCCACCCCCAGCCCACCTTCAGGCCCACCTGAAAAGCTGCTTCTTACTGAAAGCTTCTCTGACCCTCAGCCAGAAGTGCTTCTTCCTTCCTGCAGTATCTGGGACAGACCCCCCAGTGAGGATGGGGGAGACCCCTCCCTCCTGGGGGATGGGCCCGGGGCTTGAGGTGGGAGAGAAGCGGCCTGGGTTGGCAAGACCCTTCCTTCTCTGGGCAGGAGGCCCAGAAAGTCATGTTATAGTGGGTCTTGGAGGGTAAGAACTTTCCATGTGATCCCACAGGCAGTGGGGGGACGGCAGTGGCAGGCGGTGAGGATGGACAGGAGCCGAGGGCAGGAGGAGAGGAGACAGCTGGAAATCCCAGGAAGGACGCTGGGTGTGAGCATGGGAGAGAGAGTGTGTGGGGCTTCACAGAGGCGGCTTCTAGAATTGACTGTTTTGCTGACTGTGGGGTCAGGGCTGAGAGAAGCGTCAAAGGCCCAAAGTCCAGGTGTCCCTAGCCGGAGAGGTGGGGTTCAAATCAGCCTCCTTCAAGTCTATGCAGTGTGGCACCATGGTGGCTGCCATGCCCTGGCTGGCTGACCTCGTGCAAGGCACCGCATTTCCTGACCTATGCACAGGGCATAACAAGCGTGCCCACCTTAAGGGGCTGCGTGGGGTCAAACAAAGCAATGGGTGGAAAGTTCAGGGAACCCCTCAGTGCCCTGGGCTCGCACCACCAGTCTCTGAGTCTATTTCCTTACCTGGAGTAGATGAGGCTAACGTGCCTGCCTTGCAGGCCCAGGTATGGAAAGCATTCAGCACATTTGGGGTAAGAGTTCAAAAGCCTAGTAACTAGGGGGCTTACTAGTTACTTACACCCATGGGAACTGCTGTGGGACCCCTGTGGTCAGCTTGGGGTTGACATCTGGGATGTTGCAGGGGCACCCCCTGAGGGGCTGTGCACTGTCAGCCAGGGAGGGCCTGCCAAGTTATGATGTCCTGCCCTCAGAGACATGGGTAGGGAGGAGGCTGGGAGGGGAGGGACCCCGCCCCTAGCAGCCTCAGGAGACTGAACACAGACCCAGGTGCCCACCCAGCGGAGAGCTGCCCCCAGCTTCCAGCCCTGGGTCCAGCGGGACACAGAAGCAGCCCCTGGCCACTGGATGGGGGGGACAGGTGGTAGGGGTGCCCAGGTGCCCCTGTGCCCTTCTGCCAGCCAGGCCTGGAGGCCCCAGGATTTACAAGATAATCACAGCAATTGCAGCGACATAGGACTCCCTGCTTGTGAAGCACTGAGATGCTGGAGCAGGCGGGGGCCGGAGAGTGGCAGGAAGGTTCCTCAGGCAGAGCCACTTGTCCCACCAGCCGGGGTGCCAGGACCCTCATCCTGGAACCCTGCACTCCCACCCAGCCCAAGTCCTGGTGTCCAGGAAGGGCTCTGAGGCCTTTTGCTCAAATGAGCCCATCATCTAATGAGGGAGAGGAGTGTGGGTGGGGAGCTCTGCGGGCCACCTGGAACTGACTGTTTAGAGTTCAGGTTATCTTTGTTTACCACTGAGAAAACATAAAGCTGAACACAGGTATTAACTGTGCCCACCTGCTCCTGCCATTGATTCGCTCATCCAGAGTTGCAGCCCATGGCGCCAGCAATAAAGGAAATTGCTTTCGAAGTTGACAGAGGCTGGGAATGAAGCTCCAAGACCAACTGGCCCATCTCTTCCAGGTGGCAGCTGGGTCCCTCCCCACTCACCTGTCCCCCAAAGCCAAAGATATGTAGTTGTCACCAGGGAGCTGGGCAGCAGCCTTCAATCCTGACGTCTGTTTTTTTCCAAGAGACCCTCTGCTGCCCAGGTGTGGTGGCTCACATCTATAATCCCAGTACTTTGGGAGGTCGAGGCAGGAGGATCATTCGAGCCCAGGAATTCAAGGCCAGCCTGGGCAACATAGGGAGACCCCCATCTCTACAAAAAATAAAAAATTAGCTGGGCATGGTGACATGCATCTGTGGTCCCAGCTACTCGGGAGACTGAGGTGGGGGGATCGCTTGAGCCCAGGTTGAGGCTGCAGTGAGCTGAGATTTCACCGCTGCACCACAGCCTGGATGACAGAGCAAGACCCTATCCCCAAAATAAAAATAAAACAAAAGACCTTGTGCCTATGTCTCCCAGCCCAACACGGGGCCATCTGCCAGGGCTGCAGCATGAGGGCATGAGGAGAGATGCTACGCAGGACTTCCTGATGACCAGCATCTGCAGCATGAGGTGGGGTGTGCACTCTCTTCCCGCAGTTCTCTGGGAAAGCAGTGTCAGGCCTGGGGAATCAGAACTGGACAAGGGGCCTTCCTGCCCCAGGCACGTGCTCATCTGCATACCATCCAGTGACCTGAGGAGGGGAACCTGCTAAGATGTTCCTCCACCATGGGGCTTCTCTGCTTTCAGCACTCAGACTCCCATTTCCCCAGGTCGAGGGACCTCAGAGAGGCAGATCATTACCCCAGTGCCTCCCAGCTCCGTCTCCCACACCCTTGCCCTTGTCACACCGGGCCACAGCATCCCTGTGCCTGCAGACTCTTTCCCTACTGGGAAGCCAGGGTCCTTGCCTGGGTTCTTCTTCTTCAAGCTTGGTGTAGTGGAGTGAATGGTGTCCCCCAAAAGATACATCCACATCTGGATCCCCAGAATCTGTGAATGGGACCTTATTTGGAAAAAGGGCCTTTTGCAGATGTAATTAAATGAAGGATTTTGAGATGAGGAGGTCATCCTGGATTATCAGGTGGTCCCTAAGTGCGATGACAAGTGTCCTTATAAGAGACACATGGGGAGATGGACACAGCAGAGCAGGAGGCAAGGTGACGGTGCAGGCAGAGCCTGGAGTGACATGTCTACCAGGAGCACCAGGGACTGCATAGTTCCCACGAGCCAGGAGAGACCCCTGGAACAGACGCTCTCAGCAGGTGGGGAAGGCCCTGCCCATGCCTCGATTTTGAACTTCTGGCCTCCAGAACTGTGAGAACCAATTTCTGTTGTTTGAAGCCCCTCACTGTGGTCATGTGTCATAGCAGCCTCGGGAAACGAATGTCGCTGGTGTTCTGGGATGTCACCCACACCCCCAACGTCCACGACCGCCATAAACTCTTAATGGCAAGTCTGTCCCTCCAGGATGGTGTCCATCCAGATTTCAGATCTCTATTCCCAGTGGCCCTGTGGGCAGTGTGGTATAATATGAAAAATATCTGGTCTTTATACCTGGGTCCTGGCACAGAGTTCCCAAACCCTTGGAATTTTCTGCGTGATGGAAGCCTCTTTTGTTATTGATAAGAAGCCCTTTCTATACCACTTGAGTTTATGCTAATGAGGTGACTTATGGTCAAAAGCAGTTCTGCACTCCTACTGATGCTCCCTTTAAGTACGTGCAAATTAAGGGGCAGATTATGCAGACATTTCTAGAAAAGGGGTGGTAACTTCCAGGTCATCAGGTCATTGCCATGGGAAGGGGTGGTAACTTGGGGATCTTGCCATGAAAGGGGTGGTAACTTCTGGTTGTTGCCATGGCAACAGTAAACTGCCATGGCATCTGTGGGTGTGTCACATGGGGAGGTGCTTTCTCCCCATTTCTATTGTAGCTAGAGTCGTCAAGTCAGTTCAGTGTGGTGCCCCAGCCCAGCCTCTGGAGTCGAGTTTCACCTCCTGAGTGGAGTCCTGCCTCCTACCTCAGGAGGATTGAGCCCAGGGGTTCAAGACCAGCCTGGACAAAACAGCCAGACCTCATCATGAATTACAGTAGGCTCCACCATCAAGGTTTGTGTAAGGACACCCTGTGATGCTCACACAATGACAAAATCACCTAAGCATGCGCTTCTCAGGGAGTATCCCTATGACTACTCCCTTTTGTGGACATATGGGTTGTCAGGTCTATTTCTGAAGCACCTGGAAACAGGGAATTTTGGCATTTTAGAGAGGTTCTGTACCTGCAGCCTTGTTCTGTGCAAGCCTCCTGGGTGTCTCTTTCAGAACATGCCCCGATTTCAGAGCAATCCCCCCACCACCCTGTCCATGATCGAGGGCACCAAGAACTGATGCTTGAGCCAGACATTCAACCACAAACTGCACTTCAGGGAGGCCCACAGCCTTTGAGGAGGTTTGGAGTCCTGCTGCCTAATTAGGGCTCTTCATCTTGGAAGATGACACAGGAGGGAGTGGAGCCTGGGATTTAGGAAATGTGACTCTGTTAGCACACACAGAGGAAGCTCATAAGTGCTCTGCAGGAGCCCAAATGGTGCTGAGGTCTGTTTCATACCAAGAGTCTCAGAGGCCAGGATTCAGCTGAGACAGATTCCTGTCCTCGGGTCTCCCTGTCATAACTCTGGAAGACAACCTTGAACCCAGTGGATATGATTCTTGTAGGATATTAAATACGTCTCTTTTCGCAGTCATGCAATTTATTTACTCAACACTTTTTTTTTTTTTTTTTTTTTTGAGACAGAGTATTGTTCTGTGGCCCAGGCTGGAGGGCAGTGGCACAATCTTGGCTTACTGCAACCTCCGCCTCCCAGTTCAAGCAATTATCATGCCTCAGCCTCCCGAGTATCTGGGATTACGGGCCTCTGCCACCTTGCCCGGATAATTTTTTGTATTTTTAGTAGAGATGGGGTTTCACCATGTTGGCCAGGCTGGTTTCAACCTCCTGACCTCAGGTGAGGATCTGCTCGCCTCGGGCTCCCAAAGTGCTGGGATTACAGGTGTGAGCCACCGCACCCAGCCTTTTTTTTTTTTTTTTCATGTAGGGTGCAAAGGTACATTTTCTCCTGCTCTTGTTATCACAAATGTCAAATTATGAATTAAAGATGTTTTATTGTAGCTGCTCTTGCAATGTGAGTGTGTGTGTGTGTGTGTGTGTGTGTGTGTGTGTGTGTGAATGTCTCATATTTGCATTTGGGCCAGACCTGAATGAATGACTTTAGAATGAGACTCTAATGAGGATGACACAGGCAGCTTTCGAGGGATGAGACTTCCCTGGAGAAGGACAGAGACATTATTTGGCTGTCTTCTTTCCGGAGGGTAAGGATTTGGCTAAGAATTTTAAACACTCAGGTCCTCCAGCTCACAGGAGTGGGTAGAGAGCAGCTAGAGGGAGTGCAGAGAGGCCGGTGTCGATGTTCCAGAAAAGTGAGACGAGGGATGTGGTCGATGACTGCCCTGCCAGCTGGGTGCAAATAATTCATGGGAAGGTATACAAGTCCGGTGGAAAGAACCCTGGGCTGGCGATAAGGAGATCGGCCTGTGACCTTGGGTGAGTTCTGTTTGGCTTTGAGCAAGTCACTTAAGCTCTCTGTGCTGAAGCTGTGACCGCACATGGAAAACAGGCCAGAGATCGGCCTCTGTACCTCACGAGACTGAGTGGGTTGCTAGGTACAAAATGCCTGAAGTCCTTTCCACAGCAAGGCAGGGCATACACAGACCTATCAATAAAACTGAAGGCATCAGGAATCCTGGTGGGGAAACTGAGGCCCAGCCGGGGAAAGCCCTGTGCCCAAGGATCCGGGGATTGTCTCCATCCTGCCTCTAGGGAAAAGCAAGCTACCCATCTAGGGTCTGCGTAGAGCACCCTGGGAAGAGCAAGGAGACATCCCAGGTGGAGGCCCTGCCAGGAACACAGGCCATTTCCCTTGCAAAGATGAAATTCAAATCTGAGGTGGCATCAGTGCCAGGGGAGGCAGCTGGGCACAGATGTGTCTTGGGAGGATCTGGGGGCAGCAGATCATGTCACATGAGAGCACCAGACCAGGATTCGGCCTGACCCCTCCCTCCTGTGACTCTGAGCCCTCAGGCTGTGGGGGCTGACTGTCCCGCCGCCCAGGTCATTCTCGGCTTTGCCCCAGGGCCATAGCTGGAGCCAGGGCTGGCACAAAGGGGGCCCTGGGCCGACCCCAGGCCCTAAGGCCTCCAGGCCCCTCCGGGCCGCCCAGCTGGGGAGGCTGAGATGGCCGCTCGGCCCCCGCCAGCATATGCATTAGTAATGGCCACCGATCCTGCTGGCCCCGCGCCCTGTTTCCAGAGTGGGGCAGTAATCTGAGCCCAGGTGCCCAATGCCTCCAGGCTCCACCCTACGTTGCTGGGGCCATTGAATGCCTCTACTTTTCCTTGTTCTCAGCTCTCCGTTGAAATGAAGAGAAACACAAACCAGCGACGTCTCCTCAACATCCTGGGCGTTAGCTGTTCCCACCGTCACTTCATAGAGAGGTTTCCGGATGGGAAGCATTAGGAAAGACTCAGGGAGGCCTCTGAGGACACCTTGTGCAGATGTGAGGACTTCCTGGGCTGGGCCTCAGTTTCCTCACTGGGGGTGGACAGGTCTGTTCTGAGGCCGTCACTGGCACTGATGTTCTGGGGCCCTGGGACCCATTCCTTGCCCTAATGCGGGGGGTCACTCTGGTGGAGGGGACCCGGTCAGACCATAGCAGGCGAGACAGTGTGTGGTGACAGCAACACGGCCCAGTGGCAGAGGCTCCTGGGGGTGGGGGCATTAGGGATGAAGCAGGCCTGGAGGATGGGTGGATGCAGAGAGCACTGGTGAGTTGGGGGCGGGGGGCTCAGCTCAGGGGGCAGGCCTGCGGGATGGGGGGACCCCTGGGACATTTGTCCAGCCTGGGACTGGAGACAGCTCTTCTTCCCATCCTGGGAAGGGCCTTCAGCCCTGCCTCTCCCCCTGCACCCACCTGACAAACCTTTCACTCCCAGCAGCTCTGGGATGTCCCTCGACGGACCCAGGCTCTGTCCTGGGCCTGTGGCCTGTCTCCAGCAGCTGTCCTTGGGTGGGAAAGTCCTGGCTGGCCCCAGATGTTTTTCCTAAGAGCCTGTAATTCTCCCCAGAGAGATAAGGCATGGTTATATGAACTCATATCACACTGGCAGAGAAAGCACCTCCAGGAATTAGGCCACGAGCCAGGGGATGGGCAGGCCTGTGTAGGAAGGGCAGCCTCTCAGTTGGAGGAAGTAGGGGTGTGGGACAGCCGAGGGCACTGAGAAAGTGGGGAAGACCACATCTTCATGGGAGGGTGGGACCAGCCCAGGCTGTGGGGGTGGCCTGCTGTGTGACCTCAGAGAGGCCACGATCCCCGGGAAGGGGGACAGCACAAGCCACTTCCTGCTCACCCACCTGTGACCTGAGTGTGGCCCAAGATGGCTCTGAACAGGGCTGCCTCCCACTGTGGGCCTGGGGTTTGTACGAGGGTGGTGATGGGCGATGGCCAGGAGGCAGGGCCAGTGTCTGAGGGACAGGGGGACTGGAGTGGTCTTCTCTGGCTGAAGTTTTCACATGGGCCTTGAGTTTTGATGGACTGACTGATGCCAGGTCCCCAGGTGTGACCTGCTGCACCTGGCAGCCTTGCCCCCTGTACCCCACGCTGCCCAGTCCCTGGAGCTGCCTAGGATCACCTCTGAGCCTTGGGACCCTGGTGGCAGGACTGGGACTCAGATGGACAGACGGAGGGTGGGAGCTGAGCCCTTGACCAGAGTGAGGGCACAACCTGCCCTCAGAGCTTTGGAAGTGGGCATGAGGGGAGGGTGTTGAGGAGGGCATGGTGCATCTCAGCCCAGCTCAGAGGCCCTGCGGGATGCCACGGGTGACTCTCCATGGAAGGTCAGGACCCCCTGTCTTCTGCGTCCCTGGCAGCCAGCAGGAGCAGCTCAAGTCCCCAGCACCTGCCCAATGGCAGTCACAGCTGAGAGACAGTGGCTGAATAATTCAGCAGGGTTGAGTCGCTTCACACCTCGTGGGAGGCCCACTGGCAGCCTGTAGCCTCCACCTGGGCAGCAAGGTAGATCTCCGGCCTCCCCCCGGTTGTCACACCCCACAGGCTCCACCCCGGACCATGTCCAAATCTGCTCCCCCCACCTCTGCATTCCCTGCAGCTGTGACGCTGCCACCGTTGTCATCTGCCTCTCCCGCTTCCTGCACCACCGGGCCTTTCTAGTTCCACCAATAAGCCCTTCGATCCTCTGTACCTCTCCATTCTGGCCTCTACCTTGGTCCAAGCCTACAATCTCCTCTCCTGGACCGTGAGATAGCCCCAGCTGGATTCCCTGCCTGCAGAGTCGCCCGCCATCTGCTCTGCACATGATGGCTTAGGACCTGGTCTGGCCATCTCCTTCCTGCCTCAGGCCCATTCCTGGCTCCTGGGCCTCAGGATTCATTCCCCACTTCCCACCCTGGCTCTGCAGCCCCCGCCTGGCCCCTGGCCCTGCCTGTCCTCCACCACTTTTTTTTTTTTATTTTTTTTTAAATTTATTTTATTTTATTTTATTTTTTGAGACGGAGTCTTGCTCTGTTGCCCAGGCTGGAATGCAGTGGTGCAATCTCGGCTCACTGCAACCTCCGCCTCCTGGGTTCAAGCGATTGTCATCCTCAGCCTCCTGAGTAGCTAGGACTACAGGTGTGCACCACCATGGCTGGCTAATTTTTGTATTTTTAGTAGAGATGGGGTTTTGCCATGTTGACCAGGCTGGTCTGGAACTCCTAACCTCAGGTGATCCACCCATCTTGGCCTCCCAAAGTGCTGGGATTACAAGTGTGAGTCACCGTACCCGGCCCCTCCACCTCCTTTTACTGCCTCCCACTGCAGGAGCTGGGAACAACTCTCTGTTCCCTGGATCTTCTGGGATACTCACCCGCCACTCCCCCAACCCCTGCCCTCTGCCTGTCCAACTGCTGCTTAGAGTTAAGGCCTCCCTCCTTCAAGGAGCCCTTCCGGGATGCTAGCGCTCCCCCTTGCCCTACTCGCAACTCTATTCCAGCCCTTACCTATCCCACTGGCGTTTATAAATATCTGGTGTCTGTCTTGCCCACCAGGGTATGTGCTTTTTATTTTATTTTTTAACTTTTCGAACTTATTCTTATATTATGAATTTATCCGATGTTCTACCTTTTTTTTACATTTATAACTTTTTTGGTAAAATATACATAACCCAAAATAAACCATTTTCATGATTTTTAAGTGTACAATTCATTGGCATGAAGTACATTCGCTCTGATGTGCAACCGTCACCACATCCATTTCCAGAGTTTATCATCCCACACAGAAATGCTTTACTCATTAGGCAGTAACTCCCCATTCCTCCCTCCCCCAGCCCCTGGTAACAAATATTCTACTTTCTGTCTCTATGAGTTTGCCTACCTAAGTACCTCATATAAGTGGAATCAGACAATATTCGTCTTTTTGTGTTTGGCTGTTTTCACTTTGCATAATGATTTCAAGGCTCATCCACGTTGCAGCAGGTATCAGAATTTTATTCCTTTTTTTTTTTTTCTTTTTGAGACAGATTCTCTGTCGCCAGGCTGGAGTGCAGTGGCACGATCTCAGCTCACTGCAACCTCCATCTCTGGGGTCAAGTGATTCTCCTACCATAGCCTCCCAAGTAGCTGGAATTACAAGCGCCTGCCACCAGGCCCGGCTAATTTTTGTATTTTTAGTAGAGATGTTGGGCAGGCTTGTCTCAAACTCCTGACCTCAGGTGATCCACCCGCCTTGGCCTCCCAAAGTGCTGGGATTACAGGTGTGAGCCACCGTGCCCGGCCCCATTCCTTTTTTTTTTGAGACCAAGTCTCATTCTGTCATCCAGGCTGGAGTGCAGTGGGGCAATCTCGGCTCACTGCAACCTCCACCTCCCAGGTACAAGCGATTCTCTTGCCTCAGCCTCCCCAGTAGCTGGAATTACACGCATGTGCCACCACACCTGGCTAATTTTTAAATTTTTGGTAGAGATGGGGTTTCACCATATTGGCCAGGCTGATCTCAAACTCCTGACCTCAGGTGATCCACCAGCCTCAGCCTCCCAAAGTACTGGGATTATAGGCGTAAGCCACTGTGCCCAGCATCATCCCTTTTTAAGGTTAAATAATAACTGTGTATGTATATTTATCACATTGCATGTATATAAATATTCTGTTTATCCATTCATATGTTGATGAACACTTGGGTTGTTTCCACCTTTTGGCTCTTGTGAATAAGGCTGTTACGTAAATTGGTGTACAATATTTGAGTCCACAGGAGATTGGTTAGTCTTAATGTGGTACATCAAGACATTAAGAGTTGGTTAAACATATCTAACACAATGGAATATTATACAGCTGTTAAAAAGAACAAGGCAGCTCTGTATGTGCTGATATAAAAGTATTACTATGTAAAACAAAGCAAGATGCAATGCAGTATGTGTGATTTGTTTTCATTTGCACATGAAGAATATGTTACTGGCTGGGTGCAGTGGTTCACACCTGTAATCCTAGCACTTTGGGAGGCTGAAGGAGGTGGATTGCCTGAGGTCGGGAATTCGAGACCAGCCTGGCCAGCATGGTGAAACCCCATCTCTACTAAAAATACAAAAATTACCAGGCCTGGCTGGGCGCGGTGGCTCACGCCTATAATCCCAGCACTTTGGGAGGCCGAGGCGGGCGGATCACGAGGTCAGGAGATCCAGACCATCCTGGCTAACACCGTGAAACCCTGTCTCTACTAAAAATACAAAAAAAAATGAGCCGGGTGTGGTGGCTGGCGCCTGTAATCCCAGCTACTCGGGAGGCTGAGGCGGGAGAATGGTGTGAACCCGGGAGGCGGAGCTTGCAGTGAGCCAAGATCATGCCACTGCACTCCAGCCTGGGGGACAGAGCAAGACTCCGTCTCAAAAAAAAAAAAAAAAAAATTAGCTGGGCGTGGCAGTAGGCGCCTGTAGTCCCAGCTACTCGGGAGGCTGAGGCAGGAGAATGGCATGAACCTGGGAGGCAGAGGTTGCAGTGAGCCGACATTGCGCCACTGCACTCCAGCCTGGGCGACAGAGCAAGACTCCATCTCAAAAAAAAAAAATCTGCTACTATATGCTTCTATACACAAGGCTCATCTGTAGGAGGGTATCTATGAAGCTGTAAATACTGGCTGCCTCTAGGAAAGGAATCTGAGCATGAAAGAGTAGTGGGGACAGGGGGCTTTGCTTTCCACTGTATAATTTTTTGCAACTTTTTGAAAAAAGTACATTTTTTTTTTAGAGTCTTGCTCTGTCGCCCAGGCTGGTGAGCAGTGGCATGCTCACTGCAACCTCCACCTCCCGTGTTCAAGCAATTATCCTGCCTCAGTCTCCCAAGTAGCTGTGATTACAGGCATGAACCATCACGCCCAGCTAATTTTTTTTTTTTTTTTTTTTGAGACAGAGTCTTGCTCTGTCTCCCAGTCTGGAGTGCAGTGGCACCATCTCGGCTCACTTCAAGCTCCGCCTCCCTGGCTCAAATGATTCACCTGCCTCAGCCTCCCAAGTAGCTGGGATTACAGGTGCATGCCACCATGCCCGGCTAATTTTTGTATTTTTTGTAGAAACGGGGTTTCGTCATATTAGCCAGGCTGGTCTTGAACTCCTGGCCTCAAGTGATTCTTCCACCTAGGCCTCCCAAAGTGCTGAGATTACAGGCATGAGCCACGGAATCTGGCCAGCTGATTTTTTGTTGTTGTTGTATTTGTTTTGTAGAGATGGGGTCTCCCTATGTTACCCAGGCTGGTCTTGAACTCCTGGGCTCAAGCAATCCACTCACCTCAGCCTCCCAAAGTGCCGGGATTACAGGCATAAGCCACTAAGCCTGGCCTCTTTGTGAAATTTTGTACTGTGTTTATGTATTACCTATTTAAAAATAGTATTTAAAAATAATGGCTGGGCGGGGTGGCTCATGCCTGTAATCCAAGTGCTTTGGGATGCCAAGGTGGAAGAATCACTTGAGCCCAGGAGTTCAAGAACAGCCTGGGCAACAAAGCTAGACTAATCTCTCCAAAAATTTTAAAAATTAGCAGGGCATGGTGGCATGTGCTTGAGGTCCCAGCTACTCAGGAGGCTGAGGCAGGAGGATTGCTTGAGCCCAGGAGGTCAGAGGCTGCAGTGAGCTGTGATCATGCCACTGCAGTCCAGCCTGGGCAACAGAGTGAGACCCTGTCTCAACAACAACAACAAAAGAAATCTAAACAGGCAATCATTTCAGATATTATGACAAAATGATGGTCTAGGCACACACCATCAGGATGTACCATCCAGATGTATGAGAAAGCAACAGTATTTGTCTTAGTCTATTTTGTAAGAGAATACCTGAGACCAGGTAATTTATAAAGAACAGAGATTCATTTCCTCTTTTTTTTTTTTTTTTTTGAGATAGAGTCTTACTCTGTTGCCTAGGCTGGAGTGCCATGGCACAATCTCAGCTCATTGCAACCTCCGCTTCCTTGGTTCAAGTGATTCTCCTGCCTCAGCCTCCCAAGTAGCTGGGATCACAGGTGCCCGCCACCACACCCGGCTAATTTTTTGTATTTTTAGCAGAGACGGGGTTTCACCATGTTGGCCAGGCTGGTCTTGAACTCCTGACCTCAGGTGATGCACACGCCTTGGCTTCCCAAAGTGCTGGGATTACAGGCGTGAGCCACCACGCCCAGCTAGGAACAGAGATTCATTTCTTACATTTCTGGAGGCTGGAAAATCCAAGGCTGAGAGGCCTGCATCTGGGCTTCTGGCTGTGTCTGTCATCCCATAACAAGAGGTAGAAGAGCAAAAAAGCATGAGAGAGAAAGAGAGAGAGAAAGAGAGAGAAAGCAAGAGAATACCAAACTCGCTTTTATAATAAACGCACTCCGCTGATAAGGACATTAATCCACATGCAAAGTCAGAGCCCTTGCAAAAGGTCCCACTCTCAACATTGCTGCACTGGGGATTAAGTTTCTGACACATGATCATTGAGGGACACATTCAAACCATAGCAGTATTTTAAACAATATGGTGTCCAGCAAAACAAAAGCTTCAATAATTGAAACAAAATTAAGAGTTTGGAAGTAGAGCTAATGAACATAAATATTTGATGTGAGAGAAAGCACGTTTGAAAGCAAGGAGGTAGGAAAAGTGAATCTCCATCCGTCTCTCTCCCTAGGTCCCTAGGTAACCTCATTCAATTCCACAGGCTTTCAATATTACCTGTGTGCGAATGACTCCCAAATTGGATATATCCACAAGGCCCTGCCCGTGAACGCAGGACGCATTTCTATAATTTCCTGCCTGACATTTTCACCTGCTGAGTGATCCTCTTAAACCTCACCATATCCTTCCCTCCCAAATCCCTCCTCTGCCTCCTTTCTCATCTCAGTAGGTGGAATTCTCACTACCTGGTTGCTCAAATAGAAGTCCAGGCTTCATCATCAATTCTTCTTTCTCTCCCCAGCACATCCACTCCAAAGCAAGCCGGCCCCCTCCATTGGCGCATCCTTGCCCAGGCCACCATCTCTCCAGCCTGGATTGTGACACTGCCCTCTGACTTCCATGCATGCCCTCTATCTCCTTTCCTCTCCTCTCCTCTCCCCCTCCCCTCCCCTCCCTCCCCTCCCTCCCCTCCCCTCCCCTCTTCTCTATTCTTTTCTTTTCTTTGACGGAGTCTTGCTCTGTCACCCAGGCTGGAGTACACTGGCACTAACTCAGCTCACTGCAACCTCCGCCTCCTGGGTTCAAGCGATTCTCCTGTCTTAGCCTCCCAAGTAGCTGGGATTACAGGCCTACGCCACGACACCTGGCTAATTTTTATATTTTTAGTAGAGACGGGGTTTCACCATGTTGGCCAGGCTGGTCTCGAGCTCCTGACCTCAGGTGATCCACCTGTCTCGGCCTCCCAAAGTGCTGGGATTACAGGCGTGAGCCACCGCACCCAGCCAATATATTTTCCATATGGCAGCTGGAGATAACATTAAAACATTTTCAGTCAGGCAAGGTACCTCATGCCTGTAATCCCAGCACTTTTGGAAGCCAAGGCAGGAGGATCCTTGAGCCCAGATGTTCAAGAGCAGCCTGGACAACATAGAGAGACCCTGTCTCTATTAAAACAAACTAGCCAGCTGCGGTGGTGCGTGCCTGTAGTCCCAGCTACCTGGGAGGCTGAGGTAAGAGGATCACTTGGGCCCAGGAGGTTGAGGCTGCAGTGAGCCATGATCACGCCACTGCACTCCAGCCTGGGTGACAGAGCGAGACACTGTCTCAAAATAAATTTTAAAAATAAAATAAAATAAAATGTTTTTCACATCCACGTTCACCTGGCCTGTCTCCCCCCGACCCTTCCGAACCCCGCTCCCATCTATGGCATTCTGAAGGTTCATTGCCTCTGGGTACAAAAACCTTCAGAGATGCAAACAAACGCATAATTTGAAAATCTGCTTTGGGGATGCCTCCCAAATGCTTAAGCAGGCCTATAAGGTTCTGGGCCTTTCCTTGCCATTTCGGTGTATCTGTTAAGGGTGAAGCAGGGGTTAAAAACTGTACTTTCGGCCGGGCATGGTGGTTCACGTCTATAATCCCAGCACTTTGGGAGGCCAAGCAGGCAGATCACCTGAGGTCAGGAGTTCAAGACCAGCCTGGCCAACATGATGAAACCCTGTCTCTACCAAAAATACAAAAATTAGCCAGGCATGGTGGCAGTGCCTGTAATCCCAGCTACTTGGAGGGCTGAGGCACAAGAATTGCTTGAACCCAGGAGGCGAGGGCTGCGGTGAGCCAAGATAATGCTATTGCACTCCAGCCTGAGCGACAGAGTGAGACTCTGTCTCAAAAACAAAAAACAACATCAAAAACCTGTAGTCTGTGGCTCACGCCTGTAATCCCAACACTTTGAGAGGTCGAGAGGGAAGGATGGCTTGAGACCAGGAGTTTGAGACCAGCCTGAGCAACATAGGGAGACCCTGTCTCTAAAAAAATAAAACCTGTTCTTTGGTCCTTGTTGGGGCTTCAGAATTCAGGTACATTGTAGAATGGGGGTGGGAGGTGTGGGGATGATGACATTTCGCCTCTTTCATACTCTAGTGTTATTGCTTTTGAGAAAAAGTCCGGCGGGGCACAGTGGCTCATGCCTGTAATCCTAACACTTTGGGAGGCTGAGGCGGGCAGATTACAAGGTCAGGAGATCAAGACTATCCTGGCCAAAATAAGTGAAACCCCGTCTCTACTAAAAATACAAAAATTACCTGGGCTTGGTGGCATGTGCCTGTAGTCCCAGCTACTCAGGAGGCTGAGGCAGGAGAATTGCTTGAATCCGGGAGGCAGAGGTTGCAGTGAGCTGAGATCACGCCACTGCATTCCAGCCTAGTGACAGTGAGACCCCATCTCAAAAAAAAAAAAAAGAAAGAAAGAAAAGGAAAAGTCCTGTGAGGCCAGGGCAAAGCTGGCATCAGTAACAAAGACTGAATGTTAAAAATAGCTTCATCTCCACACCACCCCACTCCACTGCCCAGCCATGTTTAAATGTAAGAAATTCTTTTTAGGTTAGTCTCAGTATCCATTCTTAACATAGATGATTGTCTGAGAAGAACTTTTCCTAAAAGAATTGAAACAATATACGTTAGACACTGATTTTTCTAAACGTAATTGCAATGTTTTGGGAGGCTACCACATTTTTTGAAGATAGATTGGTCAAAACTCAGTTTCATAAATTCTATATGAGTGGGTTTTCTTTCTTTCTTTTTTTTTTGAAACGGAATCTCGCTCTGTTGCCCAGGCTGGAGTGCAGTGGTGCAATCTCGGCTCACTGCAAACTCCGCCTTCTGGGTTCAAGCAATTCTCCTGCCTCAGCCTCCCTAGTAGCTGGGATTACAGGTGCCTGCCATCATGCCCAGCTAATTTTTGTATTTTTAGTAGAGACAGGGTTTCACCATGTTGGTCAGGCTGGTCTCGAACTCCTGAACTTGTGATCTGCCCACCTGGGCCTTCCAAAGTTTTGGGATTACAGGCATGAGCCACTGTGCCCAGCTGGGTTTTCTTTTTTAAATGAACATGTGCTTTAATGAGTGACATATTTTAAAATCTGTCTTCTCATGTCATGAAACATGACTTGAAAATACTGTTCCAATTATAATTAACCTTCATTTTATTTTGTCTAATAAAGTGTTTAATATTTTCTCCCATTAGGAAAAATAGAATTATTTGCCAGCTGACAAACTAATTAGTTCTATGTTTCTTTTTTATTAAAGTTATTATAAAAGTTAGATCATGATGTCTAACACAATTAATCGCATTATTTCTGACTTTCTTTTTTCTTTTTTTTTTTTTTGTTTGAGACAGGGTCTTGCTCTGTTGCCCAGGCTGGAGTGCAGTGGTGTGATCTCAGCTTACTGCAACCTCTGCCTCCCAGGTTCAAGCGATTCTCCCGCCTCAGCCTCCTGAGTAGCTGGGACTACAGAGGTGCACCATCATGCCCGTCTAATTTTGTTTTGTATTTTTAGTAGAGATGGGTTTTCACCTCATTGCCCAGGCTGGCCTGTCTCGAACTCCTGGACTCTAGTTATCCTCCCATCTCGGCCTCCCAAAGTTCTGGGATTACAGGCATGAGCCACCACACCTGGTCTTGTTTTTTTGAGATAGGATCTTGCTCCCAGGCTGGAGTATAGTGGCACAATCACGGCTCACTGCAGCCTCGACCTCCCTGGCTCAAGCTATCCTCCCACCTCAGCCCCTTGACCACAGGTGCACCACACCTAGCTAATTTTTAATTGTTTTGTAGAGTTGGGGGTCTTACTAGGTTGCCCACACTAGTCTCAAACTCCTGGTCCAAAGTGATCCTCCTGCCTCAGCCTCCCAAAGTGTTGGGATTATAGGCGTGAGCCACCAGCCTGGCCCCCTGATTTTCTAATACAAGATTTTTGTTAATTATTCCCCAAAGGGAAACCCAGAGTATGAAACACACTTGAGCACACATTTATTGAAGGAATACTATACCTTCAATAGATTCTTCCCATAATCTTCAAGTCATAAATTATTTATCATCTTAGTAACACATTAAATTGCATAGATACACAATAAATAATGAGTGTAAGGAAAAATTATCCAAAACATGGAAATAAGGCAACAGCATGACTGTCTTTTCACCCCTGCCACCTTGAAAAAAATTTTTAAGTAGAAATGGGATCCCACTTTATTGCCCAGACTGGTCTGAAACTCCTGGGCTCAAGCAATCCTCCTACCTCAGCCTCCCAAAGTGCTGGGATTGCTGGTGTGAGCCATCGTGTCCGCCGTGGGATTACTCAGTTCTCTAGGAAAAGGTATCTGTGTTTGACTGCTTGACTGTTGCTTAGGGACCACACTCTGTGAAGGTACTTGTGAACTTGCATATTTTTGCTCAGGAGATATGCAAATTATTTCTGTTGTATAGAGAAGGTAACCTCAAAGATTACAGTTGTGTGTGTGTGTGTGTGTGTGTGTGTGTGTGTGTGTGTGTGTGTGTGTGTGTTTGAGATGGAGTCTTCCTCTGTTGTCCAGGCTGGAGTGCGGTGCCATGATCTTGACTCACTGCAACGTCCACCTCCCAGGCTCAAGCAATTCTCCTGCCTCAGCCTCCCGAGTAGCTGAGGCTACAGGTATGCACCATCACACTCAGCTAATTTTTGTATTTTTAGTAGAGAAGAGGTTTAACTATGTTGGCCAGGCTGGTCTTGAACTCCTGACTTCAAGTGATCTATCTGCCTCAGCCTTCCAAAGTGCTGGGATTACAGGTGTGAGTCACTGCACACACCTTAGTTTCCTAACCCTTTGGAATATGCTAGGTTAAGCAAGGTTCCTGTAAGTGAAAAAGTAACATGTATAATTTACAGCTACTCGATAAGTCTTAGTTAAGCTTTCTTGGTATACTTGCCGGAAGTTGATGAAGGGAATTAACTTTAGTGATTGAGTAAAAAAAAAAATTGTTTTGCAAATCAGGTGAGTTCTACTTCTTAGCTTTCAGCAAATTAGAAGAGAACTGAATAGATTTGTCAGCAGGTAGATCATTAAAAATAATTTGTGATGATAGATTATGCTATGATTTTGGCTATAATTCAGAAAAAATTCAGGGAATTGATTGAAATTGCTGTATTCAAAGGGGAACACCACACACCGGGGACTGTTGTGGGGTGGGGGGAGGGGGGAGGGATAGCATTAGGAGATATACCTAATGCTAAATGGAGAGTTAATGGGTGCAGCACACCAACATGGCACATGTATACATATGTAACAAACCTGCACGTTGTGCACATGCACCCTAAAACTTAAAGTATAATAATAATAAAATAAAATAAAGAAATTGCTGTATTTGAATGCTTTGCATTCCCATCTCCTTATTTATGTGAACAAAGTTTCTCAATGCACACATCTTTAAAAATAAAAAAATAGGCCGGGCGCGGTGGCTCACGCCTGTAATCCCAGCACTTTGGGAGGCTGAGGCGGTCAGGAGATCAAGACTATTCTGGCTAACACGGTGAAACCCCGTCTCTACTAAAAATAGAAAAAATTAGCTGGGTGTGGTGGCGGGCGCCTGTAGTCCCAGCTACTCAGGAGGCTGAGGCAGGAGAATGGCGTGAACCCGGGAGGCGGAGTTTGCAGTGAGCCAAGATCGCACCACTGCACTCCAGCCTGGGCAACAGAGCAAGACTCCATCTCAAAAAATAATAATAATAAAATTAATTAATTAATTAATTAAAAATAAAGCTGACTAGAAGCTGCGTGCATGGGTGAGCTTGTCAACTGGTGACCTTCACCAATTGTAATCTGATTGGGCCATTTCATTGGGACACTCCTAATGTTAGTATCTTTGGGTCCTTTCTCTTGGGTCTGAGTACTTATAGAGGAGCCCTTCCATTTCCTGCCTGAATGGAATAAGCCTTGCTCCCAGGCCTGTGGGAACTGAGTTAGGGAGGGAGACTGTGATACCATTCTGCATGTTCACTGTCACTTTAAACCTAGATTTTTGGTATGGTAATTTCCCCTCAGCTGTGTTCATATCCCCTCCTAGCAGAATCCTCTAGTCTTCTGCTCAGCTGGGAACGGGTCAGTAGCCTGGGTACACAGAAGTGGGGAGGAGCTCTAGACCCCTAAAATGTCTTCAGCTGTCTTTTTTTTTTAAGGCGGGGTCTCACTCTGTCACCCAGGCTGGTATGCAGTGGTGTCATCACAGCTCACTGCAGCCTCAACCTCTCCGGGCTCAGATGATTCTCCCACCTCAGGCTCCCAAGTAGCTGGGACTACAGGCCGTCTGCCACCACACCTGGCTAATTTTTTTGTAGAGATGGGGTTTCACCATGTTGCCCAGGCTGGTCTCCAACTCCTGGCCTCAAGTGATCTGCCCATCTCAGCTTCCTAAAGTGCTAGGATGACAGTCATGAGCCACCGCACCTGCTGTCTTAAGCTTTCAACTTGACCTCCTGTTACAGTCCTTCGTTTACCCCTCACTGATCAGAGGAACCTGGAACCACTGATCGTTGGGGTGGCCGTTTGCAGTGTTTTGTTTTTAATCTATTAAGTTAGTTACTACAAGTACACTTGTTTTCCAGTTTTCAATGGGTTGTTTGTTTGTTTGTTTGTTTTAGAGACAAGGTCTCACTGTCCCCCAGGCTGGAGTGCAGTGGCACAATCATAGCTCATGGTGACCTGGAACTCCTGGGCTCAAACAACAAGAATCTTTTTGTTGTTGTGCTATTGTTGGTTTGCCAATGTCTACTCTTCCTTACTTTCTGTGTCTGTGGGTTATGTGCCTTGCCCACTTTTGTAACCCTCTACTGTCATTTTAGTGGGGTTTTGGTGTCGGAGGAGTGAGATTAACCTGTATGGTCAATTGGCCATCTTTTTTTTTTTTTGAGACACAGTTCTACTCTGTCAGCAGGCTGGAGTGCAGAGGCGCGATCTTGACTCACTGCAACCTCACCTCCTGGGTTCAAGCTATTCTCCTGCCTCAGTCTCCTTAGTAGCTGGGATTACAGGCGAATGCCACCATGCCCGGCTAATTTTTGTATTATTACTAGAGACAGGGTTTTGCCATGTTGGCCAGGTTGGTCTCAAACTCCTGGCATCAAGTGATCCATCTCTCCTGGCCTTCCAAAGTTCTGGGATTACAGGCATGAGCCACCACAACTGGCCACTGGCCATCTTTAATTGAAGGCCACCTTCTTCTATTAAAAGCTTTGGTTTAGATTTATTCTTTTATCTGCATTTTTGGAAGCCTCTCTTCCTAAGGCTCAAGATACCACTTTTCCCATTTTGGCTACTGCAGACTCTAAGAGGACATGGTAAACTTGGGCTCATAACTGCACCTTTCTGTTCCTCACCTTAATACTAAAGATGTGTTATTAGTCAGGATTATTGATAGCAAATGACAGGAAGGAGCTTGATGTTTTCCCCTAAAGGAGAAGTCCAGGGAAGTTCTCAGGCAGGCTCTCCGCAACCTGGCTCTAGTCTCACCAGCTCTGAGCTTTGCAGCCCCAGAGGAAAAAGGCCCTTCACTTTCCCAATGGTTTCAACAGAAGCCCCAGTCATGTGCCCCTCTCTGAACTGAGTAGGGGACCTGACTGGCTGGCTGGGTCAGAGGGCCCCACCACTGCGGGGAGAGGGAGTTTTGGAGTTAGCTTCCAAAAACCACTTGGATGAGGTGAGGGAGGCAGAGTTGTTCCCTCAAATAGCATTGCAGTACTGATACCAGATGAACGGGGAACAGATGCTGAGTAGGCAGAAATAACAGGTGTCCACTGCAGGGTGATCATACCAGCCTCATGGCCTTGCTGTAAGTTAAACCCTTAGCTGGGTGCCTGAAACATTAAAACACTAGCTGCTGTTGCTGTTGTTATGACTGTCACTGTTAACAGGGAGACTTTGTGGCTCGCCTTTTTATCCTGAACAACACATTCCTTTGCTAGGGCCAGAAACAGGCACAGAGCCTGTTTCCCTCAGCCCTCTGGCCATGCAGTTGGCAGCGAGGTTCAGCAAAGCCTCCTGATCCCATGCTCTTCTCTCAGATGGGTCTCCTCTCCTTATCATTCCCCAGTTCATCCCTGCCTCCTCCTCCAGGTGTCACACCTTGGCCTCACCCTTCTCACTGAAAGAACACACATGTACTTTGCCACATACTTAGCTGCTATCTTGGAGTGACTACTTGGAGTGCGGGTGTTGTTGCTTTGTGATGGTTGCTCAAATAAATTATAAACTGCTTGGGACTGGGGCCAGGGTCTTATATGCCTCCAGCTAAACCCCTTTATCCGAGGCCTAGAATGCAAATCTGGCCACACACAGGATCCAGTAAGTCCCAGGCAATTGAGGGGTCTAGCTTGTTTCAAGGCCTGGAGGGAGGACATCAGATCATGGAGCATTTGTCCCATCTCTGCCAGTTAAGGACTGGGGTCTGCTGCTAGTCACTGTGACAGAGCCTGTTCTATATGTTGGTAAAGCCAACCTCTCCTATTCCTTAGTAATATTAATAGAATCCTGATTTTTTAGAATTGCAAAATTTCAAATATAGACCTTAAGACTTTTACTAAAAACAGACTAAAGGCCGGGTGCAATGGCTCATGCCTATAATCTCAGCACTTTGGGAAGCTGAGGCGGGTGGATCACTTGAGGTCAGGAGTTTGAGACCAGCCTGGCCAACATGGTGAAACCCTTCTCTACTAAACCATTCGCTACTAAAAATACAAAAAAAAACAAAAATAGCTGGGTAGGGTGGTACGCACCTGTACTCCCAGCTACTCGGGAGGCTGAGGCAGGAGAATCGCTTGAACCCAGGAGGTGGAAGTTGCAGTGACCCAAGATTGTGCCATTGCACTCCAGCCTGGGCAACAGAGCGAGACTTCATCTCAAAACCCAACCAACAAAAAAACAGACTAAAAAAACCTTTATTATGAAAAATGTATAACCTATGTAAAAGAGAGAATGATATAAAGAATGGCCACATAGCCGTCATTCAGCTTTAACACATGGCTAACCTTGTTTCTTCTATTACATTCCCACCCCATTATTGGATTATTCTGAAACAAGTCTGGACATATAATTTCATCCATAAATTCAGTAAGTATTTCCAACAGGTAATTTTTGAACATATACACTAGTAAATATATACATATGCACAATGTCATATAAAACACAATACCTTTATCACAAAACACAACACCTTTATCACCTATAAAAAAATAATCACCAGGTGCGGCAGCTCATGCCTGTAATCCCAACACTTTGGGAGGCCAAGGCAGGAGGATGGCTTGAGCTCAGGAGTTTGAGACCAGCCTGGGCAACAGGGTGAGACCTCACATCTAAAAAAACACCAAATAATTACCTGGGCATGGTGGCGTGCGCCTGTGGTCCCAGTTACTTGGGAGGCTGAGGTGGGAGGATCACTTGAGCCCCGGAGATTGAGGCTGCAGTGAGCTATGATTGTGCCACTGCACTCCAGCCTGGGCAATGGAGTGAGATCCTTTCTAAAAAAAAAAAAACATAATTTATTTATCTCATAACATACTACTTATTGTTTAAATTTCCCCAATTGTCTCACAATTTTTTAAAGAGCTGACTTGTTCCAATAGGTTCCAAAAATGCAAGGTCCACGTTACACTAGAACCCCAATTTTATTCAAGGGCGCAGTGTGCCCAGGCGAGGAAGTATATTTCCCAACTTCCCCGAAGCAGGGTGTGGGCCTGTGGCTCAGTTTGGCCCAAGAGGTTTAAGTGGAAGCATGGAGGAGGCTTCCAAGACTCCTTAAAAGGAACTGGCAGGCCGGGTGTAGTGGCTCACGCCTGTAATCCCAGCACTTTTGGAGGCCGAGGTGGGTGGATCACTTGAGATCAGGAGTTCAAGACCAGCCTGGCCAAGATGGTGAAACCCCGTCTCTACTAAACATACAAAAATTAGCTGAGCATGGTGGCGGGTGCCTGTAATCCCAGCTACTCCGGAGGCTGAGGCTGGAGAATCGCTTGAACTTGGGAGGTGGAAGTTGCAGTGAGCCAAGATCGCACCACTGCACTCCAGCTTGGATGACAGAGTGAGAACCTGTCTCAAAAAAAAAAAAAAAAAAAAAAAAAAAAGGGCCTGTCGGCTGAGAGATGAGCACCTTTTCTCTGGAGCTCCAGCCACCGTATTGAACCATGAGGTGGCCTTCCAAATGGAAGTCAAAGCTAGAATGACAGATAGAAAGAATAGGAAACGAATTTCCCATTCCATTCTTATTTCGTCTTTATTATAGAATCATTTAAGATTAGATTTAGTTGTAATAAGTAGAAAATTAAAAAATTTATAGCAGTGCCTTAAATATGCTACAAATTATTATTTTTTGAGACAGGGTCACGTTCTGCAGCCCAGACTGGAGTGTAATGTCACAATCTTGGCTCACTGCAGCCTTAACCTCCTGGGCTCAAGTGGCCCTCACACCTTAGCCTCTCTTGTGGTTGGGACCACAGACGTGTGCCATCACGCTGGGCTAATTTTTACATTTTTTGTAGAGACGGGTCTCCCTATGTTGCTCAAGCTGGTCTGGAACTCCTGGGCTCAAGTGATCCTCCTGCCTTGGCCTCCTAAAGTGTTGGGATTACAGGCGTGAGCCACTGTGCCCGCCCTATTTTTCTATCTCACATAAAACTAGTTAAGAGATAAGCAGTATGGGGAAAATACAGCGGTTCCAAAAAACCACAGACTATTAGGTATCTATTGCTGCATAATGGATTAGACCCAAAACTTAGAAGCTTAAAGCAGCAAACTCGCATTCCCATCTATTTCCCAGTTTCCGAGGGTCAGGAGCCCGGGAAGCTGCTCGCAGGCTGCTGCGGCTCAGGATCGCTGATGAGGCCTGCCGCAGCCATTCTCAGCTGCACCGGGTCCGGGCATCCACAGCCGGCTCACGCGCTGGTGGTCGCCAAGCCTCAGCTCTTGCTGGCTGTTGGTTCAGGGCTTCGGTTCCCAGCCAGGTGGGGCTCTCCAAAGGAGAGGGCAGCTCAAAACAACCCGCTGGCTTCCCCCAGAGCAAGTGATAGGAGACAGGAAGAGGAAGCTAGAGAGAGCCCTGAAGGTGGACGTCGCAGTCTTCACTCAATCAATCTCCGCAGGGAACGCCCTGCAGGCCCAGGTATCCTTCCTGTCCCTTCCTCCTGCCCCTGTGCTCCAGGCCCCCCAGGCTCCAGCCCTGCAGCCCGAGCCCCACCCACTATCCTCGCCTCCCGCCCTGCCGCTCGGCCCTCCTGCTTCAGGTCTCTGTCTCTCCCTTTCTCCCTTTCCCTCTCTCTGTATCCTTTACTTTGTGCCTCTGATGCCTGACCTGGCCCCAAGCCAGCACTCCACCATCCCACCCCCTTGCCGCCGTGCCCCCCGGCCACGTGCCCCCGGGCCAGCCAGAACGCTGACCCCTCCCCCTGAGTCCACTCCCCGCTCCCCGCACAGCCCGGGCCACGCCCTACCCGGGTGCCCTCCCTTTACCCAGCTCCTTCCCATCTAGCCCGGTCCTGATCCAGCCCCCTGCTCCAGGATGCGCCCTCCTAGCGGTGTGTGAGGCTTTCATGACCCTTCTTCCTCCTTTCCCGACAGATCAGCGGGGGAGGTGGGCTGAACCGCCCCTCTCGTCGTCACCCCTGCCTTGGCCGCCCCGCCCTGCTGGGAGGGTTTGGTGGCCGTGGCTGGCACTGCGGCAGTGCCCATGTCAGCTCTGGCGCCTCTACCGAACTCCCTGTTTGGGGGGCTCTTTCCCTACAAGGGTCACGTCGATGAGAAATCTACGTCCCTCCCTGCCCGGTTCCCACCTCTCAGGTGGGGCAGATGCCAGAGGCCTCCCGAGTCTACGCCCGCGGGCCACTTGGACCGCCCCGCCCCGGCCAACCCCGCCCCACCCAGACTCCCGCCCGCGAGCGGGTGCCGAAGCACGCCGCACGTACGCCACCTGGTGGCCATGGCGGGGACTGCCGCGCGGACTCCGCAGCCCCGCCCCACCCCGCCCGCCCCGCCCAATCCCATCCGCTCAGCCCTTCTCGCCCCTGCCTGCTCACCTGCTGGGCTGCGCTGTCCACGCCTCGAGCCCGGGCAGCTCCAGTTCCGCGGAGGACAGGTGTAACCCACAGAGTGATTCCCTTACCGGGGCCTGCTAGGCTCCGGCCCACGAGGCAGGGCTGACGGCGTTCTCACGTCCTGGAAGTCACGGCCCCAAGGCTCCCCTGACTGCCAGCTCCGGCCTGGCCACCCAGTCCGCCCCCAGGGACCGGACTGGGTGCGCCGTCCACCCTTCCAGTCCCTGGAACATTCTCTGCGGATTGGGAGGTTCTGGGTTCTGCCGTAGATTCCCAAGCAAAGTTGCTCCTTTGCTCTTGTCACTTGCCTGCTTCGTGGTTTTTGTTTTTGGTTTTGATTTTTGTTTTTGTTTTTGAGACGGAGTCTCGCTTTGTCGCCCAGCCTGGAGTGCAGTGATGCGATCTCGGCTCACTGCAACCTCTACCTCCTCAGGTTCAGGCGATTCTCCTGACTCAGCCTCCGGACTAGCTGGGATTACAGATATGTGCAATCATGCCCGCATAATTTTTCTATTTTTAGTAGAAACGGGGTTTCACCATGTTGGCCAGGCTGGTCTCGAACTCCTGACCTCAAGTGATCCACCCGCCTTGGCCTCCCAAAGTGCTGGGATTATAGGCGTGAGCCACCGCGCCAGGACTGCTTCTCTAAAGATCCCTGCAGCACGGAGAGGCTGCTAGGGCCCGTGCTTCTGAATAGGTAGCCAGCTGTGGCTACTGATTATCACATTTTTCGTGGTATATAATTTTAATTAATTTTTAATTTTAAAACGAGTGTAAATTGTTCTGCAAAACAACTTTGTTTTGTAGGACTATGTGGCACTTTAAATATTGAAAGTGTTGCGTCCAAATTGAGATGTGCTTTGTGAAATACCCCCTGGATTTCAGAGTTAGCACAAAAATAAAGAATTCAAACTATCTCATTCCTTTACTGTGAATTACATGCTGAAATTTTTGTTCTTTGAGACAGAGTCTCACTCTATTGCCCAGGCTGGAGTGCAGTGGCGTCATCTTGGCTCACTGCAACTTCTGCCTCCCAGGTTCAATTGGTTCTCCTGCCTCAGCCCCCAAGTAGCTGAAATTACAGGTGCCTGCCACCATGCCTGGCTAATTTTTGTATTTTTAGTAGAGTTGGGTTTTCACCATGTTGACCAGGATGGTCTCGATCTCCTGACCTCAGGTGATCCACCCGCCTCGGCCTCCCAAAGTGCTGGGATTCAGGAGTGAGCCACGGCGCCCGGCCTCACGCTGCAATATTTTTGATATATTGAGTTAAATGAAACATTTAACATTTTTTAAAAAAACGTGGCTACTAGAATGTTTTTAATGATAAATGTAGATCACATTCTATTTCTATATTTCTGCACTAGGAAGTGGGTTTGAGGTAAATCAAGAGTTTTATCTTCTGACCCTACTGCAGGCACCAGAGGTTGGCGACACCATTGTCAGTGGAAATGGGGATGTGTATGGGGAAAGGTCCTGATCCTGAGACCACGCCCATAGAGTGAGCCCCGGGCAGGTCAGTCAGGGAGCATCGCATCGGGCCCAGGCGGCATGAGGTTCACAGACACAGGTACCCACAGCCCCAGTGGGCATTGGGGGCAGGCACTGAGCCTGGCACAGCATGATTCTTGGAAAGAACACGTATGGATGGCCTGAAGACCCAGGTTCTAGCATGGTTATGCCACTGTGTGACTAAGCCACTTGGCACAGCACAAGCAGTTAATGTCCTGGTCTACTTACCGAAGGGCTCACTGCAGTGAGTGAGGCTAGCGAGGGGAAGCCCTCTTCAGCCCTGCCCATGGTGGTCCTCTCTGGAGGAGGGCATGTTTCTGGAACCCTGATTTGTTACCAGCACATAATTTTCAAATTGGCAGAAACGTATCGTTTAGCCGGGTGCGGTGGCTCATGAGGGCATTCTTATTTTTGTGCTAACTCTGAAATCCAGGGGGTATTTCACAAAGCACATCTCAATTTGGATGCTACATTTTCAACATTTAAAGTGAGAAGTAGTCCTACAAAACAAAGTTGTTCTGCAGAACAATTTACGCTCGTTTTAAAATTTAATCCCAGTACTTTGGAAGGCCAAGGTGGGCGGATTGCTTGAGCCTAGAAGTTCAAGACTTAGGCAACATGGCAAAACCCCATCTGTATAAAAAATACAAACATTAGCTGGACGTGGTGGCTTGTGACTGTAGTCCCAGCTACTGAAGAGGCTGAGGTGGGAGGATCAGTTGAGACTGCAGTGAGCCATGATTATGCCACTGCACTGCAGCCTGGGCAACAGAGGGCGATCCTATTTCAAAAAAAAAGAAAAAAAGAAACGCAGCTTTAAAAGCCTTGTCCTATGCGTGTGAACACACGAGTGGCGTGCAGCAGGCCCTGATGCGCTTACAGAACTGAGGAAAGTGGAGGCGAGGCTGCCCACGAGGAGGCCAAAGCTTCTCCAAAGAGCCTCTTGCTGTGTGCTGGCTGGCCTTGGCGGCCAGGACCCCAGGAGAGGAAGCTGAGGGAGGCCTGAATGCCAGCCGCACCCGGCATCCAGCACACCCTTCTAGGTTCACTGTCAAGTACGGGCAGCCAGAAGGGTGTTTTCTCTTAGGGAGTCCAAGTCTGTTGTTGCCACCTCTGACCCCTCGACACCAGGTCCTGGGAGCCAAGTCTTGAGCCCCAAAGAGCTCTGAGGAGCCCAGGTCCACAGAAGTGCCCTTTTTTCGAAAATAAACACCCTTGACTACATAGGTACACACACACACACACACACACACACACACACACACACACACACACAGCCAGAGGGAAATGCTCCTATCTTTTATCTTCTAACATTAAATCCCTGGTCAGGATAACTATTCAGTTCCAAGACGTTGGGGGGCACACACACAGTACACCCTGAGGCCCGAGAGAGCAGGCTTGGGCCCAAGTTGCACTGTCCGGGACTTAGGGGGGGATGAGTCCCTGAGATGCTACTTACAAATAGGGCTGCTCAGCCTGCCAGAGGGCTGCAAGGCCTCTACAGCTCCAGGGATTGTGGGAGTCACAAAAATCCTTTGTCTTGGTTCTGGGTGGGAAGCGTGACACCCCCAGATCCAGTGTCACAGCCACTCATTCCCAGGGGGACAGAGCAGCCTTCAGAGCCAGCAAGAAAGCTGTGGGGCTCAGAGCCCACTAGCTTTCTTTTCCAGGACAATGTGCCTCAGAAACCCCAGTCCCCTTCCCAGGAAAGGAACAATGACTTGGGCAGGTAGTGACAAGCCACCTGCCACTTGGGAAACAGCTAGACTGTGGCTGAGAGGGTGAGTGGTGCTGGGTGAGATTACCGGGGTTGGTGGAGGGGGCAGGTCAGGGGACCCAAGTGCCAGAGACTACACTGAGACTTCTCCTGGGAGGGGTTTAAAAGCAGCTGCCTTATTGAGATCAATGGAATGACTGTTCACGTGACCCATGTACCTCTTAAGTCCCCTTCAGGCTGGAAAGTGCTCTACACCCCCAACGCTCTTTGAGTCTAAAAACTCTAAACCTGTGTTGAAACCTTGGTGTTTCGTGGTTAATATACAGCACCTTCTCTTAGTTACTCTATCCTATGACGGGGCACTGTTTCGCAACCTGGGTAGAGTTGAGTCACAAGGTGGCAGAGTCAGAACCTACTAGTCTAGGGATGTCGGTTTACAGCTCAGCACCCAAGGTCCATGAAAGCCCAGTGAGGAGCCTGAAGTTGCACAGCTAAAGGAAGGGCTGGGACTCGAACTCATGGCTCTGTGGTTCAGTCCTTCGGCTAAAGGGTCCATGAGCGCCACTCACAAAGAATGTGTTGAACGTTTTGCTTCTGGGCTCTGGAGGCATCCAGGGTAGCTGGGGGGTTCCCTGCCAGTGGGGAGGGAGCAGGCACTGGCACACCATTCCTCAGTAGCCCCACCTCATTCAATCTGGCAGGTAGGTATGAAGCCGGGTCAACTGGCGCGAATGCATCAGGATGTAGGGAAGGAGAAAAATGAGTTTAGGGGAACAAGGAGAAAACAGTGGAAAAGAGCTGGAATGAGAACACGCGAACAAAGCAACACTATTTCCTTTGTCTTAAGGTCCTGCTAACAAAACCGTCTCCATTAGACTGAGCGGCATCGCCATCTGGTGGTAACCAAGGGCAAACGCTTTAGAAAGGAATCGAAATGCTGGTCTAATCCAGCGATTAGCGTTTTACCATGCAAAACCCACCGTTCCTCATCTCCCAGGAGGCTTAGCACTTGGCAGAGGACCACCTGTTTAAGGCAGATCGGCCCCAGCAGGAAGCTGCACTGTCCGTGAACTCCAGGCCACAGAGTATCCTCACTCGGCGTGAGTTGACAGGGCTTACGTTTAGGCATGGGGGTAGACAGGGACCTTCGGGCTTTACACGGCTCTAGTGGAGGAACCTCACAGCTCCGTTCATAGCCAGCAGTCGTGCATCTGAGTTCCAGATTCAAGGACAGGCCTCTGGGCAGAGCCTCTTGGTTATTACTGCCTAAGGGTGCCACTCCCTTCCCAAACTAATTTAGTTATCTGCATTCTAAGCTGCTCAGCCAAAAGAAGCCAGCGTCTGCTGCTCAAAGGAGCCAGAACAGAGAGGGTATTTTAGAAAACCAGCTGAGAGTAATCATGAGGGCCATTATCTTATTGATCAAGGTCCAGCCATTTGCCAAGGTATATACACGTTTATTTAAAAAAGTTTACAGTTTTCATTATACACAACTATTAAGAGGTTATAGTCAGAGGAGGCATGTGTCCTGTTGACAGACGTGCCTACTAGATCATCACAATGCAAGGAGAAAGGTGGAAGGGAGGAGACAGGGCGAGGAAAAATAAGCGATAAAAAGCTTCAGATTTCAGTTAGGGGCTGGCAGTCCCTTTTATCTTTTCAAGTATCACACAGTATGTACCAAATACAATCCATAAATAATGGCCATATCTTCCCAAGCCCACAGCCAAGATGAGTGTTAGGCTAAATTCAGAGCCCTGGCTCTTCCTCAGATGAGTGGAAAACCTGAGCATGACAGGGCCGGCTCCCCCTTCTCAAAAGGCTTCCTCCCACTCATCCCATCCCTAACAGAATCGCCGAGGTGTTCAGGGGCCAGAGAAAGCACAAACATGGATTCAGAAGTCCAAAGAAATGCAGTTCGTTGCGCCCAATCAGAGATACTTGATTTCATTCAACAAGGCTGGAAGCCCAGTTGGGAAGTCGATAAAAAATCTTGCTAACTTTTTTAAATGGCTTTTACTTTTCTAAGTCACTGAAACGAGGAAGGGCCACATGCCATTTAAAATCAAACACTAGTTCCCAGAGACTTGGTGTCTAGAAACTTGACCCATAGAGGCTAGCGGAGGATCTGTCTTTCATGATTCTCAGCCATCCCAACGGGAGGCCTAACATAAAGCATGTGCTAGGCCAATGCCAACTAGGACTTCAGGGGGCCTCTGGAGAGAAAAATTCCTTTGAGACATTCCTCAGGAGCTTAGATCAGCCAGCTGGCAGTCAGAACAGCTTTTGAACTGGATGAGAAATGTTAGGTACTGGAGAGATGATATGGCAACTCCTGATAATGACCTCACTAGGATAAAATGCTGGTTGAAACTGCACAGTAACCTCAAGGAGGGTGATGAGATTGAAGACAAAGCCAAATGCCAGTGTCTAAGATGGCTACCACTGACCCTGTGCCCACAAGCCCCTGGTGCTGGGGCTTCCAGAGGGAGCCCAAAGGTGGTGGATTCAATGTTGCCAGGTTGCAACCATCTTGCTCATTGGTGTTTGGCAAGAGCTTGAGCTCAGTTATGTGAACAGGGGCAAAGAATGGCTTGTGCTGGTAAAACACAAGGGAGGATCCAAAAACTATGGGCACTAAAAAGGGGAGGGAAACCGCCAGAAGTGGCTCTGACATGCTGCCGCTGCCACCAACCTCTAAAGCCAAGAACGTAGAGCCTCTGCCCAGGGATCTGGATGCTTTTCTGAGTGTTGGAAGGGCAGCCTGGAAAGGCATTTGGTGGTGAAACACCCCTGGCTCCAGACTCACGCTACCATCTATTGTTGGGGGCCCAGAATCCTTGGATTCACTGCCAGGCCTTCTTCCAGATCTTTCTGTACCTGTGTGTTTGGGCTCCTACTCCCACCTCTCCCAGACGCAGGGAGGGGACAAAAAGCGTAAGGGACTCTGTTCAACCCAGCAAAAGTCAGTTTCCCAGTGGAGAGGCAAAGCCCCACCCAGAATGTAAACATGCATGGGACCAAGGTTAGTGCCCAGACAGGACAGACTTGCACAGAACAAGAGGGCACAGTGGGATCCATGCGGCAATTACAGGAGCTTCCAGCGCTAACAGAGGAGCCTTATCCCACCTTCATCATACAGACTTATATGGACACACACATACTTTCTTGCTCACTCACACGTGTGCACACATACACACACACACACACACACACTCTCTCTCTGCAGCCACACTCAAATCTGCTTAACTCCTACAACCTTCCCCAGCAGGTCATTTGACAATTCTGCATCTTCGGCTCTCTGGTGCTGGGGCTCTGGTCAGAGGCGAGCCAATGTCTTATCATAAGAGAGATGTGGGATTAGGTAAGGGGCAGAGTCATGGCACTGCTCACACACCTTCCCGAAACTGGGGTCTATTCAGTTTTTTGACAAGATCAAAAGCAATTCTTAATGGGTCATTATTTTTTTTAGGTAATTAGAACACTATTGTTTATACAATATTGAAAAAATACAATTTTTTATTGTTTGAACTCAAATCACCACCCAGCACTTTAAGCCTACCCTAAATAGCACCTACAATAAATGTCATAGCACAAGCAAACTGCAAAGTCAGCAGGTAAGCAAGTTAGACAGTGCCAGCAGAGACCCTCCCTCCCCCAAAGCAATGAGAAGACAGCGTGCTAGGTAAGAGTGAAGTACACCATTACATGTTAAATAGTTAATACTACCCTTCCAGCAAGCCACAGATGCTAGATGGATAACTCAGTACGGTTAACTAACCACAGCCCTACATCACTGCACTTTTTTTTTTTTTTTTTTTTAAAGAAAACCTTTTGTTTCATGCCCGTAATTAACATAAAGTAAGTAAATTCTTTGTCTTTTTATTTAGGAAAATAATCATGCTAAAAGCAAGTTGTACTTTATATAGATTTTCAAACAAAAGATTGATTGTGCTTTTTGAATAAAAAAGATAGGGTATCTTCCAACCTCACTGACTTAAACCTCGTGGAATACAGCACTTCTAAACTAAAAACACACGTCAAAAAGAAAAATTAAATAATCCCAGTGGGATGCTCAAAAATCGTCTTTAGAAGGTTTTAGGATTGGCTAATTCGGCTATTATCTTATTGGCTGCGGCAAAAAAAGAATACAGAGCTGCTGTATAAAATTTCTCCAAACTCCCCTCCGAGTTCAGCAGGCAACATTCAGATTTGAAAGAAACTCTGCAGCAACCTGGACAGATGGTTAGCTGAGTTGACATTTGATTAGCAGGCATTTTAAACTGATTTCCTCTTAACATACACAGGAGAGAAAACATTTTCTTCCTGCAGGGCATGTTCTACTACATCATATTTCTGAATCCCTTCTTCCTACTCGGTCACTCTCTAAAAAAAGCTGGTTTGTTTTTCCCATGTAGGATCACTCTGGGTACAAGAACCTTTATTTGTTCCAATTATTATTTGTTTTAAATTTAGAACCTGTGTTGGGTCTAAAATGCCCATTTCCCACTCCCACAAGCAGATGATGACCAGGCTGCTGCCAAGAGCAGCAGAAAAAGGGAAAACCAAACCAAAGCGTGAAGGCAAGTACCCAGTGCTTTGCAGTCACCACATGGGTCGTCTTCTCAAGTCTAATGGTCCATGAGCGGCTTGTCCAAGGAGGCGGCCGCCTCTTGGTAGGTGAAGATGAAATCTGCAACCCTTCTAAGCACAATACACACACACACGCACCAAAAAAATAACCCCCCCAGAAACACAACCCTCACATTTAAAGCTCTTAAGTTCAGGGTAGCGGTCTCAAACTGCCAAACACTAGGATGAGGATGTGACTCTGCATGTGTTTTGGATGAGAGGAAGCATTGTCCCAGTCACTTTTCTCCTCCTGTGCTGTCCTTTCAAAAACAAGTCTGGATTACACGCTCTACCCCAAGAAAAAGAACTGCTTCAGAAAACACTTCTCCAAGTTTCTCCAACAGAACACTGTGGCTGCAGGGCCTGGTAGTGTGAAGGGCAGGAACTGACATAAAAAAACGTACTTAAAATCAGAGTCAAAAAATGGTTTTAAGTTTTAATACTCTAATTAGCTCCCTGTTTTATACTGTAACTCCACAGAAGACATAGGGCCACCTAGGATTCACAGGAAGGAGCAGCTCTGATTCTTATGTGGCTGGCTCCAATGCCCCCACAGCAGGCCTCTTCCTCCCCAAGTTTTTCCTTTCCATTTCAAAAAAGCACTATTTTATCTTCACATCCAAGAGCTGGTTGGTTTGGTTTGTTTCTTTGGAACCATCAATAAAAGAAGCGATTTTTTCCTGTTTTTTTACTCACATCTACCTATCAGAGCGGCTATTTCCTTTGACAGTTCAGTAGCACACAGGCTGACTTGGCCACATGGACTCATGAATGCATGCATTCAGACCGCATATTGCTACCAAATGGAATGTGGGAATATGCTATGCACCTCAGGTTGAGAAATGACCAAGAAATCAAGATCTAAAGGGTGATATATAATATATATATATCAATGCTATTATTCATAAAAACCTTGTTTAGTAATAAAAAAAATTGCTTTGTTTAAATATGAATATTATAGTCTGCTTCTCATGGTTAGGAAATAATAGTCTTTCTGAAAAGCAGGTGCCTTTTCTACTACAACTCCATATCCTGGGCCTCATCTTCGGAAAAGTCAGACATAGAGCTCTCCGATGAGCTGTCCCCAGTACCCTCTTCCTGTTCTTTCAGCGCCTCCTCCGTGGCGTATTTCTGGATGTACTCTGCATGGGGTGGGAGAAAGACAACAAGGGCAGTGAGCGGGCAGGCATGTGCTTTGGCGACCCCAAAAAGCTGGCAAGGCTGGGGAGGTTCAAACTTACCTTGAACACCAGGGGGGACAAAGATGACAGTAATCATGATCACTACAGCTAAGGAGAATCCCATAGGGAGACTTCGTTGGGACAGGGTTTCTGCATTTTGCCCCCTGAGGGAAGGGGTACTGGGAATAGCAACACAGCAGGCTCAGCTTGCAGGGGAATACGTGCGCTGCAGCACCCCAAGAACTCTTCAGGGACCGGGGAAATGGGAGCCCCACGCTTTCTTTCTACTTTCAACTCCCAGACAGTACAGGACCAGTCATGATTCCATAGTAATTTATAAGGAAATCCCTCATCATTTTTAGATCTGCAGTTATATAATTAGTCAGCCCAGGTCTATTATTTTAGGAATCGATTTTAGTCTAAACAGATCCTGCCTGTCAGGTTTTTGAAGCAGCTGGCAAAAACCATCGCTCAATGTGCTCAGGACTAAGCTGCTATATGGAGACACCCCTCGGCTCTGAGTGATTTTTCCATGTATAATTTACCTGAAGGTAGATTTCCGCTGCTACAGCCTTGGTGGAACCCTAGGCTGAATAAGACTGCTGAAACTGCTTTTAAGAACTGCCGAATAAACAAACTGGTTCCTAAAAACTCTAAGTGCATACTGTTTTCAAGTGAACAGCCTCCACACAATAGGAAAAGACAAGACAGAAACCTATTCAAAATGCAAGCCACACAAAAACACACCCTTGTGGCTTTGTTTTTCCTCCTATAGTTGCAGGGACTCACTGCAATAGGAAGATAAGCTGAATGGCCAAATGGGCCTACCAGATTTGAATAACTAGCATAGGGCCTAGCTAAGAATGTTTTTATATTTTAAAGACTGTCTTAAAAAATAATAAACAGAATGTGTGATCAAGGCCACATCTGGCCAATGTGGTCCTTTACAGAAAAGGTTTGCAGACTTGAGACTTAGAGCCCTTCAAATTCATTATAACAACATTTTATGCTAATGGTTTTGATGAGATTAAAGTAGCCCATGATTAGGTAGGAATTTACCTTAATTTACATTTTAGAGTAAGAGAAATGTTTATTCAAACTTTAACAATTTTATTTTTAACCTCTAATGGGTTGGCTATTTTGCATCTTCCTTTGTAGAAGATAAATATTGACATTTTTTTTTGACACTAGAATTTGATACTATCAGCCCTCTTTAATGTATTCAAGGAAACAAATGCATATTAAGTACTTACTAGGACAAGGCCTTTGAGAGAGAGAAAGGAAGAGCAAGGTCACCAATGAGGAGGAGGAAACGGAGGAAGATAAAAGGAAGGAGCTGCTGAGTGTCACCAGAGGGAAGCAGTTACGGAAGAAAAACGGCAGCTATGGCATAGGAGAGGCCACTCCAGGGAAAGGCTTTGCTTTGTTGAAAAGTAAGTGGCTGGGATGTTTAAACACAACCTTAAGAGAGAACTATGGCCAGGCGCAGCGGCTTATGCCTGTAAACCCAGCACTTTGGGAGGCCAAGGCGGGTATATCACCTGAGGTTAGGAGTTCGAGACCAGTCTGGCCAACATGGTGAAACCCCATCTCTACAAAAAATACAAAAAACTAGCTGGATGTAATCCCAGCTACTCGGGAGACTGAGGAAGGAGAATCACTTGGACCCAGGAGGCAGAGCCTGCAGTGGGCCGAGATCACACCACTGCACTCCAGCCTAGGTGACAGGGCAAGACTCCGTCTCAGAAAAAAAAAAAAAAAAAAAGAGTAAAGGCAAAGATGTAGATTCCACTCAGTATCAGAAAGCCCTGAATGGCAGGCAAAGATGTCACCCAGCAAAGGGTTTTGAGCAGGGAAGTGACAGCTTTAGACAGCTCCAATGGTGCCCAGTGCTACAGGCTATCCAATATTTAAACACGTTTTCAAACATGTACTATAAGACAGCGCCAACTAAATATGAACACTGACTGTGTTAGGTGTGTTGGGTTGGTGGTGACTGCCACACAAATGGAAATGTCCAGCAGCAGCTTGGGAGAGAGGCCAGGCCTAGACACACATTCAGAAATCATCTCCCTGGAGGGGACTGACTGAAGCTGTGAGAGGTGAAACAGCTCCTCAGGAATGAGAAAGGAAGAGAGGGAGCCCAGGGACCTAGTCCTAAGTGAATGATCACATTTAGGAAATGGAATGAGAAGTTTCCAGAAAGATGAGGGTAAAATGTAACACTTGCAGAAAGGTCCAGCAAAATGGGACTTGAGAAGAGTCCAAAGGATTGGGAAGAAATGAGGGCACAGATTAAGCAGAGGAGGGGAAAAAAACTACAGGAGTTTAAGGTGAGGACGTAAGAAGTTTGAAAATGAAAGGGAATAAACAGCATGACTCCTAACGGAGCCCACAGGAGCAGATCACTGCTTCTGAAACAGGGAGACCTCTGATGGGGTAGAGGAGGAAGACTGCATTGGGAGCGGGCAGGGGGTTGGGGGAACAAGATCACAGGTTGGTGGTGGGAGTGAGTTTGAGAAATGAGGAAGGGTGTCTCTTCTTTATTTCCCATAGTTAGGAACAAAGAAAAGATGCAGGGGGAAGGGAGAAGATATCAAGGCACAGTAGGAAGTGGGGGTGAACTCAGGTCTGATGGCCATGATTTTCTCAGATTACTAAGGAAGACAAAATGATAGCCAACATGAACATTTCCGAAGGCTAGGGTTCCGTACGCTGGAGTGAGCCATTCTAAGATAAATGTAGGCTCGGTTCTTTTTGTAAATGGGACTATAGCAGATATGTACTGAAACAGGGCTACTGCTAAATTGTTGAGACAGAATGCATATGTGAACTAGAGAAATATACTCTGCTCCAAGATATCTGTGGTTTGCAGACATTGCTAAGTGATTCCTATGTCAAAATTTTAATATAGTCTCATAACAGCACTTTATCTGGCTGAAACTGACTGCCTTTTTCTTCAAATACATGTTTGCTTAGCTATATATTTTGCTACATTAATTAGATATTAATTTGTAAAGCACTTGAGATCTAATTAATTACAGTAAATTTATTTCTGCTTTATCTCAACAACAGCTCCAAACAATACCCTATAGAGACCTTGGAGGAAGCATTAGAAAACAAATAGAAGAAAAGCTATTGTTTCACGAATAGTCCCTGTTTGCCTCATACCTGCACATTTCAGAGTGAAGACCTGCACATTCAAGCTCTGGTAAATTACTTCTACTGCCACCTCTTGCAAATGTACCTCAGAGAGGCCACACGTTTTGAGGAAGCCAACATTCTGGACTGCTATGCAGATAGGCCCATCATGTGAAAAACTGGCTAGATACTAATGCCTGCCATTGGTTAAAAACAGCAGTTATTTCACAAACTTTGAATTCCTTTGCTTCTTGGTGGAGCTTCATGTATCTAGACTTTTCACTATGAAAGTTCTGAAACATACACAGAGGTAAAATGGAAAATCCAATGAACCCAGGTGAAGCTTTAGATTTTTTTTCTTTTTTAAAGACAGAATCTTGCTCTGTCACCCAGGCTGGAGTACAATGGCACAGTCTAGGTAGGCTCACTGCAACCTCTGCCTCCCGGTTCAGGCGACTCTCCTGCCTCAGCCTCCCGAGTAGCTGGGACTACAGGCGTGTGCCACCACACCTGGCTAATTTTTGTATTTTTAGTAGAGATGGGGTTTCACCATGTTGGCCAGGCTAGTCTCGATCTCCTGACCTTGTGATCCGCCCACCTCGGGCTACCAAAGTGCTGGGATTACAGGCATGAGCCACCACGGCCAGTTGTAAACTTATCTTCATTTGAATAAAACTCATATCCCATCAGCATGTAAACTGTTTTAAGAATGGGAAAATAGGATTCTAAATCGTAAAGGATGAGCAAACTGGTGCTACCACCACCCGAGGTTGGTGAGCACTACTTCAGCCCACAGCTGTCTCTTTTTAGGCCTAAGAAAAAGTATTAGGAACTAAGTAATTTAAGAAGGACTTTTAATAACTGAAGCTCAACAGATTTAAGTTCTTTTGTCTCCAGGTTAAACTACCCACCCTCTTACCTTTAATTTTCTGCTTGTATTCTTCTGGTCGGTGGAGGTACATGGCTGCAGCATCACCATTGAGAGGATCTATGGGGTTAGGATAGGCCAACAACTGAGGCAGGAAGGACTCAAATATATTGGTAAGATCTGAAAAACCAAACAAACACGTCACACACAGGAAATGCAAGTTCACCTAAAATTCACTTGCATTCAGTAGTCAAGCTGCTTACCTTCTTAGATATTTACACAGGGATGATTCTCCATACAAGTGTGCTCTATTACATGTGACTTGTATTACACATTCAATTCAATACCAATTTAAACATTTTAAGTTTAATTTTAATTTGAAGAATGAGATAAAGATATACCTGACATTCACTTTGAAAGACAATTTTCCCAATTCTATTTCACTCTATTTATATGGCTATTTCACACAGCCATTTTCTACAGCTTACAAACCCCCCTACTCTGAAAGGTATTCAAATGCTGGGTCTTAAAAGAATTGAAGACAGTTTTTTTTTTTGTTTTTTTTTTTTTTGAGACAGAGTCTCGCTCTGTTGCCCAGGCTGGAGTGCAGTGGCGCAATCCTGGCTCACTGCAACCTCTGCCTCTGTGTTCAAGCGATTCTCCTGCCTCAGCCTCCCAAGTAGCTGGTACTACAGGCGCCTGCCACCACGCCTGGCTAATTTTTGTATTTTTAGTAGAGATGGGGTTTCACCATGTTGGCCAGGATGGTCTCAAACTCCTAACCTCAAGTGACCTGCCAGCCTTGGCCTTCCAAAGTGCTGGGATTATAGGTGTGAGCTACTGCACTCAGCCTTGAACACAATTTTATAGGACTTGACATCTAATTCAATTCTTGCAACTTCTAATGGAGGTAAATACAACCAATTTTTCGATTATTCTGGGTAATGAGGATAGGAATCTATATGGACCATATAAAACTACAAATATTCATAAGACAGATAAGCACCAATCTACTGCATTTACTTAAACAGTTTTTTTTTTGAGAGAGGATCTCACTCTATTGCCCAAGTTGGAGTGCACAGGTGTGATCATACCTCACTGCAACTTCAAACTCTTGGGCTCAAGCCAACCTCCCAGCCTCAGTCTTCCAAGTAAATTGGACTACAGGCATGTGCCACCATGTCCAGCTAATTTTTTTTTTTTTTTAAATAGAGACAGGGTCTCCCTATGCTGCCCAGGCTGGTCTTGAACTCCTGGACTCAAGTGATCCTTCCATCTTGGCCTCCCCAAGTGCTGGGATTATAGATGTGACATTTATTAACTCCTTTCTTGCCAAGCATACACAGATGATATCTACACACAGTTAGCAAACAAACACCCGCAGTTACCCAGTGTTTTAGAAAAGAAGGCCCCGAGAACCTGGGTATAACACAACCCACACGCCCCATAGCTCAGATATGCTGTAACTTCCGCTCTCTGCTCCTCAGTGAACTGCGGCACCCCTGAGAAATGGAAGGACATGAGAATGCTTCCATGTCTCTGCCACACTCCAGCTGCTTTGTCATGTTTTATATAAAACATTCCTGTTTCTGGAGACAATGCTGAAGTATACTAAGTAGCATAAAAAACTATTCGTTAATTTAGTCAGCTCTTTCAACCAATTTTGCTTTTAACAATGGGCGCTCCTCTGCAGTATTTTTTTTTTTTTTTTTGGAGACTGAGTCTGGCTCTTTCGCCCAGGCTGGAGTGCAGTGGCGTGATCTCCGCTCACTGCAGGCTCCGCCCCCCCGGGGTTCATGCCATTCTCCTGCCTCAGCCTCCTGAGTAGCTGGGATTACAGGCGCTCACCGCCACACCCGGCTAATTTTTTGTATTTTTAGTAGAGATGGGGTTTCACCGTGTTAGCCAGGATGGTCTCGATCTCCTGACCTTGTGATCTGCCCACCTTGGCCTCCCAAAGTGCTGGGATTACAGGCATGAGCCACCATGCCTGGCTCCTCTGCAGTATTACAGATGAATGCTTTGCCAAGCCACATTGCTTGAGATTTGTGGTTCTCAGCCAGGGGTGATTTTGCTCCCCATGGAATTTGGCAATGTCTGGAGACATTTTTGGTTGTCATATCTAAGGGGTGCTACTGGCATCTGGTGGGTGAAGGCCAGGGAAGCTGCTAAACACCTACAATGCACAGGACAGCCCCACAACAAAGGATTATCTAGACCAAAATGTCAGCAGTGCTGAGGTTGAGAAACCCTGATCTAGATAAAAGGGGTAGGCAAAACTTTTTGTAAATGGTCAAATACTTTTAGGCTTTGCAGGCCACATATGGTCTCTGTCATAACTACTCGAAACTCAGCTCTGCCACTGTAACACAAAAGCAACCAGAGTATAGGTCAACAAATCGATGTGGCTGTATTCCTATAAAACTACATATACAAAAACAAGTACCCAAGGTCTGCCCAACTTTGCTCTAGAAAATCTTACCTATAAGAGGTGGCTCTTATCACTGTAAGGTTAAGAAGCTGAGCAGTTAGAGAATAATCTAGAGCTGTTACTCAACGGAACTTTCTGCAGTGATAAAAATGTTTTATATGTGCCCCATCCAAATCAATAGCCACTAGCCACAACTGGCTATTGAGCACTCAAAATATGGCCAGTGTGAATAAGGAAATTAATTTTCAGTTTATTTAATTCTAATTAAGTTTAAATAACCACACATGGCTGGTAGATCCTGTATTGGACAGTGCAGGTCTAGATAATGATGGGCTAGAGGGTCCCATGACAGCTACCACGTCCTGTTCTCACACACCAGGTATTGACACTGAGCAGCTCTGCCTTATAACAAAAGCCACAGACTTGGGGTAATTTCATCAGAGTCTATTTCACCTTCATAAGGCTGACTTCAGAACAGTCCTAAAGAGCCACTTTATAGTAAGGTTCTCACCACGAAAGAAATGCTGACACTCCTAATCAAAAAAGCAAAACAAAAATCACCTTCCTAGATAACCCCCAAACTATCTGCAGTAAGATTTTCACCGATGTTTTATTTACAATTTTTTAAAAAAGGGAAACAATTATTATGGTACAAAATCATTGAAAACTATTTGTTTTCAATGAAAAAAATGCTTATAACTTGAATGCTGGGTAGAGAAAGGCCATAAAATGGTATGTTTTCTAGAATTACAACTATGTACAGTGTGTATGCATAAGACGAACATTTTAAAAAATTACATCAAGGCAACAGGTGTGTAACTTCTACTTTTCACATTTCAAATGACATTTCTTTTGCCTTTAAAAATCAACATTTTTGGCTCACACCTGTAATCCCAGCACTTTGGGAGGCCAAGGTGGGTGGATCACATAAGGCCAGGAGTTCGAGACCAGCCTGGCCAACACGGCAAAACCCTGTCCCTACTAAGAAATACAAAAATTAGCTGGGCGTGACGGTGCGCGCCTGTAGTCCCAGCTACTTGGGAGGCTGAGGCAGAAGAATTGCTTGAACCTGGGGAGGTGGAAGTTGCAGTGAGCCAAGACTGCACCACAGTACTCCAGCCTGGGCAAGTGAGTGAAACCCTGTCTCAAATAAATAAATAAAATAAAAATAGCATTTTCCTGTAAATGTGTCGTTTCTATTTTGGTATATGTTTGAAATATCCAATAAAACATGAAAAGTCTGAAAATGTTTTTATTTTCTTATCTTTATCCTTGGGTGGATGAGTTATTAAGGCAGTGGTAGAAAATGCCAAAAGGTAAGCAAATTCAGTTTTACAGGCCAGACGCAGTGGCTTACAACTGTAATCCCAACACTTTGGGAGGCTGAAATGGGCAGATCACCTGAGGTCAGGAGTTTGAGACCAGCCTGGCCAACATGGTGAAATCCCGTTTCTACTAAAAATACAAAAATTAGCTGGGTGTGGTGGCGGGTGCCTGTAATCCCAGCTACTTGGGAGGCTGAGGCAGGAGAATTGCTTGAACCCAGGAGGTGGAGTTTGCAGTGAGTCCAGATTGCGCCACTGCACCGCAGCCTGGGCAACAGGAACAAAACTCTATCTCAAAAAAACAAAAACAAGCCGGGCGCGGTGGCTCACGCTTGTAATCCCGAGGCGGGCGGATCACGAGGTCAGGAGATCGAGACTACAGTGAAACCCCGTCTCTACTAAAAATACAAAAAATTAGCCGGGAGTGGTGGCGGGCGCCTGTAGTCCCAGCTACTCGGAGAGGCTGAGGCAGGAGAATGGCGTGAACCCGGGAAGTGGAGCTTGCAGTGAGCCGAGATCGCGCCACTGCACTCCAGCCTGGGTGAGAGAGCGAGACTCCGCCTCAAAAAACAACAACAACAACAAAAAACAAAAACAAAAAGCAGTAGTTTTACAATTGAATGTGATCCCAGAGCAGGGAAGAGTTAAACAATAGTTACGTTAACAGTAATTATTATTATTATTATTTTTTTTTTTTTTGAGACGGAGTCTCGCTCTGCTGCCCAGGCTGGAGTGCAGTGGTGCAATCTCGGCTCACTGCAAGCTCCGCCTCCCGGGTTCACGCCATTCTCCCGCCTCAGCCTCTCCGAGCAGCTGGGACTACAGGCGCCTGCCACCATACCCGGCTAATTTTTTTGTATTTTTAGTAGAGACAGGGTTTCACCGTGGTCTCCATCTCCTGACCTCGTGATCCGCCCGCCTCGGCCTCCCAAAGTGCTGGGATTACAAGCGTGAGCCACCGCGCCCGGCCTATTATTATTATTTTTTGAGACAGAGTCTTGCTGTCACCCAGGCTGGAGTGCAGTGGCACTCTCCACTCACTGCAAGCTCCGCCTCCCAGGTTCATGCCATTCTCCTGCCTCAGTCTCCCCAGCAGCTAGGACTACAGGCACACGCCACCACACCCGGCTAATTTTTTTGTATTTTTAGTAGAGACGGGGTTTCACCGTGTTAGCCAGGATGGTCTCGATCTCCTGACCTCGTGATCTGCCCGCCTCGGCCTCCCAAAGTGCTGGAATTACAGGAGTGAGCCACCGCGCCCGGCCCATTAACAGTAATGGCAGGTTAATGCTTACATAGTGCTTACTACAAGCAAGGCACTCTTCCATGCTCTGCATATGCACTCTTAATTTCACTACAGTCCATGAGGTAGGTACCATTTTACAGATGGAGAAATTGAGGCACACAGAGCTTAAGTATGGATCAGGAACTCAAACCTGAGCTCATCCACTATGTTGCCTCTGTTAATGGATACGACACACACTGCCGCAACTTTCACGAAGGCGCAAGCTCCCCATGTCTCTGGGTCAAAATCGCACACCATCGTTGGCAGGGAAGCTAAATCCATGGATCAGAGATGATCACCCTCCTTCCCAAAGAATCCCTCACAAGTGCAAAGAAGCATGCTAAGCAAAGGACATTCAGGTGTTTCTGTGGCTATTCACAGAGGTGGTGTGCTTGTTTTCACGCAGCTCCACCGCAGGAGGTAACCCGCAGACACCTGCACACAGTGAACGGAAAGCTCCTCCTGCCATATTATTACAGGTGCTGCTCAAAAGGATTAGCAGCTGGATGCTATTACATAACAACGAAAACCTTTAAAAACAAAGCACAGGTTTTATGTTCTGAAGTAATGTTCAGAAGTGCTTCAGGGCTAGAGAAATATTACAGACAACGTGTTATAAAACTAGGAGTTTTGCGTGTCCCAGAAAGAGATTTTATACCCTTTCTTACTACTTTTAAGTTTCCTCAAGCTACCAATAAAAGGCTTTGCCTATGAATTTGTTCCAAACAAATAAAAGAACCCTTAATTATTGGTTCTTCCTTCCTGTATCTACCATCTTCCTGCATTAACACATTTTTGATCCATTTTACAGATGTGCTGAGTCACACCTATAAAACAGAAGAGCAGAAAAGGAAACACATGAGGCCCAGTTTTGGGTGAAGATGACAACTTCGGGAGGCCAGGATGGCTCTGGCCATCTTAAAGCAATGAGGCCTTCCTGCAAGTGGCTAACATAGTGATTACCCCTGAGGGTGCTTCTGAAAGGAGCATCTCTCAAATGTGCACATGTGCAGAAAGTCTTCTTTCAAGATAAATACACCGGCAGAGAAGACAAACTATAAATCAAGAATAAAATAAAGATACTCGTCTGTAGAAAAATAAAGAACATTTTTTCCCTAGATTTTTGTTAATAATAAAACGATAAAAATGTGTCAATAATGATAAAAATGTGTTGATAATGATAACGATAAAAAACGTGTCAAAGATCTTTATCTAAAAACATTAAATTTCAACTTTTTTAAAGGAAGAGAGCTAGATACAGTTGACCTAAACCTGTAGAGTACAGTCAGCCGACCCCATTTCCGGCTGTCTTAACTTTTGAAGGAAGTCCCAAGATCCCGGAGTATATGGTTTATGATGAGCAAACAGCTCTTACTTTTGCCTTAGACTCAATTAGAACCAAAATGTGGTTCATTAGCACTGACTCTTCAGTTTGATCTTATATTAATGTTAAAATTATAACACTCATATCTCAGTTTAGGCATATAATTAATATTTAAAAACAAGCTGGGCACAGTGGCTCATGCCTGTAATCCTAGCACTTTGGGAGGCCGAGGCAGGTGGACTGCCTGAGGTCACGAGTTCGAGACCAGCCTGGCCATCATGGCGAAACCCCATCTCTACTAAAAATACAAAAAATTAGCCAGGTGTGGTGGCAGGCACCTGTAATCCCAGCTACTTGGGAGGCTGAGGCAGGAGAATCACTTGAACCTAGGAGGTAGAGGTTGTAGTGAGCTGAGATTGCACCACTGCACTCCAGCCTGGGCAATGGAGTGAGACTCCCAAATCATAACAACTTATCGTCAAAAGCAGCATCACTTGGTCTAGAGCAGTGGTTCTGGGCTAAGTCTAGGTCCTGCTTGTCCATCACAATTACCTGTGGAGTTTTTCCAAAAACTTGCTTAGCATCCTAAGGTTGCAGCTTCATACCTACCCCAGGGCTTCTGGTTTAGGACTGGATGGGATCTGTATGTGTGTGATACAGACATCTGTGTGCAAAATGCAGTCAGGAAATACTACCTGGCCCATGATCCACTATCCCCAAAGAATAGATGAGAAGGAAAGGGCCACTTGCTCGTAGGTTCTTTTGTGCAAGAAAATGTTTGCATCTAACAGCTTGACTCTGGTTTAATGACATTCCCTGACCCTTCCCTCTTTCTTTTCTGCACACTGCTGTTACCACTGTTATCTCTAGGCAGAGGTGTTCCAAACCACAGGCAGTCAAAAGCAGATCTGTTCTGGAGGGGAACTAAAGGGCCACTTTGGAGGATAATGGGTATTAGAGGATGGTTAGAATCATCACCTAACACAATGTGGACATCTGGCAGAGAAAATTCCATTAGGCTGAACTGTCTCCAGCAAACAGAAACCTGCCTTCTCAGTGGTGAACAACAGATGAAAAATCTAAAAGACCACAAGTCTAATCTCAGGCTTTCCACTGACTTGCTCTTTGACCTTGGGCAGGTCTCTTCCTTTCTACATCTCAATTTCTTCACTGCAAAAGGAGAAGTATAACATTGCTATTCCTTACAGGGAAGTAACACACATTACTAAAAGTGACTATAAGATATACTTCAAACTGCACCAGAGAACTAAACTATTAATACAAATATGACATCCTCAAAGGGTAAACATTTCAGCTACCTGTATCCCTTAAAGAATATGTATTAATTAAAAAAGAGTTACACTGAAAAAAATGTACCAATTCTTAAAGTAAAATCGCCCTACTCCAGGTGACTCACAATGAGATGGTGCAGGGCTTGAAGGAGAAAACACAAGAGGGGATGAATCACACATCTCATGTTTTATTCTTGGCTATTTATGAACCAGTGACCACAAGTTATTTCTCTTTCCTTTATTTCATTTGAAATAAATGGAAAATTTCAAGCTAGGCAAGGTGGTTCATGTCTATAATCCTAGCATTTTGGGAGGCCAAGGCAGGAAGACTGCCTGAGCCCAGGAGTTCAAGAACAGCCTGGGCAACATAGGGAGATCCCGTCTCTACAAAATAATAATAATAATAATAATAATAATTGGGCATGGTGGCATGTGCCTGTGGTTCCAACTATTCAGAAGAGTAGGTGCTCAGTAGTTGCCGAGGTGAGAGGATTGCTCAAGTCAGGGGCAGGTGGGTGGGTCGAGGCTGCAGTATGTTGTGATGCCACTGCATACCAGCCTGGGTGACAAAGCAAGACTCTGTCTACCACCCCCCACTCAAAACAATTGTAATATACACTGCTTTCTTCAGGTTAAAATCCTGTGGACACCCAAACCTTGACATGCTCTGCCTCACTGGGAACCACAATTAGCACACAGGCAGTCATTTTGGAGACTTTTACCTAAATATTCATTTGTTTTTCGGACTTAACACTGAAAAATATATGCCGTAACTCAGAAACCACCACCAAGTGGTGCCAAGTGCCAAGCACCATCAAAGCCATTCTTCCGTTCTCAAACCCACCTACCCCATCCCCTTTCTACTTCTACTACCTGTCCCCCAGAAGCCCAACATCCTGTTTGTTGAAAACAAATAACAAAAAACTTATCTGGAAAGACATCAACATCCTGCACAGCGGCTCAAATTCTGTGGCATTTGCATTTTAATTAGCTTTGTACACTCTTACCCCGGGAAGCCATCATCCTATAACTTTTTTTTTATTTATTTATTTATTTATTTTTTTTTTAGACAGAGTCTCGCTCTATCTCCCCAGGCTGGAGTGTAGTGGCACAATCACAGCTCACTGGAACCTCTGCCTTTTGGGTTCAAGCAATTCTCCTGCCTCAAGCTCCTGAGTAGCTGGAATTACAGGTGCACACCACCACGCCTGGCTAATTTTTTGTATTTTTAGTAGAGACAGGGTTTTGCCATGTTGGCCAGGCTGGTCTCAAACTCCTGATCTCAGGGTGATCCGTCCACCTCAGACTCCCAAAGTGCTGGGATTACAGGCGTGGGCCACCACGCCTGGCCATCCTACAATTTTAAAGAAATAAGTCTACTGGGTGTGGTGGCTTGCACCTGTAATCCCAGTTACTCAGGAGGCTAAGGAGGGAGGATCACTAGAGCCCAGGAGTTTGAAATTAGTGAGCTATGATCACAACCACTGCACTCCAGCCTGGATGACACAGTGAGACCCAGTCTCTCTCTCTCTCTCTTTTTTTTTTTTTTTGCAGAGACAAGTTCTATGTTGCCCAAGCTAGTCCCAAACTCCAAGGCTCAAGTGATCCTCTTCGCCTTGGCCTCCCAGTGCTGGGATTACGGGCGTGAGCTACCATGTCCAGCTGAGGCCCAGTCTCTTTAAAAAGAAAGAAAAGTAAGAAGTCTATGTTGGTAACTACCAAATCTATATAACTGGTCCTTCATATGTCTAGTCTTATATTCTTACCAAACTTTACATGTCTAAGATTATTTTCCTGAAAACCTATTCCCTTCACCTAATGAAGGGAGTAGGTTGACTCTAACGCCCTGGCTCTCAGGCTCCAAGCCTCTGGAAGGAATCTGGCTAGGTGTTCTTCCTTTCTTCCATGTACTCACTCAGTTTCCCAGAAATGTCTCTAGTTTTTATTTCCCCTGGCGTGTAACTATGTCAAGACCAATATATCATTCCAGCCCTGGATCAGGGCAGCCATCTACTAAATGGCCTTAAAGGCTCTGTACTCTCGCCTTTGTAATCAGAGAAAGTTTCCCTAAAACAGTCACTTAGATCATTTCCCACAAACAATAAGTTCCTCTTGCCCTCGATCAAAATTCTGCATCCTGGAGAACTGCCTGAACCCGGGAGGTGGAGGCTGCAATAAGCCAAGATCAGGCTGCTGCACTCCAGCCTTGACGACAGAGACTCTTGTCTCAAACAAAAAAAACAAAAAACAAAAAACACATCACTATGTACCCCATGAATATGTACAATGATTATTTGTCAATCAAAATTCTGCATCCTCCAGAAGCATGCTATCCAAACTTCTTTCATCATCCCTCTCCCCTCTGGGGGAGGACTCCTGGCTTTCCAAGCTGAAAATCACAGGGATAGTCACTACTGTCTAAGGTATTTATCTGTTCTGTAATTCAATAAGGAACAGGGCTGAAAGAAAAACCCTGTTCACACCTAGAGGAAAAGATGGACAAAAATCGCAAGTCAATTGTTGTCTAGTACTGATGATTCCCTCTGTGACTTACATAGATCTCTTTCCCTGCACTTTTGGTCATTATAGTAGAAATTCCTGGGAATTTCACCCATGTTATTCACATCCTTGACTACTAGACAAAAGCAGCTGTTGACCTTTCAAAATTCCATCGGTTGACTTTAGGAACTGTATTGAATTCATCATAAACTGCCACGCAAGTCATGAATTTTACAATATGTGCTCAAAATAAAGCCAACCATAAAATCTCATTCATTCAACAACTATTTTTGGTGGTGGTGGTGGGTACCTACTATATGTACAAAAACCAGGTACCTTTTTTTTTTTTTTGGTAAGGCCTGAAATAGGGCAAATAAATTAATATCTCCAGATTTCTTTAGGTACTTAATAATTTGGAGTTAACAGAATTTCCTCAAGGGTGTATTAGACACCATAATTAACAGATCTTTACCTTCTACTCCTTTACCAGCTCCTACAAAGCAGCAATATTAATAATGGTTGAATTTTTAATTTTATCCTGCTTGCAGTCTGTAAACATTAAAAGACAGTGAAATCCTATAAGAAAGGAAGAGTAGTCAAAAACCTATAAAGAGTCCTACACTGCACACAACTAAGCAGTTGTTATTTTTGAAAAAAACTTGCAAACAGAGGACCCTAAAAGATGACAGACAGCCCCTCAAGGAAAACTTCAATAAAACCAATCGGATAGGCAGGCAGACTTCAAAGAAACAGTTTTGAGATTAAAAGTAATATTCTCTAAAATAACTAATTTGAGCTGGGTGCAGTGGCTCATGCCTGTAATCCCAGCACTTTGGGAGGCTGAGGCGGGCAGATCACTTGAAGTCAGGAGTTCAAGACCAACCTGGCCAATATGGTGAAATCCTGTTTCTACTAAACATACAAAAATTAGTCGCGTTTGGTGGTGGGCGCCTGTAATCCCAGCTACTTGGGAGGCTGAGGCAGGAGAATCGCTTGAACCCAGGAGGCAGAGGTTGCAGTGAGCCGAGATTGCACGACTGCACTCCAGCCTGAGTGACAGAGCAAGACTCCATCTCAAATAAAATAAAATAAAATAATAAAATGATTAACTTGAACTCAACTTCAGTGACAAAAAGCCCATTTCTCCAGCTGTTTTGAGGGCACACAGGTGGCGAGCTGAAGCAACCCACCAGACAGACTTCCTGCAGTGCTGTGGCTCAGGCCCAACTGCCCACAGGGCTCACCATGCTGCACTTAGTTTACTAAAGGCTAACTAGCTGCAAATAAGATAATATAACCCGCCACCAAATACTAAAAGGTATATTAAAGAATTCATACAATTACTTAACTGAGAGGGTCTCATGTGTGGATAAAATATATAAAAAGTCTAAGCTCAGTAGATTCACATATCTTCTCATATTAGTCCATGGGGATCTTTTAAAGATAAAGTCTTAATGAAGAGGGCCATGCAGGCAACAAAACAAAACAAAATAAAAAACAAAAACAAGTGAAAACACCTCCCTTATCTGAAAAGAAGTGAGATGCTTAAAAAACACACCAAACTCTTCCCTCCTCCTACCTCTCAAAAAAGGTGGCTGGGTGCAGTGGCCCATGACTGTAATCCTAGCACTTTGGGAGGCCAAGGTGGGCAGATCACTTGAGCCCAGGGGTTCGAGACCAGCCTGGACAACATAGTGACACCCCCATCTCTAGTATAAATAAAAAATTAGCTTGGTGTGGTGGTGCATGCCTGTAGTCTCTGCTATTTGAGAGGCTGAGACAGGAGGATCACTTGAGCCCAGGAGGTTGAGGCTGCAGTGAGCCACACTGCACTCCAGCCTGGGTGACAGGGCAAGACCTTGTCTCAAAAAAAAAAAAGAAAAAAAGAACAATTAGTAGGAATTCAAACACTCAAAGAATGTTTGCAACATACATGATAAATACATTTAAATCTCACTTAGTAGTAGCATTTTGCTTTTTAAGTATTCGAAGCTAGAAACAGGTGTTCCTGTGCTGTGTGGGAAAGGGCAATATGAAAGATGCAGGGCGCTGGCCTGGCGTGGTGGCACACACCTGTAATCCCAGTACTTTGGGAGGCCGAGGCGGGTGGATCATGAGGTCAGGAGTTCAAAACCAGCCTGGCCAAGATGGTGAAATGCTGTCTCTACTAAAACCACAAAAATTAGCCAGGTGTGGTGGCAGGCGCCTGTAATCCCAGCTACTTGGGAGGCTGAGGCAGGAGAACCGCTTGAACTCAGGTGGCAGAGGTTGCAGTGAGCCGAGATTGCGCCACTGCACTCCAGCCTGGGCGACAGAGTAAGACTGTCTCAAAAAAGAAAGAAAGAGAGAAAGAGAGAGAGGGGGAAGGGAGGGGGAAGGGAGGGGGGAGGGAGAGAGAGAGAGAAAGAAAAAGAGAAATAGAGAGAGAGAGAAAGAAAGAGAAGAAAAGAAGAGAAAAGAGAAGACAGATGGATAGATGGATGCAGGGTGCTGAAACCGGGAAAACCAGCCACATTCTGCTGAGGGCCAGGCTACCAGGTCACCAATCTGAGGTGTGTAGTTACAGGACATGGACTGTTTTTAAAGCATTCCAAACCCGCTTAAAAGGTAATTTCCCATTCATTGCCTAATTGTAGCCCCTTTCCCCCCAACATATTTAAACTTCAGAGAGCTGCAGAAGAAAATAAATGCTACTGCACAGATCACAATGAAGAAAACAAGCTCTTGTTCATCAAAAACACTGCTCTTGTTGCACTGTCAATCTCAAAACAATTCTCGTCTACTTGGGTGTTTTTTAGAGGTAATTCATCCTAGTTCAAACCTTATGACCCTGTTTACCTTAAGAGCTTGTAAGCTAAAACATGGTAATAGGATTTATTATTAACCTTCCAGAAATGAGGGCAGTTAATGTGTAATTAGCTAGCTGGACAGTCTTGCTGTCATACTAAAACTCACTATTCAAGCTTGTAATTACTAGACAATAATTTAGTTGTTAATATCAGAAAAGAATAACGAGAGGTAACTTCCTGCAATTACAAGCCAAGTGTCCATACACTGGGAAGACTTTATAACTCAGTAATCATAAGTGAATGAAGATAAAACAAATCAAGGTTACATTCACATATAATCAAGAATGAAACAAGCCCTAAAATCAGAGCCCCTACGAAAGTAGAGCATAGCTGTGGCTGTCTTTCAGAACCATACCCTGGCTGGCTCATGTCCCACGATCCAAAAAGCCTGGACCACTCCATGGTTTTAAAGCTGACCACCAGTGAGTGTGCTGTTTTTAATGAATGTCCACTAAGCCAGTAAGACTCCATTTTTATGTATATAACTAGTTAGACTCCTGAGCCACATACACCACATCTGAAGATTTCCAAGCAGACAGATAAAGAAGGTTGGTCATGGAGCTAGCTAAGTACTGTTGAGGCGCAAATCCACAACTGAGCACATTTCTTTATTATGTACAACAGGTGACATTATCCCAATAGTACTGGACAGAATTGCTCTACTTGGCCTCTGTCTACAAATAATGACATCCAGCTGTTCCAAAGGCAGGATGACGTTTGTGATTCAACACGGACAGATCAATATTGAAGTTCTCAAGCTGTTCAAATAGTAGTTGGCCAATTAATCATCCATGCAGACACATACATATATTTCTTATCTGTGTAATTACACTAAAATGTTTAGAAACAGCATGCACTAATCCAGCATAAAGCATTATTTTAAGATATACCTTCTGCCAAAATCTGAATTATTTGAGAAGATTCACAGACTATCTAACTGAAAAGGGGATGGGATAAGTGTTAAATTTGTATTTTAAATTTCTAAATGCCTGGTAAAAGAAATTTTAGGTGCCTGTAGTCCCAGCTACTCGGGAGGCTGAGGCAGGAGAATGGCGTGAACCCGGGAGGCAGAACGCGCGGTGAGCCGAGATCGCGCCACTGCACTCCAGCCTGGGCGACAGTGCGAGACTCCGTCTCAAAAAAAAAAAAAAAAAAATTTTATATATCTTCCCTAATCTCAAAGCCCTTGAAGTATTCCTTCTGTTGTAGTCCATTTCATTTGCCTGTTACTAACTCCCCAGATAACTCTAGGGGAAGACTTTTCCCAAATGTTGATTTTTCTCCCAAGCAAAATAAGAGTAGAAGTATCCAGTCCACTGGCTAGCAACCCTAAGAGTGAAAATGTAAACTGCCCAATTTCATAAGAAAATTGTCTTCCACCTCACTTCTCCACATTTTTTTTTTTTTTGAGATGGAGTTTTGCTCTTATTGCCAAAGCTGGAGTGCAATGGCGCAATGTGGGCTCACTGCAACCTCCGCCTCCTGGGTTCAAGCGATTCTCCTGCCTCAGCCTCCCGAGTAGCTGGGATTACAGGCATGCGCCACCATGCCCAGCTAATTTTGTATTTTTAGTAAAGACGGGGTTTCTCCATGTTGGTCATAGCTGGTCTCGAACTTCTGACCTAAGGTGATCTGCCCGCCTCGTCCTCCCAAAGTGCTGGCATTACAGGCATGAGCCACCATGCCCAGCCTACAACTTAATCCATCATATAAATAATTTACTAAGTCAGTCAAAGAATGAGTAAAATGAAAGCTGGAGAGAGAAACACATTTGCAGGGATCAAGCATGCCTGGTCCAGAAGGGTGGGATGAGAGAGAGATTAAAGCTGTATTGCAGTGAAGGCACCTGAGCCCCCAGGAGTGCAGGGTGATAAGCCAACTATAGATAAAATGTATTTTGGAGAAAAAAAGGAAAACTGGAAAATAGAAGAGTGCTTAAAAAGCTACCTGTGGCTTAATGAACTCTCCTATCAGTCCTTAAAATTAATTTGTTTTGAAATGGAAATCCAGATCCCCTTGGCTACATTTTATGTTTCTCAGAGCTTCTGTCACTGCTGTCTGGAAGAGCAGGAAGGGATACAAAAAAAAGATGCTATCATGCAGGAAGCCAAAATCAATCACTTTGGTCATCTGCTACTTTCTGTTTAATGTCATAACAATAACAATAGATAACTTCATACTTGGTAACTTCATACTGATGGCAAGCATCTTTACAAAATTAATCCGATTCCTCACTATAATTAGCTCTCTTGTAAGGTTAAATAATACAAAATTAAAAATTACTGGGTGAGTAAACCACAATTATACCAATTTTGAACTCTGAATAAACAAATTGCACATACACTTGGCAAACAGAAAACAGGATAAGAACAGAAGCAATGAGTCAATTGGCTTACCAGAAAATCAATGGCAGGGAGGGGTGTGAGGGGACAGAGGACTAAATTTACCGCTAACATAAATGTTGTTTAATATCAGGCTATGATTAACACATATCTGAAATTTCAACTGTGAACTGTTGTTATGCTACAAATATGTATACCCACAGAACAGTACATGTCCTGGGGCAAGGTAAATGGCAGGAAATTTCACAATCCACTCCCTGCTCCCTCATCGAATCTACAGCAGAGGAAAGTGTTGAAACAAGTTTTAGGTGCCAGGCTTAGCCTTTTGCTTTTCAGTTGAATATTTATGTTGACATGCCAACTTTCTCCTATTAGTTATTTAGTGTTAGTTTTTTTTTTTTTTTTTTTTTTTTTTGACGGGGCGGGGGTTGGCGGGGGCAGTCCTTTGAACTAAGATTCTCTCAGGAACCACTGCAGGAAATGAAGTGATTCGGAACTCACCAATTATGAACTAACCTTCAATGCCAGAGGCTTTAACAGTTTCTAATAAAAATTCAGTTCAGATCTCAAGACCAGATAAGTCTGAAAAAACACTTCAAGGTCATCTGAATGAACATATTCTACCGGTACTTTATATAATTGTATTTACCTGTTCCTAAAACTTTCCGTGAAAGAAATGTTGAATTTTCTTGAGAAATAGTTTTGAGCAAAATGTCAAAACAATTCTCCCATGCTCAGTATACTTTTGACTACACTCTGAAAATATTTCTTCTTGTTTTCCTGCACTTACCTGTTAGTGTGCTCACACTCCTGTATTACGGAACATGTTCAGTAACTCATACACATGTAACACAGAAGTCTGCTTTCAGTTCACTTGGACCAACGTGGTTTAACTCTTGCTGCTTACTAAATGCTTTGCAAGCTAATGTAAGAACATGCACTAACATTTTATAAATGTGATGAAATCTTACTCATGTTGGCCACTTTAGAAAGTAGTCTATCAGTCCTCAAATAGTTAAACATATTATCCAGCAATTTCACTCCTAGGTATATACCCAAGAGAAATGCAAACATGTCTACACAAAAACTTGTGCACAAATATTTATAATACTCATAATAGCCAAAAGACAGCAACAACCCAAGTGTCTATTATCTGACAAATAATGTGGTTTATCTATACAATGAAATATTATTCAGCCATAAGAAATTCCAATACATGCAACACGGATCAACCTTGAAAACATCATGCAAAGTGAAAAAAAAAAAGTCACAAAAGACTACATATTATATAATTACATTTCTAAGAAGTGTCCAGAAAAGACAAATCCACAGAAACAAAAAGCAGATTCGTGGTTGCCTAGGGCAAATACATTTATTTTTGAGGTGATGAAAATGTTCTAAAATTGACTGTGGTGATGGCTGCATATAACTGAATGTATTAAAAACTACTGAATTACACACTTTAAATGGGTGAGTTGCATGTCTGTGAATTATAATTCAGTGAAACTGTTATTTTTTTTAAAAACCTGTTCTGAGACATGAGATACTTGACAGTCAGCAAACATCTTTCACAAAGCTTTTCTGGTCAATGGTAAAAGCTTTAGCAAAACTAAACATCAATTTACTTCATTGTAATTGGAACCAGCTTGCAGTATTTTGATATGTACATTTTTAAAATGTGAATGTAGTTTAAGAAAACACATCATTACATCAGATATTCCAGGCAGCCTGCCATGAGACATTTTTACCAAAAAAACCATCTTAAAAGGAATCCATTTAATCAAGCTCGGAGTGTATGTTCTTTCTTGTTGCCTCAACTATATGCCATCATCTCCCCTAAAACTCTCTTGTTAAACAGTACTGGACATGATTAATTCACTCATTAAGACAACAAATAGTCGAACCCTTATTGTGCACCAGGCACTGTTAACAGTCGTGTGTGTGTGTGTGTGTGTAGAGAGAGAGACAAGAACAAGACAAAGTGCCCACTCATGGTGCTTACAATCCAAGGCGATAAGATAAATAATAAACAAATACCGGTTTTAGAAGCTTATTGAAAACGGGGTACTAGCCAGGCATGGTAGTATGCGCCTATAGTCCCAGCTACTGGGGAGGCTGAGGTGGGAGGATGGCTCGAGCCTAGGAGCTCAAGGCTGCAGTGAGCTATTACCGCACCACTGCATTCCAGCCTGGGCAACAGAGTGCAACTCTGTTTCTATCTATAAAAAAATAATTTTAAAATTGAAAAATATATATACAACTGGGTGCTGTGCTATGCAGGGGTGTGATTTCAGATGGAGGGGCTGGGAAAGGAAACTGCTCTGAGGAAGTAATATGTGAGATGGGTGAAGAAGGTGCCAACCACACAAAGATCAGGGGAGAATATTCCAGGTAGAGAAAATAATTTTTGAACGGCACAATCAGGTGGAGGCAAGGATTAACTGTGTTCTGCTGGTGACCAACCTTTCTCTGTGATTCTCATTTACCAATCTAGTTCAAGGATATCTGGCAAAAGTAACTTGCAGATTGTGGCTGGACTAAGAAGTCTTACCTACCTCAGACCATTAAAAGGTTGCACAAGTTCAACAAGCAGCAGCCAACCCTGGTTAAGCCCAGCCTCAACTGAGCTTTCCCTTCTTTTCTTGTGCCTCTCAGCAACTGTTACCTGTACCATTCATTCTTTCAACCCATACTGGTGAAGGGCACTGTGATAAGAGTCCTGGGCCTTAAAGATGAGTCAGACACACACCTGATAGCCCTTAAGATAGGAAATAATCTAGTAGCACAAAAAAATAGGCATAAACAACAAATACACAGTAGAAAGTAAAAGTGGACCATAAAAAAGGAGCTATAAAATGTAATGGTATCCAGAGATTACTTCCAGCTGGAGAATCAGCAGAAGTATATGGGGTGGGAGCACTGGAGTAGGTAGAGTCTATGAAGCCTGAGATTTGGACATGTGGAGGGAAAAACAGATTTATTTGTTGTATCCCTAATTAACTTCAAATACACAACTGACCCTTGAACAACATGGGTCCATTCACATGTGGTTTTCAATAAATACAGCTAGCCCTCCATGTCAGCAGGTTTCACAGGAATGACTGGGGGACTTGAGTAAGCATGAATTTTGGTATCTGCAGGTGGTCTGGGAACTGATCCCCTGCAGATACCAAGGGATGACTGTATTTTAAAATATTTTCAGCTCCCCAACCAGGTGATAAGGAGGAAAGGCCTGATGCTCTTTATAACTCTCTGTGATATTCAGCATAGTATTTTGCAGAGCTGGGCAATTCATTTGTTGATTCCCTGTAAGAGATGGGGTGTCAATTTCAGCCTGAAGGTAAGGCTAAATTACTCCTCCTTCATAAGGAGGTTTTGGCCTTTGAAAAGATGATCCCCTAAAACCTCTTACTGTATCATTTCTCTCTCATTTCAGAGGGACATTCCTAAGTAGTTTTAGTGTTTTCCAAAACCAATATATATATATATATATATAATGTGCTTCTAATACATACATATAAAATGTTTACACATGTATCCATGTGTGTGCACATGTATCACTATACCTTAAGTTTGGAGTCTCAAAAAATCATTTTAAACTTCCACAGCTAAACTGATATATTTGTACTTAAGAGAAAATATTTTTTCCACTGATCAAACTTTCGCAGTCGGTCCCTCAAAAATCCCTTCCCATTACCAACAAAACATCTTAAACCAGAAAAGAAAAGCCAAACAACATTTTTTTGGGCAATGTCTCAACATCTCCAAAAAATATTCCATGGCCAAACTCACCATAGAGAGCTGTCCAAGTTTGATTAATTACATCTAGACACACAGTTCCTGACCTGAAACAGATGGAAAGAATGGCATGTTTTTAAAAATTAGAAAGTTAGTTGCATTTATCTGGCAACTAATTTTTACTTATCAAGAGAAATATTTTTAATAGATCTGTGAAAAAAAGAATCCCAATTGGGGAAAAGTATGATGAGGAACAGAACAGTACAAGGTCTTAAAGTGTCACCTTACAGACTGAAAGGGGAAAATAGTAACTATGCAATGGAGAAACCAGACAACACCTGAACCAGGTGCTGAGAACACAAGGGGCAGACAGACCTTGTGTGTCTCTGAATGTGATACCCCAAGAAGGACACAATCTTGCTTTGTAGTTTTCTGGCCTTAAGTGTGTTCATGCCCTGAATCTAATGATCAGGAAACATCAGACAAACACAAATTGAGGAACAACCTATAAAATAACTGGTCTATATTATTTTAAAAAGTGAATTTTATAAAAGATAAAGGCAGGCTGAGGAACTAATCCTGATTAAAGTAGTTTAAAGAAACATGACAACAAAATGTAATGTGTGATTTTAGACTGGATCCTTTACTGAAAGAAAAAGGTGGTAAAAAGTAAGTTACTGGAATATGGCAGTAGATTAAATAAGTATTGCATTAACGTTAAATTCCTGAATCTGACAACTATATATTGTGGATGGATAAGAGAACATCCTTGTTAGGATAACTGATACAATAAAATATTAATATTCAAGGACTAAGGGGCATGACGTATATATATATATACAACCTACTCACATAGGGTTCAGAAAAACCTGTTAGGTATGTTTGTGAGAGACAGTAAAACTTAGTGCCATGACAAATTGAAATGCATCCCAAATAATAATATATTCTAAACAGCACTAGAAGTATAAAACAGGATATGCTGGAATATTTTAAAGTATCATTAATAAAATATTAGAAGGAAAGAAAGGGATAAATAAGATTCACTAACTGAAATGAAACTATAGTCATTTTGCCTTACTCTCAAGAATTGAGAAAATACTGTAAGGTCTGAAAATAGTCAATCTGTAGACTGAAAACAGATCTCTGAACTGTGCCTACACAAAGAGAAGTGAGATGTGGAATATTACTACTGTTTGCTGGATAACAAGAAAAATGAAGGACCCAGTCACGACAATGGAAAAAACTAAGTGGTACAACAGTAGAATGTGAACTAAGTGATTGAGAACCTCATATCCTTTGGATTCTATCATTTGCATGACCATTCATACAGTCCTAACTCCTGATAAGGTCCAAAAAGATAACCGAGGCCTTTTATAACACAGAGAGAGAGAGACGCTAATCAAGAGCAGTTGCTCTACAATTTAAACATTTTAAAATAGTTACTTACGCTTCATCAATGTTGGGATGGAAAATTTTATTCATGAATCCTGTAAAAAGAGATGTTAATTAGCAGCAAAAAGTATCCAGAGAACAATAAAAGTATTTCAGTACTGGAAACAATTTCAGTATTGGGAAAAGGTGATAATACTTATAAATCACTACTTTCAACCTTAGATCTTTCGTTACTGATAAACATTATATTCTCCTGATAGCTCCAATTATTTAGAATACACCAGCATTCTATTAACAAATGAGCAAACTGGGAGAAATGCAGCTTCTTATACAAAACAATCATTAAAGCAACTGTTTTCTGAGCTATGAAGGTACTGCTCAAAGATAAATTATATTACTAAATGGTTCATTACCAGTGCCATGATAAAAGTTAAGAAACTTCACTCTCTCAGAAGTTTTATTGTTCAAGCTCTAAATCTGGAGGTTCTGCATTTGAACTTCTCCTTCTGATGCTCACTTACTGGTATCAATTGGCTACACTGTGTGCGGAACATGAATGAAACTGTTGAAATGCTAAAGGAGTACCACTTCAAACCACAAAGGATTTCATAACAGTGACCAAAATATTTCCTTTAACATTAGTCTACTCATTCAGGGAAACGCAGTTTTGATTAAAATTGGGGCAACCAAGAAATGAAGCAAGGAGTTAAAAAAAATACTCTTAAGTTGGCTATATCTGCTGGAGGTTTAAGTTTTTAAAATTTTTCCTAGCAAACCAAGTACACACTTTAATAGCTATGTGGCCATTTAAACTTCAAGGAGAAATTAATAAAACCAGTGATTCAATCAGTCAGTGTATATGCAAATGGCAATATTCTAAAGCAGAGATCCATTGTCAAAGGTGTCATTTTGTCATCCTTATTACTTCCTTTTAGGACTCTCATCCTGTTCCACACTTTCAATATCTGAAGTTCCTTATTAAGGTGAGTATCACCACCACTATCTCCGACCCCCACCCTCTCTCACCCCCATCCCCACAGTCTCTCTCTCATTCATTCAGAACATATTTGGTCAGCACCTACACCGCAGGCATTGTGCTTGGATAGGGTACAATAATAAGACAGTTCACTATTCTTGAGGAGGTCACTGTGGCAGTGGGACAAGAGACACCAATAAATACCTGCAATCTGAATAAAGTATTGACACAGTAGGTGGAGTAAAACAACAACAGTCAGGAAAGATGCAGAGAAACGGCACTGGAGGAGGAGCTTCAAGTGAGGCGCTACAGAGATTGTCTCCAAAAACCCGAGAAACTTCCCCTGAATTAGAAAACAGGCGATAAGAATACCAAGTCCAAGTAGTCCAGTCTTAGACCACTCTAGTCACTCACACTTTTAACTTTTGTTTTTAAATGCTCTGTGTTGAAACAGCATAATGTTCTATCTACTACAATCAAGAGGGCCTATGTGATGTTTAAGTTACTCTGATGAAAAAAAACCTTTGTGTCCAATATTCTCATTAAGGAAATTAAAGATGTTTCAAAGTCTAGATTTAAGAAGCATGTAGTTTATGAAGACATTTTAATAATGAGAAATGTTCATGTCTTGGCATTAAGAGGAGAAAAATTAGGGTAAAAGAATTCTACATAACTTTAGAAAAATACTAATACACATGTCCCAGATGACCCATGAGAGTATTTGTTGCGATATTATTTATAAAAGCCAAGAGCCAAATTCAACCCTGTCAATGGGATAGGGTTGGATAAAGGGGAGTACATCTATCTACCTGAGTCCTATACAGCCAAGGGTAATGAAGTAGATCAATGTGTATCAACTTGTATACATCTAAAGCTGAGTTTATTGGTTTTTTGTCTCTCTTTTTTTTATTATTATTATACTTTAAGTTTTAGGGTACATGTGCACAATGTGCAGGTTTGTTACATATGTATCCATGTGTCATGTTGGTGTGCTGCACCCAGAGTTTTTTTTTTAAGTTGCAGGATGTTATATTTACAGCCTGAGGTTATTTAAATAAACTAAAACAAACAACTACCAATTCTCCACGGTAACAAGTATAGGAAAACTGTACTGAACCAACATATACCAAATTTGCAAAAGTAATTGTTTCAGTTAGGGCACAGGGCCAGGGTCATGATGGGGATAGGGAACAGAATGGGAAACAGTGGTTAAAAATGACTTTATCTGGCCAGGCACGGTGGCTCATGCATGTAATCCCAGCACTTTGGGAGGCCAAGGTGGGTGGATCACCTGAGGTCAGGAGTTCAAGACCAGCCTGGCCAACATGGTGAAACCCCGTCTCTAGTAAAAAGAAATAAAAAATTAGCTGAGTGTGGTGGTGTGTGCCTGTAGTCCCAGCTACTCGGGAGACCGAGGTAGGAGAATCACTTGAACCCAGGAGGCGGAGCTTGCAGTGAGCCGAGATCGCCCCACTGCACTCCAGCCTGGGTGACGGAGTGAGACTGTCTTTAAAAAAAAAAAAAAAAAGGCTTTAACACTATTAATACATTCCTTTTAAAAAGGGACAATGTGCTTCTATATTATTTGCTCTGTTTAAAACATATGCACATAAATAAGAAACTAAGTACAAATGTTAACAGTGCAGAATTCTTAGTGGTGGTAGTATTTTCTCCACTGCACTTTTCAAATCTCATCACCACCTCACCACACCTGAACCAGAACTAGGATCACAGCAATGGGAAAAGGCTAGAAGAAAACAGGTGTCGATGGTTGTCATCTTTGTGAGATTCTCCCATTATTTCTATTTGCACTTTTGGCTCTCTGACATTTCTACAATGTGTAATTTTAATAGTTGAGAGTAAAAAAACTTTTAAATAAAAAGTTATCATAGTATTAGCTGGGCACAGTGGCTCTCGCCTGTAATCCCAACACTTTGGGATGCTAAGACGGGCAGATTACTTGATGTCAGGAGTTTGAGACCAGCCTGGCCAACATGGTGAAACCCCATCTGTAACGAAAATACAAAAATTAGCCGGGCATGTGGCGCCCACCTGTAGTCCCAGCTACTCAGGAGGCTGAGGCAGGAGAATTGCTTGAACCTGGGAGGTGGAGGCTGCAGTGAGCCAAGATCATGCCACTGCACTCCAGCCTGGAAGCCAGAGCTAGACTCCGTTTCCAAAAAAAAGTTATACATAGTATCAAACATTCTAAAATAGACTGAATTATACAAGCATTAACTAGTGCTGAACTATTTTAAGAAAAAGCCAGTAAAACCAACCATTTTATTTGAAATCTCGTATCTTAACACTCTTGTTCAAATAATACAAATTCATTACCCTCCCCCTAAAATCAGAGGAACCTCAGGTTATAAGGTATATGGTCCTCAAGATCAGTTATATATAGGAGTATGCTGCTATCACTACTGCAGGGAAGCTTTCTGATGAGTGGGGAACAATGCTGAGCCTGTGGTTTATTGCAAGAGAATGGTCCTACTATAAGAAAAATACTGCTTGAAGCTACTATTAAGAATTAAAAATACGTTCTTGATACTTAAAATCCTGCCTCTGTGAGAACTCTCAAAACTAACACCTAATGAAACAACGTCTGTGGCAAAGGTTCCCAATGCTGGCTACAGATGAGGAGCATTGGGAAGTTTTCATTTAAATAAACTAAAACCAATACTCAAAGAACTCTGAGAACACAGGACTTAAGGGGAAATACCTGTAAGGAGAGGTCTTTAGAAAAAATAAGTCCTACATTAGAAGGTCACCAGCATTATGGAGAAAAACACAGCAAAGGAGGAAAACAGAAATGGAAAGGTTGGGGCAGGGTGGCAATTTTAAATGAGATGGTCAGGAAGGGACTTCCTGAGAAAGTGACTTGCTTTGAAGGAGGTGAAAGAGGAGCCACCTGGTACCAAGAGGAGAGGAGAAGAAGGTCTCTATAGAGGGAACAGCCAAGTGCAAAGCACATTAGGAGCTTGCCTGATGCTCTGAAGTTTTTTCCTGAAACTGAAGGGATTTGAAAAAGGGGCAGAAAATGAGAAGTGATGTCACAGAGGTGATCAGCATTTGGGGCCCCTTTAAGGACACTGGCTTTTATTCAGAGGGAGATGGGGGGGCCACTGAGACTAGTGCCTGAACAGTGACATATTCACATACTTGGCTTAACAAATGGCTTGTGTCCTAAAACAGGCTAGTTGGGGAACAGCTCAATCAGCTCACAGCACCTGAGTGCTGGGGAATCGCAGATCTCAAGCAAAACAAAATGGGAATCCTACAGGGCATTACGCTTCAACAATCTGAGGCCACAGGGCATTTAAAGGTATTAAGTCAAGAAAATAACTATGGTAAGCTTTAAATGTTTATCAAAACGTCTCTGAAAGACTAAGGTGCCTCCCTCATTGGACATGACCTGGAGAGCACACTTGGAATTAACAGTGTCTATACAGTTTTCAATTAAATCTAGATTTGGCTTAGTTGAGTACAGGAATAAATAACAGAACCAAAAAGGACTTGTTAAACATATGCTTTAGTAATAAATGGTTTGGAGCTCAGTCTCCAGCGCCCCTGCTAAGTATAGAACACCATCTGAGCACTAGGACAGAGGGCAGAATCACACCACAAAGCAAAGTACTAAACAGGGACATGGGTTCTTGCCCAACTAATCAACTGCGGGTCCTGGGCAAGTCACTTCACCTTGTGGGGTCTGTTTCTTTACCTACAAAGACAAATAGTTGAACTATATGATCTCCCAAATCTCCACTCTTACTCTATTTCTGAAGGCCCTATCAGCTCTAAAAATCTAGCATTTAATAATAATGGTAAGCACTCTGAGAACACAGGAATTAAGGGAAAATATCCAAGAGTTAAGTCCTTAAAGGAAATTAATTCTGTAAGGCAGCATTTTTAGGTACACAAATTTTCTAGAGAATACAAAACCACCAACATGATAAAATACCATAAAGAGCCACAAAACAAACCCTCTGACTCTTCCAAAGTAGGCAGAAACAGTTTATAACCTTGCCTTTGAAGAATGAACACAACCAGACCAACTCTATCAAGAAACTTTCTACTTTCTAAACTAAAATGATCTCTTTCAATACCAGGTGTTTTTTGTTTTTTTTTTTTTTTTTTTTTTTTGAGATAAGGTCACTTCGTCACCCAGGCAGGAGTGTGGTGGTGCAGCGTCTTGCTCACTGCAACCTCTGCCTCCTGGGTTCAAGAGATTCTCCTGCCTCAGCCTCCCAAGTAGCTGGGATTACCACAACCAGCTAATTTTTGTATTTTTTGGTAGAGATGGGGTTTCACCATGTTGGCCAGGCTGGTCTTGAACTCCTGACCTCAAGTGATCCACCCACCTCAGCCTCCAAAAGCGTGGGGAATTACAGGCGTGGGCCACTGCACCCAGCCCTCGGGCTTCTTTAATTGTTAGAAAAATATCCAAAGCAAATACATGGAAAAGAGCATATCTCCTTGACATTTGTTCTTAGACAAGCTGTGGGCAGTGTTTCTGGCAAAGCCATTTACATTCTGGATAATGATGCCAACAATGGAACTCCTGGACAAGGCTGGGGGAGACAGAGAAAGAATGGGCCAGAAATTCGGAAAAGGAATGTTCTCAGGACTGTGTGAGTTGGCCCTGGCATGTTCTCCTTCCTTTTGGCAATGCTATCATCACACTAATGAATATGTCTGCAACAAGGGAATTTTCCCAACACTTGTTTCCATTAGACCAGGAACTATTTTCAAGATATTTTAAGAGAACATATTTTGAAAACTGCTTTTATGGCAACATAAGTAGAAGTAGCAGGTTATTTTTAATCTACATGATTTAAGATTTTATTCACTACCAGGCATTTTCTTTTTCTTTTTTTTTTTTTGTTGAGACAGAATCTCACTCTGTCACTCAGGCTGGAGTGCAGTGGCGTGATCTCGGCTCACTGCAGCCTTCACCTCACGGATTCAAGCGATTCTCCTGCCTCAGCCTCTCAAGTAGCTGGGACTACAGGCGCTCACCACCACATCCAGCTAATTTTTTTTGTATTTTTAGTAGAGACGGGGTTTCACCATGTTAACCAGGATCATCTCGATCTCCTGACCTCATGATCCACCCACCTCGGCCTACCAAAGTGCTGGGACCACAGGCGTGAGCCACCGCACCCGGCCACTACCAGACATTTTCTAATGACATATTTCAGTGATTTGACCAGATTAAAATCAGAACTCCTTTAAGTTTTTTGGATAGTGATTCTCTGGCGTAGTTCTAGCGCTCGTTAAAGGGGATGGGGAGGATCGTACAACAGGAATAAATGTCCAGCTAAAATGCTTACCCTTCTCTGTCCTGCATCTTTCAGCAGAAGGGAATTAGGTAATTTATAATTCTGGAGAAGGAATCCAAATCACACTTAGTTAATGTAAAAGTATTATTATGTATCTTAAAAAATAAAAAGCACAGACTACAATAGAAAAATATGCCTTGCTTTTGCTTGTTCCACTCCAATACTCAACTGCTCTAGAATAACACATCTCATGACCCATAGGCTAATAGGCAGCAAACATAAATAACATTGTGCTAAGTCATGCTGAAAAACTGGTTTTATTTCAGCCTCTGTGTCCAGTCCCAGGAAGGGGTCTATACAGAGTTGTACACACTTCTGAATAACTTCTGACACTGGGGTCAATATGTAAATAAATGAGGCCAAGCTTCACCTATTTTTCCACCTTTGTTCTCTTTATTTGAGAGGATATTAATGATCAAATTTGTGGGTAGATGAAAGACTTTGGGCCAATCACCAGAAATTTCACCTGTCAGAATTATCTTGACAAAATGAGAGGTTAGACAAACGACTTGTGAATCAAGGTAAATCCACCCTACGGTAAACAGGTGAAGAGCACCAAAGGCCAAAACAGCAGCTACATCCCAGGGATAAAATGAGCCTGGACTAAGGTGGCTCAGACAGCTGTGGCTGATGCAATTTCATTATAAGCTTATGAATTCCTGTGAGAAAACAGTTAAGTGAATATATTAAGTCATTCTGATTGTCTATCTTCAGAACAACTGCCCACATAAAGCAGACCATTCACAACCAAACTGATTAATTCTATTTTTTGAGTAGGTATAATTGTTTAAAATATTCTTATTAAAGACTGAATCTCATCTTCCCTTGCAGTATCTCAGACTATAAATTATTTAAGGGTAATAACTTGGATCTCTGTTCCTAGCACACAGGGTGACCAGAGTTGGCGGCGGGGGGGGGCGTGCTGCCAGCTCCACTAGTGACAGACATTGGCCAGCTGTGTGCAGGAGTCCACAATCTGATAGATTTTCATCTTACCTCAGACAGCCAGGCCCTGCCTGAGGCAGCCTGTGCCCAGGTAGAAATCTCTTCAGAAAGCTGAGCCTTTCCTACTCAGGAGAGATGGACCTGGGCCAGTCTCTTCTTGGGTGAGGAACCAGGCAAGGAGCTCACTCTCAATGCCCTGTGTCATGGGAACTTCTGAACTGATCCTGTGTGTGTTCAGGAGATCTAAACTCAACAAGGAGTCCTCTTTTCTGTTTCTTCCTTTCTCTCTAATAATATGGAGTCTGAGGAATGGGCTACATGGATAAGAAAAGTTCATTTATAACTAAGAAAAGGTGAAGTGTTATCCTTCAATAGCATAACCTACCAACCTAGTGGATTACCAAAACCTCTGGCCTACTTTCTTATGGCTTCATTTTTGGGAGACTAACTTCTGTTTTCATAGTTTATCTTTCGATCGCTTGGTTGTTCATATAACCACACTGTTGGGATCAGGCAGTACTTATTTTCACGGTCAGAGACAATACAGCACAGAATACATTGGACTTGAACTCACAAGACCCAACTACAATTCTCTACCACTCTTAGAGTTGTAGTTAAAAGATCAGGCTCCAAAAGATAAATGTTTGAGGTGACAGATACCCCAATTACCCTGTTTTGATCATTACATATTGCATATATGTACCAAAATAGCACATGTACCCCAAAAATGTGTGTAACTGTTGTAACAATACATTTTTTAAAAATGACCAGGCTCCAGTCAGAATGCCTAAATGCCACTCTGTGAGCCTCTGGGGCAATCTACTTCATCTCTTTGCCTTTCTGTTCCCTTATTCCTAAAACTAGGTTAAATAATGGTATCTACACATCATTAATCATGAAGATTAAATGAGTTAATATATGTAAAGCATTTGAACAGTAACTGGCATACAGTAAGCATGCAGTAATGTTAGAATTAGCTTAATAAGTTTAATGAACAAGTAATATCATCTTACTGTCCTCATCCTAAAACTGATTAATATTTACCCTATGTGTCCATCTCTTAATGCTCTTACAAGTGTCAAGAACATGAGAGGATATTATGATTTAGAGATATGTTTCCCATAACTCTTGTCACACTAGAAATGGAAAATACAATTTTTATTTTTAATATTTATTATTTGTGTGACACAGCCCCAGGAGGTCCTGAGAACATGTGCCCCATATTTATTATTAAGAAGACCATCCTTTCTTAATGTGCAAGCAAAAATTAGATTAAAAAAACAACATCCTGACTGCATTTGGTATAGTTAAAAAACAAGCACACACACACTAAACTGGAAGCCAGAAGACGGACTCTGCAACTAGTGAATAGTCATACATCTCAGCCTCATTTTTGTCCATCCTTAAAATCAGGCAAATTGGATGTCATAATCTCTAAACTTCCACCTAACAACACAGTTTTCACCAACACCAGGAATATAAGCAAATCTCAAACCGTGAACAGGTTTCTAAAAAGAACTAAGACATTGCTTTTGTTGTTTTCAGAAGAATTTCAGCTTAACTAAATAAAAAGGAAGCCAAAAATACTTGTTTTCATTATGACACCAAATCCTAAAGGGAAAGAAATAGATTTAATGCCAAAAAGATGTTGGAATAACCAGCTCAAAAGCTACAGGTCACCCAATACAGAGTAGGAACTAACCTAGGCAGCAAGTGTGATGGAAGTTTTAAATAGCAAATGAAAAGATTATATAATAATGAGCTGTCAAAGGCAGAATTAAAACTGGCATAAGTCAACTTCAAGAAAGAAATGGACAAGTCCTCTGATAGTAACAAGCACATGCAAAAGTAGGGTTATCCTTAGAGGTGGCAGCCTGGGGAAGGGGGTGGGAAAGCTAGTGTACTATTTTTACTCTGGCTAATAGCAAGATGAAGGTAAATGAATTTAGACATTACAGCCTGCTCACAGCAGGTTTCACATTAAAAGGGCCCATTTCACCACTGGCTTCTCTCACTGAGAACTTCAGCACCTGGCTTGGCCCACAAGTTGCTCTCTGCCCCAACTCCTGTCATTTTTGGTGACAATACAGACCATACTCCTGACACCCGGGTCTCTTTTTTTTTTTTTTTGGAGATGGAGTTTCATTCTTGTTGCCCAGGCCGGAGTACAATGGCACGATCTCGACTCACTGCTCTGCCTCCCGGGTTCAAGCGATTCTCCTGCCTCAGTCTCCGGAGTAGCTGGAATTACAGGCATGCGCCACCATGCCCAGCTAATTTTGTATTTTTAGTAGAGATGGGGTTTCTCTATGTTGGTCAGGCTGGTCTTGAACTCCTAACCTCAGGTGATCTGCCTGCCTCAGCCTCCCAAAGTGCTGGGATTACAGAAGTGAGCCACTGTGCCCGGCTTGTTTTTTAAGCTTCTCCTCAATGACCTTCTTTCTATTCTATTCCACTTAACACTCCCCAGGACATACCCTAACCTTCGTCATTCCCTCCACAATCACATATTTACCTCCACAATCACAAATTCACCTCCATAATCACAAATTCAGACATCTCCTACCAATCCCCTGTCCTTGCCAAAAGCTTCCCACCCCAGGAATCATTAATTCTTTCACCTGTTAACTGTAATCCACAGATTCTCCCATTTTCTTCCCAACTACCAGCCCTCTTAACTGGCTTCTTACTCAGCTTAAGATGTAAGAGCCATCACCATCCTCACTCTCAAGCAATCCTCTGCAAATCCCCTGTCCTCTCCCCTCCAAAATGCCCATCTAGCAAATCTACCACAGGAAGCATCATTCACATTTGCTCAACTTGGACTTGAGGGTACCAGTAGGTAGGCATTCATTCACTCACATGAATATTCTTCTGCAGAAAGGGCAATGTATCAGGCCCTAAGTAGTGAGTATTTGGGAGGACAGGGGTGGTGGTAGTAAAACAGACCCAGGGGCTGCCTTCATGGAGTTCACATCTACTGAGCTGGCAGGGAGGAGAGACATAAGTAAACAAATATATACCAGTTTATCTAAACATGCTCAACAGCCTTTCTTGGACTCAGCATCACCTATAATCTTCCCTTCCCCTTTCTCTAGTGGGTCGCTCCCCCAGTCTCCCATGACTGTTACATTTTACCACAATCCTGCAAATCTACTTTCTTTCTCTCCCTTTGTTCCCCTAACCCCCTCCTCTAGTTCTTTCACTAAATACCCGTGTCCCTTTTCTTTGAGATGAAAGCCAATTGGCAGGATCCCTCATTTTCCATAAAAATTTCTAAACTCCTCCCTGCACACACACTCTTTCTCCCTGCCTCAACAGCTTGCACAAATGTTCCCCTCTTCTGAAACACCAGGCCTCTGGGTTCTGATCCTGCTCCCTCCTTCCTTCTCAATGGTGGTGCTACTGCAATTCTCTTCCCAACTCCAGCATCACCAAGCTCTCCCTTTTCTAAACATCTCTCTACAATAAGCACTTTAAAATCCTTCAGAATCTTCCATTTAAAAATTAAAAACAGGCCAGGCACGGTGGCTCACACCTGCTGTCCCAGCACATTGGGAGGCCCAGGTGGGCAGATCGCTTGAGTCTAGGAGTTCAAGACCAGCCTGAGCAACACGGTGAAACCCATGGCTACAAAAAATGCAAAAAAATTAGCCAAGCGTGGTGGTCCATGCCTGGAGTCCAGGAGGTCCAAGCTGCAGTGAGCCAAGATTATGCCACTGCAGTCCAGCTTGGATGATTTCCTTAATGGAGCCACATTTCTTCAGAGCAGTATATGTCTAGAACAAAGTTTCTTGACCTTGGCAGCCTTGTCCAAGCCACCAGCATCTCTGGTTACAAAAGCTTTTATAACTGTGCTTCTATCCCGTCACTGTCTCTTGCCCCACAGCAGTAGAATGATCATTAAAAACAAAATCAGACCTTTCACTCCCCTGCTGAAAACTATGTAGTCTTTCTATTACATTTAAAATGAAAGTCGAGCCTTTAACCTGGCCTACAAAGCGGTCTGTGAACTCGACCCTGCCTGCCGCTTGGCCCCTGTGTCACGCACCTCACATTTTACCCAGTTTTCCAGGCTGGGGCCTTTGTACTCAAAATTTCTTCTGCCTGGAAAGCTCTTACCCCTGATTTCGGAGGATCAGGGCTGGCTTTTTTTTTTTTTTTTTTTTATCTTTTTAAGTCTCAGCTTAAATTTACTTTGTCAGACCCTTCCTGAATATCTGATCCAAGGTACCTATTCTATCCATTAATTCTCTGCATAAAGCTATCAGGAGTTTTAAATTTTGCTTTATCTTCGCACTCCAAAAAAACAAAAAGTATTAAGAGAGCAATTTGTTCACTTCTGTATCCACAGCACCCAGAATAACGCCCAGCTCGCAGTAGGTACCCAATAACTTTGTGAAACTGATTAGAAGAAATGATGTAGGCCATAGCCAAAGCCTCAGCTGCCCGACATAATTTTTAAAAAATGTATCCTGAAAAATGTCATTTTCAGAACACCAGTAAAAGAGCTTTTAACAATGGTTTATTTTCTCATAGCATTATCTCTATTTACTTTTTTTTTTTGTTTACAAAACCTTCCTTACTAGAACCTTGTTTCTCTCTATTGGAATTCAAAAGATACTTATCATTGGCCGGGCACGTTGGCTCACGCCTGTTATCCCAGCACTTTGGGAGGCCAAGGCAGGCAGATCACCTGATGTCAGGAGTTCGACACCAGCCTGGGCAACATGGCGAAACCCCATCTCTCCGGCAATACAAAAATTAGCTGGGCATGGTGGTGCATGCCTGTAATCCCAGCTACTCGGGAGACTGAGGCAGGAGAATCACTTGAACCCGGGGGCAGAGGTTGCAGTAAGCTGAGATTGTGCCATTGCATGCCAGCCTGCACAACAGAACAAGACTCTGTATCAAAAAAAAAAAAAAAAAAAAAAAAAAAGATATCTATCACTACAGAGTAGCAATTATGTAACTGTCTGGGACAGGACTAAATTCATAGCTACAGTTATTAGAGAAGTACATAGGTGATCTTAATGGAATTTTGCCTCCCCAGCCCCAAAATTCATTTTATTTGAGACGGAGTCTCAATCTTGTCGCCCAGGCTGGAGTGTAGCAGTGCCATCTCAGCTCACTGCAACCTCTGCCTCCTGGGTTCAAGTAATTCTCCTTCCTCAGTCTCTCAAGTAGCTGGGATTACAGGCACGCGCCACCATGCCCGGCTAATTTATATATATATATTTTTTAGTAGACACGGGGTTTCACCACGTTGGCGAGGCTGGTCTTGAACTCCTGGCCTCAAGTGATCCTCCTGCCTCGGCCTCCCAAAGTGCTGGTATTACAGCCGTGAGTCATCATGCCCAGTCCCAGAATTCATTTTATTTGTGAAAATACAGTGGTACAAGTAGGCCTTTGTTAAATGACTAACCTTAAACCTCTTGTGAATGACAAACTCCTCTCTACTCCAAATACTGGCCCATCCCTGCTTAAATACTGCTCAGTGAAGTTACTCATGCTAGTTCTTGAGGGAGTAACTCTAGAATGACTCCATCTAGGAAGACATAAAATAAAATGGTAAGTATTCTAAGTTCTACAGTTAGTTTAGTCATGCCATATTATAAACCTCCACTCCAAAAATAGTGTGAGGTCATTTCTGGCCAGAGTGAAATAAAAAATGTATAATGCCAGAACAGTCTATTATTCTGACAATGAAAAAGATTAATGCAGTTCCCTTTATCACTTGCATGAGTAAAAAATATATATATATATATTGGCTGGGCGCAGTGGCTCACACCTGTAATCTCAGCACTGTGGGAGGCCAAGGTGGGTGGATCACCTGAGGTCAGGCATTTAAGACCAGCCTGGCCAACATGGCAAAACCCCATCTCTACTAAAAAATACAAAAATTAGCAGGGCATGATGGAGCATGCCTGGAATCCCAGCTACTCAGGAGGCTAAGGCAGGAGAATTGCTTGAACCTGGGAGGTGGAGGTTGCAGTTAGCTGCCATGGTGCCATTGCACTCTGGCCTGGGTGACAGAGCAAGACTCCATCTCAAAAAAAAAAAAAAAAAAAAAAAAAAACGGATTATGGCACACTGGTTATCAGAGTATATGTCAGACTGGGAGATTTAAGAGGAACTCTGACAGGCTGTCTAGTCTAGTGGAACGGGGCAACCTAAACCATCCTGAGAGTTTGACCCAATTTTAAAGGCCATTAATATAGCTCAGAGTTTTTTTTGTTTTTTTTGTTTTTTTTTTTGAGACAAGAGTCTCGCTCTGTTGCCCGGGCTGGAGTGCCGTGGCGCGATCTCAGCTCACTGCAAGCTCTGCCTCCCGGGTTCACGTCATTCTCCTGCCTCAGCCTCCCAAGTAGCTGGGACTACAGGCGCCTGCCACCATGCCTGGCTAATTTTTTGTATTTTTTAGTAGAGACAGCATTTCACTGTGTTAGCCAGGATGGTCTCGATCTCCTGACCTCGTGATCCACCCGCCTCGGCCTTCCAAAGTGCTGGGATTACAGGCGTGAGCCACCACGCCCAGCCAGCTCAGAGTATTTTAACTATTGTATTGCCCATGACTTTTTCATTTTGTCTCCATTTACTCATATGGGTTTGGCAAGTTCTTGCTTCATGCCACTGACATCAAATTTTTTTTTTTTTTTTTTTAATTTCTTGAGACCACTTTCACTCTGTCGCCCAGGCTGGAGTGCAGTGACACTATCTCAGCACACTGCAACCTCTGCCTCCTGGGCTCAAGTGATTCTCCCACCTCAGCCTCCTGAGTAGCTGGAACTAAAGGTATACACCACCATGCCCAGGTAATTTTTGTATTTCTTTTTAGAGATGGGGTTTCTCCATATTGCTCAGGCTGGTCTCAAACCCCTTGTCTCCAGTGATGTGCCTGCTTTGGCCTCCCCAAAGTGCTGGGATTACAGCATGAGCCACTGCGCCCGGCCTCACATCAAGCTCTATGACAGCACAAGCTTGCTGGTTTTGTACCTGACCATTCTACCAACATTCAGCAAACCATTCAGCAGTCCCTCCAGAATCCTGTTCTCAACCATTTCTCTTACTTTCCCAGCTTTGGTACCATCAAATTGCAAACCAGACACAATGCATACAGCCTGCTCCTAGTAGAGGGTCCTCCTCACTGAAAATACGTAGATATAGATCGGTAACATTTCACAAATTGGTTTCTAAACTTGTTACCTGTACCTTATAACACAGTTTTCTATTTTTTAAGAAGTATAAATGATGACAGGGTTCCTAGGCTGCTCTTACAGTTATTTGCAAAAGATTCTAAAATATTCTATAGTTCTATCTGAAATTAGGATACAATTCTGTTAATAGTAGCCAATAATCATTTAAATGTAAGATAAAATGACATCTTAATTTTATCTGGAATGCTAGTGTTTAAGTAAAGTAGATATGATATGAAGGAGAATATAATAGATCCAGAAGAGAACTTCTGGATGTTGCAAGATCTTTAGTGGCTATAAGCCCTGAATTTAATGTTTTTTATATGTATAATTTTTTTTTTTTGAGACGGAGTCTCGCTCTGTTGCCCAGGCTGGAGTGCAGTGGCGTGATCTTGGCTCACTGCAGGCTACACCTCCTGGGTTCACGCCATTCTCCTGCCTCAGCCTTCTGAGTAGCTGGGACTACAGGTGCCTGCCACCACGCGCTCAGCTAATTTTTTGTATTTTTGGTAGAGACAGGGTTTCACCATGTTAGCCAGGATGGTCTCAATCTCCTGACGTCGTGATCCACCCGCCACAGCCTCCCAAAGTGTTGGGATTACAGGCGTGAGCTACCATGCCTGGCCCTGTATCTTTTATTAGAAGACTTTTATATTTTTTTCCCTTGGCTTAGGCTTATCAAAAGTATCCCCATTATGATTATTAGCTCTAAAGAGGGGCATTTTTCAGTTCATATGAAGAGAAAAATGGAACAAGGGAAGGAGGAAGTGGAAGAGTCAGGCAGAAAAGAAAAAGGTGAGAAGTACTTGAGGTAACCACTCAAGAGAAGAGAAAAAGGGGGAAGAAAGAAGTGAAGAAAGTTGTGTGTAAAGACAGTATCTGAGATGGACTAAACTCTAAACTCTAAGCAGAAAACAAAGGAAGGAAAACAGTGTGTGCACTTACACACACACATAATTAAAATTTAAAGGAAAAAAGAAGGGAGGCTGCTGGGAAACACGTGGGTTAGGCAGGTCCTAAGCAACCTACCGGGGGAATTCTAGCCAAGTCTGATGGCTTTCTAGAGCAAAAGACAGCAAAGTGTAGACTCAGACAATGATGCAGACAGGAGAGTTAAAAGACATACGTTTGCAATATGTTTAAAAATATTTACTTTTATAATAAAAGCAAACATTGTAGACTATTTGGAAATTATAGAAAAGTATGTTTTTAGTCTCCTTTAACTGAACAGCTATGGATAACATCAATAGTTTGGCATTCAAATGTGAAATGTATGGGAAAAATTAGTTGTACTATATAAAAAAACATTTTCCTGTGTGTCCCTTCAAAGAGGTGCTAAAACATGAGTAATGGGTAAAACATTTTATCCACTAAGATGTAACATCACTTAGCTACTTTATCACCGACTGGGTCATTTAGGTTGCTTCTGACTTTAAAGTATTATAACACTAATATTTACGTATTCTTTTGACAGTGCGCATTTCTAAATATTTCTTTAGGTATTTTTTAACTTTTTAAATAAAATTATTTGAAGGATATAAAATATTTACCAAGCAATACATAGTGGTAGACTGGCTATATCATAATACCTTTGCCAACACTGTTTTATCTGCCAGTTTGACAAATCATATACTGTACTTTCGTTTTAATCTGCATTCTTTTGGATTAGACATAAAACCATTTTGTATCCTCTGCTTATTTTTTTTATTAAAAATTACTCTATATTACCCTCTTCTATGAGATCATTCATCTTTATTTCACCCACACTGTAACTGCAAGTCTGTTTGGTGAAGGCTTTCACTTAACAGCTGAGTACAAGTATCAAAGGCTAAAAACTGTGAACCTCGAGAAGTGTGAGCTATGGCAGTCTCTGCAGCAATTTCTTTGCATAAAACAAAATCTTCATGAACCGGGGATTACTTGGGGTTCTGAATGAATATCTCTAAAGTACTCATGCACACCTCAACAACTCTGAAGCTTTTGTGAAGACAATCTTTCTTGTAGAAACTTATTTCTTCCTTACGCTCTCTCTTCTAAATTGAGGTGCTGACTCACACCTCTCCTAAAAAACAATGGAACCATGCCATTAAAGTACACGTAGTATTTTATTTACATTCCTCTTCTCCTAACCAGTAAAGATCTTCTACAGCCTTTGTCATGTCCAGCAGGATGCCAGGTACCCCGAGTTTTAATACACTGGTCATATCAAACATGCAGAATCTGTTTAATTCTAGTATCTCATTTTCTAGCAGAGGAAACAATGGTTCAGCTGAGTATCTCTCTTATGGTCAAGGAGAACCAGGGCCAGAACTTCTCTGCCCTGATAACCAGTCCACTGACCAATCACACTCTCCTAACTCCTACACAGTAACACCCAGCAGTATTGCTAAGCACTCTAGGAACTAATGTTTCTGAATGAAAAATATAAAAGTCTGAATTTTCAAGTAAATCAGAAAAAGATTCAAATATGATTCATTTCAAAGCAGTCTCTCTGGAAAATTACGCAAATATTCAGCGATGTTATAGTTGATTAAAGGAGTTTTATAATTACTCTTTCAAAGTGCCTAGAGGGCCAGTTTTATACCCCAATTGATATTACTCGTTTTTCCATTCATCTTATTCTTTGGGCTTAAATGACTGTTAGCCAAAAATTCATATCTAGCTTCAAAGCATCAAGATTTGCCATCATTTATGATACTGAAACAGAAGTAAAGTTCCAAAAAAAGAGCTCAAAGTGTTTGAAACAATAGTGGCATCGTAAGAGTAAGTTCATAACCTCCCAAAGTGTCCAATTATATTCCTTTTCTTTCCAAAAAGTAGCTATGCCACTATTTAGAATACCCACTCATTTATAGATGCAAATTGTTTTAAAGGGACATCTCATGCAATCATGTAACTACTGACAGCCCTCTAAAACCGTATTTGGAGAGTGTCCCAAAGATGAGCGTATCACATTATACTGAATATATATATTTAAATATTCAGAGAGAAATGTCTTAAAGAGCATATTCCAGAATGTAAATAATGATACACTTAAAGGGATAAGATTATGAGACATTTTGATTTTTCTTTACTTTGGCTTACAGATTTTCTTACATTACTCTAATGGACATGGGTCATTTATACAATTAAAATATACATCCATACACACACAAAATAGAACAAAGTACATAGACACTGCAAAATTCCAAGATCCAAGCATTAAAGATGTTTGATCTAAATTTGCACAGCTGATTGTTTAAAAGCTCAAAATTTGGCTCAGGAAGAACAGTACACTTACCCAGATACAACAGGAGCAAGATTTAAAAAGAATGTTGAGATTGGGTTTATCTTACCTCCTCGACCCTCTGTATAATTTTACAACTATCTACGCAACTCAAAAAGGAATCTTTGCCTTTTCTAAGTGAGCCACAACCTTTCTGAATGCTTAAAGCACATCTCAACAGTAATTACATTGTTGACGACCTGAAAATGGGTCACCCTGCACAACTGATTGAAACTCTCTTATGCAACCTTCCTCTAGAGGAAACAAGAAGAGCTTGTACAAATATTTCAGCTAAATCTACTTCCCTAAGAGAAGATGATACACATTTGTAGGCATTATCAAGTCCTGAAAGCACACAGGCAAAAGAAACAATTATGAAGAAGTTAAATTAGCTTAGTCATTTGTCCCAACCAAATTTCATATTGCATCATTAATTTAAGAAAGCGTGGAGGCTTTTTGTGTCATTAGTTAATAAATAAGCAATGCCTAAAGTTTAGACATTATTACCTAGAAAGTTATGATGAGATCATCATATTACCTAGAAAAATACATTAAGGTCTGAGAAATAACATTTCTACAGGATATGAAATTGCATTTCTATAAGTTCACTCTTAGTTTCAACAAGCTCTATTGTTTCCTTTCTGACTAGGAATGTGGGGTTAACAAAACTAGACTTAGCATGCCAGTTTTTAGCCTTTAGGTAAGTAGGTATTTATGAAATGTATCTGATTGAACTTGCATGGACTTCTATAAAGGCTTTAAAGTCATATCACTAACCAACCTAAGAGTTTTAAATGGCTGAGTAGACAGAAACACCCTAAAGTTAGAAGATGAATAAACTGGGGACAGGGAACCACAACACAACAGAAAAGCCCTCTCAGAAGGAGAGGGTGTACAGGCGTATACGTTTCTACACCAATATAGGTGCTAAGTCAGATGTGCTCGGGGGCTGTCTCAAAGGCTCAACACTTCACAGCTCCAGTCCCACTTTACCATTCACAACGCTGAAACTTAGAGGCCCCTATAGCAAGAAAGAAATTTCTGATTCAACTGGTTAGGAGTGGGGGTGTAGTGGGGAGTGGTCTAGACTCCAGGAGATCAGGCATTACTTCTTAAGACAGCCCACAGCAGCCAGGCGCAGTGGCTCACGCCTATAATCCATCACTTTGGGAGGCCGAGGCGGGCGGATCACGAGGTCAGGAGATCGAGACCATCCTGGCTAACACGGTGAAACCCCGTCTCCACTAAAAATACAAAAAATTAGCCGGGTGTGGTGGCAGGCACCTATAGTCCCAGCTACGCAGGAGGCTGAGGCAGGAGAATGGCGTGAACCCAGGAGGCGGAGCTTGCAGTGAGCTGAGACTGTGCCACTGCACTCCAGCCTGGGCGACAGGGCGAGACTCCATCTCAAAAAAAAAAAGCCCACAGCAGTAGCAAAATGTTTGAACTCTGGCAATTCTGAACATGAGGCTTAGTCTGACTGTCAGAGAACGCTCAATATATTACAATTTTATTGTTCTTACTTAAAATTGTTCAATATTTTAAAGACATGTATAAAGTGAAGCAAAAGAAAAAAAAGTTGGCTTAAATTAACTAAATTACTACCATTCTACAGTCTCCAAATATTTAAAGGTGTCCACCTTCAATCAGATAGATCTGTCACTGAGTGCCTTAATGGGGGTGACAGGTAAATAACATCACCCATTAAGGTAAAGGGAGATGAAGGTGAGGAGAAAGTACCTCTTTGTACAACCCCACTGAGGTTTCTATTCTTTTGCTGTTTAGGAGGCTAAAAAGACTGGAGGTGGGAAGACTGCAAAGGGTCATTTAAATTGTAAGGTACCCAGAGTTGGAGTGAACAAAAAAGCAAAGTAGGATCTAGGGAGGATTTCTGAAAATGATAGGATTAAAACACGTGCTATATAACATTCATTCTTGCAATCTGGCATTCAAAATTAGACTTAAGATATGTTTATTATTTTCCTGCTAACAGCTTAAAGAACAGTGGGGCCTTAAAGCTGGTTTAATCTGACATTGAAAGACAAATATCTAAAGTAATAGTCATTATAATTATGTAAAGGGTATATTTAAATGTCTTCTAACACACTACAGAAGATCCCCCCAAAAGTCACTGAATTAACCAAAGCCAAAAAAGGAAAAATTCAATTAGGTAGCCATTTCTGGCATTAATTATCTCCCCTGAAATGTAGGACTTTTCCCCCTTAGATTTCAAAACTCTCTAAGGAGAAAAACCAAGTAGTCACATACCTATAGATGGAGATTTGAAAGGGTATTTATCAGGTAGGTCCACTCTAACTTTCCATACTCCGCCTTCATATGGTGCTGAAATAAAAGTAAAAATGTTCATCAGAACCGCATCTCCAAATTAGAAAATAAATCTGAGTGTAAATTAAACATTATCCCCTAATCTTCTGAAAACCTTCCAAATTAATTCCTTCAAGAGTCAGGGACCTATTACAATCAATACGTGCACCATGTTCAGATTAAGATACTTTTCTTGGAAAGATCCAGAGTTAAAAATTAAGCAGATTCATTCTGCAATTTACTTGATTCTTCAAAAGTACTAAACATTATTCAATTATTTGGTAAGTAATAGCCATGTTACTTTCCCTTCTATCTCAATAGACCCCATATTCATCCCCCATCCAAGGCCAAAAAGAAAACAACAAAAAACATTTCCTGGAAACCATCCACGTGGCCATCCATAACAAAACCCAGAATTTACAACTCATGTCTAGTATTGTCACAGAGAGATAAAGAGAAAACTACAGTCAGCCCTCTATATCTGCAGGTTCCACACCCCTAGATTCAACCAACCACAGATCAAAAATATTAGAGAAAAAAAATCCAAACAATAATAAATAACAATACAATTAAAAATAACACACAAAAAAAAATACAAAAAAGGACAAGTGTGGTGGGGCTCACGCCTCTAATCCCAGCACTTTGGGGGGCCGAGGCAGGTGGATCACTTGAGGTCAGGAGTTCAAGACCAGCCTGGCCAACATGGTGAAACCCTGTCTCTACTAAAATACAGAAATGAGCTGGGCGTGGTGGCAGGCACCTGTAGTCCCAGCTATGTCGAAGGCTGAGGCAGGAGAATTGCTTGAACCCAGGAAGTGGAGGTTGCAGTGAGCCACGATCGTGCCACTGCACTCCAGCCTGGGTGACAGAGTGAGACTCCATCACTAAATCAATCAATCAATAAAATACAGCATAACAACTATTTACATAACATTTGCATTGTGTTAGGTATTACAAGTAATCTAGACGTGATTTAAAGGACATGGGAGGATGTGTGTAGGTTACATGCAAATTCTATGTCATCTTATATAGGGACTTGAGCATCTGTGGATTTTGGTATGAGGTGGTCCTGGAACCAAACCCCTGCAGATATCAAGGGACGACTGTATATAAAGTAATTGTGGTAAGAGAAAGATTTCCTCACTGGTTCTGGAGTCCAACTAAACTTGCTTTTCAGAAACTACGGATGCTACCATCTGTCTTTGATATTCTATTAAGAAACAGAGTAAAAGACTGTAATAGAAGAACACATACCAACACATGTACTTACTTCCTTGTGGTCCATAAAACTTCACTACAAATTCATTGAGTCCTCCCAGGATCGTAACCTCATGTTTACTCTCAATGCTAAGGTGGATGGTAAAGGAAATTACACAGGCTTTACAGTACCTGGCAGAATTACCAATAACACCCCCGGGATATGCCACTTAAAGTGTTACCAAAATTTGGCATGACATTGATAAAATATATATAATAATTCTGGTACTTTAGGAGGCAATATATACTCTTGTGAGAAGAATATGCATGAGCTTTGGATTCAGAGACTGCCGTTCAAATCCCAGGAATGCCATTTACTAAGTTTTTGAGCCTAGGCAAAATAATGTCAATTTACTCCCTGAGTCTTTGTTTTCTCTTTGCAAATTGGGAAAACAGCATTTCATAGGATTTCTGTGAGGATTAGACAGGTTAAACATGTAAAATGTGTAAGACTGCATTTTGCCTATATACATAAAAAACCGGCCAGATGCAGCGGCTCACGCCTGTAATCCCAACACTTTGGGAGGCTGAGGCAGGTAGATCACCTGAGGTCAGGAGTTCGAGACCAGCCTGGCCAATATGGTGAAACCCCATCTCTACTAAAAAATACAAAAATTACCCAGGCGTGGTGGTGCATGCCTGTAGTCCCAGCTACTCAGGAGGCTGAGGCAGAAGAACTGCTTGAACTTGGGAGGTGGAGGTTGCAGTGAGCCAAAATCACATTACTGCACTCCAGCCTGGGTGATAGGGTGAGACTCAGTCTCAAAAATAAAATAAAAAATATACGTGAAAAATAGGCGCTTAATTTTGGCTTTTCTCTCCCTTTCTACCCTCTCCTCCTCAATCTATCCCTAATAAGCCTGTCATATAAACCCAGTATTCCCTTTAGTCAAATTCAAGTGTTCAGCAAAATACAAATTCCCCTAAACTGGAAATGCTGTGCTCCTAAAACGAGGAATTTACTAAGGAGAGTTCCCACAATTGTCTCCTTGGCTTATGGAATAATCAACACAGTTAATGATACAACCTTGCCACAGTTAATGATACAATCTTGCCACAGTTAATGATACAACCTTGCCAAATGCAAAAGACCAACAAAACAAAACAAAAATTTTTTCAGATCTCATCCATAGCATTTGTTTTCACTGCCCCCCCAAACTCCACCTTCTTCAGACTTGCATCAAGGTTTGGTATGCTCCAGGGCTCTAATCACAGAGGGGTAACATGATTGTGCTCCCTTCCTCTAAAACTTACCTACCCCTGAGATTCTTGCCCCTTTAAGGTGCTAAGATTCAATTCTAGAAACCAAATTAATTCATATTAGAAAAGAGGACTACTGGTTTAAAATCTGTTCTATGTATCTGCTTTGCGGTAAAATCAAAAAATGATTCTCTCAGTAGGAATTTTAGGTGACAGAGGCTTTGGGAAGCTCTCAAATCCCACTGTAACATTAAAAAGGAAAACATGATAGACCAGTCTCATATTTCTCCATCAGCAGTGCAAATTATATACTGTTAATACAAAACAGAAACACTTAAAAAGTTTTATAATCTCATAGAGAATAAATACTTTTAAAGATCTGAAATTAAATATTTGGCACTCCAAGCCCGTGTCCAGTGAGACACAGAACTGACTGCAAGAGGCCAGGAGTAATTTTGGTAAAGTCCTTGCTCAAGAGCCCTGAATAGTATCCACAAGAGGTATTTAAATAAGATAGTTCAGTCTAGGCTTATTTGATCTAATTCTTTTCTAAACGATAACTACCTACCTTAGAAACATGCACACTAAAAGGATTCAATACTGTCCACATAGGAAAATTGGCTTTATTTCTCGCTTGGTCAAATGACACATGCATGCCTACTCTGACCAGTCACCCTCTGACATCCTGCAAAATATTCCAAAGTTAATGTTAATGTAATAAGTAAAAGTATAACATGTTTAAAATGTTTTAAAACTTTTAAAAAAAGCATCCTTGTGTCAGGTAAAAAAGGCAAATCCAGTTAAAATAAAATTAAATATCAACAATACAGCCCTTAAAGAAAACAGACATGGAAAACACTTCTATAGTGTAAAAGACAAAGGATAAACTAGGAAGACAAAAATGAGGATTTAAAAAATAAGTTATTACAAAGCAGTGAGAAAAAAATGCAAATACCCCAACAAAGAAAAGGCCAGAATATCCAAGTCAAGAAAACTGAAATGGGTAAAACTGAAGTATAAAAAAGTCCAATTCATTAAAGAAGTTTAAAGATATTTCTTCACTATAAACAATGAAAACGATGAAAGAGCTGGATAAAATCTAGCGTTCAGTGGAGTACAAATTAGTACTTCTGAGGACAAATCCAGCACTATATTCCAAAACTTAAAATGAATTTACTCTTATATGAAGTTATTTTTTTTTTAAAAATAGTCAGACACTGCTGGTGGGAGTGTGATATGGTTTCACCCACTTTGAAAAACCGTTGGCAGTACTAAACCTGCACATATGCATATCCTATGCCTGTCAGCGCTACTCCCGGAGATACGCCCAATACATATGGATAGTTACATTCACCGAAACCCATGTTTAAGAATGTTCACAGGACTATTTGTAACATCCAAAAATTAGAGACAATCCAAATGTTCATCAATGGCAAAAAGAATAAGCTGTAGTATAGTCACCCAAAAGAAAATTATAAAGCATTAAAAAAGAAAAATAGGCTGGGCACAGTGGCTCACGCCTGTAATCTCAGCACTTTGGGGAGCCAGGGCAGGCAGATCACTTGAGATCAGGAGTTTGAGACCAGCCTGGCCAACACGGTGAAACCCTATCTCTACTAAAAACACAAAAATTAGCTGGGCATGGTGGCGGGTGCCTGTAGTCCCAGCTATTCAGGAGGCTGAAGCAGGAGAATCAGTTGAATCCGGAAGGCATAAGTTGCAGTGAGCTGAGACTGCACCACTGTACTCTACCCTGGGCAACAGAGTGAGACTCCATCTCAAAAAATATAACTTAAAAAAAAAAAGAACGAATTGATATACATAATGGATGGGTTTTACAGATTTCATCAATGAACTACAAAAATAATTTCTCTACAAAAATTAGCCAGGTGTGGTGGTGCGCACCTATAACCCCAACAACTTGGGAGGCTGAAGCAGGAGAATCGCTTGAACCCAGGAGGCAGAGGTTGCAGTGAGCCAAAATTGCACCACTGCAGTCCAGCCTGGGTGACAGAGTGTGACTCTGTCTCAAAAAACTAAATAAAAAAATAATAAAAATTTCTGTATTCTGGCCAGGCGTGGTGGCTCACATCTGTAATCCCAGCACTTCGGGGGGCTGAGGCGGGTGGATCACAAGGTCAGGAGATCGAGACCATCCTGACTAACATGGTGAAACCCCGTTTCTACTAAAAATACAAAAAATTAGCTGGGCATGGTGTCGGGTGCCTGTAGTCCCAGCTACTTGGGAGGCTGAGGCAGGAGAATGGCGTGAACTCGGGAGGTGGAGCTTGCAGTGAGCCAAGAATGCGCCACTGCACTCCAGCCTGGGCGACAGAGCAAGACTCCGTCTCAAAAAAAAAAAAAAAAAAAATTCTGTATTTTTTGTATATATGTTATGCTTTAATAAAAAGTTTACAAAAGTAAGTGTTTCTGATAAATCTGCATATATGTTTCCTGGAATATTTGAAGTTTAAAAATGGAAACAGTCTAAACATTTATCAATAAGAAACTGGTTCAATGAATTACTATTTTTTTTTTTTTTTTTGAGATAGGGTCTCACTCTGTCATTCAGGCTACAGTGCAGTAGCATGATCATGGCTCACTGCAGTCTCTACCTCCCAGTGATCCTCCCACCTCTACTTCCCCCTAGCTGGGCCTACAGCAGGCACCACGACACCCAGCTAATTTTTTTAGTTTTTGTAGAGACAGGGTCTCTCTCTTTGCCCATGCTGGTCTTGAACTCTTGGGCTCAAGTGATCCTCCCACCTCGGCTTCCCAGAGTGCTGGGATTATAGGCGTGAGCCACCATGTCTAGCCAGGTGAAATGACTTATAAGCCATTTATACAATAGGTGGCTGGCTGCACTGGCTCATGCCTATAATCCCAGCACTTTGGAAGGCCTAAGGCAGGAAGATTGTTTGAGCCTAGGAGTTCGAGGCTGCAGTGAACTATGATTGTGCCACTCCACTCCAGCCTGAGAGACAGAGAACTTCTCTTTAAAAAAAAAAAAAAAAAAAAAAGGCAAAAAACACAAACACAAACCATATGCAGTAGGCTACTAATAGTGTCTACTAGCGTCCTCTTTCCAACCAGAGCTCCACTAATGTATGTGTCTGTTCAACTTGGGTATCCAGAAGAAGTCAACTGAATTTAGTTGTACAAAGATATTCCAGCCCTTAAAACTGACAAGGATAATGAAAGAACAGAGTAGTGCAGAAGATTAAACGAGTTTAACAAAAGAAGTCTTAAACTAATTTTATAACATAAAAATCCACAGATGCAGCATTCTCCATCGATCAGAACTAATTTGCTACGAATGACACTGATCTACAGCAATTACTTTTAATCATTTAAAATTACGAGTTGTCCTCATGGATGTTGCTTCTGGGAAAACTGAAGATACCTTTTCTATCCTTTACCTGGATGTGATAAAACGAGGTTCCTTCCATTTTGCGGTTTGTTTGGAATTCGGTCCATACTTACATGTATTTTATAAAGAAGATCCTCCAAGCCTTCTCTTTCCCATGATCCCCAGTATAGCCCACATGCCAGATACAATGGGATTGTCCTTAATTATGTATCACATCATAAATTAAAGAGTTCTCATAGTCTACCTCATATGAAGACCCAAAAGCAAACTGAACTAAACCTTTAAAACTTTTACCAAACTGGTAAAATGAGAAGCTATGCTAACTTTATGCTGCCTTGGAATGGTACAGGCACTAAATGAGATAGAAAAAAGAATTTAGGTTTAGTCTAAAGAAAAATACTGCATTAAAAATAAGCCATTCCATCACCACTGAACGAATGACTTGCCAAAAAATATATAATAATTACTTCACTGCTGTAACCATGTGTATTTATGGGAGAGACCATGAGTTTCTTTCTCCTCTCTGCTGCAAAGTCAAGGGCAAGGAAGGCAATAAGAAGGCAGGTTAAAATGACAAAAATAATGATCTATTTCTGGATGTGCTGGTCAGGCTGGGAGACTGGTGGGACTCACTAGAATATTCCTCATTACTTTCTCTGTTTCACGGCTTAAAAATATAAAATATCCTTCAGACACTGTTCTGGTAAAAACTCATTAAATAAACCCATAAATCACATTTTATACTCACCTTTTTTGATCTTATTCACAAATACTGCTTTATACCCACTTAGCATTTCACTATTAAGGGGTATTGCCATTTTGTGTAGAATAATGATTCTACACAATTCCCAAGAATAATGATTCTACACATTCCCAAGAACCCAAGTCCATTTCACTTTTTAAAGTGCCAGCCACCCACCACATTATTTTCCCTGAATGCCATTATGATTACACAATCTAATATTTAAAGGCAAATGCCAAACTGTCAAGAGATAAATGACATTCTTGGCAAAATGTGTCTATCAGAGTTTTCTAAGTGATTTTTATACAGTTCTGAAATTTTCCAGAAAGGAAGCCAAAGGCGAAGTCTGGGCCTTAAGGATTGACAATAACAGGTCAAGGACCAAGGATTCAGGGACCATTGAGTCCTAAATTTACTGATAACGAGTTCATAAAATAAAAGGGTGCCCTCCCTGAGCTGTGTGGAAGGGAACGAGGTCCTGGCATAAAGAATGTGCTTCTGTGCAGAGGGCAGAAGCAAGTCGTGTGGATTTCTGTGTTCAGACCCACCTGTTTCCTACTCTCCTGGAGATGAGTCACACTAGGAAAGCTGAAGAAACTTGGTAACTTTCACTACCTGGTTTGGTTTTTTTTTTGTTTGTTTTTTGTTAAAAAAAAAAATATGTTAATCCATTAATATGTAGGTATCACAAAAATAGTGCTTTGGGGGGGATATGTTTACAAGGAATCCTTCTCTTTTAGAGACATAAATGGAAATATTTACTAATAAAAATGTTCCTAGGATCTGCTAGTAAATAACCCAGTGTGGGTAGAAGAGGTATAGAAGAAACAGCAGAGGGCCGGCAACATTAATGACTGAATCCCATGTTAATGATCGAGTCCCAGTGGCACATGGTGATTTGTTATACTGTTCTCGCTATTTTTGTTTTACGTTTAAGTTTTCCGTAATATAGTAAAAGTTCTTTAAAAACCTAATAACATAGTTATCATCAAAAGTTTAGCTTTGTAGAGGCATAAAGCTTAGCTGCTAGTGCTAAGAACAGGAACTAGAACTAGAATTTAGCTACTAGAGCTCTCTTGAACTTTTTTTCTTTTTTTGAGATGGAGTCTTGCTCTGTCACCCATGCTGGAGTGCAGTGGCACGATCTCAGCTCACCACAACCTCGGCCTCCCAGGTTGAAGCAATTCTCCTGCCTCAGTCTCCCAAGTAGCTGGGATTATAGGTGCGCACCACCATGCCCGGCTAATTTTTGTATTTTTAGTAGAGACAGGGTTTCACCATGTTGGTCAGGCTGGTCTTGAACTCCTGACCTTGTGATCCACCTGCCTCAGCCTCCCAAAGTGTTGGGATTACAGGCGTGAGCCACCATGCCCAGCCAAAGGTGATACTATTAATGAGGCCCGTGCCTGGCCTCTCTTGAACATTTATGAAAAAATCTAAGTTTTCCTGAGGTACAACAGTTTGAAGAAGACAAAAAATAGCAAGTGATCCAGTATTTAAGAAAGCAAAGACTGGCTGGGCGAGGTGGCTCACGCCTGTAATCCCAGCACTTTGGGAGGCCGAAGGGGGCGGATCACCTGAGGTCAGGAGTTTGAGACCAGCCTGACCAGCATGGAGAAACCCCGTCTCTACTAAAAATATGAAATTAGCCAGGCACCGTGGCACATGCCTGTAATCCCAGCTACTCGGGAGGCAGAGGTTACGGTGAGCCGAGATCACACCATTGCACTCCAGCCTGGGCAACAAGAGTGAAACTCCGTCTAAAACAAAACAAAACAAAACAAAAACAAAAACAAAGACTTTACATTGAAAGAGAAGCATACTCTGCTAACATTCTGAAGGAAACAAGTTCAAGTGGTTTCATAAGGATGTCTATGAAAAATTCAATCACATGGAAGAAAGACAAGCATGTGTCTGTATATCCATGACAAACAGCCTCTGGGCAACATCCTAACCAAAGATACGCTCTTAAACTACAAGGAAAAATGGTCATGTCCAATAGAAAGGCTCCTGATTGAAGTAAGAAGCTGAAAAAATTTTTTAAGCATTTTTAATGTTCTTCAAATGAAGAGGGGGAAGGCTTTTATTCAAAAGAGAAATTGAATGGCAGAAATAAAAGCTATTCAGAAAATGAGCATATCTTGGGAAAGGTTTGCTAAGAGAAAAAAAGAAAAGTGGCATTGAGAAAAGACAATGGGAAGTGGGCTTCTACCAGTGATGAAATCCATATGTATAAAATTTAGGGACCATTGCAGTGGCTCACTCCTGTTATCCTAGCACTTTAGGAGGCTGAGGTGGGAGGACTGTTTGAGCCCACGAGTTTGAGACCAGCCTGGGCAACATAGCAAGACCCCGTCTTTTTTTTTTTTTTTTTTTTTTTTGAGACGGAGTCTCATTCTGTCGCCCAGGCTGGAGTGCAGTGGCCCGATCTCAGCTCACTGCAACCTCCGCCTCCCAGGTTCAAGCCATTCTCCTGCCTCAGCCTCCCGAGTAGCTGGGATTACAGGCGCCTGGCACCACACCTGGCTACTTTTTGTATTTTCAGTAGAGACGGAGTTTCACCATATTGGCCAGGCTGGTCTTGAACTCCTGACCTCAAGTGATCTGTTCAGCCTCCCAAAGTGCTAGGGTTATAGGCATGAGCCACTACGCCCGGCCACAAAAACTACTCTTACACAGAGACTGCCTTCCAGACGTTTGAAGTCTAGCAAGGGAAAACGAGATCTGTTTATTAAGAAGTACAGAAAGAGTCTGCATAAAGTACTACTATAGCTTAGAGTAGGAGAGATTTCTTCCAGCCCGAAGGAAGGGATAGGGATGGTCTGCTATGGAAGACAAGGACTTACAAAATGTCCTAAACAGAGTGTGATTTGGACACGTCGAGGTGGGAGAAGGAACTTAATGCAAAGATTTAGTATAGAACTGATTCAGGAAACTGAGAACAATACATTTTTATTTTGATGAATGGACCCCAGGGAATACTAGAAAGTAGGCCAAGACCACATTACGGAGGGCTCCGAAGTGTGGATTTTATCTGGCAAACGGAAATAGTATTCCATGCACAGTGCATCTACCTGTGCTTTACAAAGATAACCCAATTGTGGTGCGTAGGATTGGCTGAAGGTGGGAATAAGCAGAGTTTACAAAGATAACCCAACTGTGGTGTGTAGGACTGGCTGAAGGTGGGAATAAAGCAAAAGAGCAGAAAAGAAATATTCAAGCCCTCAACTAAGATAACAGCCACAGCAATCATGGGACATTAAACAGAGCCCTCACAGGCCTTCACAGCTGAACAGACCTGGCAGAGCCAGTAGAAAGCTCCAACGTTGCTACAATGTCTAATTTTCATAAGAAACCAAAAAATCGGATCTCAAAATCAATCTTCTAATTTCTAATTCAAGCTCTAAATTTCTAAGTGTAAACAAAGCATATGTGCTCCAATGTCTCCCTCTCAGTGAGGCCTTCTGGGATATCCTATTTACAACCACTTACTCCTAACATTCCCACCATGCAATATACTATGTATTTTACTATTATCTCCTACTGCAGTGCAAGCTCCGTAAGAGCAGGAATTGTTTATTTTGTTCACATAAGAGTACGTAGCAAATAGTAGACTATAAATGAACAAGAGGCCGGGTGTAGTGGTTCACACCTATTTAATCCCAACACTTTGGGAAGCAAGGGCAGAAAGATTGCTTGAGGCCAGGAGTCTGAGACCAGCCTGGGCAACATAACAAAACCCAGTCTCTACAAAAAATTTTTAAACATTAGCCAGGCATGGTGGTACGTGCTTATAGTCCTAGCTAATCGGGAGGCTGACAGGGGAGGACCATATGAGCCCAGGAGTTAAGTTAGAGACCAGCGTGGGCAACATGGTGAGACCTCCATCTCTACAAAAAACACCAAAAAATTAGCTGGGCAGGGTGGTACGAGCCTGTAGTCCCAGCTACTTTGGAGGCTGAAGCAAGAGGATTGCTGGAGCCCAGGAGTTTGAGGCTGTAGTAAGCTATGATGACACTACTGAACTCCAGACTGGGTGACAAACATAGACTCTGTGGCTTAAAAATAAATAAATTTAAAAATAAGATGAACACATGAAGTTGCCAGTCCGAGACCTTAATTTTAGCCTCTCAGACAGGTGAAGTGATACCATATATATATTTTTTTTTTTTTTTTTTTTTTTTTAAGATGGAGTTTTGCTCTTGTTGCTCAGGCTAGAATGCAATGGTGTGGTCTCGGCTCACTACAACCTCCGCCTCCCAGGTTTGAGCGATTCTCCTGCCTCAGCCTCCCAAGTAGCTGGGATTACAGGTGCCTGCCACCATGCACGGCTAATTTTTGTATTTTTAGATTTTTGTATTTTTGTATTTCACCATGTTGGCCAGGCTGGGATTGAACTCCTGACCTCAGATGATCCGCCCGCCTCAGCCTCCGAAAATACTGGGATTATAGGCGTGAGCCACTGCGACCAGCCAACGGTGATACTATTAATGGCAAAGTGAAACACAGGACAGCAGGAATCAGTTTTGTAATGAAAGATACTATTAATGAGTTTACTTTTGAAAACACTAAATTTGAGGTTATCAGTGGATAAAACAAAGTGGTAATATATTATAAACAGCTAGAAAACTCATGACTTAAAGAAGTCAACTTATAGGCTGGGCGTGGTGGCTCACGCCTGTAATCCCAGCACTTTGGGAGGCCAAGGCGGGTAGATCACAAGGTCAGGAGTTTGAGACCAGCCTGGCCAAAATGAAGAAACCCCGTCTCTACTAAAAATACAAAAAAAAATTAGCTGGGTGTGGTGGTGGGCGCTTGTAATCCCAGCTACTCGGGAGGCTGAGGCAGGAGAATGGCTTGAACCCAGGAGGTGGAGGTTGCGGTGAGCCGAGACTATACCACTGCCCTTCAGCCTGGGTGACAGAGCAAGACTCTCTCTCAAAAAAAAAAAAAAAAAAATAGTCAACTTATAAATCAATTAAATCTGAGCCTTTTTTTTGAGACAGAGTTTCACTCTTGTTGCCCAGGCTGGAGTGCAATGGTGCCATCTTGGCTCACCGCAACCTCTGCCTCCCCAGTTCAAGAGAGTCTCCTGCCTCAACCTCCTCAATAGCTGGGATTACAGGCATGCGCCACCACACCTGGCTAAATCTGAGCCTGTTTCTTAATCTCTAAACAAAGGGGGAGGGGATGCAGGGAAGGGACATTACCTCACTCACAGAATTGTGGAAAATTAAATGAAATACTGTATATCCAAAGGTACCGGGCCCAGCAGCTGACACAACAGGAACTTAATTCTTTTAATGTAAAAATAAATAGGCCGGGCATGGTAGCTCACGCCTATAATCCCAGCACTTTGGGAGGCCAAGGCAGGCGGATCACAAGGTCAGGAGTTCAAGACCAGCCTGGCCAACATGGTGAAACCCCAACTCTAGTAAAAATGCAAACATTAGCTGGGCACGGTGACACGTGCCTGTAATTCCAGCTACTTGGGAGGCTAACACAGGAGAACTGCTTGAACAGGGAGGCAGAGGTTGCAGTGAGCCGAGATCATGCCATTGCACTCCAGCCTGGGCTACAGAGCGAGACTGTCTCAAAAAAAAAAAAAAAAACAAAAAAAACTTTACCTAAATGAATTGCCACAAAACTAAAATTCAAAGTTTATATAATGTAGTTTGTGTGTGTGTGTTTTAGTTTTTTTCCTATATTCTTAAGCAGAATACTAAAAAAACATGCTACACCATTTTTTTTTTTTTTTTTTTTTTTTTTTTTTTTTTTTTGAGACGGAGTCTTGCTTTGTTGCCCAGACTGGAGCGCAGGGGTGAGATCTGGGCTCACTGCAAGCTCCGCCTCCCGGGTTCACGCCATCCTCCTGCCTCAGCCTCCCAAGCAGCTGGGACTACAGGTGCCCGCCACCACGCCCAGCTAATTTTTTGTATTTTTGGTAGAGACGGGGTTTCACCATAGCCAGGATGGTTCCTCAATCTCCTGACCTCGTGATCCGCCCGCCTCGGCCTCCCGAAATGCTGGGATTACAGGTGTCAGCCACCACATCAGTCCTCACCCTTTCTTTTTTTTTGAGATGGAGTCTCACTCCCATCGCACAGGCTGGTGTGCGGTGGCGGGATCTTGGCTCACTGCAACCTCCACCTCCTGGGTTCAAGAGATTCTCCTTCCTCAGCCTCCTGAGTAGCTGGGATTACAGGTGTACACCATCACGCCCGGCTAATTTTTCTATTTTTAATGGAGACAGGGTTTCACCATATTGTCCAGGCTGGTCTCAAACTCTTGCCCTCAGGTGATCCACCCACCTTGGCCTCCCAAAGTGCTGGGATTACAGGTATGAGCCACCGCATCCAGCCAACTACACCCTTTCTTGATGCTGGGTCATCATTATGAATAATAGTTGCTATACTGTACTACAAAATACAAGGATACCCTTAGGAACAAATAAGGAATATACTTATTTTTTTGCTGTAGAAAATTTCCCATACTGTTATGCTAAAGTCCTTGCATTGAGAGGTTCTTTTCCTAGTTTCTCTTTATTCTTAACCTTTAGCTATGTTTGGGAGATGACACTGGGCTACTATCCTTTAAAATGTATCTACAGTAGGCTAGAAAAATCAGATAACCGAAGTTCACGAGATTACTTTATGTTTAAAAAAAAAAGGGGTAAATATATCCTAAGAAAGACACTCTCCAATCAATAAAATATGTAAGTTTTAGCAGGTTTACAACTAAATTAGTTGGCTAAAGCTGTCAAACAGCTTCTGAATAAGGGAAGTATCACTTATTTAAAAATAGCCATTTCAAAATAAATATGTATTGCCCAGAAGCAAAAAAAATTTGGCAACTTACTATAGTACCCTGAATACTTAAAGACCCATTATCTTAGCAGTAAAGAGTAACATATAGTTTTAAAATTTTACAGAGTCAACTTGTACAAGTAAGGTTAAATCGCAAGCATGTTCACTACCACCTAGCAGACTAAATCAGCCTAGCCTTAGGAGAGAAAATTGTTCTTCTCTAGTGTTATGCTTCGTTTAGAGTTTCTATGTCACAAACCAAACATAGGCAAAAACCAAGTAAACGTTATGTAAATAGGAAAATCATCACTATAACTTGGCTTTTCCCTGAATGTATTATTCTACCAGACTTCCAAATAATAAAGTAAAAAATTTTCAAAGAGGCCGGGCGCGGTGGCTCACGCCTGTAATCCCAGCACTTTGGGAGGCTGAAGCAGGCGGATCACGAGGTCAGGAGATCGAGACCATCCTGGCTAACACGGTGAAACCCCGTCTCTACTAAAAATACAAAAAATTAGCTGGGCAAGGTGGCAGGCGCCTGTAGTCCCAGCTACGCGGGAGGCTGAGGCAGGAGAATGGCGTGAACCCCGGGGGGCAGAGCCTGCAGTGAGCCGAGATCGCGCCACTGCACTCCAGCCTGGGTGAAAGAGCGAGACTCCGTCTCAAAAAAAAAAAAAAAAAAAAAATTTTTTCAAAGAAAAATTAAGACTCATAGAAACATTTTAAGACAGGTTTATCAGAAAGGTAAGAAATCTAAGTATCACACCCCCACCCAAAACAAAATATTTTTAAAAGCAGATTTACAAAGTCAGATAGTCAAAGTCAGAAATGATCCAATTGCAGAAACAGTTTCAGAGAGAGAAAAGTGAAGGGAAATAGGGAAAAATAATGATACCATCTTGAGAGCAAGGAAATATAGTCAAAACAAAAATAAGATTTTGAGAGAAGTTCCAACTTCAGTTACGCACTTTAAAATGTTTAGAAGCTAGAAGGCTCTCGATGAAATATCAATAGCTTCTTAATAAACAAACTTGACTGCTTTGCTGTTTTATGGCAATAGTGCATATTTGCTTACTTGAAACTGAAAATTACAAATTTACATAGTGTACAAATGCATGTATATAAATTAGTAGTATATTAGCTAAATAGTATATTACTCTCTTAACCCCTAAAGGGTTAATCAAAAGCCTACTTTTGGGCTGGGCACGGTAGTTTACACCTGTACTCCCAGCACTTTGGGAAGCCCAGGCAGGCGGATCACCTGAGGTCAAGAGTTCAAGACCAGCCTAACATGGGGAAACCCTGTCTCTACTAAAAATACAAAAATTAGCGGGGCATGGAGGTACACACCTATAATCCCAGCTACTCAGGAGGCTGAGGCAGGAGAACTGCTTGAGTCTGGGAGGCAGAGGTTGTGGTGAGCTGAGATCGTGCCACTGCACTCCAGTCTGGCAACAGAGACTCTGTCTCAAAAAAATAAAATAAAATAATAAATAAATGGGACCAGGTGCGGTGGCTCACGCCTGTAATTCCAACATTTTAGGAGGTCAAAGCAGGCAGATCTTTTGAGCTTAGAAATCTGAGACCACGGGCGCCTGTAGTCCCAGCTACTCGGAGAGGCTGAGGCAGGAGAATGGCATGAACCCGGGAGGTGGAGCTTGCAGTGAGCTGAGATCGCGCCACTGCACTCCAGCCTGGGTGATAGAGCGAGACTCCGTCTCAAAAAAAACAAAAACAAACAAAAAAAACCAAACAAACAAAAAAGAAATCTGAGACCAGCTTGGGCAATATGGTGAAATGCCATCTCTACAAAAAATAAAAAAATTGGCTGGGCATGGTGGCATGCGCCTGTAGTCCCAGCTACTCGGGAGGATCGCTTGAGCCCAGGAGGTCGAGGTTGCAGTGAACCATGATCACGCCACTGCACTCCAGCCTGAGCAACAGAACAAGACCTTGTCTCTAAATAAATAAATGATGTGCTTTTGTTTCATATCTAATCCCTTTTTTTTTTTTTTTGAGACGGAGTTTTTGCTCTTGTTGCCCAAACTGGAGTGCAATGGCATGATCTTGGCCCCTGCAACCGCCACCTCCCGGGTTCAAGTGATTCTCCTGCTTCAGCCTCCCAAGTAGCTGGGATTACAGGCACGCACCACCATACCCAGCTAATTTTTTGTATTTTTAGTAGAGACAGGGTTTCACTATGTTGGCCAGGCTGGTCTTGAACTCCTGACCTCAGGTGATCCACCGGCCTCAGCCTTCCAAAGTGCTGGGATTACAGGCCTGAGCCACCGCGCCTGGCCCATCCCCATCATTTTTTTTTTTAACTTCTTTTCTCAAAGTACATCCTACTTCTATGGAAAGATTGACACTCACTGTCAAATAACCATCAGCTAGTCAAGCATTCAGTTTAAAATCTGCAAACTTGGATTGAACTGCAGAGAATAAATAAAGTCCTGCAAGATTCTCAAGACATGAGACACTTCAGAGATATTAACAAGTCCACAATGAAATTCCAAACCTAGAAAAATTGTTTTAAAAATTTTTTGGAAAACTTTCAGAAGGTAGGACCTTAAAAGACATCTGGTACTTAATTAAAATCCACTTTTTCTGCTCTCAGGAAATTATAAAATAATTAGACAACAAAAATCTTTCCTGGTTAACTGTAGGCCTGGAGGCAAACAATGAGCTGTGCATCTGACAGCAGAAGTCCCAAGTGGCATTTAGTTATGGCTGTCACATAGTCTCTAGCACCTGTCACATGCGGGCTATGGCATGAAGGGAAGCACAGGCGGAAGACCTAGATCTGCAAATTCTAAGGGTGGAGGGGAGACGAAACCATTGTGCACGTGAGAAAAAGATGCAGGAAGAACCTTGTCATTCCAAAGGCAGAACCTACCTAATCACAGGAGGCTGGCAAGACAAGGAAAACAAATCACAACCTTAAAAATGACAATAGCAACTCACCTTGAAAACTTCCAAGTCATAGGCAACATATAATTTCCCCGTAAATGATACAAAGATGTACAAATAATCAGGTGGCCCTCTGCAAAATCCTAATGAAAACATCTATTTATTTCTTCCCCCCAACTCCCCCTCCCCAAAATATCTATTTTAAAACATCCTACTAGGCCGGGCACGGTGGCTCACACCTGAAATCCCAGCACTTTTGGAGGCCAAGGTGGGTGGATCACGAGGTCAGGAGATGGAGACCATCCTGGCTAACATGGTGAAACCCCGTCTCTACTAAAAATATAAAAAAATTAGCCGGGTGCCTGTAGTCCCAACTACTCGGGAGGCTGAGGCAGGAGAATGGCGTGAATCCGGGAGGTGGAGCTTGCAGTGAGTTGAGATCGCGCCACTGCACTCCAGCCTGGGCGACCAAGCAAGACTCTGTCTCAAAAAAAAAAAAAAAAAAAAAAAAAAAAAAACAGAAAAAATCCTACTTCCCCTTTTGGGCTGTATGTGTCTTTGCTACACCACTCAAAGTGCTCAACACAAAGCAACTTCTCAATAAAAAGCTAAATTTAATATGACTTTATGGAGTATCTATGTAGTGCCTTTGGTATTCAAGTTTCTAATGTTCTCTGAAAAATCCTGGCTGGGCATCGTGGCTCATGCCTGTAATCCCAGCACTTTGGGATTCAAGGCAGGTGCATGATCTGAGGTTAGGAGTTCAAGACCAGCCTCCAACGTGGCGAAACCCCGTCTCTACTAAAAAATACAAAAAATTAGCTGGATGTGGTGGTGGGCACCTGTAATCCCAGCTACTCTGGAGGCTGAGGCAGGAGAATCGCTTGAATCTAGGAGGCAGACGTTGCAGTGAGCCGAGATCACACCACTGCACTCCAGCCTGGGTAAAAGTGAGACTCCGTCTCAAAAAAAAGAAAATCTTTAAGAACACTGCTTCCATTTTTCATTTTATTTTCATTGTATTTATTTATTTACTGATTGATTGAAACAGGGTCTCACTCTGTTGCCCAGGCTGGAGTCCAGTGGTGAGATCTCGGCTCAGCTCACTGAAGCCTCGACCCTCCCAGGTTCAAATGATCCACCCACCTCAGTCACCCCAGTAGCTTGGATTACAGGCATGCATCAGCACATCCGGCTCATTTTTTATTTTTTGTATAGATGAGGTCTCCTTATGTTGCCCAGACTAGTCTCAATCTACTGGTCTCGAGTGATCCTTCTACCTCAGGCTCCCAAAGTGCTGGGATTATAGGTGTGAGTCACCTTGCCTGGCCCCCCCTTTTTTTTTTTTCCATTTTAAATACAGTTTTTACTCTAACTTGACATATAGACTGCAATGCCACTCAGTGAAGATAGCATTTAGCTAAGTCAGTGCATAAAAATCTCTACTCACAGACCTTTTAATCAGGCATTTATGAATCATTCACAGTAAGCAGTTAAATTTTACGAGGAAATATTTTCTTTGGCATTCTTCATAGTGACAAATAGTTACCTCTGTAGAGTGGTGGGTGATAATTAATAAATACCAAGCTGCCGTACCCATTCAGCAGATAAAGATGATCAAAGTGTGAATAATGGATCATAAAAAAGGAGCAGGAAGAGATGCCAGATATGCCATCATCCCCTTCCCCTTACATTACATTCAGCACACCCCAGAGTCATGGAGCCACTTACTCGAAGACCCAGGTCCACAAACCAGACCATGCCTCATCTTCCTTTCCTTCCCTACACTGGCTAATTACCAGTTTATGTCTCTAGAGATTGATTCCCCATCTTAATGACTTCTATAATATAATCTCAAGAAAATTCTTAAAACTCAAATACCTATAAATCCAGAGGAAATGGAAAAGGTAACACATATGCACATATAAACAATGAGTTTGCTCTTATAAAGAGGTTAGAACCCACTAGTCTAAAGCTCTAATCATAGTCTGCTTGTTCTTTAGTTATCTTGCATAACATGAATGGCTGATCCCTGCTGCTCCCTTTACTACTTCAAGTTCATTAGGCATAGCAGGTGTCAAATATGAAGTGGCACTAATATCAATTTAACCTTGATTTCATAAAACTTAAAAAGGGGAAGAGAATACTAGACTTTGGCATTTTTAAAGCAATACATGCAAAAAGAAATAAAGTAACAGGTTCAAAATTACTGTCAAGGTTTTATTCTGAAAAAAGCAAAACTACAGATGGATACACCAGACAGAATGCTAAATGTAATCTACATGCAGAGAACTCTGCATTCCAAAACAAATGAATATGGCTTTATTCAACTGGGCCCAGTTTCCATTGTCCCTTTGGAAGATTTATGAGAGGCAGTACCCATTATGTGTTGGAAGTTTGATAAAAACTTGTATAAACAGTGTTTTAAAAAATCAAACAGTAATCTAAAGAGATACAGAAAAATAGCAGTGTCTTCTTGATTGAAATTCTGCTTAAAAACTATACAGAAGTGTAGTTAATAGGAAAATACCTTATTTGATAATATGTTCAAATAGCTATTATAAGCTGCCTGTATTTATTATCTTTATCAACATATAGGATGAAAGAAGTGGGATAAAAAACTTTCAACAGAAACTGGAATGCTGCTTTTTAAAAAAATCCATAGTGAAAATAAGCAAAAGAAATGAATTACTGTATGGAAAAAAACTGCTGTTAAAGAAACACCCTACCATAAGAAAATCACACCAATATGAGTAAATAAGCACGAAAACCCTGGAAAGTCAAGGGAGGTGAAAGTAGACTGTATCTAGGTGTGCAATGTGATACAACAAGAGTGGTAGAGCTATTTTCAGCATCATACTACTAACAGGTGATAGATCTCAGAGAAAAAGCCACCCTGCCATATTAGCGAAACTGCTAGCTCAAGACCAACAGAAATGATTAACATACAGTTAAGAAATGATCTGTCAGGTACAATTAGGACATATGAAGTGATAAATGAACGGTATAGAAACCAACCTAATCACTTAAGTAGAAGTTCGAGATTTAAATATGCTTCAACAATAAGAATAAATGCTATATTGTTATGAAGTATGAGAAGGAAATTAAAAATCAAGTTTCTCACAAGAAGTAGTACTTCCTGAAGAATTGAATAATATGAAAAAAATCAAGCTATTTGGCAAAACAACAGAAAACAAACCTAGACACATATACAACAGTGGATGTATATAATAGTAAGAAAACTTGACATTGAAAAGGTGAAAAAACTATTGAGTTTCCTTCTCTCGTGTTTGCACCACGGAGACAAGTAGAACTGATAGGCTCAGGTGCCACCATGTGAGATGTGCTGGTGCAATCTGAGGGCACAGTGCAGAGGAGAATCCCTCCTGAAAGACACAAGAGCACCCTCAATACAACCAAATAACCTCATCAGATCAAGTGTTGAGTTGCAGGCCTTTTTTTTTTTTCTTGTCTTTTAAAAACATGACTGGGGCTTAAAATAGCCTTTCCACCCCACAACTTCTAGTCCCACTGCCTAGATACTACCATTGCTTATGCACTTTCCATAGAAATGTTTATATACACACACATCCACGTCATCACATACACAAAGACACGTAGGTACAAACTGTTCTGTAAATACCTCTGTCCATGCATCTATGGAGGATATGTTTGAGGACATATAGATCTAAGCTCCTTTTTTTAGTGCTTGTATAATGTCAATATACCATAATTTACCTATCCATAACTTCACATCCATTAGTGAATAGGAAGGCTGTTGTCTGCTGTTTTTTTGTTTTGTTTTTTGCTATTAGTTACAATAAACATCCCAGTACATGTCTGTTGGTATACTTTTTCAAGTATCTGTTTGCAACTTCTAGAAGTGGAACTTCTATTCAAAGAGCTGTATACCTAATTTTGAAATATAATGCTTAAATATCCTTCAAAAAGGTTGCACCCAGTTACATTCTAACTACCATCACATGAGCAGACCTGTTTCCCTCATGCTCTCACCAACACCAGTATTAAAACTTTTATAGTAAAATAAAGTTCGCCTTTAAACACCACCTCAATTGCCAAATGCAGCTCAAATTGCCCAGTGCTTTTTTTCTCTCATGCTATTCACCAATCCAACAGAGCCCTGGCTAGGTGACCCATGGGGAAAAGCATGCTTTTCACAGGGATTCGCTCTACTGACCTTCCTTCTTGCCTCTCTAACACAACAAATGCATGTGCTCCGGATTCATGAACAAAAACTTACTAAGATATGAAGCACCTTTCATCAACTATCTCAAAGAGAAGGCTAATCAATTAAATCTCACTTAACCTGAGACAGGTTAACTCCAGAACCTGATCAGAAAAAAATAAAAATAAGGACAGAGTTTAGTCTGATACGGCATCACTTAAACAATAAGGAATAGTATTTTACCTACATCTCAAACACTTAAAAAGTATTTGTACTTCTAAATCTGTGCCCCCACAGGGCTGGACGCCATGGCTCACACCTGTAATCCCAGCACTTTGGGAGGCTGAGGCAGGCAGATCACTTGAGGTGAGGAGTACGAGACCAGCCTAGCCAATATGGCAAAACCCCACCTCTACTAAAAATACAAAAACTAGCCAGGTGTGGTGGCACACAACTGTAATCCCAGCTACTCGAGAGGCTGAGGCAGGAGAATCGCTTGAACATGGGAAGTGGAGACTGCAGTGACCCAAGATCACATCACTGCACTCCAGCCTGGGCTACAGAGTAAGACCCATTTCAAAAAAAAAATCAAAATACTAAAATAAATCTATGCCCAAAATAGGATATGAAGTTAACTTCTTATTTCTTAGGTGGACCTAATACATCAAATAGCTCCTTATTCCAAACTATTGTGCTATTACAGCATGCAAAATAATGTGTTCTCACAAAAGAATGACATGGATTTAATTACCTCAACATCCAACATTAATGTAACATATTTGTTACTCTTCAATTTGCTAAAAGTCATAGAGTTTACCCTTGACTAAATGTGAGATCCCATAGAAGATAATTCACTGTATCTATATAACATTTGTATATACTATTTGATTTTATAGTTTCGAATATTATCAAATGACTTTCTCACATTGGAGTATCAGGATTTTCAACCTCACCCCCATGTTTCTTCTCCCTCTCCACGGAATACAATCACATCACCATTGTTGGCCAAATCACTATTTAGAGATTATATTATGACCATGTAAATATTATTCACTTCTGAGCCATATAGCACTGTATGATTAAGTTTTCTTTTTCCTTTTTTTTTTTTTTGAGACGGAGTCTCGCTCTGTTACCCAGGCTGGAGTGCAGTGGCGCCATCTCCACTCACTGCAAGCTCCGCCTCCCAGGTTCACGCCATTCTCCTGCCTCAGTCTCCCCAGTAGCTGGGACTACAGGTGCCACCACCACACCCGGCTAATTTTTTGTATTTTTAGTAGAGACGGGGTTTTACCGTGTTAGCCAGGATGGTCTCTATCTCCTGACCTCGTGATCCACTCACCTCGGCCCCCCAAAAGTGCTGGGATTAACAGGCGTGACCCACCGCACCAGGTGTTTTCTTTTTCTTTACAGTATTTTTCCTCAAAGAAATAAGCACTGTCTTAAACACTAAATAAGAAACCAATGTATCTATCCTTAATTTGTTCCTCACCGCAGACAGAACTGTCTCAACATGTTTAAACACATCAAGATGAGTATTTGTATTTAAATGTTTTCCCTAGCAAATGTACCTTTCTCACTATTTGTGGCTGGTGAGTTGTGGAGGGAGGACAGGAGCCCAGGCAGTCTAGTTCAAGTCTGTTCTTTGAGCCACCCTATTTGCCTCTCTCTATCAAGACCACAGGGCTTGTGGAGAGGAGTGTAGCACACTCAGGCTTGTTCTGATGAGGAAGGTGACCAACAGCAAGACTGCACAGTGCCACGGGGAAATGCTGGTGGGACAGAGGTCAGTGGGGGCTAATGCACAGACAGGTAAGCGCTGACAGGCAGCAGACTGGCTGGAGGGGAAGCCACATTTCAACGAGATTTTGAAGAACTAAAAGAAGTGGATGACTAATTGTATATGAGGGAGAAGAAAGACTAAAGAATATCTGATATTTCCAATGTAGTAGATGATGACACTCTTTTTTTTTTTTTTTTTTTTTTTGAGATGGAGTTTCGCTCTTGTTGCCCAGGCTGGAGTGCAATGTGCGATCTCAGCTCACTGCAACCTCTGCCTCCCGGGTTCAAGCAATTCTCCTGCCTCAGCCTCCTGAATAGCTGGGATTACAGGTGCCCGCCACCATGTCTGGCTAATTTTTTGTATTTTTAGTAGAGATGAGGTTTCACCATGTTGGCTAGGCTGGTCTCAACTCTTGACCTCAAGTAATCCACGCACCTCGGCCTCCCAAAGTGCTAGGATTACAGGTGTGAGCCACTGCACCCGGCCAATGACACTGTTCTAACAAAAATAAAAGGCAGGCAGGAGTAGCAGGAGCAAGTTTGGTGGGGAAGCGGGGGAGAGAGAAGAACAATGTGGAGTATTTAACAGGATGAGACAACAAGTAATTGTCCAACAGACAACATTAAGTATTATTAACCCATTTCCACTTAGTCCTACTTCTTTCAAAGTAGATCTTTAAAAAGGGAACTCAGCATACAAAGAGTTCTAAGTAAAGGCTGAGCAAATGAATAAAAAAATGTAACTTTAGATCTTAGTAGTCTAAGGAATCATTAAATTACATACAAGTCTCTTAACAAAACCATTACATGGCCGGGCACGGTGGCTCACAGCTGTAATCTCAGCACTTTGGGAGGCCAAGGCGGATGGATCACCTGAGGTCAGGAGTTCAAGACCAGCCTGGCCAATATGGCAAAACCCCGTCTCTACTAAAAATACAAAAAAAATTAGCTGGGCGTGGTGGCAGGCACCTGCAATCCTAGCTACTTGGGAGGCTGAGGCAGGAGAATCGCTTGGACCTGGGAGGTGGAGGTTGCAGTGAGCTGAGATGCGCCATTGCACTCCAGCCTGGGCGACAGAGCGAGACTCCATCTCAAACAAACAAAAAACCTGTTGCACAAGTGAGAATAAGGGAGGCTCCATGGGACCGGGGAAGGCTTTGGAGAAGAGCACACATGGGTTTGAGGACCATCTCCCCCATTTCCTAGGAAGTAGCCTAGGGCCTATCTATTTAAGGTGGAGGAGCTTGTTAGAAATGAACACACTGGACCCCAGTTTCAGACTAACTGAATAAAAATCTGAATTTTAACAAGTCTCCAGTGACTGAGAAGCACCAGCCTAAGGCAAGTGAAATGATCTCTAAGCCTTGCCTCCCCCCACCATTTACAAAAGTGGGGATAAGCATATTCACCCTATGGGGAAACTGAGGATTAACAGGTGCCAAATATTTACCAAGCCTCTATCAAGAGGTGTTAGTGTCTTATATATGTTACATCATTTAATCCTCTTAACAACCCTATCATGCAAGTATTGCTTCCATTATAAAAAATGAATACACTGTCGGGCTGCAACCCTGTCCAAGGTCGGACTGCTATTGAGTGGTAGAGCTGCTACTCACTGTGGCTCCCTGCTCTGCATTTGGCTTCCCATTAACCTCAATAATGCATATGCAACCTAGTGCAGCCAAGGGCACAGAATGTGTGAGAGCAGGCGAGGAAAGAAGCCTCGCACCTACAGAGAATCTAAACACTAGTTTAAAGCACCATCCACAAAGTTCAAAAACTGTACTCATACAAGCTTAAATGACTCAGCTGTGCTTATCCTTGAACTGATTTTCAGATAAGGATGTGGTATTAAATGAATAGTATTTATTTCAACAGTTGTGCTAAAATAGATCAACCAGCAGAATGCAACGACGATTAATAAGACTATGTGAAAATTCTCAATAAGACACAGAAAACTCTCAATATGGCTTTATTCCAGGCTCCTGAGGGATAGAATTCAGGCAAGAAAAGGAACATCCTAAGAGTGTCTGTAATTGTATATAAAGACTGAAATTCTTGGCCAGGCATAGTGGCTCATGCCTGTAATCCCAACACTTCAGGAGAGACCTAGGTGGGGGAACCACTTGAGGCCAGGAGTTTGAGACCAGCCTGGGCAACACAGCAAGACTCCATATCTACAAAAATTTTAAAACTATGGCTGGGTGTGGTGCTCACGTCTGTAATCCCAGCACTTTGGGAAGCCAAGGCAAGAGGATTGCTTGAGCCCAGGAGTTTGAGACTACCCTACGAAACAAAGCAAGACCCCATCTCTATTATTTAAAAAACAAAACAAAACTAGCTGAGCAGTATTACACACCTGTTATCCATACTACTGAGGAGGCTGAAATGGGAGGATCCCTTAAGCCCAGGAGTTCAAGCTACAGGTAGCTATGCTGGCATCTGTACTCCAGCCTCGGCAACAGAGTGACACCCTGTCTCTTAAAAAATAGTAAGTTCTAGGTTATCTTTCAATCATTATTTTTTGAGTATTAACATTCCAGAAAAGAATGTGGAAAATTAACATTTAGAATCCCAAGTTGTAACAGTGCTAGTTCCAAACAAATCTAAAGTATGTGAATCACTCACTCTATCGACAGCTGTCTAATTTCACTCATTCAAGCCCACAATATGCCTGACGTGGTCTCAGTCTGCCACATTCTTCCTCTCTTACCTTTCTAGACACACTGGTCTTCTTTCATTTCCTCAAACACAATAAGCTCTCTTCCTCCCCAGGGCCTTTGCAATGGCTGTTTCTTCTGCCCAGCCCTGATTTCCCTGTTTTGACAGACAGCTTGCTGATTCTTATCTTTATGGTGTCTTTTTTTTTTTTTTAATAGAGATGGGGATCTCGCTGTGTTGGCCAGGCTGGTCTCAAACTCCTGGCCTTAAGCGATCCTCTTGCCTTGGCCTTCCAAAGTGCTAGGATTAACAGTGTGAGCCACTGCACCAGGCCTTTATGTTGTGTCTAAATGGCACTTCCTTAGAGACCTTTCCGATCACCTGAAGTACATGCCGAACAGACCATCCCAATTATTCTCTACCTCATTCTATTGTCTATTTCCTTGTAGGTTTTATCATGAGTACTATTTTGTCTTTTTACATCCTCCCTCACCTCGAACGAAATTCGACTTCCAAGAGGGCAAGAACCTTATTTGCCTTTATTCCTGACATTTAGCCGAGTGCCTAGCCTCGGCTACGTGTCAGTGGATGCTCAACAGAAACTGGTTAAATGAATAATGTGAGTAGGTGCCAGGCACTACGCTAGACAGTAGGATCTGGAAATAAGAGAGCATCTGCCCTCTGAAAGCTCCAAGTTTAGTGGGGAAATGAACAATCAATAAATTACCAAAGAGGCAGGTAAGAGTGACATGAGGGTTACTCAGCAGTGCTGAGGAGGCACACTGAAGGTGTTCCTGTCCTAATCCAGGAGGTGGGGAAGCCAAAGGTGTTTTCAAGAGGTGGTGATGCTGGCTAAATGCAATGGGAGATTAGCATTTTGCTCTTATATGGCAGCTACAGTGAAGTTTTTTTTCCAAGGACATGAAGTAAGATGGCCCCTCAGAGTTCAACTCGAGATCAACACACAATGACTGAGGGGAGTACGAGCCATTTGAAACAGAAAATCTGGTTTCCCACATGGCAAGATTCAAGTACAGCCAGAATCAATGTATTCAGACATGCAAAGGATCAAGGTATCTCATAAAAGGGTCACCCCCGCAAGCACAGAAGAAGAATGAAAAAGAAAGACTGGCAGGGGCCACTGAAGCAACTGGATAGGGGAGAAAAAGGAGTCTTTGTTCATAGACATGAGGTTTCTGGTCACAACAGATCTACGATGAGATGGTGGCATCATCAGATTGTGTCAGACCATTATACATTTGATTCATCTCATTGCTTTTGTTCTAACTCCTTCTCAAATAACCTTCTTTCCAGTGATAGTATAGGATCCCAGCTATGTTTACCTATAGGGAGCAGACACACTGGTACACAATTAAAATTATACGCTGGTTTTCCAGTTGTACCTTTCAGACTTATGAGCTTGGTTCATCTGATGCCATGGAAGTAGATCTGCTCTTAGTTCACAAATTAGATGCTTGGAAGGCAGGGGAGTCCCCTTCCCAACAAGGGATAAGGTTGGCCAGACCTCAAAATAGAGGAGCAAAAGGATTTTTGTAAGAAATGTTTGAGGTGCTACGTGGGAGGCTGAGGCAGGAGAATGGCGTGAACCCTGGGGGGCGGAGCTTGCAGTGAGCCAAGATCGCGCCACTGCACTCCAGCCTGGGTGACAGCGAGACTCTGTTTCAAAAAAAAAAAAAGAAATGTTTGAGGTGAACCTCACAGACACAGAAAGAGAGGGAAGAGGGACAAGCCAAGGATGATTCCAAGGTTTCTGGCTTGAGTTATCTCAAGTTGAGTTATCTTGGTATTGCTGATGGTAATACCATTCAGCAATCGAGAAATAAGAGAGAGCCTAAGACTTGCAGAGAGGCCAGGCACAGTGGCTCACACCTGTAGTCCCAGCTACTCAGAAGGCCAAAGCAGAAGGATGGTTTGAGCCCAGGAGTTAGAGGTTACAATGAGCTATGATAGTGCCACTGTACTCCAGCCTGGGCCACTGAGCGAGACACTGTCTCCAAAAAAAAAAAAAAAAAGACTTATAGAGACGTTCCATTTAGGACATGTTGAATCTGGGGTCTCTGAAAAGCAGCAAAGAGAAGATGTCCAGTAGGCATTTGGCCATCCAAGACCAGAGCTCAAGAAATATGGAATTTTTATTCTAAAAACACATTCAGGCAATAATAGATGAAATCACTCAAGAATAGGGTACTAACTACCAAGAGATAAGGATGAACTGTGAAACCCCAAGTAAAGCCAATTTTTTTTTTTCTTTTTTTTTTTTGAGACAGAGTCTTGCTCTATCGCCCAGGCTGGAATGCAATTGGCGCCACCTCGGCTCACTGCAACCTCCACCTCCCGGTTCAAGCGATTCTTGTGCCTCAGACTCCTGAGTAGCTGGGATTACAGGTGTGTGCCACCACATGCGGCTAATTTTTGTATTTTTAGTAGAGACAGGGTTTCACCATGTTGGCCAGGCTCGTCTCGAACTCTTGGCCTCATGTGATCCACCCGCATCAGCCTCCCAAAGTGCTGGGATTACAGTTGTGAGTCACGTGCCCAGCCCTGAGTAAAGCCAGTATTTAAGAGAAAAGGAACCTACAAGGTGTCCTGAGAAACAGGCATCTAGAATTATTTTAAGTATTTGTTAGGTTATCATTTAATGTCTGCTTTCAACAAGTATGCAATGTCTTACAGAGAAAACTCAAGTTTTAAAAAGAAAAAAAAATTTGCTTATAGTAGTTACTGAAAAAGAAAAAGTTATTTCAGAATACCATAATATGGCTTCCTGGGACAGGAAGGAAACCAATGAGATACACCCTCCTGACCTCTTACCAGTACTTCAAAAAGTGCAATAAAGCTGGTTAAGAGAAACAAAGAAGTTTCTCTGGAGACCTACTTTAAACACTTAATCCTTGCCAAAAGTCCAAAGTCCATGAAGCTAACTACCTTTGGATGAATTTTCAAGGCAGAGATAAAATCTCCAATGTGCATTTTAATGACTAATACTAGTTTTGAGAGACATTACTACACATCTATGCCCTGGGACAGACCAAACCTTCAGTCTCTACGTCAATGGTACAGCAGAGTACCATTCTCCCCAGTAGTGTTACTGAATTTGCGACTGAGTTGGAAGAGCTGCTTAAAGGTTTATCATCATCAAAAGCCATTTATTAGGGGGTTTTCTTGTTTGTTTTTTTGAGCAAAGTGCTAAAAACTCTGTTGTATGTTTCCTACCCCATCATAGTTCACAACTTTGTTGGTTAAGATCAAATGACTCCAAAAACACCTCTGGAATTTCAATACAAGTTGCGATAGTTAAGGGCCAAAACAAGTGGTATGACAGCTGTCGGGATGCAGAAGTAATCAGTAAAGCCTGGATCATATAAGAAAATGGGGCTTGAGCCAGACTTTAAGGAAAGGCCAAGCAGTCAAGAAGGAATATGATGTCCAAGGAGTATCGTAGGCAGGGTACAGCTGACAGCAAAGGCACAGATGCAGCAACTGTGCCTAGAACCAGTTGATCAGTTTTATTGGAATAAAAGGTTCATGTAGCCAGGCTGTGGTAGATAAAAGCAGATAAGTAGACAAAAAGCAAGATGGTAGAGAGCCAGATCACAGAATTTTGTACTTTATCCTATGAACAGTACATAGCCAGTGAAGGTTTTATGACGAGGTAGATGACAGATGCAAAGCACGATTTTAGGAAAATTAATCTGGCAACTGTGTATAGAAAGGGTAATGGAATATCATGATTGTGGCGAGGTATACATGTGTCAAAACTCATCAAATGTATACACTTAAAATTGCTGAATTTTACTGCATATAAATTATACCTCAGGAAGACCAATTTTTTAAAAACAAAGGACAAAGGTAAAGACAAGAATAAGCAGATTACTAAAATACAGGCTGGAAAAAAAATCAGGCTGTAAAATCCTGAACATTTGATAGCTGAGATTAATTCACACCAGCTGAACATACGCATTTTTTCCCAACTTCAGCAACACAACACTAGTAGCCTGAAACCAGCCATGATAGAGTATTTATACCTCAGAAATCAGCAAACATTACAAATCAGGGCTTTATCCCCCTCCCCAGGGTGGCTGTTCAATATTCACCAGCACACCACCACTGTGTAATTTCTATAGGAGGTTTGGCTTGGGTATGGTGCTAAATGAAGAGTTCCTCGACATTTCTTCTAACTCAAAATAATGACATAATTCCGAAGCACCATATCTTTATCTTACCAGCAGTAGATGGTTATCAAAAAAGTGTTAAGATTTAAGAGTCTACCATTTTACTAGTTTCAAGAATTAAAGCATGCCCATGAATAAGAAACCTTTGTGCCTCCCAATCAAGGTTTCTAGCTATTATGTGGTTTGGGACTAACACCAATTGATGATGACAATGCACAAAAAATTCCACCATTCATTCCATTATACTAAAGGCTAATTGCATGGGCCTATTATTGGAATATGCTTTCCTAGTTCAACTAGCTGCATTTCAATAGAGTAAAGAGGGTTTTCTGGAGAAACCCTACTGTGAAAAGATGAACTTTGTCTTAACAACTTTAGTTTCAAAAACTATTCATTTATAGATGCCTATTTCACGTCTCTGAAGCAAAATGGTTCATTTGTTATGTAGATTACTAAGCAGTCAGTCACTTAAGAATAAAAAGGTTTCTTCTTTAGAGGCTCCAGCTAACTGTCTGCATAGGTTCAATCTAAAAACCAGCAAAGCATACTGCCAAATATGATAGCAAATAATTGTTTAAACACAAATGAGCACCACCTTCAAATTTTCCAACCCACTTTCCAAGGGCCAATCTATGGTTATCCCCAAGAAAGACTGCCTGCTCCTGGGTTTCTTACCAGTAAAGGGAAGAAATGCGGGGGTCACAAGAGGGGAATAAGGCAGGAGGTATAGAATGATGTTCTCTACAGCAGATCTGACTCCATGAGTCCTTAACTAACAGCCTTAAGTTTTGTTTCAAAAGTTCTTAAGTCCATTGCTTAGAACTCAGAAAGTAACTTCCTAGATATAAAAGCCAATTTAACTCACTTTTATCTGAAGTACACTATTTAACTCTGGAATATTCGCCATCATCTATACCAATGCTTTTACTAAAAAAATGTAAGTGCATTCAGAGTTTTAATTGAGACACTAAAACCATCATTTGAACCTCATTGCAACTGGAGCCCCTCTCTCTCAGAGAAGGAATACAAAACACAGGAGAAAGATCATAAAGAACTATGTAATATAATGAGCAGGGAGAAAATGTCAGGTGGGAAAAATGACTGGAAATGGGAAGAAGAAACATGTACAAGAATCACCAGGAGCGACATTACCCGCCCCACTGATACCTAGAGAGGGGCAGGCAGGGGGCAGGTATTCATGAGACATGCACACTTTGATGAAGCACCCCGTGAATTTCTGACCTACACCTCAAAGAACCACTGCTCCAAGGAGTGAGCTGCAAGGCCATGAAAAACATACAAGGGGACAGTTCAGAGCCCCAGGTCCGCTCACCGAGCATTCTTTCTACCAGACTCCAGTCCAAGGGTCTTTTCCTTTTGCTTCTAATTGCCCTGGAAGAGTAGAAATAAGAATCCTTCAAAAAGAGAAAAATGGGCCGGGAGTGGTGGCTCACGCCTGTAATCTTAGCACTTTGGGAGGCTGAGGTGGGAGGATCACTTGACCCTAGGAGTTCAAGACCTGCCTAGGCAACATAATAAGACCCTGTCTGTATTAAAAAATATATAAATATACATGTGGCCCCACCTCTTTAGTAATAAATATTTACCATTTTCCACTCATTCTTCACAATGCTTAAGTCCAGATGCAATACAAACAGTTCTAGGATCTAGGGACAAAGAGTTAAGACACAGAATCTGTCTTCTAAGGAGCAGCTTGAAAGAGGTGGGAGTTGGAGCCACAAGCAAACAGCTGATTATATAAAGTGGTCTGAGGGGAAAACAAAGGGTTCGATTAAAGCATACAGAAGACAGGAAAAGGGTCGAAGACAAATACAGAGGGGCGGTGGTTCAAGGAAGGCTTTGAGGAAGATGCAAGGCTTGAGGTGAATATTGAAGAATAAACAAAAGTTGCCGGGCACGGTGGCTCGCCTATAATCCCAGCACTTTGGGAGGCTGAGGCAGGCAGATCACCTGAGGTCAGGAGTTCGAGACCAGCCTGGCCAACATGGCGAAACCCCATCTCTACTAAAAACACAAAAATTAGCCAGGTGTGGTGGCAGGCACCTGTAATCCCAGCTACCCAAGAGGCTGAGGCAAGAGAGTCACTTGAATCCGGGAGGTGAAGGTTACAGTGAACCGAGATTGCACTACTGCACTCCAGCCTGGACGACAGAGCAAGACTCTATCTCAAAAACAAAAACAAAAACAAAAAAGTTAGCCAAAAGAGAAAGGGACTCTTTAGAAGAGTTAGGAAGTGTCCCTTGAGAAGGCTAGGGGAGGGGAGAGGCATACAGCATAGCATTGTATCTTAGACCGATGGTAGGAAGGCACTACTTCTCTATCAAACTGACTTTTAAACCAAGACTCCATCAAACCGATTTTTATACCAAGGTTAGGCTTTAAACTATGGGTGCTAAAGAGCAACTAAGGAGTTTTAGGCAAGAAGTAGCATAATCAGATGTACTAAAAACAGGATCATGCCTGTAATCCCAGCACTTTGGGAGGCCGAGGAAGGCTGATTTTCTGAGGTCTGGAGTTCAAGACCAGCCTGGACAACATGGTGAAACCCTGTCTCTACTAAAAATACAAAAATTAGCCAGGTGTGGTGGTGGGCACCTATAATCCCAGCTACTCAGAAGGCTGAGGCAGGAGAATCACTTGAACCCGGGAGACGGAGGTTGCAGTGAGCAGAGATCGCACCACCGTACTTGAGCCTGGGTGACAAAGTAAGATTCCATCTCAAAAAACAAAAACAAAAACAGGATCACTCTGGCAGCCAAGATGAAAGGCAGACTGGAAAGAGACAAGACTAGATGCAGGGAGCCCTGAAGTTGTGAGATTATCTCCAACAGTCCAGGTAAGGTCCCGAGGCCCTGAATCAAATAGTGGTGGTCGCGATGGAGGGCAGGGTTGGGGGAGAAAATAAAGAGGCAGAACAGGTCAGGCATGGTGACTCACGCCTGTAATCCCAGCATTTTGGGAGGCCAAGCCATGCAAATCACAGGTTCAGGAAAATGAGACCATCCTGGCTAACATGGTGAAATCCTGTCTTTACTAAAAATACACAAAAAAAGTTAGCCAGGCATGGTGGCACACACCTGTAGTCCCAGCTACTCAGGAGGCTGAGGCAGGAGAATTGCTTGAACCTGGGAGGTGGAGGTTCCAGTGAGCTGAGATTGCACCGCTGCACCACTCCAGCCTGGGTGACAGAGTGAGACTCCGTCTCAATTGAAAAAAAAAACAAGGACAGAACAAACAGGATGAGGGAGGTTGTTAAGACACACAGGTTTCCCACTTCGGCAATAGATAAGTAAACAAAAAAACAGATTGCAGTGAGAGTTTGGAAGAAATAGTACTGAAATCGGTATTGGACATGCAAAGTTTTACGGGCCTGTTGGGATCGTCTTGGAGAGATATTTGGAAGGCAGGCACCTACACTAACCTAGAGTTTAGGCAACAACTCAACCAAAAATGCACATATATGATTTTTTTAAAATTATTTTTTAGAGACAGGGTCTCACTCTGTTGCCCAGGCTGGAAGGCAGTGGCATCATCATAGCTCACTGTAACCTTGAACTCCTGGGTTCAAGTGATCCTCCTGCCTCAGCCTCCCGAGTAGCTGTGGGACTACAGGTGTGTGCCACCATGCCTGGCTAATTCTTAAATTTTTCTTTGTAGGGACGACGTCTTGATATGTTGCCCAGGCTAATCTCGAACTCCTGGCCTCAAGCAATCCTTCTGCCTTGGCTTCCCAAAGTGCTGGGATTACAGACGTGAGCCACCATACCGGGTCCATGAATCATTTTATAGCAAAGGATGTGTTATGTGAAAAGATGACTGAGAATGAAGCCTATGGGAAAAACAACCTTTAATACATGTACACACACAGATGCAGGACCAAGGTAGGCCTTTATTATGAGATAGAATTTAAAATGTTCCTTCAGTTTAGGGGTCCACAAACTAGGGCCCACCACCTGTTTTTGTAAATAAAGTTTAACTGGAGCACGCCATGCCTATTCATTTATGTATTATTGATGGCTGCTTCTGTGCTGCAACAGCAGAGTTGAATAGTTGCAAAAAAGACCATACAGCTCACAAAACCTAAAATATTTACTACAGGCTGGGTATTCTTTATCCGAAATGCATGGGACCAGAAATGTTTTGGATTTATTTGCATATACATAATGACATATCTTGGCAATGAGACTCAAGTCTAAACATGAAATTCATTTACATTTCTTTCTTTTTTAAAGAGATGGGGTCTCATAATGTTGTCCAGGCTGGTCTCGAACTCCCAGGCTTGGCGATCCTCCCACCTCAGCCTCCCAAAGTGCTGGGATTACATCATGAGCCACCGCACTGGGCTCATTTATGTTTCATACACATCTTATACTCATAGTCTGAAGGTAATTTTATACAATATTTTAAATAATTCTGCACATGAAACAAAGTTTGTGTTAAGTACTTATGTGTGGAATTTTCCACTTGTGTTACATAGGTGCTCAAAAAGTTTTGAATTTTGGAGCATTTTAGATTTTGGATTTTCAGATGAGGGATGCACAACCTGTTTTTGGACCTTATAAAACCTGCTCACTCATGCTTTACTCAATAGCCTTTAGGCGAAGCCTATCCCTACTTGCTACCTCAGTTTCTCCATTTGAGAAATGAAATGTACATTATGTTCAAGTTCAACAAGAACTCAAAAGGCTCATTTTTAATAATTATCAAAGCTAATCACTAAAAATTTTCGTCAAATATTTTGTTCAACACAACCAAGTGCATTTCTAATAAAAGTCAAGGTTTTAAAGAATATAAAAATGTACAACATTGGGCCAGGCGTGGTGGTCACGCCTGTAATCCCAGCACTTTCGGAGGCCAAGGCGGGTGGGTCGCCTGAGGTCAGGAGTTCGAGTCCAGCCTGGCCAATATAGTGAGACTTCATCTCTACTGAAAATACAAAAAATTAGCTGGGCATGGTGGCAGGCGCCTGTAATCCCAGCTACTCGGGAGGCTGAGGCAGGAGAATGGCTTGAACCCCGGAGGCAGAGGCTGCAGTGAGCTGAGATCATGCCACTGCACTCCAGCTTGGGCAGCAATAGCAAAACTCTGTCTCAAAAAAAAAAAAGAGTACAGCATAGAATCTGACAATATAGGATTTAAATTACAAGGCAATTTATTGACTTACATGTGCCTACAAAATAAAGGGAATCCCAAATTTTACTTTATATCCAATTCAGAGCATTAACACAACAGTCTACTCCAGAAAGCATTCACCTCGACCTGTTACAAAAGGTCCTGGTCTTTTGTAACAGAAGAGAAGAGCCACACAGCAGAGAAGTTACTGCTATCTCCACCACCACTGCCATCATTTCCTGAACACCCATCATGTCTAGATGCCATTCCAAGCATCTAAGGCCTGTTTGTTTCATTCGAGCCCCTCAATAACTCATGAGGACATCCATCCATTTTATAGATGAGGAAACTTAGCCTCAGAAAGGTTAAGAGCCTTTAACCGGGTGCACTGGCATGCATCTGTAGTCCCAGTTACTCCAGAGGCTGAGGCACAAGGATTGCTTGAGCCCAGGAATTAGAGGCTGCAGTGAGCTATGATTACGCCACTGTACTCCAGCCTGAGCAAGAGCCAGACCCTGTCTCTCAAGGGGAAAAAATGGTTAAGAGCCTTGCCTCAAGTCACCTAGTAGGGAGCGGGTGAGAGAACCAAGTCTGACCTCAGAGGCTCTGTACTTAACTACGACCCCACACTTTTGTTACCGACATGGAAGGAGATAACACTTATAAAAGAACAAATGGAATCTGGACACTAGGAAACACATATCTGCTTGTCTTCCCCACTTGGAACTCAGTGCATATCTTAGAAGCCAGATTGGTGTCAACAGCTTAAGAAGGTAGCATGTATTGACTGTACCAATGGGCTCTGGCCAGACAGCCTCAGAACCACAACCAGGTGCAACACAGCTGCCAGCAGACAACATATCAAGTTCCCAACAGCCACCTCAAAAATCAATTTTTTTTTTTTTTTTTTGAGACAGAGTCTTGCTCTGTTGTCCAGGCTGGGGTACAGAGGTGCAATTTTGGCTCACTGCAACCTCTGCCTCCCAGGTTCAAGCGATTCTCCTGCCTCAGCCTCCTCAGTAGCTGGGACTACAGGAGCGCCCCACCATGCCTGGCTAACTTTTGTATTTTAGTAGAGATGGGGTTTTGCCATGTTGGCCAGGGTGGTCTCGAACTCCTGACCTCAAGTGATCCACCCATCTCGGCCTCCCAAAGTGCTGGGATAACAGGCGTGAGCCACCATGCCTGACCAAAAATCAACTTTTTAAACAACTCCCCTCCAGAAACAGAGGGCAGCTGACACAAGAAATAAAAAGATCTTTGTAAATCAGATATTACAGTAATGTACTCTAAGAGGTCATATCATACACTCAGTGGCAAGAACATAAGCTTTCACTTCAAACCGACCCAGGTTTGAGTTCTGGTTTCAACACAAGGCTTATGACAGTAAATTACTTATCTTCTCTGAGCCCACTCCCTTGATGAAATAAAGAACCACCCTCTCTGCCAGACAGTCCAGGGAATTATCAGTACCATAATAGAGAATTTAGTGGTTCAGAGTCAAAGCTTCCGAGTTAGACAGACTGAGCTTATCTCTCAGCTCTGCAACTTACTTGGCATGAGATTGGGGCCTAAGGTTTCATCTTTAAAACAGAAAAAAAAGAAAACAGTACCTACCTCTTGAGTTATTCTGAGGACTGAGGAAGATATTTAAAGTGCTAAAAAGCACAATGCCCGGCCCAGGATGCGCTCAAATGTCAGCTGTTACTACTATGATTAATGTGTCTGGCACACAGTAAGCACTCCAAGAGGCTTTTCATTAGTGTAAGTTATAGACCAAATAACAACTTCCAACTTCAAGACCTGATCTTTAGCGGAAACAACGTCTTTCCCCGAGGCTGTGAAATTAACTTTCATAGCTTTAAAGGAGTGGCAGAAGCACATTTCCTGAGACAAAAACCATGGGCTTGGCTCCCTCTTGTTAAATGGTAGGAAGGTTTCTTCATCTGCTTCTTCACACTTTAAAATAAATACTAAATACAGCCGGGCGTGGTGGCTCACGCCTGTAATCCAGCACTTTGGGAGGCTGAGGCGGGCGGATCACGAGGTCAGGAGATCGAGACCATCCTGGCTAACACAGGGGAACCCCGTCTCTACTAAAAATACAAAAAATTAGTCGGGCGTGGTGGCGGGCACCTGTAGTCCCAGCTACTCGGGAGGCTGAGGCAGGAGAATGGCGTGAACCTGGAAGGCGGAGCTTGCAGTGAGCCGAGATTGCGCCACTGCACTCTAGCCTGGGTGACAGAGCGAGACTCCGTCTCAAAAAAATAAATAAATACTAAATACTACCACTGGTGCTTTCAGGCAGGCAACACCCTTAACTTCTAAACAGAACGAACTATTTTCCCCACATACGGTTTTCAGAGCACCAGGAGGAAACATTGAAACAGAAAGGCATCTGTTTAGAAGCAGAACTTTTAACTCTTAGTAAAACAGCCTGCCTGTACCTGTGGCCAAAGCAAAAGCAAACGGGCTTAGCTAAGTGGCCCAGACTCTCCTAACCCTGCCTGTCTTTCAAGAGAACTCCTACCATCCCCAGCATGCAGTTCCTTTTGAGCTCCCTTTGTATCTCAAAATCCATAAAAATGTTGAGTACCACAGATCGTTCTTTCAATCATCAGTTCAGAACACGGAAACAGACCAAAGGCAATGCAAAGACAATCTATAATTTAAAAATTCCTTGACTTCTATCAGCCTCGTAAGTCCATCTAGCTAAAATGTACATTTCATACAAAGCTCAATTATTAAAAAGCCAGAAAAAATCCATAAAACCCTCTGAATCTCAGGAAGCTCTCTCAGATGCATTTTACATTTTCAAATGGCTCATATGCCTACATTTGTTAAGTTTTCGTCAAATGACTTCAGCTTTTTTTATACAGGCAGGTAATTATATTCATTCCAGGACTCTAATATACTAAACACAAAGTTTAACTGGCATTATAACCAGCTTAACAGAGAAATCCTCTTCCATTAAACAGATCCGATTCAAGGGGTATCTAAGAAAAATAGGAAAACAGTTTCCAGATACAGCATTGGCTTTTATCCACCACAGAAATCAACACTCAGCTTCTACAAACTTTAACAAATTTGCTTTACATTTCTAAGCCATTTGAAATAGAATATGCACAAGTGGTTAATGATCTTGTATTTTCTTCCCACTTAAAACAAAGAAGCCATTTATCACACTCAAGTTCTAACAATTCAACAACAACAAAAAAGCCTACCAAAAATCAAATCCCAAACCACAGCCATCCTCTCCAGCACTTTGCAACAGTCTAGTTCACATCTACAAGCCTTACTTTTGTTTGGAAAGCTAGGGGGAAGGAGGAAAGCAGCCTATCTGTTTTAGATTTCATTTCTAGGGAAACAGAAATAGACGCAAAGCCTCAAGGTTACACAGTACACACAGAGAACACCCTGTCCACTAGCCTAAACACACTCTGAGCATGTACACGGCTAATGGCCAAACCACCTGCAAAAGTTCCATTTGTGGCTGGGAGCGGTGGCTCACACCTGTAATCCCAGCACTTTGGGAGGCCAAGAAGGGGGATCACGAGGTCTAGAGATCAAGACCAACCTGGCTAACACAGTGAAACCCCATCTCTACCAAAAATACAAAAAATTAGCCAGGCGTGGTGGCAGGCGCCTGTAGTCCCAGCTACTCCGGAGGCTGAGGCAGGAGAATGGTGTGAACCCAGGAGGCGGAGCTTGCAGTGAGCTGAGATCACACCACTGCACTTCAGCCTGGGCGACACAGCAAGACTCCGTCTCAAAAAAAAAAAAAAAAAAAAAAAAAAAAAAAAAAAAAAAAACAGCTGGGCATGCTGGCAGGTGCCTGTAGTCCCAGCTACTGGCAGGAGAATTGCTTGAACCTGGGAGGTGGAGGTTGCAGTGAGCCGAGATCGTGCCACTGTACTCCGGCCTGGCAACAGAGCGAGACTCCGTCTCAAACAAACAAAAAGTTCCATTTGCTGGGTCTCACACGTTACCTACAAATTCGAGATTATGCTGCTTCTCATTTTGTTTATTTTAGAACAGTCACCTTGTATCCAACTGATTCAGCCCACTTTTACTGCCAAGGTGTTAACATGCATTACATTTGCTGAAGACAGAAAGAAAATGAAATAGTCCCAGCCCCTACCCTGAGGACATACCCTCACATCCCTACTCCTTCTCCATCATAAACTGTGTGTGTGCAGATGTGTGTGTGCCTGCTGGAATCTGGGGTGCAGGGAGGTTGGTGGTAACAGGAGACCATGAAGCTGAGATAATCAACTAGCCAGGGTTTTCTGAGAAGAAGGGGCACAGGCAGGGACACTGGGCAACACATGCTTCTGTCTAGTTCTTTTCATCTCAAGCATGGTTCACGCAGTAAAAGGTCTCCCTGGAGTAAATCCTGAACTAATAAAAAGCCTTTATTTTAGAGAGAGCAGGGAAGTATGTACTTGTTAAATATCAAGGAGCTAGGAAACACAGTTAAAACTTTGAACTGGGAGGTGAAAAGGAGGGGTAAAGAAACAACAACTTTGAACTGTAAGGTTTAAAAAAGTTAACCTACCTGCATAGGATTCTCCTAAATTAAAAATAGGATCTATGCAATGCTCAGTGTTGCCCCTGCATCTCAATGAACATACCAACATACCTTTGAATACGCTCCTTAACATCAGCACAAGTGTGAGACTTCTCACCAAAAGCTAGTATCAAGTATGCACACGCGAATAAGTGCTTACTATTCCATGCTATGGTTCACATTTATTCTTTTAAGGCACTGAGAATTTCAAAACACGACTCTATAATTTGCTCTGCAAAAACTGCTTCTATTAGATACTGGCAGGCCTCAAACTTTCATGTCTTAAAGCAAGACAAATGCTCCTATTAAAAAGGGACTGGCAGCCCAGGAACGCCAAAAGCTGCAAGAAGTCCAAAGCAATCTCTCATATCATCACCTTTATATATACATACATGCACATGCAGTTGATTAACAGGAGGCACTCCACCTTTCTAAAGGAAGTTCTAACTATATCCATACTTGCTACATACAATGTAGCAAGAGTAAGAGATAAAGACTGAAAGTATCCTCCTGAAAGACATTATCCAAAAAATCCAATTTTTTTTTTTTTTTTTTTTTTTTTTGAGACAGTCTTGCTATGTCACCCAGAATGGAGAGCAGCAGCGCAATCAAGACTCACTGCAACCTCTGCCTCCTGGGTTCAAATGATTCTCGTGCTCAACCTCCCAAGTAGCTGGGATTACAGGCAGGTGCCACCACACCCAGCTAATTTTTGTATTTTTATTAATATAGAGACAGGGTTTTGCCATGTTGGCCAGGCTCAAGTGCCCAGCCCCAAAATCCAAATTCTTAAAATTACCAACCTGTACAAAGCTATACCTATTCATATTTGACAATAAAAAACACCTGTGAAGACCATTTGTTGTCCCACTGAAAACTAAGGAGCATGGGCTGGATGCTTGAGGCCAGGAGCTCACAACCAGCCTGGACAATGTAGACCCTTTCTCTATGTATATGTTTAACATGTAAGAAAGAAAAGAAAGAAGGCTGTGCGCTGTGGTTCTTGCCTGTGATCCCAGCACTTTGGGAGGCTGAGGCAGGTAGATCACTTGAGCCTGGGAGTTTGAAATCAGCCTGGGCAACATGGTGAAACCCCATCTCTACAAAAACATACAAAATTTAGCCAGGTGTGGTAGTATACGCCTATAGTCCCAGCTACTGAGGAGGCTAAGATAGAAGGATCACTTCAGCCCCAGAGGTCAAGGCTGCAGTGAGCTATGATTTTGTCACTGCACTCAAGCTGAGTGACTGAGCAAGACCTTGTCTCAAAAACAAAAACAAACAAACAAACAAAAAGCACCAAAAAACAAGGCACATGGATGAAAGGAAATGTGTCATATGCTAGGAAAGAATAGAAAATGACCAACTAGTTCAAAGGAAATATAATAACTTCTATTATCTACCTGTTTCAAAAAGACTATAGTAAACAGCTAAGCTAATGAGTTTGAAACTTAAATTAAGACAAAAACTTGATTGACCATCAAGTTTGTTTTAATACCAGAATCCATTCCTAGACTTGTAAAAACAAAACAAAACTCCTGGTAACACCCTACTTAAAACCTTCAATGAGTCTGGGTGCCGGCAGCATACAACTCCACCTGCCTCCATGTCTGCAGGCTCTCCTCTGCTTATCCCTTGGCCTCACCAATCCTGGGACTCTACACAGTCATGAACACTCATTAAGTTTCTTGAATAATGTGGTTTTACAGCTCTATGCCTTTGCCTCCCCTCCACCTGGAATGCCCCTCAACTCCACAGCTCTCTGAAAATGCCCACTCATCTTTCAAGACCAAGGTCAAACTTTGTCTCTTGGAACAGCCCCATTTCCCTAGGCAGGCTGCACACTGCACTCCGTTGTGTGTCCCTTTGCCACTCACTGGGAGACAAAGTTCATCTCTCTCCTAGAACGCAAGCTCCCTAGAATAGGAAAGCCATGTCTCACCTCTCTTGTTAGCATCTTTACTGCTTTGCGCAGGGTCTGACAGAAAGAATGCACTAAAAATATTTGACTAGAAAACAGACTGAGAAAACATTGGGATACCATTTCACATCCAGATAGGCAAAATGTTAGAAAGCTGGACAAATGATGGTGTGGATATGAATAAACAGGAACTCTCATATGTTGCTGATGGGAATGTGAGTTTGGTAAAACTACTTTGAAGAGTGATATTTTTCATCTCTCGCCAAGCTGAAAATGAACACCATCAAAAGCAGCAATTCTGCTTCAGGTTACATACATTAGACTATTATTTGTCAAATATTGTCCTGATCAGCTTATTTTTAAATGAAGGGATATTTATTTATATCTCAAGTATGCATCTCTCACATTGTATGGGTAAATATTTTTTCAGGGTAAATATTTTATAAAACTATAATTTCCATTACATGTAAATATTTATGCATATATATGAACATTATGCAAATAAACACACACACATATGTTGGGTATCAATATAAAGTACATTTCTTACTGTTTCTAGTGAACAAAAAGGCTTGAAAAACACTATCCCAGAAAAACACATATGTGCTCAAAAAGACACTCATAAATGTTAATTATGAAACTGTATATAACCGTGAAAAACTGGAAATAACCTAAATGTGCATTAACAAAATGGAAAAAATATGGTACACACATATAACTCAATATAAATGAACTGGAAACGAAGTAAAGCTACTAGAATACTTCTAATAATATCAATAAATCTTAAAAGTAATATTGAATCAAAATGTATATTTATATAAACAGGCAAAATACTACATACATACATATATGAGAAAATAAACATGAATGGTAAGATGACAATTCAAGAAGATAGAGAGGGAAGCGGAATCAGAAAGACATCACAGGAGGCTTTAGTGTAACTTCAGGTGTTATTTCCTCAAAAAAAAAAAAATTCTGAAGACAATGTTAAAATCTGACAACTGGGAAATGGATGCTGTTCATTATTTTATTCCACATATTTGTTGTGGTACTTAAAATATTTTGTCATTGAAAAAAGGTAATAAACAAATGACTAGAAGAAGTCAAAAAAAAAAAAAAAAAAAAAAAAGCAACCTTTAAAATGTCCTGGTGTTGGCCAGGCACAGTGGCTCACTGTTTAGGAGGTCAAGGTGGGAGGATCACTTGAGGCCAGGAGTTTGAGAATAACCTGGACAACCTATCAAGACTCTCTGCCTCTAAAAAAAAAAAAGTCCTGGTGTTTATAGTTCCAAATCAATACATATTACACGTGATTTTTTTTTTTTTTTTTTAAGCTAACATTGGTGTGCTTATGTGTTAGATACTGTGCTAACCACTACTACACAATTTCACTTACTTGGTAACAATGACCCTTTGCAGCAGGCACTATTATTTTCTACTAGACTGTGTCACTGTCTCTGGTCTTTACTCTTGAGGGTCCAATTGTACTCATCATTCTATATTTTCTAAGGGCAGAAAAATGGACTCATTTATTTAGAGACAGGGTCTCACTCTGTCACCTAGGCTGGAGTGCATTGGCATAATCATAGCTCACTGCAGGATCAACCTGCTGGGCTCAAGCAAACTTTTAAAAATATGCAGCTATAAAAGCAAACTTAAACCCTAATTTAAAAGCTGATTTCACCGGGCATGGTGGCTCACGCCTGTAATCCCAGCACTTTGGGAGGCTGAGGCGGGCGGATCACTTGAGGTCAGGCATTTCAGACCAGGCTGGCCAACACAGTGAAAGCCTGTCTCTACTAAAAATACAAAAAATTAGCCAGGCATGGTGGCACACGTCTGTAGTCCCAGCTACTTGGGAGGCTGAGGCAGGAGAATCGCTTGAACCTGGGAGGCAGAGGTTGTAGTGAGCTGAGATCACACCACTGCACTCTAGCCTGGGCAACAAGAGACTGTCTCAAAAAAAAAAAAAAAAAAAAAAAAGCTGACTTCATAAATTATTAGAATGAATGAGAACATTTTTCTCACTAACATTGCATGGGTTTCAAAGCAATCTTTTTGGTGCTAACTTTGCCTAATTAATGTTGTTTAAAATGTAAAAATATAGGCTTTCTTTCTTTGAAAGTGGCTAGACGAAACATCTCACCATTTCATTATTTCCTCTATGGATATTACATGATATAACTGAAGTTACTATTAATATCCTCTGGTGTGATAATGGTACTGTGTTTATGTAAGAAAAGTCCTAGGCCAGGCACGGTGGCTCACGCTTGTAATCCCAGCACTTTGGGAGGCTGAGGCGGGTGGATCATGAGGTCAGGAGATCGAGAACACGGTGAAACCCCGTCTCTACTAAAAATACAAAAAAATTAGCCGGGCGTGGTGGCGGGCGCCTGTAGTCCCAGCTACTCGGAGAGGCTGAGGCAGGAGAATGGCGTGAACCCAGGAGGCGGAGCTTGCAGTGAGCCGAGATCATGCCACTGCACTCCAGCCTGGGCGACAGAGCGAGACTCTGTCTCAAAAAAAAAAAAAAGAGAAAAGAAAAAAAAAAAGAAAAGTCCTTATTCTTTTTTAATTTTTTTTTTTTTTTTGAGACAGTCTCACTTTGTCACCCAGGCTGGAGTGCAGTGGCACAATCTCAGCTCACTGCAACCTCTGCCTCCTGGGTTGGAGCACGTCTCCTGAGAGTAGCTGGGATTACAGGCGCCCGCCACCACGCCCAGCTAATTTTTTATATTTTTAGTAGAGACAGGGTTCCACCGTGTTAGCCAGGATGTTCTCAATCTCCTGACCTCGTGATCCACCCGCCTCGGCCTCCCAAAGTGCTGAAAGAAAAATTTCCAGTCCGTATCTGTTAAACAAGAAACTTAATATTACCATTATTATGCAATTCAATCTGAATTACCCTTATCAACTAACTTTCAAAATAAAATAAAGTTTTACCTGCTTTTTGTAAGTTTGGTTTTATTCACAAATATGTGGCAGCTAAAATAAAGATCTACAGTCATATCCATGTTAAAGGCCTACTACTATATTTTAACCAATAAATATTACTACCAACCCAGAATTTGTTCTGTAATATCATTAATCATAATTTGAAGCAGCCCTCTCTTGCTACTGGACGAGCTTAGACACTTTTCACATGACTAGAAGTTATATAGTAATTTAGAAAATCATAAAACTGATTACCAATTTCCTCAATAACATTTCCAAGTAATAAGCCAAATTTAGGTTAAAGAATCTATAACACCTTGGCCGGATGTGGTGGCTCACACCTCTAATCTCAGGTAGGAGAGGTTCTAAAACATGGAAGCTTTCTGAAACCTATTGTTCATAATGCCAGGGATCAGGAACAGTGATGGAGAAATTTACTGGGTTGAAATTACAAAATTATTTGAAATAATTCTCACAAGGGCCTGTCCCATCCACTAAACCATACTGTCTCTCTAGATGTATTCCACACGAAAAACAAAACTGAAACAAGACACGAGGGAACTATAAGTTTCCATCAAGTGAACAAATAGATACTCTCACTCCACAGGATAGAATTAGAAGACATTCTTAACTAGCTCCCCATATTGGACAAGGGCCATTAACATCTTGACTCAATTCTACCATCTGTAACAACAGCAAAAACTGATTCATTCACAGAGTAGGCCAAAGTCTGACCTAAGCAGGGCAAACAAAGCATTTGAATTATTAGGTAAGTAGATTATGAACACTGGATAGCATTTTAATAATTATACCTTCAGGATGGGCATGGTGGTTCACACTTGTAATCCTAGCACTTCAGGAGGCCAAAGTAATAGGATCACTTGAGCCTGGGAGTTAGAGATCAGCCTGGGCAATATAGTGAGACTGTGTCTCTACAAAAACATTTTTTTTTAATTATACTTTCACAATACTCCATCTAATTCCAGGGATCCATTTCTAGAAATGAAAGGATAACAACACATCATTACTAATGGCATAAGACTGAGACTTTTCCTAGTTAACATTAACACAGGTTTCTAAATGTGAAACATTTCACTGCCACATTTTAAAATCCCAAGTGAAGATGTTAAAGGTTTTCTACTTTGAACTTCTAAAAAAGCCCTAGTAAAAATTCATACCAAAAAGGTAATAAATTGCAGAATTTATCTAGTTTTACTGTGCATATTTATCTGCAAAGAGAGTAAGATTCAAAATGAGATTTTAACTTTACGTCATAACTCTATCTTCAATTCTGTATTCCCTAGAAGGCAATACCAAGTATACATATGGTTGTGAAGGCCTTTTACATTCACACACACACACACACACACACACAGAAAATAACAGTTGCATGTATAATGTCTACATATAAAATCAGAATACTCAAGTTGGAAAGACTTAAAATCATCTAAACCAACCCCTTATTTGATAGATAAGGACACAGATAACCCAAGAAGGAAGTGAAAGCCCCAAGGTCTCTGAGCAGCACAGAGCCAAGGACGAAAGCCCTGGACGGTCCTCCAGGCAGTCTCTTTTCCTCCCAACACTCTGCCTCTCTTCTACCAACCTTCAACCACCGCCGAACTCCCAAATCAGGTCCTCTGAGTTAAAGGTTGAGGGTACAAGCTAAACTATGAATGAAAAAAAAAAAAAAAAAAAAAAAAGGTTAACTTTTTGTTTTCCTTTAACGCTCAAGGTAAGTAATTTTATCACATAAGCCCAGTCCCCCAGCAAAGCAGAACCCAAAAGACATAAGATATTCACAAACGGCCAGGCACGGTGGTTCATGCCTATAATCCCAGCACTTTGGGAGGCCAAGGCGGGTGGATCACGAGGTCAGGAGTTCAAGACCAGCCTGGCCAAGATGGAGAAACCCCATCTCTACTAAAAATACAAAAATTAGCTGGGCGTAGTGGCGAGCTCCTGTATCCCAGCTACTCGGGAGGCTGAGGCAGAGAATTGCTTGAATCCAGGAGGCAGAGGCTGCAGTGAGCCAAGATTATGCCACTGCACTCCAGCCTGGGTGACAGAGCGAGACTCAGTCTCAAAAAAAAAAAAAAAAAAAAGAAAAGAAAAAAGATATTCATAAACAAAAATTCACGGTGTTCTCCAGGTGGAAAAAAAAAAACAAGAAAAAAATAAAATCCACAGTGTGGGACAGTTCATGGGAGCTAGGCCTATACAATAATGCTCCCAAATATGTAAATGAAAGAAAAAAGTGAAACATTCACTGTGAAAGACACTGTACATGATCCAACCCAGTATCTATTCTCTGCTTCTTACTATCAAAACCCCGATTATATTCAGGGCAGTCAAACAGCCTTGTTTCCCAGCCTTTCTTGCAACGAGACACTTCTCTCCCAGGATGATCAGGGCAATGTGTAGGGAGGGACACTCAGAAAAGTTCCTTTGGTCATTGGAGGAGGGGAATAGTCTTAGCTAGCTCTTAGCCTTCTGCCTACTCACCCCTTTCTTCCTCCCACTGCATGAAACAGTGACGTGACGGCAGAAGCGATGCCTTTAAGATTAAGTAACGCACTGAAGAGGGCTGGGAATACACACTGCAGCAATCTGGATTCCCTGATGACATGAAGCCCGCCCTTATCTGCCTACCTAACTTATCATCACAACTACATTATTCCAGAACTGTTACTAGCAGCCCACTACAATTCCTAACTGATCTGTCCAGTAAGCAATTACATGCTAAATACATTCACATACATTTCATATAAAATAACCTCAAAACAAATTATAAGTATTTCCTTCCTTTTTCGGTTGAGGAAACCAAGGCAAAGAGATAACAAATCCAATCCGTGACTGAAGCCTATAGTTATTCCACTGTATTTTACTTCTTCAAATGTCACACATCTGAAAAAGTCTATGATTTTTTCTTTTTAAGATAAAGGGTCTCGCTCTGTTGCCCAGGCTGGTCTGAAACTCCTGGCCTCCGCCCAGCACAGTGGCTCACGCCTGTAATCCCAGCACTTTGGGAGGCTGAGGCGGGTGGATCACCTGAGGTCAGGAGTTCGAGACCAGCCTGACCAACATGGAGAAACCCCTTCTCTACTAAAAATACAAAATTAACCTGGTGTGGTGGCACATGCATGTAATCCCAGCTACTCAGGAGGCTGAGGCAGGAGAATTGCTTGAATCCAGGAGGCAGAGGCTGCAGTGAGCTGAGATCACACCATTGCACTCCAGCCTGGGCAACAAGAGCTAAACTCCGTCTCAAAAAAAAAAAAAAAAAAAAAAAGAAACTCCTGGCCTCGAGTGATTCTCCCACCTCAGCCTCCTGAGTCGCTGAAATTACAGTCATGAGCCACCTGAAAAAGCATAGGCATTTCAAAAAATTATCTCAATCATTCTCATATGCCACAAATCCATTCATTGTCTTCTAATTCATTAAAACCCTGCCAACCACGATTGGATTTCAACCTCTGTGGGTAAATTCTTTACCAAGAGTCCTCCTCTGGCTGATTGATAAGAGATCACACCTCCAGAAAAGTATCAGGTGTGGCCCTACTGGTTCCAGAGTGTCAAATCATAAAAAGCTCAGCCCCTTCTCCATACAGCAACCCACATAATCTTGGTCACAAATGCCGTGCTCTAGTACATACTAGTAGATATGTACTTAACAGTAACTTATTTACAACCTGATTCTTTAATCAAGATAACCTACCAACCACCTCATACCTCATGAGTGCCCTCTTGCTCATCTACCTCCTGTCTCTATGATATTCTGCTTCCACCAGGAAGCTTTCTCTGATAGACTCAACTCTGTGCTTTTCCAAGGCCCTATTCTCCTTTACTTCTAAGGATGCCTAGGCTTTTTATTCATACAGTACCTTCATATCTCCATGTAATGGTCCTATTATTTTTATACAGAATAAAATAGAGACATTAAAATGTTAATAACGGAATTCAGTAACTTTTTAAATAAACCTATTAGAAATTTAAAAATGTGGGCAACTTGGCCAGGTGCAGTGGCTCACGCCTGTAATCCCAGCACTTTGAGAGGCTGAGGGGTTGGATCACAAGGTCAGGAATTCAAGACCAGCCTGGCCAAGATTGTGAAACCCCGCCTCTACTAAAAATACAAAAATTAGCCGGGCATGGTGGCGGGCTCCTGTAATCCCAGCTACTCGGGAGGCTGAGGCAGAGAATTGCTTGAACCCGGGAGGCAGAGGTTGTAGTGAGCCGAGATTGCGCCTCTGCACTCCAGCCTGGGTGACAGAGCGAGACTCCGTCTCAAAAATCAAAACAAAACAAAAAAAATGTGGGCAACAAATAAATGGATAAAATGTGGTATGTAATATACTATATATGAATACTATTCAGCCATAAAAAAAAATTAAAACCACAACTTATCATTCCCAGCATCATGAATGAGTTTAGGGGACATTACGTTAAGTAAAATAAAGCAGGCACGCAAAGACATGTACCACATATTCTCACTCATATGTGGGAGCTAAAAAAGTTAATTTCATAGAAATACAGCAGAATAGTGGTTACTAGAGTCTAGTGGGGAGGCAGCCAGAGATTGGTTAACAAATACCAAATTACAGGTAGATAAGAGAAATAAGTCTTAGTGTGCATTGGAAGGTGACTGTAATTAACAATTTATTGTAGCTGAGCGCAGTGGCTCACACCTGTAATCCCAGCACTTTGGGAGGCCAAAGGCAGGTGGATCAGCTGAGCCCAGGAGTTTAAAACCAGCCTGGGCAACATGGCAAGATACCATCTCAAAATTAAAAAAAAATAAAATAAAATTTGGCTGGGCACAGTGGCTCACGCCTGTAATCCCAGTACTTTGGGAGGCTGAGGCAGGCGGATCATGAGGTCTGGGGTTCAAGACCATCCTGGCCAACATGGTGAAACCCTGTGCCTACTAAAAATACAAAAAAGAGCCAGGCATGGTGGCACGCAACTGTAGTCCACTCAGGAGGCTGAAGCAGGAGAAGTGCTTGAACTCCAGCCTGGCAACAGAGCGAGACTCTGTCTCAAAAAAAAAAAAAAAACAAAAAAACACAACTTATGACCGGGCACGGTGGCTCATGCCTGTAATCCCAGCACTTTGGGAGGCCAAGGCGGGTGGATCATTTGAGGTCAGGAGTTCAAGATCAGCCTGGCCAACGTGGTGAAACCCCATCTCTACTAAAAATACAAAAATTAGCCGGGCCTGGTGGTACACACCTGTAATTCCAGCTACTCAGGAGCCTGAGGCAGGAGAATTGCTTGAACTCAGGAGGCGGAGGTTGCAGTGAGCCGAGACTGCACCAATGCACTCCAGCCTGGGCGACAAAGTGAGACTCCGTCTCAAGAAAAGAAATAAATAAATAAAAACAATGTATTTTGTATTTTCAAATAACTAGAAGAGTGGATTTTGGATGTTCCCAACACAAAGAAGTGATAAATAAGGTAACAGATATGCCCAATTTGATCATTACACATTGTATACATCTATAGAAGTATCACTGTATGTCATAAATATGTCAATTAAAACTAAAAATACATATATACATATATAAAGATGAGAAAATCAACAATATGGTTAAACAGAAAAAAGGCTCTGCATATTTAAAAAGATACACAAATATGAGTTTTACATATTGTTTTAAAAGACTTGAATTCTAGCATTGAAATCTAGTTTTCTGGCTTGAAATAAAGATAACTGCTTTATGAATAGAATATTCCAACAATGAGTGCACTGTCAACTGCCCAGAGTCAATTAAGTGCCTGATAAGAGTAACATTTAGGGGCCAGGCGCGGTGGCTTATGCCTGTAATCCCAGCACTTTGGGAGGCCGAGGCAGGCGGATCATCTGAGGTCGGGAGTTTGAGACCAGCCTGAACAACGTGGAGAAACCCTGTCTCTACCAAAAATACAAAATTAGCTGGCGTGGTGGCACATGCTGGTAATCCCAGCTACTTGGGGGTCCGAGGAAGAGAATCACTTGAACCCAGGAGGCAGAGGTTGTGGTGAGCCAAGATCGTGCCATTGCACTCCAGCCTGGGCAACAAGAGCGAAACTCCGTCTCAAAAAAAAAAAAAAAGAAGAAGAGTAACATTTAATGCACCATATCCTGTAGCTCAAGAACTGAACTGCTATGCAGTATGTTTCCTTCTCCGCTCCACACAAAAAGAGACACTAGCACATTTCATCACATCTATGACACACCATTATTTTATGACACACCAAGAAAGAAAAAAGCTGCCCATTAGACTATGACTTATCACCACTTTAAGACATCTCAATTTCAAAGATGTTAAGATGTGGGAAAAAAGGTCTTAGAATCTATAAAATACAAGATAAATCAGACACTGTTTACTAACATAAAAACACCATCTTCACACACCACCAATATTCCTTCTTGGCTAAATGTGTATTTACATGGTTTACTGAATAATTCAATCCAGTCTGGTTCAAATATTATTAACACATTGCCAGGCACAGTGGCTGACGCCTGTAATCCCAGCACTTCCGGAGGTCAGGCGTTTGAGACCAGCCTGGCCAACATGGTGAAACTGTCTCTACTAAAACAACAAAATTAGCCAGGTGTGGTGGCCGGCCCCTTGTAATCCCAGCTACTTGAGAGGCTGAGGCAGAAGAATCACTTGAACCCAGGAGGTGGAGGTTATAGCGAGCCAAGATGGCAGTGCTGCACTCCAGCCTGGGCGACAAAGACTCCATTTCAAAAAAAAAAAACAAAAAAACAAAACGGATATACAAGAAACTGTGCTAGGTTACAATTAAAGCACATCTTAGACTTTATCATAACATCTCTTCCAATATACATTTGTTAGGAGTAGTAGCTCTCAAACACTGTGGTCTCAGCACGCTTTACACTCTTTGTATTTTTTTTTGAGACGGGGTTTTGCTCTTGCTGCCCACGCTGCAGTGTAATGGCACGATCTCGGCTCACTGCAATCTCTGCCTCCTGGGTTCAAGTAATTCTCCTGCTTCAGCCTCTGGAGTAGCTGGGATTACAGACATGCGCCACCACGACCAGCTAATTTTGTATTTTTAGTAGAGAGGAGGTTTCTCTATGTTGCTCAAGCTGGTCTCAAACTCCCGACTACCTCAGGTGACCTGCCCACTTCAGCCTCCCAAAGTGTTGGGATTACAGGCGTAAGCTACCTCACGCAGCCTACATTCTTAAAAATTAAAGACCTCGGCTGGGCACGGTGGCTTACGCCTGTAATCCCAGTACTTTGGGAGGCTAAGGCGGCTGGATCACAAGGTCAGGAGTTCAAGACCAGCCTGGCCAACATAGTGAAAACCCATCTCTACTAAAAATAAAAAAACAGCTGGGCAGAGTGGCTCACACCTGTAATCCCAGCACTTTGGGAGGCTGAGGTGGGTGGATCACGAGGTCAGGAGATCGAGACCATCCTGGCTAACACAGTGAAACCCCGTCTCTACTAAAAATACAAAAAATTAGCCGGACATGGTGGCACGCGCCTGTAGTCCCAGCTACTCAGGAGGCTGAGGCAGGAAAATTGCTTAAAGCCAGGAGGCAGGGGTTGCAGTGAGCTGAGATCGTCCCACTGCACTCCAGCCTGGGTGAGAGAGCGAGACTCCGTCTCACGGGGGGGGGAAAAAAAAAAAAAAAAAAAGGCCGGGCGTGGTGGCTCACACCTGCAATCCCATCACTTTGGGAGGCTGAGGCAGGTGGATCACCTGAGGTCAGGAGTTCAAGACCAGACTGACCAACATGGTGAAACCAAATCTCTATTAAATACAAAAAATTAGCTGGGCGTGGTGGTGCATGCCTGTAGTCCCAGCTACTTGGGAGGCTGAGGCAGGAGAATCACTTGAACCCAGGAGGCAGAGGTTGCAGCAGTGAGCTGAGATAGTGCCACTGTACTCCAGCCTGGGCAATAAGAGCAAAACCCTGTCTCAAAAAAAAAAAAAAAAAAAATTAGCCGCACGTGGTGGTGTGTGCCTGTAATCCCAGCTACTGGATAGGCTGAGGTAGAAGAATTGCCTGAACCCGGGAGGCAGAGGTTGCAGTGAGCTGCGATCACGCCATGGCACTCCAGCCTGGGCAACAGATAAGACTCTGTCTTCGGGAAAGAAAAAAAAAAAACTGAAGACCTCAAAGAGCTTTTCTATGTGTGTTATTTACCATTTTAGAAACACAAAATATTAATTCATTTAAAAGTAAATCTTATGTATGTAAACATAAATCATCTTTATGGAAAAAAAACTAATTTCCAAAACAAAGAATAACATAGTAAGAACAGTTTTTAATCATTTTGCAACTCTCTTTAATGTCCAGCTTAAGAAAAGAAAGCTGGATTTTCATATGTGCTTCTGTATTGAATCTGGTATGTTTTGAATGTAATCAGAAAAGAGTACTTTAATAGACTTTTCAGATAATTCTGGACATTTTTTGTTGATATAATGCCAAAATTGACAAGTAGTTGTCTTGTAAAGGCTAACTGCAATGTGGAATCTTAAATTATACCAAGGAACTTTTCATATTCTTATATTAAAAATCCACTGTTCTACTTTGCTTTTGTTTTTGAGACAGAGTCTAGCTCTGTCACCCAGGCTGGAGTGCAGTGGCACAATCTCAGCTCACTGCAACCTCCGCCTCCCAGGTTTAAGCGATTCTACTCCTCAGCCTCCCCAGTAACAGGGATTACAAGCGCCCACCACCACACCCAGCTAATTTTTGTACTTTTAGTAGAGACGGGGTTTCACTGTGTTGGCCAGGCTAGTCTCGAACTCCTGACCACGTGATCCGCCTGCCTTGGCCTCCCAAAGTGCTGGGATTCCAAGTGTGAGCCACCGCGCCCAGCCCACTTTGCTTTTTTTTTTTTTTTTTTTTGGGAGACAGAGTCTCGCTCTAGAGATGGGGTTTCACTGTGTTAGCCAGGATGGTCTCAATCTCCTGACCTCATGATCCACCCACCTTGGCCTCCCAAAGTGCTGGGATTACAGGCGTGAGGCACCATGCCTGGCCTACTTCGTATTTTTAATGGATCTTTTAACCAGGCATAATTTTTCTGTCATGCACTGGCCATTTGGAAAATAGTTTTCACTGACTTACACAGATCTTCCAAATGTTGACACCATTTCATCATACATCAAAAATCCTGTCAGAGGAGATCGAGACCATCCTGGCTAACACAGTGAAATCCCATCTCTACTAAAAATACAAAAAATTAGCCGGGCGTGGTGGCGGGCACCTGTAGTCTCAGCTACTCAGGAGGCTGAGGCAGGAGAATTGCCTGAACCAGGGAGGCAGACGTTGCAGTGAGCTGAGATCATGCCATTGCACTCCAGCCTGGGCGACAGAGCGAGACTCCGTCTCAAAAAAAAAAAAAAAAAAAAAAAAAAAAAAAATCCTGTCAGAAATGTCTACATCAGAAAACCGCTGGCTAGGCAAAAAAGGCACATAATGATCAATATTACTATGAAACAAGTTCTGACCTCACATTCTCCTTGACAGTATCTTGGGGATCCCTAGGGGGCTCCAGACATCACCTGTGCCAGAACCTCTGTTACTTACCAAAAACCTAAAGAGTAAAATTCTGTTCCTCTTTCACCAAGCACATGCCCACAAACAAAGAAAAACAAAAGCTATACTTATGTGTATATACATTTAAATATAACACTAAACTTCAGGTTTTGCATCTGTAAAATGAGATTTTAACTATCTGGTTTAAGTATCTTTCCTATCATTCTGAATAACTAAGAAAAGGCCACATATTTTTATGGAAGGTGTGAGCTGCTGAAGTAGTTCTTAAGTCCTCTTTTGTCACAGAATACAGGTGAAAGGTAAAAATAAACACAAAATAAAGGTCCTTAACGAAGTCCTGAGCAAACTAAGAAGTTGACAGTATCAAATATTAAGGAAAGCCCCTTTTAGAACTTCTAAATTTGTAAGGAGGAACTTGAAACACTTTGCAACTTATAAAACAGGGTACTAAAAAGCTCTACAATTTGGATGAGTTTAAGGTATTCTATTTTACAAATGAAGTAAAGCAAGTTTCAGCTGTTTCTTTCCCCAAAGCACAACCTTAATTTCCTTTTATCTTAAACATCAGGAATCAAACAATCTTAACCATCTGAAAACGGCATTGAATAACCTATAAGGTATTAGCATTTAGGACCATTTAAGAAAACAAACACACGTTACATGTGGAAAAATGAACACTACATAAAAAGGCAAATGACATCCGCACAGAAAAGAATTGAAGTCCCCATCATTGGAGGAAGATTCAACACTTTCCTACAAGATTTCCATATCGTTTCAATTGCAGGTGCCAAAGTTTAGTCTAAAAATGACCTAAGGACTTGGTGAAAACCCAGTAGTATATAATTTATTTTAATCCATTTAACAGGTGTTTGTTGAGCATCTACTACACAGGCAAAGCTATAAGGGACAAAAGCTTACGAAACCATAGTTAGCCCCAGATCCATTGTGATAAGGACTTACTCTGATCTCAGCACCTTTAACTGACCTGTGTGGTCCAGATTTTTAACCCACAAAAAGTGGGCCATAACATCTCAAAGCAAAAATGCTGCAAGGATAAACGTGAAATGTATTAGAATGAAAAGTACATTATAGAGCAATGACAAGCCAGGCACAGTCACTCATGCCTGTAATCCCAGCACTTTGTGAGGCCAAGGTGGGCAGATAACTTGAGCTCAGGAGTTTGAGACCACCCTGGACAACATGGTGAAACCCCATCTCTACTAAAATTACAAAAATTATCCAGGCATTATAGCACACGACTGTACTCCTAGCTATTCAGGAGGCTGAGGCAGGAGGATTGCTTGAGCCTGGGAGGTGGAGTTTGCAGTGAGCCAAGAAAGCACCACTGCACTCCAGTCTAGGCAACAGAAACAGATCTTGCTTTAAAAACAAAAAAGAACAACAAAAACATGAGCTGAGGCCAGGAGTGGTGGCTCACACCTATAATCTCAGCACTTTGGGAGGCCGAGGCGGGTGGATCACCTGAGGTCAGGAGTTCAAGACCAGCCTGGCCAATATGGTGAAACCCTGTCTCTACTAAAACTACAAAAATTAGTCGGGCATGGTGGTGGGCACCTATAATCCCAGCTACTCAGGAGACTGAGGCAGGAGAATCGCCTGAACCTGGGAGGTAGAGGTTGCGATGAGCCAAGATTATGCCACTGCACTCCAGTCTGGGCGACAGAGCAAGACTCTGTCTTAAAAAAAAAAAAAAAAGAGCTCAAATAAAAATACATACACCAAAAATCATCAAGGTTTTCTCATTTAAAGGAGTAATTTCAACTGCTTAGAAAATTCTGAAGTCGAAAATATATATATAAAAAAATAAAAATTTAAAAAAACAGTCAGGGTGGCTCACCCTGTAATCCCAGCACTTCGGGAGGCCAAGGTAGCCAGATCACTTGAGGTCAGGAGTTCAAAAACAGACAGGACAAGACCCCATTTCTAGAAAAAATATATATATATGTGTATGTGTATATATATATATATGTATATCTATATATATATGCACCACAAAATAGAGGTGAAAGGTAAAAATAAACATGTATATATAGAGGTATACATAGAAGCATAAATATATATAAATACATATATAACTTTTAAAAATAAATTTAAGGCTGGGCATGGTGGCTCACGTCTGTAATCCCAGCATTATGGGAGGCTGAGGTGGGCAGATCACGAGGTCAGGAGTTCGAGACCAACATGGTGAAACCCTGTATCTACTAAAAATACAAAAATTTGCTGGGCGTGGTAGTGCATGCCTGAATCCCAGCTACTCAGGAGGCTGAGGCAGGAGAATCACTTGAACCCGAGAGACGAAGGTCATAGTGAGCTGACGTTGCGCCACTGCACTCCAGCCTGGGCAACAGAGTGAGACTGTCTCAAAAAAAAAAAAAAAACAGAAAAGAAAAAAGAAAAATATAACTCAGGTAATTAAATACATAAAACTTTGAAAGGAAACAGCATGCTGCCATTCTATCCTGACAAAAGCTTCCATAAATCAGGCACTTTTACAGGACTTATTTTATTCTTAACAGGGTAAATACAATTCTGACACCTCAAGAAAAGATGCAATGCCATCTAATCTATTGTTGTAGAGAGGTATCAGAACACTGATATTAAAATCTACTAAGTCATTTTTATTTTTCTTTACGAATCTTATATTGATAAGCAGGATTAACAGACATTACTAGGCTGTTGCTTTAATTCTATTCTTCACACAACAAACATGACTACTAGTAAAACCGATGTTAATCACAGTTGAATAGTATCCTCTCAACTTTCACCTCTATTTTTTTCTATCAATAATAACAAAGTTACCAGAGTTTAATCTGAAGCGGTACAGTCAAGCATTAATGAAGTGTACAGTCAAGCATTATTACTTCTTAAGCTACTACTTAAGGCCACAAATGCTATTGCCTAGAGAGAATATGATTATTAATTTCCACACTAAGAGCCCTTATATTTGGAAAGCCACCATTGCTTTGTAATACTAGTATTTGCAGTCCAGGTTTTCTCGAAGTATAAAAACATGCTAAAATCTATGACTCTAATACCTATTAAAATTTAACTTTAAATAAGATGCCATCAGAACTTCATCAGAGCTGACAAAACACTTTAAGAATGACATTTAAGAAATAAAACTGCCAGAACTGGCGGACTAAAACCATCATGTTTTATCCAATTCATTCAAGTGAGCAATATGCCCAATTTAAAAGCACACAAGTCACAAACTAATTTCTGATTCTATAAAAAATAGAATTTCTAATTCTCATTAAGCAAATAAAAAGATAAATATGTTCATTAAGATAATCCAGTTCAGGCCAGGTGCAGTGGCTCGTGCCTGTAATCCTAGCACTTTGTGAGGCCGAGGCAGGTGGATCACCTGAGGTCAGGAGCTCGAGACCAGCCTGGAGCCTGGCCAACATGGTGAAACCCCGTCTCTACTAGGAAAAAAAAAAAAGTGAGCCAGGTGTGGTGGCAGGCGCCTGTAATCCCAGCTACCCGGGAGGCTGAGGCAGGAGAATCGCTTGAACTGGGGAGACGGAGGTTGCAGTGAGCTGAGATCACGTCACTGTACTCCAGCCTGGGCAACAAGTGTGAGGCTCCATATCAAAAAACAAACAAACAACAACAAAAAAAACAAACACATAGACTTGAAAACATACAATTTATGGGCCAGGCGTGGTGGCTCACGCCTGTAATCCCAGCATTTTGGGAGGCTGAGGCAGATGGATCACGAGGTCAGGATATCGAGACCATCCTGGCCAACACAGTAAAACCCCGTCTCTACAAAAATACAAAAAAATTAGCCGGGTATGGTGGCAGGTGACTGCAGTCCCAGCTACTCGGAAGGCTGAGGCAGGAGAATGGCGTGAACCCAGGAGGCAGAGCTTGCAGTGAGCAGATCGCGCCACTGTACTCCGGCTTGGGCAACAGAGTGAGACTCCGTCTCAAAACAAAAACAAAAAAAAAAAGAAAAAGAAAACATACAATTTATGAAAATGAAATTACAGTCTTTATGAACCACAAATACAGTTTTTCAGATATATCATGGTTTATATATTATATATAAAACTCTTAACTAAATCTCAAACAAGGGAAAAGTCACATTAATTATTCCAAGAGAAAGAACTGGTTATTAACTACTCTAATGCAAGAGCTCGTGGATAAAAAAGATGAAAGCAAGTGAGTGTTCACAACAGCATGACAAACAACACAGGTATACTCACATATATGGCATTTGATAATCAGAGACAGCACTTTAGCTGCCTTTCTTCACTGCCTAGAGAAATGGGCAGCAATCAAGGCATTCAAAGGTCTACCTCCTTTCCTTCTTCCAACCATAAAACCAACCTAACTCAAAAGAAAGGTATTTTAAATCTTTATAGATAAAAATGAATAGAGTGACAAAATACACCATTTGTTTTTTCTTTATTCATTATCAAGATGGTGGCTATGGAGAACTAAATGAATCAGGTTTGTAAAGTCAACAGATGCTAATAATGCCATATTGTGATGCAAAGATGAGTGCTTTTATCCTCAGTTCCCTTGATAATTGTGTTATCAAACACTTATTGTGTTCAATGTTTTAGTGTGCTTAAGTACACTTAAGAGCAACATTAATATCAGCCACCAAGATAAAAGGCTAAAACTCCTGTCAAAACTACTTATACACATACTGAAAATTCTTTTCCCTCCTGTTTTCATCTATTTGAATATAATTTGTAATAAAAATCCATGGCCAGGCACAATGGTTCACACCTGTAATCCCAGCACTTTGGAAGGCCAAGGCAAGAGGATCGCTTGAACTCAGGAGTTCAAGACCAGCCTGGGCAACATGGCAAAACCCTGTCTCTACAAAAATATACAAAAATTAGCTGGGCACGGTGGCGTGTGACTGTAGTTCCAGCTACTCAGGGGGATGAGGCAGGATTGATTTGCACCCAGGAGGTCAAGGCTTCAGTGAGCCATGATGGCACCATTGCACTCCAGCGTGGGCAACAGAGAGAGAGAGACTGCCTCATCCAAAAAAAAAAAAAATAGGCTGGGCGCGGTGGCTCATGCTTGCAATCCCAGCGCTTTGAAAGGCCGAGGCGGGTGGATCACCTGAGGTCAGGAGTTCAAAACCACCCTGACCAATATGGAGAAACCCGTCTCTACTAAAAATACAAAATCAGCTGGGCGTGGTGGCACATGCCTGTAATCCCAGCTACTGGAGAGGCTGAGAGAATTGCTTGAACCCGGGAGGCGGAGGTTGCAGTGAGCCGAGATTATGCCATTGCACTCCAGCCTGGGCGCCAAGAGCAAAACTTCTCTCAAAAAAAAAAAAAAAAAAAGCCGACCCAAACGGTCCAAGATTCCCCTCACAAGATTATGTACTTGTAGGCTCCCCTAGTTTGATTTTTTTTTTTTTTTTAGACAGAATCTCAGTCTGTCACCAGGCTAGAGTGCAGTGATGTGATCTCAGCTCCCTGCAACCTCCACCTCCTGGGTTCAAGCAATTCTCCTGCCTCAGCCTCCCAAGTAGCTCTGATTACAGGCACCTGCCACCACACCCAACTAACTTTTTTATTTTTAGTAGAGATGGGGCGTCACCATGTTGGCCAGGCTGGTCTCGAACTGCTGACCTCAGGTGATCTATCCGCCTTGGCCTCCCAAAGTGCTGTGATTACAGGCATGAGCCACCACGCCTGGCCTCTAGTTTGAATTAATGATCTGATCAAGTACAATTCACAGCTGTGAGAACCAAAGGCCATATAAAAGTGACTGCTTTTGTATTTTTAGAGACAGGGTCTCACTATGGTGCTCAGGTGGGAGAATGCAGTGACTATTCACAGGCACAGTCATTGTACACCACAGCCTTGGACTCAAGCAATCCTCCTGCTTCAGCCTTCCCAGTAGCTGGGACTACAGGAATGAGCCACTGCAACCAGCGAAAGTGAGCATTTGTTACCCAGTTTCTTTCTTTTGGAATACAATTAAAAGAGTTATGTAGTTCTGGCTGGGCGCGGTGGCTCACGCTTGTAATCCCAGCACTTTGGGAGGCTGAGGCGGGCGGATCACGAGGTCAGGAGATCGAGAACACGGTGAAACCCTGTCTCTACTAAAAATACAAAAAAATTAGCCGGGCGTGGTGGCGGGCGCCTGTAGTCCCAGCTACTCGGAGAGGCTGAGGCAGGAGAATGGCGTGAACCCGGGAGGCGGAGCTTGCAGTGAGCCGAGATTGTGCCACTGCACTCCAGCCTGGGCGACAGAGTGAGACTCCGTCTCAAAAAAAAAAAAAAAAAAAAAAAAAAGAGTTATGTAGTTCCAATATTTGCTGCCAAGGAGAATCACTAATTTATTTACAGGTTTAGATTCAAAGAATAGCAAAAGGGTAGTAAACATCCAGCAGTAAGACCATGAAAACATTATATCCAACTATATTACACTTGGTGATCTCTTCTTGATATGACTCTAACCAATCAACCTTCTACATACAAATGCTACAATGGAAATGCCCAACCAAATTCTGAATTTTTAAATTAATCAACTTATCAGCAACTGTCTATGCAACATAGTCATCAAACTGAAAAGCAAAATCCAGGCTGGGCACAGTGGCTCATGCCTGTAATCCCAGCACTTTGGGAGGCCGAGGCAGGCGGATCATGAGGTCAGGAATTTGAGACCAGCCTGGCCAACATGGTGAAACCCCATCTCTACTAAAGATACAAAAAATTAGCCAGGCGTGGTGGCACGTGCCTGTAATCCCAGCTACTCTGGAGCCTGAGGCAGGAGAATCGCTTGAACCTGGGAGGCGGAGATTGCAGTGAGCCGAGATCGAGCCACTGCACTCTAGCCTGGGCGACAACATGAAACTCCGTCTCAAAAAAAAAAAAAAAAAAAAGAGAAAGAAAAGAAAGAAAGAAAGAAAAGCAAAATCCAGATCACCAAAGTTATACTGGCACCCTTTGGAAAAAACAACTAAATTTACTTTTTGCTAGGCTAAGTGACAGCCCAATTGCTTCTGAGGTAACACAAACCAGGCACGCACTCTGTATCTAGTTTTCTATTTATATTACCTCAACTAAGATTTTATAATCCAAAAAACCTTGAAAAGTGTACATGATAAAAACTTGATATATGAAAAAAAGTTGCCTAATACTAAAAAGAAAATGCATAATTCACAACATTAATAACATGATTTTGTACGTAAGGAGTATCTCCTACCTTCACATATAATGCTTCCCTAAAAATGGTTTAAAAGTTAGAAACCAGGAGATTGAACCAAAGACAAAGACTACATTCTCAATTAATTGATATCCTAAATATGGATCCTCCAAGTGCTACAGACCAGGTGCCTTTTTTGAGTCCACTGACAGACCCGCCAACCATGCCTGTCTTCTAGAGAATGACAAAGTCTTCCAGAGAATGGCAAAGTCCAGCCAAGCCTCTCCCTTCACAAGGGCTACCTACTCCTCCCTGACTTCTCTGCAGGGACAGGTCAGAAGATCAGCAGCAACTATTCACACTGCCTACCTAACGTCCTAGATACCTACAAAGCAGGGAGAGACAAAAAGAATCCTCCTTCCCTCATAAGCATATGGCTGCCATGTGGGGCTTCCCCAGGCTCCTGAGGATTTGAGTTCTACTGGGTATGGGCAGATACCCCCATGAGCACCAGCCTATAAATAACCAGACACCTTCCCCAAGCATCTGGTGAGGTGCAGAGAAGAAATTACAATAACCATAGTACCTGGGCCCCCAAAAGCTTAATTCTTCTCAAATGTGATACCCAACTGAGAACCACTAATGCAGCAACAGCCTCTCAACAGACTACTGTGTTTTCAAAAGTTTCTACAATGCACTCGAATTACACTTCGGCATAGAAAATAACAAACTGGAATCTTTTTTTTTTTTGGAGATAGAGTCACAGTCTGTTGCCCAGGCTGTAGTACAATGGCACCATCTCAGCTCACTGCAATCTCCACCTCCCGGGTTCAAGCAATTCTCCTGCCTCAGCCTCCCGAGTAGCCGGGACTACAGGCACAAGCCACCAAGCCCGGCTAATTTTTTGTATTTTAGTAGAGACAGGGTTTTACCATGTTGCCCAGGCTGGTTGGTCTCAAACTCCTGAGTTCAAGCAATCTGCCCGCCTCAGCCTCCCAAAGTGCTAGGATTACAGGCATGAGCCACTGTGTCTGGCCAACACACTGGAATTTATATGCTCAGGGCACCATTCCTGTGTCTGAATACCCAAACAGTCTACTCACCAAACATGCTATCATTGCTCCAAACTAAAACAGGTACAAGCCAGGTCACCTTTTTGTTAGCCAAACTAAAAGTTGCAGCTGTCAGTACTATTAATTTTTTTTGAGACAGGGTCTCACTCTGTTGTCCAGGCTGGAGTGCCGTGGCATAAGGATGGCTCGCTGCACCCTCAATCTCCTGAGCTCAAGCACTCCTCCCAAAGTGGTGAGATTACAGGCATGAGCCACTGAATCCAGCTTTGATTTTTTTTTAGCAACACACATGTAAATGTCCATAAGATAAATTGTTTATAATTTATCAGAAAGAATGTAACAACAACTATTACAAATCAATGTCTAATTTTCTTATGGCAGTGTCCAATAACCTAACAAATAACTCTAAAGATGCCAAAAAAAATTTTAAGCACCATTTCACTAAAAAATTAACTTAAGGCCAGCGCAGTGGCTCACCCCTGTAATCCCAATACTTTGGGAGGCCAAGGCAGCCAGACTGCTTGAGTCCAGGAGTTAGAGACCAGCCTGGCCAACATGGTGCAACCCTGTCTCTACGAAAAATACAAAAATAAGCCAGGTGTGGTGGCACATGCCTGTAGTCCCAGCTACTCGGGAGGCTGAAGCAGGAGGATTGAGTTAAAAATCCGGAAGTTTGAGGCTGCAGTGAGCTGTGATCACACCACTGTACTCCAGCCTAGGTGACAGTGTGAGACCCGGTCTCAAAAAAAAAAAACAAAACAAACAAAAAAAAAACTTCAAAAAATTCCAGGCCGGGAGCGGTGGCTCACGCCTGTAATCCCAGCACTCTGGGAGGCCGAGGCAGGGGGATCACCTCTCTACTAAAAATAAAAAATTAGCCAGGAGTAGTGGCACATGCCTCTAATCCCAGCTACTCAGGAGGCTGAGGCAGGGGAACACTTGAACTGGGAGGCAGAGGTTGCGGTGAGCCAAGATCATGCCATTGCACTCCAGCCTGGGCGACAAGAGTGAAACTCCATCTCTCATACACACACAAAAATTTCAGGAAAGCATGATATCAAAGGATATCCTAACTCCTATAGTCTGTTTCCCATTCTGTCACTGATCTGCTGTTAGTTCCTTTCACCTGAGTTTATTCCATGTGAAAATTGAAGATATTATTCAGACTTTAACAGAGTGCTCCAGAAATATTTATCAACTGCTGTAAACTTCACTAGAAGTGCTAAAGAAATGTTAAAAAAAAATCTTATCAATACTTTACAAAGAAAATAATACCATCAACGAAAAGTGTGCTTACCTATTCACAAAGATATAGAGTCTTACTAGCAAATATAAAAATAAAATTGTCATTTGTGACTATGATCCTAAAGTGTAATATGTTTTTTTTGTTTGTTTTTTGAGATGGAGTCTTGCTCTGTCCCCCGGGGATTGGAGTGCAGTGGCACAATCTCAGTTCACTGCAACCTCTGACTCCCAGGTTCAAGCAATTCTCCTGCCTCAGCCTCCCGAGTAGCTGGGATTACAGGTGTGCACCACCACACCCAGATAGTTTTTGTATTTTTAGTAGAGATGGGGTTTCGCCATGTTGGCCAGGTTGGTCTTGAACTCTTGACCTCAGGTGATCTGCCCACCTCAGCCTCCCAAAGTGCCAGGATTACAGACATGAGCCACTATGGCCGGCCACATTCCTAAAGTGTAATTTCAAAGGGCCACAAAACTTTTTTTTTAGACAGGGCCTTGCCCTGTCACCAACGCTGGAGTGTAGTGGCATGATCTTAACTCACCACAACCTCCGCCTCCTGGGCTCAAGTGATCCTTCTGCCTCAGCCCCCAGAGTAGCTGGGATTACAAGTGCATGCCACCACACCTGGCTAATTTTTTATCTGTTTTGGTAGAAATAGGCTTTTGCCATGTTGCTCAGGCTAACAAAAATATTTCACAATAAAAATTTAATTTACTAATTTCAAATGGGGGTGGAGAAAAAAGGGCAGCTACCAAATCAGCTTTGACCAAATTCAGCTAGAAGTCAATGCTTTAGGCCAGGCGCCAGGAGGCAGAGGTTGCAGTGAGTTGAAATCGCACCACTGCACTCTAGCCTGGGCAACAGAGCCAGACTCCGTCTAAAAAAAACAAACAAACAAACAAACAAAAAACCAGATTGGCCAGGTGTCGTGGCTCACACCTGTAATCCCAGCACTTGGGAGGCAGAGGCAGGCGGATCACCTGAGGTCAAGAGTTCAAGACCAACCTGGCCAACATGGCAAAACCCTGTCTCTAACTAAAAATACAAAAATTAGCCGGGTGTGGTGGCAGGCCCCTGTAATCCCAGGTACTCGGGAGGGTGAGGCAGGAGAATTGCTTGAACTCAGGAGGCAGAGGTTGCCGAGAGCCAGTCTAGGCGACAGAGCGAGACTGACTCTGTCTTTAAAAAAGGAAGATAAAGTGTTTAAATCACTATTCAAGTGAAAGGTATCACAATCATTGTGGTAAGATAAAATTTGTTTTATTGATAACAAAATTAACAAAATTCATATACTATAAAATAAGGTTAATAAAAAAAAATCAGTACTTTAAGAGCATGTAATTTAACACGATTCCTTAAAAATACACAAGTGAGGCCGGGCGCTGTGGCTCACGCCTGTAATCCCAGCACTTTGGGAGGCCACGGTGGGCAGATCATGAGGTCAGGAGATCAAGACCATCCTCGCTAACATCATGAAACCCCGTCACTACTAAAAATACAAAAAATTAGCCAGGCGTGGTGGCGGGTGCCTGTAGTCCCAGCTACTCAGGAGGCTGAGGCAGGAGAATGGCGTGAACCCAGGAGGCAGAGCTTGCAGTGAGCCAAGATCGCGCCACTGCACTCAGCCTGGGCGACAGAGCAAAGACTCAGTCTCAAAAAAAACAAAACAAAACAAAACAAAACACAAGTGTAACAACAGTTGTCACAATTTTATTTGGGTGTGAAATATGGACCATCATCAGTAAACATTAAACTCAAACTACCTGTTAAACATGGCTGGGCACAGTGGCTTACATCTGTAATCCCAGCACTTTGGGAGGCCGAGGCCAGAGGATCATTTAAGCCCAGGAATTTGAGACCAGCCTGGCCAACAGCGAGACCTCATCTCTACAAAAAAAATAAAATTAGCCAGGCAAGTGGCCAAGGCTGCAGTGAGCTGAGATCACACCATGAACTCTCATCTGGGCAATAGAGTGAAATTCTGTCTCAAAACACACACGTGCACGCGTGCTCAAAACACACACACACACACACACACACACACACACACACGCAAACCCTACCACATGATCTAGCTTAGCCAAGAGAAAAAAAGCGTATGTCCATACAATGTTCATAGCAACTTTACTTGTAATAGCCCAAAACTGGAAATAACCCAAATGCCACCAAGCATTAAGAGGTGAATGCATAAACAAATTGTGGTATATCCATATAACAGAATACTACTCAGCAATAAAAAAAAAAGAACTAAATAACATGGGTGAATCTCAGAATTATGAATGAAATAACCCACACAAAAAGAGTACATACTGAATGATTCCACTTATATATACAATTCTAAAAAATGTAAAATAATCTACAGTGACAGAAATGAGATCAATGGTTGGAGGAGAGGGAGGGAAAGATTACAAAGGGCCACAAGGAACTTTGGGGGAAGATAAATATGTCTCCTCTCTTGATAAGGATAAGCTTCGTGGGTGATATATAAAATTAAAACTTATCAAAAGTATCACTTTAAATATGTACAGTTAACTGTATGTCAATTATACCTCAATAACAAAAAAAAATCCAAGATGCCAAAACTAATTCTACAGCTCCTGTTAGATCTATCTGCTCATAAATATATTTAACCTACCGACTTGCAGTATGCACTCTGAGAATACAAAATTATGCCTAAATTGAGGATCACCATTATCACAAAAAACATCAAAGTTTAAACAATGAGGAAATTAGAATTCATCTTTAATCACTATGCCAGGCTATTTCAGTGCCAAAACGATACCAACTAAAACACAACACAGCAAAACAAGAGCCCGCTGAGTGTAGGGCTCTGAGATTTTTAATTAAATATTTTAATTCAAATGTTTACCTTCTTTGATCTAGAATCCCATTTCGGGAAAACAGAAATAACCCAAAGAAAAGCCTATGCACAAAGATGTTAATTTCAATCTTATTCATCAGAGAAAAATGGCAAAGAATTAAATCAATGGCACAGCCATGGGATGGCATATTACATGAGCTACTTCTTTTTTTTTTTTTTTTGAGACTGAGTTTCGCTCTTGTTGCCTAGGCTGGAGTACAATGGCGCAATCTCGGCTCACCACAACCTCCACTTCCCAGGTTCAAGTGAATTGATTCTCCTGCCTCAACCTCTCGAGTAGCTGGGATTACAGGCATGTGCCCGGCTAATTTTGTATTTTTTAGTAGAGATGGGGTTTCTTCATGTTAGTCAAGCTGGTCTCAAACTCTTGACCTCAGGTGATCTGCCCACCTCAGCCTCCCAAAGTGCTGGAAGTATAAGCATGAGCCACCGTGCCCAGCCTAGTCATTTTTTTTTTTTTTTTTTTGAGACAAAGTCTCGCTCTGTGGCCCAGGCTGGAGTGCAGTGGCGCTATCTCGGCTCACTGCAAGCTCCACCTCCCAGGTTGACACCATTCTCCTGCCTCAGCCTCCTGAGTAGCTGGGACTACAGGCGCCCGCCACCACGCCCGGCTAATTTTTTTTTTGTATTTTTAATAGAGATGGGTTTTCACCATGTTAGCCAGGATGGTCTCGATCTCCTGACCTCATGATCTGCCTGCCTCGACCTCCCAAAGTGCTGGGATTACAGGCGTGAGCCACCATGCCCGGCCCCTAGTCATTATTTTTAACTGGGAAAAACAGTTGCAAAAATATTAAGCAAAAACAGGGCAGATGCATACAGTATGATCAACAGGTTGAAAACAAAACATCCTGGGGAGAATAAAAGATATAGGAAAAAAGCCATAAGGTTAACATTTAAGGCCAATAGTTCTTAAACAGTGGTCCTGGACCAGGAGCATCATCTGCGAACTTCTTAGACCCCACCCTAGACCCAATGAATTAGAAAACTCCAGGAGTGGGATGCAGTAACCTGTTTTAACAAACTCTCCAGGTGATTCTTTGTTTTTTGTTTTTTGAGATGGAATCTTGCTCTGTCCCCTGGGCTGGAGTGCAGTGGCGCAATCTCAAACTAAAGTTTGAGAACTACTGTTTAAAGAACTAGGATTACAGGTGACTGGTTTTCCTTCTTGTAACCTATGTTTTTCTCAATTATCTTTTTACTTTTGAAATCCAACTAAGTTCTTTTAAGTATTTTACTAACAGGGACACTCTGTAGGTCTACAGGTAAAAAGCTATTACATTGCAAACATTATAACATAATGTAAGGTCTGGATTACATGCCTAAAACTCCAATGATTCTTGGAACCATCAAATCTGTTAAGACTGAAAAGAATACCAAATTTTAAATATATCTATAAAATGCAGGTCAAGGGGCTAAGAAAATTGCAACACTAGAAAAACCAACAAATCTAGGTTGTTCTAACATACATACACAAATACAGAAGGGACTTTTACGGGTCACATCTGCGAAACATTTTTTCCCAAAAAGCTGAATTTTTAGGCTTGCGTGTAATTTACTAGAACTGCACTGCAGGAATCAGATGTTCTGAAGCTGTGAATGCTTACTCATGTAGGTTCCTGTCTAACCAAAATAAGTACCAGTATGTTATATTTGTCACCAAAATCTAGGCAGGGAAGACAAATTCAGAACACTGAGAGTTGCCAAATCTTTAACTTTTAGCTTGAAGACCATAAAGCTGTGCCAACTTTCATCTCATCATCTCACTAAAACAGAGGCCACAGGAAACAAAGAGGCAAACCACAGTTTCCCAATTGACACTAGAACTAGTTAAAAGATTAGGGAATTGTTTACACTTTGAACACAAAGAGTAACGAAGACTACTAACTTAGGGATAGAATAACTACTAGTTAAGTCAAAGACAAATGGCTACATATTTTAATATTTTAGTTTTGCAATTTTTTTTAAACAGGTGTACAGATCCCCATATACATCCTAGCACACAAAATTCACTTTTTAACCTTTCTATTCCTTGAAAAGTCCACTCTAAGAGTAAATACAAGTTACTCAAAAAGGCACTACACATAGCAATGACCTAACACAGCCTGTCCTTTCCGACTAAAAAAAGTTTTAACTAATTGCATAAGCACCATGACCACCCATACTGAATTTTTCACTACTAAACTCCCAGCACCACGCTGGCACAAAGCACGTACCCAAACATGAGGTTTTTTTTTTGTTTTTTTTTTTTTTGAGATAAGAGTCTTGCTCTGTCATCCAGGCTGGAGTGCAGTGGTGTAATTTCGGCTCACCACAACCTCCGCCTCATGGGTTCAAGCGATTCTCGTGACTCAGCCTCCCAAGTAGCTGGGACTACAAGCCCGCGCCATCACGCCTGGCTAATTTTTTATATTTTTAGTACAAGTACATATGGGGTTTCGCCATGTTGGCCAGGCTTGTCCCGAACTCCTGACCTCAGGTGATCTGCCCGCCTTGACCTCCCAAAGTGCTGGGATTACAGGCGTGATGCACCATGCCAGCTTTTTTTTTTTTTTTTTTAAGAGAGTCTTGCTCTGTTGCCCAGGCATGAGTGCAGTGGCATGATCTTAGCTCACTGGACCCTCAAACTCCTACACTTAGGTGATCCTCCCGCCTCAGCCTCCCAAAATGCTGGGATTACAGGTGTGAGCCACCACACTTGGCCACATCTGAGGTTTTGAATTTGTTAGAGAAAGCTTCTAAAACCCTAAAGCAGACACCAACGATTCTGTAAAATTAACTCAGGCTGTTAATGAATTTAGTGTAAGACACCGTCCCTTTCTATCACTCTTGATGCTTAAGGGAAGCTGACATTTCTGCCATACTTTGGGATCCCTGCAAATGAGTCAGTTAAGTGCATTTAAAGTGGCATGCCCGGGCCAGGTGCACTGGGCTCACACCTGTAATTCCAGCACTCTGGGAGGCCAACGCAGGAGGAAGATTTGAGGCCAGGAGTTACGAGGCTAGCCTGGTAACCCAGTCAGACCTCGGTGTCTACAAAAAAATTTAAAAATAAATAAGGGGGGGGGGGAATCCTATTTTATTACTTAACTCCCTCTGAAAAGAAGAATCATTGAAAACTCTTGGTATTGTAAGTTACAAAATTGTACATATGGTGTATGCCGGTCCCCATTATTATCCAATCTACTTTTCTGATTTAACCTTAATTTTTCTAAACATTTCTTGTACTCTAACAGGTCAGGTTTTCCTCTCCTCTTTTTACCCCTCGGAAACACACTTGTTCCTGTAACACCACTCAGAGGGCCTCCCCAGCCCCCACCTCTTTTGTATATAAACACACTCTCTTGTCACATACTCCATCAGCTGTTTGGTAGCTCCTCCCCTCCTCCTTTTCCGGGTAGTAACAGGGCGGCCAATGAGCGCTGAGGAGCGGTGCCTGCGGCCTTTTGCCTGCATACGCTTTTCCAAAACAAGCAGCTCTAGCCTTCAGCAGGGGCCACTGGTTCACAGATGAAAGGATCACCAGGGCTGTGCAACAGGGTGAGACGAGTAACCCCCACCAACAAGGAAACCCGTGTAATCTGAGCTGTTTGTTCCTCCACCAGGGAGAACTTAAACCGATATTCCTTTAGGGCAAATCACGCTTTAAGGTCACCAGAGCCCCAGCTCTCAGACAATCTAAATAATCAGCTGGTTGGAGGTGGAAACCTCAAAGGTTGCCAGGCTCTGGGCAGCACAGATCACCAATCTACCTGACTCTGCAAACAAATGGCCGCACTATTCGAGACCATTCCATAGGATCTGGGCTAACTGCAAGGTTTTTTTATTGGGACACATTCCTAAAGGATCCAAAAGTCATGTAAATCAGTTTCTAGGCTCCTGGGGAGGTTTGCACAACCCTTAGCGAAGGATCAGAAGAGAAACAATGAATGAGTCAGAGTTTCAGAACATAATCACCCAGCAGATTATTAAGTGCATTGGTGCAAAACACTCACTCCCTGCATAACTTGGGAGTCAGCTCTCCTCCTACCAACCCATCACAAAAGAAATATCACTGACTCCAAACAACAACCAGAGACGGTGTCTCCAAAAGAACCGAGCGAGGTGGTGGAAGGCAGCGGCCAATTAGTTACACATCCTCTTCTCTCCCTACCCCCACACTGCTACTTTCCTACTATATAGGTTCCCTGCCAGGCTGTAAATCGTGGTGGTATAATTACGCTCAGGAGACATCCAAAAATGGGCTGGAACAGGAGACTGCAAGGAAACCAGCTATCGCCCCCCACACCAAAGAAATCATCAAGGGGCACTGGGGGGCAAGAAGTGCATTCCTTCAGACCTTTTCTTCCTACTTCCTCTCCACCATCTTTCTCAACCCCCAGCCTTTTCACACAATTGTACTCATTTTAGTAGAGGGCTGGGGAATTTTTCCTTAAATTTTCTGCTAAATATACCTTACTCAAAAATTGTTGGCTCCATTTGGGCCTACTGATCTGTGAATTCAACAGAGAAAGGAGGACACAAAATCTCTCACCTACACAACACACACAAAAGGAAATCCGAAACATTTTAACTTCCAAACTCCATTATACCAGAAAATAAACACGAAACAAAGATAACCTCTGGCTTTTAAATCTCGAAACTGTTATCCTCCCATCTCAGAGATCTACAATTTTAAAGGCCCTCTGCTTTCTTTTGTCAGAAAGGAAGGAAGGTGGGGAAAGAACAGAAGGCCAATGCATCTTTGCCTTTCTTCATCTTCTACTAAAAATAAGCTATGAAATAAGCCACTTAGGGGGAGAAAAAAAAGACACCCTGCTGTTCTTTGTCTGTTTTCCTCTCCCTCTCCACCCCCCACACCCCGACTCCTAAATGCAGTAATCATTCTAGATGCCACAACTACTAAATGAACAAAAGGCACTGTATGGAAAAGGCATCAGGTCAAGTTAGGCCCCCCTCTTTATCCTCAATCTTTTAAAAATATGTCTATGTACATAATTTGAGACTCTGACAACGATCACAAACAGCTGGAATTCTATCTCCCCACTCCATCCCAATTAAACATTAGGTAGAAATTCGCATTAGGTGTGACAGTAACTCTCAATTCAAGATAAAAATAACTCAGATTCTGCCACTATGTCATTTCCTAGTTTCTAAACAAAAATAAAACCCGAAACTGCTTTGTGTAAAATGTACACACAGTCATAGTTACAAGTTTTCCTGCAGCCTTATGAAAAGCCAGCATTACTGGTATCATTCACACATTTACAAAACAATCACAGCCACAAACAGCTCATAAAGAGTTGATTTCACTTGCGCCTGAACATATACTGGGTACACTATACTTTATTAGTTGCTCCGCTCTAATCTCCCACTCCCCCAAAAATTCTGAACTCAAAACCACAAACTTAGAAGTCTATCTACTGCTCCTTATTTCTAACCAAGTTTTCCCTGAGCAAGGAGAAAAACACCTTATTTCTATAAAGATTATTTTTAAAAAATCTCTTGCCCAGACAACTTCCCTCCCATCCCCCACTGCCAAACCATATGCAAAAACTACTTTTTAAAAACTTCAGCAAATTCCCTAACTGAATTTTTTGACAATAATCACTGACCTCTACAGAGAGGTAAAACACTCAATCAAAAACAGCAACAAATAAAAGGAAGAAAAAAGGAATTCACCTGAAGAATTCAGCCAAACAACTTGAGTTATATAAACAAAACCCTGCAACAGGGGGAAACGGTGGGGGGGATGGGGAGGAGGGAGAGAAACAGCAGACAGGACTTTTAAATTGTGTTCCACACTACCACCCTCTAAGCCCCCACTTGCCCCCCTCCCCAAGGACTAGCTGTTCAGAACTCTGGGCTCCCCCTACCCTCTAAATTACTCTTCAAAAAAAAAAATTCTCGATTTGTCACAGGAACCTTCGCGAATTTCTCTAGCTGGTCCTGAAATAATCAGTCTGGACTCCAACCAAAACCACTGCCTGAAGGGCTCTTATCAGTTATAGCTTTCCCACTGCAAACTCCAGAGTGCATAAAGTTGGGGGGAGGGGGCAGAAAATAAAGGGTGTCACTTGGCGACATCAGGGCAAGTATTCCCCCAAGAACCTGACCCTCACATAGGAAGTTTTGCCCAAGTGGCCAGTCCAGGGACTATTTATTTTGTCCAGGAGCTACTCTTTCCACAGCTGTCATACCCACAATATGGAGGGTGGCTTGCTGGAGGGCCCGGGGGTCTTCATCACATACAACTATGGGTGGGACAGGCTTTGTCAGTGGAAAGGAAAACAGTAGGGTTCTCCCGGGGACCAGAAAGCTTAACAGGAGGGACACTGAAAACACACAGAGCTCTTTCTTAGAAGAGGGGGCCCTGAGCAGGCGACTCTCTTCCTAATATAGAAAGGAATTAGGGATAAAAGAGGTCGCTTGAGTGACCCCAGTTGAAGCAGCATTGTGGTTGGAGGAAATGGGGGCATCTCAAGAAAGGGAGAAAGGTTTCCCTCTCGGGAATTTCTGCCTTGAGTCCCTAAATCCAAAGCGAGCAAACAGGAGAGAGAAACCCTGAAAATGGGCTCGGTAGTAGAGAGTGAGGCGACTGGTCCTGCAAAAAGAAAAAAGGCCGTCTCGGGAGTCCAAACGTCGCGGAGGAAAGTCACGGGCTCTGGGGATACAGGAAGAGCGAGGAACAACGCGTATTTCGGGGTGCTGCGGAGAAAAGGCGAGCTGAAAAGGCTCTCGGCCCCTGGGAGGTGCCAAGGAGCCGCCGTAGGCACTGGGGGAGGAGGGGAGTCTCGGACAGTGGCCTGGAGTGCCCCAGGGCCCTTGCAGTGGTTCCGGAGGTGCCCTGGGGCATCCCCACACCGCCCCCCCACACACAGCCCAAATTCCCCCCAACGAAGGATACAGCTTGACCACGTCCGTGTCCATCCGCCTCTTGCCCGGACTGGGAGATGACATGGTGTCGCCGCCGCCTCTCTCCCTTCCTCGGCCCGTCTGTCACGGGCCCGGGGCCCCGGCTCTGAGGAGCCCGCGGCCGCGCCGGCTACTCGGTGGAGGTGGCAACACCCCCGCGGTCTCGGCGGTCCCGTCAGCCGCCGCCGCCGCCCCCCGCACGGGGGAACACCGGGCACTGTCCGGCCGGGTGGGGGTGGGGACCCCGCGGCGCCCGGCTCGGGCTGCCCCTCTCCGTCTGTGGTTCCGCTGCGGCCCGGCCCCGGCGCTCCCCTGCGCCGCGCGACGCTCCCTCCTGCCTGCTCTGGCTCGCTCGCCTGCTCCCCACTCACCCTCTGACCGGCTCCTAGCAGCCTCCACTACAAGCGGACGACTCCTGCTCAGTCGGCCTCCCTACCCCAGCCTCGCTCTGGGCGCCGTGACGTCACCTCTGTGATGTCATCGGAGGGGGCGGGCCTGGTCGCCGAGAGGGGTGGGGCGCCGCCGAGGCGTGGGCTTTCCCGGGGCGTTCTGGGAGTTGTAGTTCCTCTTTCTCCGGCTGTCTCACACCCTCTGTCCCCTCCCCCAACTTCCCCACCTGCTTAATCGCTCAACTGCCAGTGTCATTATCATCATCCTAAACGATAAGAGTAAACAATGGCAATATTATTACATTCGTGGATTTTAGGGTAATGAACCTCCACACACTGTTTAACAAGCTGTCAATTTCTTTGATTTGGAGGAGGCCAAGGTAGCAATTACTCAGGCACCAAAATCTGGAAATCCCCACACCAGCAGGTTCCTTGCACTCCGCTCCCTCGTTGGCCGGAAAGAATTTGTTTCCAAGGATTGTAGACCACAGCAAGGCTTCCTCAGGCTTGCATACCAGGGTTCATCACAATCCACGTGTCTACGGCCACTATTTCAAAGATTAGAGTTGACGCAGCAAGGTGGTAAGGTCAGAAATAATTTAGTACTAATATTCTACAGAGCATGAGGCAACTTCGCAAAGTGTGTAAACCTCCTACACCAACCTTAAATACTTCATTCATCCAATAAATATTTATTAAGCACCTCCTATGTGCTAGTCACCTTGCTGGACATGAGGGATATAATGGTGAACTAAGAAAGACTAAATTTAGCCGGGCGCGGTGGCTCACGCCTGTAATCCCAGCACTTTGGGAGGCCGAGGCGGGCGGATCACCTGAGGTCGGGAGTTCGAGACCAGTCTGGCCAATATGGTGAAACCCTGTCTTTACTAAAAATACAAAAGTTAGCCAGGGGTGGTGGCGGGCGCCTGTAGTCCCAACTACTCGCGAGGCTGAGGCAGGAGAATCGCTTGAACCCGGGAGGCAGAGGTTGCAATGAGCCAAGATCATGCCATGCACTCCAGCCTAGGCGACAGAGCAAGACTCTGTTTCCAAAAAATAAAGACTAAATTTACACAGCCCCCTAGTATAGCCTGTGGATCTATAGTGTCAGCATCGCCTGGGAGCTTGTTAGAAATGCCGCTAGAGCTTCACTTCAGATCTACTGAATGAGAATTTGCAGGTTTAACAAGGTCCCCAGGTGATTCTTATGCACAGTGAAGTCTGAAAGATACTGCCCTATAAGGTCCTCCAAAAGAAGTGATATGAAACCCAGGAGTCAACTAGGCAAAGGAGCCAATGAAGAATGTTCCAGGCATCGTCTATATTTATGTCATATTTTCACTACCTTTTCAAAAGTTTTATCTTTTCCCTCGTTCCCATGAATATACACTTGTACTTTGTCAGACCATGTGTTGTGAGTTGAGCCTTCCTTACATAATCTCCTATGCACACACACCTGGGGCAGCGGCAATGAGCTAAGATTGAACATCTTTTGCAGCTATCATTTCATGCCTCAAAAAACCTGTGCTTTTTAAATTACAAAACATACGTAACATAAAATTTAACATTTTAACCATATTTAAAGGTATAATTCAATAGGATTAAATACATTCACAATGTCGTGCAACCATCACACTACCCATTTCCAGAACGTGTTCACCATCCCAAACATTAAACAATAACCCCCTCTCCCCCAGCCCTTGATAAACTCTCTTTATGTTCTGAAAAAGGTGGGCTATTTTAGCTGTTTCTGAAAGGAGTGTATTGTTCTTTCAAATTGTACATAGCTGCTGGTCCGGGTGCAGTGGTGTTTAAAACTGATTGATCACAACCAGTTACAGATTTCTTTGTTCCTTCTACACGCCCACTGCTTCACTTGACTAGCCTTAAAAAAAAATAAAAATAAATTGCACGGCCGGGTGCGGTGGCTCACGCCTATAATCCCAGCACTTTGGGAGGCCAAGTCGGGGCGGATCACGAGGTCAGGAGTTTGAGACCAGCCTGGCCAGCATAGTGAAACACCGTCTCTACTAAAAATACAAAAATTAGCCAGCTGTGGTGGCACGCACCTGTAGTCCCAGCTACTCAGGAGGCTGAGGCGGGAGAATCACTTGAACCCGGGAGGCGGAGATTGCAGTGAGCAAGACCACACCATTGCACTCCAGCCTGGATGACAGAGTGAGATTCCGTCTCAAAATAAATAAATACATTGCACATAGAAAACCACACAGAGAAGGAGGACACATCTGAACGAAGAGATTTCTTTCTTTCTTTCTTTCTTTTTTTTTTTTCAGACGATGTCTCGCTCTTGTCTCCCAGGCTGGAGTGCAATGGCCTGGTCTCAGCTCACTGCAACCTCTGCCTCCCGGGTTCAAGCAATTCTCCTGCCCCAGCCTTCCGAGTAGCTGAGATTACAGGTGCCCGCCACCATGCCCGGCCAATTTTTGTATTTTAAATAGAGACGTGGTTTCACCGTGTTGGCCAGGCTGGTCTTGAACTCCTGATCTCAGGTGATCCGCCCTCCTTGGCATCCCAAAGTGCTGGGATTACAGGCATGAGCCACCGCACCCAGCCTGAATGAAGAGATTTCTATAACCTCATTTATTTGACCACTTTGTTCAAGGGAGATAAAGACAGAGCAGAGATTTGTCTTCCTGATGGTGTCTCCTCTTGGGCTCTCTGCACTTCTGTTGCTGCTACCTCCTCTCCTAAAATGACTCCCCACTGTCTTTCACCTGATTAACTCTAAGACAGCGCTAAAACTGGTTCTCAAACTTTGGTGTTCTTCAGAGTCACCTGGGGAGCTTGTTAAGCTCACAGATGTCCAGGCCCCACCCCTGGGAATTCTGACTCAGAAGGTCTGTGGTGGGGCTTGGACATCCTAGTCATTAACAAGCTCCCTAGATGATTCTGATCAGGCCAGAGTTTGAGAACCACTGACTTTAAGATTCTAGCAGGCATCACCACTTTGAAAATACCTGTCTGACTACTCAAGGTGAGTTAACTGCTCCCCATAATGTCCTATGCAAATAAGGGAAGGTCTGAGTGCCCTCCAAAGTTTCCCCCCACCTGAGAGCAACAGTGGCAAGCTTAGAGGACCCAAAGATGTTGTTTCTGGAACCCAGAGTATGGAGTCCAGAAACAGGTTAGGTTATGATAGAACAGGTTAAGGAAAGGACACTTCGGAAACAAGGACATGGAGTAGAGCCTAGAAATTTTCCCTGGTGCTTTACTCTTCACCAATGCTCACTAGGCAAAAAATAATCAAAAGGGTGTTTAGAGAAATTAGTTGCAGATGATACTGGAGAATGCAGGCTGCTCTACTTAAAAATGCAATGAAGATTTAGTTAGCCCTCTGAGCAGTCACTGAAAAAGAATCCAGCTGGGCATGGTGGTTCATACCTGTAATCCCAGCATTTTGGGAGGCCAAGATGGGAAGATCTCTTGAAGCCAGGAGTTCGAGACCAGCCTGGGCAACATAGCAAGATCCCTACCTCTACCAAAAAAAAAATTATTTAAATAAAGGAATCATCCTAAAGAAGGGTTATTTTTTTTTAGGCCGGGTGCAGTGGCTCACGCCTGTAATCCCAGCACTTTGGAAGGCCAAGGCGGGCAGATCATGAGGTCAGGAGATGGAGACCATCCTGCCTAACAGAGTGAAACCCAGTTTCTACTAAAAATACAAAAAAAAAATTAGCCGGGCATGGTGGCGGGAGCCTGTAGTCCCAGCTACTCAGGAGGCTGAGGTAGGAGAAAGGCGTGAACCCGGGAGGCGGAGGTTGCAGTGAGCTGAGATTGCACCACTGTACTCCAGCCTGGGTGACAAAGCAAGACTCCATCTCAAAAAAAAAAGAAGGGTTATTTTTGGCCAGGCACGGTGGCTCATGCCTGTAATCCCAGCACTTTGGGAGGCCGAGGTGGGTAAATCACCTGACGTCAGGAGTTCAAGACCAGCCTGGCCAACATGGCGAAACCCTGTCTCTACTAAAAATACAAAAATTAGCTAGGCATGGTGATGCACTCCTGTAATCCCAACTTGAACCTGGGAGGTGGAGGTTGCAGTGAGCAGAGATTGTGCCATTGCACTCCACCCTGGATGACAGAGCAAGACTCTGTCTCAAAAAAAAAAAATTGTGTCTTTGTTTTATTCATTTATTTATTTTTGAGACAGAGTCTCACTCTGTCGCTCAGGCTGGAGCGCAGTGGCACGATCTCAGCTCACTGCAACCTTCACCTCCTGGGTTCAAGCGATTCTTCTGCCTCAGCCTCCCTAGTAGCTGGGACTACAGGCACATGCCACCACGCCCAGCTAATTTTTGTATTTTTAGTAGAAACAGGGTTTCACCATGTTGACCAGGCTGGTCTCGAACTCCTCACCTCAAATGATCCTCCTGCCTCAGCCTCCCAAAGTGCTGGGATTACAGGCATAAGCCACCATGCCCAGCCAAGTTATTGTGTCTTTAGTTAAGTATCTAGGTCTGGGTTACTTAAGACAAACCTACCCCTTCCCAGCTTTTAAATCTCAGTTAAGTTCATGTATCTTTGAGCCTCAGTTTTCTCATCTGTAAAATGTAGCTCACAATGTCTTACCCACTCAAATGTGTTGATGCAGTAAATGGAAAAGATTAATGTAAAAACTCCTTGTAAACTATAAATGGCTTTCATAAAGGTAATGTGAAGTGTTGATTACAAGGTATAATGTGGTGGTGGTACCACCATATAATTATTAATATCAATCCTCCATTTGCCCCATTTTTTACTCATGTATATCATTTAAGGAGTAGCCACTCTTTTTTTTTTTTTTTTTTTGGTCTCAAGATCTGTCTGTTCATTTTTGGGGCGATTTTTTTTTCTTTTCTTTTCTTTTGTTTTTTTCTGAGACGAAGATTCACTGTTGTCACCCGGGCTGGAGTGCAATGGCATGATCTCCGCTCACTGCAATCTCTGCCTCCTAGATTCAAGAGATTCTCCAGCCTCAGACTCCTGAGTAGCTAGGATTACAGGTGCGCCACCACCACGCCCGGCTAATTTTTGTATTTTTGTAGAGACAGGGTTCCACCATGTTGGCCAGGCTGCTCTCGAACTCCTGACATTAGGTGATCTGCCTGCCTCAGCCTCCCAAAGTGCTGGGATTACAGGCGTGAGCCACCGCGCCCCGCCTCTCTTCTTTTTTTTTTTTTTCTTTTGAGACAAGGTCTCGCTCTGTCACCCAGGCTGGAATGCAGTAGTGCAATCATAGCTCACTGCAGCCTCAACCTCCCAGACTCAAGTGATCCTCCTGCCCCAGCCTCCCGAGTAGCTGGTACTACACGTGCTATGCCACCACACCTGGCTACTTTTTTATTTTTAATTTTTTGTAGAGACAGAGTCTCACTGTGTTGCCCAGACTGCTCTTAAATTCCTGGGCTTAAGCAAGTCATCCTCCAACCTCCCCCTCCCAAAATGTTGGGATTAATGGCATGAGCCACTGTGCTGGCCTTTTTTCCTGTTTTTGAAGATGCCATGGCATTGATTCCCTCTCTTTGTGGTGAAGGTATGTTCACGTTTTTATGAGACATCTTTTTTCTCTGGGCATTTTGCCATTTGTTCCTTCATAAACCCACCTCCCCTCTTCTGACCTCCTCCTCATCCCTCCACTTTAATACTTTCTTTTTCTTTCCAGAGCTGAGCCCACCCTTGACCAGGTAGGTTCAAAAAGCAGTCCCAAAGCACAGCCAAATGACAGCCCTGGTTTTACTTATTTTGACTCATGAAACTGGAGCCCTCCTTGAGCAGAAGTGAGTTTGCTAAGCTCACCAATGTTTTCTGCCATTCAGAATGTCTGTCGTTTCCTCTAAGACAACACTGCGGCTGGGAGTGTCTGTTTACATGTGGTGCACACACAGCCACCCTGTGCCCTGTGCTGGAATGAGCGACGGTCTTCCTTATCAGGTATAGCCAGGGGGTGCCTGTGAGGAACAGCTGTCCGACCCTGCCTGACTCACCAGTGTTGCAATCTGGGAAATGTATTCAGGGCCTGTTTATCTCTGCCCAGGGCAGGGCCAAGCTTGACCCACGAAGCCTCCGATCTCAGGAGCAGCTTCTCCAGGGCAAGAAAACAAGAGAGAATCTAATGCTTTCAGCAAGACACCCAGACGGAGTAAGATGAAACTGGTTATTTGGTGGAATGAGTGGCAGAGCCCAGGCCAGAAGCTGCTCTGTCTCTGAAGTTACCTGTTAACTCCAACAGCTCTGGAACCAAAGTGAATTGATCCCTGTCCCCACCAAGTGTGAAAATCCCCCCTAGAAAGCCCCCCAATTCCATTTCACTGCTTCTCACTGGGAAGGTGGTTCATTTTGCGCTGGCATTCTTCGCGTTTGGGATCACAGGTCTAGGCCCTTCTAGAAGGTAATCGTGTCAGTAGTTTCTTTGCTGCTGTGGAAATAAAAGCTTCAAGTTATCTACATGTAACTTTGTAACAGTTTGTCCCCAGAGAAGTAGTCAGATTTCAGGAGCATACGGAATGATTCAGTTAGCCCATGGAACTTAGAGGCAGAAGACCCCTTCCAGCCTAGGATTTACCTGTTATTGATATAACTTGGGCAAGTAGCTGAACCTTTATGCCTCAGTTTCCTCATCTATAAAACAGGATGATAGCACCTGTACTTCCTTTGCCTAGGTCAAATAGGATAAAATAGGAGATGATGCAACCTCTGATGTGCTAGTCATCTATAAAGTATTATCCGGTCCCCTGTACACACACACACACACACACACACACACACACACACACTACCCAATGCCAAGCTTCAAGGAGGAAGAGAGGCTGGAAATTATTCACACCTACATTGAAAGAGCTCTCACTTGGGCCAGCTCCTCTGTTCAGAGCCCTCATGTTGTCAGTGGCAGCCTCCTGCCTTGCCTTCACTGCTTTCTCGTCTCTCTGATCTGGAAATGCTGGAAGCCCCAAACTCAGTTCTCAGGTCTCTATCTACTCTTCTTTATCTACAGGTAATACCTAAGTGACTTTACCCAACCTCAAAGCTTTAAATGCCATCTATACTTTGACTCCCTAATGTATATTCCTGATATGGGCCCTTGCCCCATGCTATTGTTTGAATGTCCCCTCCAAAACTCATGTTGAAATTTGCCGCCGGGCGCGGTGGCTCAAGCCTGTAATCCCAGCACTTTGGGAGGCTGAGGCGGGCGGATCACGAGGTCAGGAGATCAAGACCATCCTGGCTAACACGGTGAAACCCCATCTCTACTAAAAATCCAAAAAAATTAGCCGGGCGTGTTGGCGGGCTCCTGTAGTCCCAGCTACTCGGGAGGCTGAGGCAGGAGAATGGCGTGAACCCGGGAGGCGGAGGTTGCAGTGAGCTGAGATCGCGCCACTGCACTCCAGCCTGGGGGACAGAGCAAGACTCCCGTCTCAAAAAAAAAAAAGAAATTTGCCAATGTGATGATATTTAGAGGTGGAATATTGGCTAGGTGCAGTGGCTCATGCCTGTAATCCCAATGCTTTGAGAGGCCAAGCAGAAGGATCGTTTGAGACCAGACTGGGCAACATAGTGAGACCCCTGTCTCTACAAAAATGTTTTAAAAATTAGCCAGGCGTGGTGGCGCATGCCAGTCGTCTCAGCTATTTGGTAGGCTGAGGTGGGAGGATCACTTGAGCCCAGGAGTTGGAGGCTGCAGCGAGCTATGATCGAGCGAGTCGCTGCACTCTATCCTGGGTGACAGAGTGACACCCGGACTCTTAAAGGTCTCACCTCACTTTTTTTTTTTTTTTTTTTGAGATGGAGTTTAGCTCTTGTTGCCCAAGCTGGAGTGCAATGGTGCCATCTCGGCTCACTGCAACCTCTGCCTCCCAGGCTAAAGTGATTCTCCTGCCTCAGCCTCTCGAGTAGCTGGGATTACAGACACCCGCCACCACACCCAGCTAATTTTTTTGGGTATTTTTAGTAGAGACAAGGTTTCACCATGTTGGCCAGGCTTGTCTGAAACTCCTGACCTCAGGTGATGCACCCACCTCGGCCTCCCAAAGTGCTGGGATTGCAGGCATGAGCCACCACACCTAGCTCTCTTTTCTTATTTTTAATTAATTAATTAAGTTATATATTTATTTTTGAGACAGAGTTTTGCTTTTTTTGCCCAGGCTGGAGTGCAATGGCTCGACCTTGGCTCACCACAACCTCCGCCTCCTGGGTTCAAGCAATTCTCCTGCCTCAGCCTCCCAAGTAGCTGAGATTACAGGAATGTGCCACCATACCTGGCTAATTTTGTATTTTTAGTAGAGATGGGGTTTTTCCATGTTGGTTAGGCTGGTCTCGAACTCCCAACCTCAGGTGATCCACCCGCCTCAGCCTCCCAAAGGGCTGGGATTACAGGCGTGAGCTACCGCGCCCAGCGACTATTTATTTTTTGAGATGGAGTTTTGCTCTTATTGCCCAGGCTGGAATGCAGTGGCGTGATCTCGGCTCACAGAAACCTCCACCTCCTGGGTTCAAGCGATTCTCCTGCCTCAGCCTCCTGAATAGCTGGGATTACAGGCATACACCACCACACCCAGCTAATTTTGTATTTTTAGTACAGACTGGGTTTCTCCATGTTGGTCAGGTTGGTCTCAAACTCCTGACCTCAGGTGATCCACTTGCCTTGGCCTCCCAGAGTGCTGGGATTACAGGCGTAAGCCACTGCACCCAGCTGTCTTTTCTTTTTTAAGAGGTGATTAGGTTGTGAGGGCTCTGTGTTATTCTGTTATAGCAACAGAAAAAAGACTAAGACACCCCTGAACTCAGAGGCATATACATAGCTGCCTGTGCGACATCTCATGTCCAAAAATAAATTTCTGATACCACCTCCTCACCTCTTCCTCACATACTTTTCCCCATCTCAGTCAATGACAACTATTAAGTTGAAATATATCAAATTGCCTTTTAAGGTTAAGAACTATCAAATATTGGTGATTTCATTTGGTTCAACCTAATACATTCTTCTAGCTGCTCAGGCCAAGGGCCTTGAATTACGGTCCCCGACCCTTCTCGTTCTCTAGCCCCTTCATCCAATTATCAGGAAATCCTGTTGGCCCTACCATCAAAATATATCCAGAATCTTTTCCTCACCTTCTCTACCAAGCCACCATCTCTTACATAGATTGCTATAATCACTTCCCAGTTGGCCTCACTTCTTCAACCCCTGTATTCAACTCAGAAGCCAGTGAGCCTGACTGTAAAGCAAATCTTGTCTCCCTACTGTTCAAAACCCTCCAAGAGCTTCCCAGTTCACATCGTGACATCATGTAAAAGTCAAAGCCATCACAGGCATTCAAGGCCCTACAGGAGCTGCCCTATCCGATTCTGTCACTCACTCCTTTCTACCCACACTGGTCTTTTCCTTTTTTTCTTTTTTCACATGTATATGTATTTTAAGACTAGTCAAGTGAAGCAGTGGGGGTGGAGAAGGAACAAAGATATCTGTAATCAATAGTTGTAAACACTGCACTCAGACCAGCCCACGTTGGGCTTCTTGCTGTTCCTCATATACACCAAGCATGCCCCAGCCTGGGGTCCTTTGCACTTTGCTACTTTCTCAGCCTAAAATATTCTTCCCCTAGATAAGCATATGGCCTACTCCCTAATGTCCTTTGAGTCTTTGCTGAAATGTCACCTTCTCAGTAGAGCCTTCCCTGAGCACCTTAGTATTTAATTATTTAGAGATAGGGCCTTGCTCTGTCATCTGGGCTGGAGTGCCTTGGTGCGATTATGCCTCACACAGCCTCAACCTCCCAGGCTCAAGTGATCCTCCCACCTCAGGCCCCCAAGTAGCTGGGACTACAGGTGTGTGCCACCATACCTGGCTGACTTTTTTTTTTTTTTGGTAGACATAGGGTCTCGCTATGTTGCCCAGACTGGTCTTGAACTCTTGGGCTCAGGTTATCCTCCTACCTCGGACTCCCAAAGTGCTGGAATTATAGACATGAGCTGCTGTACCCAGCTTATTTATTGATTGATTTTTGAGACAGAGTCTCACTCTGTCAACCAGGGTGGAGTGCAGTGGCACAATCTTGACTCACTGCAACCTCCATCTCCCAGGTTCAAGCGATTCTCATGTCTCACCCTTCCAAATAGCTGGGATTACAGGCACCTGACACCATGCCTGGCTAATTTTTGTATTTTTAGTAGAGATGGGGTTTTGCCATGTTGGCCAGGCTGGTCTATGAACTCCTGACCTCAGGTGATCATTTGCCTTGGCCTCCCAAAGTGCTGGGATTACAGGCATGAGCTACTGCGACCAGCCTATTTATTTATTTATTTATTTATTATTATTATTATTTTTTTTTTTGGAGACAGAGTCTCGCCCTGTCACCCAGGCTGGAGTGCAGTGACGTGATCGCAGCTCACTGCAACCTCCGCCTCCCGGGTTCAAGCGATTCTTCTGCCTCAGCCTCCCAAGTAGCTGGGACTACAGGCGCATGCCACCACGCCTGGCTAATTTTTGTAGTTTTTAGTAGAGGTGGGGTTTCACCATGTTGGCCAGGCTGGTATTGAACTTCTGACCTTGTGATCCACCCACCTTGGCCTCCCAAAGTGCTAGGATTACAGGTGTGAGCCACCGCGCCTGGCCATTTATTTATTTTTTAGAGACAGGTTCTCACTATTTTGCCCAGGCTGGCCTTGGATTCCTGAGCTCAAGGGATCCTCCCATCTCACCATCCTGATTATCTGGAATAATAGGCACAAGCCACTGTGCCCACCTTAAATTGCGGTACCAACTCTACCCCAGTACATCCTCTTCCTTTTTCTTTTGTTTTTCCTCCCAAGGACTTACTACCATCTCATATACTGTGTTTTACTCATATACTGTATTTAATTCAGGATGTAAGTGCATGAAGAGAGGGACCTTTGTCTAATTCACTGTTATATATCCAATGTCTAGAGTGGTATGTGGTACATAGTAAGTGTTCAAATAGTAAATGAATGAAATGAAGAAGGAAGACCAGCTGAAAAGGCAACAAAAAATTAAAAGCTTAAAGCAGCTCCTTAGAAGCTCACAAAGTTAATTCTTCCTAACGGTCTGTATAAAGTGGCAGGAAACCTCACATCCTGAGTGCCTACTCTGAACCAGGCACTGTACCAAGGTGCATTACTTACACCCAACCAGCTTGGCAGGACAGATGTTATTCTGCTTGTTGCACAGATGAAGAACCTTACGTTCGGCCGGGCGCGGTGGCTCACGCTTGTAATCCCAGCACTTTGGGAGGCCGAGGAGGGCGGATCACGAGGTCAGGAGATCGAGACCACGGTGAAACCCCGTCTCTACTAAAAATACAAAAAATTAGCCGGGCGTGGTGGCGGGCGCCTGTAGTCCCAGCTACTCGGAGAGGCTGAGGCAGGAGAATGGCGTGAACCCGGGAGGCGGAGCTTGCAGTGAGCCGAGATGGCGCCACTGCACTCCAGCCTGGGTGACAGAGCGAGACTCTGTCTCAAAAAAAAAAAAAAAAAAGAAGAACCTTACGTTCAAAGAAGTCATGTAAGTTGCCCAAGGTCACACAGACAGTAAATGGAAGCGTCAGGATTCAAATCCAAGTCCCCAACGTCAAAGCACATGCCACTTGCAATCTGCTGTGACACCTTGTTAATTCAGTCAGTTTAATTTGTAGGTGTTGGGAAACTTACTTCTTTTGTTTTTTTTTTTTTTTTTTTGGTTTTTTTTTTGAGACGGAGTCTCGCTCTGTCACCCAGGCTGGAGTGCGGTGGTGCGATCTCGGCTCACTGCAAGCTCCGCCTCCCGGGTTCACGCCGTTCTCCTGCCTCAGCCTCCAGACTAGCTGGGACTACAGGCACCTGACACCATGCCCGGCTAATTTTTTGTATTTTTTAGTAGAGATGGGGTTTCACCGTGTTAGCCAGGATGGTCTTAATCTCCTGACCTTGTGATCCGCCCGCCTCAGCCTCCCGAAGCGCTGGGATTACAGGTGTGAGCCACCGCGTCCGGCCGAAACTTACTATTTTTAAGGCCAAACCAAAATTTTACCTCCTTCATGACCAGAAATCGACTAGGCCACTCCATTTTTTTTTTAACTTTTATTTTAGGTGCAGGGATACATGTGCAGGTTTGTTATATAGGCAAACTGTATGTCACAGGGGGTGTAGTGTACAGATAATTTCATTGCCCAGGATCTAGGCCATTCTAAACCACATTAATGTTCCTCTGAAAAGAAATGGTCTGTGTCTCCAGAGTTCCCCCTCTCAGCAAATGGCACCATCATTCAACCAGCTGCCCAGACTAAGCCCTTAGAGTCTCTCTTGACTGTTTTTGTTTTTGTTTTTGTTTTAGACGGAGTCTTGCTCTGTCACCCAGGCTGGAGTGCAATGGCGCGATCTTGGCTCACTGCTGCGCCTCTGCCCCACTGGGCTCAAGCTATTCTCCTGCCTCAGCCTCCCAAGTAGCTGGGATTACAGGCGCCTGCCACTGTGCCCGGCTAATTTTTGTATTTTTAGTATGGACGGGGTTTCACCATGTTGGCCAGGCTGGTCTTGAAGTCCGGACCTCATGATTCACCTGCCTCAGCTTCCCAAAGTGCTGGGATTATAGGCGTGAGCCACCGCACCCGGCCTACTGTTCTTTTCTTTATCATCCCCATACCCAGTCCATCAGCAAATTCCACAAGACTTCCCCTTGAACATATTTGCCAAACCTGAGCCCTTCTCCCTACGTCCCACACCTAAAGTGAGACACCATCCTCTGTGCGATCCATTCTAACTGGCCTCTCTGCTCCCACTTTTGCCCATAGTGACTTCCCCCTTACCCTACAGCCTATTCCCCACCCAGGAGCCACAGAGATATTTCTTTTTCTTTTTCTTGAAACGGAGTTTCACCCTTGTCGTCCAGGCTGGAGTGCAGTGGCGCGATCTCAGCTCACTGAAACCTCTGCCTCCCAGGGTCAAGCGATTCTCCTGCCTCAGCCTCCCGAGCAGCTGGGATTACAGGCGCCTGGCACCACGCCCATCTAATTTTAGTATTTTTGGTAGAAACAGGGTTTCACCATGTTGGCCAGGGTGGTCTCGAGCTCCTGACCTCAGGTAATCCGCCTGCCTTGGCCTCCTGAAGTGCTGAATTATAGGCGTGAACCACCACACCCAGCCTCTTTATCTATCTATCTATCTATCTATCTATCTATCTATCTATCTATCTATCTATTTATTTTTGAGACAGAGTTTCGCTCTTGTTGCCCAGGCTGCCAGGCTGGAGCGCAATGGCGCGATCACGGCTCACCACAACCTCTGCCTCCTGGGTTCAAGCAATTCTCCTGCCTCAGCCACCCAAGTAGCTGGGATTACAGGCATGTGCCACCATGCCCGGCTAATTTTGTATTCTTGGTAGAGACAGGGTTTCTCCATGTTGGTCAGGCTGGTCTCGAACTCTAGACCTCAGGTGATCCGCCGGCCTCAGCCTCCCAAAGTGCTGAGATTACAGGCGTGAGCCACCGCGCCTGGCCTAAGATGTTTAAGTTTGAATATATATTTATTTAAAACACAAGGTAATTTCAGTATTTATATGTATCTATGTGTATTTATATGTGTATACATGTATGTACACACGTAGTAATAATATATATGGTTCTGCTATTAGCTATTTCTTTTTATTAAGGTATAGTTGACAAATAAAAACTGTTTTTTGTTTTTTTTTTGAGACAGGGTCTCGCTCTGTCGGCCTCCTGCCTCGGCCTCCCAAAGTGTTGGGATTACAGGTGTGAGCCACCACACCAGGCCAAAATTGTGTATTGTATCATATAATATTATAACATAATATTTGGATATATGTATACATGATGAAACGGTTAAATCTAGCTATTTAACATACTCATCACCTCACATGCTTATCATTTTTTGTTATGAGACAGCGTTGTTTAAACGCTGTCTCTACTAAAAATACAAAAATTAGCCAGGTGTGGTGATGAGCACCTGTAATCCCAGCACTTTGGGAGGCCGAGGAAGGTGGATCACCTGAGGTCAGGAGTTCGAGACCAGCCTGGCCAACAAGGTGAAACTCCGTCTCTACTAAAAATACAAAAATTAGCCAGGTATGGTGGCGGCGCCTGTAATCCCAGATACTCAGGAGGCTAAGGCAGGAGAATCGCTAAACCTGGGAGGCAAACATTGCAGTGGGCTGAGATCGTGGCACTGCACTCCAGCATGGGCGACACAGCAAGACTGTCTCCAAAAAAAAAAAAAAGGTTAAGTATGGCCTGGCATAGTAGCTCATGCCTGTAGTCCCAGCACTTTGGGAGGCCAGGGTGAAAGCATGACTTGAGCCCAGGAGTTCAAGAGCAGCCTGGGCAACAAGGAGACCCCATTTCTACAAAAAGAATTTTTAAATTAGCTGAGCATGGTAGCATGTGCCTGTGGTGCCAGCTACTTGGGAGGCTGAGATGGGAGGATCGCTTGAGCATGGCAGATTGAGGCTACCAGAAAGTTGAGGCTTCAGTGAGCTATGTTCATGCCACTATCTTCTAGCCTGGGTGACAGAGTGAGACCCTGTCTCAAAAAAAAAAAAAAAAAAAAAAGAAAAGAAAAGAAAAAGTTAAGTCTGGCAATACTTAACCAAATTTTTTTTTCTTGTTTTGTTTTGTGTGATCTCAGCTCACTTCAACCTCTGCCTCCTGGGTTCAAGCGATTCTCCTGCCTCAGCCTCCCTAGTAGCTGGGATTACAGGCGTGTGCCACCACACCTGGCTAATTTTTGTATTTTTAGTAGAGATGAGGTTTCACCATGTTGGCCAGGCTGGTCTTGAACTCCTGGCCTCTGGTGATCTGCCCACCTCGGCATCCCAAAGTGCTAGGATTACAGGAGTGAGCCACCGCACCCCGCTTCCAAAGTTTTCTTATTCCCGATAATGCAAGCCAGGACTCCTCTGCTAATTTTGCTGGAGGAGAAATGAGGTTGCATTAGGGGAAACTGAGATGTATAAATTTGCTTAGTTGACTAAAGGAAAAGAAAGCTACAGTGGGAAAGCAGGACTCTGATTTCTTTCCCTTCCTCGGTTTCTCTCTTTCTTACTTTCTCCTGCTGTTTCTAAAGCCTTTTTGGTTTCTCCAGGGTGCTCTGGTTGCTTGACCTGTAAATGCCTTTGGCCTTCCTCCAGAGGTCACATAGCAAAGGATCCATCGTGCCTTCAGCTGTCAGCTCTGTATCGTCAAGCAGTGGAAGGGGTGATTCCTATCACATTCTGTTTGGCTAAAAATGAAGCTGTTCTAGGCTGGGCACGGTGGCTCACGCCTATAATCCCAGCACTTTGTGAGGCCAAGGCAGGTGGATCATGAAGTCAGGAGTTCAAGACCAGCCTGGCCAACATGGTGAAACCCTGTCTCTACTAAAAACACAAAAATTAGCTGGGTGTGGGGGCGTGTGCCTGTAGTCCCAGCTACTTGGGAGGCTGAGGCAGGAGAATCACTTGAACTCAGGAGGCAGAGGTTGCAGTGAGCCGAGATCGTGCCATTGCACTCCAGCCTGGTGACAGAGTGAGACTCTGTCTCAAAAAAAAAAAAAAAAAAAGATGCTGTTCCAGGCCGGGCGCATTGGCTCACACCTGTAATCCCAGCAGTTTGGGAGGCCAAGGTGGGCGGATCACCTGAGGTCAGGAGTTTGAGACCAGCCTGACCAACATGGAGAAACCCCGTCTGTACTAAAAATACAAAATTAGCAATTAGCTGGATGTGGTGGCACATGCCTGTAATCTCAACTACTCAGGGGGCTGAGGCAGGAGAATCGCTTGAACCCGGGAGGCAGAGGTTGCAGTGAGCTGAGATTGCACCATTGCACTCCAGCCTGGGCAATAAGAGTGAAAATCTGTCTCAAAAATAGATAAATAAATAAATGAAGCTGTTCCATACCATATTTTTGGTTACCTGGACAGTGGTTGGGCCAGTGATCTAGGCTGTCTGCATAGTTTCAAGCCCAGCGCAAACTTGGAAGGCCTCTAGGCCTTGCAGACAATTGCATCTTTTGATTTTTTCTTTTTTCTTTTTTTTTTTTTCTTTTAAGACAAAGTCATTCTCCTGCCTCAGCCTCCTGAGTAGCTGGGACTACAGGCGCCCGCCACCACGCCCAGCTAATTTTTGTGTTTTCAGTAGAGACGGGGTTTTACCATGTTGGTCAGGCTGGTCTCAAACTCCCAACCTCAAGTGATCCGCCCGCCTCGGCCTCCCAAAGTGCTGGGATTACTGGTGTGAGCCACTGCGCCCAGCCAAGATAGTTGCATCCTTTTGTCATGAGGAGAGAGCACAAGAAATCTTTCAATTCACATGCTTTTTTAAAATCAGTGCTTATAGAAGTTGCAGTCACAATACATCTGGCTGCTCAGAACATCAAATTTAGAATCCAAACAGTTTTTCCCTAAGTCGATGTTCTGGACCCAGTTTATACACCTCCTTAGATTTGCTAAGCCCCACTTCTTCCCAGGCCTTGGTCCTGCCTCAGTCTCTCAGTCTTGCTGTGCTTCCCGTGTAGCCGGGGCAGTGCCGGCAGCATCCTTCTGTGGCCCTCCAGGCACAGCTGTCACTGCCATGGCTTCTTTCCTCACACAGCTGCTGCCTCAACCTCCCCTAGGAGTGAGGGCCAAGGTGCAGCAGCTCCAGCACCGAACTGGACTCCAGGACCTCCTGGCTCCCCAGTAGCTACTGAGAGGGGCCCAGTAACACAACCCGCACATGAAGGGGAGTTAACACTGTGGGGTGGACTTTTATTGAAAAGAGAGAGGAGGCCGGAAGGAGCCAGCAGTTGCTCATTCTGCTACTGCTTTGTCCCCATGTGATTCTTCCAACACTTGGAGGCCCCTGAATGAATGAAAACACAACGATCTGTCATCCATAATGAGAACACATTCCTTCCTCAGCTGCCTAGCTTTCCCTCTTCCTCACTCTTGCTGCCCTGGGCTTGCAGCCCACCCCAGTGAAACATTAACCCTTGGGCTTTGCCTCCAGCTCTGTTTTCTAGAAAGCCACGTTAGGACAGGCAAACTATGCATTTACTTGAGGGTAGGAGCTTTACAAACCCTCCTGCTTTTCTACCTTGCACGCTTAAGTAGAAACTTCTCTCCTGTCTGGGAGGGAATCGTACTAGAAAAATAACTCTAACCCTTCTCCCAACCTCCAGTACTCCACGGGGTGAGCACCAGCCCTTGGCAGGAAGACAGGGGGTGACTGTCCTGCACGTAGCCAGTAGTGCTGTCTAAGACTGGGGTCGGGGAGAGTAAGTTGAATTCTGCGAGGAAAAGATAGGAAGCCCATTTTGATGTAGATACCAACCAATTTCTTTTTTGTTTGTTTTAGATGGAGTTTTGCTCTTGTCGCGCAGGCTGGAGTGCGGTGATCTCGGCTCACTGCAACCTCTGTCTCCCGGGTTCAAGTCATTCTCCAACCTCAGCCTCTCGAGTAGCTAGACTACAGGCGCGCGCCACTACGCCCAGCTAATTTTTGTATTTTTAGTAGAGACGGGATTTCTCCATGTTGGTCAGGCTGGTCTCCAACTCCTGACCTCAGGTGATCTGCCCGCCTTGGCCTCGCAAAGTGCTGGGATTACAGATGTGAGCCACCGTGCTCCACCATTACCTGTATCTTCTTGCCTCAGAAGGAACGTTTGTGCAGACACTGCCTTTCCTGAAGTCAGTGTTTGACTTTCTGGTCCCCCGAGGCTATTTTCCTTCTCTCCCCACCCCCACCCCTAAACAGATATTCCTTGTTTTCTTGCAGAAGGCCCCACCCAGGCCTCACCTTCCCCTCCTCCCCTCCATGGTGGCTTTTAGTGCTTGTGTGATTGACACGTGTGCATGTGCCTTTGTTTGCGGCTCCGTTCACCTCTTTGATGCCTGAATTTTGAACTCCTGAAAAGGAAACTTTCTGGTATTCACTGGCATTGAATAAAGACAGGAAATAAGTGTCTCAGCACAGAAGAATTTCAGTGTATGCTACATTATCTAAGCTACCTCCTTGCCTGGGATTTTTAAGCAGTGCACAAAGAAGGGGTAAACCTCCCACATTCTTTATCTGAGAGCTTCTGAAACACACTCAGGGTCTCAGAACCACTGGCCTGGTCTCTTGGTTACTCACAAGGCTGGTCCCGGCCACCAGCGATGACCAGTTAGCTTCCCTGCTTCCATCCAGCCAAGACCTAGCCAGGGCTTGTCTGTCATGGCTGGTATTTTCTCTTGTTAAACTCCTGACTTCTGGGTTACCCTCAATTCCTTTTTTTTTTTTTTTTTTTTTTCTGAGACAGAGTCTCACTCTGCTGCCCAGGCTGGAGTGGAGTGCAGTGCCGAGATCTTGGCTCACTGCAAGCTCCGCCTCCCGGATTCACACCATTCTCCTGCCTCAGCCTCCCCGGTAGCTGGGACTACAGGCGCCCACCACCATGCCTGGCTAATTTTTGTATTTTTAGTAGAGATGGGGTTTCACTGTATTAGCCAGGATGGTCTTGATCTTCTGACCTCATGATCCGCCCGCCTCGACCTCCCAAAGTGTTGGGATTACAGGCGTGAGCCACTGTGCCCAGCCAGGGTTACCCTCAATTCTCATATCTCTCTCCCCAACCCTGAAGGGGAGGAGAAGGGGTGCAGTAGCTTTCGGAAATGCTTGTCTTTAGGGCAGGGAAGGTGTAAGACAGTCCCTGGAGTCCGCTCTGCAGTGAGTTCCCAGTCTGTTTCCCTCCCCCGCTGGCAACTGGGCTCAGAGCTGCTGGCTTCCTCCAGAGGCCAATGGAATGGAAGGCCTCCTGCCCAGACACTGTGGAGTGTGAAGTTCACCTGCATGTGGGCCACTCCCTTGGAGGGCAGCCAAGGCTGGGGAGGTGGCCTGGTTTGGGAGGAAACTCTCAGAGAGGTGCCAGGATGCTTCTCCACACTTACAAATCCAACTGCTCACCCCTACCTTACAAGCCATTAGTTCCTCAAAAGGAAACAGAGTAAGACTGGCAGGAAAACTGAGGGAACATTTAGAATTCTAATAGAATAACCACAGCGGCTTGTAGACCTGAAATTATTTTTCACTTTTAATATCCTTCCTGATTTAATTTTTTTTTAAACAAAGTGTCACTCTGTCGCCCAGGCTGGAGTGCAGTGGCGCTATCTCGACTCCTGCAACCTCTGCCTCCTGAGTTCAAGCGATTCTCCTACCTCAGCCTCCCGAGCAGCTGAGATTACAGGTGCCCGCCAGCACACCCAGTTAATTTTTGTATTTTTGGTAGAGACAGGGTTTCACCATGTTGGTCAGGCTGGTCCTGAACTGCTGACCTCAGGTGATCTGCCCAAAGTGCTGGGATTACAGGCGTGAGCCACTGCGCCCAGCCTCCTTTCTGATTTGAAAAGTAGTATGTTCCGGCCGGGCATGGTGGCTCACACCTGTAATCCCAGCACTTTGGGAGGCCGAGGCAGGCGGATCACCTGAGGTCAGGAGTTCGAGACCAGCCTGACCAACATGGAGAAACCCCGTCTCTACTAAAAATAAAAAAAATTAGCCGGGCATGGTGGGGCATGCCTGTAATCCCAGCTACTTGGGAAGCTGAGGCAGGAGAATCACTTGAACCCAGGAGGTGGAGGTTGCGGTGAGCCGAGATCATGCCATTGCACTCCAGCCTGGGCAACAGAAGTGAAACTCCGTTTCAAAAAAAAAAAAAAAAAAAGGAAAAGTAATATGTTCCTGGCTGGGCATGGTGGCTCACGTCTGTAATCCCAGCACTTTGGGAGGCCAAGGTGGGCGGATCACTTCAGGTCAGGAGTTCGAGACCAGCCTGGCCAACATGGTGAAACCCCATCTCTACTAAAATACAAAAATTAGCTGGGCGTGGTGGTACACTCCTGTAATCCCAGCTACTTGGGAGGCTGAGGCAGGAGAGTTGCTTGAACCCGGGAGGCGGAGGTTGCAGTGACCCGAGATCATGCCACTGCACTCCAGCCTAGGCAACAGAGCAAGACTCCATCTCAAAAAAAGAAAGAAAATAATGGTCTTGGAGCTTAGTCAGTTAAGAAAAAAAAAGAAAAAAAAGGAAAAAGAAAATAACAGCTATCTGTAATCCCACCTCCCAATAAGCTGGGTGTGGTGGCGCAAGTCTGTGGTCCCAGCTACTAGGAGGCTGAGGCAGGATGATGACTTCAGTCCAGGACATCGAGGCTGCAGTGACCTATGATTGTACCTCATGACACTCCAGCCTAGGAGAGCAAGATCCTGTTTCTTAAAAATGGAAGAAAAAAAGGCTGGGCATGGTGGTTCACACATGTAATCCCAGCACTTTGGGAGGCCGAGGCGGCAGATCACAAGGTCAGGAGTTCGAAACCAGCCTGGCCAACATGACAAAACCCTGCCTCCACTAAAAATACAAAAATTAGCCAGGTGTGGTGGCACATGCCTGTAATCCCAGGTACCCTGGAGGCTGAGGCACGAGGACCACTTGAATCCAGGTGGTGGAGGTTGCAGTGAGCCAAGATTGTGCCACTGTACTCCAGCCTGGGCAACAGAGTGAGACTCCGTCTCAAAAAAAAAAAAAAAAAAAAAAGAAAACAAATCATAATCCCACCTCCCAGAGAAAACTTCCCTAATATTTGGCATATGTTAATTTTTATGTTCACATATTTTTGCATAGTTGAATTATGTTGTATATATACGTTTGTATCACCGTTTTTCACTTATTATATCATGAGCACCTGCCCCTACCCCTATCATTGTTTTAGCTGTTGCAAACTAGTCCATCATATGGAGGTACCATGATGTATTTAACTGTTGGTCAATTGATGGAAACTGGTTGCATCTCTCTCTCTTTTTTTTTTTTTTGAGATGGAGTCTTACTCTGTCACCCAGGCTGGAGTGCAGTGGTGTGTTCTCAGCTCATTGCAACCTCCATCTCCCGGGTTCAAGCAATCCTCCTGCCTCAGTCCCCGGAGCAGCTGGGGCTACAGGTGCACGCCACCATGCCTGGCTAATTTTTGTATTTTTAGTAGAGATGGGGTTTCACCATGTTGGCCAGGCTGGTCTCGAACTCCCAACCTCAAGTGATCCGCCCACCTTGGCCTCCCAAGTGCTGGGATTACAGGCGTGAGCCATCGCGCCCTGCCTCCGAAGACATTTTTAAGTAAATAATTGACCCACCCACACCTAAAAAAAATTAGCTTAATTTTGTTCAGTAGCAACAGATTGTCTTTCTGGGCTGTTAAGAGAGGAAGGAAAAATCCCCTGAGATGTCCATAATGTTGTGTTAGGGAGGAATCTATCTTTGGCTGCAGCTGGAGCACAGAGTGTGGCCAGGGCAAAGTGCTGGCCAGAGCCAGGAGACTAGAATATTTGTGGAATGTTAGGCTGGGCATGGTGGCTCATGCCTGTAATCCCAGCACTTTGGTAGACCAAGGTGAGAGGATGGCTTGAGCCCAGGAGTTCGAGACCAGCATGGGCAACATAGCAAAACTCCGTCTCTATAAAAAATGAAAAATTAGCGGGGTGTGGTGGTGCACACCTGTGGTCTCAGATACTTGGGAGGCTGAGGTCAGAGGATGGCTTGAGCTTAGGAGTTTGAGGCTGCAGTGAGCTATGGTCACACCACTGCACCCCAGCCTGGGTGACAGAGTGAGACTGTGAGACCCTATCTCTTTTTTTTGAGACAGAGTCTCGCTCTGTTGCCAGGCCGGAGTGCAGTGGCACGATCTCGGCTCACTGCCACCATGCCCAGCCGAGACCCTGTCTCTTGGAAAAAAAAAAAAAAAAGGAATGTTAAAGTTCAGTTGTCTTTGTGTAATCAGCTGATTAACGTCTCTGATGGTACTGAGAGCTCTGCAAGTGTGAAAACCAGATCTCTCACGATGTATTCCTAAGGCCCAGCAGAGTCACCAGAGTGTACAGTCAAGCTCAGTAAAGATGTAATCAGTGCTTAGATAGGATGCCTCACCTCCTTTTCTATTGTTTTTTTTTGCTTTTGAGACAGAGTCACACTCTGTCCTCCAGGCTGGAGTGCAGTGGTGCAATCTCGGCTCACTACAATCTCCACCACCCAGGTTCAAGCGATTCTCCTGCCTCAGCCTCCAGAGTAGCTGGGAGTACAGGCACGTGCCACCATGCCTGGCTAATTTTTGTATTTTTAGTAGAGACGGGGTTTTACTATGTTGGCCAGGCTGGTCTCGCAATCCTGACCTCGTGATCTGCCCGCCTCAGCCTCCCAAAGTGCTGGGATTACAGGCGTGAGCCACCGCACCTGGTCTGGAATTTTTTTTTTTTTTTTTTTTTTTGAGACGGAGTCTCGCGCTTTCACCCAGGCTGGAGTGCAGTGGCGCGATCTTGGCTCACTGCAGGCTCTGCCCCCCAGGGTTCACGCCATTCTCCTGCCTCAGCCTCCCGCGTAGCTGGGACTACAGGCGCCCGCCACCTCGCCCGGCTAATTTTTTTTTGTATTTTTAGTAGAAACGGGGTTTCACCGTGTTAGCCAGGATGGTCTCGATCTCCTGACCTCGTGATCTGCCCGCCTCGGCCTCCCAAAGTGCTGGGATTACAGGCGTGAGCCACCGCGCCCGGCTTTTTTTTTTTTTTTTTGAGACGGAGTCTCGTTCTATCTCCCAGGCTGGAGTGCAGTGGCGCAATCTCGGCTCACCACAAGCTCCGCTTTCTGGGTTCATGCCATTCTCCTGCCTCAGCCTCCCAAGTAGCTGGGATTACAGGCGCCTGCCACCATGCCCGGCTAATTTTTTCTACTTTTAGTAGAGACAGGGTTTCACCGCGTTAGCCAGGATAGTCTCGATCTCCTGACCTTGTGATCTGCCCGCCTTGGCCTCCCAAAGTGCTGGGATTACAGGCATGAGCCACCACGCCTGGCAGGAATATTTTTTATTATAGTTCTGGGGTTTGCTTCCCACTGCATTCCAGCTACTTACAAGATCAGTAATTAAATAGAGAAAAAAAATCTATAAATTTGTGCGGTACACCTTGTTTTCTAGAAATGAGTGTTGGTTGTTAGATCTTTCTCTTAAACCCTTCGGGGTTTTGACTGGTGTCTCTTGAGCTCACACACAAATCACTGGAATTAAATTTTCTCACTGAGGGATAGCAATTTGTTTGTTACTGAGATAACTGAGCGTGTTTCCAAGCTACTTCTCTTTCTGGGTAAAGAGAAGGAGATCTTGAGTCACAAGGGCTGAGAAGATTGTGCTAAGGAGACCTCTTTGGCTCTGTGTCCTGGAATGGAATAACCCCAGTTGCAGTGTGCTCAGTTGTGCTAACAATGTTTATTTTCAGCACAGGTGGAAACATTTCATCTCATGGCACCTCTGTCTCAAGATTAGTGTTGATTCAGCTGCTTATTATTTGGTCAGTTTTAACACTTTGAAGCCAGGGTTTTGATGGAGCAAGCCACAAACCAACAACCTCTACCCCAACACACACAAACAAGTAAATGAACAAACAGAAAACCTACGCTGCCCAGCACGGTGTATCACACCTGTAATCCTAGCACCGTGGGAGGCTGAGGTGGGCGGATCACCTGAGGTCAGGAGTTCAAGACCAGCCTGGCCAACATGGTGAAACCCCGTCTCTACTAAAAATTCAAAAATTAGCTGAGCATTGTGGTGGGCATGTGTAATCCCAGCTACTCAGGAGGCTGAGGCAGGAGAATTGCTTGAACCCAAGAGGCAGACGTTGCAGTGAGCCGAGATCGCACCATTGCACTCCAGCCTGGGCGACAAAGCGAGACTCCATCTCAAAACAAACAAACAAACCTACCCAATCATATGAATGCTCTTCCAGTGCTCTTCTTGGGTGTAAAATTTCTCAGGTTGGGCACAGTTGCTCATGTTGTAATTCCAGCAGTTTGAGAGGCCAAAGCAGAAGGATTGCTTGAGCTCAGGGGTTTGAGACCAACCTGGGCAACATGGTGAAACCCTATCTTTACAAAAAATACAAAAATTAGCTGGACATGTTGGTGCTACTCAGGAGGCTGAAGTGGGAGGATTGCTTGAACCTGTGAGGTTGAGGCTGCAGTGAACTGTGATCATGCCACTGTGCTCCAGCCTGGGTGACAGAGTAAGAACCTGTATAAAAAAAAAAAAAAAAAAAAAAGCCGGGCGCGGTGGCTCATGCCTGTAATCCCAGCACTTTGGGAGGCCGAGGTGGGAGGATCACGAGGTTAGGAGATCGAGACCATCCTGGCTAACACGGTGAAACCCCGTCTCTACTAAAAATACAAAAAAAAAAAAAAAAAATTAGCTGGACATGGTGGCAGGTGCCTGTAGTCCCAGCTACTTGGGAGGCTGAGGCAGGAGAATGGTGTGGACCCAGGAGGCAGAGCTTGCAGTGAGCCGAGATTGTGCCACTGCACTCCAGCCTGGGCGACAGAGCGAGACTCTGTCTCAAAAAAAAAAAAAAAAAAACCTCAGATAAGTCTGCATTTGCTAAATAATTGACACTTTGGTTATTAACGTTCTGGAATCAGGAACGTCTATTGACTAATCATGGAACTGATCTTCACAAGTAGCAGAGATTTGGACACATACGATAGAAAATTCCAGTACAAACATTTCACCTGATGCAAACTTGCCCCATGTCTAGGAGGATGAGCTGCTATCATGCTCTGACAATCAGCAGCTCTCTGTTGGTAATAGAATGCCAGAGTCATTGGCAGTTAAGCCTCCTGAAGTGGCCAGTAAATACAATATTGTACTGAGGGTTCTAAATTAGACAGGCAATTCATTCATTCATCCAATATTTATTAAGCACCCATCTTGAGAATACAAAGATTGGTAATATGGAGTATCTGTCCTTAAATTATTATTATTATTTTTTTTTTTGGAGGGAGTCTCACTCTGTCGTCCAGGCTGGAGTGCAGTGGTGTGATCTCGGCTCACTGCAACCTCTGCCTCCCAGGTTCAAGCAATTCGCCTCCCTCAGCCTCCCGAGTAGCTGGGATTATAGGCGCCCACCACCACACCCAGCTAATTTTTGTATTTCAGTAGAGACAGGGTTTCACCGTGTTAGCCAAGCTGGTCTTGAACTCCTGACTTCAGGTGATCCGCCTGCCTCGGCCTCCCAAAGTGCTGGGATTACAGGCATGAGCCACTGCACCTGGCCCCTTAAATTATTTCTAAGGCTGACAGGAAGACTGAAACATGCATAGTTACAGCACAGGTGAAACCTCTCTTTCATTTCTTTTTTGTTTGTTAGGATGAGATGTAAATGTATACATGATATATGTAGCAGAATAATCTACTGAGAATCAGCTCGTGTTTGTTTTTGCTGCTGTGGATGCCTTAGGAGGAATGAAAGGTATTTTTCCCCTCCCAGTGTGGTACACAGGCCTTTATTCTGATTTCTGGGAAACTTTTCCTCTAGAAGGTGATCACAGGAGGTGAGGAGTCATTTGTGTAATCTATCAGCAAGATTAGATTTTATCGTCTCGGACAGCTGTAGGATATTCAGGGGTTGGAAATGAGAAAGCAGCCAGACCCTAGAGAGGCTCAAGGACGGGGAAGAAGAACTAGGTTGGTAGAGGCCTTGGGGCCTGGGGGATGGATGGAGATGCTGAAGTGGCAGCCTCCGTGGAAGAAATCCTTAAGCTACGAGCAGGGAGCTGGACTAGGAGGCTGCAGGATCCTCTGGAACGTCCTTGGCCAGAGAGATGGTGGGGACCAGCATTTGAAGCAGCAGCTCTGGCTGGCAGAGCAGCCACAGGAAAGCCAACCAGGGACTCTAAGTGCTGAAAGACTGGGAGTCCAAGGGATCCTGTCTAGGTGCACAGGTTAGTGATGATCCAAGGGAGTGGACCCCATCCTTGGAATAGTTAATATTGGGCCTCCCTCCAATCCAGGTGAGTAGGTTTGAGGTGGTTCTAATTAAAGCTGAGAACATTATTGTTATTATTATTATTATTTTGAGACGGAGTCTCGTTCTGTCGCCCAGGCTGGAGTGCAGTGGCGCAATCTTGGCTCACTGCAATCTCCACCCCCTTGGGTTCAAGCAGTTCTCCTGCCTCACCCTCCTCCAAGCTGGGATTACAGGCGCATGCCACCATGCTTGGCTAATTTTTGTATTTTTAGTAGAGACGGGGTTTCACCATGTTGGTCAGGCTGGTCTCAAACTCCTGACCTTGTGATCTGCTAGCCTCGGCCTCCCAAAGTGCTGGGATTCCAATTTTGTGTGGGAAACTGACTCCCCCCACCCCCCCACCCCCACACAGATACGTGCTAAAGACAATGATGATTATCTTTTTATCTTGCTAGAGATCTGTTTAAGAATGGAAATGTGCTTTTTTTTTTTTTTTTTTTTTTTTACCTCTGAAACATGAAGGGGAGGTGGCTTCAGGCCTTCTGGGAAAGATTTCTCTTTTCTTTTTTTTTTGAGATGGAGTTTCGCTCTTGTCGCCCAGGCTGGAGTGCAATGGCATGATCTTGGCTCACCGCAACCTCCATCTCCCAGGTTCAAGCGATTCTTCCACCTCGGCCTCCCAAGTAGCTGGGATTACAGGCATTGCCATCATGCCCGGCTAATTTTTGTATTTTTTGTAGAGATGGGGTTTCACCATGTTGGCCAGGCTGGTCTCGAACTCCTGACCTCAGGTGATCCGCCTGCCTCGGCCTCCCAAAGTGCTGGGATTACAGGCATGAGCCACCGCGCCCGGCCTTTTTTTTTTTTTTTTTTTTTTTTGAGACCGAGTCTTGCCCTGTTGCCCAGGCTGGAGTGCAGTTGCGTGATCTTGGCTCACTGCAAGCTCCGCCTCCTGGGTTCATGCCATTCTCCTGCCTCAGCCTCCAGACTAGCTGGGACTACAGGCGCCCGCCACCACGCCCGGCTAATTTTTTGTATTTTTAGCAGAGACAGGGTTTCACCGTGTTAGCCAGGATGGTCTCAATCTCCTGACCTCATGATCCGCCCACCTCAGCCTCCTGAAGTGGTGGGATTACAGGCATGAGCCACCATGCCTGGCCTTTCCCATGCATTTCTAATAAGTATTTCAAACTTAACTGTGGTCAAATTAAAACTGTAGACACCCCCTCAAATATGCTCCTCTCTCATCTTCCTTCTCTCCTCTCTCCATGAGCTCAGACCAAACCTCTGACAGTCATTCTTTGTTGAATGAAGGGTAAGTAAGGCCCTGATCCTACAAATCCTCTGACACCCGCCCTGCAAAATCCCAATCCTAAAACCAAAGTCTGCACATTTCTCTCTGATTGATTCTCTCTCTCTCTCGCTTCAGTCAAACACTAGCTGAGCTGGTACTGCTTTGGACCATTAGCAAGCTGAGAAAATAGGCAAGGATGGCCGGGTAAGGCTGAGGCGGGCGGATCACTTGAGGTCAGGAGGGCGAGACCAGCCTGGCCAACATAGTGAAACCGCATCTCTACTAAAAACACAAAAATTAGCTGAATGTGGCAGATGCCTGTAGTCCTGCTACTCAGGAGGCTGAGGCAGGAGAATCGCTTGAATCCGGGAGGCAGAGGTTGCAGTGAGCCGAGATTGCACCACTGCACTCCATCCTGGGCGACAGAACAAGACTCCGTATCAAAAAAAAAAGAAAGAAAGAAAGAAAATAGGCAAGGAAACACTCTCTGGTCCTAGACAGGCAGCTAAGTCACATAGGGCCATGGAATCCTACACAGATATGAAACAGTAGAAGCCCCATCTCCCAATGCTGGCGCCCTAGCTGATGATCACAGTATCTCACCTTTGTACAGGATTTTACACACTTTGCAAAGGATTTTTTTGTTTGTTTTTGTTTTGTTTTTTGAGACAGAGTTTTGCTCTTGTCACCCAGGCTGGTGAGCAGTGGCGCGATCTCGGCTCACCGCAACCTCCGCTTCCCAGGTTCAAGTGATTCTCCTGCCTCAGCCTCCTAAGTAGCTGTGATTACAGGCATGAGCCACCGTGCCTGGCCTACAATGGACTTTTACAAAGGTTTCCATTTTAATTTTCACAGGAATCCTGTGAAAAAGGCAGAACAGGTGTTATCAATCCTAATGTTTTAGATGAGAGAGAAAGTGAATTGCCCATCACACACTGTGAGTGACACAGGCAGTTAGGGACTGAGCCTACATCTTTTCACTTCAGGCCGCTCCCATCAAGCCACCCCTAACTCAGCAAGGGTGAACAAGGCCATGATCCAGGCCTCTATTCGCTTGATGCCAAGATTCCCATTAAGATAACTATGTACTCGGCTCTTGAAATTTATTTTTTAATTTAAGGTCAATATATGATTTTAGAAACATATACAGAGATAACATAAAGCTCTGAAATGGAATGCAACAGGGTCAAAAATGTTAAAGTGGAAATATTTGCAACTTTGTTCTCCTCCCATGCTCAATCTAAGAGCCTGAGTCTCAGAATCAGTTGTGTGAGATGGAGCTGTCGCTGGGCGTGGTGGCTTATGCCTATAATCCCAGCACTTTGGGAGACCGAGGTAGGGTGATCACTTGAGGTCAGGACTTTGAGACCAGCCTGGCCAACGTGGTGAAACCCTGTCTCTACTGAAAATACAAAAATTAGCTGGGAGTGGTGGGCATGCATCTGTAATCCCAGCTACTCCAGAGGCTGAGGCAGGAGAATCACTTGAACCTGGGAGGCGAAGGTTGCAGTGAGCCAAGATCGTGTCACTGCACTCCAGCCCAGGTGACAGAGCAAGATTCTGTCTTGAAAAAAAAGAAAAAAGAAAACAAGAAAGATGGAACTGTAAGGATGGAAGGAGCTTTATTTCTTTAAGTTTTGAGACAGGGTCTCCCTCTATTGCCCAGGCTGAAGTACAGTGGTGTGATCATGGCTCACTGCAGCCAGCTTTAAGCAATCTTTCCACCTCAGCCTCCCAAGCAGCTGGGACTACAGGTGCACATCATGACACCTGGCTATTTTTTTTTTTTTTTTTTTGAGACCGAGTTTCACTCTTGTCACCCAGGCTGAAGTGCAATGGCGTGATCTTGGCTCACTGCAACTTCTGCCTCCCACGTTCAAGCAATTCTGCCTCAGCCTCCCGAGTAGTTGGGATCACAGGCGTGTACCACCACACCTGGCTAATTTTTGTATTTTTAGTAGAGATGGCGTTTCACCATGTTGGCCAGTCTGGTCTCGAACTCCTGAGCTCAGGTGATCCACTCACCTCGGCCTCCCAAAGTGCTGGGATTACAGGCATGAGCCACCATGCCTGGATCACACCTGGCTAATTCTTAAATTTTTTTTGTAGAGACAAGGTCCTGCTATGTTGCCCAGGCTGGTCTTGAACTCCTGGCCCCAAGTGATCCTCCCACCTTGGCCTCCCAAAGTGTTGGGATTACAGGTGTGAGCCACCATGCCTGGCCCAGAAGGAGCTCAGAGAAGGCATGAGGAGAGGGGAGGAGAGGGAGGTCAGGAGGATACCTTTTCCACAGGGAGGCACAAAGGTGGGAGCAATGGGTGCCCTAGGACTAAACAGCTGGCCTGGCATGTGGGTGGAGCAATGCTCCTTTCTGTCTCCCAGCTTGTCTGGAGAACCTGATTTAAAAGCTGCTAGAGCCTCCTTTCAAGTCCAGGTGTGTGTGTGTGAGAGAGAGAGAATTCCATGGGGGCGGAGGAGGTGGGAGAATAAAGTCTGTCACGGTGGAACTTCTGCCCAAGCAGAGACATCTTCATGGTGGATTTCAGAGAGGCAAGAGGGAGCCACCTGCAAGTTTCAAGAGCAGCTGGAGGAAGAGTAAATTAGAGTCCCAGCCACCCCCACATCTATCTTCTACACCTGCTCCTTTATTTTCCTTTCTCCGGAGGGCTGAGAGAGATTTGCTGGTCAAAAGGAAGAGCTCCTCACTTCGGGTTCAGGAATCTTATTGAAGGAAATGAAATGGTCACAGAAAGAAGAGTCACCCGGGTAATTTGGGATGATATGAGTAAGTACCACAAGTTGATTGAGCAGAAAAGACTCAAAGATAGGGGTAGATTTTTTTTTTTTTTGAAACGGAGTCTCGCTCTTATTGCCCAGGCTGGAGTGCAATGGCACGATCTCGGCTCACTGTAACCTCCATCTCCCAGGTTCAAGCTATTCTCCTGCCTCAGCCTCCGGAGTAGCTGGGATTACAGGCGCCCACCACCACGTCTGGCTAATTTTTGTATTTTTAGTAGAGATGGAGTTTCACCATGTTGGTCAGGCTGGTCTCAAACTCCTGACCTTGTGATCCACCCACCTCAGCCTCCCAAAGTTCTGGGTTTACAGGCATGAGCCACTATGCCCAGCCATTCATTTTTATTTTTATTATTTTTTGATTCAGAGTATGGCTCGTTGCCTAGGCTGGAGTGCAGTGGCACAATCATAGCTCACTGCAGCTTCAAACTCCTGGGCTCAAGTGATCCTCTTGCCTCAGCCTCCGAGTAGGTAGAACTACAGGTAAGTTACCACACCTGCTAATTTTTTTTTTTTTGAGACGGAGTTGCTGTTCACTGCAACCTCTGCCTTCCTGGTTTAAGTGATTCTCCTGCCTCAGCCTCCCAAGTACCTGGGATCACAGGCGTGTGCCACCATGCCCAGCTAATTTTTGTATTTTTAGTAGAGACAGGGTTTCAACATGTTGGTCAGGCTGGTCTCGAACTCCCGATCTCAGGTGATCCACTTGCCTCGGCCTCCCAACATGCTGAGATTACAGGCATGAGCCACCGTGCCCAGCCATGTTGGGGTAGATTTTGGAAAAAAAAAAAAAAAAAAAGATACCGGATCATAATCCCACCTGGGCAGAGACCACAGTTCTAGGTCCAGATATCAGCCTAAAGTGGGGTACAACCCCGGAAGGCATCAAGACAGCCAGTCCTGGTTACACTGAGAGGGTAATTGGGTTACAGCATCTTGGCTGGGCACATCCCAAATCCCAGCACTTTGGGAGGTTAAGGCAGGGGGATCACTTGAGCCTAGGGGTTCGAGACCAGTGTGGCCAACATGGCAAAACCCTGTCTCTGAAAAACATACAAAAATTAGCTTGGTGTAGTGGCATGCACCTACAGTCCCAGCTACTTGGGAGGCTGAGTGGGGCGATTACTTGAGCCTAGGAGTTAGAGGTTGCTGTCAGCTGAGACGGTGCCACTGCACCCCGGCCTGGGTGACAGAGTGAGACCCTGTCTAAAAAAAAAAAGTTATAGCGTCTTTACTGAACATGTTTGAGAGACTAAAGTAGGGCAGGGGATAAAGGGAAAGACTTCTCTCCTGAGCTCTAGGTCCACGTTTCCAACTGTCTGTTAGAAATCTCCAAACTCCATCTCTAGAAAGATCATAAGCTCGGTAGTAGGGTAAAGGTTAGATCAGAGGGGAGCTTGGAGGAAAAAGTGTCAGTTAGCTGCTATCACAGCTGAGATTCAGGCAAGAGGTAAAGACAATCTGAATCAGGCTGGCAGGAGAGAGTCTTGCAAGACATTCTCCAGGTGAAATCCGTGGTACTTGATAACTGATTGGGGTGAGGCAGAGGGAAGAGGCTTCCCACCTGGGTGAGTGGGAGGGTGGGATGCTGTGAACACGAACAGGGGACACAGTGGAGAAGGAGCAGCCTTGAAAGGAAAACGTGGGATGAGGTGTTGAGCATATTGTGTTTGGAGATTTTTCTTTGTCTTTTATCCTTTTTTCTTTTTTTTTTTTTTTTGAGACGGAGTTTTGCTGTTGTCTCCCAGGCTGGAGTACAGTGGCGCAATCTCGGCTCACTGCAAGCTCTGCCTCCTGGGTTTAAGCGATTCTCCCGCCTCAGCCTGCCGAGCAGCTGGGACTACAGGTGTACACCAACATGCCCAGCTAATTTTTTGTATTTTTAGTAGAGATGGGGTTTCGCCATGTTGGCCAGGCTGATTTCGAACTCCTGACCTCAGGTGATCCACCCACCTCGGCCTCGCAAAGTGCTGAGATTGCAGGTGTGAGTCACCATGCCTGGCCAGTATTGTTTTGGATGGAATTTGGATCATTGCCAATTTTTGGCTCCTAGGAACAATGTGATCATGACTGTTCCTATATACATCGTCTGGTGCAAGTGTATGTTAGTTTCTCTGGATGTATACCTAGGACCGGAATTGCTGGATTCCAGGATATGAACATGTTCAAGTTGACTAGGTAAAGTTATTTTTTTTTAATTTTTTATTTATTTATTTTTTTTTTTGAGACGGAATCTCTCGCTCTGTCGCCCAGGCTGGAGTGCAGTGGCACAATCTCGGCTCACTGCAAGCTCCGCCTCCCGGGTTCACGCCATTCTCCTGCCTCAGCCTCCGGAGTAGCTGGGACTACAGGCACCCGCCACCACACCCGGCTAATTTTTTGTATTTTTAGTAGAGACGGGTTTCACCGTGGTCTCGATCTCCTGACCTCGTGATCCGCCTGCCTTGGCCTCCCAAAGTGCTGGGATTACAGGCGTGAGCCACCGCACCCGGCCAGTAAAGTTATTTTTTAGAAGTGATTGTACCCATGTACCAGTGAAATTTACCTTTTTTGCTCTAGTGTTTTACTACTTTCATAATGAAAATATAAATGCATATTTTTAATAGACAAATGAGATTATATCAAACCAAAAAACTTCTGTATAGCAAAGGAAATAACAGAGTAAAGAGACAACCTGCAGAACGAGAGAAAATATTTGCAAACTACTCATCCAACAAGGGATTAATATCCAGAATAGGGCTAGGCATGGTGATTCACACCTATAATCTCAGCACGTTAGGAGACCAAGGCAGGAGGATCACTTGAGATCAAGAGTTTGAGACCAGCCTGGGCAACATGGCAAGATCCTGTCGTCTCTATTTTTTTTGTTTTTTTTTTGAGATGGAATTTTGTTCTTGTCGCCCAAGCTGGGTTGCAGTGGCATGATCTCAGCTCACTGTGACCTCCACCTCCTGGGTTCAAGCGATTTTCTTGCCTCAGCCTCCTGAGTAGCTGGGATTACAGGTATGTGCCACCACGCCCGGCTAATTTTGTATTTTCAGTAGAGACAGCATTTCACCGTGTTGGTCAGGCCAGTCTCGAACTCCTGACCTCAGGTGATCCGCCTGCCTCGGCCTCCCAGTGTTCAGATTACAGGCGTGAGCCACTGCGCCCAGTCTTCCTGTCTCTATTTTTAAAAAAGAAAAGAAAATGGAAAATTAGCTAAATAGACATGTCTCAAAAGAAGACACACAAATGGCCAACAGGTATATGAAAAAAATTGTGATCACTAATATTCTGGGAAATGCGAATCAAAACCACAATGAGATATCTTTTTTTTTTTTTTTTGAGACGGAATCTCGCTGTGTCACCCAGGCTGGAGTACAGTGGCACGATCTCGGCTCACTGCAACCTCCACCCCCTGGGTTCAAGAAATTCTCCTGCCTCAGCCTCCTGAGTAGCTGGGATTACAGGCTCCTGCCACCACGCCTGGCTAATTTTTGTATTTTTAGTAAAGATGGTTTTTCGCCATGTTGGCCAGGCTGGTCTCAAACTCCTGACCTCAGGTGATCCACCCGCTTCAGCCTCCCAAAGTGTTGGGATTACAGGCATGAGCCACCATGTCCAGCTGAGATACCATTTTGTCCTAGTTAGAATGGTTATCAAAAAGCAAAAAAATAACAAATGCTGGTGAGGATGCAGAGAAAGGGGAACTCTTATATATTATTGGTAGGAATGTAAATCAGTACAGCCATACTAGAAAACAGTATGGAGATTCCCAAAATAGAACTACCATATGATCTAGCAACCCCACTACCAGTTATATATCCAAATTAAAGGAAATAAGCATGTCAAAGGGATATCTGCATCCCTGTTTACTGTGGTACTATTCACAATAGCCAAGATATAAAATCAACCTTAGTCTCCATCAGTAGATAAAGAAAATAAGGCGTATGTATATACACGATGGAATGCTATTTAGCAATTAAAAAGAAAACAATTCTGCCATTTGTGGCAACATGAATGAACTTGGAGGACATGATATGTGAAATAAGTCAGGCACAAAAAGATAAATATTGCATGTTCTCATGTGGGAACTGAAAAAGTCGATTCTCTCTAGAAGTAGAGGGTAGAATAATTGGGGAGGAGGGTTAGCAAAAGGTTTGTTAACAGATACAAAAGCACAGCTAGGTAGGAGGAATAGGTTCTAGTGTTCTATAGCACTGTTGGGTGACTGTATTTAACACCATTTTTTTTTTAATTTTTTTGAGATGGAGTTTCGCTCTTGTCGCCCAGACTGGAGTGCATGTTGGCCAGGCTGGTCTCGAACTCCTGACTTCCGGTGATCCACCCGCCTCGGCCACCCAAACTGCTGAGATTACACGTGTGAGCCACTGAGCCTGGACTAACACCAATTTATTGTATGTTTTCTTTTTTTTTTTTTTTCTGAGACAGGGTCTCACTCTGTTGCCCAGGCTGCAGTGTGGTAACGCCATCATGACTCACTGCAGCCTTAATGTCCTGGGCTCAAGTGATCTTCCCGCTTTGGCCTACCAATGTTCTGGTATTACAGGCACAATGGTGCCTAACCTATTGTATATTTTCTTTTTCTTTTTTTCTTTTTTTTTTTTTGAGACAAAGTCTTGCACTCTGGCCCAGGCTGGAATGCAGTGGCACCATCTCGGCTCACTGCAAGCTCCACCCTCCGGGTTCACGCCATTCTCCTGCCTCAGCCTCCTGAGTAGCTGGGACTACAGGCACCCGCCACCACGCCCGGCTAATTTTTTTTTTGTATTTTTAGTAGAGATGGGGTTTCACCATATTAGCCAGGATGGCCTCAATCTCCTGACCTTGTGATCCGCCCGCCTCGGCCTCCCAAACTGCTGGGATTGTAGGCGTGAGCCACCGCTCCCGGCCGTACCTATTATATTTTCAAACAACTAGAAGAGTAGATTTTGAACATACTCAACACGAAGAAATGATAAATATTTGAGGTGATGGTGTTGTATCAAACCCCCATTGACTCCCATGGGAAAGGCACCAGGTTCAAGAGGCCAAAGAAGAGACCCAGAGCCAGCAAAGGAGACATGCGGTTTTACTGGGGGCTACATACGGGGAAGAGAGTTCAGGGTCAAAGGGCTGGACGGAAGAACCACTCACAAAAAGCATACAGTTTATGGCCGGGCACAGTGGCTCACGCCTGTAATCCCAGCACTTTGGGAAGCCAAGATGGGTGGATCAAATCAGGTCAGGAGTTTGAGACCAGCCTGACCAACATGGTGAAACTCTCTCTCTACTAAAAATACAAAATTAGCTGGGCGCAGTGGGGCACGCCTGCAGTCCCAGCTACTCGGGAGGCTGACGCAGGAGAATCGCTTGAAACTGGCAGGCAGAGGTTGCAGTGAGCCGAGATTGTGCCACTGTCCTCCAGCCTGGGCAACAAGAGCAAAACTCTGTCTGAAAAAAATAAATAAACAAAAAGCATGCAGTTTATATGGTATTTTCACCTAGCGCCCTCCCCATGACAACCTGTGGAACACAGGCTGTATAGGGGGATTGAGGGCCTGAGTTTGGGGTTGAATGAGGATTGCCAGGTGGAGGCTGTCATGGGCTTCCATTTGTAGTTTTCCCATCGTTCTGTGAAGAGAATGCCTGCCTGGTTGGTCCAGGGCTTCCTGCTCTTGTTGACATCCTTAGAGCAGCAGCCAGACTGGTGTGCACCCCTGGTAATAGCTCAAGCACGTGGAAGGAACCAACAATCTTCATTAAGTCTCATTTTTCCGGTTGGGACTGAGGGAGAGAGCAGGGAGAGGCAAGGAAGGATGGGGAAGGGAAGGTCTTGTCAGGGGAGGGATAGAGCAGTTCCCCTCCTTTCCTTCCTTCCTTCCTCCCTCCCTCACTCTCTCTCTCTCTATATACACACACACACATACACACACACACACACACACACACACACACACAACTCGTTTGTTTTTTGAGACATAATCTCACTGTCACCCAGGCTGGAGTGCAGTAGCGCGATCTCTGCTCACTGCAATCTCTGCCTCCAGAGTTCAAGCAATTCCGCCTCAGCCTCCGAGTACCTTTGATTACAGGTGCCTGCCACCACACCCAAGTAATTTTTGTATTTTTAGTAAAGATGGGGTTTCCCCATGCTGAACAGGCTGGTCCTGAACTCCTGACCTCAGGTGATCCGCCCACCTCGGCCTCCCAAAATGGTTTACAGGCGTGAGCCACCGCGCCCGGCCAGCTCCACTTCTTTCTGATACTGGCATGCCGCAAGCTTAGTCCAACCTTTACAGTTCTACTGCCTGGAATGCTTTGGTCCTCAATTTTTGCTTGCTGGCTTCTTCCCTTAAATCGGGTATCAGCTGAAACATCACGTTCTCAGAGAGGCCTTCCCCCACCCTGCTTCACTGTCCTTCACCCTACCCCTCTTTCTCACATCAGCCGTCTTACTCCTGCAGCACCTCAGAGCAGATGCTGTTGGCGGCCTTCCCAGCAGCCATTGGCCTTCCTCCTCGCAGGTAGAGCTCTGATTTTGTTCAGGTGACTCCTCCTAGCCCCACTCATCTCGGGAGGAAATCCTAATTAGCCTCAGCCAATTATGGTGCTCCCAACCGCTTTGCCAGTGCTTGGTTTGGGATTGGGCCTGGGAGGACATTAGGACCAATATTTTGACTCTACTGGGGTCTTCTGGAAATAATTTTATTTTCCTGAAAAGGGGATGCATGGCATGAAACAGACCCCCTTGGCTTCCAGGGAGTGTCATCCTGAGTGTGGTGCCTTTAAGAGCCAGCTACAACCACGTGGGGCGCCAGCAGACAACAGAGCAGAAGAGTGGAAGGGCAGGGTCTGTGATGAAGCCATTGAGTCCCGAATTAATCAAGCCAGAGCTGTCTGCTTCAGGGGTTCTTGTTGGTGGGTGTATGGGTTTTGCTACCATGACAGAGTACCACAGACTGGATGGCTTAAACAACATATATTTATTTTCTCACACTTCTGGAGGCTAGAAGTCTGAGACCAAGGTGTTGGCTTCTTCTGAGGCCTCTCTCCTTGGCTTGTAGCTGGCATCTTCTCTGTGTGTCTTCACGTGGTCTTCCCTCTTTACCTGTGTCCTAATCTGCTCTTTTTTTTTTTCTTTTAAAATTAAAAAGAGGCCGGGTGTGGTGGCTCATGCCTGTAATCCCAGCACTTTGGGTGGTGGAGGTGGGCGGATCACCTGAGGTTGGGAGCTCAAGACCAGCCTGGCCAATATGGTGAAACCTTGTCCCTACAAAAATACAAAAATTAGCCAGGCGTGGTGGTGGGTGCCTATAATCCCAGCTACTCAGAAGGCTGTGGTGGGAGAATCACTTGAACCCCTGAGGCGGAGGTTACAGTGAGCAGAGATTGCGCCATTGCACTCCAGCCTGGGCGACAGAGTGAGACTCCATCTCAAAAAAATAATAATAAATTTAATTTAAAAAATTAGAGATGGGGTCTTGCTATACTGCCCAGGCTGGTCTTGAACTCCTGAGCTTAAGCAGTCCTCCCACCTCGGCCTTCCAAAGTGCTAGGATTACAGTCATGAGCCAACAAACCTGGCCTTTTTTTTTTTTTTTTTTTTTTTTTTAGAGACAGGGCCTCACTCTGATGTCCAGGCTGGAGTGCAGTGGTGCAATAGTAGGTCACTGCAGCCTTAAACTCCCAGGCTCAAGTGAGCCTCCCATCTCAGCCCCCCAAGTAGCTAGGACTACAGGCACCTACCACCACACCCAGCTGGTTTTTATATTTTTTTGTAGAGATAGGGTTTTGCCATGTTGCCCAGGCTGGTCTTGAACCCCTGAGCTCAAGCGATCTGCCTGCCTCAGCCTCCCAAAGTGCTCGGACTACAGGCATGATCCACTGTGCCTGGCCAGTGACCCTTCTTATTTTATATATATGCATATATATATAGATATATATAGATATTTTTTTGAGACAGAGTCTCACTGTGTTGCCCAGGCTGGAGTGCAGTGGCGTGATCTCGGTTCACTGCCCTCAGCCTCCCAGGTTCAAGTGATTCTCGTGCTTCAGCCTCCCTAGTAGCTGGGACTACAGGCATGCGCCACCACACCCAGCTAATTTTTTGTATTTTTAGTAGAGACGGGGTTTCACCATGTTGGCCAGGCTGGTCTTGAACTCTTGGCCTCAAATGATCCGTCGGCCTCCGCCTCCCCAAGTACTGGGATTACAGGCGTGAGCCACCATGCCCGGCCCACATTTTATATTTAAAAAGCAGAATCTGATGTGTGGGAAATGCCAATCCCCAGGCAAATAGAAACTCCTTCATTTTGGAGATCTGGTATCTGCATAATTTCAACAGAAACTATTTTTTAGAGAGGCAGAAATGATGTTGGCTCCGATCCAAGCCTTGGGGATTTCTAGTTTCAATCAAGGAAGTGAAGATCAAAGAGAACATGACTGATTAGGGCTTTGACTCTCAGAGTTTGGTGTGAATCAGAATCACCCTGAGCCTTATTAAAGAATTCAGACGCCTGGCTCCACCCTACAGACTCTGATTTAACGAGTTTAAAGTGGGGCCCAGGCATCTGCATCTGTTTTTAACAAACCACCCTGGTGACACGGATGCCCACTTGTGTGTTGAGGACCTGCTGGAGGAATCTGAGGAAGGCTGGAAAGGGAAGCATTCAGCTGTGATCAATCCTAAGACTCTGGGCATGGTGACACACATCTATAGTCCCAGCTACTTGGGAGACAGGCTGGAGGGTCACTTGAGCCCAGGAGTTTGAGACCAGTGCCCCTACACTCCCCACCTCCATATCTTAAAAAAAAAAAAAATTCCGGCCAGGTGCAGTGGCTCATGCCTGTAATCCCAGCGCTTTGGGAGGCCGAGGCGGGCAGATCACGAGGTCAGGAGTTCAAGACCAGCCTGGCCAGCATGGTGAAACCCCGTCTCTACTAAAAATACAAAAAATTAGCCAGGCATGGTGGCACGTGCCTGTAATCCCAGCTACTCAGGAGGCTGAGGCGGGAGAATTGCTTGAACCCAGGAGGCAGAGGTTGCAGTGAGCCAAGACCGTGCCACTGCATTCCAGCCTGGGTGACAGAGCGAGACTCTGTCTCAAAAAAAAAAAAAAAATCCTAGGGCTATGAGACTATGAGAAGCCTTGAACTGGGCCCTGGAGGGACAGAAGGCTTGGGAGGACTGTGATCCCATCTCTGTTTAGGCACGGCAGGCTGGGTTTGGACCAGATCATCCATGAAAAGCCAGCATTCATCTCTGGCCAAGACCTGCCCTTGTGAGAGGCAGCTGAACATTGACCTTCTGCCCCTTACTGTAACCTTTTGGTTTTCTGCTCTTTGGTCAGTTCTGGGGAAGAGGCAAACATATCCCTTAGTTGCTGAAAATTCTGCTGGTGCCTTGGGAGCATGTTCAGGACTGGAGATCATCCAACCTACCACAGTGTCTAAAAATAGAACCAAGCCAGCGAGAAGCCAGCTAGTTGGGGATCCTGAGGTCCCCCCAGTGATGGAGAGGCCTCTGAGGAGTTGGTGCTCCAGGGAACCACAGCCTTCTCTCCAGCACTGCTCCTTGCAGCTCCTGCAGTGTCCAGTAGCCAGCACCTGACCCCAAAACAAAGCCACTCTTCTCCAGAGCAGCCAGACAGGCAGGCAGGCAGGCAGCCTGTGAGATTCAGCCCCACTGCCACATTGGGCCAGCCAGGCCGCGGTGTGCCTTGCAAGCTTGCCCTGGCCACCGGGAAGGCTCTGTTTTAAATCATGAGAATATGGTCCCCATGAAACAGCTGAAGTGAGAACTTAAGACAGAGGGCCCTGTGTTTCCTGTGCCCACTCTGCCTCTTGCTCAGCTGACTTCGCACACCCCGCTGCTGCCCGCCTGCCAGAAAGGGAACTGCCTCTGAGTCTCGTACTGTGGGGAACCAAAGGTCAAGGGGAGACATGATCACAGTGAAAGTTCCCAAGAGGAAGGCAAGGAACTGGTGTCTAACCAGACGTGAATACCAGGACACGGTTTTGGGGGTGTTGGAAGATGTGGGCTTTATTCTAGAATAATTTTTTTTTTTTTTTGAGAGGGAGTCTCGCTCTGTCGACGAGGCCAGAGTGCAGTGGTGCAATCTTGGCTCATTGCAACCTCCACCTTCCTGGTTCAAGCAATTCTCCTGCGTCAGACTCCTGAGTAACTGAGATTACAGGTGCCCGCCACCACACCTGGCTATTTTTTGTATTTTAGTAGAGATGGAGTTTCACAATGTTGGCCAGGCTGGTCTCAAACTCCTGACCTCAAGTGATCCACCCGCCTCGGCCTCCCAAAGTGCTGGGATTACTGACATGAGCCACTTTGCCTGGCCTAATTTTTTTCTTTTTTAGAAACAGGGGGCCGGGCGCGGTGGCTCACGCTTGTAATCCCAGCACTTTGGGAGGCTGAAGCGGGCGGATCACGAGGTCAGGAGATCGAGACCACGGTGAAACCCCATCTCTACTAAAAATACAAAAAATTAGCCGGTCGTGGTGGCGGGCGCCTGTAGTCCCAGCTACTCGGAGAGGCTGAGGCAGGAGAATGGCGTGAACCCAGGAGGGGGAGCTTGCAGTGAGCCGAGATTGAGCCACTGCACTCCAGCCTGGGTGAAAAAGCGAGACACTGTCTCAAAAAAAAAAAAAAAAAAAAAAGAAAGAAACAGGGTACTATGTTGCTCAGGCTGATCTCAAACTCCTGGGCTCAAGCAATCCTCCTGCCGTGGCCTCCCAAAGTGCTGGCATTACAGGTATGAGCCACTGTGCCCAGCCCTGAAATAAATTGTTTTTCTTTTTTTTTTTTTTTTTTTTGAGACAGCGTCTCAGTCTCTTGCCCAGGCTGGAGTGCAGTGGCATAATCACGACTCACTGCAGCATCAACAGCCCAGGCTTAAGCAGTCCTCCTACCTCAGCCTCCCAAGTAGCTATGGAATTTTTTTTTTTTTTTTTTTTTTTGAGACAGAGTCTTGCTCTGTCACCCAGGCTGGAGCGTAGTGGCACAATCTCTGCTCACAACAACCTTCGCCTACTGGGTTCAATCGATTCTCCTGCCTCAGCCTCCCAAGTAGCTGGGATTACAGGCGCATGCCACCACGCCTGGCTAATTTTTGTATTTTTAGTAGAAATGGGGTTTCACCATGTCAGCCAGGCTGGTCTTGAACTCCTGACCTTGTGATCCGCCCGCCTCAGCCTCCCAAAGTGCTGGGATTACAGGCATGAGCCACCGCGCCCGGCTGGAATACATTTTTATTGAGCATGTCATGTTGAGTTTTATGCCTGGCCCCATACATACCAAATGAAAGTGCAAACACGGCCCCTGCTTCTGAAGAACCAAAAATCTGTTTGGAAAAATACTCACTTGCCAACTGTGTGCCAGGCTCTGTTCTCCATGCCCTACAATGTCTTGACTTATCTAATTTTCACCCCTCTCTTATGGGGTGAGTACAAGGTGGTCGCCATTATACTTCCCGGTCTAAAGAGGAGGATTTTGAGGCACAGAGAGGCTAAGTAACATGCCATCGGTCCCAGCTCTTGAGGGACAGAGCTGGCACCTGCATCTAGATGCTGGCACCTGTAGCTGGGCCATCATCACCCTGGCGCTGCCCTGTCCTCAAATGTAGCCGGCACAGACTGGGGGTGGGAAGATGCTGCCTAAGGCCCTTTCCTTCTCCTAGGAGTTATGACTGCCCTGTAATGAGATTGTTTGTGTTTTTTTGTTTCATTTTGGTTTGTTTGTTTGTTTGTTTGTTTTGAGACTGAGTCTCACTGTATTGCCCAGGCTGAAGTGCAGTGAAACACTCTCAGCTCGCCGCAACCTCCACCTCCCAGGTTTAAGCGATTCTCGTGCCTCAGCCACCCGAATAGCTGGGATTATAGGCATGTGCCACCACACATGGCTAATTTTTGTATTTTTAGTAGAGACGGGGTTTTGCCATGTTGGCCAGGCTGATCTCGAACTCCTGACCTCAAGTGATCTGCTCACCTGAGCTTCTCAAAGTGCTGGGATTACAGGTGTGAGCCACTGTGCTCAGCCTGAGATTGTTTTTTAATACACAAATAGAGCCATAGGCTCTCAAGTTTAAAAGGGGCTCGAATGGTCGGGTGCAAGTGGCTCATACCTGTAATCCCAGCATTTTGGGAGGCCGAGGCGGGGGCAGATCATGAGGTCAGGAGATCGAGACCATCCTGACTAACACAGTGAAACCCCGTCTCTACTAAAAATACAAAAACTATGGCCGGGTGCGGTGGCTCACGCCTGTAATCCCAGCACTTTGGGAGGCCGAGGCGGGTGGATCACGAGGTCAAGAGATCGAGACCATCCTGGCTAGCACTGTGAAACCCCGTCTCTACTAAAAATACAAAAAATTAGCCGGGCGTGGTGGCGGGTGCCTGTAGTCCCAGCTACTCAGGAGGCTGAGGCAGGAGAATGGCGCGAACCCAGGAGGCGGAGCTTGCAGTGAGCCAAGATTGCGCCACTGCACTCCAGCCTGGGTGACAGAGCAAGACTCCGTCTCAAAAAAAGAAAAAATTTAAAAATAAATAAATAAATAAAAGGGGCTCGAAGGTTGTGGAGTGAAACAACCCTGCCACGCTGTGGAGCTTCACAGGCAGATAATTGCTGCCCTTTTCACCCTCAGAAGCTCAACAGTGATGCTGTTATGCCTCCAGCATTCTTGGCTCTCCAGTTTTGGAACTGCTTCCAGAGGCATTTCTTGAGCAAGACAAGAATCAGTCTCCGGAGAGTCTTATTTATATATTTATTTACCCACAGTGTTATTACCTAGCTTTATCACGAGAATTATTTGCCAGACTTAACTCTGAATGCCTTTTAGCTATTTCTGAAAGTCAGAGCTGCTGTAAACCACTTAAGGCCTTGCCACCACTGAGGTTATTTAAAAGGATGTGCCAGGGGCTCTCAAAGCTATTTCATGAGAAAAGCTACAAAACAAAATAAAACAAACAAAACCCTTGTTAGAAGTGTGTGTACGGGGTATCATGCTCTCAAAGTCACAACTTTGGGAGGAGAGTACACCTTTGGATAGTTCGATCCTGTATGTTTTTTAGAAAAATGAATTTCTCGGCCAGGCGTGGTGGCTCATGCCTGTAATCCCAGCACTTTGAGAGGCTGAGGTGGGCGGATCACGAGGTCAAGAGATTCAGACCATCCTGGCCAACATGGTAAAACCCCGTCTCTACTAAAAATACAAAAAATTAGCAGGGCATGGTGGCAGGCACCTGTAATTCCAGCTATTTGGGAGGCTGAGGCAGGAGAATTCCTTGAACCCCGGGAGGCAGAGGTTGCAGTGAGCTGAGATTGCGCCATTGCACTCCAACCTGGGCAATAAGAGCAAAACTCTGTCTCAAAAAAAAAAAAAAAAAAAGAAAAATGAATTTCTTGGCTGGGCGCAGTGGCTCACGCCTGTAATCCCAGCACTTTGGGAGGCCGAGGCAGGTGGATCACCTGAGGTCAGGAGTTCGAGACCAGCCTGGCCAACATGGTGAAACCCCGTTTCTACTAAAAATATAAAAACTAGCTGGGCATGGTGGTGGGCACCTGTAATCCCAGCTACTCGGGAGGCTGAGGCAGGAGAATTGCTTGAACCCAGGAGACAGGTTGCAGTGAGCCGACACTCCAGCCTGGGCGCACAGCGAGACTTCATCTGAAAAAAAAAAAAAAAGCTGGGCGCGGTGGCTCACACCTGTAATCCCAGCACTTTGGGAGGCCGAGGCGGGCAGATCATGAGGTCAGGAGATTGAGACCATCCTGGCTAACACGGTGAAACCCCATCTCTATTAAAAATACAAAAAATTAGCCAGGCGAGGTGGCGGGCACCTGTGGTCCCAGCTACTCGGGAGGCTGAGGCAGGAGAATGGCATGAACTCGGGAGGCGGAGCTTGCAGTGAGCCGAGATTGCGCCACTGCATTCCAGCCTGGGTGACAGCGCAAGACTCTGTCTCAAAAAAAAAAAAAAAAAAAGAATTTCTCTGCTTTATGGTCTTCTTTAAGAGACAGGGTTTTGCTCTGTTACCCAGGCTGGAGAACAATGACACGATCATAGCTCAGTGTAGCCTCAAACTCCTGGGCTCAAATGATCCTCTGGCCTCAGCCTCTTGAGTAGCTGGGATCATAGGCAGGACCCACTGTCCTCAGCCTATGGTCATCTTCTGTACATTAGGTTGTATGCTCTCTATGTATACCAGGTAGGCTGGTATCCATTTTGCCCACTGTTGTATCCCCAGAACCTATCACAATGGCTGACCCAGAGTAGGTACTTAAGAAATGGGCCAGGCACAGCGGCTCACACGGCTGAGGGAGGAGGATTGCTTGAACCCAGGAGTTTGAGACCTGCCTGGGCAACATAGTAAAACCCTATTTCTATTAAAAATTTAAAAATTAGGCAGGCATGGTGGCATACACCTATAGTCCCAGCTACTTGGGAGGCTAAGACTGGAGGATCACTTGAGCCCAGGAGGTTGAGGCTGCAGTGAGCCATGATGGCATCACTGCATTCCGCCTGGGTGATAGAGCGAGACTGTGTCTCAGGGAAAAAAAAAACAAAAACTTGTTGAATGAATGGATAATATGATACACTAAGTAATAATAGATACTAAAACCAGTAATGAAAGACTGTAGGATGGGCGCTGTGGCTCACGTTTGTAATCCCAGCACTTCGGGAGGCCGAGGCAGATGCATCACCTGATGTCAGGAGTTTGGGACTAGCCTGACCAACATGGTGAAACCCCGTCTCCACTAAAAATACAAAAATTAGCTGGGCTGGTGGCGTGCGCCTGTAGTCCCAGCTACTCCGGAAGCTGAGGCAGGAGAATCGCTTGAACCTGGGAGGCAGAGGTTACAATGAGCTGAGATCGCGCCACTGCACTCCAGCCTGGGCGACAGACTGAGACACCATCTCAAAAAAAAAAAAAAAAGACTGTAGTCAGGTGCAGTGGCTCAAGCCTGTAATCCCAGCATTTTGGGAGGATGAGCGAGGCAGGTGGATCACCTGAGGTCAGGAGATCGAGACCAACCTGACCAACATGGTGAAACCCCGTCTCTACTAAAAATACAAAAAAATTAGCCAGGCACAGTGGCGGGTGCCTGTAGTCCCAGCTACTCGGGAGACTGAGGCAGGAGAATGGCGTGAACCCGGGAGGCAGAGCTTGCAGTGAGCTGAGATCGCACCACTGCACTCCAGGCTGGGCGACAGAGCGAGACTTCGTCTCAAAAAAAAAAATACAAAATACAAAATTAGTTGGGCGTGGTGGCACATGCCTGTAATCCCAGCTACTTGCGAGGGAGGCTGAGGCAGGAGAATCGCTTGAATCCGGGAGGTGGAAGTTGCAGTGAGACGAGATTGTGCCATTGCATTCCAACCTGGGCAACAGAGAGAGACTCTGTCTCAAAAGAAATAATGTAGACAGAGGATACCTGTGGCACATCTCAGAACTCAGATGGTTACCTTCCCAGGGAGATGAAAACGAACACATTCAGCCAGGTGCAAAGCTATTCCCCCTTGAAATAGGTTTGTCAATGTGTTGCTGATGAGGACTTGGGAAATGCTCAAGATCACTGAAAGGTGTGTGGTCAGATCTAGAACTGAGAGGGCTTATAGTGAATTAATGGTTTTGTAACTTAGCTAAAGAAAGAATGTACTGTCAGGATGTGGACATGGGGGAATCTCCTTACAATGTGGAAAAAAGGAAACTGAAGAGCAAATACTAGTCAGTATTCCCAGTGGCAGATCCACAGGGAGAGGGGTCCCTGAGCGTGTATGCCTGGCAGCAAAAGCTATGTCTGCAGAGGGTAAGGAAACCCTAAGCTATAAGTCCCTTATGCCACCAGGGGTTAAAATTCCCTGACCCCGGCTTCTGATACTATTTAAGGGATATATATATATAACTTTAATCACCTTTCTGACCATCTCTAAGGAATCTTTGGACAACAGAGCATGTGCATTTGGAGATCTAGTTGATCAGTTTCCAGGGAATTTGATTTATTTGAGTTGAGCTCCCTGAGGCTGATCAACTCCAAATCCACTGACAATGTCATGCTTCTGGATCTGTGTGGACACAGCCTCAGATCAACATGACTCCCAGAATACTGGTGCCTTCTCCTTTTGACATCTGTTAAGCTTTACCAACAACAGTAATGTGAGAGATGAACAAAAATAGCTAACAACACCTACCATATGCCAGGTATTGTTCTGAGCACCTTTGGGGGTGTTATTAAACTATGGTGAAATATACATAATATAAAATATGTCAGTTGACCATTTTCAGTGGCAGTAAGTACATTCATAATGCTGTATAACCGTCACCACTATCCAGAACTTTTTCACCATTCCAGACAGAAATTCTATACCCATTAAAACCATAATTCCTCATTTCCACTTCCTCCTACCCCCTGGTTGCCTCTATCCCACTTTTTTTTTTTTTTGAGATGGATTCTCGCTCCGTCGCCCAGACTGGAGTGTGGTGGCGCGATCTCTGCTCACTGCAAGTTCTGCCTCCCAGGTTCATGCCATTCTCCTGCCACAGCCTCCCGAGTAGCTGGGACTGAAGGCACCCGCCACCGCGCCCGGCTAATTTTTTGTATTTTTAGTAGAGACAGAGTTTCATCGTGTTAGCCAGGATGGTCTCTATCTCCTGACCTTGTGATCCGCCCACCTCGGCCTCCCAAAGTGCTGGGATTACAGGCATGAGCCACTGCGCCCAGCCACCTCTATTCCACTTTCTGTTTCTATGAATTTACCTATTCTAGGTACCTCATATAAGCGGCATCAGACAATATTTGTACTTTGCATCTGTCTTATTTCAGGTAGCATACTGTGTTCAAGTTTCTTATGTGTGATAGCATGCATCAGAATTTCATTCCTTTTCAAGGCTAAATAGTATTCCATTGTAGGTACACACCTAATTTTGTTCATCCATTCATCAGCTGATAGACATTTGGGTTGTTCCCACTTTTGGTTTTTGTGAATAATGCTGCTGTGATTATTGGTATATTCACATCTGTTTGAATCTTTGCTTTCAGCTGTTTTTTTTTTCTTTTTTCTTTTTTTTGAGACAGTGTCTCTCTTTGTCAACCAGGCTGGAGTGCAGTGGCACAATCTGGGCTCACTGCAACCTCTGCCTCCCGGGTTCAAGTGATTATCCTGCCTTAGCTTCCTAGTAGCTGGGATTACAGGTGTGTACCACCACGCCCAGCTAATTTTTTTGTATTTTTAGTAGAGATGGGGTTTTACCATGTTGGCCAGGCTGGTCTCGAACTCCTGACCTCAAGTGATCCACCTGCCTCGGCCTCCCAAAGTGTTGGGATTACAGGCATGAGCCACCACGCCAGCCTGCTTTCAGTTCTTTTGGGTATATACACAGAAGCAGAATTGCTGGATCACATGGTAATTGTATGTTTATAAGTACTTTGTGTATTAAATAATTTAATCATCACATTAAACCCTATAAGGTAAATAATATTAGTATCCCCATCTTATGGATGAGGCACAGAGAAGTTAGGTGACTTACTCAAGGTGACACAGGGAATAAGTGGCAAAACCGGGATTTGACCTCAGGGAATCTGATTCCAGACTCCACCTTCTTTTTTCCCTTTTTATTCTCCAGTGCCTGCATTCTTATCACTATGGTAAAGCAGCGGTGGCTGGGCATGGTGGCTCAAGCCTGTAATCCCAGCACTTTGGGAGGCCAAGGCGGGCAGATCACCTGAGGTCAGGAGTTTGAAGACCAGCCTGGCCAACATGGTGAAACCCTGTCTCTACAAAAATACAAAAATTAGCTGGGCATGGTGATGCATGCCTGTAATCCCAGCTACTTAGGAGGCTGAGGCAGGAGAATCGCTTGAACCCGGAAGGTAGAGGTTGTAGTGAGCCGAGATTGCGCCACTGCTCTCCAGCCTGGCTGACAGAGCAAGACTCTGTCTCAAAAAAACAAACAACAAAAACAGAGATGTTGCAAGATGATATGTGAGCAAGAAATGTTATGTGTATGTTCTAGCTTGAGTTGGTGTTTGGAAGAAAAATAAAAAAGAAATAGGCCAGGTGTGGTGGCTCACACCTGTAATCCCAGCTCTTTGGGAGGCTGAGGCTGGGGTCCAGGAGTTCGAGACCAGCCTGGGCAACGTAGTGAGACCCCATGTCTACAAAAAATAAAAAAATTGGCTGGGCATGGTGGTATGTGCCTGTAGTCCCAGCTACTCAGGAGGCTTAGGTGGTAGGATCCTGTGAGCCTGGGAGGTTGAGGCTGCAGTGAGCCATGATTGTGCCACTGCACTCAGCCTGGGCAACAGAGTGAGACCCTGCCTCAAAAAAGAAAGAAAAAAAAAAGGCCAGGTGCAGCGGTTCATCCCTGTAATTCCAGCACACTGGGATACTCGGGAGGCCTTGTGCAAGGCCGGGAGTTTGAGACCAGCCTGGGCAACATAGCAAGACCCCATCTCTACAAAAAAACGAAACATACATATATGAAATAAATGTGTATGCTATAGGCAGTGAATTCTACAGGAGTTCCGAGCAATGAATCGTGAACTGGTGTGAAGTCGGGGTTAGCACTGAGTCTTGAAGGGTAAATACAATTGAGATAGGGAGAGAGACACGAGGAAGAGCATTCAAAGCCTGGGAGAAACACACGGGAATGGTGAGCACACTAAGCAGTTTGTTCAGGAAGTATATACGTACACCAGCTGGCCAGAGGAAGACTCTTCTCACAGAATTAAAGTTGGCAAAGGTTGTTTTTATTTTTATTTATTTATTTTTATTTTTATTTTTTTGAGACAGAGTCTCGCTTTGTCGCCAGGCTGGAGTGCAGTGGTGCAATCTCCACTCACTGCAACCTCCACCTCCCGGGTTCAAGTGATTCTCCTGCCTCAACCTCCCGAGTAGCTGGGACTAAAGGCACACACTGCCACGACCAGCTAATTTTTGTAATTTTAGTAGAGACGTGGTTTCACCATGCCAACAGGCCAGGATGGTGTCGATCTCCTGACCTCGTGATCTGCCCACCTCGGCCTCCCAAAGTGCTGGGATTACAGGCGTGAGCCACCACACCCTGCCGGTTGTTTTTATTTTTATTTTTAATTTTATTTTTTGAGACAGAGTCTCGCTTTATTGCCCAGGCTGGAGTGCAGTGGCGCGATCTCAGCTCACTGCAACCTCTGCCTCCTGGGTTCAAGTGATTCTCGTGTCTCAGCTCCTGAGTAGCTGGGATTACAGGCATGTGCCACCAGACCCGGCTAATTTTTGTATTTTTTTAGTAGAGACAGGGTTTTTCCTTGTTGCCCAGGCTGGTCCTGAACTGCTGACCTTAGGTGATCTGCCCACCTTGGCCTCCCAAAGTGTGGGAATTTCAGGCATGAGCCACCAGGCCCGGCAGGTTGTTGAAATTAGGCTGGAAAAGCCCCAATTCCCTAGGAATGAGGAGTCATTGAAGGATTTTGCAAATGGCATTGGCTTGGTAAAAGTGGTGTTTTGAAGCAATTCATCTGGCAGGACTGTGTGCAAGACGGGTTAGACAGGGTAAAGTCTGGAGGCAGATCTATCTCAGCAGTCTAGACATGATGCCACAAGGACTTGGTCTCGGGGAGAGCAAGACAAGTGAGGAAGAGACACTTGAGGATGGAAGAGATGCAGGAGGGATGAGGTGACCGGTTTGGAGACTGATGGCTGGAGGTGAGGGAGAGGGAGACATCAAATTTCAAAGATGACGCTGAGATTTCTGGCCTGAGTGATTGGGATAATTATAACAACACCTGGCTGGGCGCAGTGGTTCACACCTGTAATTCCAGCACTTTGGGAGGCTGAGGGGAGGATCACTTGAGCCCAGGTGTCTGAGACAAGCTTGGGCAATATAGTGAGACCCTGTCTCTACAAAAAAATACATAAGGTTAGCTGGGCGTGGTGGTGTGCGCCTGTGGTCCCAGCTACTCAGGAGGTTGAGGAGGGAGGATCACGTGAATCTGGAAGCTGCGGTGAACCAATGCTGCAGTGAACTGTGATGGCTCCACTGCACTCCAGCCTGGACAACAGAGTGAGACTCTGTCTCAAAAAAAAAAAAAAAAACAACAGTGGATGGGGGCAGTGGTTCATGCCTGTAATCCCAGCATTTTAGGAGGCTGAGGTGGGCAGATCACTTGAGGTCAGGAGTTCGAAACCAGCCTGGCCAACATGCTGAGAGTCCGTCTCTACTAAAAATACAAAAATTAGCCGGGTGTGGTTGTGGGCACCTGTAATCCCAGCTACTCGGGAGGCTGAGGCAGGTGAATTGCTTGAAACCAGGAGGTGGAGATTGCAGTGAGCTGAGATCACTGCCACTGTACTCCATCCAGCCTGGGCTACAACTCCGTCTCAAAACAAAAACAACACTGACAGAAACAGGAGGTAGCTTCTGGTCATATTGAGCTTGAGGTGACAACAGGACACCCAGATGGAAACATCTGGGAGGTGGTTAGAAAAGTAGGTGTGAAGCTGAGAGACAAAAATGAGAAAGAAAAATGGGAATAAATCTTCTTATAAAGAAAACAAGAGCTCATCAGAGGGTGGCACTCTGAGTCCCCACTTGTACCTCCAAAGCTCTCTGGCCTTACCTGCCAGAAGGTTCCAGGCCTGCAGCTAGACAGACATTGACACTCTTATTCTGCCACCCTGATGGAAGGCTGACTCCTCCCTAGTCCAGTTTAGAATGCATTTCCTTTTAGCTTGAAAGGACTAAGCTGTATTTTTCTTTTCTTTTTCTTTTTTTTTTTTTTTTTGAGCAGGGTCTCAGTCTGTCACCTAGGCTGAAGTGTAGTGGTACAATCATGGCTCACTGTAGCCTTGCTCTCCTGGGCTCAAGCAATCCTCTATCCTCAGCCTCCAAGTAGCTGGTTATACAGGTGTTCACCACCACACCTGGCTAAATTTTTTTTTTTTTTTTTTTTTTTTTTTGAGACAGTCTCGCTCTGTCACCCAGGCTGGAGTACAGTGGTGCGATCTCAGCTCACTGCAACCTCCGCCTCCTGGGTTCAAGCGATTCTCCTGTCTCAGCCTCCCAAGTAGCTGGAATTACAGGCATGTACCACCATGCCCGGCTAATTTTTTGTATTTTAGTAGAGATGGGCTTTCTCCATGTTGGTCAGGCTGGTCTAAAACTCCTGACCTTGTGATCCACCTGCCTCGGCCTCCCAAAGTGCTGGGATTACAGGCATGAGCCACCGTATCTGGTCCTGGCTAATTTTTGTATTTTTAGTAGAGACAGGGTTTCACCCTGTTGGCCAGGCTGGTCTTGAACTCCTGACCTCAGGTGATCCAAAGTACTGGGATTACAGGTGTGAGCCACCACACCTGGCCTTATCCTAAACATTTAATCAGATAAGTTGGTTAAAATGCTTTGGGCTACAAGTAAGAAAAAAAGCCCCTCATACTAAAAAATGACTGAAGGAAGAATGGTCAGTGAAAGCTAAATCAGGGAGGGAGGTTTGATGAGGAATGGGATATTTCTATAGTCTCAAAACTATTGGCCAGGTGTGGTCTGTTGCCCAGGCTGGAATGCAGTGGTGCGATCTTGGCTCAATGCAACTTCTGCCTCTCAGGTTCAAGTGATTCTCCTGCCTTAGCCTCCCGGAGTAGCTGGGATTACAGGCACCCACCACCACACCCAGCTAATTTTTGTATTTTTATTTTATTTTATTTTATTTTTTTGAGACGGAGTCTGACTCTGTGGCCCAGGCTGGAGTGCAGTGGCACGATCTCGGCTCACAGCAAGCTCCATCTCCCGGGTTCACGCCATTCTCTCGCCTCAGCCTCCAGAGTAGCTGGGACTACAGGCGCCTGCCACCACACCGGCTAATTTTTTGTATTTTTAGTAGAGACGGGGTTTCACTGTGTTAGCCAGGATGGTCTCGATCTCCTAACCTTTTGATCCGCCCGCCTTGGCCTCCCAAAGTGCTGGGATTACAGGCGTGAGCCACCGCACCCGGCCAATTTTTGTATTTTTAGTAGAGACGGGGTTTCACCATGTTGGCCAGGCTGGTCTCGATCTCTGACCTCAGGTGATCCACCCGCCTTGGCCTCCCAAAGTGCTAGGATTACAGGCATGAGCTACTGCGCCCAGCCATGAATTTCTAATGAATATCTCAGAGTTAACTATGATCCAATTGACACTTTTTTTTTTTGAGACAGAGTCTCGCTCTGTTGCCCAGGCTGGAGCGCAATGGTGCAATCTCTGCTCACTGCGCAGCCTCTGCCTCCGGGGCTCAGGCAATTATCCTGCCTCAGCCTCCTGAGTAGTTGGGATTACAGGTATGTGCCACCATGCCTGGCTAATTTTTGCATTTTTAGTAGAGATGGGGTTTCACCATGTTGGCCAGGCTGGTCTCAAATTCCTGACCTCAAGTGATCCGCCCAGCTTGGCCTCCCAAAATGCTGGAATTACAGGCCTGAGCCACCACACCCGGCCCCATTTGAAACTCTCCTTTTTTTTTTTTTTTGAGACAGAGTTCCGCTCTTATTGCCCAGGCTGGAGTGCAGTGGTGCGATCTCGGCTCGCAGCAGCCTCTGCCTCCCGGATTCAAGTGATTCTCCTTCCTCAGCCTCCCTAGTAGCTTGGATTGCAGGCATGTGCCACCATGCCCTGCTAATTTTGTATTTTTAGTAGAGATGGGGTTTCTCCATGTTGGTCAGGCTGATCTCGAACTCCTGACCTCAGGTGATCCACCCAACTCGGCCTCCCAAAGTGCTGTGATTATAGGCCTGAGCCACCACGCCCGGCCCCATTTGAAACTCTTCACTTTCCCTCAGGTATGCTCTTTCTCATATCTTCCTCCTCTCTGTGAACTGGCACCCAGTCACCCTTTGGTGAACGAGGGTGAATGAAGTCACCCTTTGGTGAATGAAGAGGACCATGCCGGTCCTTCGATATCCACTCTGCAAAATTCCAGCCCTGAAGCCAGGTGAGGGCTGCACATTTATCTCTGCCCACAGGGTAAATACAGTAGATACAAGTATCATATCAATAGATATAATGCTGAATGTCCCTTACCTGCCAATGCTGGGGAGTGTGTAAACAAGCCAACCCCTGGCTAGGCGCAGTGGCTCATGCCTGTAATCCTAGCACTTTGGGAGGCTGAGGCAGGTGGATCACTTGAGCTCAGGAGTTCGAGACCAGCCTGGGCAACAAGGTGAAACGCCGTCTCTACTAAAATACAAAAAATTAGCCAGGTGTGGTGGCGTGTGCCTGTAATCCCAGCTGCTCGGGAGGCTGAGACAAGAGAATCACCTGAACCCAGGAGGCAGAGGTTGCAGCGAGCTGAGATCATGTCATTGCACTCCAGCCTGCGTGACAGAGCGAAACTCCATCTCAAAACAAAAAAACAAGCCTATCCCAGTCATTTTGGGAAGGAAGAAAGGGACACGGGTGTTGGATGGATGATGAACTGTACTAGAAATCTAAGGGAAATGCCTGATCACCAGTAACTCCCTCTCTGAAGTACTTACCCACAACTCATATCCATCACCAGCAAAAACAAAACAAGAATAATAGGCTGAGCATGGTGGCTCATACCTGTAATCCCAGCACTTCGGGAGGCCGAGGTGGGCAGATCACCTTAGGTCAAGAGTTCGAGACCAGCCTGGCCAGCGTGGTAAAACCCCATCTCTACTAAAAACACAAAAATTAGCTAGGCGTGGTGGCGCATGCCTGTAATCTCAGCTACTTAGGAGGCCAAGACAGGAGAATCACTTGAACCCGTGAGGCAGATGTTGCAGTGAGCTGAGATAGTGCCATTGCGCTCCAGCCTGGGTGAGAGAGCGAGACTCCGTTTCAAAAAAAAAAATAAAATAAATAATAGGCCTTCCGGTGGAGGTTGCAGTGAGCTGAGATCACACCACTGTACTTCAGCCTGGGCAACAAGAGCAAGACTCTGTCTCAAAAGAATAATAATAATAATAATAGGCTTCCCCAAAAAGTTAGTTTGTAGACCACCAACTATATGTATCAAATGCAAACGTAGTAGAAAGAGAGCTGACCTATAGCCAGGAGAGCTGGATTTGAGTCCCAGCTCTGCCACTCACTGGCTGTGTGACTTCGGGCAAGGCTTTCCTCATCTGTAAAACAACAGCATTCATCCAGCATTTTACCTCACTGAAGTCTCAAAATACTCTTATGAAGGGAACAGCGTAATTAATGTCTGAGATCCATAGACATGGAAACAGATGTCGGGAGGTAAAATGACTTGCTTAATGCAACAAAGCTAATAATAGAGGCAGAACTGGAACTAAGCTTCAGATTCTGTGACTTCAAATCTCATGCTGCCTCCCCACCTCACCCCCAATAATTCACCACGTATGTGCAGTTGGGCAGGTTGCTCACCATACAAACAGTCCTTGCTCTGCTAGACAGATTTCATGTGGACCAGAAGTAACTTTGACTGTGTGCTGTATCTCAATTTCATTAACAATTTTTTTTTTCTGTCACCCAGGTTGGAACAATCATAGCTCGCTGCAGTCTCAATCTCAGGGGTCAAGTGATCCTCCTGCCTCAGCCTCCCAAGCAGCTGGGACTACAGACACCTGTCACCACACCTGGCTAATATTTTTATTTATTTATTTTTATTTATTTATTTATTTATATTTTGAGATGGAGTCTTGCTCTGTCGCCCCAGCTAGAGTGCAATGGCACGATCTCCACTCACTGCAACCTCCGCCTCTCAGGTTCAAGTGATTCTCCTGCCTCAGCCTCCTGAGTAGCTGGGGTTACAGGTGTGTGCCACTATGCCCGGCTAATTTTTGTATTTTTAGTAGAGGCGGGGTTTCTCCATGTTGGCCAGGCTGGTCTCGAACTCCTGATCTCAGGTGATCTGCCCGCCTCCGCCTCCCAAAGTGCTGGGATTACAGATGTCAGCCACCGCGCCCAGCCAATTTTTTTATTTTTTATTTTTAGTAGAAATGAGGTCTCACTATGTTGCCCAGACTAATCTTGAACTCCTGAGCTCAAGTGATTCTCCTGCTTTGGTCTCCCAAAGTGCTGGGATTACAAATATGAGCCACCGTGCCCAGCCTAAACAAATTTTTTTTTTTTTTTTTTTTTTTTTTTGAGACAGACTCTCGCTCTGTAGCCCAGGCTGGAGTGCAGTGGTGAGATCTCAGCTCACTGCAACCTCCACCTCCCGGGTTCACGCCATTCTTCTGCCTGCGCCTCCCGAATAGCTGGGACTACAGGCACCCGCTACCACGACCGGCTAATTTTTCGTGTTTTTAGTAGAGACAGGGTTTCACCCTGTTAGCCAGGATAGTCTCGATCTCCTGACCTTGTGATCTGCCCACCTCAGCTTCCCAAAGTACTGGGATTACAGGTGTGAGCCACCGTGCCCAGCCAACAAATTTTTTAATGTATAAATAAAGTCTTATTTATTTTTATTTTTGAGACAGAGTCTCACTCTCTTGCCCAGGCTGGAGTGCAGTGGTGCAATCTTGGCTCATTGCAACCTCCACCTCCCAGGTTCAAGCCGTTCTCCTGCCTCAGCCTCCCGAGTAGCCGGGATTATAGGTGCCTGCTACCATGCCTGGCTAATTTTTGTATTTTTAGTAGAGACGGGGTTTTGTCATGTTGGCCAGGCTAGTCTCAAACTCCTGACCTCAGGTGATCGCCCGCCTTGGCCTCCCAAAGTGCTGGGATTACAGGCGTGAGCCTCCGAGCCTGGCCAAAGCCTTATGTTTTACAAAATAATTTTCCAACTATCTTTTTCTGCCAGGTGTGATGGTACGTGCTTGTGGTCCTATAGTCCCAACTACTGAGGAGGATGAAGCAGGAGGATCACTTGAGCCCAGGAGTTCGAGGTTGCAGTGAGCTATGATTGCACCAGTGCACTCCAGCCTGAGCACCAGAGTAAGACCCTGTCTACTGAAAAACAAAACCCTCCAAAACAAACCAACCAACCCTCTACCTTTTTATTTAATTACTGGTGGTAGAGTTGTAATAGTGTTAATGCAATCAATAAAAAGTAAACTATAGCAGAAAGTGTACAGAGCCCTGAGTTGGATAGACCTGGGTTAGAGACCTTACTTGGTTTACTGACTCTGCAGTTCAAAATTTTCTCATCTGCAAAAGAAAGTTGAGAATAATGTCTGTTGACCTAATTCTGTAGAGGTATCATAGGATCACATGAGACAACGCTTGTGTATAGGTTTTGTGAATTATAAAGCTCCAAACAAGGTTAGTTATCCTTATTTTAATAATAATAAAAAAAACCCAAGGGGGCTGGGCGCAGTGGCTCATGCCTGTAATCCCAGTACTCTGGGAGGCCAAGGCAGGCAGATCACCTGAGGTCAGGAGTTCGAGACCAGCCTGGCCAACATGGTAAAATCCCATCTCTACTAAAAATACAAAACTAGGCTGGGTGTGGTGGCTCACACCTGTAATCCCACCACTTTGGGAGGCCGAGGCAGGCGAATCACCTGAGGCTAGGAGTTCAGGACCAGTCTGACCAATGTGGAGAAACCCTGTCTCTACTAAAAATACAAAATATTAGCCAGGCATGGTGGCGCATGCCTGTAATCCCAGCTATTAGGGAGGCTGAGGCAGGAGAATCACTTGAACCTGGGAAGCAGAGGTTGCAGTGAGCTGAGATCATGCCATTGCACTCCAGCCTGGGCAACAAGAGCAAAACTCAATCTCAAAAAACGACAAAAAAACAAAATTATCAAGGCATGGTGGTGTGTGCCTGTAATCCCAGCTACTCGGGAGGCTGAGGCAGGAGAATCACTTGAAGTCGGAAAGTGGAGGTTGTGCAGTGAGCCAAGATCACGCCACTGCACTGCAGCCTGGGCGACAAGTTTGTAGTCTTTGGACAAGGCTTTTATCTTTTTTGAAACTCTGTCTCAAACAAGACATAAAAAAAACCCAAGGGTTTCCGTGTAAGTTCTCTCTTTTTGCTCTCCCATGTTGAGAACATCAAATGAGATGGAGAGGAGCTATAGAAGTGTATGTTATGTGAAAATGTGCTTTTTTTTATTTTTTATTTTTTTTTGAGACATGGTCTCTGTCACCCAGGCTGGAGTGCAGTGGCTAATTTTAAAATTTTTTATAGAGATGGGGTCTCACTATGTTGCTCAAGTTGGTCTTGAACTATACTCAAGTGATCCTCCTGCCTTGGCCTCCCAAAGTATTGGGATTACCGGTGTGAGCCACCGCACCTGCCCCGAAATTTTCCTAATGCTATCAACATCAGGCCACATGCTTGCTGGGGCACACAGTCCTGCTCTTTGTTTCTTAGCCTAAGCATAGCTCTAAATTTCCTCTTTCCAATCTCCAGCTGCTTTCCCCTTCCACTGCCTATGCTGGTCTGCCTTCTTATCAAGAGGAGGCCAGTCATGTCTTCCAGACCCCTTTCAAAGTAGGTTCTTCAAGAGACCAGAATGGAAGCCCTTGTCCCCAGGCCAAGGTTGCAAGGCAAAGTTAGCTCCGCCTCCAAACTCCTACATTGATGATAAACATGTATTTGTTCATTTAGGTAACAAATATTTCCGGAGCATCTTCTCTGTGCCAGGCACCTGCTGAGTGCCAGGGCTGCCGTCACAGGAAAGTCATGTGGTGGAGGGGAAAGGAGTGGCTGAGAAGTTCCAACGGGTGTCTGTTTTTTTTTTTTTTTGATATGGAGTCTCGCTCTGTTGCCAGGCTGGAGTGCAGTGGTGTGATCTCGGCTCACTGCAACCTCCACCTCCTGAGTTCAAGCGATTCTCCTGCCTCAGCCTCCCGAGTAGCTGGGACTACAGGCGCATGCCACCATACCCAGCTAAATTTTTTTTGTACTTTTAGTAGAGACGGGGTTTCACCATGTTGGCCAGGATGGTCTCAATCTCCTGACCTTGTGATCCGCCCCCCTCGGCCCCCCAAAGTGCTGGGATTACAGGTGTGAGCCATCACATCTGGCTGGCTGTCTTATTTATTCCTCCTACTCTTATGTAATGTGATCCATACAAACTCAGTCCTAAGATTTTTGATGAGACCAATGGGAACATCAAATCCAATTTCTCACTGGAATCCTGTCCCCGTGTAAAGCTTCTGTATACCTTTAGGACACACACCCAGTTCCTTCATTTCAGGAAAAAGCAATGAAATTGATCTTGCAGATGAGCAAACAAAAAGGAACAGCTTCTTCTGAAATGGGGATATTGGATGTGTCCTGGCTCCAAGGAGCTAAAACTGCCTTAAGGAGCCAAGGGAAAGGGCAGAGGGACAGCCTTCGTGGAGGGAAGGATGGCTGACCAGGAAGGTGTCCCCTCCCCTGTAGATCCTTGGCCTCCATTCAGTCCCCGGGGTTTGGGGGTAAGGGTCGGAAGCTAACCTGACTGTTCACAACTGGTTTGGAGACTTGGACGGTGCGCTGCAGCTTTGGGGGGCACTGATGGGGTCGGGCACTGAATTGGGGATAGGGTTATCCCCACATAGACAAGGAACTCAGCTTCTTGGGGCACCCAGACACATAGCAGCTTTGGCTCTCTCAAGTGACTTTGAGGTAGGTGAGGTCAGCTAGTAGGAGCCAAAGTCAGAGACAGAGAACCTGATGTAAGGTGACCATGGTGACTGTCCATGACAGACTGGCTTTTGGACACAGGTGAAGATCTGGGGACCCTGGGTGGCACTAAATTCCCTCTCCGGCAGTCAAGGGGGCAAGCATCAGCCTTCTTTCTCAAAGCCTTGTCTCCCTTGCCTAGGATGTGGTGACCCGTCCTGCACAGTCTGCAGGCTGTGCTGCTCACTTCCAGCTCAGAGATGGGGCACAGCCAGAGCCTAAACCTCCTGCTCCTCGGGTGGCAGGCCAGGTGTGCCCACAGGACTGCAGAAGGCAAGATGGCAGCAGCTGAGAGAAAGGACTTCCTCTGCTTGTCACCAACCGATGGCCCTCTTGCTTCCAATCCACAGGCTAGGTGCCTGGCAGCCTGATTCTCGGGGCGTCCTTCTGTGGTCCTTGGCTCTCCATGCTGCCTGTGTCTTCTGCTCTTACCCTGTTCTTGACTCATGTGCCAGCCACCTTTCCCACCGGGAGGAGCACCCCCCATGCCCAAACCAAGTTACACCTCATGTGGGGGGTGTGGGAGAGAGTTTCAAACCTCTTCCAAAGGTTCTTTGACATGTTCTGAACGTCTTAATATTGTTCTGAACATTAGATACTTGTTAATACCCCACTGGACAGATAAAGAGACTGAAGGCCGGGTGCGGTGGCTCATGCCTATAATCCCAGCACTTTGGGAGGGTGAGGTGGGAGGATCGTTGAGCACAGGAGTTTGAGACCAGCCTGGGCAACATGGTGAGACCTTGTCTCTACAAAAAAAAAAAAAACAAAAACAAAGGGACTGAAATGGAAACTGACTTGCCCAAGGTCAGTTACCAGGGTGGGGTACCCAGATAGCCAGGCTCCCTATTCCAGCTCGGGCCTCCCCAACGCCAGGTCACCACCTCGTGCTGAGCACACACAGCTTGCGTATTCCAAGTCCCCTAGAACAGTCTTTTTTTTTTTTTTTTTTTTTTGAGACAGAATCTCACTCTGTTGCTTAGCCTGGAGTGCAGTGGTACGATTTTGCCTCACTGCAACCTCCGCCTCCCAGGTTCAGGCGATTCTCCTGCCTCAGCCTCCCAAGCAGCTGGGATTACAGGTGCATGCCACCATGCCTGGCTAATTTTTGTATTTTTAGTAGAGACGGGGTTTCACTCTGTTGGCCAGGCTGGTCTCGAACTCCTGATCTCCAGTGATCTACCTGCCTTGGCCTCCCAGGATTACAGGTGTGAGCCACCACGCCCGGTCAATACTGTTTTATGACGGCTCTTTAGTACTCCTTGGAGGAACAGAGCCACCTTCTTAGGCCTGTGGGATCACTACCTTAAAACACTGCTTCCTGTGCCTCCTGTTCCCACCCACGGGCATCCCCTTCTGGCCTTCTTGGGTGCCCTTGCCAACCGTGCCACAAATGGTCCCTCCAGTAGAAAGCCCCTCAAGGGCCAGAAGGGGCAGGGGACTTTCATTCTCGTTTTTTATACCTTTTGAAAAAGTATCTTCGTGTTTTTTTTTTTTTGAGACGGAGTCTCGCCTTGTCGCCCAGGCTGGAGTACAGTGGCACAATCTCCGCTCACTACAACCTCCACCTCCCAGGTTCAAGCGATTCTCCTGCCTCAGCCTCCCAAGTAGCTGGGATTACAGGCACACACCACCATGCCCAGCTAATTTTTGTATTTTTAGTAGAAACGGGGTTTCACTATGTTGGCCAGGCTGGTCTCAAACTCTTGACCTCATGTGGCCCACCCATCCCGGCCTCCCAGAGTGCTAGGATTACAGGCATGAGCCACTGCACCCGGCCTGAAAAAGTATTTTCTAATTTTATTAGTATTTTAAAACTTGGTACTGTGAAACATAGCACCTATTTTGTTCCTCATTTCACTTTGGAAAACCCCCAGGTTGAGTTAGTGGGAGTTGAGCCCAGTCACTGTTGACCGGCTGCATGGGCCTGGGCAGTGCTGAGGCTTGGCAAGAGAGCCCAGGGCCCCCTGAGGACCAGTGGGGCACGGAGAGTGGCTACGGGTGTGGCATGGGATGGAGGAGAGGGGGAAGCTGCTGCCCAGTCCATCTCTGATTGGTGGAGCTGATTTTCCAAACACTCTAAGGCCTAAGTTCACATTCTGTTCCCCACAGAGGGGCTCTGTGTCTCTGAACTGTTGTCAGGCCCCACCAGGCTCTTCACTGTTCGGAGCCAGATCTATGGAGCCAAACTGCCTCGACCTGCTTTCTGAGGAGGGGACAGGCAGAAAGTGCCGGCCCTAGCCAGATTCAGCCCGCAGAAGGTGTTCCAGACTCCAGGCAGCCTGCTGGCCTAGCTCCAGGCCCAGGTGGCTGCAGACTCCACAATGGGTGACTCAGGTAAGCTGTGCTGGACAAACAAGCCAGTATTCTCAGCCCAGCAGGGTGATGCCTGTCTTAAGCTTTCCTGTCGTCATTGTACCACCACTTCCTGAGGGTGGCCTTGCCAGGCCCGGAGCCAGGGTCCATGGAGACTGGCAGGAATGTGGTTATTTTGGTTTATGTCTTGTTGCCAAGGTGCTTCCCGATGCTTCTAAAGCTGGGCTTGGCGCTGATCCACCAGCACCTGTGCTGTCTGATGGTGGCATGGAGGCCGCTGGGCTGAAAGAGCCCTACTGAGACCACAGACAATCTGGTGAGGAGATATTGGTATGTGTCTTTCTCGTGATCCCAACACCTATAGTTTTGGTGCTCCCTTCCTTCAGAAGTCCCAAAAGACCAGGCAAATGAGACACTTGGTCAGAGAGGCAACTGGGCTTAAACAGCCAACTTAAACAAACAGCTACTATTTCCTGAGCACTTCTCATGTGCCATGAACTCATATGTCAATGAATTCTCAAAACATTCCTGTGACACAGCTACTAGTATTATCCCTATTTTACAGATGAGGAAGCTGAGGCTGAGTCACAGGCTCAGAAACACACAGCTGGTGACCAGTGAATCCGGGATCTGAGCCCAGGCTATGGAACCTAGGGCCTGCTAGATCCACCTGCCAAGCTGTTTTTTTTTTCCCCCTTTATTTTTCTTTTTTATAAACAAGGTGTCTTTCTCTGTCACCCAGTCTGGAGTGCAGTGGTGCAATTATAGCTTACTGCAGTCTCGAACTCCCGGGCTCAAGCGATCCTCCCACTTCAGCCTCCCTAGTATAAGGGGACTATAGGCACATGCCACCACTCCTGGCTAGTGAGCTGGTGCTCCTAACTCTCACAAGGTACTGCCTGTCTTCTGCTCTGTCATCATGACTGTAGTGCAAGAAGGGGATTCAGCAAGAAGCCTCAGGATTCTAGGCGTGGCTCAGCCACAATCTGCTGTGTGATCTTGGCCTTCACTCCCCACTCTGGCCTTCAGACTCCTCAGGGATTAGACCAAGTAGTCTGCAACTCTGCTTCCAGTTCTGTGGCTCTGACTCACATGGAAACAGCAGCGGAGAAAGGCCCCATCCCCTCCGCCCTTAGCCCCACCGGAAGTGTATACTGCTGTTTACCAAGGACAGCCTCACGGGCTTTTGAGAAGGGCAGGGATCAACTCCTGACCTGGTGACACCGATGGAGCAAAGCTGCTTCCCCACTCCACACCTCAGTTTCCCCACTCCTTCCAGGGGAGATAATGACCTCTGTGTGCTCAGTGCTACCGTGAGTCAGGGTTAATTAGCATTAGTCATAGACCTCGGAATCCTCACAAGAAAAGGGTCATCTGGTGGGTCTGGGCTGCGCCCTGGCTGTGATGAGACACCACTCATGCCCCTGTGAGTGTGTCATCATGCTTCATTAGTGGCTTGCCTAACTTTGCAGGGTTGGCCCTGGGGTGGCCCAGCCCTGAGTGCGGGTGCTGAGATCAGCCAAAGGATGACACCTGGGGAGGGCTGCATGTGTCCCAGGGTGGCTGCCAATGGCTCACAGTCCCCTGGATTTCCCTTCCCTTCCCATTCAATCTGGTTCTTATCCTTGCTACTCGAGCCACTATTCCTGGATGCAAGGCCCCAACTCTGACCTTAAATTTAGAGGTTTTTTTTCCTTCTCTGTCTCCTCAATAAATACCCATTCTCATTTTTCTCTCTCTCTGCTGACTGCCTCAATGCTTTCAGTTTCCTTCTGTTTCCATCACTGCACTTGGTAGAGCTTAAGTAGGGTTAGGGGAGAGACCCCGTAACAAAATAAGGACAAAGTAAGAATGATGATGTGTTGGCAATTCCAGCTAGGTAAGCCAGATGTGGAACATGGGGGGCATCTAGTGGCCCTCATGGGTACTGCTAGCATTCCTGCCTGGCACTGAGGTCACATTCTTGAACTTTTTTTTTTTTTTTTTTTCTGAGACAGGGTCTTGGGCTGTCTCCCAGGCTGGAGGGCAGTGGTGTGATCACAGCTCACGGCAGCCTTGACTTCCCAGGCTTAAGGGATCTTCGCACCTCAGCATCCTGAGTAGCTGGGACTACAGGTGCACACCACCACGCCTGGTGTTTTTTTTTGGTAGAGACGGGGTTTCCCTATGTTGTCTACTCTGGTCTGGAAGTCCTGGGCTCAATCTGTCTGCCTTCGCCTCCCAAAGTGCTGGGATTACAGGCATAAGCCACCACGCCTGGCCTCATACCTGAACTTGATTCTCAAGTCGGCTACAGTGACTTGCCCCAGCTCTTGGAGACTTGGGAGATGGCATGATCCTTAGGAGGGGAGATTTTCTTATCACTTAATAGCTGATAAATTGCATTTCCCTTGACATCTGGTTTCTCTGGATCTACAGAAGAAAGGTCTCAGGCTGGGCGCGGTGGCTCACGCCTGTAATCCCAGCACTTTGGGAGGCTGAGGCAGGTGGATCCTTGGGGTCAGGAGTTCAAGACCAGCCTGGCCAACATGGTGAAATCCCATCTCTACTAAAAACACAAAAATTAGCTGGGTGGTAGTGGCACATGCCTGTAATCCCAACTACTCAGGAGGCTGAGGGAGGAGAATCGCTTGAGCCTGGGAGGTGGAGGTTGCAGTGAGCCGAGATCCCGCCACTGCACTCCAGCCTGGGTGACAGAGACCCTCCCTCTCTCAAAAATAAAAAAAGGAAAAAAAAATTAGCCCAGCATGGTGGCGGGCACCTGTAGTTCCAGCTACTAGGGAGGCTGAGGCAGAATCACTTGAACCCAAGAAGCAGAGGTTGCAGTGAGCCCAGATTGCAGTATTGCACTCCAGCCTGGGCAACAGAGCAAGACTGTCTCAAAACAAAAACAAAAACAACCCAAATAACAATGGAATTAAACATCGTCATGCATGTATAACTATGTCCTTGGTTAAAGGCAGGCAGTGGGGTCTGCCTTGGAGGCTAATGGGCTGAGTTTGAATCCCGGCCCTCACTTACTGGGCTGTGTGACCCTGAACAAAGTAATTAACTTATGCTTTTGTTTCCTCATTTGTAAAAATGGAACAGTAATTATACCTACCTCATAGGACTGCTATGAGGCTTAAATAAGATAAAATGCTTTGACCAGTGCTTGGCAAACAATCTGTACTTACAAGTGATGGCTATTTGCAGTAGTAGTAAAATCAAGTTTCAGAGGTTCTCCTGCTCAAGACTGATTCCCCACATCTCAGTAGGAGGTAGACTCCAGCTACAGTCTTGGTTTCGCTATCACTTCTTTTTGAGATGCAGTCTCCTTCTGTCGCCCAGGCTGAAGTGCAGTGGCGCGATCTCAGCTCACTAGAACCTCCGCCACCTGGGTTCAAGTGATTCTCCTGCCTCAGCTTCCCGAATAGCTGGGACTCCAGGCACCCATCACCACGCTCGGCTAATTTTTGTATTTTTAATAGAGATGGGGTTTCACCACGTTGGCCAGGCTGGTCTTGAACTCCTGACCTCAAGTGATCCGCCCGCCTCGGCCTCCCAAAGTGCTGGGACTATAGGTGTGAGGCACTGTGCCTGGCCTTGGTATCACTTCTGATTGGCTCAAAATCCGTTGTGCTGACCAGGTATTCTTGTGTGCCTTTCCTTCTTCTCCATTGGTTCTAGTTAGGTTGGACAAGACTGGCCAGGAAATGGACACAGAGGCTAAAAAGGATTTTCTTGTCTCTGTGATCCTGGCTTCCCCATGAGAAATATGAAGGCCTTGGAGGTGAATCTTGAGTCCCTTCCATGCTTCATATTTTCTATTCCTACTACCATCCCTTTGAGGGCTGTTACTGACACACTATAGGAAACAATTTTCCTCCATATCTGTTTACTGGGATATCAATAGGTGGCTAATAGAAAGAAGTGAGTACAGAAAGCTGAAGAGTATGTTATAATGATCTGACTCGTTGGATAATCTCTGGATAAGTGACCAAATCTCCATGACCTACCTGTCCTACACAGAGGCCTTTGTATGTTCCTGTTTCCCTCTCTTCCTAATTGGCTTCAGCTATACAACAGTCAATTCAGCTACAGAGGCACTGTGGCGAGAAAAACAATAACCACCACAGCTGTAGCCAAGGAGCAACGAGATAAAAGAGTATAGGATATAGATGGAATGAATGGTCTCTAATTAAAGGGTTTAAATGCAGCATTCACTTCTGAGGGCATGGGCCAACTGACCAAGATGGCAGCTGTATAAAGCCAAAGAAAACCTAGAATAGAAATAAAACTAAACATAGAAAGGAAAACTAAGGAGAAGGAAGTGTTTGTACTTTTGTCGATGGTCAAGCTGTGCGTGCAGCTGTTTTTGTTGCTAAGATGGAATAGGATGGAAGGGATTCAGAAGTGGCTCTCAGGCACCCACAACCAGAAGAAGAGTATAAGTGAGGAAAGCCCCAAAGAGAATGCTCCACCTGTTAAGTCTATTCAAGTTGGCTGAAATCAAAAAGGAGCCAGGAGAAAGACTCTCTTCTGGGCACTAGTATCCCGTGAGTGGCTGCAAAATATTCCTTTCTACTGTGAGGGGGAGATCTCATCTTTGAGCTTGGGAAAGAAAGCCATAGACTCACAGTGCTTGGAAGATATTCCCAGCTGTATTGTAATGAAAAGAACAGAAGGCTGGGAAAGATGGATTTCGGTGCGGCTCTGCCTCATTCTAGCTATATGACAGCTAGTTATTAGATGTCTTTGAGCTTCAGTCTTCTCGGTAAAAACAAAATCTACTTGGATGGGGAATGCAACCTTTGTTAAAACACAGAATCCTAGAGGATTTAGTGGAGAAAATTAGTGAAAGGAGAATCTGAAGGTTGGGGGGACTGTAATAATGGGGTATGAATAATCTGGAATGGCAAGGGCACTTCAAAATGCCACCACCTGTCCTGATCACTGAGACCAAGTACTGCAAAAGAAGGTGGTGGCCTGGGAGGTCAGGAGGAAGGCGCTGAATTCTATTTACCAGCAGGAGACAACACAGAAATCACATAGGATCCTCATAAGCTACCTATTGTGGCTAACACAAGTGGAAAAATTCCTTAGAATGCCGACTTATAATGCTACCTTTATGGATAGTCAAGTAGCAAAAATGAAATTTCGGGCAATTATCTTCTTTAAAGGGATCTAACAAAAGGAAAAAAAAATTCAGGCCGGGCGCAGTGACTCATGCCTGTAATCCCAGCACTTTGGGAGGCCGAGACAGGCAGATCACTTGAGGTCGGGAGTTTGAGACCAGCCTGGCCAACATGGTGAAACCCTGTCTCTATTAAAAATACAAAAATTAGCCGGGCATGGTGGTGCGTGCCTGTAATCCCTGCTACTCGGGAGGCTGAGGCAGGAGAATCACTTGAACCCGGGAGGCAGAGGTTGTAGTGAACCGAGATCACACCACTGCACTCCAGCCTGGACAACAGAGCAACACTCTGTCTCAAAAAAAAAGAAAAAAAAAATTCAAATAAAGAATCAAATCAGGAAGACTGGGTTCCTAGAAAGGCCAAACTAAAAATGTTTACAGGAGCAAACCACAAGACGAATGAATAAGGGCCTGGGGTTAAAAGGATGTCCTGGGGTGTGGAAGAGAACAGATGCTTTGGGAAAGGAAGCTCATGGGCTCAGTCCCATCTGAGAACACCCCATTATGCTACTAAGCTGGAATGAGTGTGTTTGAAAGCATACTCACTCCAGCTCAGTAGCGTATTCTCCAGAAACACTGACATGTAGACTTGAACTCATGCTGTTAAAGAGGATGGCATTAAGATCTCTTGTGAGAAGACAACAAGGTTGACAGCTTCACTCTACATGGCTCTATAGATCCTAAGCTTTTTTTTTTTTTTTTTTAAAGACAGGGTCCTCTGTGTCACCTAGGCTAGTCTTGGACTCCTGGGCTCAAGCAATCCTCCCAAACAGCTGGAACTACAGGTGTGTGCCACCACTCCCAGCTGATTTTAAGCATTTGAAACAATGATCTTTGATTTCTTCAACATACTGAATCCTCCTCTCCTGAACTCCATTTCTAGACAGACATTTTCATATTTAACTGAACTCATTAAAAAGTGAGTAAAAGTAAAAAACTATTATCATCCATTAACACCTGAGGGGTTCTCTATCTTGGTTAGGCCTCAACCTCAAGGTCATCTTTAATTCTTCCCCTCTTCCTCATGCCCAAAACCAATCATGAAGTCATTGCTGAGATTTCTATCAAATTATGCCCCATTGCAACTGCCATGGTCACTGCCCTCACACTTCCCTTAAATCCTTCTTGTCTTCCCCAAGGCAGGCTATTCAGAGACACCGGAATTATCTTCCTAAGCACAAATGTCTTTTTTTTTTTTTTTTGAGACAGAGTCTTGCTCTGTCACCCAAGCTAGAGTGCAGTGGCGTGACCTCAGCTCACTACAACCTTCATCTCCCGGGTTCAAGTGATTCTCCTGCCTCAGCCTCCCGAGTAGCTGGGATTATAGGCATGCGCCACCACACCCAGCTAACTTTTGTATTTTTAGTAGAGACAGGCTTTCATCATGTTGGCCAGACTGGTCTCAAACTCCTGACCTCAAGTGATCCGCCCGCCTTGGCCTCCCAAATTGCTGGGATTACAGGCATGAGCCACCATGCCCGGGCCCAAATATTCTTTAAGAGTTTCTCTTTCCCTATAGAACCAAGTCCAGACTCCTTAGTATAACATACAGGACTCTAATCTGGCCCAACTTCCATTTTCTTTTTCTTCCTTTTCTACTCAACACAGAGTTCTAGCCACAGCAGAATATCTGCTCTTCCTGGAACATATCCTACATGCTGCTCATTTGCTTACAATGCTCCCTCAGTCTTGGGTGTACATATTTTTAACCGAGGGTCTATCACGTGTCAGGCACTGTTTTGAGTGTTGAGATTAAAACCAGGACAAAGTCCCTGTTCTCATGGAGCCTACATCTCCCACTCATCTCCAAGGACCAGCTCAAATCTACACCTTCCTCAAAGTTCTTCCCAATGATACATGACCATTAACTTCTTCCTTTTTTATACTTCTCCTAGACTAGAGCATTTAGCAGTTTGTCCTGTGCAACATTTATGTACCAGTGTGTCTTCTGGCCTGGCCTATATACTTCTTAGAGGTAGAAACTAGGTAGTCATTCATCTATAAGGGCTAGCACAGTGCCTCACACATGAAAGAGAGTGTTTCTTGAATTACACAAAGTCTATCTCAATCTGCTTCAATTTATTTTTATTTACGTATTTATTTTTGAGACAGGGTCTCACTCTGTTGCCCAGGCTAGAGTGAGTGCAGCGGTGTGATCTCAGCTCACTGCAGTCTGCCTTTCTGGGCTCAAGAGATCCTCCTAGTGCCGGGCGCGGTGGCTCACGCTTGTAATCCCAGCAATTTGGGAGGCCGACGGGGGCGGATCACGAGGTCAGCAGATCGAGACCACAGTGAAACCCCGTCTCTACTAAAAATACAAAAAATTAGCCGGGCTGGTGGCGGGCGCCTGTAATCCCAGCACTCGGAGAGGCTGAGGCAGGAGAATGGCGTGAACCCGGGAGCGGAGCTTGCAGTGAGCTGAGATTGCGCCACTGCACTCCAGCCTGGGCGACAGAGCGAGACTCCATCTCAAAAAAAAAAAAAAAAAGAGATCCTCCAGCTCAGCCTCCTGAGTAGCTGAGACTACAGGCAAAAGCCACCATACCTCACTAATTTTTTTCTATTTTTCGTAAGACAGGGTTTCTCCTTGTTGCCCAGGCTGGTCTTGAACTAGACTCGAGTGATCCTCCTGCCTCAGCCTCCCAAAGTGTTGGGATTATAGGCATGAGGCATCATGCCTGGCCTCTGCTTCCATTTATGATTTTATTTTTTTATTATTTATTATTATTTTTTGAGATGGAGTCTCGCTCTGTTGCCCAGGCTGGAGTGCAGTGGCCGATCTCAGCTCACTGTAGGCTCCACCTCCCGGGTTCACGCCATTCTCCTGCCTCAGCCTCCCGAGTAGCTGGGACTACAGGCACCCGCCACCATGCCCAGCTAATTCTTTGTATTTTTAATAGAGATGGGGTCTCACTGTGTTAGCCAGGATGGTCTCGATCTCCTGACCTCGTGATCCTCCCACCTCGGCCTCCCAAAGTGCTGGGATTACAGGCGTGAGCCACTGCGCCTGGACATTTTATTTTTATTTTTTGACCCGGACTCTCGCTCTGACGCCAAGGCTGGAGTGCAATGGTGGCAATCTTGACTCACTGCAGCCTCCGCCCCCGGGTTCCAGCGATTCTCCTGCCTCTGCCTCCAGAGTAGCTGGGATTACAGGTGCACGCCGCCACACCTGGCTAATTTTTGTATTTTTAGTAGAGACAGGGTTTCACCATGTTGGCCAGGCTGATCTTGAACTCCTGACCTCAGGTGACCGCCCACCTTGGCCTCCCAAAGTGCTGGGATTACAGGCGTGAGCCACCATGCCCGGTCAGATTATTAATTTTTGTTGAGCATAATATGTAGGAGAAAAGTTATATATATATATAAATAAATAAATAAATAAATATATATTTATATATATATAAAATGAGACAGAGTCTCGCTCTGTCACCCAGGCTGCAGTGCAGCAGACGATCTCAGCTCGCTGTAGCTTCCACCTCCTAGATTCAAACGATTCTCCTGTCTCAGCCTCTCCAGTAGCTGGGACTCCGGGCACCCATCACCATGCCCGGCTAATTTTTGTATTTTTAGTAGAGATAGGGTTTCATCATGTTGGCCAGGTTGGTCTTGAACTCTTGACCTCAAGTGATCCACCCACCTTGGCCTCCCAAAGTGCTAGGATTACAGGTGTGAGCTACCGCACCTGGCCTAGGTTCTATTTTTTTAGAGATTAAACTATGAATAAAATATTATGTCTGTTATTTTCTTTAAAATACTTCAGCACAAAAGTATAAAACAAAACAATCTCAGTGACTAAAAACATGGCATATCAGAGAATAATCACTTTCTTTTTTTTTTTGAGACGAAGTCTCGCTCTGTCGCCCAGGCTGGAGTGCAGTGGCGCCATCTCGGCTCACTGCAAGCTCCGCCTCCCAGGTTCACGCCATTCTCCTGCCTCAGCCTCTCTGAGTAGCTGGGACTACAGGCGCCCGGCACCGCGCCCGGCACCACACCCGGCTAATTTTTTGTCTTTTTAGTAGAGACGGGGTTTCACCGTGGTCTCGATCTCCTGACCTCGTGATCCGCCCGCCTCGGCCTCCCAAAGTGCTGGGATTACAAGTGTGAGCCACCGTGCCCAGCCTGAGAATAATCACTTTCTAGCCTTTGCTAGGTCATGGTTACTTTATCAGTGGGCAGTTCAGGGTCAACCTTCTCTACCACAAAAACTGATGATGCCCCAAAAGCAACGAGTCTTGGGGAAGCCCAACTGGGGGAGTCATGCATTCAATGGCACATGGAGAGGGGTCTCTTCTGAAGTGCCTTCCTCCCCATTACATTGTTTTATTCTGTTATTATCAAAGCAAGGAGAAAATTATCAGTTTACGATTCTCTATAACACACCAGGAAATTTCCTGGTGGCATAATGAAAATCATCTTGCTTTTGGTTTAGGAAAGATTATACCTCCTTGACTGGAATCACAAATTTTAGGCTTTGCAGCCAATCTGAAAATCAAAAGTTGAATGTTCCACTGAAGTTTTCTCCGGCTCACAAGGCAAGGGGGAAAATGGTTCTCCAACGAGAATCTTAGCAAATATTTTATTAATACACACTGTCACAGTCCTGGGACAGAAGAGTCCTCAGAACACTGCTCCACACTGAAGATGCTGAAATGGGTGGTCAGGTCCTTAGTCTTCCAACCCCGCACTCCTTTAACAGAACCATGCTTGCTGCCCTTACCCTGTCCACATCCCTGAAAGGAAACGGATCTCCCTCAGCCAGATGCAGATAGTTGACACTCACTGCCTTTGCTACGGCAGGGGGCTCCTTATGATTAACCCAGAACAGGAAAAACTTAGCGTCAGCTGACCAAAAGGAACTCAGCCTTAATTTTTCAAAAAGTCACTCTCATTCCAGTTATCTCCAGGAAGGCGCTGTAATATCTTCAGCATGAGCACAGAGATTCCCACTGCCGAAATATTCGGAATACTTTCCTTGATTTCTCAGAGAGACTCTGTAGGTAGAAAAGCTTATTATTAGTGATTACGTTCTTTTATAGGGACAAAGGATAGATGATTTGTCCCACAATGATCTGGATATGTCTAGGACTAAGTAAAAATTCATTTTGTAGTGTGCTATACATAATGTATACCTAAAGTCAGACTAAAGATCAAGGGGCCGATGTTCTACTGTCAGACTCCTGTTAACACACTCTGAGCCTCTAAGACATGGCTTGTATCCTGCCTTCAGGCATCTGTATCTGTCCTCATCTTTGTACTTGAGGATGACACTTCTGACTTGCCATTAGTGCAGCCTATGTTTTGCATTGGTTTTTCTTTTTTTTTTTTTTTTTTTTTTTTGAGACGGAGTCTCGCTCTGTCGCCCAGGATACAGTGCAGTGGCGCAATCTCGGCTCACTGCAAGCTCTGCCTCCTAGGTTCACGCCATTCTCCTGCCTCAACCTTCCCAGTAGCTGGGACTACAGGTGCCCACCACCACGCCCGGCTAATTTTTTGTATTTTTAGTAGAGACGGGGTCTCACTGTGTTAGCCAGGATGGTCTCGATCTCCTGACCTTGTGATCCACCTGCCTCGGCCTCCTAAAGTGCTGGGATTACAGGTGTGAGCCACTGCGCCCGGCCTGCACTGGTTTTTCATTCATGATGCTGAATTGGCCCTAGTTCATTATTTCTCGTGAATAAGTACTTATACTTATGTGATGCCTAGCTGAGGTTAACAGTATAAACCAAGGCCAGCTAATAAAAACAGAGTTGAATGACCCCTATAAGTTTAAGCTCTGGCCTTGGTCTTCACCGCTTTTATGTTCTAGCCGGCAGTGCTAATAATAGGAAGAATCTCACTGCCATCTGATCATGCCAGTGAAGTACTCTGAGATTCTGAGAAATGGTGGTAAAGGGAGACAAAGTAATTCATTAGGAGACAAAAGCTCTTGGTGAATCAGAACACTTGGTTCTGTCTGCCTTTCAGAGTCACAATAAAGAGCAAATATTCTACGCAGAAATGGTCTCAGTGAGAGTACAAAGAATGTCTAGCAAGATGATCCACAGTTACCTCCAGTTTCTCATATGACGCTTTCACAGGTTTTTTTTTTGGTTTTTTTTTTTTTGAGACAGAGTCTCGCTCTGTCGCCAGGCTGGAATGCTGTGGCGCAATCTCGGCTCACTGCAACCTCTTGACTCCCTGGTTCAAGCGATTCTCCTGCCTCAGCCTCCTGAGTAGCTGGGATTACAGGCATGTGCCACCACGCCCGGCTAATTTTTGTATTTTTAGTAGAGATGGAGTTTCACGTGCCAGGATGGTCTCATCTCCTGACTTCATGATCTGCCTGCCTCGGCCTCCCAAAGTGCTGGGATTACAGGCGTGAGCCACCACGCCCGGTCCACTTTCACAGTTTTTTAAAAATCTATCCTCTTTAAGGATGTTTCAATAAGTTCCAGGAGGAAAAAGTTTGAATTCTTACTAATGACTGAGGGAAATTTAGTTAATAGAGTGACAAAGTTGAAAGAAACATGAGTTGAAAAAATAGTATACACTTTTTTCTTTTTTTTTTTTTTTTTGAAAGGGAGTCTCACTCTGTTGCCCACGCTGGAGTGTAGTAGTGTGATCTCAGCTCACTGCAACCTCCACCTCCCAATTCTCCTGCCTCAGCCTCTGGAGTAGCTGGGATTACAGGTGCATGCCAACAGTCCTGGCTAATTTTTGTATTTTCAGTAGAGATGGGTTTTTGCCATGTTGGCCAGGCTGGTCTTGAACTCCTGACCTCAGGTGATTCCCCTGCCTCAGCGTCCCAAAGTGCTGGGATCACAGGCATAAGCCACTGTGCCTGGCCTCGGTATATACTTTTTTTTTTTTTTCGAATATCAGGATCCTTTACTACACAGTCTCATTAAGCTTTCTAGCTTCGTCACAGCAGCTGTCAGAAGGTTAAAAGACACACTACCAAAGAAAAAAAAGTCCTGGAATCCAGGGCCAATTATGAGGCCAACTTTTCCTACTACAAAACAAAAACAAAACCCCATGGGCTTTCTTTTTCGTATGGCAGTGACAGAGAGGAGTCTTATTGAAAACTGCCAATATACTAGTTCCTGAATATCTAGGCAGAGAAATGCAGATTTTTTTTTTCTGTGAAAACTTGGAAAACCTTCACCTGCATATTTACTAAGGGTACTAATATACATTTATTTTTATTTTTATTTTTTTTGAGACAGAGTCTCTCTCTGAAGCCCAGGCTGGAGTGCAATGGCACGATCTTGGCTCACTGCAACCTCCGCCTCCTGGGTTCAAGCGATTCTCCAGCCTCAGCCTCAGCCTCCCAAGTAGCTGGGATTACAGGCACCTGCCACCACACCTGGCTATTTTTTTTTTTTTTTTTTTTTTGTATTTTTAGTAGAGACAAGGTTTCACCATGTTGGTCAGGTTGTCTCAAACTCTTGACCTCAGGTGATCCATTCGCCTTGGCCTCCCAAAGTGTTAGGATTACAGGCGTGAGCCACCGCACCCGGCCATGCAATTTTGGACTTTCAGCATTACTATAGTTCCCTCCAGTGGAATCCTGTAACCCTAGAAAACCATGAATCTAGGAGTGCTGCTCGTAAATATCTGCTGACAAGTATTATTTTACTTTGTCCTTGAAAGTTATAGACTATGGTCAGAAATTGTTACCAGCTACAAGGAAAATTTGGGAGTGAGCCAGCCAAGGAGAGAACCCAGTTTTCATGATTCCGTATTACCCAGCCTATCACTTCCAATCTTTACACAGAGCAAACACTTGACTTTTCTTCTCAGTTGTCACCCAAATTTGAAACCCACAGCAGTCATGGCTGCAATGGCTAGCAGAGTCACAGTCTGGGCTGTGGAACAGAGTAAAGTAATGTGCCCAGCGTGTGGAATGAAACCATCATCTTGGTGTTAGAGCCTAGTGCTCCAAACAGTTAAGTTAACTGGCCAGGCTCCAAGTGCAAGTGACAGCAACTGAAAGAAAAAGCAGCTGTCTGCAACATGAGGCCGGAGCAGCTGCCTGTTCATCTATTTCTGTTTCCATACTCCTTTTCTACTTGGAGTCATTTTATTTAGGAGAACAAAAGAATTTATCAGAACTTGATGGAATGCCATATGCTAAACTGCAGAAAGACGAACTGGTTCTATGCCTAATCCCTAGGATGAAAGCAGAATGAGTCTAACTTGATGTATAAGCCGGGCATGGTGGCTCATGCCTGTAATCCCAGCATTTTGGGAGGCTGAGGCAGGTAGATTACCTGAGGTCAGGAGTTTGAGACCAGCCTGGCCAACATGGTGAAACCCCATCTATTAAAAATACAAAATTAGCCGGGTGTGGTGGTGGGCGCCTGTAATCCCAGCTACTTGGGAAGCTAAGGCAGGAGAATTGCTTGAACCCAGGAGGCAGAGGTTGCAGAGAGCTGAGATCGCGCCATTGGACTCCAGCCTGGGCAACAAGAACGAGACTCCATCTCAAAAAACAAACAAACAAACAAAAAAACCCAAATAACTTGATGTATGAAAGCTGAAGGCAGGCGGGGTGCTAATTATAGGCCCAGCCTCTGCTCCTCCTCCCATAAACAGCAAGTGCTACCCACACACAAGGCAGTGGCTTATCTCACCACGGAGTCTGTTTCAGCTGGCTGGCTAGACTGTTTGTGGGCCAAGAGGATGGTCAGCACTGCTTTCCAGCCTGGCTCTGCTGGGGCGCTGCCATCTGGTTCAGTTCCACCATTCTCCCTGCTTTCTTTGCCAAGTGTGATATTCACCCAAGGGCACCAGTCTCTATGCTGAGAGGTGGGATCAAAGAAGCTTCGGGAAGATGTGTCCTGAGGGAGGAGAAAAAGAAATAGCATTCATGGGTAGATGCTATGTAAGTTCAGGGAGGCACTGCTGTTAGTTATCAAGTCCAGAATCTCACAACTACCCATACTCCGAGTGTTTATGCTCTCCTTCAAACTTTGCCTACACATTTTCCTCTCATTTTCTTTATTTTTTCACTCCTTTTGTGTTAAACAAACTATACCTTATCACAAGGGATAAGGGATACCCAACCCCCAGGCCATGGATGGGTACCAGGTCGCACAGCAGGAGGTGAGCAGCAGGCAGGCAAGCAAAGCTTCATCTGAATTTATAGCCGCTCCCCATTGTTTGCATCACTGCCTGAGCTCTGCCTCCTGTCAGATCAGCAGTGGCATTAGATTCTCATAGGAGCAGGAACCCTACTGTGAACTGCACATGTGAGGGATCTAGACTTCGGGCTCCTTATGAGAGTCTGACACCTAATGATCTGTCACTGTTTCCCGTCACCCCCAGAAGAGATCATCTAGTTGCAGGAAAACAAGCTGCGGGTTCCCACTGATTCTATATTATGGTGAGTTGTACAATTATTTAATTATATATTACAATATAATAATAATAGAAATAAAGTACACAATACATGTAATACATGTAATGTGCTTGTATCATCCCGAAACCATCCTCCCAACTGTGGTCTGTGGAAAAATGGTCTTCCATGAAAACGGTCCCTGGTGCCAAAAAGGTTGGGGACCACTGCCGTATCAGGTTTGTCCCTGTATCACACTGCTGTTCCATTTGCTTGAAATATCTATTATTTCTCCAGAATCCACCCCAAAGGAACAAAAAGGAGCAAAAAACATGACTGACATTTTTTCCCTTTGGTCACCCAACTTTAAACTTATTCACATGGTCTACTTTTTGCACTGGACCATGGCAGGGCTCATGCCTGCTTCTCCATGCTGCCCAGGGAGGGCCCAATATGCTGTTTATGCTCAGCCACTGCTACATGCGAGGTGGACTCACCGAACTGCTGGAGGAGCAGAGGCGAGCTCGCTTGGCTTTCCGCAGAGGGCTAGATGGTACCTCCGGGCCAGGAGTGTCTCCTGTTCCCATGCTTCGGGTCACTGGGCGAGTTCTGGTGGTGGGGCTAGCAGCCTCTGGCTCAGAACGGTCAACAGGACTGGAAGAGTCCCAGCTCCGAGTTCGAGAGACAATGGGACCAGGGCTCTTTTCAGCCTGAAGGAAAGGGGAGATAATGGAAGTACACCAATGATATTAATGATTATGGTCAGAAATACTTCTTTCTTTAATCTGTTTTCTTTTTTTTTGAGACAGAGTCTCGCTTTGTTGCCAAGGCTGGAGAGCAGTGAGGCGATCTTGGCTCACTGCAACCTCTGCCTCCCAAGTTCAAGTGATTCTCCTGCCTCAGCCTCCCAAGTAGCTGGGATTACAGGTGCCCGCCACCACGCCCGTCTAATTTTTGCATTTTTGGTAGAGATGGGGTTTCACCATGTTGGCCAGGCTGGTCTCAAACTCCTGACCTCAAGTGATCTGCCTGCCTCAGTCTCCCAAAGTGCTGGGATCATAGGCGTGACCCACCGGGTCTGGCTGAATTTAGCTTCTCCATTAGTGAACAGAAACACTATGTAGTATTGTAATCAATGTAGTGGGAAGTGAAGCCTATCCACCTAAATTAATTGCCAACTTTCTAGCAACAACACTTTAGCCAAGAATGTTATTTAAAAGTCCACCCCAAACAAGCCAAGTGCATACCTGCTCTGAGCCTGGGGAGAAAGTGGCATCCTGGCTCCGGGTCATCATCCTCCGAGGAGATTCAGGCACCAGAGGTAAGCGCTCTGGTCGCCCCTCAAGGCCTGGGATGGTGGAGCTGGTCAGGCCAAAGGATGCATCCAGGTCAGTCATGGACGATTCAATCTGCTGGAAGCCCCAGAGCCCCACCTTCCTCATACACTGCGAACATGTTATCAGGGAGAGCTGCATGGGTTCCAAAGAGGAACTAGATAGGAATGAAGAAGAAAGAGAGTTTTCTCAAAGTGTAACATTTCCAAATGACTAAGTGTAATGACTCGTGAGTATGCTTTATCTCATCCAATTTCTAGAACAGTCCAGTGGATGGGGAACCATGTCCTATCAGAGCCTCTGTGCTCCAATCTCAGGACCCAGCTTCATACTTCATCATCTTTCACATATTTCCCACAGAAAGACCTTGGATTCTTAGTGTGCTCTCTATGGTAAGACTGTTTTGCAGGCATGTTTTAAAAGTTTCTCAGCCGGGTGAGATGGCTCATGCCTGTAATCCCAGCACTTTGGGAGGCCAAGGTGGGTGGATCACCTGAGGTCAGGAGTTCGAGACCAGCCTGACCACCACCAACAACAACAACAACAAAAAGGTTTCTCCTGTCCCTCTTTTTTTTTTTGAGACAGAGTTTAGCTCTTGTTGCCTAGGCTGGAGTGCAATGGTGCGATCTCGGCTCACTGCAACCTCTGCCTCCCGGGTTCAAGTATTCTCCTGCCTCAGCCTCCTGAGTAGCTGGGATTACAGGCACCCGCCGCCATGCCCGGCTAATTTTTGTATTTTTAGTAGAGATGGGGTTTCACCATGTTGGCCAGGCTGGTCTCGAATTCCTGACCTCAGGTGATCCACCCGCCTTGGCCTCCCAAAGTGCTGGGATTACAGGTGTAAGCCACCGTACCCGCCCTCTCTTGTCCCTCTTAAAGTCTTTTCCCTTTAAACAAAAAACATTCCTTAATCTACCAAAGAGAGCATATTTAAAATAAATCAAGATTTATTTACTGTCAGAACCAATCTTGATTTATTTTAAATATGCTCTCTTTGGTAGATTAAGGATAGTGGGAGTCTATGCCAAATTGAGCAGCTGGAATGGAAATAGCAACATGGGGGCCTAGAAGACTCCAGCTGGTGTTTCCTATGGTAGTTTTTATCAATTAAGCGGATTTTTCTTCCTTTCTAAAAATAGAAAAGAACTTCCTATTTTTCCTTCTTAAAAATAGAAAAGAGCTTATTTTCTTTCCATTTTTAGAAAGGAGGTTCACTGTTTATAGAACACAAATTCAGCCGGGTGCGGTGGCTCACGCCTGTAATCCCAGCACTTTGGGAGGCCGAGGTGGGCGGATCACGAGGTCAGGAGATCGAGACCATCCTGGCTAACACGGTGAAACCCCGTCTCTACTAAAAATACAAAAAATTAGCTGGGCGTGTGGCAGGTGCCTGTAGTCCCAGCTACTTGGGAGGCTGAGACAGGAGAATGGCATGAACCTGGGAGGTGGAGCTTGCAGTGAGCTGAGATCGTGCCACTGCACTCCAGCCTGGGCGACAGAATGAGACTCTGTCTCAAAAAAAAAAAACAAAAAAACACAAATTCCCAGTTGAGAAGCAACAGTACAAGAAACAAAGTTCAGTTGTGAACACCAAGAATTCCTGAATTCCAATTCTGGTTTTGTTACTAATTCTTATTATCCATTCTCCTCGCACCATCCCCCACCCAGTTTTTCTTTGTCTCTTTTTCTCACGGGAAACACCATGTGATTTCTAAATACGATTAGTGACTGATATATATGGGTGTAATGCTGTTGTCATGGTTCATGTCTCCGGGCAAAATTCGCTGACTCACCTACACGCCCAGCCACACACAGAGAGAATACAGGCAGTGATGTGGACTTGGATGTCTGAGCCTAATTTGGTTGTAGTTTTTCTCTCATCAGTTCGGTGATCAAGTTCATCTTCAAGCAGGTGTAGGAGAAGACTGATCTTGTCTTCTGTCAAGCACTACAAGGGAGCCACATAAAAAACTTCATTTCAACCACCATAAAAAGAAAAATTACACATTATAGCATACCTAGATGGTACAAGCCAAAAATCAGGAAGGAAATTACAAACATGAAGATAGTTCTCTTCACAGAGAACAAATACTTCCAGGACAGGGCTATAGTATCACACAGAAGCTTTCTGAATTGCCCTGAATCTGCTGACTGAGAAAGATGGAGTCTCCCTGGAACTGCCAAAACTCTTGTTAGCACTAAATTGTTTTCAATTTACCAGCTGCAGATTTTCCCTGAAACCTGCAAACTTCAAACCCAAATAGTGAAAACAAATTACTGCTTATGTCTTAGCCTGACGCTATAAACATTAAAGAGGCTGGGCATGGTGGCTCACGCCTGTAATCCCAGCACTTTGGGAGGCCAAGGCAGGGGGATCACGAGGTCAGGAGATCGAGACCATCCTGGCTAACATAGTGAAACCCCGTCTCTACTCAAAATACAAAAAATTGGCCAGGCGTGGTGGCGGGTGCCTGTAGTCCCAGCTACCCTGGAGGCTGAGGCAGGAGAATGGCGTGAACCTGGGAGGTGGAGCTTGCAGTGAGCCGAGATTGCGCCACTGCACTCCAGCCTGGGCGAATGAGCAAGACTCCGTCTCAAAAAAAAAAAAAATTAAACAAAAAAAATTTTAGAGATGGGGTCTCACTATGTTGGCCATGCTGGTCTTGAACTCCTGAGCTCAAGCAATCCTCCCACCTCAGCCTCCTGAGTAGCTGGGACTACAGGCGTGCATCAAAGTGCCCCAGGCTCTAAATTTACTTTTTGACAGAAAAACAAAGCTTGTTAGACTTTATTTTTGTTCTAAGAAAAATAAGGAACCATGACCAGGTGGAAAAAAAATTGCCTTGGCTAGGGACAGGGTTATATTCATAATAAGCATCAGAGGTTAATAGTTTCAGTCTATGGCCATACCACCCTGAACGCATCCAATCTCATCTGATCTCGGAAGCTAAGCAGGGTCAGGCCTGGTTAGTACTTGGAGGGGAGTTTGGGAGGTTAACAGTTTGATGCTAAAACCCATACCACTCTCTTAATTTGAAGAGGCTACTATTTCCTACAGTAAAGCTTGTCTTCATGGAGTACCCACAGGGTGATTAAATGGAACAGTAAATATTCAGTTTCAAAGTACAGATTGACTACAGCATTTATTTTATTTTATTTCTGAGACGGAGTTTCGCTCTTGTTGCCCAGGCTGCAGTGCAATGGTGCGATCTTGGCTCACTGCAACCTCTGTCTCCCGGGTTCAAGTATTCTCCTGCCTCAGCCTCCAGGGTAGCTGGGACTATAGGCACAAACCACCACGCCCAGCTAATTTTTTGTATTTTTAATAGAGACGGGGTTTCACCATGTTGGCCAGGCTGGTCTCGAACTCCTGACCTCATGTGATCTGCCCACCTCAGCCTCCCAAAGTGCTAGGATTACAGGCATGAGCCACTGTGCCCGGGCTGACTAGAGCATTTAAACGTTTCTACTCACAAGGAGAAAGGAGTTTGTTACTTTCTTTGAAAAATGATGGCCGGGCGTGGTGGCTCACGCCTGTAATCCCAGCACTTTGGGAGGCTGAGGCTGGCGGATCACGAGGTCAGGAGATCGAGACCATCCTGGCTAACACGGTGAAACCCCGTCTCGATTAAAAATACAAAAAATTAGCTGGGCGTGGTCGCACGCACCTGTAATCCCAGCTACTTGGGAGGCTGAGGCAGGAGAATCGCTTGAACCCGGGAGGTGGAGGTTGCAGTGAGCCAAGATCGCCACTGCACTACAGCCTGGCGACAGAATGAGACTCCGTCTCAAAAAAAAAAAAAAAAAGATATGCAATAAACCATATGCAGTCACATTTCAGTATTTTCTGTTATACAGTTTAAGTAGGCTGGGTGTGCTGGCTCATGCCTGTAATCCCAACACTTTGGGAGGCCGAGGCGGGTGGATCACCTGAGGTCAGGAGTTTGAGAACAGCCTGACCAATATGGTGAAACCCTGTCTCTACTAAAAATACAAAAATTAGCCGGGTGTGGTGGCAGATGCCTGTAATCCTAGCTACTCAGGAGGCAGAGGCAGGAGAATTGCGTGGACCCGGGAGGCAGAGGTTGCAGTGAGCCGAGATTACACCATTACACTCCAGCCTGGGCGACAGAAAGGGACTCGGTCTCAAAATAATAATAATAATAATTTAAGTAATAAATCAAGATAAAATTGAATTAATGGGAAGCATATATTCAGGGCAAAGTTGAATCTATGCTTATAGGTTACAGCCCTAAAACCTGGCCCAAATAAACTCTCTGCTTATATACATATATGTTAAATTGAATCTATGCCATTTAAAAAAACATACCTAGCCGGGCGTGGTGGCTCACGCCTGTAATCCCAGCACTTTGGGAGGCTGAGGTGGGTGGATCACGAGGTCAGAAGATCGATACCATTCTGGCTAACACAGTGAAACCCTGTCTCTACTAAAAATACAAAAAATTAGCCGGGCAAGGTGGCAGGCGCCTGTAGTCCCAGCTACTCAGGAGGCTGAGGCAGGAGAATGGCGTGAACCTCAGGGGGCGGAGCCTGCAGTGAGCCGAGATTGCGTCACTGCACTCCAACCTGGGCGACAGCAAGACTCCATCTCAAAAAAAAATAAAAAATAAAAATAAAAAAATAAATAAAAAAACATACTTAAACGTTCAACTGGAACTCTCAACTGTCACCTTCCTGGTGGAGACTGAAAAGGTCAGCTGAGAGACAGACAAGCAGTTCTCTTCACAGCAATTGCATCTTCTTGTCATTAAAAGAAATGCTTCAGGTATAAATGCTGGCAACAACTGGAGGCCATTGCAGCCTAGTCAGGAAAAACTCACCATAGTTTTCAAATCCTCCGGCCTTAGGGAAGGAAGCTGGAGGTCCAAGTGACAAAGGCTTTGAAAACGATCTAGGAATTCACTAACAAGAATAGCAGGCTCATCCAGGGGCAACATCCCAAATCGGTCTGTGGAAAAAGTAAACGGGAAGATTATATTGGTGTAAACTATAAAAAATAAAAAACACGGCCGGCATGGTGGCTCATGCCTGTAATCCCAGCACTTTGGAAGGTCGAGGTGGGCGGGTCACCTGAGGTCAGGAGTTCAAGACCAACCTGGCCAACATGGTGAAACCCGTCTCTACTAAAAATACAAAAAATTAGCCAGGCATGGTGGCGCGTGCCTGTAATCCCAGCTACTCGGGAGGCTGAGACAGGAGAATCACTTGAACCCAGGAGGCAGAGGTTGCAATGAGGCCAAGATCGTGCCACTGCGCTCCAGCCTGGGCAACAGGGAGAGACTGTCTCAAAAAAATAATAATAAAATAAAAGAAATAAAAAACACGTATTGAATGATTGAGGAAATGTAGTAAAATTGATGAACTATTTGATGGTGTCAGGAAATTATTGTTTTTCATTTTGATGGGGCTGTAATGATACTACTGAGAGACCATGTTTAAAAAGTAGAATCCCTATTTTTTATATTTTGAAATATTTAGATAACATGGCATAATATGTGGGACTGAACTTCAAAATAATGCAGAGGGGGAGGGTGTTAGGTGTTAGGAATATAGAAGAAACAAGATCGGCCATGAGTTGATCATTGTTGAAGTTGAGTGATGGGGTTTCATTATTTACACTATTCCGTGTACTTCTATATATGTTTGAAATTGTTACCTTAAGAAAGAGAAAACAAAACAGAGTTAGCGGAGGTGGATGCTTAAATAGGCGAAAAGGCTTAAAGAACCATCATTTTATAACTACCAAGTTATAACTTACCGTGAGCTAAGAACGAAAAAAATGGCATGTTCCTAAAATCTACACAAGAGATACAAGAAGGCTTGCATTATAAGGTGAAGCTTAACTGGGTACCAGAGTAAATAAAGTATACAATTAGGAATTCTACTGGTAATACCTAAGTTGGAAAAGAAAGAATCTGCCTGAAATCTAAGCAGTGTGGAAACTGATTATATACTATAATATAATTATCTCTGGCATTACCCAATTCACCTACTGCATACTTGGTACACTGGTACAAAGGCAAATGATGAGTGCAGAAAGGCCTTGCTAAGCTACTTCCTAAAGAGGTCAGTCTAGTAGGCCTAGGATGAAGTAGAAACTACACTGAATCAGCTTTTTTTTTTTTTTTTTTTTCCCCGAGACAGAGTTTTTGCTCTGTCGCCCAGGCTGGAGTGCAATGGTGCGATCTCGGCTCACTGCAACCTCCGCCTCCCAGGTTCAAGCAATTCTCCTGCCTCAGCCTCCCGAGTAGCTGGGATTACAGGTGCCTGCCACCATGCCTGGCTAATTTTTCTATTTTTAATAAAGACAGGGTTTACTCATGTTGGCCAGGCTGATCTTGAACTCTTGGCCTCAGGTGATCCACCCGCCTTGGCCTCCAAAAGTGCTGAGATTACAGGCGGGAGTCACCGTGCCCAGCCCTGAATCAGCTTTAATAAAGAATGAAAACACATTTTGGAAGAGATTTCATAGGAAAAGTGAAGAGAGAACATGTCATCCTAGCCCAATCGTCTAAAAAGTAGGAAGCCACTCGACTCACTGGTCTTCTCTCAGCCTCAAATTAACATTTAGTTGCTCAACAGCACTATAAGGCAGCCCCGCAGGCTACAAAGATGAGACACACATTCAACACCCTTAAGTCACTCATAATCTAATATGGAAGCCAGACATGCAATGTGATTACAGTGTGATAAGTGTTATTACAACAGTAAAGACAGACCATTATGAGAGTTTACAACAGGGATACAGCAGATACTGTTGGCTGTTCACCCAGCTATCTCCTGCTCCTGCCTTGCTAGCAGAAGCAGGGTTTTGTTTGGTGTCTTGTCTTTCTCACAGGGTAAATTCCTGACTTGTCTCTACCAATCACAACAGCAGCGTTTTCCTTAACAGTGACCCATTTAGGAAGGGGTATTTGATCTAGTTGTGGCAAATAGACATGAAAGGTGTTGGGCTGGAGGGATTCTGTGACTACGGGAAGGCTAGATGACATTTGCACATGACTCTTCCAACTGCTGCCATCAAGAAACCTTGAGAGGAACTAGTTTTAGAACAAGATGACATGCTTCTTGCAAGGACTGGGTCTTTAGTGCTATCTCTGAGCCAATAAATTAACCAACCCTGCAGGAATCCTGCTTTCTTTTCAAAGCTATTTTATTTTTTGAGACAGTGTTGCTCTGTTGCCCAGGCTAAAGTGCAGGGGCATGATCTTGGCTCACTGCAACCTCCACCTCCTAGGTTCAAATGATTCTTGTGCCTCACCCTCCCGAGTAGCTGGGATTACAGGTACGTGTCACCATGCCTGGCTAATTTTTTTTGTATTTTTAGTAGAGACGGGGTTTTGCCATGTTAGCCAGGCTGGTCTCGAACTCCTGGCCTCATGTGATCTGCCTGCCTCGGACTCCCAAAGTGCTGGGATTACAGATGTGAGCCACCGTACCTGGCAATTCTTTCCTTTTTTTAAATAAGAATTTTTAATTTTTGTCTTAGTTAGAAGCGAACATAAAGCTATCTCGGCTTTTTTTTTATTTTATTTTATTTATTTTTTTGAGACGGAGTTTCATTCTTGTCGCTCAGGTGGAGTGCAATGGCGCAATCTTGACTCATTGCAGCGTCCACCTCTCGGGTTCAAGCAATTCTCCCGCCTCAGCCTCCCAAGTAGCTGGGACTACAGGCGTGAGTAATTTTTGTATTTTTAGTAGACAGGGGGTTTCACCATGCTGGCCAGGCTGGTCTCAAACTGCCAACCTTGGGTGATCCACCCGCCTTGGCCTCCCAAAGTGCGAGGATTACAGACAGGCATGAGCCACTGCGCCCAGCCGTTCTGTGATTTTTTTGTTTTTTTGAGACAGAGTCTCACTCTGTTGCCAGGCTGGAGTGCAGTGGCACAATCTTGGCTCACTACAACTTCCGCCTCCGGGTTCAAGTGATTCTCCTGCCTCAGCCTCCCGAGTAGCTGGGACTACAGGCACCTGCCACCACGCCCAGCTGATTTTTTATATTTTTAGTAGAGATGGGGCTTCACCATGTTGGCCAGGATGGTCTCCATCTCTTGACCTCGTGATCCGCCCGCCTCGGCCTCCCAAAGTGCTGGGATTACAGGCGTGAGCCACTGCACCCGGCCCATTTTGTGATGTTTTAACTCTCGTTTCCATCTCCCCTTCCCCAGCTCAGCTCTGTGGTAGCCTTGAAAACCCACACCCAGCAGGGCGTGGTGGCTCACGCCTGTAATCCTAGCACTTTGGGAGGCCAAGGCGGGTGGATCACCTGAGGTTGGGAGTTTGAGACCAGCCTGACCAACATGGAGAAACCCCATCTCTACAAAAAACACAAAATTAGCCGGGCATAGTGGCGCATGCCTGTAATCCCAGCTACTCGGGAGGCTGAGGCAGAATCGCTTGAACCCGGGAGGTGGAGGTTTGGTGAGCCGAGATTGAGCCATTGCACTCCAGCCTGGGCAACAAGAGCAAAACTCCATCTCAAAAAAAAAAAAAAGAAAAAAGAAAACCAACATCCTCACAATCATGGTGAAAACCAGTAGCTTAGCAGTCACTGGAGAGCACAGAAAAGAGGTGGAGCTCCTTCAAAGCCCCATTCCAGAGAACCACCATTATTTGATCTGTGTGGCAGTTGCCTGGAACATCATACTGTCCCAGTGAGAACACCCTTTTCCCCAGACACGTTTTGAAAAATGATCATTGGCAACTGTTTAACATCACAGTTGCTTTCAGGCAGCAGTATGAGTTGGAGCAAATAACAAGCTGACCAAAAACCTTAAAAGCTGGGAAATGAAATGTCCATAGGCAGGCTTGAAAGGCTCTGACATATTCCCTGGAATCTAGAAGGACATGTGCAAATATAGAGCTATACACATGCCCAAGAAGGACCTGAAAAGGCCCTAAGCTCTCATCTGTGGCTGATGCTGAGGTTCTGCACAAGCAGGAAGTGAAGGTTAACACAGAGCTGCACACTGCTTGCTTGACTACTGAAGGTGTGCTCCCCTCACCACACACAGAGCTCCTTGGCAAGACTGGGGGACTTATTGGTTCCAGGCATTTAAAGAAATCTCTGTCCAATCATCCTGTGAAAGTTGATTTTGAGGCCAGGCACAGTGGCTTACGCCTGTACTACCAACACTTTGGGAGGCCGAGGTGGGCAGATCACGAGGTCAGCAGTTCAAGACCAGCCTGGCCAACATGGTGAAACACTGTCTCTACTAAAAATACAAAAATTAGCCAGGCATGGTGGTAGATGCCTGTAAATCCTAGCTACTTGGGAGGCTGAGGCAGGAGAATTGCTTGAACATGGGAGGTGGAGGTTGCAGTGAGCCAAGACCACGCCATTGCATTCCAGCCTGGGCAACAGAGCAAGATTCCATCTAAAAAAAAAAAAAAGGTAAGTTGATTTTGATAATTTTTGTAAGTGTTCTTTTTGCTCTCATAGAAGATTTTCAGATGCCCTTCCTCCACCATCCCCACTGAAGACATCTTACACAGATTGAGACAAGAAACATGTATTTGAGGCCAGGTACAATTGCTCATGACTGTAATCCTAACATTTTGGGAGGCTGAGGTAGGAGGATCACTTGAGGCTAGGAGTTTGAGATCAGCCTGGGCAATATAGTGAGACCCCATCTCTACCAAAAAAAACAAAAAAATTAGCTGGATGTGGTGGCATATGCCTGTAGTCACAGTTATTCAGGAGGCTGAGGCAGGAGGATTGCTTAAGCCCAGGAATTCAAAGCTACAGTGAGCTATGATTGTGCCACTGCACTGTAGCCTGGGAGAGAGAGAGAGGAGACAGAAACGTGTACTTGATAGAAGAAATGGAAGGGAGGAAGGAAGGAAGGGAGGGAGCGTGGGGAAGAGGGGAAAGGGGGAAGGGAAGGAAGGAAGGAAGGGCGGGAGGGAAGGAAAGGAAGGGAAGGAAAAGAAAGAAAGGAAGGAAGGGAAAGATGGGAAGGAGGGGAAGGAGGGAGGGAGGAAGGGAGGGATGGACTACCTGATAGAAAAAATAATACTTACAAATATATCAGTGCTCTCCTGCTTACTAAAATTAATTTTTAAAATTAATTATTATTAGCCAGGTGGCACTTGTAAGCCCAGCTACTCTGGATACTGAGGCAGAAGTATCACTTAAGCCCAAGAGTTCAAGGTCAGTCTGGGCAACAGAGTGAGACATCTTTTTCCTTTGCTGCAGTGCAGTGGTGCAATCATGGCTCACCACAGCCTTAACCTCCCAGGCTTACGCGATCTTGCCACCTCAGCTTCCCGAGTAGCTGGGACCACAGATATGCGTAACCATGCCCAGCTAATTTTTTGTATTTTTTGTAGAGATGGGGTTTTACTATATTGTCCAGGCTGGTCTTCAATTCCTGGACTCAAGCAATCCGCCCACTTCAGCCTCCGAAAGTGCTGGGACTACGCTGGCTGCATTTTAGTTTAATTGTAATGATTATTCTCTTATTTGAGTTTCAGATATTCACAAGTGGGGTAATGGATCTCCTTTAAGCTGGCTATTCTATTCTTTTAGCATTGTCTGTAGCATTCATTTTTTTTTTTTTCCCGAGACAGAGTCCTGCTCTGTCGCCCAGGCTGCAGTGCAGTGGCACGATCTTGGCTCACTGCAACCTCTGCCTCCCGGGTTCAAGCAATTCTCCTGCCTCAGCCTCCCGAGTAGCTGGGACTACAGGCACATGCCACCATGCCTGGCTTGTTTTTTGTATTTGTATTAGAGATGGGGTTTCACTGTGTTAGCCAGGATGGTCTCAAACTCCTGACCTCGTGATCTGCCTGCCTCAGTCACCCAAAAGTGTTGGGATTACAGGTGTGAGCCACCACGCCTGGCCTGTCTGTAGCATTCTTGAAAGCATTCTTGCTTTCTAGCAACAACAGGATATTCTGGATCCAAGTTGATTTATTGTCCTTGCCCCAAGACATGGAATCAGCAACTCTCCAAAGATCCTGATCCTTTTAATCATAATAGACTAAAATGAGGGACCAAAATCTGGTTGCTAACAATGCAAAGAAGTGTGGGCAGAAGTGCTGCTGTTACTGCATTTGGGCCCCTTCTAATAGCAAAACTGGAAAAGATATTTTTTTAAACAGCCTTACTGAGGTCTAATTGACATAAACTGCATGTTTGATAAGTTTTGACATGCACATCCATGTAGCCATCACTGCTAGGTTTCTATTTTAACACCTTGAGTTTATAATTTATTTTCCCAATTTAATGCTGCATATTATTATTCTATCCTGTTTTTCTTTCTTTCTTTTTTTTTTTTTTAAGAGACAGGGTCGGCCGGGTGTGGTGGCTCACGCCTGTAATCCCAGCACTTTGGGAGGCCGAGGCGGGTGTATCACGAGGTCAGGAGATTGAGACCATCCTGGCTAACACGGTGAAACCCCGTCTCTACTAAAAATATAAAAAATTAGCCAGGTGTGGTGGCAGGCGCCTGTAGTCCCAGCTGCTCGGCAGGCTGAGGCAGAAGAATGGCATGAACCCGGGAGGTGGAGCTTGCAATGAGCCGAGACCATGCCATTGCACTCTAGCCTGAGTGACAGAGCAAGACTCCGCCTCAAAAAAAAAAAAAAAAAAAGGAGACAGGGTCTTGCTGCAGGCTGGAGGGCAGTGACATGATTATAGCTCACTGTAACTTCGAATTCCTGGGTTAAAGGGATCCTCCTGCCTCAACCTCACCAGTAGCTTAGGATGACAGGGGTATGCCACCACATCTGGCTAATTTAAAAAAATTTTTTCTTTGTAGAGACAGGGTGCCCAGCCTGGTCCCAAACTCCTGGCCGCAAGTGATCCTCCCACCTCAGCCCTGCAAAACACTGGGATTACAGGCGTGAGACTCCATGCCTGGCTGGGGTTATTACTTTAAGTCCTTTTTTGTCTTCTAAGTTTAGTTCTTTGCCTCGAGACTTACCCCTTACAGTTTGTACTTTACCCTAGTTCATGTTATCTATAACATCTCTTCCTTCAAAAAATCTCATAGCTTCTCAACACATACATTTAATAAAATCATGGTTTGGCCACTGTCTACACTTTAGTCTTCTCTTCTCCCCACAGGGACACTGTGAGCCAGCCCTGTGAAACTATTACAGCATTCCCCAAATGTACCATCCTTTGGCCTTTTGCTTTTACCCACTATTGCTGGTCTTTCAAATTCAGCCTACAGGCCAGGTACATTGGCTCACACTTATAATCGTAGCACTTTGGGAGGCCGAGGAGAGTGGATCATTTGAGGTCAGGAGTTCAAGACCAGCCTGGCTAACATGGTGAAACCCCATCTCTGCTAAAAATACAAAACTTAGCCAGGTGGTAGCGGCATGCACTTGTAATCCCAGGTACTTGGGGGTGCTAAGGCAGGGGAATCGCTTGAGCCTGGGAAGCGGAGGTTGTGGTGAGCTGAGATCGAGCCACTACACTCAAGTCTGGACGACAGAGTGAGACCGTCTCAAAAAAAAAAAACAAAAAAAACAGCTGAGTGAAGTGGCTTCCTTCTTCAAAAAATCTCGTAGTTTCTCACCTGAACCTGGGTGGCAGAGGTTGCAGTGAGCCCTGTGAAACTATTCAGCATTCCCCAAATACACCAGCACTTTTTTTTTTTTTTTTTAAATGGAGTCTCGCTGTGTCGCCCAGGCTGGAGTGCAGTGTTCAAGCGATTCTCCTGCCTCAACATCCCCTAGTAGCTGAGATTACAGGTGTGAGCCACCACGCCCGGCTAATTTTTTTGTATTTTTAGTAGAGATGGGGTTTCACCACATTGGCCAGGCTGGTCTCGAACTCCTGACCTTGTGGTCCTCCCGCCTTGGCCTTCCAGACTGCTGGGATCACAGGCGTGAGCCATCGTGACTCGCCACTTTGCCTTTTTTCTTGGACTGTATTGCAGAATGTGGATTTGGAGTAAGTGTTCCTGAAGCACTTATTTTGTCATCCACAGATTAAGATTTTCCTTCACAGGCTACACTTGAAAGTCTCAACACTTTGAAGTCTCCTCTTATGGGGCATCTAGTCTAACCCTCTGGCTTGCTACTTAGCAATGGGTGTTCTGTGATGGGGTGATTTGGAAGGAAGGAGTCTGCCCCTTTCTGAGACACAACAGTGAAGCCTTTTGATCTGAGCCTAGGTGGGAGAGATATTTTAATAGATAAACATTCTAGCTTTGATTTTTCTGAAGAGTAATATGCCTGGTATTTTTTCACAATTCAGGGGATTTTCTTTGGTGCACTTGTTGACTCTGTATGAATTTGCAACCCAAGGGAAAAGTTGGAGAGAAAACAAAGTTGGCTTTAAAAGTCAAGGTAAGGGTGGGAGCGGTGGCTCACGCCTGTAATCCCAGCACTCTGGGAGGCAGAGGCAGGTGGATCACCTGAGGAGAGGAGTTCAAGACAGCCTGGCCAAAATGGTGAAACCTCTTCACTACTAAAAATAACACTTTGGGAGGCTGAGGCAGGAGAATCGCTTGAACTCAGGAGGGAAAAATTAGCCAGGCATGGTGGTGGGCACCTGTAATCCCAGCTACTCAGAAGGCTGAGGCAGGAGAATTGCCTGAAGCCAAGAAGCAGAGGTTGCAGTGAGCCAAGATCGTGCCACTGCACTCTAGCCTGGGTGACAGAGCGAGACTCCATCTCAAAATAAAATAACATAACATAACATAACATAACGTAAAATAAAATAAATAAAATGTTTAAAGAAATTTAATTTAGTTTATAATTATTGGTAAATGTCAGAAAAAAAATTGCCTTCAAAATTATTAGTTTTGCTTAATAAATTTAAGCATAAAGTGAAATAATTGAGTGTTCTTTTATCCACACAAATGTCCTTTTAATGTTAAAGAACCAAACCAAGGGATCATATAATTGAAAGGTCATATCTAAGATCCATGTAGGAGGTAGAATGGATAGGTCAAAGTGGGTGATGACAGAGAAGAGCATCTAAAGTGACTTTCAGGTTTCTGGCTAGGACAACTGGATGGGAGGTCAGTGCCATTTGCCAAGATGGAGAAAGTTTTAGGTATAAGATGAAGAGTTCAGTTTTATACACATTGAGTTCCAGGTACCTATAATATTAAGTGGAAATGTTTGGAAGATAGATGAAAACATGAGTCAAGCTCAAAAGAGAGGTCTGGATAGGAATTAGAGGTCTCCGAGGTGGTAGCTCAAGTTATGAATGAGATCAAGAAAGCAAAATGTATAGTGACAAGAGTTGGGAATCACCAGTAGAGCCCTGGACAGACCTTAAAAACCTGGACGGCTGGGCGCGGGGGCTCACGCCTAGAGGCCTCCCAGCACTTTTGGAGGCCAAGGCAGGCGGATCACTTGAGGTCAGGAATTCAAGACCAGCCTGGCCAACATGGTGAAACCCTGTCTCTACTAAAAATACAAAAATTAACCGGGTGTGGTGGCACGCACCTATAGTCCCAGCTACTCAGGAGGCTGAGGCAGGAGAATTGCTTGAACCCGGGAAGCAGAGGTTGCAGTGAGCCTAGACTGAGCCATTGCAGCACTCCAGCCTGGGTGACAGAGCAAGACTCTGTCTCAAGAAAAAAAAAAAAAAAAAAAAAAAACTTGGACTGAGTGCACTAGACAAGGATGGAATCAAATCCTCATAGGACCAAGTTTTGTTATACAATACAGGTAAATAACTAGTAAATCCTAGCTATTTCAACAGCAGGAAATCCTTATTATACAATCATCTTCACTTAAACAATTTTATTTAATAATCCCTTTTCTACCACCCTTTCATTGATCAAAGGTAGAGGGGAATCTCTGGTTATTTTCAATCTATTTTTTCCTTTTAGTGGTAAATCATGGAATATTCCTAGCCATCAGTGACCCTGGAATTAGCCTGCCATCCTACTGAAATAAAAAATATACCGATATGGCACTGATTCCTGGTCAAGGCATGAAATATACAGATGAATAGTGTTGCTTTTTAACTATGGGTCTAAAGAATTTTTTATACTTGCTCTTAGATTCCCCACCAGAGGGCTCTGCTGTTGAAGCTGTTTACTTAGCAGGAATATGCCTACGTGATCAACAAAATATTTTTTATTTTTCATAGAGATGAGGTCTCTTTTTATTTATTGCTTAGGCTGGTCTCAAACTCCTAAACTCAAGTGATCCTCCTGTCTTGGCCTCCCAGTATTAGGATTATGGTTGGGAGCCTCTGTGCCTGGCTGATGAACAAAATATTTTTAAAAACCCAGTTGAGATTACACTTTGGGCTCTCTTATTCCAAAGTGTTCTGTGCATACATCAGTAGTTCCTGATTCAAGGGAGAGTATGTCCTCTCATGGCCCTTATATAGACAAGAAATAGGAGGTTGGACGTGGCCTCCCCAGACAGGCAGCCTGTGGCTGTGATGACACCCTTACTTCAGTGCTGTTGTGACAGTGTACTGTTTTACTGTAATAAACTGCAGATTTGTAATCACTCTCACTTGGGGTCCTGTGAGTCTTCTTTAGCAAATGAACCCTGTTTAACTTCCACCATTATTGCTGTTAGTACTCCCTCTACAGGAAGCCTAGGTAGAACATGGCGTTGCCTGGTGTGGTGGGAAAAGCAGAGGGTTTGAAATCAGATTAAACTTAGTTATAGCTTCTCTCTGGCTGGTTTTAAGACCTCTGATTCTTAGTTTCCTCACCTAAATGAACTGGGTTGTAGCCGGGCACAGTGGCTGACGCCTGTAATCCCAGCAGTTTGGGAGGCCAAGGCAGGTAGATCACTTGAGGTCAGGAGTTTGAGACCAGCCTAGCCAACATGGTGAAACCCCATCTCTACAAAAAATTTTAAAAATTAGCAGGGTGTGGCAGCAGACACCTGGAATCCTAGCTACTCGGGAGGCTGAGGCAGGAGAATCGCTTGAACCTCAGAGGTGGAGGCTACAGTGAGCTGAGATCATGCCACCTCACTCCAGCCTGGGCGAAAGAGCGAGGCTCTGTCTCAAAAAAAAAAAAAAAAAGAACTGGGTTGGTAGTATCTACCTCCCAGGGACCCTGTAAGGATTAAATGGGATAATGCATATATATGTCTAAAGCCTTGAGCATGTCAAATGCACTTCATGAAGGTAAGTAATAACACAAGTGAATATAAGTTTTTCTGGAAATAATGCAAATAGAAAAGGAGAAAAAGAGGCCGGGCGCAGTGGATCACCACTGTAATCCTAGCACTTTGGAAGGCCGAGATGGGTGGATCATCTGAGGTCAAGAGTTCGAGACCAGAGTGACCAACATGGTGAAACCCATCTCTACTAAAAATACAAAATTAGCTGGGCATGGTGGTGCACACCTGTAATCCTAGCAACTCTGGAGGCGGAGGCAGGAGAATCGCTTGAACGCGGGAGGTGGAGGTTGCAGTGAACCAAGATCGCGCCACTGTACTCCAGCCTGGGAAACTAGAGTGAAACTCCATCTCAAAAAAAAAACAAAGAAAAGGAGAAAAAGAAACTTCAAAGACTAGGTTTTCACAAACAAATAGACAATATTAGAAATGAAATGACAAAGGAAAAATGGTGAACAGGAATTCTCAAAAATAAGTACCTGGGGATGGGCTGTCTGGCCAGAAACAGAACTTCTCATGGGCAGTACACAAGGCTTTCTTCAGCTCAGCACATCGTTGCTTATCTGAAATCCACATAAACAGCAACACCTTAAAAAACACTACATAGATTCAGAATCCAATGAATGGCCTCTAAGAGCAGAGATTTAACTAAAAATAAGAGAATTTTAAAATGAGAAAATATTAGCAAGTACATAATCTTAATATTTTCCACAAAGCAGGTTCTAAATTGAGATCCTAAGATCAACAAAGGAGATACCATGTATCTCATTTTTATTTTTTATTTTTTTGAGACAGAGTTTTGCTCAGTCGCCCAGGCTTGAGTGCAGTGGTGCAATCTCGGCTCACTGCAACCTCCATCTCCCAGGCCCAAGCGATGCTCCTGCCTCGGCCACCTGAGTAGTGTTTTGTATTTTTAGTAGAAATGGGGTTTCACCATGTTAGTCAGGCTGGTCTCAAACTCCCAACCTCATGTGATCCACCCACTTCAACATCCCAAAGTGCTGGGATTACAGGCGTGAGCCACTGCACCTGGTCCCCATGTATCTTATAAAGCAGAGCATTCCAAAGTGTGAGCCTTCATAAAAGTCCTTTGTCACTCTTCGTCTAGAAGTATAAATTTTGGAATAATAAAGTAAACATGCTGCTGTTACCTAGATTACATTAAGTCAAGTCCATGCTGAAGTAGCTAGCTTAGTTAAAAAAAAAAAAAAAAAAAAAAAAAAAAAAAAAAAAAAAGGCCGGGGGCGGTGGCTCACGCCTGTAATCCCAGCACTTTGAAAGGCCGAGGTGGGTGGATCACGAGGTCAGGAGATCAAGACCATCCTGGCTAGCACGGTGAAACCCCATCTCCACTAAAAATACAAAAAATTAGCCAGGTGTGGTAGCGGGCGCCTGTAGTCCCAGCTATTTGGGAGGCTGAGGCAGGAGAATGGTGTGAACCCGGGAAGCGGAGCATGCAGTGAGCCGAGATCGCACCACTGCACTGGGCGACAGAGCCAGAATCCGTCTCAAAAAAAAAAAGACTGCCAGGCACTATGGCTTACCCCTGTAATCCCTGCACTTTAGGAGGCCAAGGTGGGCGGATCACTTGAGCTCAGGAGTTCAAGACTAGCCTGGGCAACATGGTAAAACCCCACGTCTACAAAAAAAAAAAAAAAATTAGCCAGGTGTAGTGGCACTGCACCTGCAGTCCCAGCTACTTGGGAGGCTGAGGAAGGATCGCTTGAGCCCAGGAGGTTGAGGCTGCAGTGAGTTGTAATTGCACTATTACATCTCGCTCAGCCTGGGCAACAAGCAAGACCCCATCTCAAAAAAAAAAAAAGATTGAAGTACGCATTTTTTGATCAAACTAAAATGACCTTCCCCCTCTCCCCCCTAGGAAACCAGGAAAGTATATATTTGAGTGTGGAGAAAAATGTAATCTGTACCTTATACTTACATCTGTCAAAGTCAAAAGCTGGTTGTAAACTGGCACAGAGAAAAGCTTGACAGCTAGAGCACTTGAGCATATCACATTCCACTGTGACCCAGCCATATTTTGCACAGACGAGTGGAGACAGCTCGGGGGGCTTACCTGCCCATTTCAAAGAGTATCCATGTTAAGAAAAACAACACCGCAAATATATATGTATGTGTGTCTCTGTGTGTGTGTGTGTGTGTGTGTGTGTGTGTGTGTGTATATGCATACACTGTTTTTTTGTTTTTTTTTGAGAAAAGTTCTCACTCTGTCACCCAGGCTGGAGTGTAGTGGCATGATCTAAGCTCACTACAACCTCACCCTCTCAGGTTCAAGCAATTCTCCCACCTTAGCCTCCCAAGTAGCTGGGACCACAGGTGCACACCACCACACCCAGCTGATTTTTGTATTTTTTGGTAGAGATGGGGTTTCACCATGTTGCTCAGGCTGGTCTTGAACTCCTGACCTCAGATGATCTGCCCACCTTGGCCTCCCAAAGTGCTGGAATCACAGGTGAACACTGCAAGTATATTAAAATGAATAAGTCATAATACAATCTTAACTCATTCTTTTTTTTTTTTTTGAGACAGAGTCTTGCTCTGTCACCCTGGCTGGAGTGCAATGGCACAGTCTCGGCTCGGTTTCTGCAACCTCCGCTTCCTGAGTTCAAGTGATTCTCCTGCCTCAGCCGCCCGAGTAGCTGGGATTACAGGCATCCATCACTGCACCCAGCTAATTTTTGTATTTTTAGTAGAGACGGGGTTTCATCATCTTGGCCACGTTGGTCCTGAACTTGTGATCTCGTGATCCACCCACCTTGGCCTCCCAAAGTGTTGGAATTACAGGCATGAGCCACTGAGCCTGGCCCAACTCATTCTTAATGCATATAGGATTAAACATTAAGGAGAAAGGCAATGAGAAAAGTGGTAAAAACTATTTTTAATGCACAGGCCCATACTTCACAGAATGATGAAGTTCATTTAAGTAGTAAGTGGAGGGGAAAAGTTATTAACTTATTCTTGAAGAAGCACCATGTATTTTATGTGTTTAAAATGTTTATTGGCCAAGCACAGTGGCACATGCTTGTAATCTCAGCACATTGGGAGGCTGAAGCAGGAGGATCACTTGAGCTCAGGAGTTGATGATCAGCCTGGGCAACATGGCGACACTTCATCTCTACTGAAAATCAAAAAATTAGCAGGATGTGGTGGTGCACACCCATAGTCTTAGCTAATTGAGAGGCTGAGGGAGGAGGATGGCTTGAGCCCAGGAGATCAAGGCCACAGTAAGATACGATCCCACCACTGCCCTCTAGCCTGGGCAAGAGAATGAGACCCTGTCTCAAAAAAAAAAAAAAAAAAAAAAAAAAGTTTATTATTGGTTGTCTGGTAGAATATAGCATCCATTAATTTTCACTGAATCTGAAATACTAGGAACTTAAAGGCACCAATGAAAGTACTGGGATATGCCTAAACAATAAGAAATGGTCAAAGTCAAACACACAGAAATATTTTCTGCCATTCACCTATGTTCTCCTACTGTACCCAACCATTTTTACTTTCCAAAGAATAAAGGCAATAAAATTATCCCTCTAACGTTTGATTGCTAATATCAATGGGGATGTGTGAGAATGTGTTTTACATAGCTAAAAGCATCTGTAAGTATGTATTTGGAAAGGTATCCTAAAACATTTATTACTCCTTAATATTAAATGCCCAGTTTTTTTTGTTTGTTTTGTTTTTTGAGATGGAGTCTTGCTCTGTTGCCCAGGCTGGAATGCAATGGCACGATCTCAGCTCACTGCAACCTCTGCCTCCTGGGTTCAACCGATTCTCCTGCCTCAGCCTCCCGAGTAGCTGGATTACAGGCGTGCGCCACCATGCCCCACTAATTTTTGTAATTTTAATAGAGAAGGGGTTTTGCCATGTTGGCCAGGCTGGTCTCGAACGCCTGACCTTGAATGCCTGAGGCCCTCCTCAGCCTTCCACAGTACTGGGATTACAGTGTGAGCCACCTCACCCAGCCTCAGATTTTAATAATCTACCTGGGCCGGGTGCGGTGGCCCCAGCACTTTGGGAGGCTGAGACGGGTGGATCACTTGAGGTCAGAAGTTTGAGACTAGCCTGGCCAACATGGTGAAACCCCATCTCTACTAAAAATACAAAAATCAGCTGGGTGTGGTAATATGTACCTGTAATCTCAGCTACTGGGGATGCTGAGGCAGGAGACTCACTTGAACTTGGGAGGCAGAGGTTGCAGTGAGCTGAGACGGTACCCCTGCACTCCAGCCTGGGCAACACAGCAAGATTCTGTCTCAAAAGAAAAATTCTACCTGAAGAGCTCTTATTTTACAAAGTACAATAAAATAAAAGGATAAAATATGAAAGAAGATGCAGGGAAGTTATACATTTTTATAAAGGGATATAGGAATTTGAAAAACATTCCAACATCAGCAAAGGAAGAATGAAGACTGGAAAACAAAATTTAGACACAAATATTAAAGGAACCATGACTATCTAGAATAAAAGTAATGGTTAAATAAATAATCATCATATCCAAAATGGTGATCAATTTATAGCCAATGAACAAAAAGGAAATAGATCTAAATGTTGTATCAAAATCAAGATTTAATGCAAGAAATAACGGTAGAAGGAGGTTAAAATACCTTCCCTTTCCTGAGCAATTCAGTCTTAAAGCCATTAGGCGGTGAACAAGGAAGATGTTTGAGCCAGGAGGCTGTGAAGAGGCAGCTCAGCCCAAGGTGTCAGAACCAAAGTGGTATGTAACAGGCATTCATTTGCAGGCAGCCAAGTGTGGAGTGCTAGGACCTAAATGGGGTGATGAGAGATTCATGCAAGAAAGGATGGCAGCATGGCAGAAATGGGATATTAAGCGCATATAGGGGATTGATCAAAGTAGTAAATATATTAAGAATAACAAATTATGTTTCACAGTGTTGAATATGGGAGGGAAAAATAGGGAAAAGGAGAAAACTAGAATGAATCCTGTGATGTACAATTGCAACTGGAGATGTCAGCAGGAACTCATCGTTTTTTAATATATAGAGATAAATGGATGTAAATTTAGATGTGTGTATACATGTGAATGTGTGTGTATCTGTGTGTGTGTGTGTACATAAACATATATTCTCTAGCTTTTTCCTCTGAGAGGGCCTGAGAACAGTGGCATCCCAGTAGCTATGAGTTCTCCCTGCACCCAGATCTTGGCATTCATTCATTCATTTATATAGAGACAGGATCTTGCTGTGTTGCCCAGGCTGGTCTCTCCTGGGCTCAGGCAATTCTCTCGCCTGGGCCTCCCAAAGTGCTGGGATTATAGGTGTGCCACCATGCCCAGTTCAGATCTTAGCTTTTAAATAACATTCTCCATTGAAGAACAGCCAAGGATCCTTGTAGAATTGGCTGATTCCAGGGATGGGGCAAGAAAAATACAAGATAAGCTGAGAACAACTTGTTCCTGAAAGCAATAAAGAGGTCATGGGTTATGGGACATGTCAAAAGGCCACAGAAGCCAACCTGAGGGGGATGTCACTGACTAAATAAGGAACAACTGGAGTATCAAAATATATAATGATAGTAATGAATTATAACCCATTGAATAACAAAGAAAATCATGAGTCCATGTTACTACAAATAAATCAATTACATAAAGTTTGATAAGGAATGGGATATTTACAAAGTTTCAAAGAACCTCCCCACAAAGTACTTTTTATTTACAAAGGAGGAAAGAGTTATTTTACAACAGAAATGCCAGATACTCCCTTAATCACGTGATCAAAGTGATCATCACCATAAAGGGAAAAACAGAAATCATGTGTCACCTGACAGGATGCAATGAGAATGCAGCATTGCATCACGACACTCCTGCATAACCTGAATCTAATCACAAAGAAACATCAAACAAATGTCACTGACATACACTCTACAACATAACTTCTGTTATCTTCAAAAGTATCAAGATCATGAAATTCAAGAAAAAACTGAGGAAATGTTCCAGATTAAAGGAGAATAAAGCAACATGACAACTAAATGTACTGTGTGATTCTCAACTGGATGCTTCAACTATAAAGAATGTTATTAGTATAATTGATGAAAAAACTGGGGTCTGAGGATTAGAGGGTAGTAACTTATCAATGTCAATTTTCTGATTTTGATGGTTGCATTCTGGTTATGTAGGACAAAGTCCTTGTTTGTAGGAAATATTTGGGAGTAGTAAGACATCACTTTGGTGGCTTACTTTCAAATAGCTCAGGGAAAAAAGGTTCTTTGTAATCTCTGCAATCTTTCTGTAAGTCTGTAATTTAAAAATTTTTAAGAATCACTGTAAAAAATTACCATTAAGTCTTTCTGTCCTTGCACACAGGGAATAAAGTAGTGAAAAGCAGAGGACTTGGTGTGGTACCACGTTTCTTCCGCCTTCAGTCTCTGCTCCTTTCACAGAGCTACCCATCAGTACCATGTTGGCCATGTTGGGGTAGAGTATCCTCAGCTTCACAAACTCTATGGTCTATAGGAGCCAAAATGACAGCCCAGAGAAGAATTTGCCATTTTCAGTGGAAAACAAGTGGCAATTATGAATTATGACAACTTGTACTTTGGATCTGATTTGCTGCACTTTTCCTTATAAGACATCAACTAGGCCAGGTGCAGTTGCTCATGCCTGTAATCCCAGCACTTTGGGAGGCTGAGGCGGGTGGATAACCCGACTTCAGGAGTTTGAGACCAGCCTGGCCAACATGGTGAAACTAAAAATACAAAAACTAGCCGGGCATGGTGGTGGGAGCCTATAATCTCAGGTACTTGGGAGGCTGAGGCAGGAGAATCGCTTGAACCTGGGAGGCAGAGGTTGCAGTGAGCCAAGATCACACCAGTGCACTCCAGCCTGGGTGGCAGAGCAAGACTCCATTGCAAAAAAAAAAAAAAAAAAAAAAAAAAAAGACATCAACTGCTTAAGATGGATGTTTGAGCTCACAATCTCTTTGATACTATGCAGCCATAAAAGGAACGAGATCATGTCCTTTGCAGGGACGTGGATAAAGCTGGAAGCCATTATCCTCAGCAAACTAACACAGGAACAGAAAACCAAACACGTTCTCACTTATAAGTGGGAGCTGAACGATGAGAACACATGGACACATGGGGGGAATGACATACACTGGGGCCTGTTGGAGGTGGGAGTCGGGGGAGGGAAAGCATCAGGAGGAATAGCTAACAGATGCTGGGCTTAATACCTAGGCAATGGATTGATCTGTGCAGTAAACCACCATGGCACACGTTTACCTATGTAACAAACCCGCACATCCTACACATGTACCCCGGAACTGAAGATAAAAATTGAAGAAAAAAAGGCTGGGCATGGTGGCTCATGACTGTAATCTTGGCATTTTGGGAGGCCGAGGCAGGCGGATTGCCTGAGCTCAAAAGTTTGAGACCAGCCTGGGCAACACAGTGAAACCCCATCTCTACTAAAATACAAAAAATTAGCCAGGCATGGTGGCGGGCGCCTGTAATCTCAGCTACTCGGGAGGCTGAGGCAGGAGAATTGCTTAAACCGAGGAGGTGGAGGTTACAGTGAGCCAAGATGGCACCACTGTACTCCAGCCTAGACGACAGAATGAGACTCCGTCTCAAAAAAAAAAAAGTTGAGCGGAAAAAAGGAAACAAAACAATGGATCAAATTCTTGAACTCAGGCATACAGCACACTAGGTATGTTTGTAAATAAACTTATGACATAACACTTAATGTCTCTTCTTGAAACATGCAATGTGATAGCTGGTATGCACTTACTTTTTCATCTGGGTAATATTCCAGTGTAAGTTTTTTTTTTGAGACGGAGTCTTGCTCTGATGCCCAGGCTGCAGTGCAGTGGCGTGGTCTCGGCTCACTGCAACCTCTGCCTCCCAGGCTCAAGCAATTCTCCTGCCTCAGCCTCCTGAGTAGCTGGGATTACAGGCGCATGCCACCACACCCGGCTAATTGTGTATTTTCTTTTTTTTCTTTTTGAGATGGAGTCTCACTCCTGTCGCCCAGGCTGGAGTGCAGTGGCATGATCTCGGCTCACTGCAACCTCCGCCTCCCAGGTTCAAGTGATCCTCCTGCCTCAGCCTCCCGAGTAGCTGGGACTACAAGCATGTGCCACCATGCCTGGCTAATTTTTGTATTTTTAGTAGAGACGGGGTTTCACCATGTTGGCCAGGCTGGTCTCAAACTCTTGACCTCGTGATCCACCTGCCTCAGCCTCCCAAAGTCCTTGGATTACAGGCGTGAGCCACCATGCCTGGCCTAGTTTTGTATTTTTAGTAGAGGCACGGTTTCACCATATTGGCCAGGTTGCTCTCAGACTCCTGACCTCAGGTGATCCGCCCACCTTGGCCTCCCAAAGTGCTAGGATTACAGGCTAAGTCACCATGCCTAGCCAGTATTAGTTTCTTGATCAAAAAAAGATGTGTGATTTGGCTTATTTTATGGCTTAATTTTGGTTAATTTTTGATTCCTAGGTCAAGACCTTGTTAATAGTTTATAAGACAGAAATTCAGGGCCAGGTTTGACAGCTCAGGCCTGTACCCCCAACCCTCTGGGAGGCTGTGGCAGCATAATTGCTTGAGGCCGGGAGTTCGAGACCAGCCTGGGCAACATAGCAAGACTCTGTCTACACACACACACACACACACACACACACACACACTGGGGTGGGGGTGCAAACTTGCAGGAAAAAAAAGCAGCTGGAGCTACTAAAGACTTCTCTCAAAGCAAGGTGATGTGAACAGCTTTTAAGGTGGCTCCAATGATCCCTCCTTCTTATATTCATGCCCTTGTGTTATCTGCTCCTCTTGAGTATGGGCTGGCCTAGTGACTTGCTTCTAATGCATAAAATATGACAAAATGAGATGTACTTTGAGATTAGACTACAAAATGAGGCTGGTTTATGTGTTCTCTTTGTCATCTGACGGAAGCCAGTCCAAGTGGAACTCCTAAGAGCCACGTAGCAAGGAACAAGTGGGAGGCATCTCTGGCAACAGATAAATGAACTTGAATAGAACAAGTAAATGAATCCTGCAAATGTGCCATCTGATTGGAGTGACCTTTTTTTTTTTTTTTTTTTTTTTTTTTTTTTTGAGACGGAGTCTTGCTCTGCCGCCAAGGCTGGAACACAGTGGCGCGATCTCGGCTCACTGCAAACTCTGCCTCCTAGGTTCAAGCTATTCTCCTGCCTCAGACTCCTGAGTAGCTGGGATTACAGGTGAGCACCACCACACCTGGCTAATTTTGTTTTGTTTTGTTTTCTTTTTTTGTTTCTTTTGAGACAATTTTCCTAGTTGAGCCTTGAAATGACAGTGCCCTGACCAACCTTAATTGCAGCCTGTGAGAGACCCTGAGCCAGAGGACTCAGCTAAGCCATGCCTGGATTCCTGATCCACAGAAATTATGAAATAAAAACTGTTTGTTGTTTTAAGATCACTAAGTTTTAGGGCAATTTGTTATGCAGCAATAGGTAGCTAATACACAAAGGAAAATCTAGAAAGAGACATTATAGTAGTATAGTCTCTAATAATCTAAAAAACATTAGATTATAATCCTCTATCTGCCATTTGCTAACAGGTTCATCTTGGGCAAGTCATATAACCTGCCCCAAACTGTTTCCTCTTCTGTAAAACAAGTATAATAATAATGCTTATTTTCATAGGTTTAAGGTCAAGATCGAATGTGATAATATATGCAAAAACATACTATATACAAGTATTAGTTATTATTTCTTCTTTTCTCAGGCTCTTAGTTTTTTCTTCTGTAAAAAGAAAAGGTTAGATAACCTCAACCGTCCCTCTGAGTGATAACATATTAGGACGCTGTCTTTCCTATATAATTTCTTACCAAGGTTTGATTCTTAAGTTTAAAACATCACAGTAAGTGGTGTAATACCTTGGAGGAATTCTAGAAGCAGGCAGAAAGTGCAATTCACATGAACTAAAAAAGGATATAGAAAACGTTTCCACTCTGCTAAAGAAGGCTTCTTTGCTTGTAGATTCCAATGAAGGCTGTTGCGCTTCGGGTGATCCATTAACTGACTGGGATGTGGCAGACGTGTCCTTCCTAATATAAAGTGGCAAAACTGTTGGTAAACCTTTCACAGTACCCTCTGCTTAAGTTATCTAGCTTCTCTACACATCGTATCATAAATCAGACCAACGCTGGATTTTAAGCTTCCTAAAAATCATTTTACTCGTCATTCCTCAGCTTATTATTTTCAATGGTTTTATAATACTTACTAAATAAAATCCAAATTCTTCAGTCTGGCATTCAAAACCCTTTACAGTTTACCCATATCTAAACTTCAATCAATTTCTACCTCTACAGGGCTCCACTAATCCTAGCAAACTATTCTCCTCACTCACTCACTGTTCTCCACAAGTATTTTGCATAACTTTAGTAAACAGAAAATAAGACTCAAGACTTCAAGTATGCATTATACAATTTGAATCTCTTCAGAAATTCGACTCCTTTTTTTTTTTTTTTTTGAGATGGAGTTTCCCTCTGTCACCCAGGCTGGAGTGCAATGGTGTGATCTCGGCTCACTGCAACCTCCACCTCCCAGGTTCAAGCAATTGTCCTGCCTCAGCCTCCCCAGTAGCTGGGATTACAGGCGTGCACCACCGGGCGTGGGCCCGGGTAATTTTTTGTATCTTTAGGACAGACGGGGTTTCACCATGTTGGTCAGGTCGGTCTGGAACTCCTGACTTCGTGATCTGCCCACCTCAGCCTCCCAAAGTGCTGGGATTACAGGTGTGAGCCACCGCGCCTGGCAGAAATTCGACTCTTAACAGCAGAAAAAACAATTCTGATATTTCTACTTGGAGGGACCTTTGATACCCACTCCTTCCAAAAAAAAAGAACCAATTAGAAAATTCGAATCAAAGTAAAGATCTTCGGGAGATTTCATGAAAAAAAAATCAGGGAGAAAAAAACTCAGCAAAGCAGTTCTCTCATTTTCAGTGGAAGGCATTTCAACAGTGCCTGGGGAACTGCTGAAAGACAAGCATTTATTTATTTATTTAGAGACGGAGTCTCGCTCTGTCACCCAGGCTGGAGTGCAGTGACGCGATCTCGGCTCACTGCAACCTCCGCCTCCCAGGTTCAAGCAATTCTCCTGCCTCAGCCTCCCGAGTAGCTGGGACTACAGGCGCGGGCCACCACGCCCGGCTAATTTTTTGTATTTTTAGTAGAGATGGGGTTTCACCGTGTTAGCCAGGATGGTCTTGATCTCCTGACCTCGTGATCTGCCCGCTTCAGCCTCCTCAAAGTGCTGGGATTATAGGCGTGAGCCACCGTGCCCGGCGACAAGCATTATTTTAATAAAAATAGGATTACATCAACGATTATAGCTCAAAAGAAATAAACTTATTCTAAGACTCTCAGAGATTCACAGAGAGCCTCAAGGGGGTGTGGTTCCTGGGGAAAAAAAATTCACAGCATCCATAAACTTGGATGGGTAAAAATGACATTTATTTCTCTCTAAATGACAAGATTTAGCATTTTCTTCTATTATGAAGGTAAAAACACCATAGTAGTTATTAGCAGTACCTGCTAATTTGTCACCAATGGAAATAATGTTCCCACATTATGGTGGTTGCATGTTTTCAAATAACTTTGTGCTCATCACTACTTCAAAATTATGGTTGACAACACATACTACTAGATATTATGGACTCTAATAAAAAGCATGTTACTGCATAACTTTTTCCTTGTACTATCTTGATAACTACATTCCAATTTAACTGGTTTCCTTTATAATCCTATGTAATTTACTTTAAGCATTTAAAAATATTCTGAGAGTTAATAAGCTTCTCCAGAGAGCCAAAGGGGTCCACGGCACAAAAAAAGGTTAAGAATCCCCAATTAAGAGAAGTCAAGTGAACTCATTCAGTTAACGGTCCTCTTTCCTTCCAAAAACAATGTCCGATGACAAAATTTCGGCTGCGGTTGGGAATCTGGTACCTCCCGAGGGGAAGATCAAAGCCGATCAAACATAGTAACCAGAATCTTTCAGATTCTAAGAAGAAGCCTTCCCCACTGCCCGAGTCGCCGACCGAGGGGAACCCCCCCCCACGCCACCCGCCACCCCTTCCCCAAGCCTTCTCCAATCTTCCAACGCCGGACCCAGGGTTAACTCGTGAACTCACGCGTCCACGCCTCCCTCTTCCGGAGCAATCCCCTCATCTATCAGCTGCCGGATTTTCTGGGGGGTCCCTTCTGGGAAGCGAACTACTGCACCCCAATTCTTTTCAACCCCTACGGCAAACGCTTGTCCCTCACTGGGCGCCGCCATCTTGGTCCGCTGCCGAGCTGCTTCCCCGAGAGTTTGAAGGCTCCGGAACTTCCGTCCTGAGAGGTTAATATCCGCCTCTTGAGATAGCCTGGCTGGGAAAGTCTGACCGCGGGGGCCTATGCCTTTTCTGATCGTTTTAGAACCTTAGAGCGAGCTTAAGGAGGGTTGTACTGTTTAGGACAATCTTGATTAATCGTTTCTTTTATCAACTAGCATATTTAGGTTGATAAGAGATTTTTAGAACGCTGTCAGTCCAAATTCAGCAGGGATGAGGGGCTCAACTTCATTTTCAAGTAATATTCACTCACACGGCCGGGCGCAGTGGCTCACGCCTGTAATCCCAGCGGTTTGGGAGGCCGAGGCGGGCGGATCACCTAGGTCAGGAGTTCGAGACCAGCCTGGCCAACCTGGTGAAACCCCATCTCTACCAAAAATACAAAAATTAGCTGGACGTGCTGGCGGGCGCCTGTAATCTCAGCTACTAGGGAGGCTGAGGTAGGAGAATCGCTTGAACCCGGGAGGCGGAGGTTGCAGTGAGCCGAGATCGCGCCACTGCACTCCAGCCTGGGCGACAAGAGCGAAACTCCATCTCAAAAAAAACAACAAAAAAAATTAACTCATACGACCCTCCTAAGTTGCGTCTTTTTACAGGTGAGGAAATGGTGACCCTCACTTGAAAGCAAATAATTTAGAATCCTTGTTGGAACCGTGTTATGGATGGATTTCGAAGTCTGTGGCATTTGACACTATTGATACTCTTTGCTTTGTCCAACAAATATTTATTGAAAACGTCCTATGTATTTTTTTTTTTTTTTTTTTTTGAGACGGAGTTTCGCTCTTGTTGCTCAGGCTGCAGTGCAATGGCACGATCTCGGCTCACAGCAACCTCTGCCTCCCGGGTTCAAGTGATTCTCCGACGTCAGCCTCCGAGTAGCTGGGATTACAGGCATGCGCCACCACGCCCAGCAAATTTTTTTTTTTTTGTATTTTTAGTAGGGACGGGATTTCACCATGTTGGCCAGGCTAGTCTTGAACTCCTGACCTCAGGTGATCCGCCCGCCTCGGCCTCCCAAAGTGCTGGGATTACAGGCGTGAGCCACCGCACCTGGCCGAAAGCATCCTATTGATAGTCTCTAGGCACTAGCAATGACAGTCGTGAGCAAAGGAGCTGTAGATCTTGGTGGAGTTAGATGTCAAATAAATTTTCCTATAGTTTTAAAATTACGATTACAAGTGCTCCAAGGATGTACCAAGATTATAATAGGAGAATCTAATTTAGTTTCTGCATTCTCCTGAGAAAAATCAGGTGCTGGAGCTGAGATGGATGAGAGTGAAGGGAAGAAATCTGTACAGAATCTTCCAACACCCCAGGTTTGGAAGACTGATGTGACTAAACAATGGGCAAAGAGGAAAGTGGGATCACCTCCTACCCTTCCAGCACGCTACCTGTGGGGTCCTGACTCTATCAATGTTCCCAGCAGCAGGACCTGCAACCTATTGATCCAATTACCTTTCTGCTGTTCCTAACTCCACCACCACCCTTGTTTCTTCTTTTCTTAGCCTGCTTAAATTCATTACTAATTGTTATCATCATTCCTTTGCAAAATTTGAACATGGATTGAGACTTAGTTAATATGAAGGAATCATTGTTGATTTCACTATATGTAATAATGGCATTGTAGTTATGGTTCTTAAAAGCCCTTCTTTATTAGAAATGCATCTTGAAGTATTTATAGGTGAACTGATATGATGTTTGGAATTTGCTTTGAAATTATCCAGGAAAACATGGAGGAATAGATGAAAAAAGATTGCAAAATTTTAAACTATCGGACTTGGATGATAGAATTGTGGGGTTCATTATATTATTCTTTCTGCTATTAAGTATGTTTGACAACATCATAATAAAAAGCAAAATAAATAAGCTAAAAAATACATGTTCTTGAATACCCTTTGATTTCCTTGAGCCTCTCTTGCTTAATAGTACTTACCTGACAAAACCTCAATCACAGTTGAAGTAAGTTCTCTATTACTGCTTCTGTACCCATACAACTAAATATGGCTAAAGAGAAATGACAAACTTGTCTCTTTATATTCTTGACTTCAAGTGGGACCTTAATTCTTCCCAGTAATTATACTACCTTTATCTAGTCCACTTCTCATCCCACTTTTCATAGATGACTTATTTTTATTTTTTATTTTTTTAAATTATTTTTTATTTTTATTTCGTTTTTTTGCACACAGAGTCTCCCTCTGCTGCCCAGGCTGGAGTGCAGTGGCACAATCTCGGCTCATTGCAACCTCTGCCTCCTGGGTTCAAGCGATTCTCCTTCCTCAGCCTCCTGAGTAGCTGAGATTACAGGCATCTGCCACCATGCCTGGCTAATTTGTCATACTTTTAGTAGAGATGGAGTTTCACCATGTTGACCAGGCTGGTCTCGAACTCCTGACCTCAGGTGATCCGCCCACCTTGGCCTCTCAAAGTGCTGGGATTACAGGCGTGAGCCACCGTGCCTGGCCACCTGGCTAATTTTTATATTTTTAATAGAGACAGGGTTTCACCACATTCACCAGGCTGGTCTCGAACTCCTGACCTCAAGTGATCTGTCCACCTCATCCTCCCAAAGTGTTAGGATTACAGGTGTGAGCCACTGCACCCGCCTTCGTAGATGACTATTATATACCTCTCTCCTCAAACACCTTCAATACTTCCACTTATCCATCCTCCCTTTCTGCTAATGACACACTCCAAGGAGAATATTGACTGTACAGTTAGCCATGGTAACAACCAGCAATCAGAGCCAGTTTTAAGTTCAATCGACCCATGATTACTCATCACATTGAACGTGCTTTTGTAAACCCAATCAATGACAACTTCTTGATTCAGCCAATCACAAAGACTCACTTCAATAAGCACTCCTCCGAGTGCCAACCACTCAACAATAGTTTCACCCAAGTTATCACTTCTACAAATGATGCCAACACACACCTTTGAAAGTTTGCCAATCTCGGAACTCCCCACTTTCTCAAAGTCTGATAGAAGATTAGTAGTCTGGTCTGCTTGAAGACTGTGCCTCAACTGCATGGCTCTTACTGTTTATAGTAAGCAAGAAATTTGGCTTTGTGGGTTTTTTTTTTTGAGACGGAACCTTGCTCTGTCGCCCAGGCTGGAGTACAGTGGCACATCTCAGCTCACTGTAAGCTCCACCTCCTGGGTTCACCCCATTCTCCTGCCTCAGCCTCCCAAGTAGCTGGGACTACAGGCACCCACCACCATGCATGGCTAATTTTTTGTATTTTTTTTCAGTAGAGACGGGTTTTCACCATGTTAGCCAGGATGGTCTCGATCTCCTGACCTTGTGATCCACCCGCCTCAGCCTCCCAAAGTGTTGGGATTACAGGCGTGAGCCATCGCGCCCGGCTGGCTTTGTGTTTTTATTTCACATAATGAATGGTGTTTTCATCATCCTCTAACCGTACTTTACCTTCCCTCCTGTTACTATTGATCAGTGGTTCTCAAATGAGTGTGATATTGCCTGCCACGGGACACTTGGCAATGTCAGGAGACATTTTTGGATGGAGTGGTGGTAGAGGCCAGGAATGTTGCTAAGCATTTTACAACATCCAGAACAGCCTCGCCACAACAAAAAATTATCTCACCCAAAATGTGCACAGGTTGAGAAACCCTGCTGTAATCTATGTGCTTAGCTAAGGCCAAACTTACACACTGGACCTAATTCCCCTTGCCTACTCAAGAACATTGTCCACCAATTCTCCCCTCCCCTGCACATTTCCATTAGCAGCAAGATATTACTTCTCCCATCTGAAAAACATGCAAAACAGGCCAGGCACAATGGCTTATGCCTGTAATTCCAGCACTTTGGGAGGCCAAGGCGGGCGGATCACCTGAGGTCAGGAGTTCAAGACCAGCCTGGCCAAAATGGCAAAACCCTGTCTCTACTAAAAATACAAAAATTAGCTGGGCGTGGTGGCATGCACCTGTAGTCCCACCTACTTGGGAGGCTGAGGCATGAGAATTGCTTGAATCCAGGAGGTGGAGGTTGCAGTGAGACGAGGTGGTGCCACTGCACTCCACACTCCAGCCTGGGCAATAGAGCAAGACTCTATTTCAGAAAACAAGAAAACAGCTTCTCTGCTTTTATTTACGGCAAACCTCCTTCAAAAATTATCTATCCTAGGGCTGGGCGCAGTGGCTCACCTCTTTAATCCCAGCACTTTGGGAGGCTGAGGGGGTGGATCACTTGAGGTCAGAAATTCGAGACCAGCCTGGCCAACATGATGAAACCCTGTCTCTATTAAAAATACAAAAAAAAAAAAATTAGCTGAGTATGGTGGCACGCACCTTAATCCCAGCTGCTTTGGAGGCTGAGGCAGGTGAATCACTTGAACCTGGGAGGTGGGATTGCAGTGAGCTGAGATTGCGCCACTGCACTCTAGCCTGGGTGACAGCATGAGACTCTGTTTCAAAAAAAAAAAGAATAGAGGCCTTTGGCCAGGCATGGTGGCTCACGCCTGTAATCTCAGCATTTTGGGAGGCTGAGGCAGGTGGATCATCTGAGGTCAGGAGTTCAAGACCAGCCTGGCCAACGTGGTGAAACCCTGTCCCTACCAAAAAATACAAAAATTAGCCGGGTATGGTTGCAGGCGCCTATAATCCCAGCTATTCGGGAGGCTGAGGCAGGAGAATTGCTTGAATCCAAAAGGCGGAGGTTGCAGCGGGCTGAGATCGCACCATTGCACTCCAGCCTGGGCGACAAGAGTTAAACTCCATTCAAAAATGAAAGAAAGAGAGAGAGAGAGAGGAAAGAAGGAAGAAAGACAGGCTTTTATGCTTTTTATTGCTGTGTCCCCAGTCTTTACAATACCTCATGGACATAGTAGACTCTCAATAAATAATTGTTCAATTAATGTACACAAATTTCCAAAGAACTTGGACTTTATCCTAAAAGCCAGCGGCAGCCATTGAAAGACTTTAAGTGGCACGGTAACATGAACCGTTGTGCATTTTGGGAAAAGTCACTATAACGACTACGTGAAAAATGGATTGGAGCCAAAAGAGGATATGGAGTGACTGTTAGGAGGTTGCCGATGAAGCCTTGGCAGAACAGAGGCAATGGTGGGTAAGGCTGGGGTGAAGACAGCTGGAAGTGAGCAGATGCAAGATGTAGTTTGGAATTAGAAACAACAGGACTTGGTGATGGCTTGTACATGACAGGTGAGGAGTAGTTTTTGTTTTTGTTTTTGTGTTTTTTTGAGACAGAGTCTTGCTCTGTCACCCAGGCTGGAGTGCAGTGGCGCGATCTTGGCTGACTGAAAGCTCTGCATCCTGGGTTTATGCCATTCTCCTGCCTCAGCCTCCCGAGTAGCTGGGACTACAGGTGTCCGCCACCACGCCCGGCTAATTTTTTTTTTTATTTTTAGTAGAGATGAGGTTTCACCATGTTAGCCAGGATGGTCTCAATCTCCTGACCTCATGATCCACCTGCCTTGGCCTCCCAAAGCGCTGGGATTACAGGCGTGAGGCACTGCACCCGGCCAGGAGTAGGTTTTAAGGGGAACTCCAGGCCTGAACAACTGATTGATAGATATATCAGTCAGCCCTCCATATTCATGGGTCCTGCATCCATGGATTCAACCAACTATGGACATGTTTCTTTTTCTTTTTCTTTTTTTTCTTTTTTTTTGAGACAGGGCCTCACTCTGTCCCCCAGGCTGGAGTGCAGTGGCGTGATCAGAGCTCACTGCAGCCTCATATCCCTGGGCTCAAGTGATCCTCCTGCCTCAGCCTCCTGAGTAGCTGGGACCACAGGCTCATGCCACCACTCCCAACTAATTTTTAAAAATAAGTTTCGGTAGAAATGTTGCCCAGGCTGGTCTCAAACTCCTGGGCTCAAGCAATCCTCCTGCCTCAGCCTCCCAAAGTTCTTGGATTATAGGCATGAGCCACCTTATCTGGCTTAGAAAAAATATATGTATATTATATATTTATAATATACATATATTTTATATATAGAATATATAATGAAATATGATATATATCTTATATATAATATAGTATATAATTTTTTTTGAGATAGTCTCACTTTGTTGCCCTAGCTGGAGTGCAATGGGATGATCTCAGCTCACTGCAACCTCCACCTTCTGGGTTCAAGTGATTCTCCTGCCTCAACCTCCCAAGTAGCTGGGATTACAGGTGCCTGCCACCACTCCCGTCTAATTTTTGTATTTTTCAGTAGAGGCAGGGTTTCGCCATGTTGACCAGACTAGTCTTGAGCTCCTGACCTCAGGTGATCCACCCACCTTGGCCTCCCAAAGTGCTGGAATTACAGGCATGAGCCACCATGCCTAGCCTAGAAAATATATATATATATATATTGAGATGCCTGACTCGGCCTCCCAAAGTGCTGGGATTACAGGCGTGAGGCACTGCGCCCAGCCTTGAAGATATTTTTTTTAATGGATGGTTGCATCAGTATTGAACATGTACAGGCTTTTTTTCCTTGTTATTCTTTCAACAATACAGTATAACAACTATTTATATAGCATTTACATTGTATTAGATATTATAAGTAATCTAGAGATGACTTAACTGATACACATATGGAAGGATGTGTATAGGTTATATGCAAATACTACACCATTTTATATAAGGGACTTGAGCATCTGTGGATGTTGGTATTGAAGAGGAGTCCTGAACTAATCCCCTGAGGATATGCAGGGACAACTATATGTATATTGATGTAATAGATATTTATTTATTTATATCTATTATGTATAATGTGTATATATATATATATATATATATATATATATATATAGTGTGTGTGTGTGTGTGTGTGTGATATTTCAGTTTTTTTCCCCTTAATACTCCAGCATCTGCTGTATAGTAGATGTTCAGAAGATGTCAATTTTTTTTTTTTTTGAGAGGGAGTCCTTGCTCTGTTGCCAGGCCAGAGTGCAGTGGTGAGATCTCGGCTCACTGCAATCTCTGCCTCCCAGGTTCAAGTGATTCTCCTGCCTCAGCCTCCCGAGTAGCTGGGACTACAGGTGCATGCCACCACACCCAGCTAATTTTTGTGTTTTTAGTAGAGACAGGGTTTCACCATGTTGGCCAGGATGGTCTCGATCATTTGACCTCATGGTCTGCCCCCCTTGGCCTCCCAAAGTCCTGGGATTACAGGTGTGAGCCACCGTGCCCGGCCAAAAGATGTCAATTTTAAGACAGGAATCAATAAACACTTGGAAAGTTTCCAAGTTTCAGATGGTCACTTGGCCAGTGTGATGTGAAGAAAAGTGTTTTGGAGACAGAATGTTCTCTTATTCTGCTTCCATCACTAGCCATGTGGCCTTGGGGTCAAATAACTTCTGGATATGAGATTAAATAAAAGAATGTATATGAAAATGTTTGGTACGTAGCAGGTTCTTGGTAAGTGCTAGTTTTCTTCCTAAGCATTTTAGTGACGCATTACCTCACCTTCTTTCAGGAATGAAGAACTAATCTCCCCAGCCACTGGGCATACCAGCAGCAGGAAGCCCTGCTGTCCTTGGCTGTCATCTCCTTTGATAGCTACTTCATTGAAGGAAGCCCTTTCTCCTGAGGTCACCTCCACTCCCTTCCTCAGGGCATCCAGTAACTAATCCAGACAGTTATAAAAGGCCCAGCTCCGTGTCCCAACTCAGGACAATGCTGAAGGGCCATCCAGCCTCAGGGTTTCCTGGAGGGTCTCCCTTGAGACTGCATCGTAGCCCAGCTCCTCCCCCTGCCCAGACCAGCTTCCTTCCCATCCTTTCCATGGTGTTGACCCCAAGAGTCCTCCCAAAAACCTCCTGCATGCTAATCTCCCTCTCAGGAGCTGATTATCCATTTTGTTTATCCTGGGGAAGTAGACAGTTCTGCCAATTGCTCCAGCTGTCAGACTGTCTTTATTGTATGTATGGTTTTTTGTTTTGTTTTGTTTTGAGGCGGAGTCTCACTCTGTCACCAGGCTAGAGTGCAGTGGCGCCATCTCGGCTCACTGCAACCTCTGCCTCCTGGGTTCAAGCAATTCTTCTGCCTCAGCCTCCCGAGTAGCTGGGACCACAGGTGCACGCCACCATGCGCAGCTAATTTTGTATTTTTAGTAGAGATGGGGTTTCACCATGTTGGCCAGGATGGTATCTTTCCCCTGACCTCGTGATGTGCCCACCTCGGCCTCCCAAAGTGTTGGGATTACAAGTGTGAGCCACTGCGCCCAGCTGTATGTATTTTTTTTGTTTTTATGGTTTTTTTTGAGATGGAGTCTCACTCTGTTGCCCAGGCTGGAGTGCAGTGGCACGATCTCGGCTCACTGCAAGCTCCGACTCCCGGGTTCACCCCATTTTCCCACCTCAGCCTCCCTAGTAGCTGGGACTACAGGCAGCCACCACCATGTCCGGCTAATTTTTTGTATTTTTTTTTTTTTAGTAGAGAAGGGGTTTCACCGTGTTAGCTAGGATGGTCTTGATCTCCTGACCTCATGATCCGCCCACCTCAGCCTTCCAAAGTGTTGGGATTACAGGCGTGAGCCACCATGCCCGGCCAGCCATATGTATGGTTTTTAATGTGAGAACACACAAACATTCAGCCAGGTGTGGTGGCCCATGCCTATAGTCCCAGCACTTTAGGAGGCCGAGGCGGGCGGGTCACTTGAGGTCAGGAGTTTGAGATCAGCCTGGCCAACATGGTCAAACCCTGCCTCTACTAAAAATACAAAAATTAGCTGGGCATGGTGGCACACACCTGTAATCCTAGCTCCTTGGGAGGCTGAGACATGAGAATTGCTTGAAACTGGGAGGCAGAGGTTGCAGTGAGCTGAGATCTCACCACTGCACTCCAGCCTGGCAATAGAGCAAGACTGTCTAAAAAAAAAAAAAAACCCACAAAAATTTAAGCTGATAAGCTTTTAGTACTTCATAGGACCTCTCCTCTTAGGAATAAATCAAACATATTATATTTGCCAGTATAATTTTTTCATGAAGTAGAAAAATGTGTCAACTAGCAAAATTTAGCCAGGAGCTGTGGCTCACATCTGTAATCCCAGCACTTTGAGAATCCTAGGTGGGTGGATAGCTTGAGGCCTGAAGTTTGAGACCAGCCTGGGCAACATGGTGAAACCCTGTATCTACAAAAAATTAAAAAATTAGCCAGACTTGGTGGTGTGCACCTGTAGTCCCAGCTACTCAGGAGGCTGACACAGAAGGATCGCTTGAGCCCTGGAGGTCAAGACTGCAGTGAGCCATGACTGCCTCACTGATTTCTAGACAGTGTCAGAGTGAGACCCTGTCTCAAAAAAAGGAAAAAAAGCAAAATTTTTATTTTTAGTGAAAATTTAATTTATATAAAACATGACACAGGTTTTTAAGTGAATACACATTTATCAAACATTTTCATTTCTTTTTTTCTTTTTTGAGATGAAATCTTGCTGTCACCCAGGCTTGAGTGCAGTGGCATGATCTCAGCTCACTACAACCTCCACCTCCTGGGTTCATGCAATTCTTAGGCCTCAGCCTCCCCAGTAGCTGGGACTACAGGTGTGTGCCATCACGCCTGGCTAATTTTTTTGTATTTTTAGTAGAGACGAAGTTTCACCATGTTGGCCAGGCTGGTCTTGAACTCCTGACCTTAAGTGATCCACCCACCTCACCTTCCCAAGGTGTTGGAAATACAGGCATGAGCCACTGTGCTGAGTCAAAACATTTTCATTTCTTATGAGCTGCTTTTTATTGATATATATCTCACATAACATAAGATTTACCCTTTAAAGTGTACAAGTCAGTGGTTTTTAGTATATTCGCAGATATGTGCAACTATTGCCACTGATTCCAGAACATTTTATCACCCCCTAAGAGAAAGCTTGTACCCATTAGCAGTGACTGCCATCCCTCCTCTCCCTCCCTGGCAACCACTAATCTACTTTCGGTCACTATGGATTTGCCTATTCTGGACGGTTAATGTAAATGGTGTCATACAATATGTGGATTTTTGTGTCTGACTTATTTCACTTAGCATGTTTTCAAGGTTCATCCATGTTGTAGCATGTATTAGTACTATACTTCCTTTGTATGGTTGAACAATATTTCACTGTATAGACATATCATATGTTGTTTCTCAATTCATCCATTGATGAACATTTGGGTTGTTTATACTTTTGGCTATTATGAAAAATGCTACCATGAATATTCATACAGATGTTTTTGTAAGGGCATATGTTTTCAATTCTGTTGGGCATATATTAAGGAGCAAAATTTCTGGATCATATGGTAATTATATATTTAACATTTAGAGAAACTATCAAAATGTTTTTCAAAATGGCTCCACCATTTTACACTCCCACTAGCAATGTATGAGGGATTCACTTTCTCCACATCCTTGTCAACACTTATAATTGTCTTTTATATCTTAGCTATTCTAGTGAGTGTGAAGTGGTATCTTGCTGTGGTTTCAATTTGCATTTCCCTAATGACCAGTGATGTTGAACATCTTCTCCTGTGCTTATTGGTCATTTGTATATCTTCTTTGAAGAAATAGCTATTTGTGCTTTTTTGCTCATTTTTTAAATGGGTTGTCTTTTTGTTGTTGAGTTTTAGGAATTCTTTTATTTATTTATTTATTTATTTGAGACACAGCCTCACTCTGTCACCCAGGCTGGAGTGCAGTGGGCTGATCTTGGCTCACTGCAACCTCAAACTCCTGCGCTCAAGGGATCCTCCCACCTCAGCCTCCCAAGTGGTTAGAACTACGGGCACAGTCCACCATGCCTGGCTGATTTTTTTTTTTTTTTAAGACAGAGTCTCGCTCTGTCGCCCAGGCTGGAGTGCAGTGGCGCGATCTCAAAAAAAAATTTACTATTTTACAAATTTAATTAGTTTAATATTTTTATATCTATATTTCAATATAATTGGTTTCCTTTGTTATCCTACACATCTTATTTTATGCGTTAAAAACGTTATTCTGAAAAAGTGTCCATAGGCTCCACCAGGTTGATAGAGGTTAAAAAACCCTGATTTTTTTTTTTTTGAGAAAAGGTTTTACTCTCTCAGGCTGGAAAGACCTCCTAGGCTCTAGTGATCCTTCCACCTCAGTCCCCTGAGTAGCTGGGACCACAAGGGGGCGCCACTACACTCTGCAAATTTTTTAAATTTTTAGTGGAGACGGGGGTCTTGGTAAAGGCAGGTCTTGAACTCTTGGCCTCAAGCAATCCTCGTGCCTCAGCCTGCCAAAGTGCTGGGATTACAGGTGTGAGCCACTTCACCGAGCCAAGAACTCCTGATTTAAGGAGCAATATCTGCATGGAGAAACCAGAACAGTGTCCTATGAACAAATTCCCTCAGGGGAGATGAAAGTCAGTGGAACTTTTTCTTTCTTTCTTTTTTTTTTTTTTTTTGAGATGGAGTCTTGCTCTGTCGACAGTGGCATTATCTCAGCTCACTGCAACCTCCACCTCCCAAGTTCAAGCGATTCTCATGCCTCAGTCTCCTGAGTAGCTGGGATTACAGGCGCCCACCACCATGCCCGGCTATTTTTTTTATTTTTAGCAGAGACAGGGTTTCACCATGTTGGCCAGGCTAGTCTCGAACTCCTGACTTCAAGTGATCCCCCCGCCTTGGCCTCCCAAAGTGCTGAGATTACAGGTGTGAGCCACCATGCCCGGTCCCTTTTCTTCTTCTTCTTCTTTTTTTTTTTTTTTGAGATACTGCACTCTGTCGCCAAGCCTGGAGTGCAGTGGCATGAACACAGCTCACTACAGCCTCAACTGCTCCAGCTTAGGTGATCCTTCTATCTCAGCCTCCAGGGCAGCGTCTGGGACCACAGGCGGGCACCACCACGCCCGGCCAATTTTTGTATTTTTTTTGCAGTGATAGGGTTTCACCTGTCGCGTAGGCTGGTCTCAAACTCCTGGCTTCAAACAACCCGCCCACCTTTGCCTCCTAAAGTGCTGGGATTGCAGGCATGGGCTGCCTCGCCCTGTCAAATTTCCTGAACCTACTGTACAAGGATATCCTCAGATTCACTCAGATCTTGACAAATTATCTTTCCTGTTTAGAGAAATCCCAAGCCTACCCTTAATTTTTTTGAAAGGAAAGATCGTTCATATGCTGAAGACAACTTCAACTTTCCTTTTATTTACTTGGACTTTGTAAATGATTTTAACATCTTTTGTTTGATTTTTTCTGGTTTTTTTTTTTGTTTTTTTTTTTTGAGAAGGAGTCTCGCTCTTTCACCCAGGCTGGAGTGCAGTGGCGCGATCTCGGCTCACTGCAGGCTCCGCCCCCCGGTGTTCACGCCATTCTCCTGCCTCAGCCTCCCAAGTAGCTGGGACTACAGGCGCCCGCCACCACGCCCGGCTAATTTTTTGTATTTTTAGTAGAGCTGGGGTTTCACCGTGTTAGCCAGGATGGTCTCGATCTCCTGACTTCGTGATCCGCCCGCCTCGGCCTCCCAGATTTTTTCTGTTTTTAAAAAACTTTATTGATTTTTGAGACAAGGTCTTGCTCTGTCACCCAGGCTGGAGTGTAGCCATGAGATCATAGCTCACTGCAGCCTGGAGCTCCTGGGCTCAGGGATCCTCCTACCTCCTCCTCCGAAGTAGCTGGGACTATAGGCATGGGCTACCATGCCTGGCTAATTTGCATTTTTTTTGGTAGAAACGGGGGTCTCACGGCCGGGCACAGTGGCTCATGCCTGTAATCCCAGCACTTTGGGAGGCCGAGGCGGGTGGATCACAAGGTCAGGAGTTCAAAACCAGCCTGGCCAAGATGGTGAAACCCTGTCTCTGAGGGCAGAGGTTGCAGTGAGCTGAGATTGCACCATGCACTCCAGCCTGGACAGAGTGAAACTCTGTCTCAGAAAAAAAAAAAAAAAAAAAGAAAGAAACAGGGGTCTCACTATATTGCCCAGGCTGGTCTTGAACTGGGCTCAAGTGATCCTCCTACCTCAGCCTCCCAAAGGACTGGAATTATAGACATGAGCCACAGCACCTGGCCTTAAACTTACATTTTAAACTTCCAGTGTGCTGATTTGGGGCTTAGCAGTCTTTTTTTTTTTTTTTTTTTGAGACGGAGTCTCACTGTGTTGCCCAGGCTGGAGTGCAGTGGCACGATCTCAGCTCACTGCAACCTCTGCCCCCCCGGTTCAAGTGATTCTCCTGCCTCAGCCTCCCGAGTAGCTAGAATTACAGGTGTCAGCCACTGCACCCGGCTAATTTTTCTATTTTTAGTAGAGACGGGGTTTCTCCATATTGGTCAGGCTAGTCTTGAACTCTTGACCTCATGATCAACCCACCTCGGCCTCCCAAAGTGTTGGGATTACAGGTGTGAGCCACTGTGCCTGGCCTCATTTTTTTTTTTTTTTTTGGAGAAATCTTTGCTAATTGTTTTCACCAATGGTGAAAAAAGAATGATTGCAGGTTTTATTTATTTACTTTAAAAATGTATTTATTTATTTGAGATAGAGTCTTGCTCTGTCACCCAGGCTGGAGTGCAATGACACAATCTCGGCTCACTGCAACCTCTGCCTCCTGGGTTCAAGTGATTCTCCTGCCTCAGCCTCCCTAGTAGCTGGGATTTGGGATTACTGGCGTGTACCACCATACCCAGCTAACTTCTTTTTTTACTTTTAGTACAGACAGGGTCTCACCATATTGGCCAGGCTGCTCTCAAACTCCTGGCCTCAGGTGATCCACCTGCCTTGTCCTCCCAAAGTGCTAGGATGACAGGCGTGAGCCACTGAGCCTGGCCCTGGTTGTAGTCTTCAAAAAAAAAAAGGAATAACGATGTACGCCAGATGTGGTGGCTCACCTCTTTAATCCCAGCACTTTGGGATGCTGAGGTGGGCGGATCACTTGAGGTCAGAAGTTTGAGACCAGCCTGGCCAACATGATGAAACCTTGTCTCTACTAAAAGTACAAAAAAGGTTAGCCGAGTGTGGTGGTACACGCCTGTAATCCCAGGTACTTGGGAAGCTGAGGCAGAAGAATTACTTAAACCTGGGAGGTGGAGGTTGCAGTGAGCCAAGATCATGCCACTGCACTCCAGCCTGGGCAATGCAGAGTCAAAAAAGAAAGAAAGTAAGAAATAAAAAAGAAACACAGTGAAACTCCATCTCTATTAAAAATAAACAAAACTGGCTGGGCGTGGTCATGCATGCCTGCGTCCAGCTACTTGGGAGGTTGAGGTGAGAGGATGGCTTGAGCCCAGGAGGTCAAGGCTGCAGTGAGCCAAGATTGCATCACACACTCCAGCCTGGGTGACAGATGAAACATTGTCTCAAAAAACAAATAAAAACCAAACCAAAATAAAACCCACAAAAAATAATGTATAGAGCTCTCTAAGACATATTGTATAAAATAACACAAACCTATCTGCGGAATACATTCTGTACAATCCCCAATCCCATTTATGTAATAAGCAAAAACACGAGTACTGCATAGGTCTACAAATGTGTACGTGTTTACATAGAAAGAGAACTAAAACTGTATCAAACTGCGTTTTTTTCTATTTTCTTTTTTTTTTTTGAGATGTAGTTTCACTCTTGTCGCCCAGGCTGGAGTGCAATGGCACGATCTCAGCTCACTGCAACCTCTGTCTCATGGGTTCAAGTGACTCTCCTGCCTCAGCCTCCCGAGTAGCTGGGATTACAGGTGCCTGCCACCATGCCCAGCTAATTTTTGTACTTTTAGTAGAGATGCGGTTTCATCATGTTGGCCAGGCTGGTCTCAAACTCCTGACCCCAGGTGATCCACCCACCTCAGCCTCCCACAGTGCTGGGATTACAGGCGTGAGCCACTGTGCCTGGCGTATGTCAAATTGTTAACAGTCTTTTTTTTTTTTTTTTTTTTTTTTTTTTTTTGAGACAGGATCTCTTTCTGACACCCAGGCTGGAGTGCAGTGGTGTGATCTCGGCTCACTGCAGCCTTGACTTCCTGGGCTCAAGCAATCCTTCTACCTCTGCCTCCTGAATAGCTGGGACCACAGGCACGTACCACCATGCCTGGCTAATTTTTGTAGAGGCGGGATTTCACTATGTTCCCCAGGCTGGTCTGGAACTCCTGACCTCAAGCGATCTGTCTGCCTCGGCCTCCCAAAGTGCTAGGATTACTGGCATGAGCCACTGAGCCTAGCCATCAAACTGCTAATAGTCTTTCCAAGAGGAGAATAAGACTAGGGGAAGGGTGAAGTGGAAAGTTTCACCTTTTTTCTATATTCCTCTGTTTATTTAAGATTATACAGTAAAGATGTACTTTTTTTTTTTTTTTTTTTTGAGACAGAGTTTCACTCTTGTTGCCCAGGCTGGAGTGCAATGGAGGTAACTTGGCTTACTGCAATCTCTGCTTCCTGGGTTCAAGCGATTCTCCCGCCTCAGCCTCCTGAGTAGCTGGGATTACAGGCGAGCGCCACCATGCCCGGCTAATTTTGTATTTTTAGTAGAGACGGGGTTTCTCCATATTGGTCAGGCTGGTCTCGAACTCCTGACCTCAGGTGATCCACCTGCCTCGGCCTCCCAAAGTGCTGGGATTACAGGTGTGAGCCACCATGCCTGGCCATTATTTTTAACACTAGGATTAACTTTAAAGACAGTGGAGTTACAGTCTTTGTCCATTTTATGCTGCTGTAAGAGAATACCACAGACTGAATAATTTACAGTGAACAGAAATTTATTAGGCTCATGGTTCTAGAGGCTTAGAAGTCCAAGATCCTGGAGCCATATCTGGAAAGGGCCTTCTTGCTGCATCTTAACATGGTAGAAAGCATCACATTGGGTGAGAGAGAGTGAAAGGGAAAGGCAGAGAGAAGGAGGAAGAGAGAGAGAGAAAGGGAGAGAGAGAGAGAGCGAGTGAGAGAGAAGCACCAAAGTTATCCTTTTACTGAGAACCCACTCCTGAGATAACTAACCCATTCCTGGCATAACAGCATTAATCCATTCATGAGGGCAGAACCCTCAGGTACTAATCACTCTTAAAGGTTCCACTTCTCCAGATTGTTGCATTGGGGATTAAGTTTCCAACACATGAACTGTGGGGGACACATTCGAATCATAGCAGTTACCCATATAGCTATTGAGCCAAATCTTGGGACTACTAAAACTTTTTATGTTATTTTATTTATTTATTTTTTTTGAGACGAGTCTCGCTCTGTCGCCCAGGCCGGAGTGCCGCGGCGTTATCTTGGCTCACTGCAACCTCTGCCTCCCAGGTTCAAGCGATTCCCCTGCCTCAGCCTCCAGAATAGCTGGGACTGCAGGCGCGTGCCACCACGCCGGACTTTTTTTTTTTTTTTTTTAAATATTTTTAGTAGAGACGGGGTTTCACCGTGTTAGCCAGGATGATCTCCCTCTCCTGACCTCGTGATCCGCCCCCCTCAGCCTCCCAAAGTGCTGGGAAAGCCCCCGCACCCGGCCCTTTTATGTATGTATGTATGTATGTATGTATGTATGTATGTATGTATGTATTTTTGAGACGGAGTCTTGCTCTGTCACCCAGGCTGGAGTGAAAATGGCACGATCTCGGCTCACTGCAACCTCTGCCTCCCGGGTTCAAGCAATTCTCGTGCCTCAGCCTCCCGAGTAGCTGGGATTACAGGCACCCTGCCACCATGCCTGGCTAATTTTTTTGAATTTTTCGTAGAGACGGGGTTTCACCATGTTGGCCAGGTGGTCTTGAACTCCTGACCTCAGGTGATCCACCCACCTCGGCCTCCCAAAAGGTTGGGATTACAGAAAGTGTTAGGATTACAGGCATGAGCCATCGCGCCCGGCCAAAACTTTATGTTATTTTCTTATTTCATCTCTCCCAGTTGATTAATTAAGAAGTGTTACTTAAGAATCTACTTTGGCTAGGCGTGGTGGCTCATGCCTATAATCCAATGCTTTAGAAGGCCAAGGCAGGAGGATGGCTTGAGGCCAGGAGTTCTAGACTAGCCAGAGCAACAAGGTAAAACCACCCCCTCATCCCCACACACTGCCCTATCTCTATAAATTCGCTTTGCAAATTGGGAAAACAGCATTTCATAGGATTTCTGTGAGGATTAGACAGATTAAACATGTAAAATGTGTAAGACTGCATTTTGCCTATATACATAAAAAACTGGCCAGACGCAGCGGCTCACGCCTGTAATCCCATCACTTTGGGAGGCTGAGGCGGGTGGATTACCTGAGATCGGGAGTTGGAGACCAGCCTGGCCAACATGGTGAAAACCCATCTCTACTAAAAATATAAAAATTAGCAGAGTGTGGGCCGGGCGTGGTGGCCTGTAATCCCAGCACTTTGGGAGGCTGAGGCGGGTGGATCACGAGGTCAGGAGATCGAGACCATCCTGGCTAACACAGTGAAACCCCGTCTCTACTAAAAATACAAAAAATTAGCTGGGCGTGGTGGTGGGTGCCTGTAGTCTCAGTTACTCGGGAGGCTGAGGCAGGAGAATGGCGTGAACCCGGGAGGCGGAACTTGCAGTGAGCAGAGATCGCGCCACTGCACTCCAGCCTGGGCAACAGAGAGAGACTCTGTCTCAAAAAAAAAAAATTAGCAGAGTGTGGTGGCACATGCCTGTAATCCCAGCTACTTGGGAGGCTGAGGCAGGATAATTGTTTGAACCTGGGAGGCAGAGGTTGCAGTGAACCGAGATCATGCCTTTGCACTCCAGTCTCGGCGACAGAGTAAGACTCTGTCTCCAAAAAAAAAAAAAGTCAACATATATTAATTTTGGTTTTTATATTTTAGAACCATAGGCTTTTTTTTTTCAAGTCTCAATCATTTTCATAAGCAGTGTACTATGGTGCTAGTGGCTAAAACATCTCTGCCTACAGGGACTGGAAGTAGGAAAACAAGGAGGCAGTGCCAGTGGCGACCAGAAATTTGCACACCAGGTACAAAGGGTATTTGTCCTCAGCTCCAGCAGAGTTTCTCTCTTTTTTTCTCTGCAACCATGTAAGGTTCTTCTAATGCAAAAGAAAAAAAAAATCTATCACATCTAAGGACCTTGAAAAGTTTTGTTTCCCTTGAAGAATTTGATATGCTTTTTCCTTATCATTCAGAAACATCAGTGTATAGTCTGTTTTCCCAGTTTGCATTGCGCCCAGTAAGTTTCAAGCCAAAATTTCTGTTTAATTTTGGAACAATAGAAACTCCTGATCGGCACATCTAAAATTTTCTTTGATCTTGATCTTCCATACCCGTTGCTGCCTTTTATTTAATTTTACATTTCCTTTTATTATGTATCTTCCAAGCTGATTAAAATTTTCTACTAGCCAAAAGGAGTTTGAGCGAACAAAAATATTTACAGAGCCATCAGCCATCTATGAGAATACCTTTTTCTTGGCATTCCACACACTGTCAGGTGTTATTTCAAAAGTCTTTACTGATGTAATAAACCAGAAATGGTTTCTCATTGGGGTTTTATTTTGTATTTCTAAGATTACAGGTGAGGGTGAACATTTTCCCATATTTGTTAACCAGGTTTAAAACTGTTTGATTGGGACGTGGCTTATACAGGGACGAGTGCAGCTAATCCGACTGAAAGACAAATGAAACCCAGGAATATCTGGTTCTTATATTTTAGCTTTGACTCCGCCCGTGGGTCCCCTCACCTACCCGGACCCCAAGCAAGCCCTTTGTGTGTTTCAACCGTCAGGGAATGGGATCTCAGTCTGAAAAGCTGGCAGAATACCGTCTTGCCCCCAAATATGTGTATTATGCGTATATCCAGTGTCTGATTGCAGTGTTTATGGGAAAGAGTTCCTGAATCCTAACGAAGCCTGAGGCACTGGCCGTCCCCGGGAGTCTTTCCGCAGGCGCGGCCTCTGACACTCGGCCTTCGATTGGCCCGCCTGGCCCCGCAGGAGTGTGGTTGACGCCGGCCAGCCCAGCGCGGACGATGAGAGCTAGGAGTGGCTGCTTCTGCCTTTCTCTCCCCCAACTTTTTTTTTTTTTAGCCATAGCTATGGTTACCACGTTTCTCTCCGCCTCCCTCCACCTACCAAGAAAACGACTGACCGTTGGCTGTCTTTCACCAAGGCGGTAAGTCATTGGTCTCTGGTGGGACCGGGCGCTGCCCCCTTCCCCTGTCTCCTGGGTTTCTGGTGGAGCCCAGGAAGGAGGCTCCGCTGGTGCCGCCGGGTCGGGCGCTGACGGGACCGGGCCGCGGCAATCGTTAGCGGGTCATGTCGGCCGCCCAGGGCTGGGACAGGAACCGCCGGAGGGGAGGAGGCGCCGCCGGCGCTGGTGGCGGAGGTAGCGGGGCCGGCGGGGGCAGTGGGGGCAGCGGGGGTCGGGGGACTGGCCAGCTCAACCGCTTCGTGCAACTCTCCGGGCGGCCGCACCTGCCAGGTGAGTCGTGGGACAGGGTCCTGACCGCTTGCGGGCGCGGCGGGCGGGAAGGTGACTGCTACCTTTTCTTTTTCTCCCTGGCTTTCTTTTCCTTGGGAGGAGGAAAGGCAGGCCCCACGCATGGCAGAGGGACTGGGGATCAGAGAAAAGGGAAGGTGTCTTTGAGGTCAGGGAGGGAACAGCGAAGAAAAGTATCTGTGCTCTGTTGAAAGCTCTGTGCTGAGAGTTGTGTTTTCTTTTCAAAGGAGAGGCCACTGTCTCATTGACATTTCCAAATGTTTCGGTTACTCCATTCCCAATCTCTTCCCCTTCCGCAGTTTGATCTTGTAAATGAAAGACATTGGCGCCTAGCTGTGGGAAATTATTTCAAAAAGGGTGCCAAGTTAGGGAGGGAAGAGGGAAGCGCATTCCAAGGAGTGATTTTGTAAAAACTACACGGGGTGTGTGTGTAAGAGGCATTCTGAAACGGAAGAAAGGGGTGGGGGAGTGTTGGCTGGGAAGTGTATGGGAAAGAGTACCTAGAGGATTAGGGAAAACTAGTTGGAATGTTCAGAGACAGAAAGGATAATGGTGTCTAGGTTTTAAGGGGAGAAAGTGAAGATCAAAAATATACTTAGTGACAAAATTATGCTGTGTTTACAATATAAAAACAACTGAGAATTGGAAAAATGTACCCAGTACAATTATTTGACATTTTGGTCTACAGTGCCCTAGCCTTGAGTTCAGATGCTTTTGAAAACAAAATAAAATCAAGTGGATATGTATGTGTAGACAATTATAAAGAGGTACGTTTGTAATTGAATATTCAATCTAGTAGAAGGGAGGTAGGGAATTAAATAGTGCAGAGAACGTCAAATATCCCACTGGGCAAGCTTATTTTTACTATGAAAAGAACTATCAGGAATGATGTGTTAATTATTCGTCGTGTTTTTTGTGAATAATATTGATTATATTAGTCATATATTTGTTTAGCTGATGGGTTTTGAGAACATGATGAATTTTTTTGAATTGTGCTTAAGACTGTGCCTTATACTTCTAAATAGTCAAAAATTATTATTTGAGTAAATTGAAGATGACAAAGGGAATTTAGCACGTTTAATGAGACAATTGCTTATGTTTGTGATGAGGTTATTGATGTGTGCTAGAAATGTGCATTACCCCATTTATATGCGCTATTAAAATTAAATCGAGGCATTTGTAAGTAGTCATATAATATACCAGAAGTTGGGTTTGAGACGTTAACATCAGACTGGGCATCCTAGAATTGCTAAATATATGATCTTTAACATGAAAAAGAAAAAAGCAATCTTTTTTCTTACTCCCAATTAATAATAAAAACTTAGATTTTTGTGTATTGACAGCTTAGAAGATGAATCTCTTAGCAAACACTGTCACCAGTTTGCCCTCTGCTACTGCAATCTTTAGGTCTTTGATCAGGAATTAATTATACCATGGGCTTCAAGTAGGCATTCCTAGGTTCCTAGAACCTGCTTGGTGCACTTCCTCACTGCAACCACGTGATGGCAGTGGAAGCCATGATTTCTGCCAAGGGGCTTCCGTGTGGAGCTATTTCTGCATTCCCTTAGCACACAAGACCAAGAACAGCCATTTATCCGGAGGTAAAGATAAACGTGTCTAAACTGTGAAAATTTGTAAATCGGGGTCATCAGTCTCTTTTTACTGCTTCCCTTTTCTCTTGACTGACACTTCATTGCTCCTTTACTTATTCTCAACATTGGGACACATCTGATACCTCAATGTATTATGTAGTTTGAAATTCTTTCATACCAATTCTTTATTCTCCTAGGTATTGCATTTTAAGCCTCTACTTTTTCTTGCATTTTGATAGATTTTAAAAGATTTTAGTTGATGAGGAGGAATAGGATGTCTAGGCTTGGTTGACGGGCCTTGGAGATAAAACCTTTTATTTTAAATTTATTTATTTATTTATTGAGATGGAGTCTCGCTCTGTCCTCCAGGCTGGAGTGCAGTGTTGCGATCTCGGCTCACTGCAACTCCACTTCCCGGGCTCAAGCAATTCTCCTGCCTCAGCCTCCTGAGTAGCTGAAATTACAGGCGCCCACCACCATGCCTGGCTAGTTTTTGTATTTTTAGTAGTGATGGGATTTTATCATGTTGGCCAGGCTGGTCTTGAACTCCTGACCTCAGGTGATTTGCCTGTCTCAGCCTCCCAAAGTGCTGGGATTACAGGCGTGAGCCACCGTGCCCAGCCAATTTTTTTTTTTTTTTTTTTTTGAGTGTACTGTAGTGGCTGGTCACAGTGGCTCACATCTGTAACCCCAGCACTTTGAAAGTCCAAGGTGGGAGGATCACTTGAGCTTAGGAGTTCAAGGCCAGCCTGGGCAACAAAGCAAGACCACATCTCAAGTTAAAAATTAAAAAAAAAAAAAACAAGAAAAAAAACTATACTATAGCTCACTGTCTCTCTCTTTTGACCTCTAAATCCCATTTGTCTTTTTTTTTTTTTGAGACAGAGCCTCACTCTGTGGCCCAGGCTGGAGTGCAGTGGCATGGTCTTGGCTTACTGCAACCTTTGCCTCCTGAACTCTAGCAATTCTCCTGTCTCAGTCTGCCAAGTAGCTGGGATTAGAGGTGCGGGCCACTATGTCTGGCTAATTTTTTTTATTTTTGGTAGAGATGGGGTTTTGCCATGTTGGCCAGGCTGGGCTCGAACTCCTGGCCTCAAGTGATCCTTCTGCCTCAGCCTCCCAAAGTGCTGGGATTACAGGTGTGAGTCACAGCACCCAGCCAGCCCCATGTTCCATTTTTCATCCTTCTCTACCAAGACTTCCAGTTACTGATACTGAGAACTTTTTCTTACTTTTTACATCTCAACCCTCCATCCAGCCCACAATGAAGCCAAACAAAACAACCTGGTCTTTCTGGAGTGTTCTCATTCTCTTTCAGTGATAGCTTCTTTATCCATCCAGTTATGCAAACTTGAAACTTGGGCATCCTCCTCAATATTTTCTTCTCCCTTGCACTTCAGGTGTAATCATTTACCAAGTCCTGTTTCTTTTACTCCTGCCATAACTCCAATCCACGGTGCCACCATCCCTCACTTAGGTCTCCCGCAGGAGCTTTTTAAGCAGTATTCCTGCTTCTACTCCTGCCCTTCAATTCATATAGCACACCAGTCTTTTTGCAAGCCCAAATACATTCTCATCCCTGCTCACAGCCTTTTTATTGCTCTTAGGATAAGGCAAAACTCTTTAACATGGCCTCAAAGGCACTGTGTCGTCTGACTCCTCTCTAACTCTACAGTTAATTCTGTGTTATGTTCTCTTGGTCGTTGATCTTTTTCTGCCCCCTGGGATGTATCATGCTTCCTCCTGCCCCAGGTCCATTGCACAAGCTTTTGCATCATCCAAGAACCTTCTTACTCCTCATTCCATTCTCTTGTTTTAACTTCTCTTCCATTAGATCTCAGTTTGATCAAAATGTTTTTTACATGGAAGCCTTCCATGACCTTTCTCACTTGGCCTCTTCTCTCTGTAACACTCATAGCATCATGTGGCTCTCCTTGGGCGTACTTTACCATTTGTGTGTGATTCCTTGATATGCATGATTTGATACTCTTGAGATGTATGTGCGTATACATATACACACATATACGTATATATATGCCATATACATATACATATATTTTTAAAATTCTAAATGCATTGGCATTATATATAACACGTTAGTGTCTAGTGAGTTTGATTAGTGTGGTTCAATCCTCTAGCCACATTGACTCTGGATAGATGGTTAAAATCAGGTTCTCTCTCTCTTTTTTTTTTTTTCCTGAGATGGAGTCTTGCTCTGTCGCCCAGGCTAGAGTGCAGTGGCGCAATGTCACTGCAGCCTCTGCCTCCTGGGTTCAAGCAGTTCTCCTGCCTCAGCCTCCTGAGTAGTTGGGATTATAGGCACGCACCACTGTGCTACTTTTTGTATTTTTAGTAGAGACGGGGTTTCATCATGTTGGCCAGGCTGGTCTCAAACTCCTGATCTTGTGATTCACCCGCCTTGGCCTCCCAAAGTGTTGGGATTACAGGCGTGAGCCACTGTGCCTGGCCAAAATCAGGTTCTTTAATGTAAAGTAGTGGATTAGACTCTGCATCCATTGCAACAGCACAAACGATAGTTTGTGAAACCTTTTTTTAAGCACTTGCCTTTCTGCTGTTTTCTAAAGTTCGGTAGTGATGATGTGTTTGCCTCATAGGCCAAGAAATTAATAGCTTTTTACTCCTGGATTTTTACTAACTCATAATTTCTATACACCCAGTAATGAACAGGGAATTGTGCTTTTTGTAGAATAAATATGCAGAGAGAGCTCAGGAGTGCGGGGATCATGGGGCAATGGAATTCAGGTAGCTGTTGTGATTTAACTGTGTGAGTTTGATTAAATACCGTGATTAGCTGGGAAAACAGTTAAACATTGTTGCTAACATGGGAACTGGAAAACTGACAAAGAAAAAGAAGGAAAAATGTAACAGTTGGTAAAGCTGGGTAAAAATAATACTGTAGTCTTAACTTAAAAATTTTAAGTAAGTAATGTGTATAAAATCCAAATGGTACAAAAAAGTATATGGTAAAAGACAAGTTTTTCTTCTTCCTTTGACCCCAGCTAATTGACTGCCTTCCCTAGAAGCAACCAATGATACATTTCCTGTATGTTTTTTCCAGGTGCAGTGGGGACGGGAGGGACTTTGTGGAGATGGTAGCATTCCTTTGTTTGGATGGGTGTTTAAGATGTTTACAATCTTGCTAATACAAATAGTGATACAATGAATATCCCTATACATATATAATTTTTGCACATGAGAGAGTCTCTCTTTAGGATAAATTTGTAGAAGTACAGTTTCTGGGTCAAAGGATATATGTTTACTGCTTAAACTTTGATAGATACTGTCAAATTTCAAGTTTATGTTTCCCTGTTGGTGTTCGAGTGCTGTCTTCCTTGTTCTCTTGGTAACGGAGTGGGTTATCAAACGTTATTTAAATTGTCAGTTTAATAGGAATATTTTTCTTAAGTGTCTTTTCAATAGGTAGATATAAGAGCCATTTATTTGTTTCCTTTATCTATAGACCTGTTTATATTTTTTGTTCATTTTTCTATTGGGATGGTTCATATTGTTTATAAAGGCAGTACCCAATCATTTTGGCACCAGGGACCAGTTTCGTGGAAGACAATTTTTCCATGGACGGCGATGGTGGGGGGGAATGGTTTTGGGATGAAACTGTAGCACCTCAGGTCATCAGGCACTAGAGACTCAAAAGGAGCGCACAGCCTAGATCCCTTGCATGCACAGTTCACCGTAGAGTTAGCACTCCTGTGAGAATCTAATGCTTGATCTGACAGGAGGCCGAGCTCTGGCGGGAATGCTCACTTGCCCACCGCTCACCTCCTGCTGTGTGGCCAGGTTCCTAACAGGCCATGGACCGGTACCGGGGTCCATGGCCTGGGGGTTGCGGACCCCTGGTTTATAGGAACTCTGTATTTTAATGAAATCAGTTCTTAGCCTTTGACACATGTTGCAGATATTTTTCACAGTTTTTCATTTGCGTTTGACTTTGTTTATGGTCTACTTTTTCATCAGAAATTAAATAAATGTTAAATTTATCAGTCTTTTCGGAGTCTAGGTTTTGTGTCATAAGAAAGGCCTTTCCTATTTTATTATTATTTCTAATTCGAATTAAATATTCTTGTGTTTTCTCCAGGTACTTCTGTAATTTTATTTTTAAGTTAAATGCACTTACCCACACAAAATGTAAGTTAAATAAAGTGTCGAGGTGGGAATCCAACTTTACTTTTCTTCCAGATGGCTGCCCAGTTATGGCAGTGTCCTTCATTTAGTTCAGCTTTGCCCTGCTGATTGAAATGTTGTCTATAGGTGTACTTAGTTCCTACAATTTGAGGTTATTACTGGACTTTTATTCTGTTTCATTGATGAGATTACCTATTTATACCTAATGACTCCATTCCTTGGTTATCATCTTCCCTCATTCTACTTCCCAGAGTTTTCCTGGGAAGTTTTCTTTGTTTATTTTTCTATATGACTTAGAATTAGCTAACCAAGTCCTGCTCCTCTGTCCTGTTGGTATTTTTATTGGTATTGTATTATATTTATAGATTTAGAGATAATTGACATCGTTTTGAGGTTCAAAAACAGGGTCTATATGCATTTGTTTATGTTCAGGAACAGTATATGTGGCCAGGCACGGTGGCTCACGCCTTTAATCTCAACACTTTGGGATGCTGAGGCAGGCGGATCACTTGAGGCCAGGAGTTTGAGACCAGTCTGACCAACATGGGGAAACCCCATCTCTGCTGAAAATATAAAACTGTGCTGTTCTTTGTGGCAGGTGCCTGTAATCCCAGCTACTGGGGAGGCTGAGGCAGGAGAATTCCTTGAACCTGGGAGGCAGAGGTTGCAGTGAGCCAAGATTGTGCCACTGCACTCCAGCCTGGGCGACTGAACAAGACTCTATCTCAAAAAAAAAAAAAAAAAAAAAGAACAGTACGTGTATTTATTGTCATTCAAGTATTGTTTTGCATCTATCAACATTAAAAAGTTGTTTTTTTTTCATATAGGTGTCTCACATTTCTTATTCTGTTTATTCCTTGGTGTTTATCTTGTTTGTTGCTATTGTAAATGGGGTTTCTACTACTTTCTTTTTTCTTTTTCTTTTTTTTTGAGACGGAGTCTCGCTTTGTCACCCAGGCTGGAGTGCAGTGGTGCCATCTTGGCTCACTGCAAGCTCCGCCTCCTGGGTTCACGCCATTCTCCTGCCTCAGCCTCCCAAGTAGCTGGGACTGCAGGCACCTGCCACCACGCCCAGCTAATTTTTTGTAGTTTTAGTAGAGATGGGGTTTCACCATGTTAGCCAGGATGGTCTCGATCTCCTGACCTCGTGATCCACCCGCCTCGGCCTCCCAAAGTGCTGAGATTACAGACGTGAGCCACCGCGCCCGGCCGGGGTTTCTACTTTCTTTTATAACTTTTATGTGGTTGTTTGAATATGAGAATGCTATTAAATTTCGAGTATTAATTTTGTACCTAGCCACGTTAATAATTCTAATATTATCTATAACAGTTTTCCAGTTGTTTTTCTAGAGAATAACAGGTATAGCTAAATAATCATATCATTACTGAATAATGATAATTTTGTCTTCTCCTTTTCATTTTTTTTTCTTTTTTTAAAAATAGGCCCGGCGTGTTGGCTCATGCCTGTAATCCCAGCACTTTGGGAGGCTGAGGCGGGTGGATCACTTGAGGTCAGGGGTTTGAGACCAGCTTGGCCAATATGGTGAAACCCCATCTCTACTGAAAACACACACACAAAAATTAGCCGGATGTGGTAGTGCATGCCTGTAGTCCCAGCTGCTCAGGAGACTGAGGCAGGAGAATTGCTTGAACCCTGGAGGCGGAGGTTGCAGTGAGCAAAGATTGCGCTATTGCACTTCAGCCTGGGTGACAGAGCAAGACTCCGTCTCCAAAAATAAAATAAATAAATAAATAAAATAAAATAGAGATGGAGTCTTGCTCTGTTGCCCAGGCTGATCTCAAATTCCTGGGCTCAAGTGATCATTCTGTCTTGGCCTCCCGGGATTATAGGTATAAGCCTCCGCGCTTTGCCCTCCTTTTCACTTTTTTTTTTTTTTTTTTTTTTTGAAACAGAGTCTCACTCTGTTGCCCAGGCTGGAGTGCAATGCCACAGTCTTGGCTCACTGCAACCTCTGCCTCCCGGGTTCACGCCATTCTCCTGCCTCAGCCTCCTGAGTAGCTGAGACCACAGGCGTGTGCCACTACACCCGGCTAATTTTTTGTATTGTTAGTAGACACGGGGTTTCACCGTGTTAGCCAGGATGGTCTCGATCTCCTGACCTCGTGATCCACCCTCCTCAGCCTCCCAAAGTGCTGGGATTACAGGCATGAGCCACCGTGCCTGGCCCCTCCTTTCACTTTTGATACGTATTTTTTTATTTTGTTCAATTGATTTGGCTAGTACTTTCCAAAAATACTAAACAATAAGTAGTGGAGCTTTGTCCTATTCCTTACTTTAATCGGATATTTTTAATGCTTTCCTATTAAGATTTTCTATGCATTTTTTTCCCCTCTGTGGTTAAATGGCATTGAAGTTAAAGGTTTTGTTGAATTCCCCATGAAGTCATTTGGACCTCCTCTTTTTTAGGGGGTAGAAGAAGCTCTTAGACAATTATATTGTCCAATTATATCATACTTCTTAGTTTTTTTGAGACAGGGTCTCACACTGTTGCCCAGGCTGGAATGCAGTGGCACAATCATAGGTCACTGCAGCCTCAACCTCCTGGGCTCAAGGGATCCTCCTTCCTCAGCCACCTGAGTAGCTGGGACTACAGGTGTACACCACCACACCTGGCTAATTAAAAAAAATTTTTTTTTGTAGCAGTGGGGTCTCAATGTTGCCCAGGCTGGTCTTGAATTCCCAAGCTCAAGCAATCCTCCCGCTTCGGCCTCCCAAAGTGCTGGGATTATAGGTGTGAGCTACCGTGTGCAGACCAATTATATCATTCTTTGATAGTTGGCTGCTTACAATTTATATCTTTTGGGGGTAGCTTTGATAATTTATCCTAGAAAATCACCCAGTTCATCCAGATTTTAAAAATTATTTGTGTGAATTGACCAAGGTATTCTTTTATGATTAAACAATTATTTCCTGGGTTTGCAACTACTCATTATCATTTCTTATTTTGTATTATGTGAGGCTTTGCCCTTTCTTGTTCATAACCGGCTCTTGGATTTTTAAAACTTAGTTCCACTATTTTCTTTTTTTTATTAATTTTTTTCTTTCAGTTTTCTTTTTTTTTTTTTTTTTTTTGAGACGGAGTCTCGCTCTGTCACCCAGGCCTGGAGTGCAGTGGTGTGATCTCGGCTCACTGCAAACTCTGCCCCCTGGGTTCACGCCATTCTCCTGCCTCAGCCTCCTGAGTAGCTGGGAATATAGGCGCCCGCCACTACCCCCGGCTAATTTTTCGTATTTTTAGTAGAGACGGGGTTTCACCGTGTTAGCCAGGATGGTCTCCATCTCCTGACCTCGTGATCCACCCGCCTCGGCCTCCCAAAGTGCTGGGATTGTAGGCATGAGCCACCGCGCCTGGCCTGTTTTAAATTTTTTTTGTTGTTTTTTATTTTTGAAACGGAGTCTCTCTCTTGTCACCCAGGCTGGAGTGCAGTGGCGTGATCTTGGCTCACTGCAACCTCTCCCTCCCAGATTCAAGCGATTCTCCTGTCTCAGCCTCCCCAGTAGCTGGGATTATAGGCGCACGCTGCCACACCCCGCTAATTTTTTGTGTTTTAGTAGAGACAGGGTTTCACCGTGTTGCCCAGGCTGGTCTTGAACTCCTGAGCTCAGGCAATCCACCTACCTCGGCCTCCCAAAGTGCTGGGATTACAGGTGTGAGCCACTGCCCCCGGCATTTTGATAATGTTAAGTCTTCTAGGTCTGTGAACATGTTGTATTTCCATTTATTTAGATCTTGAATTTATGTCAACAATGTTTTGGGTTTTCACAGGTCATTTATGTTTTGCCTGCCTTTCTCAATTCTGTCATCTATTAATATGTCCCTTACTATGTTTTCAGTAGTGTCTGGTACTCCTTTGTGCTACTTTCAATGAAGATTTCATTTCTGTGTTGGTTTTATTTTTCCCTTCCATTTCTTTTCTGTTCTCTGTTTATATTTCTTTCTATTGTCTGCCTTTCTAGAGCTAGAATCTCTTTTCTTTTCTGGACTTGAGACATTAGTTTTTGTAAAAGCTGTTGTCTCCCACCCCCTACCACAGCCACTATATAAAAGGAATACAAACTCATTAATTAAAATTTGGATAATGGGCTGGGTGTGGTGGCTCACACCTATAATCCCAGCACTTTGGAAGGCCAAGGCAGGCAAATGGCTTAAGTCCAGGAGTTTGAGACCAGCATGGGTAACATAGTGAGACCTTGTCTTTACAAAAAATAAACAGTATTAGCCAGCTATGGGGGCACATGCCTGTAATCCCAGCTAATCCCAGCTACTTGGGATGCTGAGGCAGGAGGATTGTCTGAGCCCAAAAGGTTGGGGCTATAGTGAGCCGAGATCATGCCACTGCACTCTAGCCTGGGCAACAGAGTGAGACCCTGCCTCAAAAAAACCCCCAAAATTGGAAAACGTAGAAAAATTGAGACAAGGAGAAAATCACTTAAAGACAGCTGTATCAACATTTTGATATTTTACTTTCCTTTTAGTTCTTTATCAAGTGTTTCATTTAATACTGTGTAAATAATTACTTATCACCTGTAGGAATTTGGGATTCTCTTAAAACTGTTCTATATTTAAATGTTTTACTCACAAGCCTTGCTTATGTTTTCTGTTATTTTATTAGGTGGAATCTCTTTCTCCTCAGTTTACCATATGAATAACATTTTAGATTTTTTCCTAGCTGGTGGCCTATTTTACTTCTCTCTGTTACAGCCAGGCTTTCAGAAAGAATAGACTCTGTTGTTTATATTTTAATTTCTTTTTTTTTCTTCTCTTCAGTCTTTTGCAGCCTCACTTCTGCCTCCATCGTTCTACTCAAGTGCTTTTACTAAGGTAATAAGGTCCTAATTGCTAACTCCAGTAGATAGCTCTTAGTTTTCATCCTACCCAGCTTCTCTAGAATTTGGTTTTAACTGTCTCCTATGCTAGACCCTAGGAATACATAATTAACTAAAGTTCCTTTTCCTACAGAGCTCTTAGTTATTCTTTTATCTGTTGAACTTCCTATTAGTTTTCCTTTATTTGCCACTTAATATTGGTATCCAAGAGTATATCTTTTGTTTCCCCTTCTTACTCTTAGTAAGATATCATTAATGTCCTGACCAAACCTACATCTATGTCTAACCCACATCTCTCTCTCTGGCCTGTTTGCCAACAGCCTCTAGATGTTTCTACCAACTGACTGATGAGTACCTCAAATACAACATTTTCAAAAAACAATTTCATCATTTTTTCCTGGCAAACCTGTTACTTCATCCTGTGCTCCTTATCCTAATTTAATGGCTATATCATCAATTTAGTGAGTCAAGCCAGAAATGTGGGAATCACATTAGATTCCTTCCTTTTACTCATTTCTTATCGAATTGGTCACAATTCAATAAGAAATTGTGTTGTTGATTCTTCTTCCTTACCCTCACTCTATTTGTCCCTTTTTACCTCTTTATGTCTTTCATTTTCTATTTCAGCTATACAGAAGTATTATCAGTTAGTTGCCTTAAATTCGTGAAACAAGGTAGGTTGAGAGGAGAGATTTTTTAAAAACTTGGAATTTCCTGTGCTACACTGTTGCTTGATTCTGTACATACCATTTCTTCTTTCTAAAGTGCCATTCTCCTAGTCATCTTTTTAGACCCAGCCATATATACTTTAATCTATATAGCATTTTTTCCTATTCTCTCTTTTAATCCCAGCACTTTGGGAGGCCGAGGCCGGAGAATCGCTTGAACCCGGGAGATGGAGGTGTAGTGAGCTGAGATTGCGTTACTGCACTCCAGCCTGGGCGACAGTGAGACTCCATCTCAAAAACAAACAAACCCACAAATGACTTATGTGTGTCAAGTCAAAGGGACATTTTAAAATCTCCATCTGCCTTGATCTCCCTTCATTTTTAAACATCCTTTTCCCTTTTGGCTTCCTGGGTGTCAGGTCTTGTTTTCCGTTTATGTGTCTGGCCTCATCCTTAGTCACCTTTGTCAACTCTTTCCCTTCTACCAGGACTTTATGTATGAGAGTTCTTAATTCTTGGTTCTGTGTCCCCACCCTTCTCTTTCCAACTTACTTGAGGTGTTCTCTTCCAAATCTGTGATTTTCAATATCTATCCATATGCCAATAAGTTATGCCACTTTGTAATTTCAGCCCAAATCTCTTTTGAGGGCCATTTCCTTGCTTTCTCCATATCTACAATTACATGCTTTGTATTTCTGAAGCTCAGCAAGCCTAAAACTGAATTTCTGATCTTTATTATAAAATTGAAGGGTAATTATTGGGTAATTTTAAGCACAGGAGTGATGTGATATGATTTATTATTTTCTAAAGCTCCCTCTAGCTGCTGGTTGGAGAATGGCCAATGGGACATGGTAACACGGATGCAGGGAGGTCATTTAGAAGACTATAGAAGTACTTTCCTAAAAAGATTATGGTGGCTTGGACTAGGGTATGGTGGTATATCAGTGGTTGGAAGTGGTTGAATATGAGATGTATTTTGAAAGTAGCATTAATAGGATTTGCTGTGAGGTGTGAAGGAGAGAGAAGAATCAAGATGATTGCTAACAAGGCTAGATGTGGTGGTTGACGCCTGTAGTCCCAGCATTTTGGGAGGCCAAGGTGGGTGGATCACTTGAGATCAGGAGTTTGAGGCCAGCCTGGCCAACATGGCGAAACCCCATCTCTACTAAAAATAAAAAATCAGCTGGGCATGGTGGCGCGTGTCTTTAGTCCCAGCTACTCGGGAGGCTGAGGCACAAGAATTGCTTGAACCCAGGAGGTGGAGGTTGCAGTGAGTCGTGATTGCACCACAGCACTCCAGTCTAGCTGACAGAGCAAGACTCTGAAAAAAAAAAAAAAGACTCCTAAGTTTTTGTCTTGAGCAATTGGATAGATGACAGTCTCATCAAATGTGATGAAACAGATCTGAAGCAGCAGGATTGTAGGGGGCAAATCAAGAGTGTTGTTTTGGCAGTGTTAAGCTTGAGATGCCTATTTGATCTCCAAGTAAGGATATAGAGTAAGTAATCTTTACATTAAAAAAATCAAACTCAAGGGAAATGGTGAGGCTCACAATGTTTTTTGGAATTATTAGCAAGCCATTGGACTGGATGAGCTCACCAAAGAATATTTTTAGCCAGGTGCAGTGGCTCATGCCTGTAATCCGAGCACTTGGGAGGCCAAGACGAGGTTGGGAGTTTGAGACCAGCCTGGCCAACATGGTGAAACCCTGTCTCTGCTAAAAATACAAAAATTAGCCGGGTGTGGTGGTGGGTGCCTGTAATTCCAGCTACTAGGGAGGCTGAGGCAGGAGAGTGGCATGAACCCAGGAGGTGGAAGTTGCTGTGAGCCGAGATCATGCCACTGCACTCCAGCTTGGAGGACAGAGCAAGACTCCATCTCAGGGAAAAAAAAAAGAAGAATATTTTAAAAAATTGGGCAGAAGACTATATAACTCTTGAAAGTGAGAAGGAAAGGAGAAGCAAGCAAAGGTCAGTGAGGTAGGAGGAAGACCAAGACTGCTTGGTTTCACAAGAGTCAAGAGAAAAACATGTTTCAAGGAGGGAGAGGTTACCTTGTCAGATGTACCTGAGAGCTTGAGTAGGATAAGTTTTTAAAATGGTAGACTCAGCCAGGTGCAGTGGCTCCTGCCTGTAATCCCAGCACTTTGGGAGGCTGTGGTGGGTGGATCACCTGAGGTCAAGAGTTCGAGACCAGTCTGGTCAACATGGCAAAACCCCATCTCCACTAAAAATACAAAAAACAGCCGGGCATGGTGGCTTGGGCCTGTAGTCCCAGCTACTTGGGAGGCTGAGACATGAGAATTGCTTGAACCCAGGAGGTGGAGGTTGCAGTGAGCCGACATTGCACCACTGCTCTCCAGCCTGGGTGACAGAGTGAGACTCTTTCTCAAAAAAAAAAAAAAAAAAAAAAATTAACAACAACAACAATAAAATAAAATGGTGGACTTTGTACTACCATTAGTACAGTACTATAATCTTATAGGGTATAGTAGGCCTTTGTGGGCTGAGTGGGGACTGACCTGTTAACTATTTATAACATTGGAAAATATATTAAGGATTTCAAATGACAAATTGACGTAATTACTTAGAATTTTGAGGTGCAGCCTAATTTTTATTAGCCTGCATATTTTTTAAGGCTTTATTTTCCCCAAATTATTTTTAAGGCCATTCCCTTACTTTTTAAAGTAAGCAGTCCTTGTCTTCCTCCTACTTTATTGACCTTCTTTGCTTCTTTCCTTCCCACTTTCAAGAGTTCTATAGTCTTCTGCCCAATTTTTAAGTGGTTTTGAACACTCCGTATCATTAGACTTTTACCAGTATCAGTATTGGGCAAGCTTGTAGAACACATAAAGGTTACGCTTACTTAAAATATGTTAAGTATGATTTCCTATGATTGAATGCATGCAGCTTTCCTCCTAAAAGTCTTTTTCATTAATTTTTTAAATGGAAAAGCATTACATAAACTTGGTAAAATCAAACAGTATGCAAGAGGAGAAAGTGTCCCTTCCACTTGAGATCCCTCATTTTGCAGTCTATCTCCCTAGCAGTATCATCTCCCTAGAGTTTTTGGTGTGTCTTTCCAGAAATAGAATTTGCATATATGTGCATATAGGTGTATGTTATCTTTATATTACAACAGAGTGCAACAACAAAGTATTCTTTCTGCATCTGTCTTTTTTTTAACTTAAAAAAATATTTTGGGGATTGTTCTGTGTTAGCACATTTAGACTTATTTCATGCTTCTTCATGGCTGAAAGTATTGTGTTGTGTGAATGTGCTGTAATTTACCAGCCACCCAGTTGATGGATATTTAGCTTGTTTCTGGTTTCTGTTATTTAAGAACATCACTGCAATGCATAATGATAAATATTGCTAATTTGCCTTTTAATATCTGTGTTTTTAAAGTTTTCCTCAAGTTGTAGAACTTAAAAACTCACACTTATCCCCTTATTTTACTCCACTTTCCCATTCAGCTAGTCTTTTACATCCTTATGTTTTATCCCTATAATAATATTAGCTAGGGATTTATATAAACATTTACTCATAACCCAGTAAGGGAACAGATACAATTGCTGTCCCCTTTTTTATAGTTAAGGAAGCTGGGGTATCCAGGACAAAACCTTGTCCAAGGACATACAGCTAGCAAGGGACAGAGCTAGGATTTAGACCCAGGCAATGTGGTTCTAAAGTCCATGCACCATGCTGCACTGCCCTCTGCTTCCTGTCCTTCCCAGTTCTTCTTGTTACTAGTACTGTAATTGAGGTCCTCACTGCTGTAAACTGGACTACACTAAAAATGTTTTTTTGCTATTCCTAGTCTTACTTTCCTAACCCATTCTCTATATTTAAACAAGATTAATCTTCCTAATGCACAGCTATGGTTATGTTACTTGACAGATCAGAATCCTTCAGTAGCTTCCTGCTGCATTTAGAATCCAGCCCAATCTCATGCTCTTCCCTTTTATATTTGCTATATGTCCCTGAATTTGTTCCAAGCTTTAGGATGTGAGCATTAAAGTGTCATAAGACATAATAAGACTAGATAGTGAAGGGAAATTAGAAGTATTATGACTCGCAAAAAAATGAGATAAGTGATCTTTGGAGTTGAATGGTGTTTTTTCTTTCGAGTTTTTTCCCTTTTTACCCATAGTGGCTCCTGCCATATGGTTTCATCAACAAACTGTCAACTCAATTAATTTCAGTCAGATGTGTAATTGATCAAATGCTAACCACAAATATTTTGGTGTCACATAAAACAAATTCCTTAAAACACACACATACGCACAAACCTAAAACAGAAATACGGAATTTCTTTTTTTTTTTTTCTTTTGAGATGGAGTCTCGCTCTTGTCGCCCAGGCTAGAGTGCAATGGCACAGTCTCGGCTCACTGCAACCTCCACCTCCTGGGTTCAAGCGATTCTCCTGCCTCAGCCTCCCGAGTAGCTGGGATTACAGGTGCTCACCACCACGCCTGGCTAATTTTTGTATTTTTAGTAGTGACAGGGTATCACCATGTTGGCTAGGCCTGGTCTCGAACTCCAGACCTCAAGTGATCCACCCACCTCGGCCTCACAAAGTGCTGGGATTACAGGTGTGAGCCACTGCGCCCGGCCATATTATACTTTTTAAAGAAACTTTAAAAATGTCAGATATTAGATATTAAAAATTTGCTAATTACTGACTATTATTTGCTTTTTGCTGGATTTAGTCCAATATAAGCTTTTATATCCTTCAGTCAGATCTAGGTATTTCTTGGAAGGCATTGCATTTGCCAACAGAAAATGACCTGAGAGAAGGGAAAGTGAGTTCATAAAGAAAAGTTGTGTCTTCACATTTTTTTTTTGAGACTTAGTCTGGCTCTGTCCCCAGGCTGGGGTGCAGTGGTGCAATCTTGGCTCACTGCAACCTCTGCCTCCTGGGTTCAAGCAATTCTTCTGCCTCAGCCTCTTGAGTAGCTGGGATTACAGGCGTGCACCACCACACATGGCTAATTTTTGTATTTTTAGTAGAGACAGGGGTTTTACCATGTTGGCCAGACTGGTCTCGAACTCCTGACCTCAAGTGACCCACCTTCCCCAGCTTCCCAAAGTGCTGGGATTACAGACTTGAGCCACCAGTCCCGGCCGTGTTTTCACTTTCAAAATTGATCACTTCTCTAGTTTGGTTTTTTGTTTTTCTTTTTCTTTCTTTCTTTTTTTTTTTTTTGAGACAGTCTCACTCTGTGACCCAAACTGGAGTGCAGTGGCGCAATCTCGGCTCACTGCAACCTCTGCCTCCCAGGTTCAAGTGATTCTCCTGCCTCAGCCTCCCGAGTAGCTGGGATTACAGGGACCCGCCACCACACCCAGCTATTTTAGTAAAGACAGGATTTCACCATGTTGGCCAGGCTGGTCTTGAACTCCTGACCTCAAGTGATCCACCTTCCTCGGCCTCCCAAAATGCTGGCATTACAGGCCTGAGCCACTGCCCCTGGCCTCAATTTATTTTTCTAAGTGAAGTTTTGCTGGAGATAAAAAGGAAGGAGGTGATACTCAATTAAGAAAAACAATCTCTGGCTATAGTTAATAACAAGATAGGCACATTCACATCAATACATGTAAAGTACAAATGCAGGCAAGATTTTTGGTAAATCTTACAGAAAAACCATGTACAGTAAAAAAAAAATAAGATTTTAAAATGAACTTTTATCTTTTAAATTTTTCTCCTTGTCTATAACTTCTTTTTTTTTTTTTTTTTTTGAGACGGAGTCTTGCTCTCTCCCCCAGGCTGGAGTGCAGTGGCGCGATCTCGGCTCGCTGCAAGCTCCGCCTCCCGGGTTCATGCCATTCTCCTGCCTCAGCCTCTCCGAGTAGCTGGGAGTACAGGCGCTTGCCACCACGCCCGGCTAATTTTTTTGTATTTTTAGTAGAGACGGGGTTTCACCGTGGTGTCGATCTCCTGACCTCGTGATCCGCCCGCCTCGGCCTCCCAAAGTGCTGGGATTACAAGCGTGAGCCACCGCGCCCGGCCGTCTGTAACTTCTTAGAATCATAAAATGTTAAAATTGAAAAGACTGCTGGGCATGGTGGCTCATGTCTGTAATCTCAGGAGTTTGAGACTAGCCTGGGTAACATGGTGAAACCCTGGCCCCATCTCTACAAAATAAACAAAAATGAGCCAGGTGTGATGGCACATGCCTGTTGTCTCCCTATTGAGAGACAGAAGCAGGAGGATAAGATTCTTGAGTCCAGGAGTTCAAGACCAGCTTGGGCAACATAGCTAGACCCTGTGTCTACTTCTCCCACGCCCCGCCAAAAAAAAAGAGTATTTTTAAGTGCTAAGCATAGAGTAGATACTCAGTATATAAAGGTGTTTGGCATAGAGTAGATAATAAATGTTGATTATCCTAAATTTAAAAGAAAGTCATTTACTTAACAAGTAGGTCACTGTTAGTTCAAAGTATGCCATTGTGAAATTTCAAAAGGATTCCTCTTCCAGGTAGACATAGTCCCATGAGTACATTGGAGAATAGAGTGAAGGCTGGATTTAGCCTTCCTTAGACACTTTGCCTGGAGCTCTTGTGCAGTAAGCAATCTGTACAACTGTGCAGCGATTCCAAATACAGTATTAATTTGCTTCTCTTTTGAAATTCTTTATAGATCCTGAATTTATATAGGAGTAGGACTGTACCACATGTTGTAGCCACCTAAGTCAGAATTCTTGGATCATTTTCTCTGATTCAATAGTTCTAATTTTTTTTTTTTGAGATGGAGTTTCGCTCTTGTTGCCCAGGCTGGAGTGCAATGGCGTGATATTGGCTCACCGCAACCTCTGCCTCCTAGGTTCAAGCAATTCTCCTGCCTCAGCCTCCCAAGTAGCTGGGATTACAGGCATGCACCACCACGCCCAGCTAATTTTGTATTTTTTTTAGTAGAGATGGAGTTTCTCCATGTTAGGGCTGGTCTCGAACACCTGACCTCAGGTGATCTGTCCGCCTCGGCCTAATAATTCTAATTGTTAAATATTCATAATTGTTTTAGATATATCATTTTTGAATGTAAGCTATTCCATATTGGCACCATCTTTTTTTCTTCCTTTTGGTTTTTGTTTAATTTTTATACCTTTTACTTTGAGAATTGAAGATTCATTTACAGTTTTAAGAAATAATATTGGCTGGGTGCAGTGGCTCACACCTGTGATCCCAGCACTTGGGAGACTGAGGTGGGCGAATCATTGGAGCCCAGGAGTTTGAGACCAGCCTGGGCAACATGGTGAGACCCTATCTCTACAAAAAAGACAAAAATTAGCCAGGTGTGGTGGCACATACCTGTAGTCCCAGCTACTTGAGAGGCTGAGGTAGGAGGATCGCTTGAGCCCAGGAGGTGGAGGTTACATTGAGCCAAGATCATGCCACTGCACTCTAGCCTGGGTGACAGAGCAAGACTATCTTAAAGAAAAAAAAAAAAAAGAAGGGAAGGAAATAATATTGAGAGATCCATATACCCTTCCCCAGGCAATTTCTTGGAATGATAACATCCTGTTACTATTGTACAATAACACAACTAGGAAATTGACATTGATACAATCCAGTGACCTTACTCAGATTTCATCAGTTTTACATGTACTCGTGTGTGTGTGTGTGTGTGTGTTTGTGTGTGTGTGTATCATATTCTGTACAATTTTATTTCATGTTAGATTCGTGTGGCCACCACAGTCAAGATACAGAACAGTTCTATCACAAGGCTCCCTGGTGATACCCTGATACGGCCACAGCCACCTTCCCTGGCAAACCCCTGGTGACCACTAATCTGTTCTCTAAAATTTTGTCATTTCAAGAATGTTATGTGAGTAAAATCATACAGTATGTAACCTTTTGATACTACTTTTTTTTTTCCTATTGGTTGCATGAATCAATAGTTCATGGTTGTACTACAGGTTTAACCATTCATTTCACTGAAGGACATTGGGATTGTTTCCATGTTTTGGCTATTGTGAATAAAGCTGTTAGGAACGTTTGTGTACAGGTTTTTGTGTGGACATAAGTTTTCATTTCTCTGGGGTAAATGGCCAAGAATGTAATTGTTGAGTTGTATGGTAAGCATATGTTTAGTTTTGTAGGAAACTGCCATACTGTCTCTCAGTATGTGTGTATCATTTTAAATTCCTCCCAGCAAAGTATAACTCATCCAGTTCCTCTGCATGCTTGCCACCATGATCAGTTTTGATAAAACACTTTGGCAACTACTGTTAACGAGTCTGTCTCATTTTTAGAAAATCAGAACTGACTTCTTACATGTGTCTTCAGGTTCTCTAGAATGAGACATTTGGTTACTTATATCAAATTGACTTGGCAATTGGCTCTTAAATGTTTGGAGGAATTCACCAGTGAAGCCAGCTAGTATTCTTAAATCTTTTACACAATACTTCAATTTATATTTTTTCATCAATATCTATATTAGTCATTTTCTATATCCTTCATCTGAATAAGACAGATACTTTAATGTTCTTCTGGTTTTCCTTCTCTCAGCCTCCCTTCCTACCCTTATAAATATTCCTGTTGATAGCATCTGAGGTTATAGTTTTGAATGTTAGTAATTTTTTTTCCCCAGTCAGTGCATATTTAAAGGTTTTACTGGTTTCTCTGCTTACTCTTTTCTTGGGCCTTGTTTGTTATTCTTGCATTAATTTAAAAAAAAAATCCAGTTATATATCTTTGAGTATTTCATCAGAAGTCTGAAGGAAGCAAACTTTTTGGGTCCTTGCATATAAAAAAATTTCTTTATTTCACTCTCCTTCTTAAGCAACAGTTGGAGTAGGTATAGAATTCTAAATGTGAAACTATATCCAAGTGTCCCAGGACAATTTGTTGAAAAGACTATTCCCCACTGAATAGTCTTGTCACCCTTGTCAAAAAATGTTAGGGTTTACTTTTGGACTCTCAATTTCATTCATTTAATCTGTATGTCCATCCATATGCCAGTACCACAGTTTTTGAATACTGTATCTTTGCAGAAAGTTTTGAAATGAGGAAGTATGAGTCTTCTTTCACTTTCACTTCTTTTTCAAGATTGTTTTGATATTCTGGGTTTCTTTGCTTTTTTCCATCTGAAGTATAGGATTAGCTTGTTCATTTTGGCAAAACAAACAAAAAGGTAGTTGAAATTTTAATATTGTTCAATTCTCTTTTGTGTCTTAACTTTTTAATATACTTTTCTATAATACTTCTTCATGCTTGGGCCTTAGTTTTATGCTCAATCATCTTTATCTGTGAGTCCTAGTTAGCCTTGCTGTGAGTGTTACATCTGTTTATTGCAGCAGGCCTCCACAGATTGTGGATAGGGATGGAATAAGCAATGAGATGAAGTGTACTAGTTGCCAGGCTCCTTCAGTGTGACTGTCCCCTCTTCTGCCTGGGTGTTAGTATCCCCACAGGGTTCTACCTTCTCTCTCTGATCCCAGTGTTCACACTCATTGTTCTAGCTGGAGAGTGACACCTTTGTTGTTTTTGCCACTGTTCCCATCTGGGAGCAAATACCTCTATTCTATAATGCTTGACTCAAAGAGGTAAATGGCTGGGAGGGGTTAATCTGCTATGTAACTTCTGTGCTACACTCCAGTCACTTAGGCTGTAAATGTTTAAAATGGTTTCACTTCTTCCTGCTGTCTTTTACCTTGGGGCTTAGTTGACCCCAAGAGTTGGTCCCTCCACTTGCCCTGGTCCTCTGCTCTTGGTGTGTAGGACTGTGGTGTCTTCTTTAGTCCGGTTCTATCTGCTTTTCATCTTCCAGTGATTCCTCATAGTATTAGTCCACTAAGGGCATTTCTTGTTTTCTTTTAATTATGTCTTTTTTTTTTTAAATGACTTTTTTTGTTATTTGGGAGATTTTAGGGGAAGGTGAGCTTGCTCACACTGTGCTCAGCCTACCATCTTAATTCAGCCAATGACTGTTATATTTATAGCGAAGTAAACATAGTAAAAAAGAGAAAAAAATTAAAAACTAGCAAAAAATAAAATATTGATGAAATTATTGAAGAAATTGTTAGTATTATTATTTTTCTGGAGACAGAGTCTTACTCTGTCGCCCAGGCTGGAGTGCAGTGGTGTGATCTTGGCTTACTGCCACCTCCGCCTCCTGGGCTCAAGCAGTTCTCCTGCCTCAGCCTCCCGAGTAGCCAGGACTACAGGCACATGACACCATGCCCAGCTAATTTTTTTGTATTTTAGTAGAGACGGGGTTTCACCATGTTGGCCAGGCTGGTCTCGAAGTGATCTGCACATCTCAGCCTTCCAAAGTGCTGGGAGTACAGGCGTGAGCCACCACACCCGGCCTATATTTTTGTTTTGAAGAGTTGAAGCTATCACTTAGGAAGGTTGGCACTTTGAATATATAAAAATTAAAACTTCAATGAATAAAAGTTCAGACCAGTAATATATTTATATGAAACTGGAGAGGCATACATTTATTTAAAAATTTAAGAAATACATTTGTGTTGGCGTCACACTGTTGCTGGTTTCTCTTTTTTCTGCTCTTTGGGTGAAAGAATAAAACGGGTTTTGAAGTCAGTGCCTGCCTTGATTGAATAACCTCCACAGAGTCAACAGGAGTCTATGCATACAGACTTATGCTGGTTGCTGAGAGAGAGACATGCCAAAGATGTTTGATAGAAGCCCTGAGAAGACATAAAAAGGGTTATTACATTTTGGGTTTGTTAATTATTTTTGTTTGTTTTTGTTTTTGAGACAGAGTCTCGCTCTGTCACCCAGGGTGGAGTTCAGTGGCACGGTATCAGCTCACTGCAACCTCCGCCTCTTGGGTTCCAGTGATTCTCCTGTCTCAGCCTCCTGAGTAGCTGGGTTTACAGGCACCTGCCACCAAGCCTGACTAATTTTTATATATTTTTAGTAGAGATGGGGTTTTGGCATGTTGGCCAGGCTGGTCTCAAACTCCTGGCCTCAAGTGATCTGCCCGCCTTGGCCTCGTAAAGCGCTGGGATTTCAGGCATGAGCCACCACGCCAGGCCCGGTTTGGTAATTTTTAATGTTATTCCCTCAGTGTTACTCCAAAGTAGTTTTTTATATTTTTCCATTATAAAATCATATATCATAGAATTTATGGATAACATAAAAGGGGTAATAACCTCAAGCCCAATCATAACCAGTGTTAAGACTTTGGTATGTTTCTTTCCAGTATTTTTTTCTAATCACTTTTTTAAAAAATTAAAATAATACAGTATTGTTTTTCTTCCAGTCTGAAAGTAATGCCTACTCAGAGAGCTTGGAAAATAAAGACCATCATAACGGGGAAAAAACAAAAATAATTCATTAGAACCATCATCCAAAGATAACTATAGTCAAATACATTAATTTGATGTAATCTTTCCTGTATTTTTTCTGAATATATAAAAATACTTTTTTCTTTACTAAAATGATATCATACTTTAATACTATTTTGTACATTGTATTTTTCATTTGCAATATATTGTGAATGTTTTGTCATGTTAATAAATAGTTTTGTATATACTCTTCAGTGGTGTGTAGAATATGAGCATATTTAAGTATGTTTATTTAGCATACTTAACCATCCCCTATCATTGGACATTGAAAGTGTTTCTAATTTTTTACCATTATAAATAATACCGTAGTTAATATCTTTGTCCATACATCTTTCCATGCATCTATGATTGTTTCTTTAGGAATAGATTCCTAGAAGTGGAATAGCTGGGTCAAAGGGTATGTACATTTTAACGCTTTTGATACATAAAAATGTCGAATTTTAAGCTAATCACTTGTTATATTCTGTCTTGTATTGCTAATTGTTTTATGTGTCTGTCTTGTCTCCCTAATTAGAATGTAAACTTAAGGGCAAGGGAAGTTTCTTATATATTTAATGTATCCTTTGACAGTGTGGTTTACAGTTTTGGACTCTGGAGTCATCTCAACACATACTGTATTGATTTAAAACAATGGTTCTCTAGACTGTTGAATGTCATAAACCTGTACATTAAAAATATATATATACTTATATTTATCCATATATGTATATTTAGAGTAGATATGGGCTTGCAAATTTTCAGTTTTTCCACAAAAGAATATTAAAAAGAAAACCAACTACAATTTTCTTATCAGCATCATTTCATAAAGTAAAGAATATTTAACAACAAAAAGGTTCTAATCTCTGAAAAAAGAGCAGGCCTTTAAATGGAACATTTTAGCTTTTTGAAAAACTTATTGCCTTGTCCATATTTTCTCATTTTGTGTTGGACTGGTGAATCTTCACCTTAGCCTAGCAGTGGTCTGTAGACCAGCATTTGAGAATCACTGATTTAAAAGACTTGGAATATTAAAAGATAAATCATTTTGCAAAATAAATAATTATTCTCCTTTTCCATAAGTCTGTATTCTCTACAAAATTAAGTGCAAATGTGCAGGTGATGCCATTTCATTATACAGAATTTGTATATCTCTATGTACAAGTTCTGTAGTAAGCAAACTAGACCCTGCTGATGGACATCTGAATATATATTTCCAGTTGCCAAAAATAAAAACTGTTCTTTTTCTAGGAATTTAAGACAGGATAAAATATGGTGTAGTGGAAAGAGGCAAGTTTTTAGAGTCAGAAGGCCTCGCTTGAATCCTGGCTCTGGCATTAAGTCATTTAATTTTCCTTTAGCTTCCTTGCTTGAAAAATTATGATGACACTATCTTCTTCAAAGTGTTTTGGTAGCTCCTGTTACAGCAGTTCCTTCACTGTAATGTAATTATTTGTTTACACATCTGTCTTCCTCATGAGACCATGGGCTCCGAAGAGCAGGAGTCGTGTCCTTGTTTTGCAATCTCAGGTCCTAGCATAGGGCTCCAGGCATAGCAGATGCTTAATAAAATGATTGTTGAATCAATACAGGATTGTTGTGAGAATTATATGAGGTAATATATGTGAAAGCTCTTTGTAAACCCTAAACATTATGCAAGTGTTAATTGTTTTTACTGTCAATAAGAGCTATCTTTGGGAGCTATCAAAACTTTGGGAAAAGAGATAATTACCCCATAATAGTTCCATTAATTTAATTAGGTTTTTATTCTATTTTATAAGAAAACATATTTTAATTGGGGTTAACATGGAGGTAATTTGCTTCCTGGGAAGGCAGATGAGTCCCTTCCCTCCCTTCTCCCATGGAAGTGCCAAGATATTAAATGTTTGTTTAATTTGGTTGCTGTTTTAAAATTTAATTATAGTAGAGTCAGCTTATTTCATACTTAAAGAATGGTGCCCATTGCTTTATCTTCTTAACCATACAATTAATATAACCTTGAAGAGAACAGGAGCCTCTGTTATGTCCAATTAGTTTCAGAGCTCCATTTTGAAATTAACTGACTTAAAAATGTCATCGTTTCTAATCTGTTCATAAAGCTCCTGGTGAATTTTTGCCACAAGATGGCATTGGTGATTATTGAGTGCACATACTATTGAACCAGAATTCCCAAAAACGGTGCACAAAATTGTATTCTTTTGGGTGTAAGAGTTGAAAACCTTCATCACTGCTTATATGTTAATTTAATTTTGACTTCCAAAACAGGGTTAAATGGTACTTTACATCACTTTCTTTCTGTATTCAAGTATTGTTTTGTTTCCTGTTTTTCTGTCTTTATAACTACAGTAACTATGTATTATTTGCCATGTGTTGTATGTGTCTGACTTATTGCTGATAATTGTGGTAACAGGTAAGAAGAAAATACGATGGGACCCAGTTAGGAGGCGCTTCATTCAGTCCTGTCCCATCATAAGGATCCCTAACAGGTTTTTGAGAGGTGGGTGATAACTAGCAAGAGATCTGTGCTTCGTATGGGTTAAAGGGAACTTTGAATGAATTTTCTAAACTCAAAACTCTGGTTTTTAAAAATCATCTAAACAGCTAATGAAACAATTGGAATAAGAAAAATCTAGAACTTAATTTTAAACCTGTTTCTTGTTGGCCACTGTTGGGATTGCAATTGTAAGTTTCAGGGAGTTAGAATCACTTAGTGTATTATTAGATGGTAGAGATAAATCATCTCACTGATATAAATGGTATTCCACAGTAGCCATATTAGAAAGAATTTTGAGTGAATAATCTATAAAATATGGATGTGGGAAAGAATTTTCTAAATATGCTTCTAAGGAAGAAATAAAAGATTATGTAATGGTATAAAATAAAAAGTCTCTTATGTCAAATGTCATATATTAAAAGATAAAAAAGAGAATTATTTGTAACAAAGGGGTAATATGAATATATAAAGAGTTCTTATAAACCAATAGGTTAAAAACAAATGCCTACTAGAAAAATAGGTAAAAGGATATACAATTATCAATTTGTTAAAAAGAAGTGCCAATAATTATGAACAAGTATTTATTTTTACTATTATTATAAACACAACAATTAAAACAATACGATGTTTTTACCTATTAGATGAGCAAAGACCAAAAATAAGAATACCCAATGTTGGCAAGGGTATGGGAAGATAAAGCTCATCTATTGAAGGACGTGTAAATTTTATACAGCTTTTCTGAAACTAGTTTGGTAATATGTATTAAAAACCTTAGAAATATTCATACCCTTTGACCTAGCAGTTTTTACTTTTAGAAATGTTGCATTCCTTCTACTTTTTATTTTTTGTACTAATACATACTCCGTAGTGAAAAAAGAAAATCTCAAAAGAGGGTTGAAAACTCTCGTTCACACTATTTTTCTAGATACAACAAATTATAACACAAGCATACTTAATGTTGTAATTTAGACTGTATTAAATTATTTACAACCCAGTGTATCTAATTTTAACTGGAGTTTTTTTTTTTTTTTTAACCTAGGAAAAAATCCTGCATCTGCTATAGATGTTTCTATATCTAGTTCCTAACCTATTTTTGGCACCCGAGCTCCAGAGCATGCATAAAATCAACCATAAAATGGGTCAAGATAAGGTCCTTAAGATGGTGTACCACCTTTTAGCATGAGTAAATTTTGTTAGTAAAAATTAAGGGCCAGGCTGGGTGGCTCATACCTGTAATCCTAGCTCTTTGGGAGGCCAAGGTGGGCAGATTGCTTGAGCCCAGGAGTTCAAGACCAGCCTGGACAACACGCTGAAACCCTGTCTCTGTAAAAAATACAAAAATTAGCTGGGCATGGTGGTGCACACTTATAGTCCCAGCTACGTGGGAGGCTGAGGTGGGAGGATCACTTGAGCCCAGGAGGCGGAGGTTGCAGTGAGCCATGATTGCACCACTGCATTCCAGCCTGAGCGATAGAGTGAGACTTTTCTCAAAAAAAAGAAAAAAATTGGGTGATTTTTGTATTATATGGCAGGAAAGCCATTGTACACACATGGCCAAGCAGGCATGTCTAATTCTATAGCATTTTTTCTTTTTTCTATTTATACATTAGAATACTAATTTACCAATTTCCAATGAGAAATCTAACCTGGGCTGAATAAAGCATAAATTAAACTTCATTTTAGTTATATTAATATAATTAATTATACCTACTAAATATAAGCATAATTAAGGAATTGTTTAGGCTATATAATTCAACATAATAACAATGATATAAAACATATAAACATAAAAAACAAATAGTGACATAACAGGTTGTATCTGTATGATGGGGATTTTATTTTCTTTTGTATGGTGTTTGTTTTTCAATTTTTTGATTGTGGAGAAAAAAGATTGCACAGGTAAGTTTTATACTATTGGTTATTTGTAAGCCCTCAATAGCCTCAATCAGTGGTTGCGAAAGGTGGCCCCTGGCAGTGCTAGAATTGAGGTGGGAGTTAACTCAGCATCAGCAACATCAGGATCACTAGTGGCCTTTTAGTTCTCACCTTCTTTAACCTCTATGTAGTGTTTGAGGCTGTTGACTACTTGCCCTTCTTAAATTTTTCTTTTTTTGGGTTGCTTTACTGTATAGTTCTAGATGTTTTCTTCCTACCTCTTTGATTGTTCATTCTGTTTCCTTCACTAGCTTCTTTCTTCCTGCCCTCTCAAAGTGGGTATTGTTCCAGCATTCTGTCCTCTCCATTATCTCCTTTAGTTGTCTCATCAACTTTCACAGGCTTAAGTCTCTTCGTTTGTTCGTTCGTTCATTCTTTCATTCTTTCAGTATTTCTTGATTGCTTCCTATGTGCTGTGCTAGCCTGATGATCTAAGTAATAGAGAATCAGGTAAACAGACAATTACAGAATAATTTGAGTATAATTGTTTGTAGTAAGTGTTCTGATGAGGTAGCATGCTATGGGAGCACACAGGAGAGGTATCTGATTCAACTTGGCTGAAGGAGGGTGACAGAGGAGTGGCCATGAGGATGACATCAGAACGGATGTGCTTAAAGGCTGAGTAGGTGTCAGCAGCGGAGGGTTGGATCCTCTCAAACCATGGGGATCAGGCAGCTTGAGTAAAGGCATTTAGGCAAAACAGGACATGGTGTTTTTAGAGATCTAGAGAAAGTTCAGCACAGTGGGAAAGGAATGGACAAAAGAGGCTGGAGAGGGCCCAGATCAAGTGGGCACCACCCAAGTGGAGTTTTCAGGATCAGATTTGGTTTTTTAGCTAGTGAAGAAATTTAATTAAAGGCTAATTATGAGATTATTATAGTTATCAGTGTGCAAAATGATGGAGACTGAAATGAGGGTAGTTGTAATAGGAATGGAGAGTAGGGGCCGGGCATGGTGGCCTACACCTGCAATCCTAGCAGAGTGAAGCCCTGTCTCTCTACATACACACACACGCACACACGTACAATTAGCCAGGTGTGGTGGGGGCATGCCTGTAGTCCAAGCTACTCGGGAGGCTGAGGCAGGAGGATTGCTTGCACCTAGGAGTTCGAGGCTGCAGTGAGCTATAATCATGCCACTGCATTCCAGCCTGGGTGAAAGAGCAAGGCCCTGTCTCATTAAAAAAAAAAAAAGTAGAGAATTGATTTGACATATAAGGAAGTGGAAGTGAAATTAGTTAGATGTAGATTTTAGGCAAAGGATAATAAATTCAGTTTAGTCTCTCCAGAACAACCAATAATAGCATTAATAGCATATCCTTTAACACTCAGTCCAAGAGTATTTCCAGGGAAACTTCCTTGGCAGGCCTCTCCCCTCTTTGTTCTGATGGCACCCTCCGTGTACCTACCTATATCATAGCACTTATTGCACTGAATTGTAGTTGTTTACTTGTCTGTGCCTCTCATTAGACTGTAAGCTCTGTAAGGGCAGGGACAGTGGGACAGTGCCTTTCATATCTTTATGCCAGTTTGTAGCATAGTGCATGTAGCAGGTATATCATATGTATTTGACCTTGAATTAAAGTATTGTAAAGGCCACTGTCAGAAAATAGGATGGGACTAACATTTTATTATGTTCTCAACTTCTCTCTGGTATTGGTGACAGTGAACTAATGAATTGTTGAGAACATGAAAATTCTATTGTTTAATGCTTCAATAGGTTGTGTGGTTTTGCTTGTTTGTTTCTTCATTTGTTTTTAACTTATCTATACTTTTGAAATAGCCACTTTCAAGCCTCATATTTTGGAATTCTTTGTATCACCTCTCTTTGTTCAGATTGTAGACAGTTTCATAGGGCCCATTTTCTGTCACTAGATTCCTTCGCTAGGTCCTACATCTTCTGTAAAACATATTTCTACCAATTAAAATTGTGGTGTAGTGAAAACAGTAATGGTGTAATGAAAACAATGGGTTTTATTATAAAATGGCAGACTTAACATACCCATTTACCTTTCCCTACTTCTCAGATGTCATTGGAAATGACAAAACAGACATAAGACAAAGAATAAATCATTGTAATTAAAAAAAAAAAACAGAAAAGGGAGACTTTGAAACTAGATTACTTGTGTCTGAATCCAGGCTCTGCCATTTAGCAACTGTATGACCATGGGCAAGTTGCTTATTCTTTTTTTTGCCTCAGTTGCCTCATCTGTAAAATTAGAATGATGATAATAGTATCTACTTCCTAGAGTTACTGTGAAGATCAAGAGAGACAGTATGTACAGAGCACTTAGGAGAGTTTCTTTACATATAGCAAATGTTGAATTAGTGTTAGCTATCATTATTGTTATTATTAGAATGCCAGAAGTTTTTAGAAATTTTAGGGTACTAGAAAACAATTGGAATTATATTGATGGAGGAACCAGCACAGAATAAAATGCAGCCCAGAATAGATGCTCCTGTTGCATGGTGGAAGTCAGAGAGTGTCTTAGTAGGGCTCTTTTCTTAAACTCTAAGCATAGAAGTGGCAAGTATAGGAAGGTGGAGCAGTTTTGGGGGAAAGTGGAATATCAGGGCAGGTAATGAAAGAATTGCCTTGAAAACAGTTACTTCCCCTACTCCTTCTCTCCCTTCATATAAAGTGCCCTAGCAATGGCATTAGTTCCAGGATAAAGTCATGAGAACATTTCAAGGAAAGTGGAAGATTTGCCTTGGGGAGGATCGGGCAGGGATTGTGAGCATGAATTAAGACTGGAGGAAGAAGGCCGGGCACGGTGGCTCATGCCTGTAATCCCAGCACTTTGGGAGGCTGAGATGGGTGGATCACGATGTCAGGAGATCAAGACCAGCCTGGCCAACCTGGTGAAACCCTGTCTCTACTAAAAATCCAAAAAAGTTAGCTGGCTGTGGTGGTGGTCACCTGTAATCCCAGCTGCTCGGGAGGCTGAGGCAGGAGAATTGCTTGAACCCAGGAGGCAGAGGTTGCAGTGAGCTGAGATCGTGCCACTGCACTCCAGCCTGGGTGACAGAGCGAGACTCCCTCTTAAAAAAAAAAAAAAAAAAAAAAACGAAGAAAAGACTGGAGGAAGAGTGCACAAATCAGAGCCTTAGCGAATGGACTTCTGTAGTAGATGGATGAGGAGAGTGGAATGAGAGGAGAACAAGAAGAGGAGCTCTATCAAGGATCCACATGCATTAAAGGACAATACTGTCAAAATATAGCCTGCCAATTTTGGCAATAATAAGGTCAAACTGCTTTCTTTTTCTCCACTTGTAAAGGGAAGCCTGTCTGTCAGTGTGTCACTTACCTGCAGAGACCCACACTCAGACAGACCTTCCATATTTGGGTTTTGGAGGCAGATTAATACAACTGTGTAGGAAACACATATTTCATATAATAACTAACCAATGTAGTCCTTCATTTATTAATATGAGTAGGTGATAAAGGCTCACCATACATTTGAGGGAAACTAGACTTAGAAGAGACTAAAATAAACAAAACAGCTGCCTATGGTAGAAACAGAGATAATGAAATAGAGTGGAACTTGAGGAAGTTCTAATCACAGAATGTATCTTTACAGAGCCAAGAGTGAATTAGATCCATAAATTTAAAAAAACAGCTTCCTGGCTAGGCGTGGTGGCTCACGCCTGTAATCCCAGCACTTTGGGAGGCCAAGATAGGTGGATCACTTGAGGCCAGTTCAAGACCAGCCTGGCCAACCAACATGGTGAAGCCCCATCTCTTCTAAAAATACTAAAGTTAGCAGGGCATGGTGGCACACGCCTGTAATCCTAGCTATTCAGGAGGCTGAGGCATGAGAATCACTTGAACCTGGGAGGCAAAGGTTGCAGTGAGACGAGATTGCGCCATTGCACTCCAGCCTGGACAACAGAGCGAGACTCTGTCTCAAAACAAAACAAAACAAAACATGCTTCCATGGATAAAAAGTAATGATTAATGAATTAGTTTTATGTTGAAGAATTGATTGCTGAAATTAAAACTCAGTTGGAGGGTTAAACAATACACTTAAGACCAGTTACTTTTCATAAAAATAAAATAGAGGAAATTTGCAGACTATAAAGAAGACCTACAGATAGAAGGTACATGAGGAAAATTTATCCTTTGAGGATAGATCTGAGTGATCAAGTACCCATTTCACAGGAGTTACAGAAGGAAAGATCAGACAATGGAAGGGAGAAAATTTAAAAATCTGAGTTTTCGCCAGGCACAGTGGCTCACACCTGTAATCCCAGCACTTTGGGAGGCCGAGGCGGGTGAATCACAAGGTCAGGAGTTCAAGACCAACCTGGCCAAGATGGTGAAACCCTGTCTCTGCTAAAAATACGAAAAAATTAGCCAGGCATGGTGGCAGGTGCCTGTAATCCTCGCTACTCGGGAGGCTGAGGCAGAGAATTGCTTGAACCCGGGAGGCAGAGGTTGCAGTGAGCCGAGATCACGTCACTGCACTCCAGCCTGGGTGACAGAGCAAGACTCAAAAAAAAAAAAATCTGAGTTTTCACGTATAAAGGGCACGCCAAGGACCAAACAGGAAAAAATGCAAAAACAAACCAACAAAAAGTACCTCCCTATACGTTACTAAAGTACTTACTATTTCAGAGGTACAAAACAAGTTACATAGACTCAAAACTGAAAATCAGACTGGCATGGATTTCTCACCTGCAGCATGGTTTGCTAGAAGATAAATGCCTTCAGTGTTCTGAGGGGAAATTATTCTCAAGACAGAATTCTGTACCCAGCCTCACTAATGTTTAAGTGGGGGGGGTCAAAATAAGATTTCTGAAAGTTTGTGACATACCCCATTTTGATAAAATTACTTGAAGATGTACTCTGGTAAAATGAAAAATCCAAGCCAGGAGTGGTAGCTTATGCCTGTAATCCCAGCACTTTGGGAGGCTGAGGCGGGTGGATCATGAGGTCAGGAGTTTGAGACCAGTCTGGCCAACATGACGAAACCCCCTCTCTACTAAAAATACAAAAATTAGCCAGGCATGGTGGTGGGCATCTGTAATCCCAGCTACTCAGGAGGCTGAGGCAGGAGAATCGCTTAAACCCAGGAGGCGGAGGTTGCAGTGAGCCAAGGTTGCACCACTGCACTCCAGCCTGGGCAACAGAGCAAGACTCCATCTCAAAAAAAAAAAAATTATAAGAAAAACAAAATACACTTACCATTCATTAAGTGGAAGTGAATCATCACAAAGGTCTTCATCCTTATTTTCTTTACACTGAGAAAGCTGAGGAGGAAGAGGAAAAGGAGGACTTGGGCTTGCTGTCTCAGGAGTGGCAGAGGCAGAGGAAAATCTGCATATAAATAGACTTGTGCAGTTCATACTCATTTTGTTCAAGGGTCAGCTGTATAACATTCTGTAACTAAAATTAAACAAATTGAGAGTTGTACTAAAGGTCCTAGAATTTTTTGTTTTAAAATTTACAGGTGTAATATTATCTACTTACTAAAAGAAAAATTCAAATAATACAGAAATACATAGGGTGAAAAGTCAGGATCCTTATTGCAAGCATATATAACATTTCTACAAATCAAGTTCAAAAAAGACAGTTCAATGAGAGAATGTATGTAAGAGGCTTAAGCAGGTGTTCTTAATCTGTTCTTGCACTGGTATAAATAAATACCTGAGACTGGGTACTTTATAAAGAAGAGGTTTAATTGACTCACGGTTCTGCAGGCTGTATAGGAAGCATGGTAGCATCTGCTTCTGGAGAAGCCTCAGAAAGCTTTTACTCATGGCAAGAGGCAAAGTGGGAGCAAGTGTCTTACATGACAGGAGCAGGACCAAGAGGAGGTGAGGGGAGGTGCTACACACTTCTAAAGAACCAGATCTTGTGAGAACTCACTCACTATACAGTACCAAGGAGGTATGGTGCTAAACCATTCATGAGAACTTCACCCCCATGATCCAGTCACCTCCCACGATGCCCCATCTCCAACACTGGGTATTACAATTGAACATGAGATTTGGGCGGGGACACAGATCCAAACCATATCAGCAGGCATTACCCAAAAGAAAAATTCAAATGGTCAATAAACATGAAAAGGTGCTCACCCTCATTGTAATGAGAGAAATGAATATTAAAACCACGAGAGCTCTACAAACTCACAGGAATTTCTAAATTAAAAAGACTGACAATGGCAATACCAAATATTGGCAAGGATGTGGAACAATAGGAATTCTCACATGCTGCCCTTGGATATGTAAATTGGTACAACCATTTTGAAAAACATTTTGGCTTTACCAAATGAAGGTGAAGATTTGCATACATTAAGATTCAGAAATTCCATGTTTAGATTTATAGCCAACAGAAATGCGAGCCCTTGCAACATGCACTTGCAACATGTGCAAAAATGTTTGTAGCAACATTAAGAACCACAAATTTGAAACAACCCAAAATGCCTCTTCACACAACTTAGACTGGATAAATAATGATATATATTCATACAAGTAATTAATATTTGGCAAGGGAAATGAACAGACCACCTCTGTTCCCCTAGAACAGGGATGAATCTCAAAAACTTAATTGTGAATAAAAGAGCCCGGAAAGAAAATATACTATATTATTCTACATACTATATTATTCTATTCAAATACACTTTAAAACTAGGCCAAAATAAACAGTATTGTTTAGAGATGCATACCTAGGTATAATAAAGCTATAAAAAGACAACAGATTTTTTATGATTGCCCTAAAAATCAGGAAGTGAAGGGAGGTTGGAGGGTGTGATCAAGACAGGCAGTCAGAGGGTTTCTGGGTGCTGGCAGTATTCTGTTTCTTGACCTGGATGATGATTATATGTTCCTATTTTAATAATTTGTTAAGCTCTTTATGCAGTATTGTGTTTCTTGAGCTGGATGGTGGTTACATGTTCTCGTTCTAATAATTTGTACATTTAAGGCCGGGCGCAGTGGCTCACGCCTGTAATCCCAGCACTTTGGGAAGCCGAGGTAGGTGGATCACCTGAGTTCAGGAGTTTGAGACTAGCCTGACCAACACGGTGAAATCCTGCCTCTACTAAAAATACAAAATTAGCTGGGTGTGGTGGCGTATGCCTGTAATCCCAGCTACTTGGGAGGCTGAGGCAGGAGAATCGCTTGAACCCTGGAGGCGGAGGCGGTGAGCCAAGATCACACCATTGCACTCCAGCCTGGGCAAAAAGGGCGAAACTCCGTCTCAAAATAAATAAATAAATTAAATAATAATAATAATTTGTACATTTATATTTATGTAAATTTTAATGCATGCCATATTTAACAATAAAAGGAATTAAATTTAAAAAGCAAAGATCCTGCCTCACATCTTCACTCAACCACCATTAACAGGCGAGTCCTTCCAGATGTGGTTCTTTCTGAAGAGTGTTAAAAAAATGAAAATTGGCCGGGCGCGGTGGCTCACGCTTGTAATCCCAGCACTTTGGGAGGCCGAGGCGGGCGAATCACGAGGTCAGGAGATCGAGACCACGGTGAAACCCCGTCTCTACTAAAAATACAAAAAATTAGCCCGGCGTGCTGGCGGGGGCCTGTAGTCCCAGCTACTCGGAGAGGCTGAGGCAGGAGAATGGCGTGAACCCGGGAGGTGGAGCTTAGAGTGAGCCGAGATTGCGCCACTGCACTCCAGCCTGGGCAACAGAGCGAGACTCCGTCTCAAAAAAAAAATGAAAGTTTATTTTTCAGAAAGTATTAGGGGTAATAAGATACAGATCTTTGTAGGGGAAAAAAGAAAGCTTATTTCAATAAAATCAGAAAAGTGGGAAAATAAAGCAAGAAAAAGTGGTAAATAAAAAATACATAAGATTGCAGGGACAAATCTAAATAAGAAGAAATCAAGATCAAATGGACCTTATTTGTGGAATGCATTTAGTTTACTACTTTAATAGGCTTAAAGAAAAAGTGTGACTTTGCTGTATTAAATAAAGCATTTAATAAAATTTGATATTTAATGTGTTCATTTTGTTACAATGCATCCAGTACCCTTATGACATGTGCTTTTCTGTATGTTACATTTGAATACAAACTTTGTGTTGGGCGCACAGTGGCTCATGCCTGTAATCCCAGCACTTTGGGAGGCTGAGGTGGGAGGATCTCTTGAGCCCAAAAGTTGGAGACCAGCCTGGGCAACACTCTGTCTCTAAAAAAAAATTAAAAATTAGCCGGGCATGGTGGCACACACCTGTGGTCCCAGCTACTTGGGAGGCTGAGATGAGAGGATTGCTTGAACCTGGGAGGTCAAGACTGCAGTGAGCAGTGATTACACTGCTACATTCCAGCCTGGGCAATAGGGCAAGACCCTGTCTCAAAAATACATAAACAAATAAACCCCACATCCATTCCTGGTAAGGGAAAACATTCTTACGCTTCCAGGGATAAAAGAAGATTTATTTTATGACAGAATACTATAAGAAACCAGTAGTAAATATCACATGTGATGTATCATTTATTGATAAGAAACCAATAGCAAACATACATAATGGCAAAACCTTACCAGTATCCTCATTAAAGTAAAAAAACAAGACAAAGATGTCCACTGCCATCTCCACTATTCAACCTTGTTCTGGAGTTTTCAGCCAATACAGTAGAAGACCAAGAAAAAAAAAAAGAGAAAAAAGAGAAGTACACATATTGGGAAGGAAGAGTTAAAGTTGGCATTAATAACATGATCTGATTGTCTACCTATAAAATTCAAGATAATTCGTGATAACTAATACTAGAGTTCAGAAAATTGGCTGGACAAAATTTAAACTTGCAAAAATAAACCACCTTCCTATACATTAACAGCAACCAATTAGAAAATAAAAGAGGTATCTAGTTACAATTGTATGGAAATTTATGAAGTACTTAGAAATAAAAAAAATAAACTGTTGACGAAATACAAAACTAGCTGGGCGACCAGGTGCCATGGTTCATGCCTGTAATCCCAGCTCTTTGGGAGGCCGAGGTGGGCGGATCACCTGGGGTCAGGAGTTCAAGACCAGCCTGGCCAACATGACGAAACCCAGTCTCTACTAAAAATACAAACATTAGGCTGGCGTCGTGGCACATGCCTGTAATCCCAGCTACTCGGGAGGCTGAGGCAGGAGAATTGCTCGAACCCAGGAGGTGGAGGTTGCAGTGAGCCAAGATCGCTCCACTGCACTGCAGCCTGGGCGACAGAGTGAGACTCCGTCTCAAAAAAAAAAAAAAGCCAGACACAGTGGCCCGTACCTGTAGTCCTAGCTACTCTGGAGGCTGAGGCTGGAGAATGGCTAGAACCGGGGAGGCAGAGGTTGTAGTGAGGTGAGATTGCGCCACTGCACCCCAGCCTGGGGGACAGAGCAAGACTCCGTCTCCAAAACAAAACAAAAAAAACCCCTCCCCGGAAAACAACAACAACAACAACAACAACAAAAAACTACCTGGTTGAGATCGTGTGCACCTGTAGTCCCAGCTACTCCAGACGCTGAGGTGGCAGAATCGCCTGAACCCGGAGGCGGAAGTTGCAGTGAGCCGAGATCACGCCACTGTGCACCAGCCTGGGCGACAGAGCGAGACTCGTCTCAAAAGAAAAAAGAAACTATACTCACGGACCTCAAAAAAGACAAGAATAAATGGCTAGGGATTATGTCCCTTAATGGGCTATCCCAGATAAAATCCTCAAGGGACTTTTTAAAAATTGAATTTTAATTCCCATAGAACTTCCGGTTTAACAGAAAAATTGCAAAAATGGTAGAAATTCTCCCGTATCCTGGCCGGGCGCGGTGGCTCACGCCTGTAATCCCAGCACTTTGGGAGGCCAAGGCGGGTGGATGGCTTAAGCTCAGGAGTTAGCAGCCTCAAGACCAGCCTGGGCAATGAGGCGAAACGCCGTCTCTACCAAAAATACAGAAAAAATAGCTGGGAGTGGTGGTGTGCGCCTGGGGTCCTAGCACTCATCAGGATGCTGAGGTGGAAGGATCGCTTGAGCTCGGGAGGTGGGGGTTGCAGTGAGCCGAGATTGCGCCATTGCACTCCAGCCTGGGCGACAGAGCAAGACCCCATCTCAAAAAAAGAAAAAGGAAAAAAATTTCTCCTGTATCCTTTACCCAGATTCCCCAAATGTTATTTTCTCTTTTACTTTATCCTGCTCCCTCTCTTCTCTCCCTTCCCCCCTTTATACACAATACGTACATACGTATTTTTCTGTTTCAACCATTTGAAAATTGCAGACATGGTGTCTTGCTCTCTCTCTCTTTTTTGTTTGAGACAGGGTCTCACCCTGTCGTCCAGGCTGGAGTGCAAAGGCGCAATCTCAGCTCACTGCAGCCTCCACCCCCCAGGTCCAAGTGATTCTTCCGCCTCAGCCTCCCAAGTAGCTGGGACTGCAGGTGTGTGCCACCACGCCCTGTATTTTTTTAATAGGGTCAGGGTTTCACCATGTTGACCAGGCTAGTCTCGAACTCCTAAGCTCAAGTCATCCACCCGCCTTGGCCTCCCACAGTGCTGGGATTACAGATGTGAGCCACTGAGCCCAGCATGTCTTTTTTAAAAAAAATTTTTTTTAATTAAATTTGTTTTAGAGATGAAGTTTTGTTCTATCACCCAGGCTGAAGTGCAGGGGTGCAATCATAGCTTACTGCACTCAAGTGATCCTCCAGCCCACCTCAGCCACCCATGTAGCTGGGACTACAGGAATGCACCACCATGCCCGGATAATTTTTTTTGGCGGGGTCGGTAGAGATAGTGTTTCACTATTTTGCCATATCTCTTTATGTCTATGTACCAAAGTGTTTGCTCCTGAAAAACAGACATTCTCTTCCATAACTGCAGAACCTGTATCAAAATTAGGCATCAACACTAATTATTAATCCTATAAATAATGGGTAAAATTAATACTAGTATATAAGTTACAGACCTTGTTTCAGATTTGCCATTATTATTTTGCCACTATCCTAATAATGTTCTTTTTGTTTGTTTGTTTGTTTTGAGACGGAGTCTCGCTCTGTCGCCCAGGCTGGAGTGCAGTGGTGCAATCTCGACTCATTGCAACTTCCACCTCTCAGTTTCAAGCGATTCCCATGCCTCAGCCTCCTGAGTAGCTGGGATCACAGGCGCCCACCACCACGCCTGGCTAATTTTTGTATTTTTAGTAGAGATAGGGTTTCACTATGTTAGTCAGGCTGGGCTCGAACTCCTGACCTCAGGCGACTTGCCCGCCTTGGCCTCTCAAAGTGCTGGGATTACAGGCATGCCACTGTGCTGGGCCAATAATGTTCTTTAATAGCAATAGAAAATCTGAGATTGTGTGTTGCATTCTGTTGTCATGTATCTTTAGCCTCCTTCAGTGTTGAACAGTTTCTCAGCCTTTGTCTTTTTGACATTGATATTTTTGAACAGTTGCAGACTAGGTATATTGTAAAATGTCCTTTTGTTTGGGTTTCTCCCCATTTTCTCATAGTTACATTCAGCTTATATGTTTTTGGCAGGACTACCACTGAAATAATATTGTGATCATCTCATTGCACATGATGTTGATTGATTTGTCCCATTACTGGTGATGTTAGTTTTGATCACCTGGATAAGATGCTGTCTGTCCATGGGACTTTTTATAGACTTAACAAACTCTTTCTAAAATTCATTGCAAAAGTAAATGGAGAAAAATAGCTAGAAGTTTTTGGGAAAAAGTAATACAAAAGGGAATTTGTTCTAAATATTGAAAGATAGTTCAAAGCTACAATAATTAAAACAATGTGGTAATGAGGGCCAGGCATGGTGACTCACACCTGTAATCCCAGCACTTTGGGAGGCCCTGTGGTAGGATATGCTTATATAACCAAGAAGTAATATTGTGAGCTGGTGTGAATGGATTGCTTTGGTCTGAGCAACTTGGGCTCTGGGAGTAGTAAAAAGTTCTACCTGCCATTTGGGGGATATGGGAGAGCTAACTGGATCAAACTTCCTTGGCTTTCCTTGAGGCTTCTAGGTCCAACAGAGGACCTGTCTTTTGTGGTAGAGGTAATTGTGGCCTTTATATTTGGAAAGAAGTAACCAGTTAAATAGATTAATCATTTAGGCTGTTTGATATTTATAACTAATGAATACTTTTAACAATAAGTTTTTTTTTTAAATGGCCTTACCACAAATGTTCATTAGCACATCTGGAGGTGGCTACATCTTGTAAGTAATATACTTATTAAGCAGTAAATGTTATGTACTACTTTATTTACAAGCTTTTGCATTTAAGCTTCTGTGATGTTCTTTTATATATTTACATATTTTTTATATATATTTACATTCATATATTCTTAAAGAGAATAAATTTTGTGTCCAAGGGGATTAGACCTGAATATTGGGATTTTCCTAATTCTACTCTAGAACATGTCGATTTAGTATATGATAAAGGTGGCATTTCAAATAAGTATAGGAGGGGTGGCTTTCTTTAAGTGGTTTGGGGACAGTAGCCTGTTTATTTTGGGAGGAAAAATTAGAGCCCTACCTTATACAACACACAAAAATATAAATTCAGATGTATTCAAATTCTGAATATAAAAAATCAAAACATGAAATTATTTGAAATAAATGAGAATATCTTAATCATTTTATAATGATGCAGAGGTCAATGAAATATAGAACAAGGGAGCTGTAAAAGACAAAATTGAGAGACTGAAAATCTCTGTATGTTAATAGATGCCATAAACAAAAGACAAGGAGCAGGCTGGAAGAAATACATATAAATAAAGAATTTGGGGCTGGGCAAGGTGGCTTATGCCTGTGATCCCAGCACTTTGGATGGCTGGGGTAGGAGGATCATTTGAACTTAGATTAGAAGTTCAAGACCAGCCTGGGCAACATAATGATACCTCATCTCTACAAAAAATAAAAATAAAAAAAGTAGCTAGGTGTGGTGGCTCATGCCTATAGTCCCAGCTACTTTAGATGCTGAGGTGGGAGGATCACTTCAGGAAGAGAGGTTGAAGCTGCAGTGCACTGTGATTATGCTACTACGGGATCTCACTCAGCCTGAGCAACAGAGTAAGACCCTGTCTCAAAGGAAAAAGAAAAAAAAATACACAATGGTGAGAAAACCTAATAGATCTAAAAAGCAGGCAAAGGAGATGATCCGGCAGTTCCAAAAAGAAGAAATACAAATGGGCCAATAAACATGTGAACTAGTAAAATAAGGGAAATGCAAATTAACCTGACACCAATTTGTACCCATCAGATTGGCACAAATTTGAGAAGGTTAAAGAAAGCATGAAGAAGTAGGCACTCGCATAACATTGCTGGGAGTAGAAATTGGTCCATTCTATTTGGAGAGCAGTATGGCCCTATAACAGTATCGTGTCTATTAAAAAATTTTTGTTTTGTATTTTGTATTTTTTCTATAAAAATTTTAAATGCATATTCCTTTGACCTAGAAATTCTACCTCCAGAAATTCTCATACATTTGCATACAAATATATGTAGAGGAAGCTTTGTTACAATATTATTTGTAATAGTGAAAACATTGGAAACAACTTAACCTTCTGTCACATCTCAGACAGCTAGCTTCTTTCTGCCTTTGGGCTAGAAACTAAAACCCGTTTCCCTGGTTACCATAAGTTCCTGCTTGCTCCCTGGGTAAAGAGCAAGTCCTTGTGACATGGAAGAGAGAATGGGTCAGACATCACAGGGACATAATGCTTTAGCTTCATGTTCCCTTCTGGATATTAAGTGTTCACCTGTGAATACAGGTTCTGTTTTAATTTTTTGCTCTTACATTTTCCACTGGGAGTTCCTGAATCAGGTAAACCAATTCTATGGTAGATTTTATTAGCAGCAAGTAATTTTTAGGAAAATGGGATTTGCACATGGAGAATTTGGGGGAGGATTTAGAGAGCTACTTTAGACCCTGAAACACAATTTCAGTTTTGTCAAGGTTGAGGAGCCTATGCTGTATTTCACCTAATAAAAATTGATGCTTAGTCTCCGTGGCATTAACCCAGACAGACAAATTCCCATGGTTTATCCAAAATGGAATGGCTTTTTAATACGTTAGTCACTCTTGGGTTATAAATATGAGAAAGAAATCTGTAGTTACTGGTGAGAGAGAAAGAGGAGTTGCCTTTTTACTCTCAGCTATGAGATTCCTTGACAGGATGTTTAATATTTATCAAATATTGATTAGATACTCTTTACCCAAAAGTGTGATTTGCAGAGATCGTGAAATTATTAACAGAAGCCAACAGTTGGGCTGGATCAGCACTGTGTCAGAAATAGGTGAACCACAAAATTAAAATTTTTCCAGTACCCACATTTAAAAAAGTAAAACAGACAGGTAACATTAATTTTAATATTTTTATTTAACCCAGTATATTAAAAATATCATTTCAACATACAATCAGTATGAAAACTAATAATTTTACATTCATTTTTGGGTACTAAGTCTTTGAAATCCAGTGAGTATTTTACACGTAAAGCACAGCTCAGTTTGGACCACCCACATTTCAAGTGCTCAGGAGCCATGTGTTAGGGCTCATGGCTACTGATGTGGGCTGTGCAGGCTGGACTGTAAGCGACTGTAAGCTCCCGAGGACAGAGGTAGTCATTGCCTTATCACTGTATCCCCAGCACCTAGCACAGCACATGGTACTTAGTACATAGACAGCATCCAATAATAACTTTTTTTTTTTTTTTTGAGACGGAGTTTCGCTCTTGTTACCCAGGCTGGAGTGCAGTGGCACAATCTCAGCTCACTGCAACCTCCGCCTCCCAGGTTCAAGCAATTCTCCTGCCTCAGCCTTCCGAGTAGCTGGGATTACACCTGCCTGCCACCACATCTGGCTAGTTTTCGTATTTTTAGTAGAGACAGGGTTTCACCATGTTGACCAGGCTGGTCTCAAAATCCTGACCTCAGGTCATCCACCTGCCTTGGCCTCCCAAAGTGCTTGGATTACAGGTGTGAGCCACCATGCCTGGCCCAATATTTTTGACCTGAATGAGTGAGTAGAGAAATACAAAACCATCTTTTCACAGACCCCTCAACTGTGTAATCCATGTGAATTGTATTTGTCACAGAGATAGTTGGCAATAAACTTATAACATCACCTTCCCTGCTGTACAGCCATTTAGAGAAAATGTAGAATAGACTGCATTTCTTTTCATATTTGCGCAAAAGCAGCTTTAAAAATTATCTGTTGGCTTCAGGTAATACAGCAAATGACAGAGATTTTTAGAGTTCCTGTCTGCTGACCATAGCAACTCTGTTAGATTTCTTCTTTAAATTTGTCTTGCTAATTCTTAGAAAGAAGCATTTGTGTCTTGAGAAGAACATTGCATAATCCAACACCCATTCCCTAAACCATGTATCTGTTAGGCGTAATAATACCAAAGTCCACTGAGAGTTAGACACTGTTTTAATCTTCCCTGTCACCGTTTACTTTGGCCTAACGTTAAAGTCAACCAAACTTTTAGTACCTGTTATGGATCTCCACCTGTTTTAGGTGTTGTGGGTGATATGGGATAATTATTATACATGACCTTTGCCCTTGAGGAGCTTGTAATCTATTTGGAAGAGAAAAACAAAGTGACAAAATGCGTAGAGAAAATTAAATGTCAAATAAGTTGATTCCCCGTTTGTTTAGTGTTTGCTGTGTGCCCAAGGCTTGGTTATAGAAAGGTAAATACAAATGTATTCCTTTTCACTCAGATAGCTCACAGCCTCCTAGAAAGTTACATGTATAAGCCAATAAACATTTCAACATGACAAATCTAACAAATCTTTGAAGTGCAGTAATAATATCCCAATATGCAAATGAGGAAGCTGAGACTAAGTGAGGGTCAGTGACTTGCTCAAAGTAGCAATTAGAAAGAACTTGGATTCAAACTTAGACATTTATAGGAGCTCTTATTTTTTCCTCCATACCGCACTTTCTATTTCAAGAGTCCTGAAAAGAGAAATTGAGTTCTTCATTTAAAGTAAATCATAGCTTAGTAAATTTGCCAGCTGATTATAGTTTGCCTGATATTCAGGTATTTACATAGTTAAGGTGTGATCTTATTAATTGTACATGTATACACTAATATATGAGTAGTATGGTACTGAACTGGAAGGGTTCATTTGATGAAAAGGGTGGTGTGCACTAGACTTAGGTATTTCCACAGGTAGGGATTGATGGGTAGGCAGGTAGGTAGACTAGGCCAAGGTGTAAGGGAGGAACTCTGGGCTTTCCAAGCAGAGAGAAGTGTGAGAAATTGACAGTAGGACAAGGTTAGTAGGAGAAAAGCTCTAACATGTTGGGCAGGGGACTTGGTACTTGAGTGGTGAGGAACCATCAAAAACTTTCAAACACGACTAACAGGTTGGACGTGAGTGACTCAGTGATTCACTGTTCTTTGTTGCTCTCAATCTGTGCACAATTTCAGCTCTTGTTTAAAAATATAACCTTAGAAAGTGGGATTTTGATTTTAAAAATTAAATATAGAAGGCCTGTATTAGGTTGGTAATAAATGTATAACACGTTTATTAGGTGTCTAGTGTTGTCCTAAATATTAACTTTATACTAGTTTCTATTACCAACATAAAAAAGTACATTCATCTTTAGGGTCACAACTATAGTAGCTGCTCATTCCATCCAATATGTATTTAAGCACCTTTGGTTCTGAAGTTAGGCAAGGGTTTGTATAGATTGGTATAAACATTTTAAGGATAACAGAAATTACAATAAAGTTTTTTTTTTTTTTTTTAACTCTAAAATAACCTCGAAGTAATTTTTAGGAAACTAGTTAAGCCGGCCGCAGTAGCTCATGCCTGTAATCCCAGGACGTTGGGAGGCCAAGGCAGGCGGATCACCTGAGATCAGGAGTTCAAGACCAGCCTGACCAACATGGAGAAACCCTGTCTCTACTAAAAACACAAAATTAGCCAGGCATGGTGGCGGGCACCTATAATCCCAGCTACTTGGGAGGCTGAGGCAGGACAATCACTTGAACCTGGGAGGTAGAGGTTGCAGTGAGCTGAGCTTGCGCCACTGCACTCCAGCCTGGGTGACAGAGTGAGACTCAGTCTCAAAAAAAAAAAGTTGATATAATTTAGACTTCAGGACACTTTCAAATTTAAATTGTAGAAATAGCTTTTCTTAGTAAAGCTCTTAATAGGATGAAAGATGCTCTCTGAGATAAATATAAGGAGATTCTTTGTTAACCACCATAATATCCGGGATGTTATTTAAAGTCAAAATTTTACTGTAACTCCTTAACAGCCAGTTTTCATTTTAAGTGTATAATTATATCTTGTGGAAAAATCGTAGATTTTATGTGTGTGTATTTTTATTTATACATGACTCATTCATATTCGTGATTATATTTATTTAGTTCTCTAATATTCACAGTTTAATTTAGTTGGCCTGTGTTTTTTTCTCCTCTAAGGAAATAAGAAAACTTGTCCTGTTAGCTTTTGGATTATTAAACCTTTCCTCCTTCTTTTCTTGAAAATTTCAAGTTGTCAGCCATTTTCTTGCATTTATCATGCTTTTTACAGTTATCAAAATCTGAAGGTAGTCATAAAAAATAGAAGTAGAGACTCGCTCCTTAAAATCTTAAGTAGTATATGTGAATAAGAAGTATTATTAGGAAGTATATCCATGTTATAAATCTAAACAAATAAGAAGTATATCCATGTTATAAATCTTTCCTGATCCCCTTTTAAGGCTAAAATGGTTGTTACCTAATTTTGTTTGTGCTTTTAAACTGGTAGGACACCTGTGGAAAACTGTCCTCTTCTCTCCTAGGCCACAGACCTCCACCAGCACGAAGTGGACATCGTTGCGTGGCAGATAATACCAACCTATATGTGTTTGGAGGTTATAACCCAGATTATGATGAATCGGGAGGGCCTGATAATGAAGACTATCCTCTCTTCAGGGAACTCTGGAGGTATCATTTTGCTACAGGAGTATGGCACCAGATGGGCACAGATGGCTACATGCCCCGGGAATTGGCATCTATGTCACGTGAGTGCAAGCAGTTCGTAACTCCTGACTTTATGAAATGTCTGAGAAGCCAGGTTCAATGTCCCATATTCCTCGTTAATAATTTATAACACTATAATGTGCTTTCGCCCTGTGGGTGGATAGGCTTTTTACTAGGGTAATAACATAGCATGGTGATTCCAAATTATTTGAGTCCTGAGTTTGAATTCAGCTTGTCAGGTGAGTTTTAGCTTTAATTTCCTAACTTGTAAAATGGGATTAATAATATCTTAGAGGGTTCAATATAAAGTATCACATATATGCTAGGCCAAATGTAGTAGAAGGTCAACAAATGGGGCTTATGACGATGACAGTTAATAGCTATTGAGCAAAGTACAGGCATACCTCAGAGATGTCCTGGGTTTAGTTCCAAACCACCAAAATAAAGCGAGTCACGCAACATTTTTGGTTTCCTAGTGCATATAAAGTTATGTTTACACTATGCACTAGTCTCTTTAGTGTGCAATAGCATTATCTCTAAAAAAGTACATACCTTAATTAAAAATACTTTATTGCTAAAAAGTGCTAACAACCATCTGAGCCTTCAGCGAGTTGTAATCTTTTTGCTGGTGAAGGGTTTTGTCTCGATGTTGGTGGCAGCTGACTTATCAGGGTGGTGGTTGCTGAAGGTTGGGGTGATTGTGGCAATTTCTTAAGACGACATTGAAGTTTGCTGCATCAATTGGCTCTTCCTTTCACAAAAGATTTCTCTGTAGCATTTAATGCTGTTTGATAGCATTTTACCCAGAGTAGAACTTCTTTCCAAATTGGAGTCAAATCCTCTCAAACCCTGCCACTGCTTAATCAACTAAGTTTAAGTGATATTCTAAATCCTTTCTTGTCATTTCAACAGTGTTCACAGCATCTTCACTAGGAGTAGATTCTATCCCAAGAAACCACTTTCACTGAGCACAGTGACTCATGCCTGTAATCCCAGCACTTTGGGAGGCCGAGGCAGGAGGATCACTGGAGCCCAGGAGTTGAAGACCAGCTTGGGCAACATAGTGAGACCTTTTCTCTACAAAACATACAAAAATTAACCAGGCATGGTGTTGCACGACTGTATTCCCAGCTACTTGGGAGGCTGAGGTGGGAGAATGGCTGGAGCCTAGGAGGTTGAGGCTGCAGAAGCTGTGATCATGCCACTGCGTTCCAGCCTGGGTGACAGAGTAAGACCTTGTCTCAAAAAAAAGAAAAAGAGGCCGGGCATGGTGGCTCACACCTGTAATCCCAGCACTTTGGGAGGCTGAGGCGAGTGGATCACGAGGTCAGGAGTTTGAGACCCAGCCTGGCCAACATGGTGAAACCCTGTCTCTACAAAAAATACAAAAAAAAAAAAAAAAAAAAAAAAAAATTAGCTGGGCATGGTGGCAGGCGCCAGTAATCCCAGCTACTTGGGAGGCTGAGGCAGGAGAATCGCTTGAACCTGGGAAGGCGGGGGTTGCAATAAGCCAAGATCACCCCACTGCACTCCAGCCTGGGCAATAAGAGTGAGACTCTGTTTCAAAAAAATAAAAATAAAAAAAATTAAAAATCTGTTGTTTAGTGTAGCCACTTAGCTAGATCTTCTGGATAACTTGCTGTAGCGTCTGCATCAGCACTTGCTGCTTCCCTTTGTACTTTTATGTTATGGAGATGGCTTCTTTCCTTAAACCTCTTGAACCAACCTCTGCTAGCTTCCAGCATTTCTTATGCAGCTTCCTTACCTCTCCCCACCTTCATAGAATCGAAGAGAGTCAGGGCCTTGCTCTGAATTAGGCTTTGGCCTAAAGGGAATATTGTAGTTGATCTTCTGTCCAGACCACTTAAACTTTCTGCATATCAGCAATAAGGCTGGTTTGCTTCCTTATCATTCGTGTGTTCACTGGAGTAGTACTTTTAATTTCCATCAAGAACTTTTCCTTTGCATTCACAATTTCGCTAACTGTTGGGTGCAAGAGGCCTAGCTTTCGCCTGCCTTTGCTTTCCACATGCCTTCCTCACTAAGCTTAGTCAATTCTAGCTTTTGATTTAAAGTTAGATATGGTAGACTCTTCCTTTCACTTGAATACTCGGAGGCCATTGTAAGGTTATTCACTGGCCTAATTTCAATCTTATTGTGTCTCAGGGAATAGGGAGGCCCGAGGAGAGGGAAAAAGATGAGGGAATGGCTGATTGGTGCAGTCAAAACTCTCACAGCATTTATTGATTAAGTTCACTGTCTTATATGGGTGTGGTTCATGGCGCCTCAAAACAGTTAACAATAGTAACATCAAAGATCACTGATCAGTGCTGGCGTGGTGGCTTAGGCCTGTAATCCCAGCAATTTAGGAGGCCAAGGCAGAAGGATCACTTGAGGCTAGGAGTTCAAGACCAGCCTGGGCAATGTAGCGAGACCCTGTCTCTTAAAAAAAAAAAATTAGCTGGGCATAGTGGCCTGTACATATAGTCCCAGCTACCTGGACATCTGAGGTGGGAGGATCACTTAAGCCCAGGAGTTCAAGGCTGCAGTGAGCCATGTTCATGCCACTGCACTCCAGCTAGGCAACACAGCAAGACTCCGATTCAAAAAAATAATAAATAAAGGCTAGGTGTGGTGCCTCACCCCTATAATCCCAGCACTTTGGGAGGCCGACATGGGTGGATTGCTTGAGCCCAGGAGTTCAAGACTAGCCTGGCCAACATAGCAAAATCCTGTCTCTCCAAAAAAATACAAAAGTTAGCCAGGCATGGTGGCACACACCTGTAGTCCCAGCTACTTGGGAAATTGAGGCAGGAGGATCACTTGAGTTCTGGAGGTCAAGGTTGCAGTAAGCTGTGATCGTGTCACTGAACTCCAGCTTGGTGACAGAGCAAGACCCTGCCTCTCAAACAAACAAAGAGTTTAAAAAAAAAAAAAAAAACCAGCTGGGCGTGGTGGCTCACGCCTGTAATCCCAGCACTTTAGGAGGCCAAGGCAGGTGGATCACCTGAGGTCAGGAGTTCGAGACCAGCCTGCCCAATGTGGTGAAACCCCATCTCTACTAAAAATACAAAAATTAGCTGGGCGTGGTGGTGGGCACCTGTAATCCCAGCTACAAGGGAGGCTGAGGCAGGAGAATCACTTCAACCCAGGAGGTGGAGGTTGCAGTGAGCTGAGATCATGCCACTACACTCCAGCCTGGGAGACAGAGCAAGACTCCGTCTTAAAAAAAGAAAAAAAAAAGCCACTGAAATAACATAGGAACACTATTTTGAGAGAGAGAAATAGCATATGTATGAGTGAAGAGAATACGCGTGTACAGTGTGCATGTGTATGTTTGTGTGTGTGGTGGCAGGAACAAAAGAGCTACAGGAGGAAGAACACCAAAGTTACCTGCAGGATATTGGTGTGTTTTGTTTTATCTGGTAGAGGATTAAAATGACAGAAACCATAATTGTAAATTTAGAAATCATTCTCCTGGCAAAAACAGAATGTCCCTTTAGTCCCTTTATTCTGAGTCCCCTTGGGTCTTTGCTGAGGCAAAGATGATGCTTCATTTTTCTCTGCTTTGCTGCATGCTTGAACTGTCTTCAGCAGCAGTGGTATACTGGGTAGACTGTAGTTCATAGAACTCAATATTGTTATACACAGTATTTAGTGAATTCCATAAATATGTATTGAATACGTCATATATGCCTAGCAATGAACTATGTGATAGAGCCCATATAGTGGAATTAGATCTTTTTCTGCAGAACTTTGTAGTATAGGCTATGTATCTCTTATCTGAAATGCTTGGGACCAGAAGTGTTTCGCATTTCAAATTTTTTTTTTAATATTTGCATTGTACTTAGCATACCAAATCCAAAACTTTGAAATCCAACATATTCCAGTGAGCATTTCCTTTAAGCATCATTGTTGGTGCGCAAAAAGTTTTGGATTTTGAATTAGATTTCAGATTTTCAGATTTGGTACGCTCAGCTACTAGTTAGGTGTCAGTGGTTTGAGCTATCTTATGAGATCATTAAAGCAGATATGTGTAGCTTCTCAGATACTCTGGGTTTATGTGGGAACAAATTGCAGGTAGCCATTTGTGAATGGAACTTGTGCTTCTCCTTCCTCAGTTGTGCTGCATGGAAACAACCTGTTAGTGTTTGGAGGTACGGGCATCCCATTTGGAGAGAGCAACGGCAATGACGTCCATGTGTGTAATGTGAAGTATAAGAGATGGGCTTTGCTCAGCTGTCGGGGGAAGAAACCCAGTCGTATATATGGACAGGTACCAATCTGTGGCCAGTCATGGTGTATTTGTTCATATTTTTCTAGTCTGGGGATGGTGTTAGAATATTTGTAATTGTTACCATTTTATTTTAATGGAGAAGAGTTCTTTGTGGTTAGTGCTTGATTTTTTAGTTCTGATATAAAATTATAATTTGCAAATCTGGTTATGTGCCATGTTCTTTTCTTTTCTTTTCTCTTCCTTTCTTTTCTTTTTTTTTTTTCACTTTCTGTTTCTAATTCAATGTAGGTCAGGATATAGACCTGTATGGAAGTTCCTTTAAATGTTAGAACCCCACCTCCACCTCCACCCTCACCCCCCGTGAGAGATTGGGCTTCACTATGGTCTGGGTCCTGGTCATTTTTAGAGTGATTCTTGCGTAGATGAGAAAGCACTTGGTGAAGAAACTTTTACATGGATCTGAGCTAAAACATACATTATGTAGAGATTAGTTTAGGTTCCAGCGCTTCAAACCTTAGATCTGAAAAGTTATATCCAGAAAGATAGGGAGCAACCCACCATACATCAGAGACTCTTTGAGAGTCTAAGCTTAAAACAACCAAGCTTTGACTTCTTTCTTGACTCGCTGGCATTAGTACTGATAAACAGCTTCTGAGCTTAACTTCAAAGGAGCACATACTGGATAACTTTGTTGCTTCCACAGGAGGCATTTAAACTTAAGAAGTGGCCATAACAATAGCTGAAACTTTCATTGAAAAGAGTCCAGTGGAAAACATCAGATTCCTTGAACTGCTAATTAGGGTTTCTACTTAGCAGATTGTGGTGGCTTATTTTCATATCTGCTGCTTCTTGAGAGCATTTTTCTTCAGACTGCTTATAGAGAGAAGCAGCTTTCAACGGAAATGCTTATGCCCATGAGCTAGAAATTATTTGATCGGCCAGGACCCTTAAGAATCATCTTGGCAGGTAGGACTTGCTTTCCAGTTGAGTAAAGCTTCACCTTTCTAAAGGTGTTTTCCAGGTTCTTAAAATAATCTCTGGGTTCTCTAAAATCTTTATTCTTTTAAGAGTCTGATACATTAAAAGATTAAAATACAAGAGAATTTCATAAAACCTGATTTGGAGGTATCTGGTAAGTTTAATCTTTAATTTACATTCTTTAATCAAGTGTAAAGATTGTAAATGTTACATTCTTTAATCAAGTGTTAACAAGTCGGTCTTATTCACCTTTCCTTGTTATCCAGGCTATGGCCATCATCAATGGCTCCCTTTATGTCTTTGGAGGTACAACCGGCTATATTTACAGCACAGACCTGCACAAGTTAGATCTCAATACCAGAGAGTGGACACAACTGAAACCAAACAACCTATCCTGTGATCTACCAGAAGAGAGGTGAGGTTCTAGGATTCAAGCATATTTATTCTTTCATGCTAACATTTGACCTCTTTCAGAGTGTTGGCAATATGAAGAAAACCCTTTGGCCCCAGTTAGAATAACTAACTGGCTGTTGGATGTTAGATCTCAGGTAAGTAGTAAAGAAAGGTCCATAGTAAAAAAAGTTCTTCTGGTGAGGAAATAATATTTCCTTCTAAACTATAGAATTTTTTCCATGTCATTTCCTCTTACACTTTAGTCTTTCTGCATTAGGAAGATAGTAACACTTTGAAGAAGAAACCAGTGGTAGCAACTGTAACCAAATTTCATATTACAGGCAAAACAGTTACTGTCCAGTTACTTTTTGATTTCCCTTTTTTTTGAGAAAGGGTCTCACTCTGTCACCTAGGCTGGAGTACAGTGACATAATCATGGCTCACTGCAACCTTGGCCTCTTGGGCTCAAGGCATTCTCCCATCTCAGCCCTCCGCCCAAGTAGCTGGGAATACAGGCATGTGCCACCATGTCTGGCTAATTTTTTGTACAGATGAGGTCGCACCATGTTGCCCAGGCTGCTTCTCAAACTCCTAGGCTCAAGCGATCTGCCTGCCCTTGGCTTCCCAGAGTGTTGGGATTACAGGTGTGAGCCACCATGCTGAGCCTGATTTCCCTTCTTAACTTGCATATTAGAATTCTTTGGTTCATTCTCTCACAGACATATCCTCAGTACAGGGCACAGGGCCATCCCCACAGTGATGCCCAGTGAATGTTGATTGGATAGATGGAAGGAAGCTTGCATGGATGGATGGGTGATGAATGATGGATGGATGGATGGATGGATGGATGGATGGATGGAAAGATTATTCATTTTAAGTGCTGTGTTAAACACTCAAACATCACATGGTTCTCTCTAGTTGCCTTCTAGTAGCAGATCTGTATCTTTCACTTTTCTTTCCTAATAGCAGTTGCCTCTTCATAGAATTAAACTCACTGTGGCTGGGCGCAGCCTGTAATCCCAGCACTTTGGGAGGCTGAGGTGGGCGGATCACGAAGTCAGGAGTTCAAGACCAGCCTGGCCAACCTGGTGAAACCCTGTCTCTACTAAAAATACAAAAAAAGTTAGCTGGGTGTGTTGGTGGTCACCTGTAATCCCAGCTGCTCGGGAGGCTGAGGCAGGAGAATTGCTTGAACCCGGGAGGCAGAGGTTGTAGTGAGCTGAGATCGTGCCACTGCACTCCAGCCTGGGCGACAGAGCAAGACTCCGTCTCAAAAAAAAAAGAAAAAAGAATTAAACTCACTGAAACACTTGAAGAGATTTTTTTTCCCCTCCAGTTTGAAAGCAAAGACAGTAAACCATTTTTTACTAACTCTATTTAGATGAATCCAGTGTCTCTTTGTTGCCTCTTTAAACAAAATAGCATATAGGTGCTAAGGAAGAATTTAACTTAATTGTAGACTGTTAGTGGACTGATCATTGTAAAACTACCATAAGAGGACTTGGGAGTTGGCCTCTTACTGGAATGATTTTGATGTAGTTTATTTTATCAGCAACAAGGCCTTCAGGTAAAGAAGGAAATAGATTAAGTTTTCAAAGTATTTTCACATGGTTGCTTTCTTTAAGTCATTTTATGGACATATCATAAATTATTTAAGCTTTTAGCTAGACTGCCTGGATGAAAGTTCTGAGGTGTTTCATGTTATATCCAGAGTTCTGTGTAGCATAATCTTCTGCTAAATAAGTATCTTAATTTGCAAACTCATAGTCTAAGGTCTCTTAATGTAGGCAGATCACTTTTTAAAACTATGTAATAATTTCCCCTTTATACAAAGTTATCACAAAAGATTATAGAAAAATCTACAAAATACAAATTAGCAAAATGAAGAAAATAAAAATTCAAGTCTAAACTCAAAGATAACCAGGTTTAATGTTTTGGATTATATCCTAATAGCCATTTTCTGTACATATTTATGTATCTATAAATTTTTAATGTAATTGATTAAAAAAATAATGACACAAAAAGTTCTCAATACATTAACCGCCATCTGGTGCCTACTCTGTTATTGGTTGCATACTAATCCATTTTATGTACATTCTGTAAGTCATATAACCAATTCACTATTGTTAAACACTTAGGTTATTTCCAATAATTTATTATTATAAATAATGATGTAATAAAAAACCTTATAGCTAAATCTTAGTTCATTTTTCACTTAATTATAAATGAATTTTATTGTAAATTTTCAGATACCGACATGAAATCGCACATGACGGGCAGAGGATTTACATCTTGGGAGGTGGTACTTCCTGGACAGCATATTCCTTAAACAAGGTATATTTTTTAAAAAAGAAAAAAAGGGAGAGGGAGAAGGATAGAAAGAGGCTTGCGTCAACTAAGCAAGATAATTCTGTTACTTTAGATATTTTAATTTTTGAGCACATTCCTCATTAACACCTATTTTGTGTTGGATGCACTTTATAAGGTCGAACCCTGTGCCCCAAAATGCTTTCAGTTGACAGGTGTTATTTATCACACACTGAAAATACTTTATAAAAATTATCCCCTTATGCTGGAAAAGGAAAGTGACTAAAAGGAAGGCATAGTAGCTTGAATGGAGCAACTAATTAGAATTGGAACCAGCATTATCAGAATGTCACATCCGCATCATCATCACTGCTGTATATCTAAAAAGAACAGGCTTGTTTAGGGTTGCACGTCACGAACTTGAGAAAGCTGAGCTCTGAAGGGCTGTTATTCATCCATCCCTGTGGCATTTCTAAAATGTCATAGTCACACATCCCAGGGGATCCTAGATTAGGCTGTAGAGCCCCTGGACTGCTTGGAACCTTAATAGTCTTTTTCAAGTTTTGTCAAAACTGAATTCCCACATTCCCTTACAAACACTTGTTTTTTTCTGTTATAAAAATGATACATGCCCCTTGTAGAAAATGTGGAAGTTGCAGAACAACATATAGAAGAAAATCAAGCATCACATGCACTGCAGCTTCTCATTCCAACCTTTTTTTTTCATTTTTTCTGTGAATTTTAAAAAGTGGGCTGGGTGCGGTGGCTCATGCCTGTAATCCCAGCCCTTTGGGAGGCCGAGGCAGGCGGATCACCTGAGGTTGGGAGTTCGAGACCAGCCTGGCCAACATGGTGAAACCCCATCTCTATTAAAAACACAAAAAATTAGCTGGGCGTGGTGGCGGGCACCTGTAGTCTCAACTACTCGGGAGGCTGAGGCAGGAGAATTGCTTGAACCTGGGAGGTAGAGGCTGCAGTGAGCCAAGATCGCGTCACTACACTCCAGCCTGGGTGACAGAGTAAGACTCCATCTCAAAAAAAAAAATAAAATAAAATAAAAAGTGAAATCATATATGTGTTTAATTTTCAACTGCCTCATTTAATGTTTTCCCTTGTATTTGGAAAGATCAGAAAAAAAGCAAAAGAAAAGAAGAAAGACTTTTCAACTAAGAATATATGTTTACGCAGGCTGCTGCTGTTAAAAGTCCAGTTTTCTATATGGAAAATCACTGTACCTTCTGCTCAGTTTTGCTGTGAACCTAAAACTGCTTTAAAAAACAAAGTCTATTTTTTTAAAAATCCTTTTTCAGGCTAGCTAAAATTACAATTATTTATGTATGTGTATATGTTCTTTTTTTCCTCCAAGATCCATGCCTACAACCTTGAAACGAATGCATGGGAGGAAATTGCAACAAAACCCCATGAAAAAATAGGTAAATTTCAAGTATTGATTAATTTATCTTTAACAAACATGTATTATACTTTTACTCATTTTGGAAGGAAAAAGTAATTTTACTGAGTTATATGGCAAGTTAAATATCTGTTGGGCCGGGTGCAGTGGCTCATGCCTATAATCTCAGCACTTTGGGAGGCCAAGGCTTGAGCCCAGGAGTTTGAGACCAGCCAGAGCAACATGGTGAGACCCTGTCTCTACAAAAAATACAAAAAAATTTGCTGGGCCTGGTGGTGTACACCTATAGTCCCAGCTACTCTGGAGGCTGAGGTGGGAGAATCACCCGAGCTTGGGAAATAGAGGCCGTAGTTAGCCGTGATTGAGCCACTACACTCCAGCCTGGGCATCAAAGTGAGACCTTATCTCAAAAAAAAAGAAAAATCTGTTGAACTGGTATTAGAAAATACTTGTATTCCTTAGCCCAATTATAATTATTCCTTAGGGCTTGGCGTGGTGGCTCATGCCTATAATCCCAGCACTTTGGGAGGCCGAGGTGGGTGGATCATTTGAGGTCAGGAGTTCGAGACGAGCCTGGCCAACATGGTGAAACCTCATCTCTACTAAAAATGTAAAAATTAGCTGGGCATGGTGGCATGCACCTGTCATCCCAGCTACTTGGGAGGCTGAGGCAGGAGAATTGTTTGAACCTGGGAGGCAGAGTTTGCAGTGAGCCAAGATCACGCCACGGCACTCCAGCCTGGGAGACAGAGCAAGACTGTCAAAAAAACAAGAAACAAAAAACAAAAACAAACAAACAAAAAAACACAGTAATTCTCCTTAGCGATTGAGCAAAGGGACTTTTAATCCTCTTTGTTGAATTCTTTGGCAGAAGTTGGGAAATATGGGTGATATAAGAAATTGGAGCCTAAATAAAGATCTACCAGCTGGGTATGGTGGCTCATGCCTATAATCCCAGCACTTTGGGAGGCTGAGCCCAGGAGTTCGAGACCAGCCTGGGCAACATGGTAAAATTCTGTCTCCACTAAAAATACAAAAAATAGCTGGGTGTGGTGGTGTGCACCTGTAGTCCCAGTTACTGAGGAGGCTGAAGTCGGAGGATCACTTGAGCCCAGGAGGCGGAGGCTGCAGTGAGCCAAGATTGCACTGCTACATTCCAGCCTGGGCAACAGAGTGAGACCCTGTCTCTAAATTAAATAAATAATAAATATCTACCTATCTCCTTGTGGGTAAAAGGGCTTGGGAAAGCCACTAGCAACTCCTGTCCTTTCCCTCTTTGTTTCTGGCACCTTAGCATTTTTTTTTTTTTTTTTTTTTTTTTTTTCTTGTCGCACTAGTCATGGCCATCTCCTCCCCCCCCCCCCCCCCCCCCCCCCTCCCCCCCCCCCCCCCTATTTTTTTTTTTAGAGACTTCCCTGTCCATCTCCTGCCTCTTCCCCCTCCCTCCTGCTTTCAGCTGGCACCGCCCCTGCATTGTACTGTTATGATGAGACTCCTGATGGCTTTTGAAATAAGGAGGGAGTGGAAGGACTAGTCAATGTTTGCTTAACGTGTAACAAAGGGATTGTTTTGAGTTACACATAGTGTGTCTTTCACTGTGTTATATCAGTGTGGTTCCCAGTCTTTCTGTAAGTAATGGAACTTCTGTGTTTGTGTGTTTGGCAGGCTTTCCTGCAGCCCGAAGGTGTCACAGTTGTGTTCAAATAAAAAATGGTAAGGATTCTAAATAACATTTTGCTTCCATTTCTGTAATTATATCTTCTGAAAATGTCTTATTTCCTAAGATAGCCCCCTCAAAAGAGGCTTATAACTTTGAGAAAAGTCTATTTCTTGTAAACTTAAAGGGAAATTCATAGTTATGCCTCTCTCAGCCATTTTCATAATGTAAACTAGTATGGTGTTTGGGTTCCTTCAGTTATTAGATGAAGGGGTGGGTTGCCCCTCCACACCTGTGGGTGTTTCTCGTTAGGTGGAACGAGAGACTTGGAAAAGAAAAAGACACAGAGACAAAGTATAGAGAAAGAAATAAGGGGGCCCAGGGGACCAGCCTTCAGCATATGGAGGATCCCGCCGGCCTCTGAGTTCCCTTAGTATTTATTGATCATTCTTGGGTGTTTCTCAGAGAGGGGGATGTGACAGGGTCATAGGATAATAGTGGGGAGAAGGTCAGCAGATAAATACGTGAACAAAGGTCTCTGCATCATAGACAAGGTAAAGAATCAAGTGCTGTGCTTTAGATATGCATACACATAAACATCTCAATGCCTTACAGAGCAGTATTGCTGCCCGCATGTCCCACCTCCAGCCCTAAGGCGGTTTTCCCCTGTCTCAGTAGATGGAACATACAATCGGGTTTTATACCAAGACATTCCATTGCCCAGGGACGGGCAGGAGACAGATGCCTTCCTCTTGTCTCAACTGCAAAGAGGCATTCCTTCCTGTTATACTAATCCTCCTCAGCACAGATCCTTTACGGGTGTTGGGCTGGGGGACGGTCAGGTCTTTCCCTTCCCACGAGGCCATATTTCAGACTATCACATGGGGAGAAACCTTGGACAATACCTGGCTTTCCTAGGCAGAGGTCCCTGCGGCCTTCCGCAGTTTTTGTGTCCTGGGTACTTGAGATTAGGGAGTGGTGAGCATGCTGCCTTCAAGCATCTGTTTAACAAAGCACGTCTTGCACAGCCCTTAATCCATTTAACCCTGAATTTGACACAGCACATGTTTCAGAGAGCACGGGGTGGGGGGTAAGTTTATAGATTAACAGCATCTCAAGGCAGAAGAATTTTTCTTAGTACAAAACAAAATGGAGTCTCCTATGTCTACTTCTTTCTACACAGACACAGTAACAATCTGATCTCTCTTTCTTTTCCTCACAATTAGAGAACTCAAAAAATGGTGATAAATAAGTTTTATTGTAGCACTTGATCTTTCAGCATCCCACACCTCAACAGATGTCTGTGGTTATGGTGGCTAATACTAATAATCTTGACTGTTTATACTGTAGAGACCTCAGCGAGCATTGTATTAAAATTGTAATAACTCCTTCAGAGTGTTATTTCATGAAGTTGATTCTGTTCTCTCTCTTATGCCAAATGGAACTCTTCACTCATTCTTTGGCCATATTACAACAAAGGCATTGTATGGCTTCAGAAAGCAGCTGCAGCTACTTTAACTAAATGTGATAAGTGACTCCTCTCTGGATAACCTTCCTGTCTTTTAATTTACAACTTATTACATCGTTTGATATAGCTCTTAAATTTTTTCTGGGAGGAAAGCATGTATAAATGAGTTAGCCTGTATGCTTTTAGCAACTTAGTGCAGATACAACTAGGATTATTCTGCCATCTCTAGTTCAGAGGGATTTTTTATTGTGCTCCTGCTTTCTGGATAAGATTTATAGATAATGACATTGCTCACATATCTCTCTCTCAGAATGGAACTGTATTTTAAGTTTTCCTTGAATCCTAGCCAAAAAAGTTTCCAGTGCATTTTATAGCTTAAGTATTGGCTTAAACTTGGTCTAGACCTGAGTTAAGAAATTTATTCATTTAATTCTTTGAGGCCAAGCACTATACAAACAGAATTCAACCTTAGTTCTAGGCATTTCATTTGAAGGTTCACATAGCCTTTGTTACAAGTGGTCTAATTAGTTATAACTAACTGATTTTACCACAAAACCCACACCTTTCATTTTGGGAAAATTATTCCTAATAACTGTACAGATCAAACAGAGCTTCAGTTTGTCCTCTTCTCGCTGAAGAAAGCTTGGAAGAGCCGCTTTTGTGTTCCTAAACTGAACATTGCAGTGAACATTCCTCCTCAGGTTAAATGTCTACATAGAGACTTTAGTCTCTATGAGCAGATAAATGTATATTCTTTCCAGGACATTACTTAAAGAAGAGTTTGCAAACTGGTGGCCTGCAAATGTGTTTTGTTTGGCTCATATATGTATTAAAATTTTTTTTTAAGGCAAAGCATGGTGGCTCATGCCTGTAATCCTAGCACTTTGGGAGGCTGAGGCGGGAGGGTCACTTGAGCCCAGGAGTTCAAGACCAGCCTGGGCAATATAGTGAGACCTTGTCTCTTAAAAAAAAAAAAAAAATAGTAGCCAAAACTTAAAAATCAAAATGTTTCATTTTTAAAAACATAACCAGATTTCCAACATGCCTTGGAAAAAATGGATGATCTGGCAATTGCCAACCTTAAGTCTGTTATAGTACCAAACAGCTGGGGCTACATAGCTGTCACCTCTTTTAGAGCATGAGCATTCCTGTCTGTTTTCCTGAGACGTCTGTTTGTTTATCTTCCCTAGACCCCCTTGCTCATTCACTTTCTGTGCCTGGAATCTGTACGTATGTGTTTGAATTTGGAAACTTTGACATGAAGGCTCCTTAGAGGCTTGCATCCTTAGTCCCAGTGAAGACCCTGACATAGCGTCTCAGTTCTGTTGAGGGACAAGACAACAGCATGAGAGGCTGCACAGCAGAAGTCGTCTGTGTCATGGGTCTGGATAACCTTCCTGTCTTTTGTGTGTCCACTTCACTGGCCGCATGTCAGCTGGCTGTGTGGACCTACTCTAAAACACTCCATAGCTTTGGCTCTTTTCCTTTGTGTGATCTTGGCTTTCTCTTTTCTTCATAGATGTATTTATTTGTGGGGGCTATAATGGAGAGGTGATCCTGGGAGATATCTGGAAGTTGAATCTGCAGACTTTCCAATGGGTGAAGCTCCCAGCTACCATGCCAGAGCCAGTTTATTTTCACTGTGCAGCTGTTACACCAGTAAGTTTTTATTTTCATATCTTCCTTATGTAGTTCCAGATGATAAGGAAATCTTTTTAGAGATATTAGCAAGAAAAAAACCCAGATATGGGCAAACCTTAGATGATTAATAACGTATTTTTAAAACTTCCTTCCAAAGCTAGGCCCTCCTCTGAGAAAAGAGGAGAAAAATCATCACACCCAAATTTGAGAGAATAACATAAATGTAAGAGAAATGCTACCTGTGGCATTCTGGCCCTGACTGTGATGTCAAAGGTGTTTCCTGGGAGGGTGGAATAGTTTTACCCCCTTGATACCATATTATTGAAGATCCTGCTCATTTCTTGAAGGCAAAGGCCTTTATTTTCATCTTTGTATTCCCAGTATTTGGCATCTTGGATACTTAATATAGGTTTAGTTTAATGTTAGTTAATAGTGAAATTGTTGTTGAAGTAAAAAAAAATTCATATATATAGGCCGGGCACGGTGGCTCACGCCTGTAATCCCAGCACTTTGGGAGACCAAGGTGGGCGGATCACGAGGTCAGATCGAGACCGTCCTGGCTAACACAGGTGAAACCCCATCTCTACTAAAAATACAAAAAAAAATTAGCCGGACGTGGTGGCGGGTGCCTGTATTCCCAGCTACTTGGGAGGCTGACACAGGAGAATGGCGTGAACCTGGGAGGCGGAGAGCTTGCAGTGAGCTGAAATTGTGCCACTGCACTCCAGCCTGGGTGACAGAGCAAGACTGTCTGAAAAAAAAAAAAAAAATTCATATATATATATATATATATATAGTTTTTCCCTTAGTAATTTGTTAATTATTTAAACCCTCTTGATCTCCACACGATATTGGGGTCAGTGAGGAATTCTTGTTTCATTTCATTTTGATTCCATCTACTGTGTTCTTTCCCCACTGAGTCTTCAGCCTTGTATGTTTCTCTCCCATTTGAATTTGTCCTCTTTTTGACTACTCATAGGCTGGTTGCATGTACATTCATGGAGGAGTGGTGAACATCCATGAAAACAAACGGACTGGGTCATTGTTTAAGATCTGGCTGGTGGTACCTAGCCTGCTGGAACTGGCATGGGAGAAGCTACTTGCGGCCTTCCCTAACCTTGCAAACCTCTCCCGAACACAACTTCTGCACCTTGGACTCACACAGGGACTCATTGAACGCTTGAAATGAGGATTTCTGGACTGTTCATTGATACTGGAAATGTTAATTTAAAGAGACTCCTTTATTTATGGGCAGTGTAGAATGTGCTACAAAGAGGATTGGTTACCCTGATCAAGGCCTTATTTAGAAAATACATCAGATGCCTTTCTGTAAATTGGTTTTTCAGTTTATGGACATCTCACTTTCCCACGTGCTTCCTTCTTTGCTTCTGTTCCTCCTGACCCATTACATGCACATGTACTCACATACTCCCTCTTCCTTCTTGATGGAGTTAAGGGAAAGCCTGAAAGTACCTTAATAATGTTATTAATCAAGACAGATTCGTTTTTAAAGGAATTCTGAACAGTTCCATGTCATACAATGTACTAGAAATTAAAACATCATCAACATAAAGAAAAATGAAATTAAAAAATTTTTACATCTAGCAACAGCAACAACCACAAGTTTAGGGGAGGCTGAGAAGGCTAACCTTGGGAATCTTGCAGGTTATACTTAAACCTAGATGTTTAACTTAGTGTTTTCAAGATGTGTCTAATTGAGTAGTAGCTGGGTCTGATGGCAGCAGTGGTTGGCCATCTTGTTGCACAGATAACTCAAACATACCCTTTGGCTTTGAAGGAAGGTTAAGCAGCCCAGCAACTCTTGGTTAGTGATTTCTTTCTCATCCTCATGGTGCCAGCAGTGGTTAGAGTTGGCTTGTCAAAAGACTTACGTGTGTGTCGTGGTTGTGCTCTTTGTGGTTGCTCTTAGAAATTATGGCACCAAGAATGTTTCAAATGGAAAAACTTGTGGCCAAAGTTCTTCATTCTGGCAGTTTTGAAACTCTCTTATGCTTATTAATGGTTTTAAATATCTCTGACTTCTTCATGGGGAATTGTAGACCCTAAATATGTGGTGTAAATGCTGTGTAACATGAACACAAGCTCCTGAGGGAGGCCAGAGAAGAGCCAGGCAGAGAAAACCTGCATCCTCTGGGCTTGTTAACTTGGCTTCTGCTCGGGCTGTGGTCTTTGGCTATCATCTTGGCCATTTCCTTTTGAGAACTTGTTTCTTTTTTAATCTCTGGGCCAGGTACCTGCCATTTTCTCAGGCAGTTGGTCCTTGATTTTTCCCTTAGCTTGTTGCCTTCTTTTCTGTCTGCTTTAATGTGCATGGTGCTGTGAATACTTGTCTAGTAATTGGATGCAAGGTCTTGGGGGTAAAGCCACAGGTCATCCTTCCTGAAGAACCAAGTATCATTTAAAAACTAGCATGAGGAAGGAATGAAACTGAGTAGCATTCATTTTTTGTGTGTGAAATTTTAGTTCTGGTTTGTTTGATTTGTTTTTTTTTAAATTCTAAAAAGAATGACATAAATTTTCACTCGCTTTGCCATCTGGCTGCTAGGGGAGCTGAGCAAGAGGCTCACCATGCGCATGTGTAAGCCGCAGGTGTACTCAAGGTGCTGAAGGCGTGCAAGGGGCAGCGCTGGTCCTCCCGGGGCCACCTCACAGCAAGAGACTCGCATGGGAGAGTTGGAACACATCTTTCCTTTAAGTGCCTCTTTTTTCACCTAGCTTTTAAAGTTATTCTTTTTCCTTCATCTCAGAAGCGATCTCTTTAGCTTATGTGTGGATTTAAAATGACCTTTGAGCTACGGTTAAAAAGCTACCATCTGGTGTTCAGTTCTGGGGAAGAGAAAACCGCAGCCTCCAGACATGCTCCTGATTTCTAGGCCTTACCATACCATCCCCTCTGTGATGGGTTGAGTTCATGGAGCCTGTATTCTGGAAAGTCTTATAATAACCACGCACCTGTGAACTTGGGTCCTTTCTGGGGAGTGAGGAATGTGGGAGAGAGGCAGGAAAAGGAGCAGCTCCTCTAGGGGCCCATCCTCCCACATCTTGCCATTACCAGTCTGTGTAGCAGTTAACCTCCTGCCACCACTGCCAGGCTTGCTCCTCCGTGCTCTACCAGAGCAAGTCAGTCTGAGCAGCTCCATTAGTCCAAAACAGAGCTTTGCTGCATGACTCCAGCCTGGCCTCTGGATATTTGATGGAAATACATCCCAAATTGAACAAGCCAGGCCGTCTAGGGTGGCAAGAGGATTTTTGGCCTGGATTTATACAGGGACCAAAGACTGAATGCATAGCCTCTGTGCTTAGACTTTCATGATCCTTAGGATAGAAGCGAGTCTCTAGCCCTGCTACACCAGAGAGCTGAAGAGAGATGTGGTCTGGTTCCATCCACGCTTGCCGGCATCCTTTGTTAAGCCTTCTGAGGGCAGTCTTCTTTGAGGTAGACCTTGGAGGCCTGACATCGAAGACCTGTGTGTTTTATTTTCATAAAAGTATATATCCTTGGTCTAAAGTGTCTTCTTTTAATATAACACTAGTAAAAATGACGTGGTATAACCAGCACTGAGTGCTATAGAGCCACACAAGTGCACATGTTCTGGATGCCAAATGAGACTGTGCGTGAATGACTAAGTGTAGATAACTAGAAATTAGATAGGGGTCATCAGGCATTTCGGTATACCTATAACCAGCACTTGGAATTCCTGACACTGTTTACTTGATTTAGGAAAGTTTATGCCTGCTGCTTCTCTGCCTCTTTGAGGTACTCCCAGCCGTCTTACTATAGTCCTGTAAATTTAAGTGCAATATATAGAAACATATGGATATATACAGATTATATATAGGGTGTAACTATAAAGCAGGTAGACTACTTTTTTGCATCTTGGGGAAGCGAGCTCATTACTTTAGAGTCAAATTATGCCAAGAATTTTAGATGTGATCAGCTGGCTTAAGCCAACTCATGGTAAAGCTGGATTTTCAAGTCCATGTTTTCTTACTCCAACTCTTAGAAACTCATTGTTCCTTAGGTTTGTTAGAGTTGAGATTTTTTTTCTCCCTGTCATCTTTGTACTCTCTCATGTTTGCATGTCTTACATTTTGTTGCCCGAGAACAAGGAAGTCCATCTGTAAGGAGTTTCCTAAACGGAGAATTAAAACCTAGTATTTAACACTATCCATTCTCCTATGTATATACTAATTTATCTGGGAATGTAATACTTTATTAAATGAAGAAAATGATGCTTTCTTCATTTAATGTTTTCCACATCCTGGAAAAACTATAAACTGACACAGAATAGATGGAAATCTTAACTATCCTTCAGGGGCTAAACAAAATCCCTTCCATTGGCAGAATCTCCTTTTTTCAGGGCCATAATGACATGATGTAAAAATTTGCTTTAAACCATTCATGCCCTTATATAGCTAGATTTTAAAGCATAATAAGCATATTAACATTTTTAAGCAAAAGATATGTTAACAGTGACCTTTGGTTACCCACAGTAGCAAGAGTAAAGCACAGATCATTGAAATCCATAGATGATCAGTGAATCAACTTTTCTACCAAACAATAGATTCATTTACATTTCTTTTTCCTCCCTATCCTTTCCTGTAAGCACCTGTTTTTCCATGGAATGGGGCTAATGAGTAGGTAGAAAAGGAAAAGGAACAATCAGTAAGAGCTGACAACCAGTGACCATATAAGCAGCTGATTGCCTGTAATTAGTCAGTCTGAACAATTAGAGTTGAATGCTGAAATTAGGAACCACAGGTGGTAATCCTGAGTAGATGTAACTCTTCAGCGTCATCTCCTGCCCTGAGCTCCAGGCCATCTCTCCTCTAACCACCAAAGAACTCTTAGTACCTACAGGAAGGAAAAGCTGTGTGCGACACAGAGGAAATTCCATTATTTGAACACATTTCTTTGGCTCTTGACAAATACTTGCTTTTCCTCTAATCTTGCAAGAGCTATGGCTCTTCTATTTCCAATCACACAGCTTGGCATGTAGGAAAGGTTGAATGATCCTCTAAGACTGTGTTGGTCTTCATATTCTGTAAAACCCATTTTTTTTTTTTTTTGTGGTCTTACAGATGTTTAGAAAGTGGCACAGGTTACTGAATTATCTACCTGCCAGCATTCTGATGTAGCACAAAATGCTATTTTCCTTTATTTTTTGTATTATTTTTTATTTTTCTGGCATTGAGCTCTAGGGTGGATGAGGGCTTATGGTCCTCTGATCATAAGCTCCATTCTAAAAACTGGTCACTGTTAGCTGAAATTGCTTTGGTTCCCCAAATGCCTTGGAACTCCAGACGTACCTGCAGGGCCTGAGGTAGGCTTCATAGAGTTCTAGGACCTCCGTGTGCGTTGCCACCAGATCCTGCCCAGCAATGGCCTTTCCCTTCTAAGGTCATTAGATTCAGCCAAAAGTGACTTCTTCCCTAGTCTGGTGTTATGAACAGAAGTTCTGAGTTGTGCTACAAAAGTAGTTCCATCTTTTTGGTGTAATTTTCATGTTTTTAATTTGAAAAAAAAAAAAAAAACTTTTTGTAAGTTTTTTAAGGGCCCTGCTTAGTCAGTGTACAGGGTGGAGTCAGAGGCAGTTTTCAGAAAAACAAAAACAAAAACAAAAACAAAACAATTTCACCAAGCGGTAGTAATTGTTGTTTTACTAGTTATACATTTAGAATATAAAGGAGGCATCAGAAAACAGACTCTCTAAAGCCACTTCCTTGTGCACAGAGTCTGCACAGGGAGAGCACAGGCATCTCCCTGGAAAAGCACCTGCCAATGACGAATTTCCTGGAAGAACCTAGGCAAGAAAGGAAGCCTCTGAGACGCGGTCTCTGAGAGGTGAGCCTAGCTTTGCTCTTCCTACAGGGTATGCTTGGGCCATACACAGTGCTCGCCTTACTTTAAAGCTATTTTGCCACAGTCCTGTTAAATAGTGTGGTCGTCCTTTTGCAGTCTGGTGTGCATGCCATATGATCAGGACAGCTTTTCCACTTTACTCAGTTTCCTACAAGCAAGTAGGAAATATAGTGAATTTACCCTAAAATGTCCAATCTGTATTTATGTACCTTGTCAGTGTTTTGCTGTTGGTTTTCTAAAACAATCTGATCAATAAATCTTATCGAAATCAATTTGGTTCAAGGCCACCTTGATTGTCTGATGATAATTTGTGTGTACGTGAGCGCACCTATGTGACAGAAGCGTCAGTCCTACCCACCTCCACCACCCCCACCAGGCTCAGCTTTTCTCCGTAATATCTGTGAGTCATCTGCCTTCCACCCCCACTCCGCTGTGGGTTCTTTATCTGCTCACTATCTGGAACTCCTGGACACACAAGAGTTCCCTCACCAGCACACTGCTCCCTCCACAAAGACATCAGCAAGGGAGCAACTGTCGGGCAACTCACACTCCCTCTCACCGCCCCACCACATGTTCCCCAAACCACTCCTAGACAAGTTTGTATAGCTATATCAAGACTTTTCCAGGCCGGGCGCGGTGGCTCACGCTTGTAACCCCAGCACTTTGGGAGGCCGAGGCGGGCGGATCACGAGGTCAGGAGATCGAGACCACGGTGAAACCCCGTCTCTACTAAAAATACAAAAAATTAGCCAGGCGTGGTGGCGGGCGCCTGTAGTCCCAGCTACTCGGAGAGGCTGAGGCAGGAGAATGGCATGAATCCCGGAGGCGGAGCTTGCAGTGAGCCGAGATCGCGCCACTGCACTCCAGCCTGGGTGACAGAGCGAGACTCCGTCTCAAAAAAAAAAAAAAAAAAAGACTTTTCTGAAGGGTTGGAAGAGCTACAGAGAATTCGAAGGGAAAATGTGAACCTGTGTGTATAGTCATATGACTGTCTTTATGATCTGAAGGAAGAGCCCCAGGAGCTGCTGAGCCCTGTGCAGGGGTCCTCTGGGGGTAAAACTACGCTTCCTAGTTCTGCCCTTGGTCTTCCAGATGCTTCCCTCACCAAAACAAACCTCTGTTTATGATGCTGTGATCTCTAATCCTCTAATCCTTCTCCATGCAGTACTTTTCTCCATGTCTGTTTAGTCCAGAGTAGGTAGGGAAGGATATTCCCAAGTCTGGTCACTTTTTTTTTTTTAATTATACTTTAGGTTTTAGGGTACCTGTGCACAATGTGCAGGTTTGTTACATATGTATCCATGTGCCATGTTGATTTCCTGCACCCATTAACTCGTCATTTAGCATTAGGTATATCTCCTAATGCTGTCCCTCCCCCCTCCCCCCACCCCACAACAGTCCCCGGAGTGTGATGTTCCCCTTCCTGTGTCCATGAGTTCTCATTGTTCAATTCCCACCTATGAGTGAGAACATGCGGTGTTTGGTTTTTTGTCCTTGCGATAGTTTACTGAGAATGATGTTTTCCAGTTTCATCATGTCCCTACAAAGGACACGAACTCATCATTTTTTATGGCTGCATAGTATTCCATGGTGTATATGTGCCACATTTTCTTAATCCAGTCTATTGTTGTTGGACATTTGGGTTGGTTCCAACTCTTTGCTATTGTGAATAGTGCCGCAATAAACATACGTGTGCATGTGTCTTTATAGCAGCATGATTTATAGTCCTTTGGGTATATACCCAGTAATGGGATGGCTGGGTCAAATGGTATTTCTAGTTCTAGATCCCTGAGGAATCGCCACACTGACTTCCACAATGGTTGAACTAGTTTACAGTCCCACCAACAGTGTAAAAGTGTTCCTATTTCTCCACATCCTCTCCAGCACCTGTTGTTTCCTGCTTTTTTAATGATGGCCATTCTAACTGGTGTGAGATGGTATCTCACTGTGGTTTTGATTTGCATTTCTCTGATGGCCAGTGATGATGAGCATTTCTTCATGTGTTTTTTGGCTGCATAAATGTCTTCTTTTGAGAAGTGTCTGTTCATGTCCTTTGCCCACTTTTTGATGGGGTTGTTTTTTTTTTCTTGTAAATTTGTTTGAGTTCATTGTAGATTCTGTATATTAGCCCTTTGTCAGATGAGTAGGTTGCAAAAATTTTCTCCCATTCTGTAGGTTGCCTGTTCACTCTGATGGTAGTTTCTTTTGCTGTGCAGAAGCTCTTTAGTTTAATTAGATCCCATTTGTCAATTTTGGCTTTTGTTCGTCTGGTCACTTTTAAAGTCTCCCTTCTAGAATTGCACAGATGCTTTTATTTTTCAGTGTTTCCATTGGTTAACTATTGGATTGAACACACCTTCCATGGACAAATAATCTCAGATATTACAATATACATCTACAAGGAAGAAGAGAAATAATTTCTACCCATTCATCCACCTTACAGTTAATACTTTATTATGCAGAGCAGTCTTCTTTCCTTGGGTTTATTTCTCCTAACTATACTCCTCTCCAACCTACCAGATATAAGAAATGCACCCTATACCTTTCAGTCTTTAGACGAGCCAGAGCTTTGAAATGGACTCTTATGTGCATCTGATTTGGTTCTTAGATAAGGCATCTAAGACCCATCTTGGCCTAGTGGGAGGAGTTTCAGTGGCCTAGTTGGTTTGCATGGTTTTGTTCTTCCAGTTTATGTGTATATAATTCTAGTTTGCTAAAATGATGTTGTTAAGCTACTTTAACAACAACCACATTCTCTTGTAGTTAATCTTCTATAGTAATTGCTTGAGGGAAGAAAACATTGGTAAAACCATCCAGTTTCCTTACTGCCTTCAAATGAAAGGCCAGGTTCTAGCCCAGTGCTAGAGCAATAGAGCTTTCTGCAATGGTGGAAATGTTCTGTATCTGTGCCATCCAATGTGGTGGTAGCCACAAGCCACATGGGGCTTTTGAGTACTTCAAATGTGGCTAGTATGGCTGAGGAACTGAATTTTTAATTTGATTTAATTTTCATGTATTTATAGGGAAACAACCACACATGGCTAGTGGCTACCTCTTAGTGCAATTCTAGAAAGAGATGACCTGGGGGTTAGGAGACGAGGGCTCGGCTCTTGGCTCAGTCCATAATAGCCCTGTTCTGTATGCAACTTGCTTTTCTTTGGGTCTTGGTTTACTTATCTGTCAAATGTGAGGAGGTTGGCTAGATAATCCCCAAGATCTAACATTCTTTATTTAGGATGTTTGGCCAAAAGCCTGCAGCATAATGGTGAGTACCATAGGTGTGCAGTGCTAGGACTAGAGTTACCTCTTAAACTTGATCCTGATCTTAAGATCACTGATCCCACAGTGGTGGGAGGTCTGCTGCCTGCTCCAGGTGGTTCCTTAGTGAGTGGCACAGTCAGGATTTCCACTTGCATAGTGCAGGCTCCAAGAAAAAGTATTGAAAATGGAGTAGGGACTAGAACATGGCCACTGCCACGCCACCTGTAACCCACTGGTTTCAAAACCATGATCCATACTTGTTAACAATACAGATTCCTGGGCCCAAACCCTAAGGATTAGATTTTAATAGGTGTGCAATTTTAATAAACTCTTTCATTGATTCCAATTCAGATGGTTTAAGACATTTGGGAACCCCTGTCCCACAGCTGAGCTACCTGGCCAGTGCCAGCCAAGATAAGAGATTTTGCTACCTTACTTTTTACTGTCATACTTCATTGTCCAGCAGGGGACTTCACTGCAAAGGCCAGAATGAACATTTCCCAATCCTTGCCCCATTAGAATTCAGTGGCAGACCGAGTACACAAGTATTCTCTGCTCCTTCTCGGAGAACCACTAAAATAATAATAAAATGGCCCTAGTTTCCTTTCCTCTGAAATGGGGCTAATAATAGTAACCTCTCTCCATACTACTGTGTGGCTGAAATAAGTAGATATGGGTAGGGTGCTTCAAATGACGCCTGGCATATAGTAAGCGTTATGGAGATACTGTGATCGCTCTCTAGTTGATGGAATAAGAAATAAAAGTGAAGGCCGGGCACAGTAGCTCACGCCTGTAATCCCAGCACTTTGGGAGGCCGAGGTAGGCTGACCACCTGAGGTCAGGAGTTCGAGACCAGCCTGACCAACATGGAGAAATCCCGTCTCTACTAAAAATACAAAATTAGGTGGGCGTGGTGGTGCACACCTGTAATCCCAGCTACTTGGGAGGCTGAGGCAGGAGAATAGTTTGAACCCTGGAGGCGGAGGTTGCAGTGAGCCAAGATCACACCATCACACTCCAGCCTGGGCAACAAGAGCAAAACTCCATCTCAAAAAATAAAGTATTTATTAAAAATTACAAAGTTAACCAATAAAGAAGAAACTATATGTAGGACGAGGTAGGGAAGGTGGTGATGCAAGTGAGCTGAGTCCTGCTCTCCATAGCAGGAAGGGGATAAACAGAATGTCTCAGATTGAAGCAACAGCCAGGTACACCTGTAAATTAGAGATGTAATGGTGGGTATCAGGCCGGGCACGGTGGCTCATGCCTGTGATCCCAGCACTTTGAGAGGCTGAGATGGGCAGATCACCTGAGGTCAGGAGTTTGAGACCAGCTTGGCCAACATGGCGAAACCCCGTCTCTACTAAAAATACAAAAATTAGCTGGGTATGGTGGTGGGTGCCTGTAATCCCAGCTACTCAGGAGGTTGAGGCAGGAGAATTGCTTGAACCTGGGAGGTGAAGATTGCAGTGAGCTGAGATAGTGTCATTGCACTCCAGCCTGGGTGACAGAGCAAGACTCCATCTCAAAAAAAAAAAAATAGAGTGGGTATCCAAAAAAAAAAAACAGCTGCAAGAGCTTATGGTAGTAAGACAGGTGACAACGCAGAGGGGCTGTGGCAGTGACTGCTGGTTTTTGAGTGTGATCCTGATTTTTTGTTTTTTTACTTTTTCCACCTTCCTAAAGCAGAACCTTCTGTAGCTCTTTCAGTCTAGCTCTTCTTCAGAATACGGCGAGTCTGAGTCTCTTCTGACCACATAAGACGGGGTGATTCAAAGCGTGCAGCTGGAGTATTCATATTTTCAAGTTCCTCCCTGATTCAGCTGCAGCCTCACTGGTACTTGAGAATCTTTGATTTAAAAGCCAATCCTAGAGGCTAGTGGAAGGAAAAAATGGAAGAGAGGGAGGAGGTTTTTAAAAAATACACATTCTGTCAAGTTTTAGGTGTGGGGTTTTTGTTTGTTTTTGTTTTGTTTTATTTGAGACAGGGTCTCGCTGTGCTGCCCAGGCTGAAGTGCAGTGGCTCGATCACAGTTCCCGGGCTCAAGTGATCCTCTTACCTCAGCCTCTCAAGTAGCTTGGACCACAGGCATGTACCACCACACCTGGCTTAGCTGTGATTTTATCCTGTTGCCCAAAGCCTATTCCTTACCATCCTGTCCATTCATAAAATCAAGCAAGAACATTATTGTAGAGCAGAGGTTTTTTCTTTCATCCACAGCCAGGTGAGAGGAGGTAGTTTTGAGTGACATACAAAGCCAACCCAGCCAATCTGCTCACCCTACACTGGCCTTGCAGCCTCAAATGCAAAAGCAAGAGGCTTCTCAGATTCTCCAGCAGACAGCTCAGCAGGGGAGCTTAGCAGGCCATGCAGGAAGGTAGGTGCCACACACCACTCAGGGAGGTCAGGAGCCACCACAGCCCAGCTCCAGGACTTGGGAAGAGAGGGCAGAAATAGCCGGGAGCTCAGGCCACTTACTATTTGGGGGCCCCACAGCAGGCCAGGAGCTTTAGAGTATTGCAAATGACATCCATGAAAAGAGAAAGCAGCTGCCATGCAGGGCCTGTGTCACCTTAGAGGGGTCAGACTGGTCAGTTTATCCTCCTTGAACCTGCCACCTAAAACCGGGAAGCTCTGGGAGTGGAGGAGGCTCTCACCATGACTGCTAAGGATGTGTTCAAAATCCCCACCCCACTCTCAGGAAGCAAACTTTGTTACTCTCCCAGCCCCAGAAAAATACATCCAGGCCATCCAGGCATCTCCTGCACCTGGGTTATTTACTACCCAAACCTCACCTTGAAACAGCTAAGATCAAGTCATGGTTCAGGATGTCGGCCTCCGCCTGGGCTCACCCTGCACTGCACAGGCTTGCTGCCCACAAAGACGCGGTTTATAAGAACAATAGGCACGAGGGTGTCTCAGCGCTACTTGCATACTAGGGCATCCAGGACGAGAACTCCAGCTTTACACCGGATCTAACCCCAGACCCCAAACACACACACTACCCCAGAGCCCAGCCTCTGCCGCCCCTGTCATGTCAGCTAAGCATTTTCAGTTCATTTTCTCCTCGGCAAGCCTGTATTGAATCGCAGGCCTAGAAGTTTTATCCCCGTTTCACAGATTGGCAGGCCAAGACAAATTCAGTGGTTTGCCAAGGGCTAGAGAAGGGAGTCCAAGTCTGCAAGCTTGCAAGGTCGCGTTCATGAGAACTTTCATCTTCCTGGGACCCGGCGGCAGGCACATGGGCTTGGGTAGTTACTGAGAAAATTCTTTCAGAAGGGCTTTTGGGGACGTGAAGTTACCCCTGGCTTCCCGGGATTCGGGGTTGGGAGCAGCCGCGCAGGGGCGGTGAAGCCAGGGGCCAGGGCGGTCCGTGCTGCGGGCGGCTTCTCAAGGCCCGGTGCGCTGGGCTACCCGCCCGCTGGCCATGGACTTGCCGCCTGCAGCGCACATGGCTGCGGAGGAAGAGCCGTGGATTTCAGTCTGTACGCCCAGACGACTAAGAAGCTGCCGCCCGCTAGCGGGGAGGGAACTCGGCCGGGAGGTGGCCCCCGTAGCCCGGCGCCGCCGCGCGTCCCATCCTCGAGACCACCGTCGCTCACCGAACATCTGGCACGTGCCATTGGTGCTGGGGTGCTGCGTGAGCGGGCCCTGCCTTCGGGAAGCTTCCATAGGGGAGGAGGCGATCGATCAGACCACAGCAAACGAGCAAGTCGACCACAGTGGCCCATGGAGGGGGAATAGGAGCTGTGTGGCGTAGAAACAAGGAAAGCTTCCCGCCCGGTGTGCACGGAGAGCTAGAAAGTGTGACCAGAGTGTTCGGGGCAGGGACAAAACCCAGCTTCTGGTGTCTTCTGCAAGGGGAAGAAGCCTTGCGGTGGGAGCCAGGGGAATCCCCGCGAAGAGGCGGCCCCGCACCTATCCGGGGGCTGGGACGAAGGGTTTGGCTTCTCTAAACGCAGCGGGAAGCTTTAAGCCAGAGCCACACAGAGCATCCCTGTAGCTGCCGCAGGAGAGTGCCCGGGGGTCCCAGGAGGGCGAAAGCACCTTTGGGGCCGGGACATTTCTTCTGCTCCCACCACCCCCGCCCCAGCAGGGCGTCCCTGTGCAGGGAACAGCCAGCAATCAGGGACAGCGCCCCAGGCCCCGCTAGCGCCAGCACTGGCAGGAGGGACGCATGGAGGCCGGACGGAACTGGGGAGGGGGCGCTGGCCAGGGCGGTCTCAGGCCCTCCCCACTAAAGCCAGCTCGGCCCAGGGCCTCCCTGCGCAGCCTAGCGCGCCTTGCCGGAGAGGCTCCTAGGACCGGAGGGGAAGCCGCTCTGAACCGGAATGATCTGGTTTGGAGCGGGTTGGTTCCCTCCCTGCTCCCCCGCCCACTGCTCTCCCTCTCCTTCAGCGACGGGCTGGTTTTTGCCGCAGTCCCTGACCAAGGTAAACAGGAGGGAAGAGGAAAGAAGGCTCTGTTTCCATGGCAACCCAGAGGATAGGCGCTGTGGCTGTCCGGGATATGCGGGGGTGACTTCGGGGAGAAGAAAAGGCTCCCTGGAAAAGCCACAGGGAGGAAGGACCCTCCCATGCACACGGTGGGGTGCGTTCAGAAGTGGGGGATGGAGGGGAAAGGAGAGGGGTCAGGCACCCTCGGTGAAGTGGAGAATTGAGCAGGGGCCTGGGGACACAGAGACACATAAGGGCCAGGGGTCATACCGAAAATGCAAGCACACACGCTCTTCTGGCCACTCAACCCAGGGAGCAGAAAACAGAGGTGCCAGAGCGCTCAGAGCTTCAGAAATCCACACCTCCCTGGTCCTTTCCAGAAAACCCTTCCTGGGGGCAGCCCAGCCTGGGGACAACCACAGAAGTGGGACCTGGGCCCAAAGACAAGTGTCGCCTGAAACAGGCCACTGTTGTCCGGCTGCAGTATGCTGGGAGGACCAGCTCCCGCTCCACCCTGCTCCCCCTGGGAGGAAGGCTGACCTCTGCGTGGCAGTGTGACTGATGGAAAGGCATCCTTGCTGCAGCTGTGAGTGTGATGGGACAGCAGAGTCACTCCTGCATGGGATTCTAGGGCTGGGGGTCCCAGAGGGGTGGCCTCCGCCCCTCCTGGGGGCCAAGGACTGTCACCGTGTCACTACGGCACTCTCCAGCTGCTGACCAAAGCCCTCGCTTACCACAGCCCTGCCATCCTCCAGATCTTTCCTCTGGAGCAACCTGAAGAGACTGCAGTGAGGCGTGGAATTGGGAAGCTCTTCTGGTTTCATTAAAAACTCGTTCCACCACAGGAGTCAGCCTGGCCACTCAGGTGTGGGGCGGGTCTTTCCTCATTTAGCTTTCACCTGCGTGCCCAGGGATAGGAGAAAAACGGCAGAGGGAGGCTGTAGGGAGTAAGCGTCCCGCCCTGGCAAAGCTGAGTGAACGTGGGTAGTTTTAGCCCAGTGAAGCAGCAGCAGGGACGCCTGTGGGAACCTGGGTGGAGGTGCCCTCTGACCTTGGTTTCTCTGGGCCAGGGGGCGAATGCTTCTGGCAGTGGAGCTTCCAGGCCCAGAAAACCCAGGCCTCTTCTCCTCACGTGGGCCCTCAGGTGCTTGTGGACTGCCCGGAGACAGAACAGAACTGAGGGTGGGAGGGCCTGCTTTCACCTGCGGAACACCCCGAATGTCCCATTTACCCAGCTCTCTCCAGGGCCCACACAGTCCAAACATCTCTGGCCTCAACTCCTACCACTGTGCCTTTGCTCACTCTCGACCAGCCACGGTGGCTTCCTTGCTGCTCCTTGAGCGGTCAGGCATGCTGCCTCTTTCTGGAGGTCTCCTCCTCCAGTATCCACATGGCTCTAGGCCTGGCCTCCTTCAGTTTTTTAATGTGGTCTTCTCACTGAGGCAGAGCCAGGGGGTGAGGCGAGTGAGGCAGCAAGGGCTTTCCTGCCCTCTCTGGTTAAAACTGTATACTCTCCCCTCCGCTCAGGACTCTCCACTCCCTGTCCTCTTCCCAAAGAACAGAGCACCGTCTTGTTTAGTACATACCTTGTTTATTGCTGGACTTTCTCCATTAGAATGGAAGTGCCATGAGGACTGGAATCGTCTCTGCCTTGTTCTTGTTCTGTCTGTATTCTTCAGAGCCTAGCACATAGTAGGTGCTCAGTGTACACTGTCAGGTGGAGGGGTGGATGGAGGGATAAATGGGGCCATGGGGTCAGTAGGCTGTGTCCTTCCCCAGTTCCCCTTCCAACAAGTGGGAAGTGTGCTGCGGCCTTAGAAGAGGCTGGCAGAGTGGCGTAACACACTCCTGGTGAGGCACACAATGTGAGGCACAGAGGTTACAACTAAAAAGAAAAACAGACTGGCCTTAAAAAAATAATGAAGGCGGATGCTGTTACTTCTACCAGGCCCAGTAGCCCCAGCCAGGCTTTAAGAGTCCTTCTACGTCTACCAGGTGAGGTGGCTCAGGCCTGTAATCCCAGCACTTTGGGAGGCCAAGGTGGGCGGATTACTTGAGGTCAGGGGTTCAAGACCAGCCTGGCCAACATGAAAAAACCCTATCTCTACCAAAACTACAAAAAAAAAATTAGCCAGGCGTGGTGGCACGTGCCTGTAATTCCAGATACTTGGGAGGCTGAGGCAGGAGAATTGCTTGAACCCGGGAGGGAGGTGGAGGTTGCAGTGAGCCGAGATCGGGCCACTGCACTTCAGACTGGGTGACAGAGCGAGACTCTGTCTCAAATACAAAAAAAAAAAAAAAAAGAGTCCTTCTACATGACAACTGCTAGCACAATTGGAGAAATTAAATTCATCCTGAGGCCAAGACTCTGCTTGCTGGGAAAAGCAGGGTGGAGGGCAATAGCCCAGGTGTGCTCCCTGCCCCTACCCCACACCAAGGACTTTTGGGGATTGTGCAGGGGCAGTGGCAATGAGGCAGCTCTCTGTGGGTTCTGCCCAAGTGGGATGTGCTGGAGGCCTCCACCACTATTGATGGGCTCAGCCTGGCAGCGCATTGGGAGGGGTTGGGGGAGAGGAAAGAAGGGAGAAGACCCTCTTAGAACCACACTAGCCCTTCTCTCAGACATGCAGCCCTGACACCTGCACTGGGGGCTCCATGCGCCTTTCTGCTTCCTGTTCCTCGCTGTGTGTAACCAGCAACAACAGGTTTCACAGTCCATCCGTCGAAACCCCCACTTGCAGAGGGAGTCACCTTCAATTTCCTGCCCACCTGCCTCTTTCCTGATTGACCTGATAAATTCAGGACAGCTTTTATTGCTTTTGGCGAAAAACTGCCATTAAGATTTACAGAGCCGAAAGCTGGTACAATGTAATCTTCAGAGTAATTTACACAGTGAGTTTCAAAAGATGAAAAGTTAGCATTTCAGAGGTAATTTCATAAAAAGGATTATCAGATTAATCACTGTGTCAATTTAATAGCAGTGTCTCAAATAATTAATTTGCTTTCTTGAAGTCAGCAATGCAAGAAAGGCCTCTAAAAGGAATACAAATGGCTGTGTCAGACAGTAAGTATGTTTTGGGCAATCGATCTTGAGAGAATTCTTCTTGGAATTACATCGGTGGAGTGTCAGACGTGGGCTCATTGGCACAGAGACAAAAACCAGAAAGTGAAAAGCTCTTGGTACGCCCAGGTCTCCTGGAGAGCCTTGGGACGTGACTGCTGGGGGCTTGTCTGTACCCACAGAGCGAAAGCTGACCTGCCACGTGTTGAATTGTCCTGTGTCACCTGGAAAATGTGTCTAACCAAGCAAGCCACTGACAGGTTGCTCTAATGGGGGATCCAGGTGTGAATTGCAGCCCGCTTGTGAAATTACCCATGGGTGCTCCAAGGTGGAATACAATCAATGCCTGGGCTAGTTATAAACACAGCCCTCCCTGTTTCATAGCAACACCACTCCTAACAGCTGCCACATGGCAGGGCAGGGCTGTGTCCTTAGTGGATGCTATGGATTGAATTGTGTCCCCCTCATCCCCCCAAAAAATATATATGTTGGAATCCTAGCCTACAGAACTTCAGAATGTAACCTTATTTGGAAATAGGGTCTCTGCAGAGGTAAATTAAAATGAGGTTCAGCCTATAATCCCCGCACTTTGGGAGACCAAGGCGGGCGGATCACCTGAGGTCAGGAGTTCGAGACCAACCTGGCCAACATGGCAAAAACCCATTTCTACTGAAAATACAAAAATTAGCTGGGCCTGGTGGTGTGCGCCTGTAATCCCTGCCACTTGGGAGGCTGAGGCAGGAGAATCGCTTGAACCCAGGAGGCAGAGGTTGCAGTGAGCTGAGATTGTGCCACTGCACTCCAGCCTGGGCAACAGAGCAAGGCTCTGTCTCAAAAAAACAAAAAACAAAATGAGGTTATTAGAATGGGGTAATCTAATACGACTGGTATCTAATACGACTGGTATGACAAGGGGAAATTTGAACCAAGACACACACAGAATACCATGTGAAGATGAAGGCAGAGATCTGGCTGACAGGTCTGTCTATAAGCCAAGAAATACCAAGGCTTGCCACTAGACCACCAGAGCCAGGAGAGAAGCATGGCAGATTCTCCCTCACAGCCCTCAGAGGAAGCTGACTCTGCTGGCACCTTTACCTCAATGGCCAGGCCCCAGAACTGTGAAACAATACATCTCTCTTGGTTGAGCCACTCAGGGTGCGATACTTTGTTTTTGTAGCCCTAGGGAACTCACACAGTGGGGCCTCATGGAAAGGGTCAACTTGAGCGTCTTTGTTCTTAACGTTCCTATGTTTCTCTAAACTTTTTTTATACACAGGCTTGGGGCAGAATGTGAAGCTATGACACATCTCAGTAGGTACAAGCGTATTCTCTATGTTAATCACTATTTCTTTTTCTTTCTTTTCTTTTCTTTTTTCTTTTTCTTTTTTTTTGTTTTTATTGTGACAGAGTCTTGCTCTGTCACCCAGGATGGAGTGCAGTGGTGCAGTCTCGGCTCACTGCAACCTCCCCCTCCTGGGTTCAAGCGATTCTCCTGCCTCAGCCTCCTGAGTAGCTGGGATTACAGGTGCCTGCCACCATGCTGGCTAAATTTTTTTTTTTTTTGTATTTTTAGTAGAGACGGGATTTCACCATGTTGCCCAAGCTGATCTTGAACTCCTGATCTCTGGTAATCTGCCCAAATCGGCCTCCCAAAGTGCAGGGATTACAGACATGAGCCACTGCACCCTGCCCACTATACTTTTTCCTAAAGAACTAAAAGAGGGTGCGGTGGCTCACACTCAGCACTTAGGGAGACATGCTGGTGGATCACTTGAGCCCAGGAGTTCGAAGCCAGCCTGGGTAAAATGGCGATACCCCATCTCCATAAAAAAAATACAAAAGAGTTTGCTGGGCCTGGTGGTGCACTCCTGTAGTCCCAGCTACTTGGGAGGCTGAGGTGGGAGAATCACTGGAGCCTGAGAGGTCAAGGTTGCAGTGAGCCAAGATCACTTCACTGCACTCCAGCCTGGGTGACATGAGCGAGACCTAAAGAAAAAAGACTCAGATTCTTTCTCCTGGGGTTGCTGACCTAAGGCTCTGAGCCTGGAGCTGACAGGAGCCCTGTGACCTCTGCCTGGGGACAGCCTGCCCTAAAGAGAACAAGCCAGCAAGGCAGAGTGGATTCTGGCAACACATGCGTACCTGGATCCACACACTTGGCCAGGTGTTTTAGCTGCACAAGCTCTGCAGAAAAGCCTCCTTGGCTTTAAACAGTACATGGTTTTGGGTCTCAGCAATTCTGCTTAGAAATATCATATTCTGGGCCGGGCGTGGTGACTCACTCCTGTAATCCCAGCACTTTGGGAGGCTGAGGCAGGCGGATCACTTGAGCCCAGGAGTTCAAGAGCAGCCTGGGCAACATGGCAAAAACCCATCTCTACAAAAAAAAAAAAAATATAAAAATTAGCTGGGTGCAGTGGTACGCTCCTGGACTCCCAGCTGCTAGGGGGCTGAGGCGGGAGGATTGCTTCAGCCTGGGAGGCAGAGGCTGCGGTGAGCTGAGATGGCACCACTGCACTTCAGCATGGGCAGCAGAGTGAAACCCTGTCTCAAAAAAAAGAAAAAAAAAAAATATTTTGGTCTTTGCCTACCTCCTTGCCAAAGAGAAAATCCACACTCAAAAGGCTGTGCTAATCAAGCACAAGGATAAAGTCATGGTGACCAGGAGAGTGCCAGACCAATGGTAGGTGTTTGATTAGATACCCCAGGAGCCACCGATGCTACATTTAACAGCCTGAAAGGAGGTGTGGTGCCAGCCTCCTGAGCGGCACCACCCACCCGGGTGCCTCCAGCCCTCGCTGCCGTTACAGGGGGCTTTTCCCAGGGTGCTCTTCTCACCCTTCGGGGAGCAGGCTGTCTCCTCAACACCACCTCTTCCCACCAGTTTGCCCTCCCCTGTCTTTGTAGTCTGGAGTGCTCCCTGGGAGGATGACGGTGAGTCCCTTCAGGAAGGGCACCAGTGCCCAAGAGGCTGATGACCCCTGGGGTCTGCGTGTGACACCCAACCCGTACCCAGGGTGAAGCTTCCACGGCTGAGGAGCTTCCATAGGAGTCTGAGGCGGGCAGCGGGGTGTAAGGGGAGCCAGCCTAGTTGGCTCAAGGCTGCTAGCAAGCCCTTCAGTGGGGAGATCTACCTCCAACAGCCTCCTCCTCAACAGCCTTCTTGGGGAAGAAGAGCCCAGCTGCTCCCTCGCTGTGCATCCAAGAGTGGAGCCCAAGCCCCAGCTGTGGTTTCCACCCTGCCGCCCCGTCCAGTCTTCCCGCCTGCCTTGGCCTCTTTTTCACAGGGCCACACCAAATGGGGCAGAGGCCACTCCACCATTGCCAGAGGAGAACGTATGGGAAGCTTCCATGGAGGCACTGCCCTCCCGGCTCCAGAAGCCCAGGCTCCCTTGCAGTGGCTCCTTGAAAAAGGGACAGCCAGCACGAGCCCCCAAAGCTCTCTCCTCTGCTTGAATGTCACTGTGGGCAGTGTGCCTCTTCCCCGCCTTTCCACCATAGACTTAGGTTCAGGCTGTCCCTGGTGAGAGCAAGGTGGCTCCAGAAGAAGAAGTGTAAATCATAGACTTGGGCTTGTAGGAAGAATTAGAACTTTTTTTTTTTGTCTTTTCCACTAGCATAATTTATTTCCTGCTCCCACACTTCTGCACATTTCTGCACTGGGGGCCTCCTGGGGTACCTTGACCTGCCAGCCCTTCCTGAAGATGCTGCCTCGTAACGTTTGGCCTGGAATAGGGAACAGAGGGCTGGCGTGGGGCGGCGGCAGTGGGATGCAGGAAGCAAACGGTATTTTAAACCTAAGCTGCTTAGGGGCATAACTCTTCCTAATTTGGAAAGTCTTTTTTTTTTTTTTTTTTTTTAAACTTGGGTCCTCGAATGGTGGAATTGCTCACTCTTCCCTGGGAGGAAAGTCAGGTCCAGATGGTGTCATCCATTTCCCATCCAGTCTGGCAAGATCACAGGAAGGGCCAGCTGGTGGCTTCCTTGTTATTATAAAGGTTATTTAATTAATTTATTTTTTTTTGAAAAGGAGCCTCGCTCTGTCACCAGGCTGCAGTGCAGTGGCATGATCTTAGCTCACTGCAACCTCCGTCTCCCGGGTTTAAGCAATTCTCCTGCCTCAGCCTCCCGAGTAGCTGAGATTACAGGCACGTACCAGTGTGCCTGGCTAATTTTTTTTTTTTAATTAATTTTTTTTGCACACAAAAACAATAAACATTTTCTAAAAATACATACAAACAAAAAGATGCGTATCAAACATATTAGGAAGGTTGCACATGGGAAGACGGGGAATAGAAATGGGGAGTGGGAATCAAAATAAATGAGAGAGGGACTTTATATGGATCAGTGATAATAACTCAATCCTCTATTTGACGAAGAAGGAGAAGGAAGAGGAAGAAAAAGAAAGTGGGATAAAGGATCAGAAAGGGAGGAAAATAGAAAAAATTAGAGTATGACTCCAGGATAGACCTGTTTTGTTGTCACTGAGTTGGTTGGTTGGTTTGTCTGTTGTATTTTTCATATGTTTCGCCATGTTGGCCAGACTGGTCTCGAACTCCTAGCCCGAAGTGACCAACCCGCCTTGGCCCCCCAGAGTGCCGGGACCACAGGCGTGAGCCACCACATCCAGCCCCCAGATTGCTTCTGGCCTCTGTGGTATACCTCCCAGACGGGGCGGCCGGGCAGAGGCGCTCCTCACTTCCCAGACCGGGCGGCCTTGTCTGGCTAATTTTTGTATTTTTAGTAGAGAAGGGGTTTCACCATGTTGGCCAGGCTGGTCTTGAACTCCTGACCTCAGGTGATCCACCCCCCTCGGCCTCCCAAAGTGTTGGGATTACAGGCGTGAGCCACTGAGCCTGGCCTAATTTTTTTTTTTTAACGTTCTACTGATTAAAGTTTTGAAATTTCGAGAGGCCAGATGGGAGCCAGATAATATGGCCCTTTTGGTTTTCTTTTAATGAGACCAGGTTTGGGAGATACCTTGGAGAGACCTGAGATGGTGAAGCTGTCTGCTGGGTACCCTGGGACCTATTGCCCAGAGGGCTTGGCAAGCCGTGAGTACTTTCATCCTCCTTCCTACAGGGAGTATTGCCTCTGTTTTTCCAGAAGATTCTTGTAATGGTTTCTGTAGGACCGTGCACTTCATAGGCTTCAATTAAGATTGGACTTAGCTTGTGGGTGGAGAGACTAAAGCCTTGTGAAGACGCTTGATCCTGCAAGTCCTCAAAGCCTCCTGTTCCCCCAGGGGCGGCTGGGCACACGAATATGGAGAGCGGCATTGAAGATGTGCTGTCCTCTTCCCAGATCCTGCTGCCTGGGGACCAGCAGTGAGGCCCTCTTCCTGCAGAAGGGCACTCTCAGTCTTGCTGGGCTGGAGGAGGAAGCCACGGGGGGTGGTGGGCTGCAAAGGGCTGGGCACAGAGAGGGACCTGGCAAGGTGACCGAGGGAGGTGACTGGGCTCAGGCTGGCACCTGTCCCACCTGTCAGCCAAGCAGATGGAGAGGTGGGTGCTCTGCCCACTGCAGCCACCTGCCCCGTGGCCTCGGCTGTGCCCGTTTCTGCTCTGGGTCTGCCAGCAGGAGCTCAGCCCTCATCCTCATGTTCATCTAGTGAGGCGGGGGGAGGCGGTCAACCCAAGCAGGTGTGGGTGCAGAAGAGGCAGCCGCAGGTGTGGGGCCATTGCAGCGAGGGGCCCTGCCCTGACTCCAGGAACTCCCACGGGCTGTTAGAGTCTCTCCAGGTTGTCGCCATTTCACTTCCGCCTGCAGTTGGGCATGGGCTGTGTACGGAACACACATTAGACCCTGGGGAGCAAAAAGGAAACAAAAACAAGAAATGTGTCTGCTCTCAAGGATATTATTGAAATGGTGAGAGGCCGGGCGTGGTGGCTCACGCCTGTAATCCCAGCACTTTGGGAGGCCGAGGCAGGCAGATCATGAGGTCAGTAGATCGAGACCATCCTGGCTAATACAGTGAAACCTCGTCTCTACTAAAAATATTTTTTAAAAAAATTAGACAGGTGTGGTGGCGAGCGCCTGTAGTCCCAGCTACTCGGGAGGTTGAGGCAGGAGAATGGCGTGAACCCGGGAGGCGGAGCTTGCTGTGAGCCGAGATCGTGCCACTGCACTCCAGCCTGGGTGACAGAGTGAGACTCCATCTCAAAAAAATAATAATAAATAAATAAAATAAGTAAAATAAAATGGTGAGAAAACACAAATCTACCCACGAAATGGCCTGAGAACAAAACGCACCCAGTGACCGTGATATTCACGCTACTTAAACCAGAAGGCTTGGAATGGGCACAGTGCAGTGGGGGTGAGGGGGCTAATCAGAGGAGACATTAAATGTTCAAGAACAACTGTGACCCAGGGAGACATTTGCTACCAAGTATACTGCGGGGCCCCACCACCCCGGAAACGCGCATCAGCAGGTACTAAGGAAGACCAGGCCGTGGCTCCCTGAGGTCGCGCTGTGTGAACTCACCAGCTGCAATTACCAGGAAAGCTTGTTAAAAAGGGCAGGTTAGGAGGCCCCAGGCCTACAGGTTCTGATTCAGTAAATCAGCGTGGGCCCAGACCTGCATTTTAAGGAAGGGCCACAGGTGGCTGTGCTGTAGGAGGGGCTGAAACCACACTTTTTTTTTGTTTTGAGTCTCGCTCTGTCGCCCAGGCTGGAGTGCAGCGGCGTGATCTCGGCTCACTGCAGCCTCTGCTTCCCGGTTTCAAGTGATTCTCGTGCCTCAGTTTGCCAAGTAGCTGGGATAACAGGTGCCCACCACCATGCGGCTAATTTTGTATTTTTAGTAGAGATGAGGTTTCACCATGTTTGCCAGGCTGGTCTCGAACTCCTGGCCTCAAGTGATCTACCTGCCTCGGCCTCCCACAGGGCTAGGATTACAGGCGTGAGCCACCGTGCTCAGCCGAAACCATACTTCTTCTTCTTTTCTTTCTTTCTTTTTTTTTTTTTTGTTGAGACAGTTTCACTCTCGTCACCCAGGCTGGAGTGTAATGGCACGATCTTGGCTCAATGCAACCTCTGCTCACTGCAACCTCTGGGTTGAAGTGAGTCTCCTCTCTCAGCTTCCCTAGTAGCTGGGATTATAGGTGCATGCCACCACACCGGGCTAATTTTTGTATTTTTTTTTTGAGACGGAATCTCGCTCTGTCGCCCAGGCTGGAGTGTAGTGGCACGATCTTAGCTCACTGCAAGCTCCACCTCCCGGGTTCAGCCATTCTCCTGCCTCAGCCTCTCCGAGTAGCTGGGACTACAGGTGCCCGCCACCACGCCCTGCTAATTTTTAAAAATATTTTTAGTAGAGAAGGGGTTTCACCATGATCTCGATCTCCTGACCTCATGATCCGCCCGCCTCGGCCTCCCAAAGTGCTGGGAAAACAAGCGTGAGCCACCGCTCCCAGCCTAATTTTTGTATTTTTATAGAGATGATGTTTCACCATGTTGGCCAGGCTGGTCTCGAACTCCTGACCTCAGGTGATCTGCCCACCTCGGCATCCCAAATTGGTAGGATTACAGGCGAGAGTCACCACGCCCGGCCTCGAAACCACACTTCTAAGAAAATTGCTCTTAGTTGTTCTTAGGAAGGCACCACGGCCCTTCCCTGCAGCAGCCCTAGGAAGTACTGCACATCAGGTTTCTCTTAGGGAACTCCGCTCCAGGGCAGTAGAGGCACAAGCTGCATTGCATCATATCACACAAACACGCCACAGGCCACACAAACCACATCACACACGCCACAGGCCACACATACCACATCACACAAACACCACATCACACCACACCACACACACCACACCACACACACACGCCACAGGCCACACCACAGCGCATCACACAAACACCACATCACACACACCACAAACCACACACGCCACAGGCCACACACAGCGCATCACACAAACACCACATCACACCACAAACCACACACACCACATCACACACACACCACAGGCCACACACACATTACACACACCACAAGCCACACACATCACACACAACACCACAAACCACACACACCACAGGCCACACACACATCACACATACCACAAGCCACACACACATCACACACACCCCACAGGCCACACACACCACCTCACACAAACACGCCACATCACACACACCACACAAACACTACAAACCACACTCACACATCACACACACAAGCCACACACACAAGCCCCACACACACATCACACAAGCCATACACACATATCACACACACATCACACACACACACCACAAGCCACACACACATCTCACACACACCACATACACACACCACAGACCACAAACCACACACAAGCCACACACACATCACACACACCACAAGCCACACATACCACAAGCCTTGCAGGCCCGCGGGTCTCCCTCAGCTCCAGGGAGGCGCCGGCCTCGGCCTGCCATCTTCTCGCAGGTCCCAGGCCCTCTCTCTGCCCACGGCCACCCTGCCTCCCTCCACCTGAGCCCTGTCAGGTCCTGTCTCCAGAGCTCAGGGAGATGCCGTGGGGGAGGAAGGAGAGGGGCAGTCAATTCTGCAAAGCATCTTCTAGAAAGGGGCCACAGAGTCCGCCGGTCAAGGTCTGTGGGCACCCAGGCACCGTGGGCTGAGGGTCTCCGGCCGCTTGGCAAACACCTCACAGCTCTCGAGCCCACGGGAGCAGGTGAGAAACAGTTGCATTTCTTTTACCCACAACTCCCCATGTTACAGGAAACTAGTGGTCATCCGCCTCCATGTCCTCAGTGAGGAAGGGACAGCCGTGTTAGTGTGGCCCTGGAGCCTTTGGGGCGACCCTAGCAGGGCCGCAGAGCTTCAAGGTGAGACAGAAAAAGGTGCCTTCTCCCGCCTGGGCTTCCAGGTTCTCCACGGGAGTGGGTTTGGCCTGGTCTGTGTGCTCCACCTGGGGGCTGTCCCAGGCTGGGGCAATGCTGCCAGGGTGTGAAGGGGACACAGGGCCCAACTGCTTCTGCTTTGCTCACAGCTCTCAGCACCTCAGGAGCCAGAACCCCTCAGTGTGTGGTGGGGATGGCGGGGGGGTGGCGGGCAGGGGTGTGGGGGGTGGCGGGGAGGGCCAGGCCTGGTCAGAAGCCAGGAGGCGAGCCAGGCCCGAGGCTGACACCAGCTGGCTCTGGGCTCCAGCCAGGAGCAGGTGGCCATGAGGAGCCAGGCTCCCTGCCCCTCCTCGGGAGGGCCCTGCAGGAGCCCTGGCACCTTTCCCAGTGCCAGCTGTGCAGCCCAGCCCGGAGTCTGGGCCCAGGAGGGCCCGCAGCACCTGCAGCTGCCTGGGGACCACATGCGTGACTGGCTGGCCACGTGCTCATCCCGCCTCTCTCCTCCGCCTGGCTTCGCGCCACCTGCCTGCCCTCAGGGACAAGTGTGCCCATCTGACACCTCAGAGCCTGCCCATTCCCCGGGACCAGGCCGTCTGGCCTCGCTGCTGCCTCTGCTCCGTGCAACCCCCACGCCCCAGCCCGTCGCCTCCTGCTCCAGCCTCTGCTAGGACGATACTGTGCGCCCATCAGGGTGTCCTTGGTACCTGGCTGGCAGGCTGTGCCCAGCCAGGAAGTCCTCCTGTAAGCTCTCCATGCATCTCGGTGCCAAGCGGCACAGCCCTCAGCATGGAGGTGGCCGTGGAGGGGATTATCAGAGTGCAGGGGCCCAGCTCTCCCTTGTCAGGCCACCGTCAGGCCTTCCTGTGACCCTCCCAGTGGCGTGAACTCTTGTCTCCACTTTGACCAGAGGCTGGAAGAAGAGTCTGACTCAAGCAGGGAACAGGAGGTGCAGGGAGGGTTAGAGGAGCCAGCCTGAGGGGGAAGCCAGGAGGAAACAAGCCCCCCAGCAGCGCTGCCAGGGGGCCTCCTGTTGCAGCAGTGTCCTGAGGCCACACTTCTAGAAAGGCCTTGGACCCCAGCACCAGCAGGGCCCGGGCACTCACAGGCCCACTCTGGGCTTCTGGGCCATCTGTAAAACAAGACAATCCAATTGTTTGATCTCCAAGACCACTTCTAAGTTTTTCTGAGCTGTGACAAGGACAAAATCTCACCGAAAACCTGAAGGAGCTGGAAAAGCCAACGCTACTGGCATGGGGTGCTTCATATTATGAACTACACCTGTGTGTGGGGCGGGCCACAGAGCTGGCTTCACAGGCCTGCAGACTGCAGTCTCATGGGCCCTTAGGAGGGCCCTGTGCTGGGTGTAATGCCCTGCTGTGGCTGCCTTGAAATTCTTGAACAGAGGGCCCCACATTTTCATTTTGCTCTGGTTCTCTCGCAAATGAGGTAGTTGGCGCTGGCTAAAAATACTTGGAATGTTGCTCCAGAAGCACTGTGGACACGTCTACAATGTTTTTGCTCTGCAGGATTTATTGAACATTTCATTTCCAGTGCCTGGGGAAGGGACAGAAGATGAATCAATTGGCTGGGCGCGGTGGCTCACGCCTGTAATCCCAGCACTTTGGGAGGTCGAGGTGGGCAGATCATGAGGTCAGGAGTTTGAGACCAGCCTGACCAACATAGTGAAACCTCGTCTCTACTAAAAATACAAAAATTAGCCGGGCATGGTGGCGTGTGCCTGTAGTCCCAGCTACTCAGGAGGCTGAGGCAGGAGAATCGCTTGAACCCGGGAGGCAGAGGTTGTAGTGAGCCGAGATCGCTCTACTGCAGTCCAGCCTGGGAAACAGCGAGACTCTGTCTCAAAAAAAAAAAAAAAAAAAAAAAAAAAAAAAAAAAAAAAAGATGAACCACTTAAGGAAGTGCTTGGTGAGAGTAAGAAGTTTCAAGGGAACTGATGAGTCCTCCATCTGCAGCAGTGACCATCCCCAGAGTCAGGTGTAGCCAAGGCTCTGTGGGCTTATTTAGACATCTCCTGCAGGGTTGGACTGCTGCTTTTGATTCATAGCCATCCTCTTCTTCCTTTGTGTTAGATTCTTAGCTGGACACGGCCACAGAGAACCAAAATTACTTTGCCCAGGTTCCCTTGCAGCTACAAGTGTTCACGTGATCAAGTGCTGGCCACACGGGATGTACGTGGAAGCATCTGCCACCACTCAGGAACCTTCCTTCAGAAACAGCTGGTGTGGGCCTGGCGCAGTGGCTCACACCTGTAATCCAAACACTTTGGGAGGCTGAGGCAGGAGGATTATTTGAGGCTGGGAGTTCAAGACCAGCCTGGGCAATAAAGCAAGAACCCCATCTTTACAAAAAATACAAAAATTAGCCAGACATGGTGGCATGTGCCTGTGGTCCCATCTACTCCAGAGGCTGAGGCAGGAGCATCACCTGAGCTCAGGAGGTCGAGGTTTGCAGTCAGCCATGATTGTGCCACTGCACTCCAGCCTGGGTGACAGAATGAGACCTTGTTTCAAAAAACAAAATAAATAAAATTTAAATTTAATTAATTTTTTTTTTTGAGATGGAATTTCGCTCTTGTTGCCCAGGAGGAGTGCAGTGGTGTGATCTTGGCTCACTGCAACCTCCACCTCTCGGGTTCAAGCAATTCTCATGCCTCAGCCTCCCGAGTAGCTGGGATTACAGGTGCCCACCACCATGCCCGGCTAATTTTTGTATTTTTAGTAGAGACGGGGTTTCACCATGTTGGCCAGGCTGGTCTTGAACTCCTGACTTCGGGCAATCTGCTTGCATCGGCCTCCCAAAGTATTGGGATTACAGGTGTGAACCACTGCGCCTGGCCAAATTTTTGTTTTTTTAAACAAAGAGCTGGTTTGCATCCTTCCTTCTGAGTTGTATTTTTGATCTATAACTTAGCAGGAAAGTTTTAAACCCTTAAGACTAAAGGAGTCAGAAAAACATGTTATTTGTTGTATCAATTCACAGTAGAAATTTTCGTTGAGTGAATCAGTTGCTTTTTACTTTTTTGTTTTTTAATCCTGAATATTCTTTTCTTTTCTTTTTCTTTTTGGGACAGAGTCTTGCTCTGTCACCCAGGCTGGAGTGCAGTGGCACCATCACAGCTCACTGCAGCCTTGACCTCCCAGGCTCAAGTGGTCCTCCCACCTCAGTCTCCCTGGTAGCTGGGACTACAGGCATGCACCTCCCCAACGGGGTCTTCTTGCCATGTTGCCCAGGCTGGTTTCGAATTCCTAGGTGCAAATGGTCTGCCTGCCTCCACCTCCCAGTGTTGGGATTACAGGCCTGAGCCACCGTGCCCGGCCTTCATTCTGAATATTCTTGACATGGTTGCCTTTTAATGTTCAGTTTTTCAAACGGGAAGTTGAGACTAGTGTCCCAACTCTAAAGGTGATGCTCGAGGAGGGGAGCAGGTAATAAGCAAAATCTCAGGTAGGTGCAGAGAGGAAGAACTGAGCAGAGCGAGGGCGGTGGTGTGTGTGTGTGTGTGACAGGGGCACCACTGTAGGGTGGCAGGAAAGGGCATAAAGAGGTACTTGAGCAGAGACCTTACTGAGGACCGGAGAGGAGACAGCTGAGGGAAAGGCACTCCAGGAAGAGGGGATACGTTCCAGTTCTTCTGCCAAAAGTAAAGCTTTCCTCCTTAAGGTTCAGACTCGCATTTCCAACTCTCTGTTGTTATCTCCACGTGGATGTTCGAAAGCCGCTCAAATGCAACCTGTTTAAAATTTCTCTTCTGCTGCAAACCGGTTCCTCTTCCTCATTGCTCTATTGCTGGTATTTGTGCCACCCTCTTCCTAGTCACCTAGATACATGCACTGAGCTCCCAAGTTGTGACCATTTGTCTTCCACAAATGCTCTCCAGTCTTTTTTTTTTTTTTTGCCACCTCTGCAGTCCAGGCCCTGGATGACTGCAGGGGCCTCCTCATGGGTCTCCCCAGCTGCTCCAGCTCTGCCTCCAACTCCCCAACTGCTCCAGCTCTGTCCTTCTTCAGGACTGCGGTCGGTCATCTCCCTTCAGCACTCTTTCAGTTAATGCTGTGCTCAAAAAGCTCCAGAGTCTCTTGGAGTAAAGTCAGAAATCCTGAGTCCAGCACCTGAGGCCCCCTCTTCCTTCCAGTGCTATCTGCCCATGCTCCTCTAAACCCATCTCAGTTTGGATTCTTTGCAGTTTTCTAAAGACATCTCTTCCTTTCCTGTCTTGAGCCTGCTTCTTCCTCCTACTGAAATCCAAATATCACCTTTTTATTTTTGAGATGGAGTCTCACTGTGTCACCCAGGCTGGAGTGCAGTGGCATGATCTCAGCTCACTGCAGCCTCCGCCTCCTGAGTTCAATCGATTCTCCTGCCTCAGCCTCCTGAGTAGTTGTGACTACAGGTGTGAGCCACCATGCCCAGCTAATTTTTTTGTCTTTTTAGTAGAGACGGGATTTCACCATATTGGCTGGCCAGGCTGGTCTCAAACTCCTAACTTCAGGCCTCCCAAAGTGCTGGGATTACAGGTGTTTGTCACCACTGCACCTGGCCCAAATGTCACCTTTTTAATGAAGTCTCTCCTGTCAGCTTCCCACCCAGCAGCACCTTCTCTCCCTTTGACCTATAATTTGCACCACAATATTTTTTCTGGAGCTTTTCAATTATAAAAGATATATAACATTGAAAAGTACTTCAAAAAGAAAAGAAAAGAAAACGTAAGGACAATCATGCATATTCCCACTTCAACAAGTGAGTTCACATTTGGATATTCTCTCCTAGTCCTTGGTGATATGCATGCATATTTTTACATAATTGTAATCACAGTAGACATACAACTTTGATTTGTTTTCACTTCTATCCAACATTTCCCCATCTTTCCACATAGTCTTTTCAGAGCTGCAGAGAGTTTTAAAAAGAGGTCAAAATAAAAATCCTTAAGTGATTATAACATCTCAAGATCGTATCTCCTAGAGTTTACATATAATTTATTATTATTTTTTTGAGACGGAGTTTCACTCTTGTTGTCCAGGCTGGAGTGCAATGGTGCGATCTTGGCTCACTGCAACGTTTGCCTCCTGGGTTCAAGCGATTCTCCTGCCTCAGCTTCCCGAGTAGCTGGGATTACAGGCGTGCACCACCACACCCAGCTAATTTTTGTATTTTTAGTAGACATGGGGTTTCACCATATTAGCCAGGCTGGTCTCGAACTCCTGACCTCAGGTGATCCACCTGCCTCGGCCTCCTAAAGTGCTGGGATTACAGGTTTGAGCCACCCCGCCTGGCCTACATAGAATTTATTAAACCATCTTATTACTGGACATTTGGATGGGTTTTATTTTTAGCTATCATAGACTGGAAGCTATTTGAAAGAAAGGATAGATCTTACATTTTCTTTGTATTCCTAGCATCTGGCAAAATACTTCAATCAGTATTTATTGGATTGACTGGGCGTGGTGGTGGGTGTCTGTAATCCCAGCTATTCAGGAGGCTGAGACAGGAGAATCACTTGAACCGAGGAGGCGGAGGTTGCAGTGAGCAGAGATTGTGCCACTGCACTCCAGTCTGGGCAACGGAGCAAGACTCTGTCTCAAAAAGAAAAAAATATTGGATGTATGGGTAAATAAATGAATAAGCACTCATGACAGACACCTTTAGGCATAACTATTTTTTTCTGTTGAATATTTTCCTAAGGTAAATTTTCCTGAGATCAATGAGACAAAGAGCATTAATTTTTTTTTGGCACTGTACATTATGGCAGATTGTATTTTCCAAAAATGGTCACACCAATAAATATTCCATCTGACGTGCTGTGATGTCGCACACTCCTCCACTGAGTGGTAGGGGTCTGTGTTCCTTCCCCTTGACATTGAGCAGTTCTTTGTAGCTGCCTTGACCAGCAGAATGCAGTGAAGAAACACGGTACTTCCAAAGCTAAGTTACAAATAAAAGGCAATATGCTTCTGCCTCTCTCTCTCTCACTTTCTCAGGACACCGGCCCTAGGAACTCAGCCACCATGTTATGAGGAAGCCCAGGCCCTGTGTGGAGGCCAAGTGTGGGTGTTCCACCAATATCTCCAGTTAGGCTCCCAGTCAGTAGCTTGCATCAACTGCCAGACATGTGAACCTGCAGACATTGTGGAGCAGACAGGAGCTGTCCCCACTGTGTCCTGTCTGAATTTCTGGCCCACGGAGAGAGGTACTAAATGGTTATTCTGGTTTTGGGGTGCTTTGTTTAAAGAATTCACGCAGACCATTCAACTGGAAGCAGAGTGTCATACTGAATTTAATTTTGAGATGGAAGCCACGTAACACACCTTCTCAAACCGCCAGGTTTGGGGCCTGGCAGCTTAGGTTCAGATTTCCGTCTGCCAAGTCTTTCCCGAGTCAGGGGACTCCTCAGGCTGTACCGTGGATGACACTCCTCCCCACTAGGAACACAAGGGGCCTTTCTTTGGAGGTGGAGCTCATTAAGCTGGTGCCTGTATTCTGGGCCAAAACTATCACAGAGCTGCCTGATTCCAGTCTCCACACCATGTGTTTGAGAAAGAATCATGCCTGGCTGCTGCTCCTGAGAAAACAAGTTTTGCCCCCAATGGAGCTGATCACCACCTTCTAACTTTCCTCCTATGGGATGCAGTGCATGAAAGCAGAGTCTGATTCGGGATTGTTATTTTTTCCTTCAAGTTTAGAAATGGGAAAGGAAGGAGACTGTGTTTTCTTGGTATACCAGAAAGCCCAGCCTTCAGGCTACAAGGGTGCTACTGTCTATGACTGGGGAATGAATGGCCAGGTCTCAGGAAGGGAAGGACAGAGGGAGCAGGAGGGACAAAGCTGGGCTAGCACAGTTGGGGTGGGTGGGTGTCAAGGCCATGAAGATCTGTAGCTCAGTGTGATCCAAGGAAGAGACAGTTGCTTTACAGTGCCAAAGGGGCCACTTCCTACTTTTATACTAATTTGCTTTTTTCCTTCACCTAAAAGCAGTCCATTCATTATTTTCACTCTGAGCTTCTCAATTACCTCTAGGTACGAAGAGTATCTTATCACTTATTATTTTTTTTAAGAGACAGGGTCTCACTATGTTGCCCAGGCTGGTCTCCAACACCTGAGCTTAAGTGATCCTCCTGCCTTGGCCTCCCAAAGTGCTGGGATTACAGGAGTGAACCACAGCATCCAGCCCATCTTATTTTTTCAGAAATCAGTGTAGGGCTGGGTGTGGTGGCCCATGCTTATAATCCCAGCACGTGGATCGCTTGAGGTTAGGAGTTCGAGACCAGCCTGGCCAACATGGTGAAACCCCATCTCTATTTAAAAATACAAAATTAGATGGGTGTGGTGGCAGGCATCTGTAATCCCAGCTACTTGGGAGGCCGAGGCATGAGAATTGCTTGAACCTGAGAGGCAGAGGTTGCAGTGAGATGAGATCACACCACTGCACTCCAGCCTGGGTGACAGAGCCAGACTCCGTCTCAAAAAAAAAAAAAAAAAAAAAATCAGTGTGAGAGACTAGTTGTCCCGCCCCAATTAATGACAGAGCTTAGTCCTCCCACTGAATGCTCAGTGCACTGAGGCCAGTGGCTCTTCTAGCCAGATTGATTTTGAAATACTCATTTTGGTTTGGGGCACAAAAGGATTTACATACAAATCTCATCCACAGTAGTGCCTGGGACTGCTTGCATGCAAGTTTGCTAAGAAATATGCTCAGGGTCGCTGCTGTCCCCTGTGGGGCGGCAGGGCTGTGGTGCTGTTCTCCACACCCATCCTGCTGTTAGACTCTCCTTCCTAACTCCCACTGAGGTGCCGCCTCTGTAGAATCCATAACCTGTCCCATCCCAGTGTGAAAACATTATTATTGATGAACATTTAGGGATCAAATTATAATGTGGCTCAGAGCTAACGCCTAACAATCCTGCACACCCAGCAGAAAGCTACTGGCATACCCAGTGAGATATGGCAGTGTCACTGGGGTCCAAGAGGCATAGGTGCTGATTGTACAAAGCCCTCTCATTCTAACTGGGCAGACAAAGCCTCACATGGGTCCTTCCCTGAAGCCTTCCTGCCAGAGAGCCCAGCTGTGTGCTGCTTATCCTTGAAGACTTTTGACCTCATCCACGGTCCAGGGACAGCTGTGACTAAAGCCACCCAGAAGGACAGGTAGGCCAGCCAGCCCCTGCCGGTCCCCGCCACTGGTCCTTGCAGCATTTGGGACAATGTTGTGCTGCTGCACATAAGTGCAGTGCCCTCACCCCCAGGTTACTAAGGAAGACCCCCAGAAGCACTGGAATGAGTTTCATCATTTTCCTAACACCTTTACTTTTCAAGCAGTAACCCTGTTGCAGCTGTCCAGGCCCAGGAGTGCTTCCTCCTTCTTAGGTCTAGCCACAAAAGGAAAGCCAGTGTGCTTGGAGGGATCAAAAGGTGTCCTCTGGAGGAGAACGTGAGGCTTTCCCAAAAGGCAGTTTTAGCCATTGACAAGTATACTTGAACAGCAGCACAGCTCAGACTAGTAAGAAACTCAGTTCTTGTGCAAGGATAAGACAAGACATGAGGACCTACTGTTCGACTAAATCCATTCATGTAGCTGTTGAGTGCCAAAGGAGGGGCACAGATCTAATCACTCAAGGGGAGAAATGACTGCCATCTGGAGTGGTCAGGACTAGCTCCAAATAGCAGGTTTAATTAGAGTGAAGTCTCAATGCAGGGGAAGACAGCAGATTGGGAGGGGGCATCCCCAGAGAGTGATCAGGATGAGAAGGTAGCATAGAGAGAACCCAGCAAGCAGTGAGCAGCCTGCACTGGCTGGAGCCAAGGGTTTAGGTGTATGAGGCCAGGTTGGGGCCAGATTGTGTGGAGCTTTAAATGTCAGGCTAAGGAATTTATCAGGGGGATGAAATGATCAAACAGGTGTTCTAGGAAGATGAATTTGAAGAGAATGTGCAGGATGAATTGGAAAATCTGGAAGCATGGCAACAATTCGAAGGCTGTGAGATTAATTAGGCTGTTGCAGTAGTCCTGTGTGGGTTGATAAGGGTGTAAATGAGCATAGTGGTGGCAGAAATGGAAAAAGTACAGCTGCAAGAGACATTGTTAAGAAAGAATGGATGAGGTTTGCTGCCTGATTGGATTGGGGACCCAGGGAGCTCCAGGAATCAAGAGATAACACCAGAATTTTGAGCATGGGTAACTGGTAGTACAATGAACAGAAAAAGGGATGTAAGTAGAGAAAGCTGATTTGAGCAGATGTGAACTCAGTTCCAGACACGGAGTTCACAGAATATCCAAGGGGAAATGTCTGACAGGTAGATGGAAATCAACACTACACCTCAGGAGAGACATTATGCTTGATGATGAATTTGGGAGTCAAAGGCAGAGAGGTGATAAATGAAGTGGAATGAATGAGATCTCTAAGGAAAAGCATATACAGTCAATCAGAGGACCGAAGACTGACCTTTGAGCAATGTGCGCATTTCTACTACAAAGCTGTCTAGAAAGGGCTGGGCGCGGTGGCTCATGCCTGTAATCCCAGCGCTTTGGGAGGCCAAGATGGGCAGATCATGAGGTCAGGAGTTCAAGACCAGCCTGGCTAACATGGTGAAACCCCGTCTCTACTAAAAATACAAAAATTTGCCGGGCGTGGTGGCAGGTGCCTGAATCCCAGCTACTCAGGAGGCTGAAGCAGGAGAATTGCTTGAAACCAGAAGGCAGAGGTTGCAGTGAGCTGAGTGTAGTGAGCTGAGATCGCGCCACTGCACTCCAGCCTGGGCAATAAGAGTGAAACTCCATCTCAAAAAAAAAAAAAAAAAAAAAAAAAAAAAAAAAAAAAAAAAGCAAGTGCCACCCCACATGCTGCATGTCTTTACTGTTAAAATACAAAATATCAGTGTCAAGTATATTTTAGTTTGAGAAAGCCACACAACATAACATTTGTATGTCTCAGTAGAAACTAAATTATAAACACCTAATATGCCTCTAAAAGAAATCTGGCTTAAGGATGATATTTATAGACAAAGAAAAGGATAAATGATGAAGTGAATGTAATCTAGAAGATTAGTGGATCTGATCCCACAAGAAGTCAAGCAATCAAAGAAAAACTTGTGACATATATCCTGTAAATAACATTTGATCAGAGATATTAGTAGACATTTATTCATTTTAACACAAGGACTAAAAAAATTGCCTTATTTGCAGTGCACTGTCTTCCTGAGGGGTGAATTCAAATGAATCTACCAAAGTATTTTTAATAAAAGCTATATTTAAGTACAAACTGGCTCAAATATTTGGGAAGAAAAGCTAATATAGGAAAGCTACCCAGAGTACAGTAAGCCACACTAGACTTATTAATAGTATGCAAACAAAACATCTTTTTAAGTGTGTACCCCATGTATATATTTACTGTAGACTGTAGTTTTTTGATAGTCACTTTAAAAATATTAGAGCTTTGAATTTTTAGACTAAAAGCTATCTAAGTCCTATAAAGAAAAAAAAACATTTTGTCTTATGTATTGTTAAAATTTTTCTCCAGTGCTTTTAATAAAGTATATGCAACTATATAGTTTAACAGCATAACAATTGTTATTCCAAGACATCTTCAGTAACTTTTGAAATAGCAAATTTAAATTTTAACATGTTCTTATATTTAACATGTTTGATATTTTCTTCTAGAATATCATAGCAAATAAATATTTAACACACACCAAAAGTACTTAAAAGGTAAGAAGCTCCTTTCCTTTGGACATCAACTTTTAAAAACACGTACAACTTTTTGAAAGACAGAATTTACAAAGACAGAACTGTACTGACTTAAATTTGGAATTTACTAATTACCAGGGATACTTTAGTGAGTCTGCATATGTGTATTATTAATACATCTTAAACCATACTGCAGATAACAAAAAAAAGATACTTACACTTCTCTTCCAGAGAGTAATGACTGTATTCAAAGTCTGAGGGAATGACAAAATGGGATGCACATCTAATACTGATACACAGTTCTTCAGAAAAGACTAGTTTCAGCTGTTTCCAGGTTTACAGAAGATGATGGAAGCAGTCTCTAATATGTTAATCAAGAAAATATATGCAATTGCCAGCTACTATATATATATACAGAAAATAAAGATGGTGAGTCAAACAAAACATACAAACTTGGTAACTTCTCACCCTCCAGATATTTTGAACATATTTAAAAAATTTAAACAGATAGGATATCACTGTGATCTTAAAAAGAGAACTTTAAAAATAACACATTATGGAATAGTAAAACTGAGTTGCTAAAACCAAAGTGGTAAACAGTTTTCTTGATGTCCTCACACTCTTAACTAAAACCCAAATTAAAACTACCAGCTAAATTTAATCCAAGTGTTGACTTTTTAAATGTCAATACTTCCAAACCTCCTTTAATAATATTTTAAAATATACATAAACTTAATACATTACTTAAGAGTTAATCTCATTTCTTTGAATGTGGGCTTTGGCCTAACTTGCAGAATGCTGGGGAAACATTAAAAAAAACAAAAAACAAAAACAAAAAACTAAATCAGCAATTTTCTTACTTTCTAAGTATACTATTAAATAAAGTAACTGAGGCTGGGCGCAGTGGCTCGTGCCTCTAATCCCAGCACTTTGGGAGGCCGAGGTGGGTGGATCACCTGAGGTCAGGAGTTCGGGACCAGCCTGGCCAACATGGTGAAACCCCATCTCTACTAAAAATACAAAAATTAGCTGGGCGTGGTGGTGCGTGCCTGTAATCCCGGCTACTCAGGAGGCTGAGGCAGGAGAACTGCTTGAGCCTGGGAGGCAGAAGTTGCAGTGAGCCAAAATCATGCCACTGCACTCTAGTCTGTGTGACAGAGACCCTCTCTCTCAAAAAAAAAAAAAAAAAAAAAAAAAAAGACTGAAAAAAATGTTTTTGTAGTACAAGAATCAGGTAGATGATTCTCATTTGGGGGTTATAATGAAAAAAAGACTCAAAATCTATTTCATTAAGGGGAATGGCACTATTTTGAGTCAATAAAAATCTGAAGGGTTGCAGTTTTGTAGTCAACTGAAATTTCTGGAAAGTGATATAAAATTAAAGGCAATGTCTCGATATAGAAGACACAGGACATATTTTTACAATTACATTTCATAACAGCTACATTTTTTGTTAAATCTAAAGAGTCTGTAACATACACCCATGTGTATTTTATTTCTGAAGAGTCAGTGGCTCAGAGATGTTTAGTTTCGACTTCCGGTTCAGTGAAATAGTCCAAATGTCGAAATATATGACTTGCTACTCGCCAAAGATCCACAATATATTCACACCAGATAGACCAAGATTAACTCTCCTATAAAGAGAAAAAAAATTTTTATTAGAATTGGTTGCCAAGCATTTAAGGTCTTTTTCTAATAACAAAAATCTTTATGATTCATACATGTTTAATTGATATTTAATGTGATTCTGCAATGAATTATGTTATACATGGTTTATCAGGTGAATTCCAGTAACAGTAATTACTTTCTTAACTATGCTTAAAACCCAAATTTATAATAAATAGATTTATGGAGTGTTGAGAGTTAGTTTTTCAGTAAACAAGAACTATTACACCAGGTAATAGCTAACAGAATAATTTTAACAAGCAAGATTAAAGTAAAAGTATCAATTACATTTAAAAGATGGAAGATATGGAGATGCTAGCCTCTCAGAGAACTGTATTACTTGATTTGAATTAGGAATTTACTAACTACTGGGGATACTTTAGTGAGTTTGCATATGTGTATTATTAATACATTAAATCCTACTGCATATAAAACAACAAAAAAATACATATACTTCTCTTCCAGAGAGTAATGACTGTATTCAAAGTCTGAGGGAATAAGAGGGCTATAAGAGAAAGAAATTACTCACCTAACAAAATAAATCAACAGATAATATCTGAAACTGAAGAATCAAGAGAGCTGTATACCTCTATTATTTGGAACTATGAGAGTAATAACAGAAGAAAAAGCCACTTGGGGAATACAGTCTACTTTGGGAAGCAGACTTGGGGAATACAGGGAATTGCTCATTTCTGTCATGAACTTTTAGCCCTCTATGACTTTTAAAATTATAAGAATGTATTAACTGGTAAAAAGCTGCCAAAAATGCCTTTCGAAACAGGTAATTTTTATCAACTGTATTTTCCATTTCTTCATACCCGCACCGACACTACAAATGATAAATATCAAATTTGACAGAAAGAAAAGTTAATTTTGACTTTTTGTGCATGAGTCTAAGCATCTTTTTGTGTTTAGGAGCTGTTTGCACACTTTATGAAGAAATCTTTCATACCTTTGTCCATTTTTCTAATAAAATCATATATGTTCTTTATATATAACAAATATAAGCTTGGATTTGCTACATTTGCAAACTCAATTACTACTGCTCATATTATAGCAGAATAATGCTTTGCTTCAGTTTGTCATTTAACTTTAAACTTTATAGTGTCTTTTCCTGAACAGAACATTTAAGTCACTGTGCAGTCAATTCTGTCTAGATTTTTTTTTTCCTTTTGCAAGTAGAACATTCATCTGATTCCTGTTACTGCACAAATACCTGGCATTAAATTGATAATGTATTTGGATCAGTCTGTGGGTTTATGGTCATAAATCCAAATGGACTATATTTGAGCTACTCACTTATTTCTTTTAAGTTATAGGAAAGTTTTTAACTATTTGTTTTAGGATGTATTTAAAAAATTATTCATGTTCGAAAGGTTAATAATTTCCAAGCTTTTCCCCGAGTTTAAAAACACTAGTTTTAGTCTAAAATGCTTAATTTTCCATATATAAGTTGCTCATTAAGAGAAGATAGCGCTTTAAAAATTGTATCAATTTCTTTTGGCCTTTCAGAAAATTTCATTACATTTCAGTAAATGAAAAAGTGCTGCTCCACTAAGCACTTTTTCATTTTAATGCATATGACAGACCGTATATGGCACTCAAACCTCATGCTATCATGACAAACCATTAATGCATCAAAATATCAATTTGGATCCACAGAGGAAAAGATACATTTTCAATTAAAACCAAAAATTAATTGCTTATTTATATTATACAGGTTAAGCACCTACAATCTGAAAATCCGAAATGCTCCAAAACCCAAAACTTTTTGAGTGACATCACGATGCTCAAAGGAAATGCTCACTGTAGCATTTTGGGGATTTTTAGATTAGGGATGCTCAGTAATTATTGCAAATATTCCAAAATCGGAGAAAATCAAATCCAAAACACTCCTGGTTCCAAGCATTTCAGATAAAGAATACTTGACCTGTATTAACAACATATTTATATCAAATTCCATATTCCGTCTAATATATATATGTAAGTATATTGACAACCAAACATTCCTAGACATTTTAGGGGAAATTTGACATGGGAGAATGTCCAAGATATACCATAAGACTAAAAATAGATCATGAAGTACTATGTTTGGATACAATACATTTTTAAGCAAAAGAAAGAAAAATAAAGCCAGGTGGAGTGGCTTATGCCTGTAATCCCAGCACGTTAGAAGGCCAAGGCAGGTGGATCACAGCCTGGGCAATATAGTGAGATACTGTCTCTACACATAATTAGAAATTAGTTCTAGTTTATACACTCCTGTGTTATTTAAATACTTGTCTACTGAGTATGCATTATTTTCATATTTTAAAAATAAAAAACCCTGTTAGTTTAGATGCCTCACAAAAGTGAGTTTCCTAATCTTTCTTACATTAAAAAATATATGATAAAAAGAAGCTAATAGCTGGGCGTGGTGGCTCACGCCTGTAATTACAGCACTTTGGGAGGCCAGGCAGGCGGATCACCTGAGGTCAGGAGTTTTGAGACCAGCCTGGCCAACATGGAGAAACCCCGTCTCTACCAACAATACAAAAAATAGCCGGCATGGTGGTGGGCATCTATAGTTCCAGCCACTTGGGAGGCAGAGGCTGCAGTGAGCTGAGATGGCGCCACTGTACTCCGGCCTGGGCGACAGAGCAAGACTCCATCTCAAAAAAAAAAAAAGTTAATAAATGTTCATATTTGTTTACAAATTTTTGTTCATGTCTGTTTTAATCTTTACATCTAATATATTTAAAGACAGGAGGCTTGCTTTCTCTAGAGCAGTGCTGTCCAATAAAAATACAATACGACATGAACTGCAAATGCAAGCCACATAATTTTAAATTTTCTAGTAGATACCTAATAAACAGGTGAAATTAATTTTAAGAACATATTCCACTTAACTAAATCTATCCAAACTAGTATTTCAATATGTAACAAATATATACAATTTTTAAGGAGTTATCTTACTTTTTGGGGGCTATGTCTTTGAAATCTGTTACACATTTTACACTTTAGCGCACCTCAATTTGGTCTAGTCCTGCTTCAAGTGTTCAGTGCCACATGGGGCTGCTGGCTACTGTGCTGGACAGCACAGTTCTAGGACACGTATAAACTCTAAATTACAAATAGGATGCTATCTAAAACTTAAAGACGCATGCATATCCAAAGTGGAAATGACCACAATCCCTTCTGCTCCAAGCCCATCCCCCCCACCCTTTTTTTTTTTTTTGCTAGCCTTAGGTTACTTAGTATGGCAGAGCTGGACCCACAACCCAGGTTTTCTGACTCCCAGATCAGGCACTACCAATATCCCTAGCTTTAGCTGGGGTCTACTTATTTCACATGTCATTTGATACACTAGAATTTCTAATCATCAAAATGGCTACTAAAATTTTGGATTTCCTGCAGTATGTGAGCTTTGTTACCAAGTATGTAAACAATTTCAACTGACTACTTTTCCATTCCAGTTAATGATATTATGGAATAGGTACCGACTCAGTCTCTCTGGAAGTGTAAACACTTTGCAGAATACTTTGTGTCTGAAATGAAATGGCTTAGAAAAAAACAGACTCCAGATTTAAAAAAATGTTTTTAAACGCCAAGAGTCTAATTTTTACCTATCTATGAATTATTCCTCCAGGGAACACAACTATAATGCTAATGATGTAGTCTACTTGCCTTTTACCAATGGGTTCTGAGGAGTCAGCTAATGGATTGCCCAAAATAGCAGAAGTAGTTTGTGACAGGGCTGAAGCCATTATCTATTGTTCAATCTATAAACCTTCAGTTACATGCTGCTGCCTTCTGCAGAATCTTAACGTAGGAAGAAAATCAGTAAATAACTACTTACGTTTTTAAAGCATAAGTACCTACCCAAGCATTCCTGACTCTTTGGTCTTTATGATGTACAGAAACATCAACAATGTATGAAACATATTATTTCTGCCCTGGAACAAGGACAAAAAAGACAAGATTTAAACCAAACCAAGAAGATTCAATCTGGTAGGTAAATATATATCTTATCAATTCATATCCTACTAAACTCAGAATTCCATATAATTCAGACTTTCATTTATTCATTAAACAAAGTACCTATGCTTTGTGCTAGGAAGTGGGAATACTGCAGTGAGTAAGACAGAAAGGATACATGTCAAGGACATAAGGGCCAGTAGGAAAGGCAGACAGTAAACTAAGAATCACAACAAAGCCTGAGGAATGCTATGAGAGGAGGTGCCATAGGAACATATGAAGATGCAGTGTCTGATTTAGACTGGTTAGCAACAGAATGTCTCCCTGAGGGAAAGATTTTTTTTTTTTTTTTTTTTTTTTTTTTGAGACCCAGGCTGGAGTGCAGTGGTGTGATCTCAGCTCACCGCAACCTCCATCTCCTGGGTTCACATCATTCTCCTGCCTCAGCATCCCAAGTAGCTGGGACCACAGGCGCCCACTGCCACACCCGGGTAATTTTTTTTTTTTTTGTATTTTAAGCTGCAACCTGAAAGATGAGCTTAAAGAAAGGTAACATACTGGGCGGGGGGGCGGGCGGCTGGGGACTGTGTTTCACACATGGGGAGAAACACTTACTAAGGCCTGGAAGAGCCTGGAGAGCTATTCTGAGGTTGGTGCCCCTGTACACTACACACACAAAAATGCTCTATAATGGCATAAACAAGTGTTGGGATAAAAAAAAGCTTTTAGACATACTTTATCAGAATATACTTTAGCATATAAATAACATATTAAATATAAATTTATTTTATCTGCAAGGGAATACTAGGCAGCATATTGCTAGCTCTAAAATCAAACTATTGTATGTAATTTTTGGTCTGTAAAAACAGCTCCTAATTTAGATTTTCAATTTACAGATTAACTTTTCCCCACTTACTCTGACTTAATGTGTTTTTAACTCAAGAATCTGAGAGAATGTATGATTTTTAAAAGATAATGTTCACACTGTGAGAAAAAGGAAAAAAAAACAGACAGTTGTTAAAAAACAAAGATTGGCATGGATATTCACAAGAACTTCAATGGCCCAAAGTATTTACATACAAAGCTAAAATATTAAACTTGAAAGAAATGAAATTAAAAACTCTTCCTGAGAATCTGAGAGAGCACAATTTATTATTACAGCCAATGTAAAATTTCTTAGTAAAGATGCTGGTAACAAAAATAATTGCAAAGGTTATCAACAGAACTGACACTTGCAATTAAGAATAAAAAACCAGGCCGGGTGTGGTGGCTCACATCTGTTATCATCCCAGCACTTTGGGAGGGCAAGGCAGGCGGATCACGAGGTCAGATCAAGACCATCCTGGCTAACACGGTAAAATCCCCGTCTCTTACTAAAAATACAAAAAAAATTAGCCAAGCATGGTGGCACACGCCTGTAGTCCCAGCTACTCAGGAGGCTGAGGCAGGAGAATCCCTTGAACCTGGGAGGCAGAGGTTGCAGTGAGCCGAGATCACGCCACTGCACTCCAGCCTGGACGTCAGAGCAAGACTCTGTCTCAAAAAAAGAGTAAAAAACCTGTATGTGCTTGTAATCTTAGCTACTCAACAGGCTGTGTCAGGAGGATCGCTTGAACCCAGGAATGTGATACCAGCCTAAGCAACACAGCAAGACTACCTCAAAAAAAAAGTAAAACACATTAATGGAGGTATAAATTGATATAATAACCTTTATTATAAAGTAATTTGGTAATACGTTATTTTTAAAGTCTTAAAAATATTTTGACCTAGAATTCCACTTTTAGAACTCTGGACTAAAGAAATGCAGATAGCTGTATGCATGAAGATACATTTTCAGCAGTATTTTTATTTTATTTTATTTATTTTTTTGAGATGGAGACTTGCTCCGCCACCCAGGCTGGAGTGCAGTGGCGTGATCTCGGCTCATGCAAGCTCTATCTCCCGGGTTCATGTCATTCTCCTGCCTCAGCCTCCTCAGCAGCTGGGACTACAGGCGCCCGCTGCCACGCCCGGCTAAATTCTTTTGTATTTTTAGTAGAGACAGGGTTTCACCGTGTTAGTCAGGATGGTCTCAATCTCCTGACTTCATGATCCGCCCACCTCCGCCTTTTCAGCAGTATTTATAATAAAAAATAAGAAATACCCAAAATGTACAACAGTAGAGAAATGGTTGAATAAATTATACTAGTGAAGTTTTTTTTATAGCCATTAAGAAGTGTTTTTAGGCCGGGCATGGTGGCTTATGCCTGTAATCCCAGCACTTTGGGAGGTCAAGGTGGGCAGACTGCCTGAGCTCAGGAGTTTGAGACCAGCCTGGGCAACGTGGTGAAACCCCATCTCTACTAAAATACAAAAAAACAGCCGGGCGTGGTGGTGGGTGCCTGTAATCCCAGCTACTCAGGAGGCTGAGGCAGGAGAATTGCTGGAACCCGGGAGGCAGAGGTTGCAGTGAGCCAAGATTGCGCCATTGCACTCCAGCCTGGGTAACAGTGAGACTCTATCTCAAAAAAAAAAAAAAAAGGAATTTTTATGAAGATTTTTAATAGTATGGAAAATTATGTTATAAAGCTAATATTTAAAAACAGATATAAAACTACATAAGTAATTTTAGCCCATAAAAAATATAAAGAAAGGGCCAGGTGCAGTGGCTCATGCCTATAATTCCAGCACTTTGAGAGGCTGATGTGGGAGGACTGCTTAAGGCCAGGGGTACAGGACCAGCCTGAGTAACATGGAGAAACTCTGCCTCTACAAAAAATAAATTGGCCAGGTATACTAGTACGTGCTTATAGTCCTAGCTACTTGAGAGGCTGAGGTGGAAGGACTTCTTGAGCCCATAAGTTCGAGGCTATAATAAGCTATGATCATGCAACTGCACTCCAGCCTAGGTGACAGAGCTAGACTCTGCCTCTAAAAAGAGACATAAGACCAAAATGAAATTTACCAAAAGGCAATATACCAATCAAAAAATCAACAATGGCTGTCTCAGGTGATGGAATGAGTGATTTTCCTTCTTTTTCTTTATACTTTCCCAAATTAAGCACATATTACTTTTATAGTAAGAAATATATATGTATGAAACACATTTCCCCTAATTTAAAAAATTTACTTCTTCTATCAACATGAGATTATAATTTTAAAAACATTATCCAAGCAAATCACCCACGACATTCTGTAACAGCATCTTCTCTATATAGAAATACCTTTGGCAGGTTGTATACATGACGCTGGTAGATGAGCTCATAATGGGGAGGGTTGATGGCACTCTGATAAATGCAAAAAACATTCTCATTTGTAACATCTGTAAAGGAAGGCAATATGCTGCATTAAAAAACCAAACCCCCAGAGATATTTTGTGTGAAAATCTCAACACATTCTTTTAGGAGAGGTTTATACCTGGTTTATTTGGTGTCTGAACAAAGTGCTGAGAAGTAAAAGTTTTTCCATCGGGATACTTCGGATGTGGAGGTAATCTGGAATCAAGGTAGGTGCAAAATACATGCATGATGATCTAAGGATGAAGAAATATTTTTTTTTTAAGTCAGCATGAAAATCTAGCATGGATGTAGAGCCCTTTAGAAACATCTGTATTTATAATGATTCCAATTAAAAAATTTTTCTCTAAAGAGTGAATTAGAAAAATGCTGTCAAATGGTTAGATTTACAAGATAAAATCTGTAGAATAAAAAGATAAAAACACATAGTTCAGGTAGCACACCTATTCTTTTAACTGAAAGTATTATTTCCTATAAAGATAAGGAATTCAATAATTCCTCTTAAATCATAAAGGAATTCAGTGTGTTTAAGACATGAAGCTAGGCTTAATTCAAATAATCTACTCAAAATTTAAAATAGAAAAAGATATTTGCCATCAAATCAGTCTATATTTTGATGGGAAGGTTTCCTTTTCAAATTGAAAAAGTTTAAATACTCCAGCCTACAAAGTTACCATTATCTGTTGAGGGTAGGGGTGGAGGGTGGGGCTTAAACACCGGACTCCCATTCCCTACATATTTGATCTTCATTTTTAGTTTTCCATAGCAACCCTAGAAAAGCAGGGCATTCTTAGTTTTTTGCCAAGTGGATCATTCATACCAACACAGTTAATAGCAAAACCAAGATAAAATACATTCAATTCTCAATCTGAATCTCAACATAAAACTTAATTTTCACCCATAACAGTCACTATAAAAAAAAAGAGAACATAATTTTGAAAAACTGGTAAGCACACAAAAACATTTATGTTCTTTGATCTCCTAAATATAATTCTAGGAGTCTCTCTTAAAGTGACAATCCCAAGAAAGCAAGCAATGCGCATCACACTATTTGCATGCTGCATTACTTAAGATCAAAAAACAAGTAAAAATCCTTCTCTACCACAAGTGTCTCAAACTTTTAGGTCCACTATAGGAGAATAGTTAAATGACAGTGTGTAATAATGAAAAAATATCTAGGTAGGAGGAGGCTGAAGTAAAAAAAGCCCTAAATATTACAGAAGTGCAAAAAAAGCAGAATACATAATTTTACATACAGGAGAATTACAAATATGACAAAAACATTAAAAAATAGTAGCAACCAAGTAAAGGGAAACATACACAAAAATATTAACAGTGGTTGGGTGAACATGCTGATACTATTATAAATACCTTATTTTCTAAATTATTTTTAATACTTATTCTTATGATAGGCAAACCAAAACACATAAATCCAGTAACGGAAACATTGAACTGAAAAAACAAAATAAATCTAAGGGTCAGGCACAGTAGCTCATGTCTGTAAACCCAGCACTTTGGGAAGCTGAGGCAAGGGGATCACTGGAACCCAGGACTTCGAGACCAGCCTGGGCAAAAAAGTGAGACCCTATCTCTACAAAAAATAAAAAAAATTAGCTGGGTGTGGTGGCTCAGGCCTAGTCCCAGCTACTTGGGAGGCTGAGCTGGGAGGAGCACTTGAGCCCTGGGAGATCAAAGCTGCAGTGAGACGGGACTGTGCCACTGCACTACAGCCTGGGTGACAGAGTGAGACCCTGTGTCAGTCAGTCAAACAGTAAATAAATAAATGAATGAATCTAGGGGCTTACAGCAGAATCAGTGGGCAGGTCTGTATCCCACTTTCGTCCTTTGAAGTCGCCACCTCTGTTCCATCGAAATGAGCTCATACAACCTCCTTGAGAGAGTTCTGTGGCAACAAAGTGAAATTTTTAAAAGCTAAGAGTATGCAAAAAAGAAAAAAAAAAGGCTAAGGGAATATAATAAGGGAAGCAAATCATTTTAACTTGATCAAAACACCCAAACCTAAAGAAATACAAGATATAAAAAGATAAAAGTTAAACATGTCCCTGAAGATATCAGATAAATCCAAAATGTGGGATTTTAGATTTATCTGACTACTATTCTGGCTTCTTAAAAAAAAAGTCGATGGGTAGGGAAAATTTGAATGTGGACAATATATTAAATATCAGAAAATTATTATTTTTTAAAGGTATAATTGTATTATGGTTAGGTAGGAGAATGTTCTTACTTTTAGGAGAATGCATGCTAAAAAGTAATGACGTCTGCAATGTACTTTCAAATGGCACAGCAAGAAAAAAAAAGTGTGTGTGTATATATATGTAGAAAGAAAGAATCAAATATGTCAAAAGGTTTCTAACTATCCAATCTAGAACAGGACAGTGTTCACTGTATTTTTTTTTTTTTTTGAGACAGAGTCTTGCTCTGTCACTCAGATTGGAGTGCAGTAGTGTAATCTCAGCTCACTGCAAGCTCCACCTCCCGGGTTCCTGCCATTCTCCTGCCTCAGCCTCCCGAGTAGCTGGGACTACAGGCGCCCACCACCACGCCCGGCTAATTTTTTTTTTTTTTTTTTTTTGTATTTTTAGTAGAGACGGGGTTTCACCGTGTTAGCCAGGATGGTCTCAATCTCCTGACCTCGTGATCCACCGTGCCCAGCCCACTGTATTCTTTTAAGCTTTTTTGTATATTTGATATAAAACCTTTATATACTTTGTATATATGTGTACATACACAGACACTTTCTTTTTTTGGATGTACAAATACCCTGCTAACTACAAGGCAATCTTGCCAAAAAACTCAAACATGAATTTATGGGAAAGAGAAGGGGTTATGTAAAACTACACCATAGGGATGCATTCAGCAAAACCCACACTATGGGAACCTCTAAAGACAAACAATCCAGTTCTTCTGACAAAGAAATTGCAAAGGAAAAAAAAAGGTGGATGGGAAGCACATAGCTTAAAATAAACTGAAATAACCAATTTCAATGTATTACGATATTTGAATCCCAACTCAAACAAAGATTGCCAAAAAATTATGTATTTTTTTCAGATAGCTGGAAATTTGAACACAGACTTAATATCTCGTAACACAGGAAATATTAGGGCTAGGCAGCATGGTGGCGCTTTGGGAGGCTGAGGAGGGAAGATTGCCATAGCCAGGAGTTCAAGGCTGCAAGGAGCTATACACTCCTGCACTAGTACCATTACTGCACTCCAGCCTGGGTGACGGAGCAAGCCCTGTCTCAGAAAAAAAAAGACAAAAAAAAATAATATTAAGAATGATAATTGTGGCCAGGCGTGGTGACTCACGCCTGTAATCCCAGCACTTTGGGAGGCCGAGGTGGGTGGATCACCAGGTCAGGAGTTCGAGACCAGCCTGACCAACATGGTGAAACCCCATCTCTACTAAAAATACAAAAATTAGCTGGGCATGGTGGTGTGTGCCTGTAATCCCAGCTACTCAGGAGGCTGAGGCAGGAGAATCGCTTGAACCTGGGAGGTGGAGGTTGCAGTGAGCCAAGATTGCGCCACTGCACTCCAGCCTGGCGACAGAGAGACTGTCTCCAAAAAAAAAAAAAAAAAAAATGATAATTGTATTCTGGTTATGTATGGTTGTATTAGTTTTCTAAAGGCTTAGCTGGGCACGGTGGCTCATGTCTATAATCCTGGCACTTGGGGAGGCTGAGGTGGGAGGACTGCTTGAGCCTAGGAGTTGGAGACCAGCCTAGGCAACATAGAAAGACCCTGTCTCAAAAGCAGGGGGTTGCAGGAGGCTTATCTTTTAGTGATATACAAAGAAATATTTACAGATGAACTGATAATGACATGAGGGCTTGCTTCAAATAACACAGGAAGAAAGTGGATGGGGTATGGATAGGGCAGGGGCTGGCCAGGGACTAGTGATTGTTGAGGCTGGGTGATGTGTACAAGAGGAGCGTGTATACTATTTTTTCTAGTTTTGTGTATGTTTGAAATTCACCTTATATAAAATGTTTTAAAAAGTCATGAAAAATGTTTATTCCTGAACCCTGCTCTAACCTTACGGGAAAGGGAGAACACTATAATATTTTCAAATTAAGATTTATGATAAATTTGAATACTATTTCTAAAACTTGTCCTAGTGATGAGAACCTTTTAAAAAGTTTATCCAAATTTTAAAAAATTCTAACTTTATGAATTGCTCTGTAAGTAGAGAGGCATAGAGGGTGTATGGGGGTGTCAGGGAGCCTACATTTCCTGATTCTCAAGTCAGTCTCCTCAGAAGAGCACATCTTCCACCAAATAATAAGAATATAACAGAAATATAAGGAAGCAACTTATTAAATAGGAATTATAAAAATTAAGAGAAAGCTCAGCACACTGGAACTATAAAGAATGTCATAGTGGCACCCATTCTTATGAGTCTAAAAGTAGGAAATGAGTGAAATAGTCACTGGAGCCCACTTAGCTCATATTTAAGTTTCCTACACAAAATAAAATTATTAAGCTATAATTAATACGTATTTATAAGACATAAGTTATACTTTTAATTAAAACAGTTTTTCCTTGTTAATCTTTACTGATAAAATTCCAGCATAGTAAAAAAGCTATTTTTTCCTCTTCAAATCAATAATTACCTTTGATCCTTTCAAACAAGTATTCCTGATTTGGAGTAAGGTCTAGATACTGAACGATTGTGTTCAAAGTCGGAATGAGAGGCGCTTTAACCAGGGCGGCTTGTTTCAAGCTAGTAATACTAGCCTCTGTTAAAATAAAACATAGAGAACACTGATTATTCTAAAAGTGAGTTTCCAAAAGAACTTAAATGCTCTTCTCATGTGTACATATAGCTGGTTTCTCACTGCCTTCAGGTCTTCATACAAGTCAATGACGTCTCCCCTGACCACCATACCTCAAATTTCACCCCTGCTCTCTAAACCTTAGTAACACTACCCTCCTGTGCTTTTTTTCTCCTTAGCACTAACCACTGTCCAATGTACTTTTTTTCTTTTTCTCTTTTTGTTTTTTGAGACAGTGTCTTGCTCTGTCACCCAGGCTGGAGTATAGTGGCACAATCACCACTCACTGCAGCCTCAATCTACTGGGCTCAAGCAATCCTCCTCCCACCTCAGCCTCACCTCAGCCTCCTAAGCAGCTGGGACTCCAGGCACATGCCATCACACCTGGTTGACTTTTTTTCTATTTAGTAGAGACAAGGTCTCACTATATTGCCTAGGCTGGTCTCAAACTCCTGGGATCAAGCAATCCACCAACGCTAGACTCCCCAAGTGTTGAGATCACAGGTGTGAGCCATTGTGCCTGGCCCAAAGTACTTTATCTTTTTTATTGTCTATCTCATCTACTAGAATGAAAGCTTAATGAAGACAGGGACTTTGGCCATTTTGCTCACTGCCGTATCCCCCAATGCCTAGAATAGTATTAACACCTGGAACAGACTAGGCACTCAATGTCGAAGGAGTAAATGAAAGAAAGCATCTTAATTTGCACGATCTACATTACCTAGAACCATTCTCAGCAAGATAGCCAGATTTACACATGCAACACCCCCTCCTCCCCTTCCCCAGAGAAGCAGCCAAATCGATTTTGGCAAATCTATAAACAACTAATATACAGAAAATTTGTGTAAGACATGTATAAAAAGACACACAATTGTTTTCAAAATAAGTTGAATTAGAAATTGCTCATTATGCCAGGACAAGCAGAAGCTTTTTATGGTAGTGACTTCTCTTTTTTTTTTTTTTTTAGTTTTTAATTTTTGTGGCTACACAGTAGATACACACACACACACACGAGGTGTATATATGTATGGGGTACATGAAACGTTGTGATACAGGCATGCAATCCATAATAATTACATCATGGAGAACGGCATATCCCCTCAAGCATTTATCCTTTGTGTTACAAACTATCCAATTATACTCTTTTAGTGATTTTAAAATATACAATTAAGTTATTATTAACTATAGTCACTGTTGTGCTAACAAATGGTAGGTCTTATTCATTCCTTCTAACTATTTTTTTTCCACCCATTATCCATTCCCACCTATCTCCCACCCCACACCCCAATACCCTTCCTAGCCTCTGGTAACCATCCCTCTACTCTGTGTCCATAAGTTCAATTGTTTTGATTTTCAGATCCCACAAATAAGTGAGAACATGCAATGTTTTTCTTTCTGTACCTGGCTTATTTTACTTAACACAATGATCTCCAGTTCCATTCATGTTGTTGCAAATTACAGGATCTCATTCTTTTTATGGCTGAATATTACTCCATTTGTATATGTACCATATTTTCTTTATTCATTCTGTAGCTGGACACTTAGGTTGCTTCCAAATCTTGGCTATTGTAAACAGTGCCACAACAAACATGGGAGTGCAGATATCTCTTCAATATGCTGATTTCCTTTCTTTTGGGTATATACCCAGCAGTGGGGTTGCTGGATCATATGGTAGCTCTACTTTTAGTTTTTGGAGGAACCTCCAAACACTTCTCCATAGTGGTTGTAGTAATTTACATTCTCACCAACAGTGTACAATGGTTCACTTTTCTCCACATCTTTACCAGCATTTGTCATGGCCTGTCTTTTGGATATAAGCCCTTCTAACCGGGGTGAGATGATATCTCATTGTAGCTGTGATTTGCATTTCTATGATGATCTTTGATGTTGAGCAAATTTTCACATGCCTGTTTGCCATCTCTCTGTCTTCTTTTGAGAAATATCTATTCAGATGTTTTGCCCATTTTTTGATCAGATTATTATATTTTGTCCTATGAATTTGTTTGATCTTTTTATATATTCTGGTTATCAATCCCTTGTCAGATAGGCAGTTTGCAAATATTGTCCCCCATTATGTGACTTGTCGTTTCACTATGTTGATTGTTTCCTTTGTTGTGCAGAAGCTTTTTAACTTGATGTGATCCCTCTTGTCTATTTTTGCGTTGGTTGCCTATGCTTGTGGGATACTAGTCAGGAATTTTTGTCCAGACCAGTGTACTAGAGATGTTCCCTAGTGTTTTCTTGTAAAAGTTTCATAGTCTGATGTCTTAGATTAAGTCTTTAATTCATTTTGTTTGTTTGTTTGAGATGGAGTCTCATCATATCCTGCAAGATAACTATGCAGAGAAATGTAAAAAGCAATTAAAAATTTCAAAATATCCAACCTTACTAGCAATATCCAATGTTAGGAAAAGCATTCTCATATGTGTCATGGTTGCTAGAGTACAAACTGGTAAAAGTTTTTTGGAGAGATGTGTATCTTCTAAGTCTTAAAATATATCCAGATGCATTGGCTCATGTCTGTAATCCTAGCACTTTGAGAGGCCAAAGTGGAGGGACTGCTTGAGCTCAGGAGTACAAGACCAGCCTGGACACCCCGTCTCTATAAAAATACAAAAATCAGCCAGGTGTGGTGGTGTGTGCCTGTAGTCCCAGCTACTCGGATGTGGCTGAGGTGGGAAGATCTCTTGAGCCCAGGAGGCTGAGGCTGTAGTGAGCCATAATAGCACCACTGTATTCCCTCTTGGGCAAAAGAGCGAGACTCTATCTAGAAAACAACAACAACAACAACAACAAAAATCTTAAAATATTCATACCTATTGACACACAACTCTACTTCTAAGAAATTATCCTAAAGAAATAATTACAAATGTATACAAAGATTTAGGTAAGAGGATATGCACCGTAGCATTATTGGTAAAGGTAATTACTTAATAACTAAGTTATAGTATATATATTTTAGGTAATTTATATGGCACCCTAAAATTTTACCTTTAGCAGATCAGAGAGTTGAAAATAGGTGACAGAAAATTACTATTATTACATAGTCTTTACGCTTTATACAACTTTGTGATTAATATCTGCTAAGAGTCTTGGTCTTATATCTAGAATATATAAAGAAAACATCTCCCACTCAACAAAAAGACAACCAAATTTAAAAACGGGTAAAGGAACCAAAAAGACATTTCTCTTTTTTTTTTTGAGACAAAGTCTCAAACTTGAAGTCTCACTCTTGTCCCCCAGGCTGCAGTGCAATGGCGCGATCTCGGCTCACTGCAACCTCTGCCTCCAGGGTTCAAGCGATTCTCCTGCCTCAGCCTCCCGAGTAGCTGGGATTACAGGCACCTGCCATCATGCCCGGTTAATTTTGTATTTTTAGTAGAGATGGGGTTTCACCATGTTGGCCAGGCTGGTCTCGAACTCCTGACCTCAGGTGATCCGCCCGCCTTCGCCTCCCAAAGTGCTGGGATTATAGGCGTTGAGCCACCGCGGCCGGCCAAAAAAGACATTTCTAAGAAGATATACAAATGACTGATAAACACATGAGATGTTCAACATCAGTAGTCATCATGGAAATGCAAATCGAAACCAAAATGAGACACCATTTCACGCCTACTACAAGATGACTATAAAACATATGACAAGTGTTGCAAGGATGTGGAGAAAGCAGAACCCCATACATGCTGGTGGGAATGTAAAATGGTGCAGCTCGCTGCTTTAGAAGAGTCTGGCAGTGCCTCAAAAGGTTAGTCAGAGTTACCATACAGCTCAGCAATTCCACCCCTAGGTATATACCCAAGAGAAATGAAAACATAGGTCCAATATAAACACTTGTACGTGACTGTTCACAGCAGCATTATTCATAATAGACAAAAAGTGAAAACCACCTAAATGTCAATCAACTGATGAATGAATAAGCAAAATGTAGTAGATCTATTTTGAATATTATTCAGCAATAAAGAAAATGATGTAATGATAAATTCTACAACATGGACAAACCTTGAAAGCATTATGCTCAGTGAAAGAAGCCAGTCACAAAGTCATGTTCATATGCTGTGATGCCATTCATATGAAATATCCACAACAGGCCTATCTATAGAGACAGAAAATAGACTGGCACCTGCAAAGGGCTGGGAGAAATGTATAGAATGGGGGGTGACTGGTAAAAGGTGGAGGGTTTCTTTTTCAGGTGATGAAATGTTTTAAAACTGACTATGGTGATGGTTGCATAACCCAAGACTTTGGACTGTACATTTTAAATGGGTAAATTATATGGAAGCTAAATTACATCTTGATAAAGCTGTCACGTTAAAAAAACAAACTAGATTACAGACATTTGGGGTTTTTCACCCCAAGGTAACAAAATAAGTTAAGCCGTCCATTACAAGAAGTTTTCCACTTGGTAGATTTACTAATAGAAATCCAACACTGGGCTCTGTTTCCACATACCTCCTATCTGCAGCTCTGGACAACCCATTCGTCTCATCTGTGTGCTGACAGACTCAATCTCTTGAACAAGTGGCACTAATATTGTCTCATTGATCCACTAGAAGAAATAAGGTACAGATTTTGGATACATAATTCCCAAGTAGCTGTCAAATAATTCCTTTCTTTTTTACAAGCAACTCTAAGAATTTTTTTTTACTATCTTACAGTTGAATATTAAAAGAATCATAAAGTATAGTGAAAGAGAATGAAAGTAATAGCTACCTGAAATCAAGAGATGGTTAAGTAAGTATGCCACTGGAGTGTAAATTAACTAACTTACATTCCTTTTTTTCGAGACGGAGTTTCGCTCTTGTTGCCCAGGCTGGAGCGCAATGGCGCGATCTCAGCTCACTGCAACCTCCACTTCCCAGGTTCAAGGGATTCTCCTGCCTCAGCCTCCTGAGTAGCTGGGATTACAGGCACCTGCCACCACATCCAGTTAATTTTTGTATTTTTAGTAGAGACGGGGTTTCACCATGTTGGCCAGGCTGGTCTTGAACTCCTGACCTCAGGTGATCCGCCCGCCTCAGCCTCCCAAAGTGTTGGGATTACAGGCATGAGCCACTGCGCCTGGCAACTAAATTACATTCTTAAATGTTTTTTTTCCTGAAAAAAAAATATAAAACTTTTAGCTATATGTTAAATCTTTCTTAAAATTTTCTGATTATTATGTTTAGCTAAAAGGATAATCTTCGGTTTACATTTGTAGGGTAACTATTCACACATTTATTAATGTAGTGTTTATATTGGTTTGCAATCAGTAAGGCAGTTTTTCAAACTAATATAACTGCTTAACTCTCAGCAGGCTCACCCAATTCCCTAACCATGTGGAAAAACAGAGACTTATTACATTTGAAACTGGCTTTTGAATATTACAATATTTATTACTTTAGGACTGGGACTTTCAAATGCCTTTTCCATGGCTAATATAAAACTAATGCTGGGACGTGAAAAGACTGTCTAAGGATACATCCCATCTGGTTTGTGTGTTATTTTGTGTATGTGTTTGTAGCAACTTCAATTACCACTTCTGTTTCCATGCTTTTGTTTATCCATAAAATAAAAGGATGAACAAATGCTTCCAATGAAATACAATATTATAAACAACTGAAACAAAAACCTTCTGGGAACTTAAAAGATTTCTTATAATCCATGTAAGGAAGCAAATTTTGATATACTGGCAAGACTTGAACTGAATTCACATGAAGCTATTTATAGGCTTTATCCCACTGAGTGTGACTATTCACATGTTTTTCTGCAGAAGTATTAATGTGGTTGATTACTGGGTGTTAACTAGACTCTGGTGTTATAAATTATACGGTACAGGTATACATGTATTGCTTAAAAAAAAAATCCAAAAACTAAATTTTATAGCACATGGTCACCTAGGGACTTCAGATGAGGAAATGTATTGTATTTCTTCTAAGTAACTAATACTCCATCTGACTAAGACTTCATATTTTAAACATGTTGGCATTTTTAGACTAGCCTATAACAGAAACTACAACAAACTCCAGTTTCAGGAGATGATTTGACTCATTCATCCTTCCAACATTTACTACATGCATCTTAATTTGCCAGCTGTGACAAATGGTACAAAAGAGTACAGCTGTACTCTTTGGCTGTAACAAAATCATCTAACGTGTCCCAGAGAGAGGTCTAGGCCCCACCCTTATAAATTTTAATTGAGTAAGCCCAGGATTGCGTTCAGGAATTATCTGTAAAATGCCATCCAGGTTTCTGGTTCAAGAAAGTAGGCTACCATTTTTTCCCCTCTATTTTGATGCCCTATTTAAATAACAGTAAAAGGATAAAAAATGAGCACAAGTGATTTCAAAATAGTTCTAGAAGATGCAGAGTGGATCGATGAGTGTTGAAGGATGAAACAACAGAAGTAGTAGCCCCTTCAGAGCTAAGTGGAGTTCCGTATAGTGGAAGGGGAAGTCCATATGCCTAACAGAACCCAGAACACACAGGTACTAGAGAAGGTGGGAGGAAGACGTGGAGTTGGAAATAGGGAACTAACTCACTCTGTATATGGAAAAGTTGGCCCGAGATTAGAAGGTTCTTCTCCAGAAAAACAGAAATCATAATCTACTTTGAAACAGCTTCAAGCATATGTTGTCTTATCTCTCTAACTCTAAGTTTTCTGAGGGCAAGGACCTCATTTTTGTTTCCCCTCACAATTCTAGGTACATAAAAGGCTCCAATAGAAAAGCTCTTTGGAAAATAAAATTGAGAACTGGAAAAGGGAGGATCTCAATAACTAAACATATTATTCCTTTATCTTCTCAAAACATATCAATTCACTTAATATGGAGGAAGAAAAAAATCTCATGAAAATAAATACCATATAGTAACAGTCATGTTTATCCTTATATATGTATCATTCATACTGTACCTTTATAACTAATATTCTAATTTGTAATGAACTCTAAATGATATTCTAATAACATGCTTTGCATATTAAGAGGCACTAATATTGTCCAAAGAGTAATGTCAGAACTTACATTTCTAAATTTAGCTGTCCATGAATCCATATGATCAAGAAGTTGTCTATTCATAGCCACTCTTGCCCAAACCTATAAAAATTCATGTTTAAAATGAACAATCAGTGAGGAAAAATCTTGCTAGAAATCATCATTCTTTCTCCCATCCTAAAAAATATTTAATGAACTTTGAAAAAAAATTTCCCAAACATCAATATTCATCTAATTAATATTCAGTAATTTTCTTATTACTCACTTATAAATGCTGTTCACACACAGATTTATCTTTAAAAGTTCCTTACATTGGTATGTGTAAAGAACATTTTTCTTGCTTTTTTTTTTTGAGATGGAGTCTCGATCTGTTGTCTAGGCTGGAACACAGTGACGCAATCTCAGCTCACTGCAACCTCTGCCTCCCAGGTTCAAGCAATCCTCCTGCCTCAGCCTCCTGAGGAGCTGGGACCACAGGCGCATGCCATCATGCCGGGCTAATTTTTGTATTTTTAGTAGAGACAGGGTTTCACCATGTTGGCCAGATGGTCTCAATCTCCTGACCTCGTGATCCACCCGCCTCTGCCTCCCAAAGTGCTGGGATTACAGGCGTGAGCCACTGTGCCCAGCCCATTTTTCTTGCTTTTAAGAACAAAATAAACATTCCATATTTGGCATTAAAGTGACGAAATTACTGACAAATCTTCTAATCCAAATATATGTTAAAAGCAAGACTTCTGTATGTGTTAAGTACAATTATATACCTGAGAGCCTTTTTATAATCAATGTAAAAATATGCTTCAGGCAGGGCACTAAGGTGAACTGTGTGTCAGAGTAAAATGTATGATATAATTTAGTTTTTAGTTTTAGGTACACAAAGTAAGACAGGAGCTTTCCCACTGCCTAATGTGTGCCAGATTTATATTTCTGTCCAACAGAATGGATGATTACAGAAAAAATGTTCCAAAAGTAGAAGACTCTCTAGCAATGCATAAATCATAAATATTAAGTCACTTTTATTTTCCACTTACCTCTTCTGCGGCTTGTTTAGAGCTGAGATCGGCTTCATCTTTGTTAGCACATGGGGCCTGAGACCTACAGGCAAGCTGATACTGAAACTTCTTTAAAGTTTGTGCATAATCCCCCATAGAACGACTGTAGTTCCAGAAAGTAGGACTGCTAGAAGGAGAGGTAGAATCTGGGCTCCCTACAATTAATTGTTAAGATAAACAGTATCAGTGTGTCGTAGCAATTCTGACATCTAAAGTTAACACTTGCATCTAGGCAATGGCAATCCAGGAATCAGAAGACCAACCCTCAAGGAGATTCTCTTCTCCCCAACATAATTTTCTCTTTAGAGAACACAGTCTGCTTGTGATTAAAAATTTAAAATAGTATTTTCTGAGTCATATTAATTTAAGAGTCATAAGAACAATAAGCAGCCAAAGGCGTCTGTCTAGTTTTGTTGGAAAGTTAAGCTCGTTTCATTCTCTAAGACTTTTAAATCATTTAGTAAGAAACAAACAAAAGACATTTCTTTAGGAAATAAATAGGCTAAGCAAGTTCTTTATTTGAAATTTCTAGAAGCTGTTTCTGAATGGGATAACTATAGCCTCCTACTAAAAGATTACTCTCCTGGTAACAGGCTAAACTTATTTGTCCCTGTACTTTACTGTGTTTTATTTAACAGCCTGTGGTAATTCCTGAGTTGTACTAAAAGACTATCTGATGGTTATCCTTCTAAATTTATAAATTTACTTTTAAGAAATGTAAAAAAAAGTTCTATTTAGGAATGTACTCCTACAGAGGCCTCTGAACCAGGATACTCATCACACTTCAGGGTTATAGTTTTTGTCTGTGTTCCCAAATAGAATTTGAGCTCCTTGAAAGCAGGGAGCATTTTTTTTTTCCTAGCATCTAGCATAGCACCTAAATAAATAAGCAAGTTTTCGACAACAACTATATGGTATTTATGAAGGGCTTATATTTTCAGAGTTTAACTGATATAAAAAATATCAATTGGTACTTTATACCCTCAAACAAACTGTAAGTTTTTTATAAAAAAAACTTATAAATAGAAACAATTTTTTTTAATCTTAGCAGAATTCTAAAAGGAATGACTAGAAAATAATAAAACTCATTTTCCTTATGTTTATGGGTACAAAGAATTAGAAATCATCAAACAGATATGTAGCAATATTTCAATTCATCAAAATTTTGAAGGTTAGCTAGTCTTGTTAGGAGTGTTGGTGAACATTTCATGCTGGCATAAAAAGTTATATACAGTAAAGAAACATCACACTTTGTACGAAATTCTTGCAAAACTGACTTTAGTGATGAATTAATGTCAAGAAAAGCAGTTGTCAACCAACACAAATGATTTAATAGAGAACAGAAATGGAAAGTAAAAACATGGTCATAACAGAGCATAAAGTTATCCTATTTTGATTAATCATTGCGATTATTAACTTTAAGAAACCTAAGTTTTCTATGAAAAAACTTGTATTTGAGAAAAATTTCATTGAGGACTGGCTTTAGACAATGAATAGAAATAGGAAATTCTAGTACCTCTGGGCATTAGTCAAAGCAAAGAAAAAATGTACATAGCAAGTAATGATAAAATAGGGCCTTTCCATGATGAACACCACCACCACCACCACAACAGCACACAATCTATAGCTGGAGAACCTCAAAGACCTAAGAGTCAAAGCACATGGAGATTTGGAAATCTGGCAACACAGGAAACCAGACAACCTAAAACATCTCCCACCATAAATATCTAAAAACACTTATTAAATAAAATACATTCTTTAGGCCAGTGCGCGGTGGCTCACGCCTGTAATCCCAGCACTTTGGGAGGCCGAGGTGGGCAGATCACTTGAGGTCAGGAGTTCGAGACAAGCCTGGCCAACATGGTGAAACCCTGTCTCTACTAAAAATACAAAGATTAGCCAGGTGTGGTGGCGCATGCCTGTAATCCCAGCTACTCAGGAGGCTAAGGCAGGAGAATTGCTTGAACCCGGGAGGCAGAGGTTTCAGTGAGCCGAGATCACCCAACTGCACTCCAGCCTGAGCAACAGAGCTAGACTCCATCTCAAAAACAAAAAAAAAAACTCGGTCTCAAAAACAAAACAAACAAAACATTATTAAGATGAATAATGGAGCTTGCAAAAAAGGCTATGAATAGCCAGTGGTTAAAAATGAAAAGAGAATTAAAAATAAAAATAGCCTGTAAGAGGCTGCTGTGGCTGCTCTAGAGTATTTTGTAGGCCTTGAGAAATCTATCAGCTTGGAATTCATTGCCCAAGTGGGAAATGGAGATAAGGATTTGGGCCCATAAGAGGTAGAGAGTTGAGCTGACACCTTTCTCCTACCCCTAGTCCCTGCTCCTGGTAGAGGACCAGGAATCTCAAAGGGCCATGTTCTGAGTAGGTAAGAAGAAAATCTGTTCAATGGGACCAGGAGATAATGAAAGCTTGTCTGCCATAAGTTGTTGGGAGACTTAAAAAAAAAAAAAAAAAAAGAAAAACAACACCCTGAGATTTAAAAATTATAGACACAATTTCACATGGGTTTAGAGTGCCCATTTATACTACCTGTGAGGTCCAGGAATCTCCAAGCTTAGAAATTACTTAAGTTAGCTCAAAGTCAATAATACTCCTAAGGCACCTACCTGACAGACGCAAATATAAAACAGCTAGGAAGAGACAAGGCTTCCATCCAGCCAAGATAAGCTTACCAGAAACAAACAGAAATTACATCAATCACAAGGAAACAAGACTCCAGTTGTAACAACCAACAAGACAAAAATGGTCAGTATTTAACCTCCAAGAACTTTAGATAATTGAACTATTGGACAAATAACATTAAAAAAGTGTGTTTAAGCAACTGAGATAGAAAAAGGAACTGAAAACATGAGAATAAAAAATATTCTACAAAAACCTGGCATATTTGAAAAGGACCAAATAAAACTATAAAATGAGAACAAGTGGCTGAAATTAAAAAACTCAATGAATTAGTTAAATAACAGTTTAGATATTACTAAAGAAACAGCTGATGAGTCCACAGTGACTACACCAAAAAAGCTGGGGTGGGGGTAAAACAGAATGCTCTTCTTAGAGAAGAATGCCAAACTATGAAATGTAGAAATAAACAATTAGAAAATCTCCACTTTGGCTGGGCGCAGTGACTCACACTTGTAATCCCAGCACTTTGGGAAGCCAAGGCAGGCGGATCACGAGGTCAGAAGATTGAGACCATCCTGGCTAACACGGTGAAACCCCGTCTCTACCAAAAATACAAAAAATTAGCCAGGCGTGGTGGCAGGCGCTTGTAGTCCCAGCTACTCAGGAGGCTGAGGCAGGAGAATGGCGTGAACCCGGGAGGCGGAGCTGGCAGTGAGCCAAGATAGCGCCACTGCACTCCAGCAGGGGTGACAGAGCGAGACTCCGTCTCAAAAAAAAAAAAGAAAGAAAATCTCCACTTTATAATCACCACTTTATCAAGGGCAAGGATCATCAATAGATGCTAAAATCACTGGGTAAAAGGCTGTTAGGGAAACAGGACATAAAGGGAAAATCATGAAGAAATCCAGTTGCTATCACCTTAACCAAGTGATCCAATTTTATTATACATTACCGACAAAGAGACAAAGCAGCATCATGCATCTCCTGATGTGATACACTGAAAATGCCACCACCTATGTTGTATTCTTGCCAGAAAATAATATTTAAACGGAATCTAATAGTAACAAAATGATCAAACAGATCTGAATTTTCAAAACAATAGCCTCATCTCTTCAAAATGTAAATGTCATAAAACAAAACAAAAAAACCCCACAAAACCCAAACTATTCAAATGGTTTAGATTTAAGGAGACAACAGAAGCACAAGTAAATGCAATATGTGATACTGATTGGATCTTGCATCAATAAAAGAAAAAAAAAAGCACGACAAGGGTCAGTATTGGGTCAACTGGGGAAATGTGAATATGAACACCTGTAGTATCTTAAGCATGACAATCATACTGCAGTTATTTATTTATTTATTTTTTCTTTGAGATGGAGTCTTGCTCTGTCACCCAGGCTGGAGTGCAGTGGTGTGATCTGGGTTCACTGCAACCTCCGCTTCCTGGGTTCAAGTGATTCTCCTGCCCCAGCCTCCAGAGTGGCTGGGATTACAGGCTCGCGTCACCAGGCCCGGCTAATTTTTTAGTAGAGGCAGGGTTTCACCATGTTGGTCAGGCTGGTCTCGAAATCCTGACCTCGTGATCCACCCGCCTCGGCCTCCCAAAGTGCTGGGATTACAAGCGTGAGCCACTGCCCCCAGCCCATATTGTGGTTATAAAGGAAAATGTCTTGTTCTTAGGAGATGCATGCGAAATATTCAGGAATGAAGTGGCATGATGGCTGCAACTTCCTTTCAAATGATTCATCAAAAAAGTATGCATGAGAGAGAGAATATGAGGGCCTGGTTTTTCACTACTGGAGAAAGTTACAAATATGAAAAGTGGGGAGGACAGAAAAAACTGTATAGCTGGACTGGAATTGGAAGTAACATTATAAACTCACGGTTTTTTAAAAACATAGAATAACACATATAGATGTGTGTGTGTACATATATCTGTGTATGTGTCTATACCAATATTTCCTAGAGGACCTGGAGTAATGATACCTCAATAACAACAGTGTGCCCAGTGCCCAGATATTAATTTCTAAGTATCATTCTCCATTAAAAGGAATCAGGGCTCTTAGAGAAACAGACTGACTCTGGAGCTAGCCAGGGAAAACACAAAATGAGCCTGACATATTCTGTGGTGCTAGAAAGGTGGTGGGGGCAGGGGGATTAGCTCAAAGAATGATAGTGTCATGTCAAAAGAACAGAGAAGTCAGCTTACAGAGGATCCCACTAGCCCAATCTAAGACAATCAAATCACCAACATAAGTGACCTTTATCTTACAGAATATTCAACAAATAAATGTAAAAGGTAGCTGCACAATAATGTAAATGTACTTACCACCACTTAATTAAACACTTAAAATGGCTAATATTGGGCCAGGCGTGGTGGCTCATGGCTGTAATTCCCAGCACTTTGGAGGCCAAGGTGGGCAGATCACCTGAGGTCAGGAGTTTGAGACCAGCCTGGCCAACATGGTGAAACCCCGTCTCTACTAAAAATACAAAAATTAGCCAGGCATGGTGGCAGATGCCTGTAATCCCGGCTACCTGGGAAGCTGAGGCAGGAGAATCGCTTGAACCTGGGAGGCAGAGGTTGCAGTGAGCTGAGATCGCACCACTGCACTCCAGCCTGGGCGACAGAGCAAGACTCCATCTCAAAAAAAGAAAAAAAAAAGGCTAATGTTGTAAATTTTATGTATACTGTATTACAGTAAAAAAAAAAAAAAGGAAAAATGTTAAAGGAATAAACATAGAAGAAATGATGAAATTGGAAAGCTCCATGACAACCAACATAGTAATAATTTGAAGAATAATCTTAAAAGGATATTAGAACTAGTAAGTCAAAGTTTGATGGGGTCAGGCACAGTGGCTTACGCCTATAATCCCAGCACTTTTGGAGGCCAAAGTGGGTGGATTGTGTGAGCGCAGGAGTTCGAGACCAGCCTGGGCAACACAGCAAAACCCTGTCTCTACTAAAAACACAAAAATTAGCATGGCACGGTGGCATGCATCTGTAGTCCCAGCTACTCGGGAGGCTGAGGTGAGAGAGGCACCTGAGCCCTGAATTCAAGGCTGCAGTGAGCCAAGATTGCACCACTGCAACAGAGTGAGACCTACTCTCAAAAAAAAAAAAAAAAAGTTTGATGGGGACCAAGTATCTACATAGTTTTAGATAAGTAGCTTCCCAGAAAATACTTATTAATCATTTATTAATTTGCACAAAATGCTTAATTTTCGAAAACCCATGGGTACAGAAGGGCTAAAAGTATAGGGATAGAGATAGATATACCAGCCAGATACTAACCAAAAAGAAATTAATATAGACGTGTCAATGTCAGACAAAATAGACTTTAAGGCAAAAAGCCTAAGAGATAAAGTGGCATAATTCACCAGAATGATATTCACAATTCTGAATTTACATGCATTTAACATAATCTCGTATGTATATTTAGCAAATCTGACAGAACTGCGAGAAAACATTTAATGGAAGACAATCAACGGGAGCTTTTGGCACACTTTCTTAATAACTAATAGATAAAGCAGATAAAAATTAGTAAGATAAAGTATTTAAGAATACCATCAAGAAGTGTGACAGTGAACAAATATAGAGCCCCAAATTTAGAGACTCTGCATTCTGTTCAATATACCAAAGCCATTTACAGAAAAGTGATCACATAGTAGACCGAAAAGCAAGTCTCAAACAAACACAAAATTGATAGGTACAGATCAGATTCTCTAACCACAGTCAAATTAACTTAGGAGAAAAAATGTAACTAAGCCTTTTCAGGCTTGAAAATTAAAGCAACACCAATAACACTTCCAAATAATAATATTACTTCTAAATAGCTCCTAATGGGATAAAGAATACAAGTGAAGTCAGAAAATATCTGGGTATTACAAAGATGTGCCAAGGATACATAGGTTCTTTGTATTATACTCTGTATTAAAGTTTCGCTAGACTCAGAATATTTCAAAATTTTTTTAAAAAGCATGTATCAAAAATAAGAAGATAATATTGACTGGTTTCTGTAACATCTGTGGCACTTTCAGGCAAAATGAAATTAAAAATCACTGGTGAGACTTCAAGCGACACAAAGAGCCATGGTCCAATAACCGGCTTCCTCGCCACAGCTGAGTATTAGCGCCTAATATGCTTTCCGTGAAAGTTCCTGACAGGGAAAAACCATTACTCAGTTCAATAACCTAATTTGGTTTCAAATAATTGACTCTGTGATAATCAAATCCACCCCAAACAGATTAAGATTTGCTAACACTCTTTCCCAAGGTAAACTATAGGCTTTCAGGAAATACTAAAACGCAAGTTTTAAAATGTCCTGAAAAACAGCAGCGCTTCTCCAGTAAATACATGCTCTTTCAGCCTGCTCTGCCACCCCAACCTTCCAAAACACTACTTGAAAAAAGACAGCTATAATTTGAGTAAGTTCACTACGCACTGCTTCAAAACATTATTTTGTAGCCTCAACTTAAAATAGAAATTGTAACTTACCTTATATGAAAAAGCTTTCAATCTTATTGTAGGTTCAAGATTTCTTAGTTTAGCTATATTTCACTTTTAAATTTAGTGAACTTAATTCTAACTGCATAAAATAATGTTACATATAAAGTAAAACAAAACGTGCTAAGCTAATAAAGTATGTTAGTATGGATATTAAAATAATGAAAATAGTAGGTTAAGGATTGACACCAAAAATATGTATAGTAGATATAAAGAAAATATATATGTACCCAGCTTAACCCTATGCTGTTTCTCCTCTTCACTTCTAAGAAAAGTATCCAAAGTTCGTAGGTCGGTCATGTAGTCTTCTTTGTCAGTAGGTGAGTTGTAGACGGTAGGTGAAGAACGGTAGCGAGATCTCAATCCACTGCTCTCCACTGGTCCAACAGTGGTAGGGTATGGAGAAGGAGGAGAGGGGCTAAAGCTTGCCAACTATATAAAATAAAATATCTTTACTTTATTTTTCTTTAATTGAAATTCATTTTGGTTTTTGATTTAAGTAAAACACCTAGTAGAATGGCAAAAATCCACAATGCTGACAACATCAAACGCTGATGAAGTTGTGAAACAACAGAATCTTTCATTCTTTGCTGGTGGGAATGCAAAATGATACAGCCACTTTGAAACACAGTCTGGCAGTTTCTCACAAAAGTAAATATTATCTTACCATACGAACTAGTAATTGTGCTTAGTATTACCCAAGGAGTTGAAAACTTACATCCGCACATAAACCTGTATGTTTATGGCAGCTTTATTCCTAATGGCCAAAACTTGGAAGCAATCAAGATGCCCTTCACTAGGTGAATGAGTAAATAAACTGGCAAAATTAGGTAATGGAGTATTAGCACTAAAAAGAAGTGAGCTATCGCTGGGCACGGCGGCTCACACCTGTAATCTCAGCACTTTTGGAGGCTGAGGTGGGTGGATCACCTGAGGTCAGTGACCAGCCTGACCAACATGGAGAAACCCTGTGTCTACTGAAAATACAAAATTAGCTGGGCGTGGTGGCGCATGCCTATAATCCCAGCTACTCGGGAGGCTGAGGCAGGAGAATCGCTTAAATCCGGGAGGCGGAGGTTGTGGTGAGCCAAGATCGCGCGATTGCACTCCAGCCTGGAAAACAAAAGCGAACTCCGTCTCAAAAGGAAAAAAAAAAAAAAAAAAGTGAGCTATCAAGCTACGAAAAGACACAAAGCAATCTTAAATGCATATTGTTAAGTGAAAGAAGCCAATCCGAAAAGCTACACAGGTATGATTCTAAGTACATGACATTCTAGAAAAGGCAAAACTATGGCGGCAATTAAAAAAAAAAAGTGGTTAACAGGAATTTGGAGGAAAAGAAGAATGAATAAATGGTGCAGATTTTTTATTCTGTATGATACTATAATTGTGAACACATCATTATACATTTGTCCAAACCCATAGAACGTACAACACAAAGAGTGAACCCTAATGTAAACTATGCACTTTGGGTGATAATGACGTGTCAATGCAGGTTCATCAGCTGTAAGAAATATACCACTGTGAGGCCGGGTGCGGTGGCTTACGCCTGTAGTCCCAGCACTTTGGGAGGTCAAGGTGGGCAAATCACGAGGTCAGGAGATCGAGACCATCCTGGATAACATGGTGAAACCCCATCTCTACTAAAAATACAAAAAAATTAGCCGGGTGTGGTGGTGGGCACCTGTAGTCCCAGCTACTCGGGTGGCTGAAGCAGGAGAATGGTGTGAATCCGGGAGGCGGAGCTTGCAGTCAGCCAAGATCGCGCTACCGCACTCCAGCCTGGGTGACAGAGAGAGACTCCGTCTCAAAAAAAAAAAAAGAAAAGAAATATACCACTGTGAGGGGGTATACTGATTGTGGGGGAGGCTATGCATGTTAGTACAGGGGATGTACATGAGATCTCTTGATTTTGCTGTGAACCTAAAACTGCTCTAAAAAATAAAGTCCATCAAAAAAAAAAAAAAAAAAAAAGTAACTCATGGAGCCCAGGAGTTAGAGGCTACAGTGAGCCATGACCGTGCCACTGCATTCCAGCCTGTGTGATAGAGCAAGACCCTATCTCTTAAAAAAACAACACATGCATATTTTTAAAAATAGAAAGTATAAACATCTGTAACTTTGCCACCCAGAGATAATATAATCCTTTTTCATATTTTATGTATTTTAAAATCTCTAAAATATACATAGCTTTGTCAATGTTACGATGAAGATAGCTGTACATAAATCTTTGATTGAATTTCTGATGGCTTCTTTAACAGATTCCTAAAACTGAAATTATTTAGTGAAAGCATATTAACATTTACTTGATATACAAGAATTTTAAAAACTGGACATTTAATTTGCATTTCCCTATATTTATGACATTGAACACTTAAAAAATACAATTACTGGTCACTTGGATTACTTATTTTATTTAAATGTTTACTCAAGTACATTTATAACATTTTTCTATTGGGGTCTTATTGTCACTTCATATTAGTTTGCAAAAGTTAAAGATTAACCAGTCTTGTAATTGTTAAATTCTGTTTGAAAATAAAAAGGTTAATCCTCTTCCACACAGACTTCTCTTTTATTTTTAAAATTAACATATTACATCATTATATACACTGTATCTGGGCTATTATTGCATTAATTGGCCTATTTTTGCTTACGGGCCATAATATTTTACTTATTAAGTTTTAATGTCTATGGGGAAGTATCCTGTTACTCAAAATTTTCTTGGCTCATTTGTTTTTCTTTATTAACTTTAAAATCAATGAGTAACTTGCATAAATCTATTTTTTAAAAATGGTAGACTGGGACTGATTAGAATTGCATACATCTTATACATTAGCATGTAGGGAGAAAATCTTTACAACAATATCTTTTTATCCAAGAACATTTCATCCCTCTTCATCTAGCATCTCTTATTATTTCTTGGCAATATTTTGGCCCCACTTTACTTCTAAAGCTCAATCTTGGAATCTTATGTTTTTTAATCAATTATGAAAGGAATTTTGAAACCCCTATTGGATCTAATTGAATAATGCTGGCATATATATGACTGTGAGCTATTGATTTTGGATATTTACCGTATATCCAGTCACTTAACCAAAGTTTTTAATATTAAAATGGATGTTTTTAGGAAACAGCTTTTCAAACTTTAGATTTTAAACGAACTCTTAAATATAATGTATTAATAGATTTCTTGCATTGCTAGGATAAATTTTACCTGGTCATCAATTATTCTTTAAAAGTTATTTTGAAAAAAAAAAAAGTTGTTAATTTCTGTGAATTCAAACCATTATTTAATTTACAACTTTCACATTGTCCTATTTGTTTTTAAGTTTTTTCAGTTTGTTTTTTACAGATCCCAGGGAGAACTATTTTGTGCTTTAAGTTTTATGACATTCTGTAAAGTGAAATAGGTAGTGGTGTTCTCATCTTTTTTGTATTTGGTAATAATTCATATTGAATACCAAGTATTTAGGCAGTCATTATATATGTCAGGCAATGTGCTAATTACGCTTAAAATATACATTGTCTTATTTTATCTTTTCAATAACAGGTACATATGATTACTATATTCGCCTTATGAGTTTAGGTAACTTGCTGAAGATCATACCAGGATTTCAATCCTGTTTTCTAACACAAATTTATGTTAACATGTTGTTTTACTGGATTAGAATTAGCTGTTCATACCCCAGCGAAATATTAATAACTTTTAGAAGATGGGTAAAAGATACACAGGAGTTTACTATATTAAAACTGGCCTCTTCACTTTTGTGAGTTTGAGAGTTTCCATAATAAAAAGTCTATAAAGTAACTGTTTCTTCAAAGTTTAAAAGAACTCAGTAATAAAACTTAAGGGCCCTACAGTCTTCTGGGGATGTATTTGATGTATTGTTTTTAAATTTTCTCTCTCATTTTGGTTTTCTACTTCTTAGCCAATTTTTGGCTTTTTTTTTTTTTTCCCAAGAAAAGTAATGTATTTCATTAACTTTTCTAAGTTATTCGTTTGGTTCAACAGACACTGATGTAGCATCTATATTCCATATACTGTGCTAAGGAAACAAAGATGAATAAAAACACATAATCCTGTGCTCAAGAGGGTTACAGTCTAGAGGAAAAAAAGTGAACATTATTATAGACTGAATGTCTGTGTCTTCCCCAAATTCATATGTTGAAGCCCTAACCCCCAATGTGGCTGTTTTTGAAGTAAGGGGGTAATTAACCTAAGTGAGGTCATTGGAGTGGGGCCTTGTTCTGACAGGCTCAGTGTCCTTATATGAAGATACCAGAAAGGCCATAGCAGGGCAAAGTGGCTGTCCGTAAACTGCAAAGAGCCCTCACCAGAAACCAAACTAGCAGGGACCTTGATCTTAGACTTCTAGCATTCAGAACTATGAGAAAATAATTTCTGTCAGGCCACAAAGCCTGTGGCATTTTTTAATGGCAGCCCAAGCAGACTAATACAAGCAATTATTTTAAAATACTATGCTTTGTTTGATGTATCATTATGCAAATATTCTAAGGTGGGAATGTAAGATGGCACAGTGGCTACAAACCATGGTATGGGGCCAGGTGTGGTGGCTCATGCCTGTAATCCCAGCACTTTGGGGAGGCTGAGGCAGGAAGATTGCTTGAGTCTAGAAGTTTGAGAGCAACCCAGGCAACATGGCAAGACCCCATCTCTACCAAAACAAACAAACACCATACAGTGTTTCCTCAAAAAATTAAAAATTGATGCATAAACTCTACTTCTTGATATATACTCAGAAGAACTGAAAGCAGGGACTCAAACAGATAAGCTGTACAGCCATGTACACTGCAGCATTTGCTATTCCCAAAAGCCAAAAGGTGGAAGCCATCAATATATGAGTGGATAAACAAAATGTGGTGTATACATACAATGGAATATTATTCGGCCTTAAAAAGGAAGGGAATTATAATACATGCTACAACATGGATGAACCCTGAGGACATTATGCTAGTGAAATAAGCCAGTTAAAGGACAAATACTGTAAGATTCCACTTACAGATGTACTTAGAGTATCAAATTCAGAGAGACAGAATATGGTTGCCAGAGACTTAGGGGGTGGAAAAAGAGAGTTAATTCTTCAATGGGCACATTGTTTCAGTGGGGAGAGGATAAGTTCTAGAGACAGATGATGGTGACAGCTGCACAATTTGAACGCATTTAATGCTACTAAACTATGCACTTAAAAATGATATGTTTTATCACCATTAAACAAAGGATGATATTAAGAGTGTTTTCAGCAGAAAGAATAACTTAAAAAGATGAGTAACAACACAGAGACACGAAACGAAACGTTATGATAATAGCTATTCTCTGCTCTTACCATAAAATGTAAAAATATTCATTTTGGTTTAAACTTCTCTGTATCCTTTTCTAAATCTTCCATTTCAATTTCTCCTTAAGTTTATGTCTTATTTGCTCTGCTGATTTGACAGATTTGTCTATTTTATGGGATTTCCCAGGCACACAGAAAAAAGCTCTTAGATAACAATTCATTAACATTTGCTTTTATCATTTTAAAAACAGCTTTATTGAGATATAAATTCACATACCACACAATTCACTAATGTAAAGTGCACAACTCAGTGTGTTTTAGTATATTCACAGGATTATACAGCCATCACAATCAACTTCAGAACATTCTTGTTCTTCCTCCCACTAAAATCAATCCCCTTTTCTCCTTCCTTCCCACCCCAACTTTAGATAACCACTAATCTTCCTGTCTTTATAGATTTGCCCATTCTGAACATTTCATGTAACTAGAAGCATATAATATGTGGTCTTTCGTGACTGGCTTCTTTCATTAGCATAGTGTTTTCAGGACTCATCCATGTTGTAGCATATAGCTATCATTTTTTCTGTATCCTCCTTGTTGTACTCTCCTAATTTTGACCTGAATTCTGAGTACATCTATTTTTATTTTTTAAAACAAAAATGGGTAGGGCGAGGTGGCTCATGCCTGTAATCCCAGCACTTTGGGAGGCCGAGGTGGGCAGATCACTCAAGGTCAAGAGTTGGAGACCAGCCTGGCCAACATGGTGAAACTCCATCTCTACTAAAAATAAAAAAATCAGCTGGGCATGCTGGCGGGCCCCTATAATCACAGCTACTCAGGAGGCTAAGGCAGGAGAATCCTTTCGACCTGGGAGGCGGAGGCTGCAGTGAGCCGAAATCACACCACTGCACTCCAGCCTGGGTGATAAGAGTGAAACTCTGTCTCAAAAAAACCCTCCCAAAAAACAAAAATGAAACCATTTAAGGTTAAGAATTTACCACTGCATATAGCTTTTAGTATATTCATAAATTCTGATATTGAAGCATTCTGGTTTTCCTAATTTTAATTTAACCTAATATTTTGGTGAGTATTTTTAAACATTTTAGTGGTGTTTTTCAAACCTTTATTTTTAATTTCTAGTTTTATTTTTGTTTTGGTCAGAAAATACAACGTGTACAATTTCATGAACATCTCAAATAGAAAGGTACAATATTCAATAGTATTCTTATGGAGGTTGTCTTATTAAATTTTACTGCTCCAATCTTTTGTGTCCTTATTTGTTGCCTACTTTATCAGACATTGATAATGCTAAAGTCTTCCAATACAATTGTGTTTATTGATTTTATGTTTCTAAAGGTTTTTGTTTTACATTTTATAACGCTGTATTATTCAATATACAGGGATTGTCATTGTAGCTATTATTTCATCTTACATATTATTTCTTCCATCAACTTAAAATGACCTTTTGTCTCATATAATTCTTCCTCCTCTAAAGTTATTTGTTGTTAATACTACCACCTTATTTTTATGTTTTCCTAATATGCCTTTGTCACCTTTACTTTTGTATTTTTTAATTTTTTTTTGAGACAGAGTCTCGCTCTGTCGCCCAGGCTGGAGTGCAGTGGTGCCATCTCGGCTCACTGAGAGCTCCGCCTCCCCAGTTCACGCCATTCACCTGCGAGGATACCCTCCCGAGTAGCCGGGACTACAGGTGCCCGCCACCACACCCAGCTAATTTTTTGTATTTTGTTTAGTAGAGACGGGGTTTCACCGTGTTAGCCAGGATGGTCTCGATCTCCTGACCTCGTGATCCGCCCGCCTCGGCCTCCCAAAGTGCTGGGATTACAGGCATGAGCCACCGCGCCCAGCACCTTTACTTTCTTTTGATAATTTCCTGACACATCTTTTAAGATTTTAAAAACAGAAAGATTACTAAGATTACTAAAAAAAATCTCAATTCATTATTTCTTCCCTCTAATTTATAAATATAAAGATGTACAAGGCAGAAGAAATGACTGGAAAAGAGTGGGTACAAAGGGAGAGTTAACATAAGAAAAAAATTATTTCTTTAAAAATAAAAATTATACTTGATATTTTGGTGGTGTCACTTCTTTTGTACAAATAGAACACAAGCTATGATTTATCTGTTTTTGAAGCAAAAATGCAATAGTATTTAACATTTTTTGTTAACTCTTCTAACAATCAGTCCACAATGAAACTGCTACACACAGCACTAAAAACATAGCAAGTGAACAGAATCACCCAGAAAAAGATCTAATATGCAAAATCACATGTAATACAAAGGAGGCTCCAAGTCAATCAAGGTAAAAATAATTTATGATATTGGACAACTAGTTATCCATTTTAGCAAAAAACAAAAATGAGAAAATTATCATTTTATACTACGGTGGGGGGGAATCAATTCTGAAAGTGAGAAAATTTCTAAATTTAAAAACAGAGCAAACCACAAGGAGATAAACAGATAAGACTATTAAACATTTAAAGTTTCTCTCTCTCTCTCTCTCTATATATATATATATATAAAACTCTATAATTAAACAGCAACCCAAGAAAAAAAATCAGAGGATGCAGACTCAAAAAACAAGTGAGTAAAGAATGAGAACTTCCTGATCTAGCTATGCGGCTTTGAAATAAATGTATGTTAAAAGTTACAATAGACTACTGTCATGTTTCTTATTAGCAGAGATTTATTTTAAAAAAAAATTAACTTGATGGTCAAGAGTGTGGTAAAACAAACACTTCTACATTTCTGTGACAATGTAAATTAGTACAATTCTTCTGGATAGACACTCCCATCCCAAATTTATCAATAATTTTATGTACAGGGCTATTCAGTATACATTAAAAAGTTTTTTATAAATGAAAATGACTTAAACATTCAAGAGTAAATTATGGTATATCCATTAGATGAGTATTAAATAGCCATTAAACAGATTATTTTTGTGTGGCAGGACTATAATAATTTTCCTTCTATTTTACTTTTCCAATTTTCTATAAGGATCATATAGTATCATCTTGTGAAAAATTATTTTTAAAAGTCGCATTTGTCTATGAGTTATGAATTTTCACTACATATATACTTTCTCATAAAAATTTAACTTGTACAAAATTTTCAAAATTCTATTACCTGCCAAAATTAATTTTAATATTGGATAACCAGTAGTATGGAATTTCATTACAAAGAAATATGTAAATGTTTGAGAGACCGAGGAGGGCGGATCACAAGGTCAGGAGATCGAGACCATCCTGGCTAACACAGTGAAACCCTGTGTCTACTGAAAATACAAAAAATTAGCTGGGCGTGGTGGTGGGCACCTGTAGTCCCAGCTACTTGGGAGGCTGAGGCAGGAGAATGGCGTGAGCCCGGGAGGTGGAGCTTGCAGTGAGCCGAGATCACGCCACTGCACTCCAGCCTGGGTGACAGCGAGACTCCGTCTCAAAAAAAAAAGAAATATGTAAATGGATAAGGGCAGACAATGTGTTGGTTTCATCTCCAGAGAAGACTCCTCTTTTAACTAGCAGCTATAGAGATGTTAGTCCAACACAGTAGCGACAGCATCTGAAACGACCACTCTTCTTTTAACGCCCCTCTTATATTAATAATTTTATGCTTCAAGGAGTCAAAATTTCAATTTGTCAGTCCTGTTTCTATTAATTCTAAAAATTAGAACAAAATTTCACATTACTGTGGGAGTGGAAATGAAGGTTCCTACTATTCCATGGAAAGTGTCCATACTCAAGAATCATTTGTACTCACTGGAAAAAAAAAAAAAAGAAACTGTGTGACAATCCCAGCTTTTAGCTTAGAGGACACTCCAACATGATAAAACACACTAAAACTCTAAAAGGGTATACAAAGGCCTCACACGAAGGAAAGAAAGAGGGAAAACAGGAGTAAAAGCAACTAAAGTAAAAAATTATCCTGGTTTCAACTTGTTTTAAAGACTGCTGAAAGATCGTAGGTGGTGAACCTAAGTTTGTTATCTCTGCAAATGCTAATTTTTTCTCTTTCATTTTAAGATGTTGTGTTTAAGATATTGTGTTCTATTCTTGGTTTTTAAATGGGTGTTCTGGGCAAATCAAGTCTCAGTTTGCTCATTGATAAGTTTTGACTCATTAGATGATTTTTAGTATACCTCCCAATTCTAAAATAATGTGACTAGACAAGACAAGAGAGTCATTACCTTATTATAACCACTGACGGGTGAGTAGGTCACTCCAGGGCTATAAGAACCACTGCCACCTGAGGACAGACCTTGCAGCTGAGGGCTGTAACCAGTCATACAGCTGGTGGTGAACTTGGGACTGGTACTGGGCGAACGAGAAGGGCTGTAACTCAACACACTCTGACCCTGAATTGAAGGGGAAGGTGGAGCGGGAGGGATTTGGGTTGCTGCCAGATCATGTGGAGATCTAGTTGTAGTCTGTACAACTAGAAGGAAAAAAAAGAGCAACATATGTGTATGTACATTCAAATAAAATTATATGAAAATATATTTAAGCAACTAAATCTTTTTCTTCAGGGAAAAAAGTTAAGAGTTACTTGGTTGTTAAATCACAGAATGTATTATTACCAAAGGACACAAATTAGGTGTTTACCATTTCCAGAGCACAAAATTAGAAACTGGTTTGAACTCAGCAAGTTAGTTATTTAATTTTAATTGCACCTGAACAATGGAACAAACTTCCATGAAATAGTTGAATGTATACAAGTAGGAATGATAATCATTGGTCATAAGACAATTTATTGTATCCTGCTTAAGATAGCTGATGTCCCTTCCAGCTTTGAGTCTATGAAATGGGAAAATTAAACTGAGAAAGATTTATTGCCAACCTTTTCCCCACCTTTGCAAGAGATATAAAACACTCACCAGCTGTTTTCAACCCTAAAAGTGTTTGCTGTCCAGGACTAACAACCAGACTTGTTGGTGCCACAGTATATTTGAAATATCTCCAAAAATCAAATAAAGCATTAAGGCTGAAGAGAGATGCAAGGGCAAGCTCTGGAAGAGAACAATTTTTTTTTTAATAAGGGGGGTGAGGAGGGCATCTATTGGAGAACACAAAAACCCTCTATACTTAACAAACTAAAATTACCTTCTTATTCCTCATAAAAACTATAATTTAATGAATGTTATGTGTAGGGTGGCTGGGCACGGTGGCTCACACCCACAATCCCAGCACTTTGGGAGGCTGAGGCGAGTGGATCACCTGAGGTCAGGAGTTCGAGACCAGCCTGGCCAACATAGTGAAACCCCATCTCTACTAAAAATATAAAAATTAGCCAGGTGTGGTGGTGCACACCTGTAGTCTCAGCTACTTGGGAGGCTGAGGCAGGAGAATTGCTTGAACCTGGGAGGTGGAGGTTGCAGTGAGCTGAGATTGTGCCACTGTACTCCAGCCTGGGTGACGGAGTGAGACTCCTTCTCAAAAAAAAAAAAAAAAAAAAAAAAATTACGTGTAGGTCATTTACTAGTGAGTTTCAAAATAGCACTAATCCTAGCAACCCTGTACAATAAATATTTTCACCTTCATTTTAAATATATAAACCAACACTATTCAGAAGCCAAGTGACTCTTACAAGAGTAGAGAGTTAGTTAGTAAAGCCATGATTCTAACTGAGGTCTGCTGATTGCAAATCCCTTGCTCTTCCAACTATCTCCCTGTGAAAGACTTTAGATTAATGTGTATAGACTATGAAATTTACTTTAACATCCATAAAGACTCTTTATACCCAATGACTATGGAAGAGCAGACAAGAAGAGAGGAAAGAATGTGAAAACTGAGGAAGGCATCAATGGAGCAGAAATCTGGGCTGGTCTTGAAAGGTAAAAAGGTAGAGATGCAGAAAGGGCATTTCAGGAGAGTAATAAAAACAAATCTCACTAACCTCTAACCTTATTTTTCTTCACAGAACTCATGATTACCTGAAGTGTTGTTTATTAATTTGATTGTCTAATAGAATGTTCCTTTCATAATAGCAGGGTTTTACCTCGCTCTCTTTCTGCTGTATTCCCAGTTTTTACAACCCAGCAGGCAGTCAAATACTTGTTGAATAAGGAAATGTATACTAAGCTGAATTAAACCTGAAAGCAGTTTTTTATTGGTAACTGTAAGTTACAGTGAAAATTAATTACTTACCAATATACCAGAGGGGCCAGTATGTCACATTGTAGTATGAACTAATCAATTTTCCAGTCCTGAAAAAAAATTAGAAAGGCTTTCCAATGAACTTAAAAACACCAAAAATCAAAAACAAACACAAAAACCTGTGGAACCAGCCACTGGCTTCTTAAAAGTTTCACTTTTTTTGGACTGATCAACTTACATTTCAGTATATATCATTCCAGCCATAGATACATTTAGGAGTCCCCAGGCTAAGACCACTTTCCTAGCCTCCGTTTCTTTTCTCATCTTGATGGTTCTGTCAATAAGGGAAGCACTAGGGTGTGCCTCCCCCTGCATCTATGAAAAAACAAAAAGCACAGGAATTAACCAAAAGAAACTATTGCTCCATTTAAAAACCAAATTTTGCATCCCTTATAAAGGTAACTGAAACCGCATATACCTTCTCTCATCTTTAAAATGTTTTATCAAAACTTTTTCCATTTTAATATCAGTATATGGAAAGGGAACCCAAAATTATGTGTAACTTAATTGGCATCACAGTGTAATCAACAGAGAAGTGGCTGGTTATTTATTTATTTATTTATTCAGAGACGGAGTCTTGCTGTCTCCCAGGCTAGAATGCAGTGGCGGGATCTTGATTCACCGCAACCTCCGCCTCCCGGGTTCAAGCGATTCTCCTGCCTCAGACTCCCGAGTAGCTGGGATTACATATGCCGGCCACTGAGACCGACTGATTTTTGTATTTTTAGTAGAGAAAGGATTTCAACATCTTGGCCAGGCTGGTCTCGAACTCCTGACCTTGTGATCCACCCGCCTCGGCCTCCCAAAGTGTTGGGATTACAGGCGTGAGCCACCGCGCCCAGCCGTGGCTGGTTATTTAAGAACAATTTAATACTTCCAATACATAAAAATGTCTTATTTTGTAATTTAAGGGTTATGTCTAGAAATACTTTGTGTTTCGTCTTTGGGATATGTTACAAGAACTAGGCAAAAGGCTAATTTCAGAAACTCAGAGTATCAAGTTTTGGGAGACTATATTCCATATCTGCTGTAAGTCATAAAGACTCTTCTACATCCTCACGCAGACGCCATTACTATCTAAACGACTCTGCACTTGGACAGCTGTACTCCAGGGCTCTCCCTTTTGTGTGTGGATAAAGGATAAGGATTCAAGTTTTAGAAGGGCACGTACTCATGATAGGGTGGTGAGGGGAGTAAGAGGGAGAGAGGGGAAAACGTGCACTGTTTTGGTCCACATTTGGGATTTATAATTCCTTTCTTCAGCTAGGCTCAACTCTTACAGACCGTGCAAAACTTGTTCCAGCGACAAGCAGTCGTATCCCACAGAGGACAGAGAAATAGCTTTCGCGCCACTCAGTCCCCGCGTCCCAATTTCCCAGTCCAGAGCTTCCCTCCCCGGCTCCTCGGCACGAACTTCAGCAACCTTATTGCTTCTTTCTTCCCTTCCCCTAGAGAGGCGGGACGCCTAGCCACATCCCCCCTTGGCTGAACCCCGTACAGATCAGCAGGCGCGGAACTCCCACAACCCGCGTGGATTCCAAGACAGGAAGCACAAACATGACCCCGAAAACGCACCATGTCCTCCGGCCGGAAAGCGCAGGCTCGCGCCTCTCTCTCTGGGCACGCGCGAAGCCAAGCTCAAGAGGGTGGCGACCGGCAGGCGGCTCTGAAGTTACCGGAAGAACTTGGCAGTCTCTTCTCGCGAGAAAGGGAGGGGTCGCAGGCCCAGGCGCTCGGAGCGTTACCAGGGAAACAGGTCTCGGTTTTGTGGCTCCCACTCAGCTGCGGGAGAAAGCTAAGCAGCAAAATTCAGACCAGGCTCTGAACCCGCAGTAAAAAGTAATAATTATAAAAAGCTGAATTTTGTATCTATTAATAGAATCTTAGCTTCCCTAGGGCATTTATGGACTCATATGTGTAAACTGATTAAGTAGGGCGGCTCACCGCAGGATAGAGTGGCGTGATAAAGTGGCCAGACACCATCAGTGACAAAGCATTTCTTTCCCCTGTGTTAAAGTATCTATGTCAAGAGTTCTGACCCCATGTAAATTCTTTTTTTTTTTTTTTTTTTTTTTTTTTTTTTTTTTTTTTAGTAGAGACAGGGTTTCGCCATGTTGGCCAGTCTGGTCTCGATTCCCTAACCTCAAGGGATCCGCCCGCCTCTGCCTCCCAAACGCCTGCTGGCCTCCCACCGCCTTTTGGGATTCGTGGCCCACCGCACCCGGCCTAAATTCTTAAATAATCTGTTTAAGAGGGTGCAGCAATAACAAGCACACCCAAAATTTGTTTTATTGAAGTTGCTGGTGGTTTTGAGGTTAAAAATAATAACAACACATTTTCCTATGTATTTTTTGGAAGAGCTGCTCATCCTGAGGAAAAGGTTGAGCTTTGTTTTATTTAGCACAAATACCTACAAGTGTGCCGCTGAGCCAGGCGCACGGATATGGAAAATAAGAGCTTCCTGGTTACTACTCAGAAGACCTCAACCCCAGCAGAGGCCCACAGATGCATTTCGGGGGTAGGCGAGGTGGATGCGGTGCACCCCAAGGAGGCGCGTCCAGCCCAGCCCCAGCTCTCGTGAGCTTCCTGGAGGAGGTGACGCATTAGAGAGTCCAGAAGCCCAGGGCCTGGGGACTTGTTCTGAAGTGTACTTCCTAATAAAAACATTAAGCCATGTCACAATAAGCTAGTGGATTATTACATCATGTATGTCCAATGGCCAAAGTTTTTCCTAAAATGATCCTGAGATTAATACCACGTGGTATTGTATATTAATGAAAATCAGCAAGTATGCTGTGCTCTTTAAGAGCTGTTTTTAAGTAAGTTTTATCATTTTTAGATTGCTTTAGCAGCAATGTTTTGCTCTAGTTTTAGATTTAGAGATGAACTAACTTGAAAATTGTTCAAAGCGAAAGGGCTCAAGGTACAATCAAAATTAGAATACCGACCGGGCGCGGTGGCTCATGCCTGTAATCACAACACTTTGGGAGGCCGAGGCGGGCAGATCACGAGGTCAGGAGATGGAGACCAGCCTGGCCAACACGCTGAAACCCTGTCTCTACTAAAAAGACAAAAAATTAGTCGGGCGTGGTGGCACGCGCCTGTAATGCCAACTACTCTGGAGGCTGAGGCAGGAGAATCACTTGAGACTGGGAAGCCGAGGTTGCGGTGAGCCGAGATGGTGCCACTGCATTCCAGTCTGGGCGACAGAGTGAGACCCTGTTAAAAAAAAAAAGAAGTTAGAATACCGGTTTCCCACCCCCTCCATATGTGACTCTTTCCTAAGAAGAAATTGTATGCATTTGATGTAGTTCATAGTAGTTCATAACGGGCACATCTGTGTTTTTCCCTCTTAATATAATCTATAAGTCGTTGTGCATTTATTCAAGGCTTAAAAAAGAACACTACTCACCAAATGACAGCAGTATGTATTAGGGCTGCCATAACGAAATATCACACACAGGTGGCTTAAACAACAGAAATTATTTTTTTCATAATTTTGGAGGCTGGAAGTCTAAGATCAAATTGTCAGCAGGGTTGGTTTCTCTGAGGCGGGTCTCCTTGCAGACGGCCACCTTGTATTGTGACCTTGATTTCAGTGCTGGTGAATCCTTGCTGTCTTCTTGTAAGGATACCAATTGTATTGGATTAGGGCCCTACCATTATTACCTCACTTAACTTTAATTACCTCCTTAAAGGCCCTGTCTCCAAATAGAGTCACACTGGAGGTGAGGGGTTCAACATATGAATTTTAGGGAACACAGTTCAATAGGTAATACATTAGAACTGTCTATGATAATTTGCAATGGCATGATACATATAAAAGAGACTGAATTAAAATGAGTGGATACATTAAACACTTAGACGTAACAATAGGAACATATAGTATATACAAGTTTTAGGAAAAAAAATTAAGGCAGAATGCACCATATTGAGGTATGGGGGATAAACATTCACAGGAGTAATTTGAATAAGCCTTCCACAAACTTAGAAATCCAAGAAGCATTTGTCAGTTCCTAGAACAGTTGCTTAAGTATATGTCATAATAGGTTGCCAAGGAAATTGTCATACATCATAGAGGGAGTGAAGTAGTTCCCAATCATCTTTATCCCTTTAAGCATGGTTTATTTTCTGAGCGAGGAGCCATCATGGGAGACCTTTTTTCCTTATTTTGGGAGGTAGATCCTCCCCCCATACCTTTAAATTGTGCCATTCCAAATCAGAATTATGAATGCCGGAAGGATGACCCTTGTGGTACCATAGGGAGCTTCCTGCTTTGGTATTTTGTTATCGTATTTGTCCTGATGTTCTTCTCTAGGGCTTCTGTCTGGGTAGGATATCTTTTTTTCATTTTAACTAATATGTTTACTGTACACTAGGAAAATTTCCATAAAAATACATTTACTATACTTTGATGAGACTACTTTTAAAAGTTGTTTAGTTTTAAAAATAATGCAATCTTATTTTGGAGAATCCAGGAATATGGAAAAGGATGAAGAGGAAAATATAAAGCTACAGTTATCCTCTTTCCCAGAGAGAACCACTGTTAACATTTTGGAGTATGTTCTTCCAGTTTGTTTTTTTTTCTCTCTCTTTCCTAATATATCTCTCTCCATTTCTCTATCTTTGATCTTACATGGTTGGCATTATATTGCATATATTTTCATATCCTGCTTTTTAGGCTTAATAATATATCGGAAATACTTCTTTAAATTATATTCACTCAGCAGCACTTTTAATGACTGCATAATTTTCTATCTTTTGATTGCACCAAAAAATTCTGCAAGTTTGAAACATTCAGATTGTTTACAGTTTATCCATATGCTATGTAATGCTGGCATAAAGCTCCCTGCTGGTTAATGACTTCCAAATCCCTTTTCTAGCCATGTGATTCTAATCAAAGATACGAAAGTTTTCATATTGATAGGATACATGCTGTAGGATTTTGGGGTTTTTAGAATGAGGCAATACGCTTTCTGCATAGAATAAGATGCAGAACTAGACTAAACAGAACTAAAGTCACCACTAAAATGCCGTCGTCTTAAGAATGAGATATCCCACTTTATCGGGACTGTGATGCTTCCAACATGTTATGAGTAACCAAGCTCTTTTTTTTTTTTTTCTTGAGATGGAGTCTTGCCCTGTCACCCAGGCTGGAGTGAAGTGGTGCAATCTTGGCTCACTACAACCTCCACCTCCCGGATTCAAGTGATTCTCCTGCCTCAGGCTCCCTTGTAGCTGGGACCACAGGTGCAAGCCACCACGCTCTGTTAACTTTTGTATTTTTAGTACAGATGGGGTTTCACCATGTTGGCCAGGCTGGTCTCAAACTCCTGACATCGAGTAGTCTGCCCGCTTTGGACTCCGAAAGTGCTGGGATTACAGGCATGAGCCGCTGCGCCCAGCCGTAACCAAGCTCTTATAATTCGCTGACATGATATCCTTGCTGGCCATTAATACCAGGCTGATGATTATGAAAACCACCATCATTTAGCATTATAGCCAGAGGCCTGGGCTGGCAGTAGTCAGTAAGACTTAGTGCTCTATGAGCTCTGGATGGGGTGGAGAAGGTTTGTTATGTCCATGCCAGCTGGTTTCCATTCTAATCAAAGACTCTTTGATAACCACCACCTCCTGGTGAAGAACTTTCATCTAAAGTCTAAATGCTTCTTAAGGTAAATACTTTGCCAAAAGGAGATTTAGAAGTGATAGCTTATATGTGTCTTAGACTCCCTAGCTAAGTATATTGAATTTGACCTGGCAAGCAAAGCTACTTTAGAAAATTACCAAAAAAATTGAAATTGATCAGTGGCAATTTCATCATGAATTAAGAGGTCTAAGCTATTTTTTTTATTTTTATTTTTTGAGTTGGAGTCTTGCCCTGTCTAGTCTTGCCTAGGCTGGAGTGCAATGGCACGATCTTGGCTCACTGCAACCTCGGCCTCCTGGGTTCCAGCGATTCTCCTGCCTCGGCCGCTCTAGTAGCTGGGATTACAGGTGCGCACCTCCACGCCGAGCTAATTTTTGTATTTTTAGTAGAGATGGAGTTTCACCATGTTGGCCAGCCTGGTCTCGAACTCCTGACCTTGTGATCCACCCGCCTTGGCCTCCCAAAGTGCTGGCATTACAGACGTGAGCCACCACGCCCAGCCCAGTCTAAGCTATTTTTCTGCTGCCTTGCTTGCATCAGCTCTTGGGAGTCATACAGCCTTGAGCTTCCAGGACCTCAAGAGAGCATGTGGTCCAGCCTCCTGTTTGTAGGCAAGTAAGTTATCATTATCCCTTCCCCACCATTTTTTATTGATAAGGCCCAAGGAAATTAAGTGACTTGTCCAATGTCACAAAAGTGTTAGTGACAGAAGGGGAATATACCCAGATTTCCTGTCAAATTATTTGTTTGCTTCAAAGCATAGTTTGAAATGTCCACTTAGATCTACTCAATCCTGATTAAAACCTTAATTATTTTAGAGGTTTCGTCTTTCACTTTGTACCCTTGTGGCAGCTACAATTGGCTGGATTGCTTCTTATGAAAGGTCCCAGATTTGAAATCTGAGAACCATATGAGAGCTAGTAAAGGAGGATGGAATTTTTCCTTCACTTTGAACTTCTTCATTTTCTCTGCTAAACTATGAGGTTTTATTTACAAACCTTGAAGTAATGGTAAAAGCGCGATGGAAATATGGTGGTAATTATCCTGCACCATGAAGCACGCTGATTTCCTCTGAATTTGCCACTTTTTAAAGCGGCATTTACCCTTTTGCTTTCAGACTATAAATACTATATTTAGTTTATATTTTTATTTTGTGTTTATTCAGATTGCTAGTGCTGGTATTTTTCTGGACAATAGTAATCCAAACTCCTTATTTTGCTTATGTGGAAACTGAGCTTAAGAGGTGTTAAGTGGCTTGGAAAAATCAAGAGTTGTTAGTGGGAGAAAGAGAGCCACGGCCCTCATTTTCTACTCTGCCCCTCAGGGCAGGCACTCCTGCTGTTTTCACTCACTGAGTCACACACAAAGACAGTTAATAAAATGCTTTTCGTAACCACAGTTCATACGATCCCACTTAGTTTAATGCAAAATCTTTCTTTTGATTTTGTGGTTATGTTTTGATTTGACATCAAATGTGAGAGCTTTCTGTGGAAATGATATAAGCCTAATAAGTGTTTTTAAACACCTTCTCCCGTCTGTTACAAAAGTACACATTATATAGAAAATGTGGAAATTATAGGGCAGAAGACAAAATAAAATAAAAATCACTCCAGATTATGTAGAAATAACCAACTACTGTTAACTTTTAGGTTTATAAACTTCCAATTATTTTGGTTTTCTTTACATATATTAAATTTATTTTTTTCCTTTTCTATAACCTAATCTAAGTGATACATATTAAATTTAAAATATTTAAGCCCTTTCCAAAAGCATTTTTTAGAAAGTGGTATCTTTTTTTTTTTTTTTGAGACAGAGTCTCGCTCTGTCGCCCAGGCTGGAGTACAGTGGTGCGATCTCTGCTCACTGCAAGCTCCGCCTCTCGGGTTCAAGCCATTCTCCTGCCTCAGCCTCCTGAGTAGCTGGGACTACAGGTGTCCGCCACCACACCTGGCTAAATTTTTTGTATTTTAAGTAGAGACAGGGTTTCACCGTGTTAGCCAGGATGGTCTTGATCTCCTGACCTTGTGATCCACCCGCCTCAGCCTCCCAAAGTGTTGGGATTACAGGCGTGAGCCACTGTGTCTGGCCAGAAAGTGGTATCTTAAAAGAGAACTCTGCTTTCAAGATTTTTAGAGAATGATTGCTGTAACCCAGGAAACAAAAAGACACCTCATTAAAGATGCTTGCCTACCATTGCAGAGATCAGATATTAAGAAAAGAATGAGTACTGAACTATGGCACTTTTCATCCCAAAGAAACTGGACTTCCACATAAATTCTTTTTTTTTCCTAATTGTAGACAATTTGAAAAAATTAGAAGAGAAAAAGTCCATTTCACCACTTAAAGCCAACCACAGCTATCACTTTTATGTGCTCCTTAAAATCTTTTTTTCATATTTTAAGCTAATTTGTGCTCATACTGTATATACAAATTTGCATCTTGATGTTTAACCCAGTGTGGTAGCACACTTATTCCCTCATGTTATGACATACTTTTATTATAATAATTTTACAACTGTTTATTATATAATTGTACCATAATTTACTTAAGCCATTGTCTACTTTTGAATTTTATATTATCCTAATTATTCTGCGATGAATGTTTCTGTGCACAAAGCTTTCTTTCTTCTGAGGGTTATTTCTTGCTGATAGATTCCTGGAGAGAGAATTATATGTCAAAGGTGTTAATGAAAATTTCTAGTTTTTGTTATTTTCTGAAAGAGTTGGTTTATATCTGTGTCTTTTGGCAAAATCACTTTCAGCATCAGAAAGTGGGACACTAATCTGAAAAGTGGGACAAATATTTATGGAGTATTGGGGGGCAGAATATTTGAAATTGGAACTATTCAAAGAAATCAATTTCTTTTGGTTGCCGTATTCACAAATAATATATTATGATTACATTTTGGAGGAAACTTTCGGAGGGATTAAGGAGATATTAAGTTCATGAATTCAGGTAAAGATCTTTGTGTATGGTAGATGTCTTCTCTCTTAAAGAACTATCAATAACGTACCCTGATCAAATGTCCTTTAAAAATTAAACTAATTTGGGCCGGGCACGGTGGCTTACACCTGTAATCCCAGCACTTTGGGAGGCTGGTGGATCTCAGGTGGATCACCTGAGATCAGGAGTTCGAGACCAGCCTTGTCAACATGGAGAAACCCTGTCTCTACTAAAAGTACAAAATTAGCCGGTCGTGGTGGTGCATGTCTGTAATCCCAGCTACTTGGGAGGCTGAGACGGGAGAATCACTTGAACCTGGGAGGCGGAGATTTCAGTGAGCCGAGATCGCGCCATTGCACTCCAGCCTGGGCATACAGAGCAAGACTCTGTCTCGAAAAAAACAAAAAAAAAACCAAAAAAAAACCAAAAAAAAAACCTAAACTAATCTGAGTACTATCAAATTTTTTAAAACACTACTTCTCTGTAATGTAAATGGGTACAGGAAAGCTTTACAAGCTATAGCTCCTTATCAGTGTTGTTTTCTCTCAAGTCTGTTCCATTTTGCTTGGTCCAAAACATTTTGGTAGATTCTGCTATCAAAGCATAGTCTTAATGGGAAGTGGAAGTAGGATCACTATAACAGGAACTCAATACATACTGAATTAGTTTATTATTTAATTCAGTAAGTACTTGTTTAAACTGAATGTTTAAAATTAGACATTGTCAGGCTGGGCCTGGTGGCTCATACCTGTAATCCCAGCACTTTGGGAGGCCAAGGCGGGCAGATCACTTGAGGTCAGGAGTTCGAGACCAGCCTGGCCAACATGGTGAAACCCCGTCTCTACTAAAAATACAAAAATTAGCCGGGCATGATAGTGGGCACCTGTAATCCCAGCTACTTGGGAGGCCGAGGCAGGAGAATCACTTGAACCGGGAAGATAGCGGTTGCAGTGAGCTGAGATCATGCCGTTGCACTCCAGCCTGGGCAACAGAGTGAGACTCTCCAAAAATAAATAAATAATAAAAAAATAAAACCAGACATTGTCAATGGGCCTCAGCAATAGTGTTTTATAACAAGTACATATTATCAAAAAACAACTGAGATCACTCTTACTAACCTATGTTTCTGAAACAGATGTCTGGGGATAAAAAGGATGAAGGCAGTGGGACAAGTACTTCAGTAAGGAAAGGTGAGAACCAGTGCATATTTGGTGTTGGACTGTGAGGGGAAGAATATGTGTGGTGTTGCACGCCTGTAGTCCCAGCTACTCAGGAGGCTGAGGCAGGAGGATTGCTTGAGCTAAGCAGTTCAAGACCACAGCTTGAGCAACATAGTGAGACCCAGTATCAAAAAAAAAAAAAAAAAAAGGAAAAAAGAAAGAAAGACAAAGAAAGAAATTTGTGCTGAGTGTGGAAAGCAAACAACAGAGATGAACAGCCAACAGCATTGTCTGACTTTGCACACTAGAGAAGGCCCATTGGGATTAGGTGAGTTTTTGCTTTTGGACTTCCTAGTGCAGAGGGACAGTTTAGTTGCTTAGCAAGAAGCTATGAATTACTGGGAGGTGGAACTCAAGTTCTTTTTTCACTCCTTAGCTCTCTCCCTTCACATTGCTTGCCCTTCCCACATCCTCATGTTTAGTGCTATTATAGGATTATGAACTGTCTATGACATCTTTTTCAATAACCTATAAGCAGTGGTGCGCTGGTAAATGTTTAACAACTGGCTCTTCAAAACTCCTGTGTGTACATATGCTTACTAAAAATTTTACTGATATAAAGGTTGCATGTCATCTCAGCACCTCCGGAGGCTGAAGCAGGAGAACTGCTTGAGGCCAGGAGTTCAAGATCAGCCAGGAGAACATAGCAAAACTCTGTCTTTTAAAAAAAGAAAATTAGCTGGCATGGTTTTTCGCACCTGCGGTCTCAGCGACTCAGGAGGCTGAGGCAACAGAATCACTTGAGCCCAGGAGTTCGAGGCTGCCAGTGAGCCATGATCGTGCCACTGCACTCCAGCCTTGGCGGCAGAGTGAGTCCCTGACTCTAAAAATTAAATAAATAAATAAAAATAAATAAATATATATCACACCATTTATAAATAATAAAATATACAATACTCCTTATGGCCAATTTCATATAGACAACTGATTCTCACAAAACGCTCTCCTTGATTTTTGCCAGACCCTTGCACCTTAGCCAACCATGGTTGTAATTGATGAACAAGTATAGTTCCAGCGTGAATGTTATTTTCCTCTAAGTTAAGGAGTGAGATGAAAGTGAAGCAGAAGATAGATGTATGTTGGAACTTAACTTGGTTGTCAGTGATGTGAGTGACTTCTTTGCTGGAATGGATAATAGTTCTAAAATACTGGAAGAATATTTCCTCATTTTGCAGGTTTAGTCACAATGTAGTGGCTACAGGGATGATACTGAAATGTAATATGTAATCTGCATGAGTAACACATTCTCCATCATTTTCTTAAGCCTAGACAATCAACAAAGCCATACATCAAGCCCTGATGTTTAGTGTTTGCTCATTTTCATGGTATAAATACTTCCACCAAAGCTGATTTTAAGCTACCCACATCATGTCATTGAACATGGAGTTGGGAGGAGATGTGCAGTAGTGCACCCTTAACATAGAATTTCCGCCGGGCGTGGCAGCTCACGCCTATAATCTCAGCACTTTGGGTGGCCAAGGAGGGTGGATCTCCTGAGGTCAGGAGTTCGAGACCAGCCTGGCCAACGTGGCAAAACCCTGTCTCTACTAAAAATACAAAAACATTAGCTGTGCATGGTGGCACGTGCCTATAATCCCAGCTGCTAGGGGGGCTGAGGCAGGAGGATCGCTTGAACCTGGGAGACAGAGGTTGCAGTGAGCCGAGATCGTGCCACTGCACTCCAGCCTGAGCAATAGAGTGAGACTCCATCTCAAAAACAACAACAACAAAAAAAACAAAAAAAAAGCATAGAGTTTCCAACATCAAAATACAATGGACATAAAAAACCAGAAGAGCACACAGCATAAACAAATGTGGTAAGATAATTAGGAAGTGATGGGTTTTGAGTATTACCTCCATTTTTAGTTACTGAATTTATTGTAAGTTGGTATAATTTAATTTTTAATAATGGCTATGTTTAACCATCTCGCAAAATTCCTGGAAGTTTATCAGCTCTTCTGAGTGGGTACAAGCCAACTTCCACACACCACTACATAAAGGAAAGATCCTTCTTAGTTCCTGCTCCCCAAATCACATTCATATACGTGCTTGAATCTTTAAGACTTCAATTTTTAAAGGAAAAAAAGGGTTCTTCCCTGGAAAAGTTTAGAGATCTTTTCCTTTGATCTTATGTTTAGCATCCACAAAACTTCAAAAGTGATATGTCAAGCGTCTATCTAAGCTCTCTCGTCTGTAGGAGTTGGGATATGGTACTGGAAAATGCAGTCAGCTGCCAACACTTGCAGGTGACTGGAGAAAAGCAATGGCTTGACAACTGGCCACTAAGAGTGAGCTCACACATGCACAGGCTTCTTAAGTAATAGGAATTTATAGTAACCAACAATATTACTAACTTGATATGTTTCATTGGTTGTTAGCAAGCAAAGAGACTTCCTGTAAGTGGCAAAGCAAAGACGGTGCCTGGGATCCCTCACAAACAATGAAGAAACCAAAGCAGAACCAACTTACCCCTGTAACCAACTCAGAAGTGGCTTTGGTCAATGCCTATCTTGAACAAAGACGAGCCAGGCACCAGTCTCAGTTCAATGAGGTGAACCAGAACCAACATGACAGTGATACTACGGAATGTGGCAGTGAAGAGTCTAACTCAGAAGCCTCCTCGTGGAAGGAGAGTGAAAGCGAACACCACCCATCACCAGACGGTATTAAGAGGAGAAAAATGGCTCAGAGGCAAAGGAATCTGGGAAGTTACCAAATGAGCGAAAGGCAGTGCCTCCACTGCAAAGCCTTGAGAACCAATGAATGGTTGGTGCACCATTCCCAACAAAAGCCTCAGTAACACCGCCAATGAAAGGAGACAGTCAAGAGGAAAGTTCCATATCTGACATTAACATGAAATTTAGTAAATTTTGAATTTTATCACGTTCTTCCCTCACTTGAAGCCAAATGAAAGAGATGAATAAAACATGAAAAATCACCAGAGCTCTAGGTGAGGAGACTTTTACAACAAAGTCTCTCTACCAACAGACAAAAACATACTTGGAACCCAAGAGGTAAAATCTCACACAATTCTTTGTTCAAAAAAAAAGGCCATCAAATGTGTTTATGGCACCATTGGAACACCAAAGATCTGTATCTGCTATGATTTTTTTATTTGGAAATAACACGAGACAGATATTTTATGCCTTGAGTGTATGTATTTTGTTTATGTCTGTAATATGAATAAGAAAGCTCTTTGAAAATATATTATTTATGTTGAGAAACCACTTAAATGTATTCAGATGTTTTGCTTATCTGACTGACTGAATGAACTAGGTGAAGTTGGCTGGAATAGAATTGCCCCATCCTCTCTAGGTTTAACCCTACAAGAACTGTATTGCCACACATGTCAGCTAGGGGCTGGTGTGGAAGAGGAGCTCAAGAGGCTGGAATAAGATCTGATTCCTGGAGTAGGGAGGAGAGGCAGCATGACCCAGAAGGCGGTTGGGCAGTGGGCTACCCACGGTTGTTGTCCACAAAGTACATGGCAAATGTTAAAGGAAAAATTATTCTGACACTTGTCAAAATGGTCAGGAGGACTTCATTCAAGACTCTATTGCAATAGAGAGTAGAACTTGAGCTCCACTCTGAATACAACAAGGATAAGTGGGGATTTATAGCCAGGAGCAGGTAGAGGACGTCACAGGATGGGAAATTACTAAAGAGAGACATCAAACAGAGAGGGATTCCTGCTAAAGTGACCTAACAGGATTCATGCTAAAGGCAGGCCAAGGACTTACACATCAAAAGTGGAGAATGAGGCCAGGCATGGTGGCTCACGCCTGTAATCCCAGCACTTTGGGAGGCCGAGGTGGGCGATCACTTGAGGTCAGGAATTTGAGACCAGCCTGGCCAATGTGGTGAAACTCCACCTCTACTAAAAATACAAAAATTAGCCAGGTGTGGTGGCACATGCCTGGAGCCCAGCTACTTGGGAGGCTGAGGCACAAGAAAAGCTTGAACCCGGGAGGCGGAGGTTGCAGTGAGCTGAGATTGTGCCACTGCACTCCAGCCTGGGCGATAGAGTGAGACTCTGTTTAAAAAATGAAGGGGTGGGGGGGAGGATGAGGAATTTGATTAGTTATTAAGGATGGGAAGACTCTCAATAAACTTATCCAGTAGGATTCTTGCCAAAATTGGATTGGGCAGGTCAAAGACAGGATGGAGTCAAGATTGAGGCCTATTTGAGAAGAGGGCTCAGAGGAGCCTGACTAAAGTTTGGCCAAAGAGAGTCTTTGTCACAAGTTAGGCACAATCCAGGTATAGTTGGGGCTAGGTTTTCTAGTTAAGTGGGGCCCCCAGGTGTGGGGAATGTAAGCAGGCCTAAGTAAATGGGTGGTCAATCTGGAGATCATCTTCCCAGAATAGAAATGGGAAATAGGGTGGATGGCAGGACCCCAGCTGGGATGGAAAACAAGGCCCAGATATCAGAGGAGAGGGCTGGCAAGGACAAGATGAAGCAGCAGGGACCCTTATCATGTGGCTACAGTTCAAAGCAGGGCCTAAGTCTTGGGGGAAGCTGGGTGCAGTGGCTCACACCTGTAATCCCAGCACCTTGTAAGGCTGGCAGGAGGTTTGCTTGAGCCCAGGAATTCGAGACCAGCCTGGGCAAAATGGTGACACCTTGTCTCTTGAAAAAAGAAAAAAGTCTTGGGTAAGGACTTGGGTACTATGTGTGGTTAAGACTGCAGGCTAATACTAAGGACTGAGACTTTCATGGGAGACAGGTAGAGGATAGGGACAGAGACCAGAGAGCTGTGACTTTGGGCCCATGAGTCATTCCTGATAAGAGCAGATTCCTCAACTGAATACAACAAAGATCCTTGGGAGGCAATGAGGGAGTCCCAACCACTGGGACTAGGCCACTAGAATCCACGAAACGGTAACATTTCTCAGCCTATTTCTGGAGGCTTTGTCTTATTCAGATTGCCTCAGGATTGGAACAGGTCTGAAGGCACAGGTGAGAAGCACTGAAACTGTCCTCACAGAGTTAACAAGAATTCTAGACAGAAATATAGTTATAAATAAGCACTAATCAGGCTACACTTTGACCCACTTCCTTGTAACCCAAAGTCACTAGATCCTGACCATTTGTATCCCCATTGTTCCTACAGATGGGATTTTTGACATTAGAATTGTAAGTCTTTTGTTTAAGAATTGCTTAAGATGTTTTTCAGATCCCAGATTCTAAGGAAACAGCTAATGCTAACCAGCTTGAAGAACCCATCTCCCTGTCCATGACTTCACGCTGCACTCTTTGACCCCTCAGTGATCTCCACATTTTGGCCCACTCCATAATCCTGAAAAACCTAGCCCCCAAGTCCTCAGGGAGATGGATTTGAGGTTTCCTGTCATCTCCTCATTTGGCAGACCTATGATTAAACCTTTCTCTGCTGCAACCTGGGGTCTCAGTGTATTGAATTGTTTCGCATGAAACTGCCTTTGCAAAATCATGACAGTAAGAGAAATCTGACATAGTTGACTCCATCTTGCTTCTGACCTTTAAGCTGTCCTTAGCCATTCCTGGGCACAGGCCAAGCTAACTTTGGGAGGAATTTACAGTTTAACCTTAAAGCAAGGATGAAAATACCCCTTCCCCAAACTAAACCACCTTTGTAAAACTAATGAAAGACCACAAAATTAGGATTATGAGAGGATCCTGAATTCTGAGAAGATGTAAGCATAGTTTCTGTAAACTCTTACTGCTCAGGAGTCATGTGGCCAGAGATGACAAGGTTTGTGTTATCCCCAGTTGCTCCTATAGATAACGTCACCATTATAGAACCTAAAATTGGTTTTTTGAGATGTCTTTCAGACCGACCCCACCCAGACCTGTGGCGCATGACTCAATTGGTCCTGTGGCCCCATACAGAAGCAGACTGGGTGCATGAGGACCATTTTCCACACGCCTGTGATTTCATCCCCACTCAACTGGCAGCACCCATTCCCTAGACCCTTGCCCACCAATTTACCTATAAAAACTCTGGCCCCCGAGCCCTTGCAGAGACTGATTGGAGTGATAACTCCAGTTCTTCTGCATGGCCAGCCTCATGTCAAACTCTTTACTCCAATGCTGTGGTCTTAGTGAATTGATTTTGTCTAGGCAGCAAGCAGGAAGAACCTGTTGGGTGAATGCAGGCTTATCAGGCAGCAGACCTGTTATGGTTACAGCAGAACAACTTCAAGATTCAGTAGTTCAAGCATCAACCTTTTCCACAAAAACTTTCCTTGCTCCTTGACACACTCCTCCACTTTGTTCTCTCAGGCAGAACTCACTTTGCCCTCCCTCATCCTCCAGTGTGACTGAAAAGTTCTTTCTCAGCATCTTTATCTTTTTTTTGAGATGGAGTCTTGCTCTGTCGCCTAGGCTGGAGTGCAGTGGCGCGATCTCGGCTTACTGTAACCTTCGCCTCCCAGGTTCAAGTGATTCTCCTGCCTCAGACTCCTGAGTAGCTGGGATTACAGGTGCATGCCACCACGCCCGGCTAATTTTTGTATTTTTGGTAGAGACGGGGTTTCACCATGTTGGCCAGGCTGGTCTCTAATTCCTGACCTCATAATCCACCCGCCTCAGCCTCCCGAAGTGCTGGGATTAACAGGCGTGAGCCACTGCGCCTGGCCATCTTTAACATTTTGATGAATGCATTTGTTTGCAAGTCTCTGTCCCCAACATATACTTATCCACCCTTTAAGGTAGAGTCCATGATTTGTCATCTTTGTATCTCTGTAGCCTAGCACAGTGCCAGACAACATGACAGATAAATAATGCAGTTGAATCAATATATTATACAAAGAGATTCCTGAATGTAAAGTGGTGGTTAGGGGAGCTGGGGAATCAGAGGTAGAGGAATCAGGGCAAGGGCCAGTATCCACAATTTAGTGAATAATTCTATTTCCAGCTTGATATGATCAAGGTGCTTAAATTATCCTAAGTAGTACCCTCCCTCCAAACAGCAACAACAAAAGAACCAAGTTTAAAATATAGCAGTAAGTTGCAGAGGAATGATTTAGACCCAAGTCATCTTGCTTCAGAGTTTGGGCTCTTAATTGCTATGACCTTAATCATAATCTGAAGATAGAAGGTATGATTTCAAGGTAAGTTAATCACCACTTCCCCCACAGTCATAATGATGTCTAAGCAGATACAACCTCACCAGGATCTATTGGAAGATATGGACAATGGCGATTTTCCAAATAACAGTAAGGGCCCATGCACCCAAATGTTTTGCTTGTAGATAGAATAGAAACCAATGACACTATTACCCAAAGAGTCACTTTTCCTAGTCTTACTCATAGGACTAGAAGAGTTGGGGGGCTGAAGATGGCTGTCTTTAGGAAAAGGGAATCAGGATTGAGTTAAGTATAGGGGTATTATAAATCCTATAATATGCGGTTAGCCAGGATAATCTGAGTACATGAAACCAAAAACAGGCTAAACATAGCTGGGAGGATTATCCAAAGCCAAGGAGAGAATTGCACCAAATCAAAGGGACAAGGCAGAAACATGGTAGGATGAAAAGCAAAAGCATAGCCAGGTGCTTTGGGACTGGATCAGTGAACAAGGTGCACAACTGGTCAGGTGGGAGCTGGCTCATGAAACTAGAGCTGCCGGCTGGGCATAGTGGCTCATGCCTGTAATCCCAGCACTTTGGGAGGCCAAGGTGAGTGGATCACCTGAGGTCAGGGGTTTGAAACCAGCCTGGCCAGCATGGTGAAACCCCATCTCTACTAAAAATACAAAATTAGCCAGGCATGGTGGCACATGCCTGTAATCCCAGCTATTCGGGAGGCTGAGGCAGGAGAATCACCTGAACCCGGGAGGTGGAGGTTGCAGTGAGCTGAGATTGCGCCATTGCACTCCAGCCTGGGCTACAGAGTGAGAGTCGGCCTCAAAAAAAGGAAAAAAAAAAAAGAAACTAGGGCTGCTAACACTAGTCACAGTTGGTTGTTGCTTTTGTGCAGTCTGGTGTGGGTTCTTAGGGTGGGGTCCCTGGGTTGCATAACAGTCTTCTCTTCAGTCCTTCCTTGCTGGTTGGGATAAACTAGGCCTTCTCTGGCTTTCATGGTCAAAGCCTGTAACCTGTTTGGGTGGCTTGCTTGAGGGAGGCATAAGATTCTCAGGCTGGCCTCCTCTCTGTGGCCCATCCATGCAGCTGAGCATCAGAATGACTTCTGTGGCGATGTCCAGCTACGTTAAGTATCACGATTCTTTTTTTTTTTTTTTAGACGGAGTTTCCCTCTTGTCCCAGGCTGGAATGCAATGGCGTGATCTTGGCTTACCGCAACCTCCGCCTCCCGGGTTCAAGTGATTCTCCTGCCTCAGCCTCCCAAATAGCTGGGATCACAGGTGTGCACCACCATGCCCAGCTAATTTTGTATTTTTAGTAGAGATGGGGCTTCTTCATGTTGGTCAGGCTGATCTCAATCTCCTGACCTCAGGTGATCCCTCCCGCCTTGGCCTCACGAAGTGTTGGGATTATAGGCGTGAGCCATCGCTCCCGGCCAGGTATCACAATTCTTATTAGGAACTGGGATGCAGGGAACTATGGAATGTAGAGAAAGGTCACTGTCCAAACCAGTATCTGCCCTCCAGGATGGGGTGGTGTGGCTTTGGTGGGAGGAGAGATGAGCCAGTAGGTTAAATCTTACCAATAACAGCAGCAACAATAATAACAATATTGGAAATGAGTAACATTTAGAGCAGGGGTACCCAACACCCAGACCATGGAACGGTACTATTCCATGGCCTGTTAGGAACTGGGCTGCACAGCAGAAGGTGAGTGGCAGGCAAACCAGCATTACTGCCTGAGCTCTGCCTCCACCTTCTGTCAGATCAGCAACGGCATTAGGTTCTCATAGGAGCCCGAACCCTATTGTGGACTGCACGTGCGAGGGATCTCAGTTGCGTGCTCCTTATGAGAATTTAATCCTTGATGATATGAAGTGAATCTAATGCCTGATGATCTGGGGTTCATCCCCAAACCACCCGCCCAGACCCCAACCCCTCCAATCCATGGAAAAATTGTCTTCCATAAAACCTGTCCCTGGTGCCAAAAAGGTTGGGGACTGCTGATTTAGAGATGGCTTTTCATATGCCAGGCACAAGGCAAGCAATTTATAAAGATCATTTATCCTTCACAATCCTGCAAGATAGATATTTCAATTTTACAGGTGATAAAAGTAAGGCTTGGGGTAATTAAATAACATACCCCAGGTCATACAGTTGGTAAATGGGGAGCTGGGCCTTGGTCTTGTCTGACCACAAATACTTTTTTGTTTTGTTTTACCATGATAGAACATTATCCATTAAAAAATTTATTTTTTATTTTTTATTTTTAGAGATGGGGTCTTGCTTTGTTGCCCAGGCTAATGTCAAACTCTGGGCCTCAGGGAGGCCAGGTGCGGTGGCTCATGCCTGTAATCCCAACATTTTGGGAGGCTGAGGCAGGTGGATCACTTGAGGCCAGGAGTTTGAGAACAGCCTGGCTAATGGTGGTGAAATCCCATCTCTACTAAAAATATAAAAATTAGCCAGTTGTGGTAGCATATGCCTGTGATCTCAGCTACTCTGGAGGCTGAGGCAGGAGAATCACTTGAACCTGGGATGCAGAGGTTTCAGTGAGCTGAGATCGCACCATTGCACTCCAGCCTGGGCGACAGAGTGAGACTCTGTCTCAAAAAAACAAAACAAAAACTCTGGGCCTCAGGCAGTCCTCTTGCCTTGATCTCCCAAAGTGCTGGGATTGCAGGTGTGAGCCACTGCACCTGGCCTATTATCCAAATTCTTAATGAAGAGCAACTGATAAAAACTTGGGACACCACATATCAAATATCAAACCAAGTCCTGAGAGAGCAGAGGACTATTAATGGATAACAGAGCCAAGAGTCAGAGGCTGAGCAGAGTTAGAAGCAGAAGTAACCTGGAGAGGTTTCACACTGTGTGGTGGTGAGGTCTTGCAATCACCTGACAGGTTCTTCCTGCCCACTGCGCAGACAAAACCAATTCACCGAGACTGTGGGATTGCAGTAAAGAAAGAGTTTAATTAATGCAAGGCAGCCAAGAGGAGGCAGGACTGGAGTTATCACTCAAATCAGTCTCTCCAAGAACTCAGAGGCTGGGGTTTTTATGGACAATTTGGTGGACAGGGGGTTAGGGAATAGGTATTACTGATTAGCTGGGGATGAAATCACAGGGATGTGAAGAATGGTCCTTGAGTGTTGAGTCTGCCTCTGGGTGGGGGCACCACAGGACCTGTTGAGTCACAAATCAGGAGTCTGTGTGTGTGTGGGGGGGGGGGGGGGGGGGGGGGGGGGGGGGGGGGTCAGTTGGTTGGCAGAATGCCAAAGCCTGAAAAACACCTCAAAAGACCAATCTCAAGTTCTACAATAGTGATGTTATCTATAGGAGCATCGGGGAAGTCACAGATCTTGTGACCTCTGGTCACATGACTCCTGAGCAGTAAAGGATTGTAGAAACTATGCCTACATTTTAGCAGAATTCAGGCTCCTCCCATCATAAAACCGCTTTTGCAAAATTGTGCCTGAGATAGTGAAAGAGATCTAATCTAACTGACTACACCTTGCTTCTAACCTCCAAGCTGTCCTTGTTGGGCGTAGTCTGAACTAACTTTGGGAGGAACTTAGTTTATAGTTTATAGTTTTTCTTAACTTTTTTTTTTTTTTTTTTTGAGACAGAGTCTCACTCTGTTGCCCAGGCTGGAGTGCAGTGGCACAATATTGGCTCACTGCAACCTCTGCCTCCCGGGTTCAAGTGATTCTCCTGCCGCAGCCTTCTGAGTAGCTGGGACTACAGGCACCCGCCACCACACCTGGTTAATTTTTGTATTTTTAGTAGAGACAGGGTTTCACCATATTGGCCAGGCTGGTCTTGAACTCCTGACCTTGGGATCTGCCCGCCTCAGCCTCCCAAAGTGCTGGGATTACAGGTGTGAGTCACTGTACCCAGCTTATAGTTTATAGTTTAAAACAAAGATGATAACAGCCCTTTCCCAAAACAAACCTCCTTCTTGTCTGGGGACTGGACTGCCTTTGTAGGACTAAGAAATTAGTCACAAGATTAGAAATTATGGCTTGGGAGTCGTGCAGCTGGAGGCTACAAGATTTTGTCCCTCCCTAACTTCTCTTAAGGTAAGTGCTTGAGATATTTTGCAGCCCCTGCACTTGATGGATCAGCTGGCACCACCCAGATCAATAAACTGGCTCATCTGATCTTGTGGCCCCTACCCAGGAATTGACTAAGCACAAGAAGACAACTTCAACTCCCGATGATTTCATCTCTGACCAGTCAGCACTCCCAACTCACTGGCTTCCCTGCACCCACTAAGTTGTCCTTAAAAACTCTTATCCCCTGGCCGAGTGCAGTGGCTCACGCTTGTAATCCCAGCACTTTGAGAGGCCAAGGCAGGCAGATCATCTGAGGTCAGGATTTCGAGACCAGCCTGACTAACATGGTAAAATCCCGTCTCTACTCAAAAATACAAAAAATTCGGGCAGGGCCGGGCGCGGTGGCTCACACCTGTAATCCCAGCACTTTGGGAGGCCGAGGCGGGCAGATCATAAGGTCAGGAGATCGAGACCATCCTGGCTAACACGGTGAAACCCCGTCTCTGCTAAAAATACAAAAAAATTTAGCCAGGCGTGGTCGCGGGCACCTGTAGTCCCAGCTACTCGGGAGGCTGAGGCAGGAGAATGGCGTGAACCCAGGAGGCAGAGGTTGCAGTGAGCCAAGATCGTACCATTGCACTCCAGCCTGGGCGACAGAGTGAGACTCTCTCAAAAAAAAAAAAAAAAAAATTTGGGTAGATCACAAGGTCAGGAGATCAAGACCATCCTGGCTAACACGGTGAAACCCCATCTCTAGTAAAAATATAAAAAATTAGCCAGGTGTGGTGGCGGGTGCCTGTAATCCCAGCTACTTGGCAGGCTGAGGCAGGAGAATGGTGTAAACCCGGGAGGTGGAGCTTGCAGTGAGCCGAGATCACACCACCGCACTCCAGCCTGAGCAACAGAGCGAGACTTCATCTCAGAAAAAAAAGCAAAACAAAAAATTAGCTGAGCATGGTGGCACATGCCTGTAATCCCAGCTGCTCAAGAGGCTGAGGCAGGAGAATCGCTTGAACCCGGGAGGTGGAGGTTGCAGTGAGCTGAGATGGTGCCATTGCACTCTAGCCTGGGCAACAGAGCAAAACTCTGTCTCAAAAAACAAAACAAAACAAAAAAACAACAAAAAAATTCTGATCTCCGAATGCTCGGGGATACTGATTTGAGTAATAACAATACTTCGGTCTCCTGCATAGCCAGTTCCGTGTGAATTATTCTTTCTCTATTGCAATTCCCCTGTCTTGATTGGCTCTGTCTAGGCAGCAGGTGAGGTGAATCCATTGGGCAGTTACAATAATCCTAATTTTCATGGACTTTTATTAGTTTTACAAAGAAGATTTCAGTCCCTGAGCAAGGATAGAGATAGTTTTAGGGAGAAACTATTACCATCCTTGCTTCAAAGTTAAACTATAAAATAAATTCCTACACCTAGGAATGAGCAAGGCCAGCCAGCTCACGAGGCTAGAAGCAAGATGGAGTCAGCCATGCTGGATTTGTCTCATCATCATAATCTTTGCAAAGGCGGTTTCTACCTTATGACGTCAGCTTGCTTCCTCTGCAGGGGTTAAGCCTGGCCAGCTTAAGACAAAAAGGGAGAAATGGAGACTTAGCTGGAAGCATTGGTGAGGATAGAAATGAACTTTGCACTGACTGTTGAGAAACAAGGGACAGTAGGAACTAAAACAGTGACTTTGATGGCCAAGGGTTTGAGTGGAGGAGAAGGAGGAGGGGATCTGGTTTCAGACTGCATGGGGAGTAAGAACTCTCATGTGAGTGGGCTACCTTGCTCCATCATCCCAGGACATGGTGAACCATAGAATTAGGAGCAAAACCATGGTCAGGTACAGATCTGGTGAGATGAGGTGGTTATGAAACTGGGACTACAGACACTAGTCATGGCTGGATGTTGCTTTTGTGCAGAGTCTGGTGTGGGCTCTACACCAAGCTGAACACCATCAAGAAAACCAGATAGCAACTACGACTCTTCCCCAGTGCCACTCCTTTATCTAATGAAGGAGTGCTATCTTCCAACACACTGTAGAAGGAGTATTTTGAAAATGACAACCCATTAGCAGATTGTGAAATCAGTTTAGTGGGTCGTGATTCGCATTTATTAAATAATAAACAGAAAGTTGGTTGGGTGTGGTGGCTTACGCCTATAATCCCAACACTTTGGGAGGCCAAGGTGGGTGGATTACCTGAGGCCAGAAGTTTGAGACCAACCTGGCCAACATGGCGAAATCCTGTCTCTATTAAAAATACAAACACCTAGCCGGGCATGGTGGCACACACCTGTAATCCCAGTTGCTTGGGAGGCTGAGGCAGGAGAATTGTTTGAACTTGAGAGGCAGAGGTTGCAGTGAGCTGAGATCATGCCATTGCACTCTAGCCTGGGTGACAGAGCAAGACTCTGTCTAAAAATAAATAAATAAATAAAAATAATAAACAGAAAGTAACAGCATATCACACATAACAAGGGTAAGTATTATTAAGTGTGTGTGTGTACTGAATTACAATGTAAAATGTATTTCTTTTTATGTGTGATAAGAGAAAAGGGCTGAGCACAGTGGCTCACACCTGTAATCCCAGCATTTTAGGAAGCTGAGGCAGGAGGATCACTTGAGCCCAGGAATTAGAGACCAGCCTGGGCAACATAGTAAGACCCCTGTCTCTAGAAAAAATATTTTAAAATAGAAAAAAAAAAAGATAAAAAACAAAAGTCACTGCTCTAGTTTTCTTTGTAGATTTTCCTGTATCATCTAGCAATACCACTAAATTAGTGAAGGCAGTATCACTCCATGCTTTCCCAATTGTCTGCTAGGAATTAGTAAATCCTCACCCACACTATAGGATGGACCAACTGTCTAGATTAGTGAAAAGCTTGAATTAAATTATACTCCTTTAAAAGAACTTCAGGTTTATTATTTTCAAATACAAAAAGTGGAAGCAAGCTAACCAATTGTTGCCTGGTACACAGGGGTGGGTTTTGGCCTGGTGAATAGACAAGAGTTATTTGTAATTGACATTTCAAAGAAGCCTAAGAAACAGGCAAGCCTTTGTTTAAATCATAATTACCCTGTTTGTATGTAAAAGAATACTTCTAAAGCTTTTCAAAACAACTGGTTCTTTTAAGCAGATAATTATTCCCCTTCCAATCTTGTTTACACTACTATTCAGAACTTCAGTGAACTATTTTTTTCATAGATAGTACAAAGGTTAACTTCAGCCAGCCCTTCCTCAAATTATCACAAATTCCCAATTAGTGGATTCTAAACAGGGTTTCCCTGTAACAATATGCCCAAGACTTGCATGATGTGTTTTTTATTGCTTTGAATAACATCTGACAAGTTTCCAAGTACCAGGCCACCTGGATATTCTCTATCTGTCAGGAACATGTGGTCAAAGAGGTGGGTGGGAGGGTGGGGGAAATATAAATCAGGCCCATACATTCCTATACTGTTAGAGGAAGACAAAAGGAAGAAAATGCCTTTTTTTCCCCCAAATATCTATTACATACCAACTGAATCTTAAGTAATAGGCACTTTTTGGTGTAGAGAAGAGTTGCACTTACCATCTAAATTTAACAAAACCTCAGATGAAAATAGAAAGCTGACCTTTTTTGTATGTAGACTGGCAGTTATTGGAGAGGCCCAGGGAAGTTAGCAAGAGAAAGATGCATTATAAATAAATTATACTTGTCCTTTCTCGTTATTTCTTATTGCAAATTTCCACTCAGTGCACAAAGGGATAATGCATGAAATCCTTTTTTAAAACAAAAATTTTATGATCCTGAGCAGTACTGTTTTCGAGTTCTTTTATCTTCTGAGCTCAGCCTTTTTCACAAGCTGTTCCTCAAGCCGCCTTATTGCAGGGGCCTGTTGTCTCTAATTGTCTTTGTTTATTAGGGCCCTCTGTCACCATGAAGTTTCACGTGTTCAAATCTTGATTTAGCAGTGAGAACACCAGGCTGGGAGCTAACTCTGCTACTAATTAGTGTAAATCACAAAAGGGGAAGTGGAGAGATAAAAACCAGGTCCTAGTGGAAGGGTCTACAGCCAGGGTTAGTAAGACTGACTAGCAGGTCAGAGGATTGAGGAAGAGACGAAAGGGCTTGGAGAAATGCCACTTAGGGTCAGCGTCTTCTTGTCTCTTTTCTCTGATTGTACCCCTTCAGATACAGAAAGGGTATGAAGTAGCCTATATTGATTGTTTTCCTCTCTTCCATTTTGTTCCATTGTTCCCGCTCTCTTACATGATTTACGGTTAAAAGACAAAAAGGGAGAAATGGAGACTTCTGAGTGGTCTAAGCCAAGCCTGGTCGTGCCATTCTCCTGGTCCATGAGTGGCTCAAGGGTGGGCATGTAATCTCGTTCTGGGAAGGGAAGTTTGCTGGGGGGAGCATTCAGAGAAAAAAGTTTGTTCAGTCTTTCTTTAAAAAGACGTGGAGAAGAGAAATAGTCCCTTTTCTTTTGGTGGATGATAGCAAGTCTGCACGTGATGACTGGAACTGTGTGACAGCCAGCTCGTGTCCATAGGGGCATTCGCCTGAGTATGACAGTGTGGAAATATGGAAAAGACTAGGTCCTGAGCTGCTGAATTAACAAATTCTGGAAACATCCTACTTTTAGATTTGTTGCTAGGCAAAATAATCCCTATTGTAAGTTGGTTTTTCTGTGACTTGCAGTTGATACAGGGTCTTGGTCATCTTCTTATGTTCTATAATCTCTAGAGCAGCTTCTTTTGCCTGGAAGGTGCTCTATGATGCCTAAATTGTTAAAGAAAAAAGTATGTGTGCTTCTTTGATGGGGGGGGCCCATGGCTTTGCATGTGTGGTGATGATGATCGTATTAGTCCATTCTCACACTGCTATAAAGAAATACCTGAGACTGGGTAATTTATAAAGAAAAGAGGTTTAATTGGCTCACGGTTCTGCAGGCTGTACAGGAAGCATGGCTGAGGAGGCCTCAGGAAACTTTCAATCATGGTGGAAGGCGAAGAGGAAGCAGGAACGTCTTACATGGCTGGAGCAGGAGGAAGAGAGTGAAGCGGGAGGTGCTACACACTTTTAAACAACCTGATCTTGTGAGAACTCACTCACTATCACGAGAACAGCAAGGAGGAAATACACCCCCACGATCCAATTGAAGTAGGATATTTCCCTGACCCCTTTGCAGGACTCATGAAGGGGGTGCCCTGTTTACTCAGTCCATAGCTCTCAACTCCTCGTGGAAGGGAGTGCACGGGTGAACGAGACAGGAACTGGAGGATATGAGCACTGGAGTCAGCTGGCCACTCTGGCGCCAGCAGGAGTGAACTCCACTCAGACCCACTGAATTCTACCCCTTGCTGGAGGGGGTGTGCGGGTGAATGGGTGCAGGAGCTGGGGCAAGTGATTTGGGGGGCCAGTAGGAGCCAACTCCTTGCTGGTCCCATGGCAGTGTCTATGGGGGTGCTTGCGACCCCTGAGGCCCCAGAAGGTGTGTTACGGTGCTCTTTTAGCTCTGCCATCCACGGATGGCCGAAGTGTTAACAACTCAGTGGGCCCTCTGCCTTTTTGCAATGAGGCGGCTGCCTTCCACCAGTGAGAGCAAAGGGTCAGTGTGACAGCCTTTTACATCCTCACTCTTGGCTCCTGAATTCTTGTCCAGTATCCAGGAGAAATGAGGTCACACGAACAAATTGAAGAATGGTAAATGTGGGGAATTTTACTGCTGATGAAAGTGACTCTCAGTGGGAAGGGGAGCTGAATAAGGGATGTGGTGGGCAGATAATTTTCCCCTGGAGTCTGGCCATCTCTGGCTGGATTCTTCTCTGAAGTTACACTGTCAGACTGTCCCTCGGAAGTCAAGCCACTTCTCTCCAACGTCCAACCATAGTCTCCGAGGTACAGCTGCTTCTCCTCTCTGCTGGCTGAGTCAGGGATTTTTACGGGCACTGGATTTGGGGTAGGGCAGGCCATGGGTAGTTTTGGAAAATACAACTTTCAAGCAGGAAAACAGGAATGTAAGTTCTCACTTTGGGCTGCTGTTTCAGGCTCTTTGTCTTGAGGGTGGGACCCTCACTGGGGACCTGCCCTCTTCTGCCCAGAATTTCCCTGCCTCCTGTCCCTATCACAATCACCTTCCATCAGGCCACTTCTCCAACAGTGGGGATTACAATTCGAAATGAGATTTGGATGGGGACACAGATCCAACCCATATCAATGCTGAGAGCTATTAACAGCTGAGGGAAGGTTTTTTGTAAATGTTTTGGACTTTTTTGTGTTGCCTATCTCCTCCCTTTTCTTTTCCAGGAGCCACTTCTTCCCCCAATTCTCGTGAATGTTGACACAGTGTGATGCTTCTCTCTACCACCTCGCCTTCACCTTGACCAAGCATAGACTGCAGTAGGACTCTCTTCCAATCTGAGATGCTTCCTGAGAAGTTGGAGTTGGGACCAGGAAAGAGATCAGTCTCTAGGTAACTGCAACTAGAAGAGGTTTTCAGGCTCTGCATTTCCCTCTATGCAGATTGGGAAACAGAAAATGCAGATTATTACTGAAAGAAAAAAAGAAACAGGACCAGGCAAGGTGGCTTATGCCTGTAATCCCAGAAGTTTGAGAGGCCATTGGGGAGGGATCGATTGAAGCCAGGAGTTCAAGACTCTACCTTTTTTTTTCCCCCCCCAGATGGAGTCTTGCTCTGTTGCCCAGGCTGGAGTGCAGTGGTGCAATCTCGGCTCACTGAAACCTCCACCTCCTGTGCTGAAGCAATCCTCCCATCTCAGCCTCCTGAGTAGCTGAGACTACAGGCACATGCCACCATACCTGGCTAATTTTTGTTTTTGTTTTTATTTTGAGACAGAGTTTCACCTGTCGCCCAGGCTGGAGTGCAGTGGCATGAGCTCAGCTCACTGCAACCTCTGCCTCCCAGGTACAAGTGATTCTTGTTTCTCAGCCACCTGAGTAGCTAGGAGTACAGGCACCTGCCAACACGCCCAGCTAATTTTTGTATTTTTAGTAGAGACGGGGTTTCACCATCTTGGCCAGGCTGGCCTTGAACTCCTGGCCTCAAGTGATCCATTCGCCTTGGCCTCCCAAAGTGTTGGGGTTACAGGCATGAGCCACTGTGTCTGGCCTACTTTTTTGTTTTTTGTAGAGATGGAGTTTTACCATGTTGCCTAGGCTGGCCTTGAACTCCTGGTCTCAAGGGATCTGCCCACCTCAGCCTCCCAAAGTGCTGGGATTACAAGTGTGAGCCACTATGCCTCACCAGCCTCGCCAGACCCTGCCTCTTAAAAAAAAAAAAAAAAAAAAAAAAAATGAAGCAGAGAGGGGCAGAGAGATGAGATGGAAAGTGCTCATGTTTTTCAAATCCCCGATTCTAGGTCATTTCTAAGGCCCATCTGTTTACACACTCATAGGCACCATGACACTTCGCTAGCAGATTTTTATAATAAATCTCCCTTTTCACTTATGCTGGTTCAAGTGGGATTATATTACTAGAAACCAAAAAAATCCTTAAGGTAGTGGTGTGCTGGTAAATGTTTAACAATTGGCTCTGATTGTTAACAGCCCTGATTTTACAACACTTGCTGATTTCCATAATATAAATACTCCCACTATCACTTCTCTCAAGTGGCAGCATGAAGGTGGAGTTAGGCAGAGACAGCTGTGGAGTCCTGATAAGTGAGCCACAGTGAGGAAGGGGCCCCAGGTGGAGGAGGGCCCCAGGTGGAGAAGAGCAATGAACAATTTTTCTGAGAGACAGCTAATCACAAACAACCCCAGGCACAATGACCTCTGTGGACACAGCTACCTCTTCTGTTCGTAGTCCCAGCAGCACGACCTTGTTCCACATGTAGCCCCTTCCAGCATGACCCTATAAAACTTCCCTTTAGTCCGTCTCTCTGCAGACAGCCCTTTCTCTGCTGTGCTGCCTGTTGCAACCTTGAAGCATGTTTTCATACCTTCTCTAATAAATCTGCCTTTCTTTACCTACAACTGTCTAGGTAAATTCCTTTACCACCTGTGCCACTGGCCCCAAATAGTCGCTACCCGCTACAGCAAGCACATTGGTTTTGGTGAGCTGGTGGGAGGTGGCTGTAGCACGCCACTGGCTAAAGAACACAACACATAACCCATATTAAATACCAATTATGGAAAGCCATTGTTTTGGACTAAGTTTCTGCGTAGGCCCCAACAGACCAGACCTAAGACCAAAATGGAATCATTCATGCTAAAGTTCCAGGTCACCCAGCCTACATTAAGTTGTTATCTGACCTTCAGAGAAATCAAGAGAAAGAGATAACAGCCAATTTCCCAAACAGGCCAGTTAAAAATCTTCAATAGGCTGGATAATGCAGTTCTCTCTCTAAACCTCACACAAAAAAGTAACCTGAAGTAACCTGACATTGACTGATCAGTTATTTTTCTATTGTTCTGTGTAAAAGTAACGAATATACTCTTTGTTCTTTGTCTTTGCTTTCTTCAGCTCCGTGATGGTTAATACTGTCAACTTGATTGGATTGAAGGATACAAAGTATTGAACCTGGGTGTGTCTGTGAGGGTGTTGCCAAAGGAGATTAACATTTGAGTCAATGGGCTGGGAAAGGCAGACCCACCCTTAATCTGGGTGGGCACCATCTAATCAGCTGCCAGTGTGGCTAGAATATAAAGCAGGCAGAAAAATGCGAAAAGATGAGACTGGCCTAGCCTCCCAGCCTACAACTTTCTCCCATGCTGGATGCTTCCTTCCTTTGAACATCAGACTCCAAGCTCTTCAGTTTTGGGACTGGGACTGGCTCTCCTTGCTCCTCAGCTTGCAGGCAGCCTATTGTGGGACCTTGTGATCATGTGAGTTAATATTTAATTTTTTTTTTCTTGAGACGGAGTCTTGCTCTGTTGCCCAGGCTGGAGTGCAATGGCGTGATCTCAACTCACTGCAACCTCCACCTCCTGGGTTCAAGCGATTCTCTTGCCTCAGCCTCCCAAGTAGCTGGGATTACGGGTGCGTGCCACCATGCCTGGCTAATTTTTTGTATTTTTAGTAGAGATGGGGTTTCACCATGTTGGCCAGGCTGGTCTCAAACTCCTGACCGCGTGATCTGCCCGCCTCAGCCTCCCGAAGTGGCGTGAGCCACTGCACCCAGCCATGAGTTAATATTTAATAAACTCCCCTTTATATATATATCTATCCTATTAGTTCTGTCCTTCTGGAGAACCCTGACTAATACAAGCTCAATTCATTGGAACACTTATTCCGTTTTATGGAATGAAGTGTTGCCTGATCCTAGACTTGCAAATAAAGCTAGCTGAGATCTTTAGCCTCAATTTGTTGTAATTATGTCTTTTGACACACACTTCTCAGTTACATAGGAGGTTCAGGGACATATACTGATGGTTGCTAAGTTAGGAATTCTGGTATACTAATCTTTTAATTAGTTTCAAATGTGCAGAGACTTGGGCTCAGGGAGTAGAGCAAATAAGACTAAGCTCTTAAATCATACTGAAAAAATACTTTTGTTGTATAATAATGCTTTTATATGTATTGGGAATGGGAGGGAGTTAAGGGGCTGAGGAAGGAAAACTAGCTGTAAATGCAACTGGGAAGATGTGGAAGAAGGTGGCCTCTGCAAAGGAAGTCTCCAGACCTTGACAAAAAGGACAGGATTACCTTCCTCAGGTGAGGAGCAGCCTTCCAGGCTACCTGAAATCCCCAGCTACCAAACAAAACACTAACTCAGTTCACTGGGCCATCTCATGTTAGATCTCCTGATCTGCTTTGCTTTTGTCTGAAGTTCCTTTAAGGACAGAAAACTCTTTTTTCTTTTTCTTTTCTTTTCTTTTTTTTTTTGAGACAGTCTTGCTCTGTTGCCCAGGCTGGAGTGCAGTGGCCCAAACTTGTCTCACTGCAGCCTCCTGGATTCAAGTGATTCTCATGCCTCGGTCTCCCAAGTAGCTGGGATTACAGGCGTGCATGACACCCGGCTACTTTTTGTATTTTTAGTAGAGATGAGGTTTCACCATGCTGACCAGGCTGGTCTCAAACTCCTGACCTCACGTGATCTTCCTGCCTTGGCCTCTCAAAGTGCTGCCAGCCGTGAGCCACTGCACCCAGCCAGAAAACCTTTTGTTACACAATTAAAGACAAGGTATAGAATGCATATTCAGAATGGAAGTAATATTTTTATTGTGAATGAAGACAAATAATCAATTATTAGCAAGACTCACGTGGCTGGCAGCAGATCCTTCCCTTCTTTGATGAAGGGAGATTGGAAGGGGTAGAGAAGAATGGTATCAAGGTCTGCAGGGAGCCTCTTCTAGGCTGGCCACCTACACACACACTTGGTTCTCTGCCTGAAAAAAGATGCCACATCTTCAAATAAATTCTTAAAGCCCTCTTCAATTTTAAGACCAACCTAAAAGGTTGGTTTTTCTAACCAACCTCTAACATTTTCTATGGCTTTCTCAGGAAAGCTGCTTTCATGGTTCAGACCCCTGTTGTAGCAATGATCTCATTTTATGCAATTGACTGACAGCAGTCTCTCCTGTCATCTGTTTGGTGTTCAAATAAACAGAGTTTTTGGACATTATACATTGACACCACTAAGCCCCCAGAATTTTGATTTTTGTACTTGAGCTCATGAATGAACATTTCAAATGGCTGCATTGTTTAGTTCCAAAAGCACCAATATCTCTGTGCATTGGTATTTGAACATGATTTGAATATATATACATGGAAAAAGAATGTGTTGATGTTAGTTATAAGAAGAGTAAGTCATAAACATAGTTCAGTTGGGACAAAGCTGGAAATCATTAGACATGCTGGAAGGGGTGCATTTTAACAATGATCACATATTTGGGCTTAGGCCTGTTGATTCTGTTTGTGAAAAAAAAAAAAAGAAAATTAAAGAACATATATAAAATGCCAAAAAATATATTCCTGAAGAGTATATCTGAAAGGTGACATGAACTAATTCCTCATATAAAAATTAATTCCAGATGGAACAAAATTGAGAGATAAAACAAGGAAACCATAACAGTACTAGAAAGAAAGCACTAGAAAAATTTTCTTAATCTCACTTAAAAGTAGGAAAGACTTTTCCAAGCATAATATAAATAAAACCCAGAAGCCTTAAAGGAAAATACTGATATTTGTATTGCATAAAAATATTTAAACTTCTGTAGCACGAGAGAAAAAAAAACAACTCAGTAAATAAAGTAAAAAGTTGAAAAAAATGTTGGAACACAAGCCTTCATTTTCCTCCTATATAAAGAGCTTTAAAAATAAGATGAAGTGCCTGTAGTCCTGGCTACCTGAGAGAGTTAGGCAAAGGATCATTTGAGCCTAGGACACAGAGGCTGCAGTGAGCTATGATTGTGCCACTGCACTGCAGCCTGGGTGACAGAGTGACTCCCCATCTCAATCAATCAATCAATCAATAAGATAAGATAAAGCCACATAACTTGGTAGAAAAATAGTCAGAATACATGAATAGACAGTTCATGGAAGAGGAATTCCAAATAACTAATAAATACATGAAAAATGGTCAACTTTACAAATAAATATAAAATAATGAAATATTTTTCTTATTTTAGATTGGCATAGATCCAATTTTTGATGATACCAGTATCAGGAAGATGTCCTCTCAAAAGCATTGTTGGTAGGAAAGAAAATTGTCATAATTTCTTTGGAGGGCAGTCTAGGAATACTAAAAATGTTCACACACTCTGTGACCCAGCAATTCCACTATTCAGAATTTGTCCAACACGCCGGCGTGGTGGCTCATGCCTGTAATCCCAGCACTTTGGGAGGCCGAGGTGGGCGGATCACTTGAGGTCAGGAGTTTGAGACCAGTCTGGCCAATGTAATGAATCCTCATCACTAACAACAACAAAAATGCAAAAATTAGCCAGGTGTGGTGGTGGGTGCCTGTAATCTCAGCTACTTAGGAGGCTGAGGCAGGAGAATTGCTTGAATCAAGGAGGCAGAGGTTGCAAAAAGCCAAGATCGCACCACTGCACTCCTGCTTGCGCCGACAGAGTGAGACTCCATCCCAAACAAAAAAAAAGAATTTGTGCAACAGAAATATCATTTTAGTAGCACACACAAAAAATTAGTTACACAGCTAAGGACATTCACTATAGTATTGTCTGTGCTTAGGTTTCCAGATTCTCAGTCTGTTTTTTAAAAATGACATTTGTGTTTTATTGTTTTCTGATTAGAAGCACCCATGTGCATTGTAAGAAATTCAAATAAAACGGTTATGTTAAAGTAGAAAGAAAATTCCATCCCCAAAGATAATTACTACTCACAGTTCAATGCGTATTATTTCCAGACCATTTTCGTACATAAATACATGCAGTAATCTGAATTTAAGCTTTCCAAATCTTATAACCAGATTCAGATAAATATTTTGAGATACAATTTATCTTCATCCAAATGCTCGCTATGTGCTATTCAAAACGTATGAGCTGAATACATTGGAAAAACTAATATCCTTCACTATCTGAATTCAGTTCTCAAACTTTATTTCTTGGTGTCTCAATTTAGAAATAGATTTGAGATCCAAGGATAACTGGATAAATATTTTTTCTCCTACAAAAGTTAAACTGTAACATACACTATTCAACAGCTTGCCTTTTTTTCCTTACAAATATATTTTATACATCATTCAATGTTAGTTCATAAAGATCTATCTCAGCTGGGCATGGTGGTTCATGCCTGTAATTCCAGCACTTTTTTGGGAGGCCAAGGCAGGAGGATTGCTTGAGTCCAGGAGTTTGAGACTAGCCTGGGTAACATGGCAATACCCCATCTCTACCAAAAAATACAAAAATTAGCTGGGTGTGATTATGCACACCTGTAGTCCCAGGTATTTGGGAGGCTGAGGCAGGAGGATCACTTGAGCCCAGGAGTTGGAGGCTGCAGTGAGTTATGATCAACATCACTGCGTTCCAGCCTGGATAACAGAGTGAAGCTCTGTCTCTAAAAACAAATAAAAGTAAAAAAGATCTATTGCGTTCCTTTTTAATGGCTGCATAGTACCATTGTACAGCTATAACATAATTTAACTGGTTTCTTATTGATGATAATTTATTGGTAGCCTAAGTATATGTATTGACATGGAAAGGTGTCCAAATATTTTTAAGTTAAAAAGTAAATTGGACCATATGTATAGTCTATTTTAAAAGGATAAGCTGGTTAATATATACACAGAAAAAAAATTCTGGTGAAATATACTTCCAACTGCTATCTATCTATCTATTTATTTATTTAGAGATGAAGTCTCACTTTGTTGCCCAGGCTGGAGTGCAGTGGCACGATCTGGGCTCACTGCAACCTCTACCTCCTGTGTTCAAGGAATTCTGTCTCAGTCTCTTGAGTAGCTGGGACTACAGGCACACGCCACCACGCCAGGCTAATTTTTGTATTTTTAGTAGAGACAGGGTTTCACCATATTGGTCAGGCTGGTCTCGAACTCCTGACCTCAGGCGATCCACTCACCTAGGCCTCCCAAAGTGCTGGGATTACAGGTGTGAGCCACTGTGCCCGGCCCCAACTGCCAACTATCATCAGAGGTACAGATGGAGACAGGAGAGGGGGACAATAATCATTTTTTGGGGGTGTATATTTTTCAGTGATGTTTGAATAGTTTTAATATTACTATGAAAATATTACTTTAGAAGCAGGAAAAAATAAAAGCTCACAAAGGTATTGTCAAGGAACAGTATTTCACCAAATAGAGTTTTAAAAATCTGATCGGCTTTTATTAGTGATTTATGAATTGGGCAGCATCTCATCTATGAAACAGAAAGGTGCTTTGGTGAGCCAAGCAGAGAGAGTTGGTTATATAGGCAGAAAAAGGCTGAAAAGAGCAAAAACAAGGAGGAAAAAGTGCATTGATCATTTCAAAGTTACTTTCCTTATAGGGTTAAAGCAGAGGGGATTTTCATATCATGCCAACTCAGGTTGACTGGCCCCTTTGGATTAAATGCTGTGAATCTCTTGTTCTTTGGAAAACCAGCTGGTTTCTAAATTTAGTTTGATTATGTGGCACCTAGCATGAGTGACTCAATTCTGGTTTGGTCTGGTCTGTTGGGGCCTAGGGCAGGAGCTCAGTCCAAAACAATGACCTCCCACAAATTTTATTTAACAGCATATACATGTATATTCTTTGTAAGATACTTTGAAATAGTGAAAAATTGGGTGCAATAAATAAGGGATTGGTTAAATACAGTATACTCACATAGTGGAATACAATTGAGCTCTCTCCAAAATACAATATAATCCCACACAGAGAAAAATAACCAACATGGTAAAACTCCATATTTACTAAAAATACAAAAATTATTTGGGCGTGATGGTGGGCGCCTGCAATCCCAGCTACTTGGGAGGCTGAGTCAGGAGAATCGCTTGAACCAGGGAGGCGGAGGTTGCGGTGAGCCAAGATTGTGCCAGTGCCCTCCAGCCTGGCAACAGAGCAAGACTCTGTCTCAAAAAAAAAAAAAAAAAAGAAAAATAACCAATAACAACAATATGCCTTTATATAGATCAAACCGTTAATTATCTCTAGGAATATTTTAACTTTCTTAGTAATGTCTATCATATTTTAATTGTTAATACACCACATGAATTACTTTTACAGTTGAGATAAAAGGTTACTATTTAATGCTGGTTGAAATTGGGAATTTTATGATTTTTGTCTGGCTCTTGAGAAGCAACTACCTCACCCTGTTATATCAGGTAAGTCTATTGTTTATTTTTATTTATTTATTTTTTGAGATGGAGTCTCATTCTGTAGTCCAGGCTGGAGTGTGGTGGCTTGATCTTGGCTCACTGCAACCTCCGCCTTCTGGGTTCAAGTGATTCTCTTGCCTCAGCCTCCCAAGTAGCTGGGACTACAGGCATGTGCCTCCGCACCCGGCTAATTTTTGTATTTTTAATAGGGATGGGGTTTCGCCATGTTGGCTATGCTGGTCTTGAACTCCTGACCTAAAGTGATCCACTGGCCTCGGCCTCCCAAATTGCTGGGATTACAGGCGTGAGCCACTGCACCTGGCCCTATTGTTAATTTTTATGCATTAGGCTTTCCTATGCATTTCCAGGAACCTATTATGATACAAGTAGACTGTTCAGATATCATTTTTTTCCCTCTAGACCAATGCTATCCAATAGAAATTTATTGCAAGCTACGTATGTAACTTTAAGTTTTCTAGTAACTACATTTTAAAAAGAGCAGGCACAATTAATTTTAATACTATATTTTATTAACCCAATATATCCAAAATATTATCATGTGAACATGTAATGGATATAAAAATTATTAATGAGATATTTTACATTCTAATTTCCACACTAAGTCTTTTAAATCTGGTGTGTATTATACTTACAGCATATTTCAATTTGGGTGCTAAATTTTCAAGTTAAAATGTTGTCCTACCAAAACAATAAGGTATTTATGTATTTAAAGGAAAAATAGTTCACTCTGCTTCAGTTTTTAAATGTAAGTTAAAATTAATTTAAAACGTCACTAGTGTGACCAGTCACACTTGCACATTTCAGGTGCTCCATAGCCACAAATGGCTGGTGGCTGCAGCGTTGGGCAGCGTAGATATAGAACATTCCACTGGACAGCTGTGGTCTAGACATTGAGCTCCAGGCAGATACAATCTCTTACTCATCTTCGGAGCTCTGTGACTTAACAGTGCCTGTCACACAGTAGGAACTCCATAAATGAAGAACCCATTCATAGATCCCAGACTGAGATCATCACGAGCAGCACACTGATTAAGGGTGAAAAGACACACCTTCACAACATGGCCATGGGTGGCCCTGTTTACCTCCTCCTGAGCAGGACAAATAGTTAATATATGTGGAGGGATTTTGGTGTTGCAGACAGCAAATTATTTGTGGAATCTATTTGTTCTTCCCAACTGACTTAATATAAAAAAGAATTTGTATGATGGAATGTTAGACTCAAGATTGTCTTTGGTACAAGGCGGGAACCCGGTGTACCTTGGCACCAGGAAACTGACACAGTGGTTGTCTGCTGGGGGCAGGAGGGGGCAGCAGAGAGCCACCAGGGTGGTTGGCTCTGGGGAACCCAAAAGATGATGGATGAGTGGGAAAACGGAGTGTCAGGGTGAACCCAAATCACAAACTCATAATCAAAAGGAAAGCCAGGCTAGAAAGCCAAGCCAGGATGGAATCAATGTATAAGAAAATATGCTGTGAATCTGTGGTTTCCCTTATCACTTCAGTAGGAGATTTGACCTTTACTTTCTTTCTACTTAAATTATAAACAAGATGAAGAAAATTGGCCAAGTGTGGTGGCTCATGCCTGTAATCCCAACACTTTGGGAGGCTAGGGCAGAAGAATCATTTAAGGCCAGGAGTTTGAAACCAGCCTGAGCAACATAGTGAGACCCCATCTCTATTTTTTTAAATAATAAAAAAAGAAAATTAAAATTGCTGTTCACCACACAGAATTTTTAGCAATTTGTATAGCCAGATCCCTGAGTTAACTTTTTGGTGTCTTTCCTTCCAAAATAATAATCATTTTGAACACATGTTTTGTTTTATAAGCTCCTTAAAATTTTTTTTTTGTCTAATTCTGGGTTTCAAGGGGAATGCTTCTAGCTTTTGCCCATTCAGTATATAATGTTGGCTGTAGGTTTATCATAGATGACTTTTATTATTTGAGATATGTGCCTTCAATACCTAGCTTATTGAGAGTTTTTAATATGAAGGGGTGCTGAATTTTATCAAAAGCCTTTTCTGCATCTATTGAGATGACCACATATTTTTTGTCTTTAAGTTCTGTTTATGTAATGAATCACATTTTCTGATTTGCATATGTTAAACTAACCTTGCATCCCAGGGATAAAGCCTGCTTGATCGTAGTGGATAAGCTTTTTGGTGTGTTGCTGGATTTGGTTTGCCAGTATTTTATTGAGGATTTTTGCATTGATGTTCATCTGGCCTGAAGTTTTCTTTTTTGTTGTTTCTCTGCCAAGTTTTGGTTTCAGTATGATGCTGGCCTCATAGAATGAATTAGGGAGGAGTCCCTCCTCCTCAACTTTTTGGAATAATTTCAGTAGGAATGGACCAGCTCTTCTTTGTACATCTGGTAGAATCTGGCCGTGAATCCATCTGGTCCTGGGCTTTTTTTGGTTGGTAGTCTATTTATCACTGATTCAATTTCAGAGCTAGTTATTGATCTGTTCAGGGATCCAATTTCTTCCTGGTTCAGTCTTGGGAGAGTGTATGTGTCCAGGAATTTATCTATTTCTTCTAGATTTTCTAGTTTGTGTACACAGAGGTGTTCATAATAGTCTCTGATTGTTGTTTGTATTTCTGTGGCATCAGTGGTAATATCCCCTTTGTCTTTTCTAATTTCTTTTATTTGGATCTTTTTTGGTTTTTCAAGTCTCAATATCCTTCAGCTTAGCTTTGATTTTGGTTATTTGTTGTCTTTTGCTAGCTTTGGGGTTGATTTACTCTTGGTTCTCTAGTTCTTTTAGTTGTGATGTTAGGTTGTTAAACTGAGATCTTTCTAACTTTTTGATGTGGGCATTTAGTGCTATAAATTTTCCTCTTAACATTGCCTTAGCTGTGTCCCAGAGATTCTGGTGTGTTATATCTTTGGTCTCATTAGTTTCAAAGAACTTCTAGATTTCTGCTTAATTTCATTATTTACCCAAAAATCATTCAGGAGCAGATTATTCAATTTCCATGCAATTGTGTAATTTTAAGCTATTTTCTTATTCTTGAATTCTATTTTAATTGCACTGTGGTCTGAGAGAGTGGTTGTTATGATCTCAGTTCCTTTGCATTTGCTGAGGAGCGTTTTACATCTGATTATGTGATTGAATTTAGAGTATGTGCCATGTGGCAATGGGAAGAATGTATATTCTGTTGTTTTTGGGGTAGAGAGTTCCGTAGATGTCTATCTGGTCTATTTGATCCTGTGCTGAGTTTAGGTCCTGAATATCTCTGTTAATTTTTTGCCTAGGTGATCTAATACCGTCAGTGGAGTGTTAAAATCTCCCACTATTATTGTGTGAGAGTCTAAGTCTCTTTGAAGGTCTCTAAGAACTTATTTTATGAATCTGGGTGCTCCTATGTTGGGTGCTTATATATTTAAGAGAGTTAGGTCTTCTTGTTGAATTTAACCCTTTACCAATATGTAATGCCCATCTTTGTCTTTTTGATCTTTGCTGGTTTAAAGTCTGTTTCATCTGAAGTTAGGATTGCAACCTCTGCTTTTTTCTGTTTTCCATTTGCTTGGTAGATTTTTCTCTATGCCCTCTCTCATCACTCTTATTCAATATAGTATTGGAAGTCCTGGCCAGAGCAATCAGGCAAGAGAAAGAAATAATGGGCATCCACATAGAAAGAGAGGAAGTCAAAATATCCCTGTTTGCAGATGACATGATCCTATATCTAGAAAACTCCATGGTCTCAGCTCAAAAGCTCCTTAAGCTGATAAACAACTTCAGCAAAGTCTCAGGATACAAAATCAATGTACAAAAAAATCAGTAGCATTCCTATACACCAACAACAGTCAAGCTGAGAGCCAATCAGGAATGCAATCCCATTCACAATTGCCACAGAAAGAATAAAATACCTAGAAATACACCTAACCAGGGAGGTGAAAGATCTCTACAATGAGAACAACAAAATACAGCTCAAAGAAATCAGAGATGACACAAACAAATGGAAAAACATTCCATGTTCATGGGTAGCAAGAATTAACATTGTTAAGATGGCCATACTGCCCAAAGCAATTTATAGATTTAATGCTATTCCTATCAAACTACTGACGACATTCTTCACAGAATTAGCAAAAAACTGTTTTAAAATTCATATCGAGCCAAAAAAGAGCCTGAATAGCTAAGGCAACCCTAAGCAAAGAGGACAAATCTGGAGGCATCATGCTACCTGACTTTATACTACAGGGCTACAGTAACCAAAACAGCATGGTACTTACAAAGACAGATACATAGACCCATGGAACAGAATAGAGAGCCCAGAAATAAGGCCACACACCTGCAGCCATCTCATCTTCGACAAAGCTGACAAAAACAAGCAATGGCGAAAGGACTCTCTATTTAATAAATGGTGCTGGGAGAACTGACTAACCATATGCAGAAGATTGAAACTGGACCCTTTCCTTACACCATATACAAAAATCAGCTCAAGACGGGTTAAAGACTTAAGTGTAAAATCCCAAACTGTAAGAACTCTGGAAGACAACCTAGGCAATACCATTCTGGATGTTGAAACGGGCAAAGGTTTCACGATGAAGATGCCAAAAGCAATTGCAACAAAAACAAAAAATGACATTGACTGGAAGCCTTATTGATAACAAAAAAAAGAAATAGATTGACCATGGGATCTAATTAAACTAAATAGCTCCTGCACAGCAAAAGAAACTATCAATAGAGTAAACAGACAACCTACAGAATGGGAGAAAAATTTTGCAAACTATGCATCTGACAAAGGTCTAATATCCGGCCTCTATAAAGAACTTACACAGGCCGGGCGTGGTGGCTCACGCTTGTAATCCCAGCACTTTGGGAGGCTGAGGTGGGCGGATCACGAGGTCAGGCGATTGAGACCACGGTGAAACCCCGTCTCTACTAAAAATACAAAAAAAAAAAAATTAGCCAGCCGTGGTGGCGGACGCCTGTAGTCCCAGCTACTCAGAGAGGCTGAGGCAGGAGAATGGCATGAACCCGGGAGGCGGAGCTTGCAGTGGGCCAAGATTGCGCCACTGCACTCCAGCCTGGGTGACAGAGTGAGACTCCATCTCAAAAAAAAAAAAAAAAAGAAAAAGAACTTACACAAATTTACAAGAAAAAAAAATAACCCCATTAAAAAGTGGGCAAAGGACATGAACAGACACTTCTCAAAAGAAGACCTACATGTAGGCAACAAGCATATGAAAAAAAGCTGAACATCATTGATCATTAGAGAAATGCAAATCAAAGCTACAATGAGATACCATCTCACACCAGTCAGAATGGCTATTACTAGAAAGTCAAAAAATAACAGATGCTGGCAAAGTTGTGGAGAAAAAGGAACACTTATACATTGTTGGTGGGAGTGTAAATTAGTTAGACCATTGTAGAAAGCAGTGTGGTGATTCTTCAAAGAGCTAAAAACAGAACTACGATTCAACCCAGCAATCCCATTACTGGGTATATACCCAAAGGAATAGAAATCATTTATCATAAAGACACGCATTTGCATGTTCATTGCAGCACTATTCACAATAGCAAAGACACAAAATCAACCTAAATGCGCATCAATGGCAGACTGGATAAAGAAAATGTGGTGCATATACACCATGGAATACTATGCAGCCATAAAAAAGAATGAGATCATGTCCTTTGCAGGAACTTGGATTGAGCTGGAGGCCATTATCCTTAGCAAACTACTGCAGGAACAGAAAACCAAATACCTCATGTTCTCACTTATATTTAATAAGTGGAAACTAAATGATGAGAACACACGGGCACATAGAGGAGAACACTGGGGCCTACTGGAGGGTGGAGGGTGGGAAGAGGGAGAGGATCAGGAAAAATAACTAATGAGTACTAGATTTAATACCTGGGTGACAAAATAATCTGTACAACAAACCGCCATGACACGAGTCTACCTATTTAACTAATCTGCACATCAACCCCTGAACTTAAAAGTTAAAAACAGCTACAAAACCCCAAACAATTTAATATTCTGTGAACATCTTTTCACATCTTTAAATTTCTTAGTATTCTTTCTTTCTTTCTTTCTCTCTTTCCTTCCTTCCTTCCTTCCTTCCTTCCTTCCTTCCTTCCTTCCTTCCTTCTTTCTTTCCTCTCTCTCTCCGTTTTTTTTTTTTTTTTTTTTTTTTGAGACAATGTCTCTCTCTGCCACCCAGGCTGGAGTGCAGTGGTGTGCCCATGGCTCACTGTAGCCTCGACCTCCTAGACTCAAGGGATCCTCTTACCTCAGCCTCCCAAGTAGCTAGGACCACAGGTGCTTGCCACCACGCCTGGCTAATTTTTGTAATTTTTGTAGAGTTAGGGACTTGCTATGTTGCCAGGGCTGGTCTCAAACTCCTGGGCTCACACGACCCTCCTGCCTCGGCCTTCCAAAATGCTGAGATTACAGGTGTGAGCTACCCTGCCCGGCCAGATTTCTTAGCATTCTTATATACTTTTTTTTTTTTTCCTAAAGAGGTAGGGTCTTATTGCTATGTTGCCCAGGAAGGACTTGAATTCCTGGGCTCAAGGGTTGGGACCCTTCCATCTCAGCTTTCCCAGTAGCTGGGACTACAGGCATGTGCCACCATGCCTGGCTGGCTCTTATATATATATCATTTCTAATGGTAGCTTTATGTCTGGTGTGAATTTGCTCTGCTTGATTCAACCAACTGGCAATTAGAAGACACTAGGATTTTTCTAATTTTTCATCATTTTAAACAGCATAAATCCTAGGTACATCTTTGTGTGTATCCATGGTGATTTTCCTTAGAATAAATTCCTGAAAGTAGAATAGTAGGCACCTGTCTGTAAGTTTTTGCCTTTGAATTGCCAAATCCCACTCTTGGAACAGCTGTAACAGTGTACACACTTCTTGTACTGCTCATTTCCTCAAACCCTCACCAACTCTGGGTAGTATTAAAAACAAACAAACAAAAAACAGCCTACCACATTGGCTGGGCATGGTGGCTCACTCCTGTAATCCCAGCACTTTGGGAGGCCAAGGAGGGCAGATCACTTAAGATCAGGTGTTTGAGACCAGCCTGGCCAACACGGTGAAACCCTCTCTCTACTAAAAATACAAAAATTAGCCAGGTGTGGTGGCATGTGCCTGTAATCCCAGCTACTCGGGAGGCCAAGGCAGGAGAATTGCTTGAACCTGGGAGGCAGAGGTGCAGTGAGACAAAATCGTGCCACTGCACTCCAGCCTGGGTGACAGAGCAAGACTCTGTCTCAAAAGAAACAAACAAACAAACACAAACAAACAAACAGAAAACCCCCCTCAAAAACAACCTACCACAGCAAAAAAACAAAACAAAACAAAAAACAAAAAACCTAACAACTTTACTAACCTGATTGGTGAAAAAAAATGGCATCTTATATTTTAAAATATCGTTTCTGTGATTACTGCAGGTATTGAACTTAAAAAAGAGTTTGGTCATCTCTCTCTCTCTCTTTCTCTCTCTCTCTCTGTGTGTGTGTGTGTGTGTGTGAGAGAGAGAGAGAAAGCTGCTTATTTTTGTCATTATTCATTTTTTTTTAGGGTTGGTCAAATGAAACAAGCAATTTTTAATGAATGAAGTTTTATAGAAGTAATTTCAATCCAAAAGAATTAAATTTTTTTCTTTTTTTATAGGTTATTTATTATACTTTAAGTTCTAGGGTGCATGTGCACAATGTGCAGGTTTGTTACATAGGTATACATGTGCCATGTTGGTTTGCTGCACCCATCAACTCGTCATTTACATTAGGTATTTCTCCTAATGCTATCCCTCCCCCAGCCCCTACCCCCTGACAGGCCCCAGGGTGTGATGTTCCCCGCCCTGTGTCCAAGTGTTCTCATTCTTCGATTCCCACCTATGAGTGAGAACATGCGGTGTTTGGTTTTCTGTCCTTGTGATAGTTTGCTGTGAATGATGATTTCCAGCTTCATCCATGACCCTGCAAAGGACATGAACTCACCCTTTTTTATGGCTGCATAGCATTCCATGGTGTATATGTGCCACATTTTCTTTTCTTTTTTTTTTTTTTTTTTTTAGACCGAGTTTCGCTCCTGTTGCCTAGGCTGGAGTGCAGTGGCAAGATCTCGACTCACCGCAACCTCTGCCTCCCGGGTTCAAGCAATTCTCCTGCCTCAGCCTTCCTGAGTAACTGGGGGTTACAGGCATGCGCCACCATGCCCGGCTAATTTTGTATTTTTAGTAGAGACGGGGTTTCTCCATGTTGGTCAGGCTGGTCTCGAACTTGCGACCTCAGATGATCCGCCTGATTCAGTCTCCCAAAGTGCTGGGATTACAGGCTTGAGCCACTGCGCCTGGCCTGTGCCACATTTTCTTAATCCAGTCTGTCACTGATGGACGTTTGGGTTGGCTCCAAGTCTTTGCTATTGTGAATAGTGCCGCAATAAATATACATGAGCGTGTGTCTTTATAGGAGCATGATTTATAATCCTTTGGGTATATACCCATTAATGGGATAGCCGGGTCAAATGATATTTCTAGTTTTAGATCCTTGAGGAATCGCCACACTGTCTTCCACAATGGTTGAACTAATTTACACTCCCACCAACAGTGTAAAAGTGTTCCTATTTCTCCACATCCTCTCCAGCATTCTGTTGTTTCCTGACTTTTTAATGATCGCCATTTTAACTGGCGTGAGATGGTATCTCATTGTGGTTTTTATTTGCATTTCTCTGATGACCAGTGATGATGAGCATTTTTCATGTGTCTGTTGGCTGCATAAATGTCTTATTTGGAGAAATGTGTGTTCATATCCTTTGCCCACTTTTTGATGGGTTGTTTGTTTTTTTCTTGTAAATTTTTTTAAGTTCTTTGTAGATTCTGGATATTAGCCCTTTGTCAGATGGGTAGATTGCAAAAATTTTCTCCCATTCTGTAGGTTGCCTATTCACTCTGATGGTAGTTTCTTTTGCTGTGTAGAAGCTCTTTAATTAGAACCTATTTGTCTATTTTGGTTTTTGTTGCCATTGCTTTTGGTGTTTTAGTCATGAAGTCCTTGCCCAGGCCAATGTCCTAAATGGTATTGCCTAGGTTTTCTTCCAGGGTTTTTATGGTTTTAGGTCTAACATTTAAGTCTTTTTTTTTTTTTTTCTTTTTTTGAGACGGAGTCTCGCTCTGTCGCCCAGGCTGGAGTGCAGTGGCGCAATCTCAGCTCACTGCAAGCTCCACCTCCTGGGTTCACGCCATTCTCCTGCCTCAGCCTCTCCGAGTAGCTGGGACTACAGGCGCCCGCCACCACGCCCGGCTAATTTTTTGTATTTTTAGTAGAGACAGGGTTTCACCATGGTCTTGATCTCCTGACCTCGTGATCCACCCGCCTTGGCCTCCCAAAGTGCTGGGATTACAAGCGTGAGCCACCGCGCCCGGCCCATTTAAGTCTTTAATCCATCTTGAATTACTTTTTGTATAAAGAAGGGATCTTGTTTCAGCTTTCCACATATGGCTAGCCAGTTTTCACATCACCATTTATTAAATAGGGAATCCTTTCCCCACTTCTTGTTTTTGTCAGGTTTGTCAAAGATCAGATGGTTGTAGATGTGTGGTGTTATTTCTGAGACCTCTGTTCTGTTCTGTTGGTCTATATATCTGTTTTGGTAGCAGTACCATGCTGTTTTGGTTACTGTAGCCTTGTAGTAGAGTTTGAAGTAAGGTAGCGTAATGCCTCCAGCTTTGTTCTTTTTGCTTAGGATTGTCTTGGCAATGCGGGCTCTATTTTGGTTCCATATGAACTTTAAAGTAATTTTTTCCAATTCTGTGAAAAAAGTCATTGTTACCTTGATGGGGATGGCATTGAATCTATAAATTACCCTAGGCAGTATGGCCATTTTCACGATATCAATTCTTCCTATCCATGAGCATGGAATGTTCTTCCATTTGTTTGTGTCTTCTTTTATTTCGTTGAGCAGTGGTTTGTAGTTCTCCTTGAAGAGGTCCTTCACATCCCTTGTAAGTTGGATCCTAGGTATTTTATTCTCTTTGTAGTAATTTTGAATGGGAGTTTACTCATGATTTGGCTCTCTGTTTGTCTGTTATTGGTGTCTAAGAATGCTTGTGATTTTTGCACATTGATTTTGTATCCTGAGACTTTGCTGAAGTTGCTTATCAGCTTAAGGAGATTTTGGGCTGAGATGATGGGGTTTTCTATACAATCATGTCATCTGCAAACAGGGACAATTTGACTTCCTTTTTTCCTAATTGAATACCCTTTATTTCTTCCTCTTGCCTGATTTCCCTGGCCAGAACTTCCAACACTTTGTTGAACAGGAGTGGTGAGAAAGGGCATCCCTGTCTTGTGCCGGTTTTCAAAGGGAATGCTTCCAGTTTTTACCCATTCAGTATGATATTGGCTGTGGGTTTGTAATAAATAGCTCTTATTGTTTTGAGATATGTTCCATCAATACCTAGTTTATTGAGAATTTTTAGCATGAAGGGCTGTTGAATTTTGTTGAAGGCCTTTTCTGCATCTATTGAGATAATCATGTAGTTTTTGTCACTGGTTCTGTTTATGTGATGGATTATGTTTATTGCTTTGCGTATGTTGAACCAGCCTTGCATCCCAGGGATGAAGCCCACTTGATCATGGTGGATAAGCTTTTCGATGTGCTGCTGGATTCGGTTTGCCAGTATTTTATTGAGGATTTTCGCATTGATGTTCATCAGGGATGTTGGTCTAAAATTCTCTTATTTTTGTTGTGTTTCTGCCAGGCTTTGTTATCAGGATGATGCTGGCCTCATAAAATGAGTTAGGGAGGATTCCCTCTTTTTCTACTGATTGGAATAGTTTCAGAAGGAATGGTACCAGCTCCTCTTTTACTTCTGGTAGAATTCGGCTATGAATCTGTCTGGTCCTGGACTGTTTTTGGTTGGTAGGCTATTGATTATTGCCTCAATTTCAGAGCCTGTTATTCATCTATTCAGAGATTCAACTTCTTTCTGGTTTAGTCTTGGAAGGGTGTATGTGTCGAGGAATTTATCCATTTCTTCTAGATTTTCTAGTTTATTTGCGTAGAGGTGTTCATAGTATTCTCTGATGGTAGTTTGTATTTCTGTGGGATCAGTGGTATCCCCTTTATCATTTTTTATTGTGTCTATTTGATTCTTCTCTTTTCTTCTTTATTAGTCTGTCTAGGGGTCTATCAATTTTGTTGATCTCTTCAAAAAACCGGCTCCCGGATTCATTGAGGTTTTGAAGGTTTTTTATTGTGTCTCTATCCCCTTCAGTTCTGCTCTGATCTTAGTTATTTCTTGCCTTCTGCTAGCTTTTGAATTTGTTTGCTCTTGCTTCTCTAGTTCTTTTAATTGTGGTGTTAGGGTGTTGATTTTAGATCTTTCCTGCTTTCTCTTGTGGGAATTTAGTGCTATAAATTTCCCTCTACAAACTGCTTTAAATGTGTCCCAGAGATTCTGGTACGTTGTGTCTTTGTTGTCATTGGTTTCAAAGAATATCTTTATTTCTGTCTTCATTTTGTTATTTACTCATTAGTCATTCAGGAGCAGGTTGTTCAGTTTCCATGTAGTTGTATGGTTTTGAGTGAGTTTCTTAACCCTGAGTTCTAATTTGATTGCACTGTGGTCTGAGAGACAGTTTGTTGTGATTTCTGTTCTTTTACATTTGCTGAAGAGTGCTTTACTTCTAATTATGTGGTGAATTTTAGAATAAGTGCAATGTGGTGCTGAGAAGAATGTATATTCTGTTGATTTCAGGTGGAGAGTTCTGCAGATGTCTATTAGGTCCTCTTGGTGCAGAGCTGAGTTCAAGTCCTGGATATCCTTGTTAACCTTCTGTCTCGTTGATCTGTCTAATATTGACAGTGGGGTGTTAAAGTCTCCCATTATTATTGTGTGGGAGTCTAAGTCTCTTTGTAGATCTCTAAGGACTTGCTTTATGAATCTGGGTGCTCCTGTATTGGGTGCATATATATTTAGGATAGTTAGCTCTTCTTGTTGAATTGATTCCTTTACCATTATGTAATGGCCTTTTTTGTGTCTTTTGATCTTTGTTGATTTAAAGTCTGTTTTATCAGAGACTAGGTTTGCAACTCCTGCTTTTTTTTTGCTTTCCATTTGCTTGGTAGATCTTCCTTCATCCCTTTATTTTGAGCCTATGTGTGTCTCTGCATGTGAGATGGGTCTCCTGAATATAGCACACTGATGGGTCTTGACTCTTTATCCAATTTGCCAGTCTGTGTCTTTTCATTGGTGCATTTAACCCATTTACATTTAAGGTTAATATTGTTATGTGTGAATTTGATCCTGTCATCATGATGTTAGCTGCTTATTTTGCCCATTAGTTGATGCGATTTCTTCATAGCATTGATGGTCTTTACAGTTTGGCATGTTTTTGTAGTGGCTGGTACTGGTTGTTCCTTTCCATATTTGGTGCTTCCTTCAGGAGCTCTTGTAAGGCAGGCCTGGTGGTGACAAAATCTCTCAGCATTTCCTTGTCTGTAAAGGATTTTATTTCTCCTTCACTTATGAAGGTTAGTTTGGCTGGATCTGAAATTCTGGGTTGAAAATTCTTTTCTTTAAGAATGTTGAATATTGGCCCCCACTCTCTTCTGGCTTGTAGGGTTTCTGCTGACAGATCCACTGTTAGTCTGATGGGTTTCCCTGTGTGGGTAACCCGACCTTTCTCTCTGACTGCCTTTAACTTTTTTTCCTTCATTTGAACCTTGGTGAATCTGACAATTATGTATCTTGGGGTTGCTCTCCTCGAGGAGTATCTTTGTAATGTTCTCAATATTTCCTGAATTTGAATGTTGGCCTGCCTTGGCTAGGTTTGGGAAGTTCTGCTGGATAATACCCTGAAGAGTGTTTTCCAACTTGGTTCCATTCGCCCCATCACTTTCAGATACACCAATCAAACGTAGATTTGGTCTTTCCACATAGTCCCATATTTCTTGGAGGCTTTGTTTGTTTCTTTTTACTATTTTTTCTCTAAATGTGTCTTCTCACTTTATTTCATTAATTTGATCTTCAATCACTGATACCCTTTCTTCCACTTGATCAAATCAGCTATTGAAGCTTGTGCATGTGTCATGAAGTTCTCGTGCCATGGTTTTCAGCTCCATCAGATCATTTAAGGTCTTCTCTACACTGTTTATTCAGTTAGCCATTCATCTAACCTTTCTTTAAGGTTTTTAGCTTCCTTGAGATGGGTTAGAACATGCTCCTTTAGTTTGGAGAAGTTTGTTATTATTGACCTTCTGAAGCCTACTTCTGTCAACTTGTCAAAATCATTCTCTGTCCAGCTTTGTTCCATTGCTGGTGAGGAGCTGCAACCCTTTGGAGGAGAAGAGGTCCTTTGGTTTTTAGAATTTTCAGCTTTTCTGCTCTGGTTTCTCCCCATCTTTGTGGTTTTATCTGCCTTTGGTCGTTTATGTTGGTGACCTACAGGTGGGGTTTTGGTGTGGATGTCCTTTTTGATAATGTTGATGCTATTCCTTTCTGTTTGTTAGTTTTCCTTCTAACAGTCAGGTCCCTCAGCTACAGGTCTGTTGGAGTTTGCTGGAGGTCTGCTTCAGACCCTGTTTGCCTGGGTATCACCAGCGGAGGCTGCAGCATTGCAAATATTGCAGAACAGCAAATATTGCTGCCTGATCCTTCCTCTGGAAGCTTTGTTCCAGAGCAGCTCCCGCCTATATAAGGTGTCTGTCAGCCCCTACTGGGAGGTGTCTCCCAGTTAGGCTACACAGGGGTCAGGGCCCCACTTGAGGAGGCAGTCTGTCCATTCTCAGAGCTCAAACGCTGTGCTAGGAGAACCACTGCTCTCTTCAGAGCTGTCAGACAGGGACTTTTAAGTCTGCAGAAGTTGTCTGCTGCGTTTTGTTCAGCTATGCCATGCCCTCAGAGGTGAATGAAGTCTATAGAGGCAGTAGCCCTTACTGAGCTGCGTTGGGCTCTGCTCAGTTCCAGCTTCCTGGCCGCTTTGTTTACCTACTCAAGCCTCAGCAGTGGCAGCTGCCCCTCCCGCAGCTTGGCTGCAGCCTTGTAGGTCGATCTCAGACTGCTGCACTAGCAGTGAGCAAGGCTCCATGGGCACAGGACCCACTGAGCCAGGCACAGGAGAGAATCTCCTTGTCTGCCGGTTGTAAGACCATGGGGAAAGTGCAGTATTTGGGCAGAAGTGTCCTGTTTTTCCAGGTACAATCTGTCACGGCTTCCCTTGGCTAGGAAAGGGAAATCCCTCGACCCCTTGCACTTTCTGAGTGAGGCAATGCCCCGCCCTGCTCTGGCTTGCCCTCCATGGGCTGCACCCACTGTCCAACCAGTCCAATGAGATGAACCAGATACCTCAGTTGGAAATGCAGAAATCACCCATCTTCTGCATTGATCATGGTGGGAGCTGCAGACCAGAGCTGTTCCTGTTTGGCCATCTTGGAACAGAGACTCATTATTTATTTTTTACAAGATTTTTCTTATAGAGTTTTGTAGATGGTTTCTACATAGTAAGGATATTAACCCTTTATTATACATGCTGTAAGTATTTCCCCTTGTACATTATTTGCCTTTTCATTGTTTTTGGTATGTGGTTTTTCAGAAAGTTTTATTTTATAAAATAAACTTTCTATTTTGAAATAATCTTTGGAATAATTTTAGATTTTCAGAAAAGTTGCCAACATAATACAGAGAGTTCCTGTATACCTTTACCCAGCTACCTGTAATTTTTTTTTCCCAGCCACTAGATCACCCAGGATCCCCTAAGGTTAACATCTTACATGGCCCTGGTACATTTGTCAAAACAAAAAAAATCCCATAAGGTTTTAAATGTTCATGGCTCCAGAGAATCAAGCCTTGTTCATGGTTCCAGAGAATCAAGAAACTGATCCAATCTTCATCTTCCTGTGATGAAAAATTTCGTTTAAAGTTTGGTTGATTAAACTTTGATCTCGGCTCACTGCACCTCTGCCTCCTAGGTTCATCCTACTTCCACCAACCATGAGTTTATGTATTTCCCTGTGAGAGTACCAAAGTCTATTTAATTCATAATCTTTTGAAACGTATCATTAATAGTTTATTAATAGTGCTGTAGAACTCATTTTACTACAAGTAGCTTTTCTCTTCCAGTGCCAATCACTTCGGGAGCCACAGGTTATGGTGCAGACATGGCCAAGTCCAACAACCATACCATATACAACCAGTCCTGAAAATGGCACAGGAATGGTATCAGGAAACCCTCATCACAAAGATATGCATCTTTTAAGGGGGTGGACCCCATGTTCCTGAGGAACATGTGCCTTTCCAAGAAGCACAAGAAGGTCCTAAAGAAGATGCACATGCCAAGGCTATCAAGGCCGTTGTAAAGCCCAAGGAGGTTAAGCCCAAGATCCCAAAGGGCATCAGCTGCAAGCTCAATCGACTTGCCTACATTATCCACCCCCAAGTGATAGATGCAGGAGGCAGATAAGGAGGTCCCTAGAGAACCTCTGACCCACCCCACAAGTGTTTACATCAGATGCTTTTGTGCAGATGAGGGAACCTGCCCAGGGTCTTTTCTGTGTATGCCTGCAATGGACTAGGGACCCACCTGTGCACTGGGAGAATGGGGTAGAGCCATGGGAATTTCGCGCCTTGTGCAGCGGGGAGGAGCCTGGCCTCTTCAGCTCATGTGGTGGCATGGAATCAATTTGTGACGTGGGGGCCTGTTAGCAGGACCCCTCTTGCTTTGCTGAAAGTTTTTTTTTCTTTTAGCTCAATACATTCCACTTTACTCACCATTCAATGTGCCTGCATGCCTAATCTTTCCCAGTCTTGTGACAAGAACCTGGTTTTAGCTGAACTAAGGAGCAAAAATTCTGCAACATTTTGGTGCCTGAACAGGGACTTGAGGAAGGGTAAGATGCGAACCAAAAAATCTTTTTCCCTTTTGCTTCTAAGCCTTTTTGTCCTCAGACTTCTTCTGAGGGTAGAGGCAACTGTGCACCACCTGACCCCAGTGGCTGCAGGCTTGTGCAGGATGGATGGGTGAATAGCAGCTCCCTGCTCCCTTCCTGGCTGGGGCTGGGGCTCCCAAGGGTGCTGCATGGCAGGCTGGCCAGCCTTCCCTGCTATGCATCCATGGAGTCTTCCCCTTCCCTGGCCAAGGGGTCCAGCTCCATCAGGCATCAATTAAGTTTCTCTCCCTGTTGCAGGAACCATTTGCATAAGAATAAAAGGTTCCTCCCAAGGCATCTTTTTCTTTTCTCCACCCGGTGAGGAGTTAACTTTTAAGTGAGGCTTTTTTATTCTTTTTAGAGGACATTTTACTAGGCCAGGACCCCAACTAACACAGCTAATATTCTCTGTAAAGTTTTAATTATGAAAAAGGATTTGTGAGGTTTGTCTTAAGCTGTAGCCAATCTGGTGTGCTTTGCATATCTTTCTGTATGGTCACTAGCAAACTTTGCTGCAGGTCTCCATCTTGTTTTACATCCTTGGAAGTGTGACCTGTAACCACAAGGCAATGCTTTATGTTAGCATCTAGCATTTTACAATGGCAGCTTAGGTTCAATCCTGGCTTAGGGAATCAGTTCTTTCTGGTTTGACATCTGCATGACTTTTTGCCATTTGTTGATTCTCTTCCCCTCCATGAACTGCCTTGGATTTTCCTTTCTCTGAGCTTTTAGTAAAGTCTGAAAGGCAGAAATATTGGCTGCTTGGCATGGCTAAAGTTGGATAACAAGGGATTTAAAGGACTTTCTTAAAGAGTGCTCATCTTAATTAAAAGTGGATATCCAAGTTATGAGTGTATTTAAAATGCCTTTATGTTTTTCTCTTCTTTTTTTTTTTTTGAGATGGAGTTTCACTCTTGTTGCCCAGGCTGGAGTGCAATGGCATGATCTCAGCTCACTGCAACCTCCACCTCCCGGGTTCAAGCGATTTTCCTGCCTCAGCCTCCTGAGTAGCTGGGATTACAGGTATGTGCCACCATACCCAGCTAATTTTGTATTTTTAGTAGAGATGAGGTTTCTCCATGTTGGTCAGGCTGGTCTCAAACTCCTGACCTCAGGTGGTCCACCCACCTCGGCCTCCCAAAGTGCTGGGATTACAGGTGTGAACCACCATGCCCAGCTGTGTTTTTCTCTTCTTGAATCTTGTTTTGCTGGAAAAGGGTTTTTTCTTATTAACTGAAATATTTTTCTCCATTTGCATTGCCACTCTTAATGCATGCATGAGAGGGGAGAGACTTCTGTTTTCCTCATGGATCCCCAGAAATTAAAGGCGGATGGATCCCTTTCAAAATCTGTTTTTGCCTTCCAGCTGTATTTGTTTATTAGGCCCTAAAAATGGCATATTTTCCTAGCCTTGTTCTTAAAGGGCTCCACCCAGAGTCCAATAATCCATTTAGGAGACTGGCAAATGAAAAATCTTATGGCTACTGGATTTTCTTTTACCTCTCTGTTTAGTAATACATGTATTATGTATGTGATGTCTACAAAAAGAGCTCCAATTTATTGACTTAAAGAAGGATAAACACTTGGATCAAATAGTTTTTAAAGGGAAGATAAAAGCTGTAGTACCTTTTAGTTTATGTGACTTTAATCTTTGAGAAATAAAAACAGCCTTAAAGATTATTGGTAAAATGCAGATGTTGTCAAAATGTAAATTTTTGCCTGGGGTTAAAGGATTGTTTTGAATTAGGTAAGATAAAGCTAAAAGTTTAAACAAGTTATGGAAGGTTTCTAAAAAATTAATTCTTGCAAAATAAATTTTGTGTGTGAACATTGACTACATTCAAAACTGTTATAAAAGGTTTTTGATTTTTAAACAATTTTTGAGTCACCATTTTGGCAAAATAAATAACTTATAGTAATCTGGAATTCTGTTTTATAACATCAAGTGTTTTAAACCTCTAACATATTTAACAGGCTTCCCAAAATCAAACTTCAGTTTTAAAATTGTCTTATTGATACCTAGCTTTTGGATGCTACAGAGAGCCCCTGGAGCATTCAGAAGAGAGGCAAACAGGATTAGTTGACATGTTTAGGTACATGGGATTCCCAAATCGATGTTTAATCTTCTTCAAGTTATATTTTAGGACATAATATTAATACATGTTCCAAAATTATATGGGATTTAAAAAATTCTAATGCCTGAGTATATGCTATCAATTGCAATTAAGGTTGTTATGTATTGCAAATCACGGGGATAACCAAATTTCTTTGTCAATCATGTTTCTGACTGTAACTACCCTGGACATTTTGTTATTCACAGACAGTTTTGTCTTGTTTTGATCCTCTTCAAAAGATGATTATAATCAGCTATAGAATTTTGACAGGTGCTCTCAAATGGAGGTTTCTCGTAACTTTGGAGATTATGACATTGGAATAAAGGAAAAACATACAGGACTCATGAAGAGCTGAAATGTTGATGAATATCAACCAAAAAAAGAATTAACCAAATTGACTAAACTAATAGAGAATTAAAATAATCTTTTTGACTTTTGCTTGGAAAATTGCTGATCCTTGTTTTCTCAGAGTCAAAGAAACTTATTTTGAACTATTTATGGCATTTAATAATTGAGTAAGCTATCCTCCTGTGAACCAAATTTGGAGCACGTTTGTCTCCCTTTCTCTGCCTGGCTTCTCTAGAATTTAGTTTTGTTTTTTTCTTTTGGAGATGGAGTTTTGCTGTTGTTGCCCAGGCTGGAGTGCAAAGGCATGATCTCAGCTCACTGCAACATCCACCTCCTGGGTTCAAGCGATTCTCTTGCCTCAGCCTCCCAAGTAGCTGGGATTACAGGCACCTGCCACCATGCCCAGCTAATTTTTGTATTTTTAGTAGAGATGGGATTTCACCATGTTGGCTAGGCTGGTCTCGAACTCCTGACCTTAGGTGATCCACCCACCTTGGCCTCCCAAAATGCTGGGATTATAGGCATGAGCCACTGTGCCAGGCCTAGGATTTGGAAACTAGTTGTGAGTATTCTTAACTTATGGCAATATAGTTGTTTGCCTCAGTGCAAAAAGAATCCATTTTCTTTTGCAACAGGATGCAATTGGAGAAACTGATTGTTTTACCAAAGCTTTGATTGGATGAGTATGCTTCCCTTTAAGGAGTCACGCTCAACTTGCAGAGCTGATAAAAGCCCCTTGGGAAAACTGGCCTCATACCTTGTCTACACATTCACTGTACAGGGTTCCTAACCTGTGGTGAGTAAAGAATGTCACATTCCAACAGGCTCAGGAACCACATGCTCTTGGGACCTCAAGAAGGGAGGAGTTTACCCAACTCACAGGTATTTGAAGGTACAAACCCATGGCTGGACTCAGCTTTAGAAAGTCTTTCTGAGATTCCTTGTGGAACAGAGTTCCATCAAAGCCAGTCTAAAATGGTTATACAAAAATAATTATTCTTGCTGCATTTTATGCAAATAATCAGGCCAAGTATCAGACTAAAGTCTATTTTGCAAACAACTCAGTCCTATCTTGACATGTTTTTAACATAATGAGGACTGAAGAGAGAGAAATTATGTTTTAAAATTTATCATACATCTGTCATTAAATTCTAGACTCATTAGTTGTTTTTAAGTTCTTGCCTACATTTTATACTAACCTTGCTTATTCTTGTGAACTAACTAGCAATCCCTGGCTGCAGCTCAGAAAGAACAAAAGGGATGGATGATGTAAAAATCTGGATCAATACTCTAGTTCTGAGCAATTATCCTGTGAATCCTGCCAGGTGATGGGAATAAATAGAATGCCTATGAACCGGAGGTTTCCTTTTTGGGAAAGTAAGACCAAGGGAGTTAACTAAAGCCAAGCCCCACATACCTAAATCTCAGCAGGCATACCTATAGCCACCAATTATCTGGGCATGTCACAGGGCATCCTTTTCTCTCCCTTGTTCGAGGAGGGCTTGATTCCATAGTTTCACCTTAGCGTTCAACTTATGATAAGGAATCCATGCAACACTGCCTACCCCTTCCAGAGACACATTTTTGTCCCAAACTCAACTCCAAGCTTTGGATTGAAGCTCTAGGAAGTAAAACCAGGTCTGAGAGATCCAGAGGCAGATGATAATGGAAGTTAAAAGGCACAGCAGAGTGTGACTGATTCCTGCTGATTAAGCCAAGCTTCCTGTTTCATGGATAAAGTTTATGTTAGTATCCATGGCATAAACGAGGTCTAGAAAACTCGAAGACTACTGACAGCAGATGAGATAGGGCATATGTTGGTAAGAGTGGATATTCCCACCCCCTAAGCCCCCCTGTTAACATGGGTGAAAGCCACTTTGACACCCATGGGTGGCACCCTGTCACAGTTGCCAGGAGGAACACCTCACTTTCTTATTTATTTATTTATTTATTTATTATTATACTTTAGGTTTTAGGGTACATGTGCACAATGTGCAGGTTTGTTACATATGTATCCATGTGCCATGTTGTTTTGCTGCACCCATTAACTCGTCATTTAGCATTAGGTATATCTCCTAATGCTGTCCCTCCCCCTCCCCCCACCCCACAACAGTCCCTGGAGTGTGATGTTCCCCTTCCTGTGTCCATGAGTTCTCATTGTTCAATTCCCACCTATGAGTGATAACATGCGGTAACACCTCACTTTCTCTACCTCATGTACCTTGGATATTTTCTAGGAAGAGAAGGGAACCTGGGATGCCTCACTCCCCTCTTTCTAGATGAGTAGCCATTCATCTTCAGTCTGTACCCCTTTCAAATGCATCCTGAACCCCTGGGGCTCCTTTGAAAAAAAAAGAAAGCCTTCTTTTTTCCTTTTTCCTCCTCTGTGCTCTCTTCACTGATAGGTAATTGTGTCTCTGTACTACAATATACTCTCCTTGGATACATCTTCCAAACTGGAAAAAGTTATTTTCCAAACCTTAAACTCATTGGCTTAGGATTGGGCTTGGGGGAAGAGAACCCAGAAGCCTGACATGCTGGCAAAAGGGTAAAAGCTTTTTATTATCAGTCTGGCTTTTGGCCTGCCTCTCCTTGTGCAAACTGGTAAAAGGCCTTGTGGTTTTTGCACTGTTCTTACCCTCCTTTATTTCATTTTGATTCATGTTTTCTAATAACCCAGGTTGTCTCTTCTCACCTTCAGGCCCTCAAGCTCCAAAGGATCACGCAACTTGGGACTTGGACGATGGCCCCTTTTCCTGGGGACTCTTTGATAGGCCTCTGAGGGAGAGCTGACTGCCATTTTCCCAAAACAGCGCCCCCTGTCAGCATGAAGCAGTTAAGATTGGTCATCATCCTTATCCTTATTTTTGTTTGTTTGTTTTCTTTTGTTTTGTTTTTTTGAGATGGAGTCTCGCTCTGCCACCCAGGCTGGAATGCAGGGGTGTGATCTCGGCTCACTGCAAGCTCCGCTTCCTGAGTACACGCCATTCTCTTGCCTCAGCCTCTTGAGTAGCTGGGACTACAGGCGCCCACCACCATGCCGGCCTAATTTTTTGTATTTTTAGTAGAGACGGGGTTTCACTGTGTTAGCCAAGATGGTCTCGATCTCCTGACTTCATGATCCACCTGCCTCGGCCTCTCAAAGTGCTGGGATTACAGGCGTGAGCCACTGCACCCGGCCCCTTATCCTTATCTTTATCCTTATTCTAAAGGCAGTTAGATGGACTTCTTTAGAGGGGGAAATAATAGATGTAGCAGGCAGATATGAGGAGGGATCCCTGGAGAATCTCCGACCTGCCCCACAAGTGTTTATATCAGATGCTTTTGTGCAGATGAGGGAACCTACCCAGGGTCTTGTCTGCACCTGCCTGCAATGGACTGGGGACCTGCCTGTGCACTGGGAGGATGGGGTGGTGCCATGGGAAGTTCACACCTTGTGTGAGGGGAATAACCTGGCATCTTCAGCCCATGCGTGGTGGCCTGAAATCAATCTGTGAGGTGGGGGCCTGTTAGCAGGACCCCCTCTCACTTTGCTGAGAGTTTTTCTTTTTTGCCCAGTAAACTCCACTCTACTCATCCTTCAATGTGTCTGCATGCCTAATCTTTCCTGGTTGTGTGACAAGAAGCCAGTTTTAGCTGAACTGAGGAGCAAAAATTCTGCAACACAAGCTTGGGAATTGTGCTTGTGCCTGCATTGCCAAGGGTCTCAGACTCTGCCAGCCAAAGGCCAAAGCCAAGTATAGAAGCAAGGCTTAGGCTGCAGCTCCAGCTTCAGTTCCAGCTTAGGCTCCAAAAGGTGCCCAGGCTCTCATAAAGACTCCAGAGTAGAGACCTCTGTCTGCCAATGTGAGAACAGAAGGACTAGTGTGACCCCTGGGCTGCCATCTGCACGGAGCTGATGTCCTCCAGTGCTATTTGTACAAATAAATCTGAGGCAGGGGCACAAAAAGCACTACAAATAACCATGTTTCTACAGGCAAAGGCATTCAGAGTTTTGAGTTTGAAGTGCTTTAGAGTCTGGTAACTCTACTGAAGGCTTCAATCTGTGGTTCTTTCTCCTATGGTCCCATATAGTGGCCTACTCACCCTGCTGTTAGGCTATCTCACCTTCTGGGGTTAAACGGCAAGAAAGTCGAAGTGTGCCTAACATCATCTTCACAGGGAGTAATATGCTATTAAAGCACTTTTCTAAAGAGAGCTATCATCTTTCTCTTTCTGAATTACAGCTTCCTGGGGGATAGGTTGATGAAGAAGCATTTGGTCTAAAATGGTCTTTTCCTAGAGCCGAGTAGAATTACCTTGGTTAATTAGATGAAGCAGTGAACCAGGAGCTCTGAGGCTGGAGCTCCTGGTGCCTGCTCTAGCCCAGATCAGCCCTGGGGCTTTGTGTAAGTCGTTTCCCCTCTGGGGGCCTCATTTCCTCCTCTGCAAAGCAAGGAGGCTTCAATGATCTCTTTCCAGCTGGAGATTTTCATAGTGATTCTCAAAAACAGATTTTGCTGGGGATGATAGATCTGTGATATGTGATACTGATTGTGGTGATGATTTCATCATGGATGTATACCTATGTCAAAGCATATCAAATTGCATGTCTTAAATATATGTAGTTTATAGACTGAGTTTCTTAAGAGAATGATAAAAATTTAAAAATAAATATATGCAGTTTATTATATTTCATGTATACCTCAATATGACTGTTTAAAAAAATAGATTTCACCCAGCTTGTATAGTGGTGAGGAGGTAGAAATGATGTGATGCCCTATTCTGATATGTATCAGTTTACATTGTCAGAAACAGAAAACAGAACTTTCTTAAGTTTTTCCTAAAACCTCCTATGAAGGCTTGTGCTTTCTCCTTCTCTAACTTCCTCTATTTATTTTTTAAAATTACAATTTTCACCTTTCAAAAGACAAAATTACATCAAATTCAGTTTAAAGATCTCAATTGGCTTTATTTGCCATTCTAGAATAGGGTAACACTTCATCCCATAAAACACAATGAGTGTTCTCATGAGCTAAGCAGAAGAGAAGGGCTTGGCCTTACAGACAAAGATGGGCTGGATAATGCAGAAGCAAAAAACAAAGACTGTTAGTCTTTCCAAAGCTACTTTTCTTTTAAGGTGGGGACAGTGAGACACCACAATAGAAAAATAACTGGTTGGTTAACATCAGGTGACTTCAGGCCACATTTTTTGTGTAAGGACTAAAGCAAAAGAACTTCATTATCATGCCTATTGAAGATTTAAACTGGCCTGTTTGGGAAATTGCCTGTTATCTCTTTCTCCTGATTTCTCAGGTCAGTTAACAACCTATCTTGGGTCCTTAGCGTGGGTGGCTCTGCTTTGATTTTTAGTCTGGTCTGCTGGGGTCTGGTGTGGAATCTTAGTCCAAAACAATGGTCTTCTATAATTTTTATTTGACACATCCATCCAGGGAATGTTTATTTTTCTCACTCAGGCATCATCTTTGAGTCCTTTGGACTCAGGAGTGAGGTGAGGGCAAGGCATCTTTTGGACCCCCATTATAGCTCTAGGCTCAACACCCCCCTCCATTGTTCTTCCCAGCAAGGAAAGAAAGCTATCATGTTCCTAGCACTGAGAGTGGATTCAATCATAGAGTAGCACTTCTCAACAGAAATTCCTTTTTGAAAGCTTAACAGTAGGGCAGATAATCAAAACAAATTCTTACAGTGGAACTTCACACAGTGTCACAATGGATGGGGAGATGTTGTGGGGGCAGCCGTGGAGGTGGCTACCTGTCCCTCCTTTAACACGGGCTGGAACTTCCTTTCCCTACCTTCTCCTTCTACATCCAGTCATGCGCGAATTACTCACCACAGGCTAGTGTTTCTTCCACTGAAATCTCTCTTCAAGCCCATCTCAGACATTTCCTCTGCCATCCACAAGTCCAGATGTATCATCCTAAATCTGGGTTTCCCCAAGAGGCTCATATTTGGCTCCCTGCTTAGAGGATCTCTGCCAGGCACCATCCTGCAAGGTTCACCATTTTCAGCATTGCCCTCATCAATCAGTTACCTGCTTAGAAACCTTCCAAGGCTCTCCATTTCATCTGGTGTGAACTCCTCTGTTTGGATTGTGAGATCCTTTGCCCTCTAGCCCACCTTCTGGTATTCTACTTTCCCCACCACTCCCAGGGTCAAGTCTCTGCTCTGCTGGGCCAAGTTTCCTCCTTAACCCAGCTGTGTATCATGTGCTCTCCCCTGGTTCCCTGTCTAGCTTATATTTTCTTACTACCAGAAATCCAGGCTCTTTTCACATTTACCTTAGCACAAAGGCTCAGCTCAAACTCCATTTTTTTTTTTTTTTTTTGAGACGGAGTCTCACTGTGTTGCCCAGGCTGGAGCACAGTGATGCGATCTGGGCTCACTGCAAGCTCTGCCTCCCGGGTTCACACTATTCTCCTGCCTCAGCCTCCTGAGTAGCTGGGACTATAGGCTCCCGCCACCACACCCGGCTAATTTTTTGTATTTTTAGTAGAGGCGAGGTTTCACCATGTTAGCCAGGATGGTCTCGATCTCCTGACCTCGTGATCCACCCGCCTTGGCCTCCCAAAGTGCTGGGATTACAGGAGTGAGCCACTGCGCCCAGCCTGAAACTTGATTTTTTCCAGGAAGCTTTTATTGATTCTCCAAGTACATACTTCCAATTTATTGAACTACTATTTATTTGATAGATGCTGGAGACATGAGGATGAATTATGGCCTCCGCCTTTTGGTTTCTGTCTTCTCTCTGACTACCAAGAGAATGAAAAACCAAGTTAATCCAGTCATTCTTAAAATCAGAAACACTGTGTATACACCTTTCCCCTTAAAGCAGATATTTGAGAATGCAAACCCAGAGATTTAAAGTGTGTGCTGATAAATTTGACACACAAAGGACAGACGAAAATTTCCTTGCTGCTTGTTGTGGTTGAGGCTTTCTAGGCTTAATATAACGTGTATGAACAACTAAAATTAAATAAACTATGGTTTCTAAAAATAAGCAGTTATATTTTCTTCTTAAGCAATGAAGAACAAGTCAGATTAATGTAGATCTATGTTTATGAACAAGAGAAGATCACCTTTGTTTAAAGAACAGTATACGCGATATGGTCTAATCTTTGTTTAAGAAAAAAACTCGAAAGCAGAGAAAGAAATTTGGAAAGATATATGCCAAATGGTTTTCTTTGGATGGAAGAATTATTGATGATTAAAGAAAACACTTTCTTTTAATTCATACTTTTAATAACAAGCAACTTCATTGCTGCTTGTTATAGGAAATGTCATCAGAAAGACATTTTCATTTTGGGAAAAAGCACAGAAAGAGGGATATCAATTTGGTGTAAATGCAGATGGATCACTTTCAAGACAGTGCAAAATTGGATATTAAAAGGCCTTCTGTTTTGTTTTAATATAGAGTGAGGATTGGAATGGGCCACATCTACAGGGACACTCAGCAGATGTGGACTGAGTGATTGCAGTGTTTCAAGGTAAACATTATAAAAATAAACAAATGAGCAAACTAATGGAATGTGATAGACAGGATGCCTGAGTAATTACTATAAATGCTCTGGCCTTTTTTTTTTTTTGTCAGAGACCCAGAAAAGACTTTAACCTCTAGGTCTATTAATCTGGCTTCTATCACAGGGTAGCTAGTGGCATTTTATGTTCTCAATCATAACTATATTGCCCTTGGTATGCTCTAGCAATTTTGTTCTCTTTCCATCAAAGTTTGTTATCCTAGGAATGGAACATGTACAGATTGGTGATATCACACAGGTGGATGTCTACAACCTTGAGAATTTCACATGCAGGTGGGAATTTTCCCATGTGGGAATTCACATGAGTTCTCAGAGGGCCAGCAGATCACCCTCAGCTGCCATCCCTATAAATAAAGTTCAGGAAGGACTCTGAATTCTGGACTCCAGGAAAATCCATGGCCATGAGGTTGATCCTGTTTTTTGGTGCCCTTTTTGGGCATATCTACTGTCTAGAAACATTTGTGGGGTAAGTTATGCTTTCTGGTGCTTCTTTGAATTTTACTTACCTGATTGATGGAGCCTTTGATTGTTACAGAGTAAATGGGTATAAGTGTTCAGTGTTTTCAGAGAAGTTCTCTTAGATGTGGGGATAAGTCAATAGTGGGAAAAATAGGAGTGGATGATCAAAAAGGAGATGAATGACATTTAAAGGAAAAGACAAAAGTGAAAACTGAACACACATAACCCTATTTCTCTCTGTCCTCACTCATTTTTCCCTCCAGTGATCAGACTACAGGGATGATAGACATCAGGGAAAATACAGCTGTGTGGCCATTTGTTTCAGGCAACTCAGCGGGTGTCAACACTACTCTCCCACCTCCTCCTGCTCTTCTGGGCTTTACCATCCACATTAGCCCTTGTGCCCTGACCCCCGATCTTTAGATTCAGCATCTAGGCGGTGGAACCTCATGAAGTGGAAAGGCCAGGGCTATAGATTTCAGCTCAACTCCTCCTCTCCTGGCTTTGGAGGACTCATCTTTGCTCCAAAGTACTTTGCTTCATGATTCTATGAAGGGTTTTAGGCAGCATTTTTTGAAGAGTGGTCCAGGGAACTAAGAAAGCAGTCAAATAAGTTTGGTCCCAAAAAGCCACTGGTCAAATAACTGTGGGAATCAGAAGATTAAACAAACTATAGGATTTCTAGGAGGCTTGGCTAAATCAGTGTGCATTATAAATCTATAAGAGGGGATCTAGGTTGCAGCATGTACTGTTTTTTTTTTAATCAAACTACCCACTGCCCCCAGCTTGCTCACTCTTTCTTTCTCTCTCTTTCTTTCTTTCTTTCTTTCTTGCTTTCTTGCTTTCTTGCTTTCTTGCTTTCTTCTTTCTTTCTTTCTTCTTTATTCTTTCTCTCTCTTTCTTTCTTTCTTTCTTTCTTTCTTTCTTTCTTTCTTTCTTGCTTTCTTCTTTCTTTCTTTCTTCTTTCTTCTTTCTCTCTCTCTTCCCTTCCTTCCTTCCTTCCTTCCTTCTTTCTTTTCTTTTCTTTTCTTTTCTTTTCTTTTCTTTTCTTTTCTTTTCTTTTCTTTCACTGAGTAACTCAAAGAACTACTATTCTTTAGAACACACACCGGGGAATATGACCCTATTGTATTACTTTTCTCAGTGCCTTCCCATTATAAAGGAGGACTCCTGGGAGTCCATGCATTAACCAAAACTAATGAGACTTCGATGGAAGAATTTTCAGACCATTTGTGACAGATGAGCCTCGAAGAGCTCACGTTCCATCACTTCTCTATTCCACTGGATTTTGTAGGAAATTGCATGGGGCTTGGTTTCAGAAGATCCATATTCTGGTCCCTGTACACGGCTCATTGTATTGATTCCTTCCCCACTGCACAGACAGTTGGGGCAGTGGCTTAGGAAGTCTGCCTACTTGGAGAAATGCTAGAAGGGGAAGCTCTGTCACCAAGGGAACTCTTCCTAAACAGATGTGCTTGATTGTTTTGAGATTTCTCTTTCGTGTTCATCCTTCATTCCCTATTAAGGGTGTGTGTGTGTGTGTGTGTGTGTGTGTGTGTGTTTGTAAAGAGAGGCACGGCACATAATTTGTCAGGGTCCCAACTATCTCTGGCCATGCCCCATGTTTGGGCCACATGAATGGGGTCTGGGGATAGAACCTTGATACATTTTCAGTTGACAAAAACAAAGAACAAACAAAACCCCCAAAACCATTAAAAACAAAACCTTAGGTCTACCCACGTATGAATTGTTTCCTCTTACAAGCACCAAATTATTCCACTTTTTAAAAACTTACTTCTTAACAACAGGAACAGGCAAGTATTAAAAGCTATAACACTCCACCAGCAGCAGGTGTTATTTGACTCATTAGCTAAGGGAAAGGTAACTTTAATGGCAGGCTTCCTGCTAGGAGCAGGTACACCTATTCATTATTATTTAGATAACATTTCCTGGGAAGAAATAACGCCATTCTATCACCTTCTCATTCTGGCAGTGTGGGTTTAGTATACTATTTATTAGTTTCTGGATTGTCACAGAGATTATTGACTGTTGCATTAATCTGTTATACGCAGAGACTAACAGGCGCAGAAAGCAACAGGAAACAGTGTCCAGGTTTTGCTTTTAAGGTCATATTTGTGGTTAATTTTCTTTAGAGACCAAGTTCTTGAGATTGTACCAAGCAATGAAGAACAAATTAAAAATCTGCTACAATTGGACGCTCAAGAACATCTCCAGGTATTTGATCTAGTGGGAGTTGCTGTTCCCAGAATGAATACAGTTAAACATGATTGAGATCTATTTTCGACTGTATTCTGAGTCCCATGACATAGCGTGAAATGCTAACTCATGCAGCTGGGTTTCTGGAAACCTGGGCTCTAGTCCCAACTACAGGACATTGGGCAAGTCACCTACCTTCCCTGTGTCTCATTTTCTCACTCAGAGTAATGGCGATAAATATGCCGTTCTTCTATCTCTCGGGTTTATTGTAAGAACGAAAAGATATATCAAATGTGAAAGTTACTTTCAAAAATTAAACACCTTTAGTGCATATTTCCCTTGTAAAATAATTTATAGCATTTATATCCCATTATTAAATGAATTGGATCACTAGAATACCAGCTTAAAAAAACTGCCATCGTTTTAATAATCTTTTCCTTCTGCCAGTTTTAATATCTAGCCATAGGGGCAGGGGAAACAATATAATGGATTTGCTGACACGTGGATATTTAAAAGGCCTTGTTGCAGTATCATAGTGATTCCACAATGATTCCAAAACTTGTGGGATCAAGATAAAATGGACGCAAGTTGATTTCTAGAAATCTATCAGTGCTGAACTGTCCATTCCCCAGAACAGCCCATTCATTTCCTTGGCTTGGACTTTTATCCCTTTCAGCTTGATTTTTGGAAATCACCCACCACCCCAGGGGAGACAGTCCACGTCCGAGTTCCCTTCGTCAGCGTCCAAGCAGTCAAAGCGTTCTTGGAGTCCCAGGGAATTGCCTATTCCATCATGATTGAAGATGTGCAGGTAATTATGCCATGGACTCGCCTTCCTGCAGCTTGCTGGGCCACATGAACGTCAGTTCAGTTCTATTTTCTTTTATGCTTGAGTACTCTCTGCAGGGAAGGGACCTGTGGGTGCCACTAGGACCTTCCAGCAGTCTGGGCTTCCCTTGCAAGGTGGGTAGGAGGGCACTGTCTCTCTCTCTTTTGCATTTGGCACATGCAGAATATGGTAACAAAGAATTTAAGGGAAAGGGCAAAAGACAGGCTGCAGCATGAAATATAAAGTGCAAACCAAAGGGTGTTAGGCAGAAGAAGGAGGAGAAGGTGTTTCACTCTGTCGCCCAGGCTGGAGTGCAGTGGCACGATCTGGGCTCACTGCAACCTCTGCCTCCCAGGCTCAAGCGATTCTCCAGCCTCGGCCTCTCCAGTAGCTGGGACTACAGGCATGCACCATCACGCCCAGCTAATTTTTGTATGTTTAGTAGAGACAGGGTTTCACCATGTTACCCAGGCTGATCTCAAACTCCTGGCCTCAAGTGATCTGCCCGCCTCAGCCTCCCAAAGTGCTGGGATTACAGGCATGAGCCACCGCATCTGGCCTGATTTAGTTCTTGTTTAGAGGTTAACTCTTAACTGAGGCCCTGAGCTCTCAGAAAGGTAGGATGAGCCATAAGACTGTGCCTGCAAACCTACCCCGGCACACCTGCAGCATCTGGCTGGTAGGAAGTCCCATGAATGCTCCATCCCCTTTCACAGTGGGGCCAGAATAAGGGAAAGTAACAACCTCAAAGCCTACAGGACAAGAAGAGGAAAGCTTGGTACTGGGGACCCGAGTGTTACCCCTTCCTTCACAATTACAGACTGAAATGCATTGCTGTAAACCAATCAGAGAATTGTTTTATCTTAGGTCCTGTTGGACAAAGAGAATGAAGAAATGCTTTTTAATAGGAGAAGAGAACGGAGTGGTAACTTCAATTTTGGGGCCTACCATACCCTGGAAGAGGTAGGTATTTCAAAATGAACATCACGGAGACGGGCCATTCTCTCCTCTAAGGACAAAGCTCATACTTCCACGTGGTGATTTAATGGCCTAGAAATTATTCTGTTATTTTCTAACTTCTCCAAGTTTCCTTAGGATTTCACAACCAGGACCAGTGTCACTGGCTTCACACCTACTCCTGCTTCATGTAGGACCTGAAGTCCACTTGCCCATCTCAACAGCCACCCACTGTGGAGTGTCTAAAGGGTACCCACAAGCAGCCCCCTCAGGCTGGTACTTTTGCCCTCAGCCCCCTTGCTGACTTCTGACCTGTGCTGCCCACAAAGCCAGGGAAGCCATCATGGCTGCCACTGACGATGCAATCGGGGCACAGAGCCAGGTGAGAGCTGTGTTTTCGGGCTGCCACTGATGATGGAATCAGGGACCACCTTGATGCTTCTGATTTCCATCCAAGTGTTACTGGTGGAGAGTGTCTGGGTTCTTGGTGTCTTGAACAAATAATTGGACAAAACGCACAAACAAAACAAGGAAGGAATGAAGCAACAAAAGCAGATATTTATTGAAAACAAAATTACACTCCATAGGTCGGGAGCAGCCCGAGCATAGAGGCCCGAGAGCCCATTACAGAATTTTCTGGGATTTAAATACCCTTTAGAGGTTTCCCATTGGTTACTTGGTGTACACCCTACGTAAATGAAGTAGTAGCCTGCGATCAGTCTGATTGGTTGCAGAAAGTGGCCAGTCAGAGGCTGAAGGGAAGTTACAAAGTTATACTCCTATGCAAATGAAGACTTGGCTTGCAACCAATCTGACTTGTTGCGGGAGGGGACTTTCAATTTTTCATCTACCATGCCAAAAAGTGGGGGTTGGTGCAAAGGGAGTAGCCCCTGGTCCTTTTGTTACTTGGGCATGGAAAGTTGGGGTTTTCTTTTTGATTTAGTTCTAGGGAGTCAGCCTGAATTGGCCGTAGGTTCCCTGCCTCCAGACCCTATTCTTCTGTCTCACAGGGATGCCCTCTCTAAGACCTCATGGCCCCAAAGCCTCATGGAGTCTCTGCTGTCTTTCCTGGGCTTTGTTGTTTCTGTGGAGACTATCCCCTTCCTGCATCTGCTACTCCATGCTGCTGTGGGGATCCTGGGCAGTGCTGCATTTACTTCTGTGGCACAGAGCTCTTCTCCAGGCCCACGGGAATCTATCTGCACTGACTTAAGAGTCGAGGGATGGAAAGGGGCTGCAGGGGATGGTGGTTGTAGGGCTAAGGGGTGGCATGGGGAGTAGGAAAGAGCCAGAGAAGAGGTATCTGGTAGGCACCAAGTCTCCAAGTTGGCAGTTTTTAAATGCAAAAAGCTTTAAACATTTTTTTCTCCTAATTTATTTGATGGGAAAACCTGATTTGACCTAAACTCATTTGGGAGCAAAATCTGACCTGAACTGCCTCACTGCTCATTTGTTTCACTGACAGAAATAATATTAATGTGCTTGAATATGGAGCAATGTCCCATGCGTAATACATAATATATACTTCCTATTACCTTTCTAAAATTCTCCCCTGAAAAAAATATCTTATTTGAAATATATATGGCCTCAAGGGTTTCAGATAGGGGACTGTGGACCAGCACAGAGAATAAGAAAGAAAAGGAAGTGAAGCAAACAAGACGCCCTCCCTCTCTCCCAGACAAACTGATGTCTGTCTCCTACGGAGTGCAAATACTAGCAACAGCTGGAGGGATTGACTTCCTCCCGCTAGCTCTCCAAACGCGCCCGGACACGTCTCAATCCCAGCAATGGACACAGATTGGGCTCTCCAGATGCATAAAATTTCAATCGCCTTGAAAATAGGAGCTGGAGTAGCCGGTGGCGTTAGTGCGTCTGCAGCAGAAACCCCATTGTCCCTGGGCCTGATTTAGCCGGGAGACATTTTGTAGAGATCGCCTCTACATCCATTTTGGGGTTGAGGGGGCACTACCATTTGTATTCCTCTGCTAGCAAGGGCGAGAAACCCCACCTCAGGGCTGGGGTCGCCAAAAGCCATAAGTACCTCAGGGAAGTGTGCCATTTTGCTTTGCACAAAACTGCAAAGAGCCGGCTGGGCTGCAGCCCCTGCAGACGCTGATGGACTCAGCAGCACTCAGCTGGATCCAAACCCTCCAATCCTACAGCTCGGGCCGCGCAGCCCGCTCCGCTGTGTCCCAAGGGAATGGGGAAAATCACCAGGGGATCAGATCTCATGCAACAGATGGTTCACTCGCAAATGTCTATTTATTCACTTGAAACATTTCAGATTTCCCAAGAAATGGATAACCTCGTGGCTGAGCACCCTGGTCTAGTGAGCAAAGTGAATATTGGCTCTTCTTTTGAGAACCGGCCTATGAACGTGCTCAAGGTACACGGTGCAGGGACGGTTCTTCCTCTCGATGTTTCTAGAATCTCCCTCCTCCCAGGCTAGCCGGCAGTCCCAGCCTGTGCTACAGAGCGGCTCCTTTTTATTACTTTTTTTTTTCTTTTCCTCCTAACCGGTCCTTGCTGGTTTTGAGTATCCACTCCCCCACCTCCGCCCCCTTCTTTTTCTTTCTCTGTTCCTGAGCAAGCTGACGCAGGTCTGCAGGAGTGAATTAATGCTCGCGTCCTGAGAGATGAGCTCCCGGGGAACCGGGGCAAATGGGCCAATAGGAGCCGAGGAAGGGGGAGGTGCGGGCCGGGGGAGGTTGGGGGCTGGGGGCTGTAATTCATCAAGCTGGGAGTTCTCTGCCTCCCCTCCCTTTCTCTTTTTTTTCTTTCCTCTTTAAACACACACACATACACACACACGCGCGCGCGCGCACACACACGCACACCAGTTAAAAAAGAAAAAGCACTAATTGCCTAAGCTGCATTTTTTCTTTTTCTTTTTTCTTTTTTGTTTTTTAAAGAAGAGTTCTGGTCGTATGCAGAAGGATGATGGACAACTAAACCCTAAACCGCAAAGACAAATGCCCTGAACGAAGATCTTTTGAAAAACGATATAGATGAAAAAAGGTTAGGGTTTTACGCCATCTCGTAACTTCTGACAGTCTTTGTGCACATAATTTCAAGCTTTGCACTTTGTCCTCAAAAACAGCGAAAATTATTTCCCCAGATTTCCTAGAAAGAGTTTGTTAAGAGAAAAAAAAAATCAAAAAGAGGCAATGTCACAACTCCTCGCTAAATTTGGAAACGTTTTGGCTGGGAACCAACTGACTAACTGGGACAGATGGATTTCTCCAGAACGTTTTTCCCAAAGCAGGCCTGAGAGGAGTGATTTGCCTACTTTATACCACTAGGATACATTTGCTGATGTTTACCTCCCTTCTTTCTTTTTATTTCCTCTACCCGCACCCCCCCGCCCCGGCCCGCCCCGCGCCGAGTTGGGTCAGAAAACCCCAGATTCTCTTCCACCTTGGTCTTCCCTGGCCTTCCCTTTTCCGGGGTGGTTCGGCGGTGGAGGATGTTGTGTTTTTGGAAGTTGCCTGCTTTTTACATTTGAGCTCTTTAGAGGAAAAGGCACAAAACACTTTTAACTAAAACTCCTAGAACCCATGAACTGTAATTTTTAGCAAGGATTTGCATTTCTCATTTACCTTATCTGCTGTGTTTAGAATGCTGCACAGAGATAGAAGTTGATGGTGCAAAAATAATCTTTTCCTCCCCATTTACTGATCCAATTGGCAAAGCCACTGTTTCAAATAAAACTAAGTCACTTAGATCATAAAATTTAAACTCTGGAAAGTACCTCCAGAGGCTTGCTATCCTGTTTTTATGAAGGTCTCAAAAGGTTATCACAAGCATTTTTATAAAAAAACACTATTAGTGCATACATTTGGAAAACAGAGAAAAGAAAAAAGAAAAAAAATCCTCATAATTCTAATTCCACAACTATGGGATAATAGCTATTAACAATCTGTTGTATATTTTTCTACTTTTTTCTCTCTTTTCTTTTTCCTTTTCTCTCTTCCTCCTTCTCCTTTTCCTTTTTTCTCATATGTATGTGTGTGTGTAAATGAACTAGTTTCTTTAAAAATAAAAATGAAATCCTGTAATTCATTTTTTTCCGATTTTCAGCATATGAAGATATTTTCATGTCATCATCTACAATGATTTTTTACAAACTTCAGAGGAGAATTGTCTATGCTCCTCAGTCTGCATTTACACTTGCATTCGAAGAAAGGGACAAAAGAAAATTCTCCTTAAATGAGAGTTAGTCGACATCATCACTGTCTGTATTTCCTTCTCTGTCAATCACATCAAGAACAGAGAGAGGGACAGAGAAGGATGGTCTAGGGTAGAAAGGAGGCAACCAGGTGCCATGGTGGTGGAGCCGTTCACATTGCCACACTTGCTTTTGCAGTTCAGCGCCGGAGGAGACAAGCCAGCTATCTGGCTGGATGCTGGGATCCATGCTCGAGAGTGGGTTACACAAGCTACGGCACTTTGGACAGCAAATAAGGTCATTTTGCCTAACATTCCTTGCTTATTTTGCCTTTCTGGGATCAGTCCCACCAAAATCCGTGACAGTCCCAGTGGTCCTGATGGCTGGCGCTCTCAGCCAAAACCCTTCTCTTGTCACACGGGCTGGCAGTCAACCCATCCAGACTTTTTTGGTACTGCCCCATCCAGCACCCCAGGCTCCTACCCTTGGGCAGGCCACTGTGCGCTGTGTTAAAAGACACCACGATGTGATGATTGCTGTTGAGTGAGAGAGGGGGAAAAAAAGACTCAGTAAGCTAAAGAGATTGAACAGGTGGCCAGGGAGACCCTTGGGAGCCAGATTTCAGCTTAAGAACTGACTAGAGAAAAATCACTTTGCTGCCTGGAACCCTGAGGGCTGAGGTGTGATATGCTAGAAATTTATAAAATCATGAAAGGGGGTCACCTGGAAAATACAAACAGGTATAAGAAGAGTTAACCCACAGATCCAAAGTAGAGTTGGCTAAGGGTGTTTGGGTTGTTCTGAAAATTTCCCAAATTTGATTTTGAAGGTAGGGTGTAGTAAGATCTTTCTTTCACAAGTTTGTTGGCATTAGAGTCAGGACATGGGGCTGGGTATGACCTAGTTTGGTATTTCTTAAGTAATTCAAAAATGACATGCTATAAATCAGAATGTTAATTCGTGAGCAGAGGAAATCAATCCACATCAGATCATTCAAGCATGTGCAACCACGTGCATACCGACTGATACATTTTTCCCTTCAATTAAAATGCGGTTACCTTTAGGGTATTATGAAATGGATATTTAACAGTTGAATAATAATGTCTTAGGATGGCTGAGCACAGGAAATGAATAAATTTTAATCCAGCAGAAACTTCAACTCAACTGCAGTTAATGGCAAGTAAAAATGTAATTCCCCAAATGGAATTTAACTGGTTCTCTGTGTCTTTAGCAATGTCTCTGCATATTTAAGTAATCTGCTGTTGGTTGTGAGTTCTTTTGGAAAGTTATCCCATGTAGGGATTAAGGAATATCAAAATTTCTTTGGTGCATAGGTCCACATAAGTCACATATATCGCTGCTCACTATTGCAAAATGTCTCACTGGGATGAATAGGAAGAATGTTACTGCTTGTGAAAGAGAGTAGATATATGATATCTGATTTTTACTCAATAGAAGTAAATTATTCTGATTAGAAATAAAAGTATAGACGCTAGCATATTCAACACATTAACATTGCAGGAGACCGGACTGCTGGATGCCTAGAAGACTTTCCTTGATCAATAGTGATCCCTGGTTCACATCTGGAAAAAACACACTACCTTATTATTCTGTCCTGTGTTCCCGACAAAAGTGGTGTGTGGGGTTGACATGTATCTTGTCTTTGCTCAGATTGCTTCTGATTATGGAAAGGACCCATCCATCACTTCCATTCTGGACACCCTGGATATCTTCCTCCTGCCAGTCACAAACCCTGATGGATACGTGTTCTCTCAAACCAAAGTAAGCCTGGATTTTGTTCCCTTCTTCAACAAGGACCTAAGGAGATGTGTAGGAACTTCAAAAGCAAAATAAAAGTACTTATTCTTTTCTTGATTTACTCAAAATGGAATGTCTAATTTCTCAGTAGTCGCCCGGAAATGAGGGATAGAGAAGTGGTTATAATCACTTCTTATTCCAACACATGATGTCTTTACATATTGCCTCAGCCAGGGCCCATTTCAGCTGTTAGGCTGGGCTATTAGAGCTCAGTGTTCACGGTGAGTCATCTAGGAGATTTGTTCCAATTATCTCTGCGTTATTTTGTGGTAGGATTGATAGAAAAGAGGAGGCGGATGTTACCTGCTGACAATTAGATTGCAGTAGGATTTAGGTGGGCAGTACAGTGCATCTAGCATTTTACTTAGAATCTGTGGGAGAAATCCTCCGTAATATCACTAAAAAGAGTTACGTAGTTTTTTTTTTTTCCCTTAAAATCTCATTACAATACACTATTGTAGCAACCATGACCCCACATATATTCAAAATGAATGACAGCTTCAAGTTTATTTTTAGAGCTAACTACGGTAGCATTTTCAAAGACATTTTCAAAGAAACTAATACTAATACTAGTACTCATCCCATGAGATACCGTATGAATCAAGGGTTCCATTGTCAAGACCAGGAAACACCGCCCACCATATCCGTTTCTTAGAGGTTTATAAAAAACAAGGCATTAACAATCCTTAGAAGTTCTGAAGTAAGTTTACCAAGTTAGCTCCATATTTTCCCCAAATAGTCTCACTGCAGAACCCTCTCTTCTGCTTTTGGTTCTTGCTGTTGGTCTTGGACAGAACTAGGGTTCCATGGCACGTGTTTGGCAGGCGTTCGTTTGAGGAGATGGGGGCGTATTCATGTCTCACTTTGGTGAGATGGCAGAGAAACTCCTAGCAGAACCTGTATGAGGACTGTCCAACACCTCCCCAAGCCAAGGGAAAGGAGTGTCCCAGAGAACTAGGGAAATTGACGGAATTCTAAAGGAACCTTCTGATCAGGCTGAATGACCCTCTTTCTTTTTTTCCATGTGCTTTTTGGGTGGGATCTGAAAGAATCGTATGTGGCGGAAGACCCGGTCCAAGGTATCTGGAAGCGTCTGTGTTGGTGTGGATCCTAACCGGAACTGGGATGCAGGTTTTGGAGGTGAGCGCAGGGACTTGCCCCCAGGGATGGTCAGCCCGTGGTCTGGCCCACAAGCTGGTTCAAATGGCCCTGCAGTGCATCAGCTGGCTAAGCCCATCCAGGATTTAAGCCATTTAAAAACCTCTTTGAAAAACACTTAACTAAATTCCCTTCACAGGAGCACAGTGCTGTCACAGAGCTCTGAGCAGCATTTAATGTATTTTGTCTCACATCTTGGTTTTCCCACAAGCTGTCGCCCGGTTAGCCTTCTGTGCAGCGGGAGCAAGACTTTGCGCAGTGACGGGAGGACTCGGAAAGCCCTGAGCCAGCCACTAGAGGGGGTTAGGATCTATTCCAAGGAGAAGCATTACATCATCTATGGATGCTTCGAGAAAGAAAACTAAAAAGAAGTACATACACACAGGATGAAGAAACTGACTTTCAAAACAGATTCAAATATAAAATGTGAGCTTGCTGCCCTGGCTTTGTGACAGCTCTTATGTTTTGGAGTTCCGTGTCAGGCTAGTTAGGGGCTCCTTTATGCCCTCAGCCACTGGTGAAAACCCCTTATGTTTCAGTAACCATAGAATTAAATTTTTTGTCCCTCACGAGGCTATGATAAGATTGAGGTCAGGAGCTGTGTCTTTTTCACTGTAGTATTCCTAACACCTAGCACAGTGTCTGCAACGCAGAAGGCAATCACTATGTATTTGTAAGACAAATTAATTAATTAGAGTTATGGAGCTAAGACAGGACATACTAGAGAACTGCCACAGGATATGGATGAGTGGCAACTTCATTCATTGCTTTTACAATTCTTCTTTTTTTTTTAGTGTAGGGGAAAAATAATTAAAGCACAATACTGAGCAATGGCCCACAGTTCAATGTCAATCCCCCCAATATTATTTTCATTAAATAATTTTAAAATAAGGTGACGTTTTGTCTGTATCACATGGGGACCCTAGGGAATCCTAACCCCTACTCATCCCCTGGAAGTTTCTCTAGCAGTGAGAGCCCTGGCCAGGCCTACCATGGACCCATTTCAGTGGTCTTGAGCTACTCTAGTTGCTGAGACAATCAAGGCCAAAGGTGGCCTTGTTGTCAAATGCAGTCATGATTTCCTCACTGCAGAAAGGGCGTCAGAGGTTCCTTGCATTTGTGGCTTTGTGCCTTGGAATTACAGATGCATAGAATCTTCTACACTTGGACTCTAAGGATTGGATGAGATCCCAGAAAATGAACTTGCTAAACTCCCACCCAATGCAGGAATTCCATCCATAATATTAAATCTAGCTTTTCTTCCAATAACTCCTACAGAGAGGAGATGATCTAATTAGATGGCTCTTTCTACTGTATAGCGGAACCATATTTTTTGAAGAAGAGATGTGTCCAGAATCACTTCAGTTAGGCTTTCTGACTATAACCTTTGGAAGAGACTTGATCTAACACAATAACAATCTTGCCCCGACTTCCAGAGGAGAAAATTAGTGATGCATGGTGACCTCCTCCCTACAGTGTCTTCTTAGAGTTCACTGTCCTCACTGGGCTACTTCTGCATCTCCCCAGGATCTGGAGCCAGCAGCAACCCTTGTTCTGATTCATACCATGGACCCAGTGCCAACTCTGAAGTTGAAGTGAAATCCATAGTGGACTTCATCAAGAGTCATGGAAAAGTCAAGGCCTTCATTACCCTCCACAGCTATTCCCAGCTGCTGATGTTCCCCTATGGGTACAAATGTACCAAGTTAGATGACTTTGATGAGCTGGTGAGTTTCTGAAACTTAATTTCAGCCAGGCAACAAACATCCATTGTGTGGTCAAGTAAGTTTCAGGCATAAAGTCATGCCCTAAAGTGGAGGTGTACCATTACAATGATGAATGAAACATAAGTTCAACCACCGAGAAGATTATGATGCAGCCAAAGGTTTGAAAGACTGGTTTTGAACTTTCCTAAATTAAGTTTCTTTGGGAAATAGAATTCATGAAGTTATTGTTACCTTAATCTAGATGAGCAGGAGCCTGGTTTGAGCATAAATTCCCAGAACATGCTTTTCTGTTGCATATGGGGGAAAAAACCCTTGGATTTGGATATGAGGCTCTTTGATTGTAGTCAAACGCTCTAAGCTGAGCAATTCTGCTTCTCAGCAACTTGTCTTATACTCTTCTGGGGCCTTTGGCTCTGTGATCTACCATGACGATGCACTGGTGTATGATGTTGGGGGTAAAACACTCACTTCCCTAACTTGATACCTTCTGTCACCCTTCTTGTTTCAGGAATAAGCCAACTGGCCCCAGCCTTAGATCAGATGGTGACATCTCAGGAGGCTGTTTACAATTGAGCAAGAGCTGTCCCCAGCTAAAAAGAATGTGCAAATATTTCCAATTTGGCTTTTAGGCTTGGTTTGTGAAACCCATATGTCAGAAATAAGCCCAGAGTTGGGACCGTTTTGTCAATTTACCTTCAAGTAGATTATTGTCAGCAGCCGCATGCAGAAATAGACTAGATTATTCCAATTCAAGTGTGCCTTTCATCTCATCAGTTAGATTTGAGCGCTGTGAGGTTTTGATGGTGAGTATTACCATTCAAGGTCATATCAGGGAAAAAGAATGTTCTAAAATGTTCTTTTTTTAGACCTAGATGACCTTAAATTATCTAAACCTGGTGCTCAAACCTCTAGCAGATAGTCAATCTAGGCTATGATTAGATGGCTTCCTGCCTCCAGGGGAGCCTATTCTGTGTTGGGGAAGGTTGACAGCGTTCTTCTTTATAGAGAGCAAAATCTCTGTATGGTTTTCACCCATCAGTCCTGGTTTATCATCTGGTTCTACTGAGCAAGTTTATTTCCCTTTGAGAGGTGAATCCACTAATTACTTGAAGACCACCAACCTGCTTCTCCTAGCTCTTACACCTTCTAAATAACCTCAGTTCCTTCAAGCATTCATATTATGGGCTCCAGTTCCTTTACTATTCTGGTCGCTGTTTTCTGAATATGCTTCTTCAAGGGTAGCGTCTTAATCTGTTTGCATTGCTGTAAAGAAATACCTAAGACTGGATAATTTATTAAGGAAAAAGTTTTATTTGGATTATGATTCTGCTGGCTGGAAGATTGGGCATCTGGTGAGAGCTTCAGGCTGCTTCCCACTCATGGAAGGCAAATGGGAGCTGGCGTGTGCAGAGATCACATGGTGAGGGAGGAAGCAAGAGAGAGAGTCGGGAGGTGCCGGACTCTCTTTAACAACCAGCTTTCGAGGGAACTATAGAGCAAGTACTCACTCCTAACTGTGAGGACTGCACCAAGCCATTCATGGGGGATCTATTCCCGTGATCCAAACACCTCCCATTAGGCCTCACCGCCAATCTTGGGGATCAGATTTCAACATGAGGCTTGAGGGGAATGCACATCCAAACTATAGCAGGTAGCTCCCAGAAGTGAATGTGAAATGTGTGTTGTGGGTTACCCAGCACAGGGCAGAGTGTGACCATAACTACCCTCAGCCAGACCGTGCACTTCTGCAAATTCAGTTGAGGATCACATTAGTTTTTTGGCAGTAGCCCTGTGATGTTGACTCATGTTGGGCTCATTGACAAGAGTAACCCCTAGGCTCTCCAAGGATTCTACCAAGCCAGGTTTCCCCCATCTGGTAATTGTACAGTTGTTCTCCTGGACCCAAGTTCAAGACCTTACATTTATCCCTGACAAGGACAGTAAAGCCTCAATCAGTCAAAATTGGAACCCTCAAATAATGGAAAATATTTTTCTGAGCTCTACTTCTTGGAAAAAGAGACAGCCATAGGGAAATAAGCCAATGTAGGGATCTAGTAAAAGAAAAGTCAACTTCTCACATATGTCCTGGGGTCAGTCCACATTCTCTTTAGACCCCTTAAATCTACCCTATTTCTAGCCACACCCCTGAACAAGAACTGGTGGCAAAATAACGAATCCTTGAGTGTTGCAAACACCAGGATGATCAAATAGACAATGAGGACCTTCATGTTGTATTTTCAAAGCCAGTAGAAGTGAACTTGTGCTTACTTCCCAGTGAAAATGTTTCAAATAAAAAGGGTATTGTGCCTTCACCTCAATTAACTAGACAGTCCAGTTAGAGCATTCTATGTTCTGCTGTTGGGCAACTGATCTCCCAAGAGACAAATGTTATCTGTCTACTTTTCTTTGGTTCTCTTACTCTAGAGTGAAGTGGCCCAAAAGGCTGCCCAATCACTGACAAGCCTGCATGGCACCAAGTACAAAGTGGGACCAATCTGCTCTGTCATCTGTAAGTATCCAATGTGCTGAAAGTTTTCATGAATGACCCACTAAGATGGCAGGCACCGCGTGAGTTTGAGCCAAAACTTTTAAATGCCTTTATTGAAAGGGATAGGTCTTCATGCATGGAACACAACCTTCCCCAATTTCCCTCAGCGAATCTAGTCTCCTCCATGAGATACTTACTGTGTGATGGCCGGAACAAAGAGCTCCCCAAGTATATGTTTTGTGCCTTCTCCTGTGCTTGTTCAGATCCTTACAGCTCACTCTCATTCTGTAGACGTTCTTTATCTAAAAATAAGCCTTTATCAAGACCTCTTTTTTTTTTTTTTTTGAGATGGAGTCTCGCTCTGTTGCCCAGGCTGAAATGTAGTGGCTTGATCTCAACTCACTGCAATCTCCACCTCCTGGGTTCAAGCACTTCTCCTGTCTCAGCCTCCCAAGTAGCTGGGACTACAGGTGTGTGCCACCATGCCCAGCTAATTTTTGTATTTTTAATAGAGACGGAGTTTCACTACATTGGTCAGGCTGGTCTCAAACTTCTGACCTCAGGTCATCTGCCCACCTCGGCCTCCCAAAGTGCTGGGATTACAGGCATGAGCCACTGTGCCTGGCCTAAGACCTGGCTCTTTTATTATCTTCCCTTTCCAGGCTAAGAGGGGCTCATGCCCTGAGAATTCCATGGACTGCGGGGGCAGAATGGGTGTGACTCTTGAAGAGGACCCAGGTGGTTCTGTGGATAGACTCTGTTGCAGCCATGTGTTGATGCAGAGTATGTGGAGATGAAAGAGGAGAAGTCAGGAATAGCGGCAGTGTGAGGAATAAGTCTGGGGAGCCTGCCATCAGACTTTCTAGGCCCTCCTCTTCCCCAGTTGATTGAGATAAAAACAAGAAACTACTACAATGCTTTGGGAAATCCGAGAGCACCCTTGTGCAGGTTCTGAATCCTTCAAAGGCATGGTCCCTTCCTTATGGACAAAGCTGGAAACTCAGGACCACACAGTTCCATGCCCAGGAGTTCCCTAGTGCTTCCATGCCCAAGGATCCTTTGGAAAGCAATGCCTTTAATAGGCACCCATTCTGTTTTTTTTTGTTTGTTTGTTTCTTTTTTTTTTTTTGGAGATGGAGTTTTGCTCTGTCACCCAGGTTGGAGTGCAGTAGCACCATCTCTGCTCACTGCAGTCTCCAACTCCCAGGTTCAAGGGATTCTTGTGCCCCAGCCTCTGGAGTAGCTGGGATTACAGACGCCGCCACCACACCCAGCTTATTTATTTATTTATTTATTTGTATTTTTAGTAGAGAGAGGGTTTCACCACATTGGCCAGGTTGGTCTCGAACTCTTGACCTCAAGTGATCTGTCCGCCTCTGCCTCCTAAAGTGCCGGGATTACAGACATGAGCCACCATGCCTGGCCACCCGTTCTAACAGACTTTTAAATTAAGCGTCTATTATACGTTAAGCATTATGCCCAGCACTGGAGACATAATGTGCCCACACAGAACTCTTTAATAGAAGAGATGAACAGGAAGGCAAAAGAACTTTTGTATGATGTGTGCAATAGTAGGTTATACATGGTACAGAAGTATTAGAAAGTCGGGGGATTTGATGGAAGCGGAGTCAGGAAAAACTTCATGTAGGAAGAGGGTAGGGTTGTAAAGACTGGTTGCCAGGTAGCTAGAGAAGGAGAAAAAGGATGGGGCATTCTCATAGCCAACAGCATATGCAAAGGCATAGAAGTATAAAATTGCACGACGGGTGCTGAGAGCTATAAGTAGGTTGAGATCGCTGAAATGAAAGAGGGAGAAAAGGGAGTTGGGGAAGTTCAGGGTTTTGTGTGCCATGGTAAGGAGTTAAGGTTTAACCCAGAGGATTCTAAAAGCCATTGGGGGGTTTTCAGCAGGACGGTGAGGGAATCGAGGCATTGTGTTTAGCTAAAACATAGCAGCAGTGCAGATGGAGTGATGAGGGACTGCAGTAGAGACATCCCATAGGAAGAGGAGGAGGAGTTCAGGTGAGAGACGATGACCCAAACTACAGCAGGACCAGTGACGATGGAAGGGATTTAGGAGGTAAAGCCAAGAAGCTTTGTCATTTATTGGATGGGGAGCGGTCCTCACTGAAAGTCATTGAGTGGTGCCACTCACTGAGGGAGAAGTCCAGGAAGGTGAAAGAGGGGTGAGGTTGCAAAGATAATGAGTTCAGCTGTGGACATATTGACGCTGAGCTCCTTGTAGTGTATTCAAATGGAGATGGTCTGTAGGTTTCGGACTACATGCCCTGGGATTCTGTGGAGAGAGAGATTTGGGAAGAGTTGGCATAGAGTGGGTGGTTGGACCAGTAGAGCAGGGGGAACATTTGGAGTGAGAGGAACCCTGGGCAAAGCTGGGAGCAAGGTGTTAGGCAGCAGAAGGGGTTAGCAGCAAGGGCTAGGCAGAAAGGCAGAGAACCCTGGATGTCAGAAACCAGGGGAGAAGTAATTATTAAAAAGGAGGCAGCAATCAACAATGGTGAAGGCCATGAAAAGTCAACTAAGATAAGGACAGGACATTTTCCATTGAATTTTCATCACTAGCTTATTGGTGACCTTAACCCAGAGCAGTTTCAGAAGAGTGGATAAGGGAAGGAGAGCAGAATGGAAGCCTTTTTTCTTTTTGAGATAAGGGATATATTTATTGACTGTGGGAAAGAACAGATAAAGAGGGAGAGGTGGAAGATACAGGAGAGAGAAGAAATGACCAGTGCAATGAGGTTCCAGAGCTGGGGACAGGAGGACGAGCAGAGGTGGGCAGAAGTTGTGGCTCAGGATGGAATGAGAGGAGCATGTCTTTGGATGTGTTGTGGGCATGGATATAGCCGCAGCCATAGGAGGGGTGATGGCGGGAATCACGGGAATGCACCCGTGCTACTCATGGTTTTCTTTTTTTGAGACAGAGTCTTGCTCTGTCACCCAGGCTGGAGTGCAGTGGCACAATCTTTGCTCACTGCCACCTCTGCCTTCTGGCTTCAAGAGATTCTCCTGCCTCAGATTCCCAAGTAGCTGAGATTACAGGTCTGTGTCACCATGCCAGGCTAATTTTTGTATTTTTAGTATAGACGGGGTTTTGCCATGTTGGCCAGGCTGGTATTGAACTCCTGGCCTCAAGCGATCCACCCACCTCGGCCTCCCAAAGTGCTGGGATTACCGGTATGTTCAGCTTTTTAAAATTAGCATCATTTCCTGTAAAGTTTTATGAATTTACATTCTAGTTTTTTGTTATTCCATGATGTTGCTATATCCCAGTTATTGAGTCTTTGGATTGTTTCATCTTTATGCTTAACAGTGCTACTATAAACATGTTTGTACCAACTCCTTTTTCTCTTAGATGATCTTTTTGGAATATATTCCTGCGGCAAGATTGTCAAGTTAAATGGAATGAACAGCTTCGGCGCTCATGTTGCTTTTTTTTTTTTTTTTTTTTTTTTTTTTAAGACGGAGTCTTGCTCTGTCGCCCCAGCTGGAGTGCAGTGGCGTGATCTTGGCTCACTGCAACCTCCGCCTCCTGGGTTCAAGCAGTTCTCCTGCCTCAGCCTCCTGAGTAGCTGGGATTATAGGCACGTGCCACCACGCCTGGCTGATTTTTGTATTTTTAGTAGAGGCAGGGTTTCACCATGTTGGTCAGGCTGGTCTCAAACTCCTGACCTCGTGATCTGCCCTCCTTGGCCTCCCAAAGTGCTGGGATTACAGGCATGAGACACCACACCCGGCCTCTTGTTACATATTTTTTAGGCGGTTCTCTGGGAAGACTGATCTGCTCACAGTTGCTGAGACTTTTAAACCATGTTCCACATGGGATTGTCCTCACTTTCATCAAGGATACCCCCAGGGAGAAGGGTCTTCTGAGTGGTGGCAGTGGGGACAGAGGATGGACCTAGCTTGAGACATGATGGCAGCTTAATACTGAGGAATTAGTACCTTTGCTTAGCAGCCTTTGAGTGGAGGCTGGAGTTCAGAGTGTCAGCCCAATAGCATTGTGTATCCCCGAGACCCCTACATAGGTCTCAGCCATTTTATTACAATGAATCTAGCTTTACATCCACCTTATCTGGAGGTATTTACTAGTAAGATAGACCTTGGAAGGCTGAGGTTTAGTATGTTTTCTTTGGTGAGGTCACAGAAATGGAAGAGATTTCCAACAAACAGATATTGGACAGGTATAGGATTTGCTGTATGATCTTGGAGCCCGACTGTGAATGGCTCACCAAGTTCTAGCTGCATCATTGTCCACAGCTGACTTTTATCCTGGCCTCGTTCCAGCTTGGACAAGCTCTACCTCTAAGGACTAGTTATAACTCAGCACCTGTTGCTTCCTGCCCCAGGTCAGTATGCAGCTCTGGGCAGAACACCCGCCTCACTTCACCCATGAGATGGCTGTATGGTTGTAGTGGGTGAGACATTTCCTGGGCAGCTTCCCATCTGGAAAGGGCTTTGAGGAGCTGTGCTACAGTAGGTGTTTGGTTCAGAAGTTGTTCTTTTTAAAAAAAAAATTTTTTTTTTTGAAACAGAGCCTTGCTCTGTCACCAGGCTGGAGTGCAATGGGGTGATCTTGGCTCACTGCAACTTCCACCTCCCAGGTTCAAGAAGTTCTCCTGCCTCAGCCCCCTGAGTAGCTGGGATTACAGGTGCGTGTCACCATGCCCGGCCAATTTTTATATTTTTAGTAGAGATGGGGTTTCACCATGTTGGCCAGGCTGGTCGTGAACTCCTAACCTCAGGTGATTCGCCCACCTTGGCCTCCCTAAGTGCTGGGATTACAGGAATGAGCCACCACACCTGGCCCAGAAGTTGTTCTTTGAATTATTTCTCAGAGAGGCATGGGGTGGGGGCGCAAAAAAACAAACAAACAAAAAAAGCCCCACAGAGCTTGGGTACAGAGCCCTGGGTTTGAGGTATAGCACTGCCACAACGGAACCAAGTAGCCATGGTCCAGTCCCTTATTCTCCCTTGGCTTCTTATATCTGTGAAATAGGTTGTTGAGAGGCTCAAAAGATATTATGTGGAATACAAGTGTTCCCTAATTCTAAAGCACTATATAAACGTTGATTGTTAGTTTCCTGGTGAATGCTCTCCCACAGATAACTCCAGTCCTTAATGTGACCTAACTTTTTTGATTGGATCCTGGTCATTTATTGACAATGATAGTTACAAACATAACTGACATTTATTGAATGCTTATTCTACATACATTATCCTAGCTCCTTCACTTAATATCCCTGTTTTTATTTTATTATTTTATTTATTTTTTTAGAGACAGGGTCTCACTCTGCTGCCCAGGCTGGAGTACAGTGACAGGATCATGGCTCACTGTAGCCTGGACCTCCTGGGCTCCAGCAGCCCTCCGGCCTCAGCCTCCTGAGTAGCTGGGACCACAGGCATGTGCCACCACACCTAGTTCATTTTTTAAAAAAATTTTTTTGTAGAGACAGGGTCTCGCTATGTTGCCTAGGCTGGTCTCAAAACTCCTGGGCTCAAGTGATCCGCCTGCCTTGGTCCCCAGAGTGTTGACAGAGAGCCACGACGCCTTGCCACTTAATCTCTTAATCTCAGTTTCCTCATCTGTAAAATGGGAATAATGCTAGTACCTACCTAGAGATTCATGAACCAGTTTAACACAGTGCCTAGCACATTGACACAGCCAATAGTGTCATCACAACCATGATGCCATTTAATTCTCTCCCCTCTGTGAAACAAGTAGTAATATCATCCCTATGTGACAGGTGAAGCATCTGGAAATAAATGACTTGCTTTAGGTCACCCAGGTAATGATTTATAGAGTTGGGATTCTATCTGAGGCCAGTATTCTGTCTACAGTGGACCTGTTAGTGTGATTGTCTGTGTCATGTAGCCACACCAAAAGGTATGAGTTGGTAATTTTGATCCAGAGAAGATTCAGTTCAAATCAGCAACCTTTTTGTATTTATTATTTACCAGGCATTAATTTCCAAGCTGCTCTGCTGGGCGAAGGCAAAGACAAAAATCATGGGAGTTGACAATATTAATTCACAATATTAACCTCTAGTCCTACTCTTTTCTGGTACAACCTCCCTGGTCTTTCCAGCCCCATTCTTAGGGACTAGGTGGCTTCCGCCATCTGTGCCTCAGCCAAGTCCTCCTGTGACCTCTAACTGCCCTTCCTGGGAGGGGCCACAGGGCTGGTCCATTGCTCAGCTTTTCTGAGTCATGACTGACTCGTAAGTTAATGCCATCTTCCTTCATCATCTGTCACATCAGCGGCCACACAGATCTCAGGTGCACATTACTGTGTTGGCTGAACCCACCACACAGAGGTGCCGGACATGCAATTTGATAGCAGAGCAGAGAGTGCTCCACCCTTAATGCTCAAAGTCCCCTGAGGGTAGGGACCGAATCTCTTACCGCATTTGTAATCCCTCCACTCCCACTAGAGAAAACTATGTCTGTGCCTTCTAAAGAAGGAAGTGGTGTGGCCTATCTAAGGTGGAGAAGAGCCACTTAGGATGGTGTGGGTAAAGCCGGAGGCTCCTAAGAGCACTGAAGGAAGGCTCAGTTCAGTGTCCGCTGAATAACACCTTTTGCTTTTCAAATTATTGTATTTTTTCATAAATGTGACCCTCTACTAAACTCTCCCCCCTCTTACAGTTCACACCTAAGGGCCTGGCTTACCTATGATAGTAGAATTTAATATAGAGGTTCCATTGCGTGAAGGCTAGTGGGAGTCGCGTAACCAAACTTTATTCTCATTTGCCCTTCAGACCAAGCCAGTGGAGGAAGCATTGACTGGTCCTATGATTATGGCATCAAGTACTCATTTGCCTTTGAACTGAGAGACACAGGGCGCTACGGTTTCCTCTTGCCAGCCCGTCAGATCCTGCCCACAGCTGAGGAGACCTGGCTTGGCTTGAAGGCAATCATGGAGCATGTGCGAGACCACCTCTATTAGGGCCCTGGGGAAGAAACGAGAGCCATTAAAATCTCTTTGGTTTGAAGCAAAGTTGGGTTGTGTTGTTTATTTTTCTAAGCCTGATCTGGCAGCACCATTTCTCCAGTTTCTGCTGCCCTCAAACATAGAAAGTCATGGCATTGTACCCCTTCGTCTTTTAAAAAATCCATCCTGAGGCCAGGCGTGGTGGCTCACACCTGAAATCCCAGCACTTTGGGAGGCTAAGGTGGAAGGACGGCTTGAGCCCAGGAGTTTGAGATCAGCCTGGGCAACATGGGGAGACCCCATCTCTAAAAAGAATAATATTAAAGAAAAAAATCCATCTGGAGCAGAGTGCTCCCAACATCATTTGACAGCTTTTTTTTTTTTTTCTTTTGAGACAGAGTCTCACTCTGTCACCCAGGCTGAAGTGCAATGGTGCGATCTCGGCTCACTGCAAACTCTGCCTCCCGGGTTCAAGCAATTCTCCTGCCTCAGCCTCTCGAGTAGCTGGGATTACAGGCGCCTGCCACCACGCCTGGCTAATTTTTGTAGTTTTAATAGAGACAGGGTTTCACCATGTTGGTGAGGCTGGTCTTGATCTCCTGACCTGAAGTGATCCGCCCGCCTCGGCCTCCCAAAGTGCTGGGATTACAGGCATGAGCCATGGTGCCTGGCCCCATTTGACAGTTTTTTATTGTGTTAAATTATACACAAAACTTACAATTTTGACCATATTTAAGTGTACAATTCAGTGGCATTAAGTACATTCACAACGTTATACAACCATCACCATCATCCATCTCCAGAACTTTCCTATCATCCCAAACTGAAACTCTTCCCCATTAAATCATAACTCCCCATTCCTCTTGCCCTTCAGCCCCTGGCAACTACTAGCTACTTTCTGTCTCTATGAATTAGCCTATTCTAGGTACTTCATGTAAGTGGAATTAAACAGTATTTGCCCTTTTGTGGCTGGCATTTTTTTTTTTTTTTACTTAGCATAATGTTTTCAAGGTTCATCCATGGTGTAGCATGTGTCAGCTCCTTCATCTTAAGAGTGTAGCATTTTAGGGCTAGCAATGGACTTTCAAGTTCATTTATTCAATAAATACTCATGAAGCAACTGCACTGTGCCAGGCCTCATGCCAGGTGCTATACCTGATTCCATTGTTGCCTTTGGTTCTTCCTTTCCTGGTGTGCTGCTTTATGAAAACTGGTGGGGCAGGGCATGGTGACTCAGGCCTGTGATCCCAGCACTTTGGGAGGCTGAGGTGGGAGGACCCCTCGGGGTCAGGAGTTTGAGATCAGCCTGAGCAACACAGTGAGACCCCATCTGTACAAAAACAAAACAAAACAAAACAAAAAGCCTGTCATGGTGGCAAACATCTTTAGTCTCAGCTACTTGGGAGGCTAAGTTGGGAGGATCACTTGAGCCCAAGAGTTTGAGACTTCAGTGAGCTATGATTGCACCACTGTACTCCAGCCTGGTCGACCGAGTGAAACCCTGTCTCAAAAAAACAAACACACAAACGGTGGGGACCCAAGCCAACGACATTCCTTTTTCCTGGTTGCCCTATGAAGCCTCGGTCTCAGGTTGCACACAGTTTCTCTTTAGATATTGACTCCCATTAGGGATTTAGGTTTTCTTCATGTGGATGATTTTCCCTGGGAGAAAAAGGTAAGAACTAAATTTCAGCTTGCCTGGAATTCTGGGTCCTTGATTCTTCCACTTCACATCTCTTACAGATTTGGGTCTCAGTTGTTCTTTTTGCTAACTTCAAAGCTGACATCGATCTCAGTGACACTGAGCCCACGCTTTGTGGTGGACAGGGTGGGTGTAGAATTCAGTTTAAGTGTCGAGAGGACAAAAGGACCCTGAGGGAGCAAGAGGAGATGATGGCCTCCAGCTCCACAGCTCCTAACAAAGGCTCTCTCTGGGACCACCCTTGGGATTCTGCACCCTCTTTTTGATTAGGTTCTTGAGCCCTGGCTAAGCCAGCCTGAGCAAAGATCCTGCGAAGTCATCCCTCCCACCTTGATATCTGATCAAGTTCCTCATCCCCACCTTTGATGTATAAGTCCTTGGCCTGCCTTTAGCAAGAATCCCCCTACCTTGATGTCTTCTCTTAGTAATCCCACTGATCCTCTCTGTTTTCTTTGCCGTATTCAGTGTTAAGCACAATGAGTCTTTCCTATTGAAATAGCCCTGGTCCTAATCATAATAATCTTGAATTAGGTCTTACATTTTAACACGTGTCAGGATAGTTTTCTGTAACTCTCTCAGCTATGACCCTTGGTTGTGTCCACTCCCTTTGTGTGGGTGTGGAAAGCATGTAGACCGTAGGGAGGGTGGGATGGGAAAGGCTGTGGGAACTGGGGCTCCCAGGACAGACTCAAAGGTCCCAGAGCCCCTGAAGACGTTATGGAGATCATGGGTGTCTTCCATTTATTCAGCTGTGACTTGGTGGAAAGGACACCAGACCCACAGTCTAGGAAGTATAAGAAAATCTTATTATTTATTTATTTATTTATTTGAGATGGAGTCTCTGTTGCCCAGGCCGGAGTGCAGTGGCGCGATCTCGGCTCACTGCAAGCTCCGCCTCCCAGGTTCACGCCATTCTCCTGAGTAGCTGGGACTACAGGCATCCGCCACCACGCCCGGCTAATTTTTTTGTATTTTTAGTAGAGACGGGGTTTCACTGTGTTAGCCAGGATGGTCTTGATCTCCTGACCTCGTGATCCGCCCACCTCGGCCTCCCAAAGTGCTGGGATTACAGGCATGAGCCACCGTGCCCCGCTGAAAATCTTATAATTGATAAAACCATTAAGCCTTCCCTATAGTTCAGACCCCAAGGAACACTGATAATTTATTCAGACTAAAACATCCTTTCTATATCATTTGCCTGATACATTTCTATTTTCTTAGTGGAGTCATAAGAATTAGGCTTCAGATACATAAAAGAGGCCACAAACCTCTTTCCCCATCCTGACCTGCCCGGGTGAAATTCTCTGGCAGGGCTTGTCAAGCATGTGGTCTTGAAGCCAGCTCAGTCTTGCTTTGATAGTCGTAACTTTTTTTTTTTATTATTCTAGAGGTAATTCTATGCCAGGTTTATAATCTGACCTCTCCTATCAGGATAAATTCCATCCAACACTGTGGAACTTTCTTATTCACTGAAAAAACACTATTTAAATGCCAAGTGATGAGCAATATGGTACACTTGGCACAGACTTTTTCAGCTCCTGGAGCAAGTTCCTGACCTTGTAAATCGAGAGGCTCAACCTTTATCACTTGAAAGGAATGGGAGAGGCATTGGTAGGGCCTGCCTGTCACAGTCAGAGTTGCAAGGGTGCTTGGGAATCACATTAGCATTTTTGAGGACTTGAGTCACTCTCAGACTCTTTATAAATACAGCTTGACTCAGCCACTGTATGACTGACTCCCCGGGGACATGAGGTGGATACTGTTCATTGGGGCCCTTATTGGGTCCAGCCTCTGTGGCCGAGAAAAATTTTTTGGGTAAGTTCCTTTTGGACTTCTTCTTATTTGGTTATTTCAGAAATATGGGAGCCAAATGGAACTGAAAATGAATGGCTGATAATAGCTCACATGGAGGAAGGAGACCTGGGCTCTTGTTCCAGCTTTGCCCCTGTGTCATCCTGGACAAGTCCACTCTCTTCTCTGAGACCCGATTTCATCTGTGAAATCAGGACTAGATGATCATTGCAGACGCTCCCCAGCTCCCTCATCTCCTGCCAGTTCTTTTTCTGCCTAGGTCTTATTTATAAGGTCAGTTCCAGGCATCTACTTTCTTATTTCTACCTTATTAATTACTAAGAGTTACTGGTTACTAAGAGCTACGTTATTAATTACTAAGAGTTACTGGTTACCAGAAATGGTTTGTTTCCAATTTCCGCCATGTGTAAAGGGAAACCCTGGGTCTCAAGCTTGTTGGTTTTACTTCTTTGTTAATGGCGAAGGCTTTGCAGAGCTGGTGACTTCTCTTGATCTGCAGTTCAATGCTCTACCCCTGAGATATACCCTCTTCTGAGCTGGTGCTTTCTTTTTTTTTTTTTTTTTTTTTTTTTGTTTCTGTTTTTTTTTTTTTTTTTTTTTTTTTATTATACTTTAGGGTTTTAGGGTACATGTGCACAATGTGCAGGTTTGTTACATATGTATCCATGTGCCTGTTGATTTCCTGCACCCATTAACTCGTCATTTAGCATTAGGTTATCTCCTAATGCTGTCCCTCCCCCCTCCCCCCACCCCACAACAGTCCCCCGAGTGTGATGTTCCCCTTCCTGTGTCCATGAGTTCTCATTGTTCAATTCCCACCTATGAGTGAGAACATGCGGTGTTTGGTTTTTTGTCCTTGCGATAGTTTACTGAGAATGATGTTTTCCAGTTTCATCCATGTCCCTACAAAGGACACGAACTCATCATTTTTTATGGCTGCATAGTATTCCATGGTGTATATGTGCCACATTTTCTTAATCCAGTCTATCGTTGTTGGACATTTGGGTTGGTTCCAACTCTTTGCTATTGTGAATAGTGCCGCAATAAACATACGTGTGCATGTGTCTCTATAGCAGCATGATTTATAGTCCTTTGGGTATATACCCAGTAATGGGATGGCTGGGTCAAATGGTATTTCTAGTTCTAGATCCCTGAGGAATCGCCACACTGACTTCCACAATGGTTGAACTAGTTTACAGTCCCACCAACAGTGTAAAAGTGTTCCTATTTCTCCACATCCTCTCCAGCACCTGTTGTTTCCTGATTTTTTAATGATGGCCATTCTAACTGGTGTGAGATGGTATCTCACTGTGGTTTTGATTTGCATTTCTCTGATGGCCAGTGATGATGAGCATTTCTTCATGTGTTTTCTGGCTGCATGAGCTGGTGCTTTCTTATTGGCTTCTGGGACGTGGAGATTTCACACGTCTTGCCTAGACACAGCTATGAAAATGACATGCAGACACATGCCTGTACACCGTGTATGTGTGTGCGTGTGTGTGTGTACACACACATCCACGTGCTCAACACGCTCCATGCAGAATGCTTTGAGGTTTGCAGGGGAGAGGACATTCGGGTGGTAAGAGAGATAAAAGGGATACCATGGTGCCCTGTTAGAAGACTGAATTATAATAACTCATTACTGCATAATACTTTACCATTTGCAAAGAGCTTTCATGTACATTATCTTTTTGATCATGCAACAACTTTGCCAGGCAGGGGTGTTATTTTCTTCCATTTAAACATGAAAAAAATCAGCCTTAGAAATGTTAAGGAACATGCTCAAGGCCACTTAGCTGGGAAGCAGGGGAGCTGGAACTCTGAACATAAAACTCGTACCCTTTTGCTATAACACAAGTTCATCTCCAAATAAAATCCTATATCTCTTGGATCTATCTCTTAGTTTACTTTCTATTTTACTATCTGGCTAATGAGACTTTGGGGTTGTTTTGTGAGGTAATTACTTATATGAGATTGACTAAGTTTTATGATGATGACTTTTGTTCACACCTGCGTCTCTATTGCCAAATAGCTCAGAGGGGTTAGGCGTAGCAGGTGGCCAGGGAAGATTTTCCCATAGGTGGCTCAGCAGCAGGTGTGTAGTGACTAGACTTGCTGCCGTGTGGGCTGACGCATGGAACTGTCAGGCTCCCACTGCAGCTATTCATGTGGCTGAAAAATCTCTATTTCGCAAGATACAGACCTCTCTTGCAATGCGGTGGGCACCTGGGCTGCGACAGCTGGGCCAGGCCCTTGAATGCTCTCTGCAGGAATTTCGCACAGAAAAAGCTGTGTGCCTGAGCTGACTGCAGATGGTTTTAACTGATAGTGTCATTCTCATCCCCAAATCCGTTCTCACACCATCGTAGGAAACCTAGCAAAGGTAGTGGAATTCTTCCTGGGCTCTCTAGAGGTGTCCCAGACACCCAGCTTTTAGAGCAAGGGGAACATTTAGAGCAAGGGGAAGCTGGCCTCTGAGCATTCAAGTGGTTGGGAAGCCAGGCTCTGGATTGGCTGCTGAAGATGAGGATGATGGTTTCTCCCCATCACCTACCACCCATTCCCCTCCCTTCCATCTGCCTCACCTATCTCCTCAGTCTCTCTTGCTCTACTGGAGTCTTCTGCCCTGGTCTTCAGAGATCTTCAGGATGGGACAATGGCCAGGATGCCTAGAGGCACCAGGCAGGCAGAGAACAGGAACCAGTTGCAGAGCTGGTTGTAGCATCAACAGTAGCTGGCAGGCATCTAAGAGTTCTATGAAACCATCTCTTAATATTCTTTGTGGTGGCTGCTGAGCCTGGCTAGGGAGGCAGATGAGAAAGGCACAAAGGACGGGCCACTTGGCTGCCAGCATGGTGAAAAGGGAGGGATAGATGCTCAGTCACCAAAGTGGGTATTGACTGTCCAAAGCACAGACGCCTGTGAGGGTGAGAGGGCGGGAGTGCCAGCCATTGCAATGGCAGCAGCTGGACGCCCTGGCTATTGGAGAGGATCAAGTTAAGAGGAGCTGCGAGAACACCTGTGTGGAGTAGGAGGGGCAGACATGGCCACCTGTAAATCCCAACACGTGCCCCTCCCAGGCCAATTTCCATCTTCAGAAAGAGCTCAAGGTCTTTGAGTGAATTTCTAGATAGTGGAGATAGGACGTGCTCCACCATCTTGAGTCTCATGAACTGACGAGGGCATTTTCCAAATACAGACAAGGACAGTGAGGGCAAGAAAAAGGCTGCCCTTCGCATGGCACCCCGCAATGTCCTCCCTGCTTTCGGGTGTTGCTGTGCTTCTGTTCATAAGGATAATGCTACCGCTGGGTGCAGTGGCTCACGCCTGCAATCCTAGCACTTTGGGAGGCTGAGGCAGGTGGATCACCTGAGGTCGGGAGTTCGAGACCAGCCTGACCAACATGGAGAAACCCCGCCTCTACTAAAAATACAAAATTAGCTGGGCGTGGAGGTGCATGCCTGTAATCCCAGTTACTTGGGAGGCTGAGGCAGGAGAATCACTTGAACCCGGGAGGCGGAGATTGCAGTGAGCTGAGATTGTGCTATTGCACTCCGGCCTGGGCAACAAGAGCAAAAACTCTGTCTGAAAAAAAAAAAAAAAAAAAGATAATGCTACCACTACCACAATCGCCAATGTTTAGCACTATCTGAAGACTGTTAGGACTTTGCTTCCTCTGGTCAGGAAAAGCTTCATGAGTGATGTGGGTTGGTCCTAAAGATTAGATGGGACTAGATGGGCCTGACAGATGAGAAAAAGGATGGATTGCAGGCAGTGGGAACAGCGTGCACAAAAGCATACAAAAGTACACAGTGAGTTTGGGCTGGGTCTGAGGTGGGGTAGAAGGGAGAGGTGAAGAAGAGGCAGATGGAATGGGCTTCACTCTGCACCCGCTCTTCTGCCCTGCCGCTTTGCATGCTACAGCTATTTCGTTGACCTCTGTAGCTCGGCTGATTAGAGCAGGATGAAATGGGTTTGCGGATTTAATCATCCCCAGGGCCAGTCAGAGACATGGTGTCCCATTGTCCTGGCACTGTGCCCAAGAATGTGCACAAGTTCTGTTGTGAAGTCACCACTTTGGAAAAACTAAAACGCATGTGTTGGGTGAATGTGTAACATGATTTTCCTACTCAAAGAGCTTCTTATTCTTATGTCCTCCTTCTTTTCTCCTCCTGTCCCTTCTTCCTCCTTTTCCTCTTTGTGATTGCTGTAGCCAGTGCTGCATTTTACACACGCTTAGTTGTGCTAATAAGTATCTCACCACACAAGATCTTTCTAGAAGCTCCCCCCCCTTTTTTTTTTTTTTTTTGAGACAGGGTCTTGTTCTGTCAACCAGACTGGAGTGTGGTGATGGAATCATAGCTCACTGCAGCTTTGAACTCCTGGGCTCAAGCAATCCTCCTGCCTCAGCCTCCCAAGTATAGAATCCCCATTTTAAAGCTATCTCTTTTTGGAGTGTTGGAGGTAGGTTATGATAGAGCATGAGTTCAGCAGACGGGCCCTTGTCCCCATCGAGGAGTAAAGATTTCCTTTCTGTTTTTTAAATTTATTTGTTTTTAATTTTAATTTTTTGAGATGGGGGTCTTGCTCTATTGCCCAGGCTAGAGTGCAGAGGTGTGATCATAGCTCACTGCAGCCTTGAACTCCTGGGCTCCAGTGATCCTCCTGCCTCAGCCTCCTGAGTAGCTGGCCTTCAGGTGTGAACCACTATGCCCAGCTAATTGTTTTTCATTTTTTTGTAGAGACAAAGTCTCACTATTTTGTCCAGGATGATCTTCCCTTCCTGGCCTCAAGCAGTCCTCTCACCTCGGTTTCCTGAAGCACTGGGATCACAAGTTGAGCCACGGTAGCTGGCTCCATTCTGTCTTACACTGGTCTCTTTTTTTCAATGGTGCTTGCCGAGGTCAGGGAAAGATCAGGTTTGATGCCTCATCTTCCCAGGGCGGTAGGTCCAACTCTTGGCAAGCCTGTTAGGTTCAGACTGAGACCTGCCCATCCAGTGGTATCTCTTCATGGCCCTCGGCAGTGCCCACAGGGTGCAGTTATCTGCTCACCTCCAGGACCCTTTGGGGACCAGGTGGGTTGGGAGAAAGGGAACCTTCAGCACTGTCATCTCCTCCAGACCAGCCACCTACAGCAGGAGCGGCTCTGCAGTGGACCCTGACTCCTTAAGGCTGGCCTAGACCCACTGGAGAGCCCCTAGAACCTTCCAGAACCCAGCAAAACCCTGAAGGGCCATCTGGATGAAACCGGTTTTCTGATGAGGAGCTGCCCCATGAGGCTGCACACTCAGCTCCCTGTGACAGCCATTCACTCTCAACAGGTCCTTGAGCTCACAGCGGCTCTCTGCATTCACTTGTGTCAAAGAGATGACGCAGTGACAACATCGAGTGCGGATTCTTTGGAGCCGTCACCTAGCAACAGCCTAATGGCTCCCCTGTCTCCCTCAGCCAGCTGAGAGCATAAAGGCAGCATTTCAGGCCCCACTTTCTCCCACCCACACACAGGACTTCAGGGGCCATTACCCCTGCTGCCGCTGCAGAAGCTAAATCACATATTTGAAGGAAGCTCAAGACAAATGACAAAGGGGACTGAGACTGGCCGGCCCCATCTGTGTCCTTTAGGGGTCCCCTCTCACCCCGTGGGGAGGAGTGGATCCCACATCCAGCCTCAGCACCATGGGCCATAGTCAGTTTCCACCCAAACGAGCCTTTGTGTGGGGTTCTGGAGCTGGAAGGGATTGAGCGAGCACCCAGCCTCGCCTGTGTTTTAAGAGGGCACAGCTCACCCTCCCAGCACGGAGATGCTGTTTTCTTTCCAGCACGGAGGTTCCATCAGGGTTTCAGTCCTCAGCCCTGACAGTGAAGAAGTGCTTCTTTATGTCTTGAGTTAGCTTTGCGTGTAACTCAGGCACATTCCTTCCTGTAAAATATATGTGTTTTTCATTATAAAGTAATATGACCACATTACAGAAAACAGATACAAGGGGGAAAAAAGTAAGTCATCCATAATCCCACGACCCGAACATAAGGGCTGTCAGCATTTGGTATATTTCCGCTGTCTGTTTTTCTTCCAATGCATCTGCTTTTTCCATACTTATAATCATGGCATACATACAATTTTGTGTCCTGCTCTTTCACTTAATATTTCCCTTAAAGTTATGCCATAAGCACTTTTTCATAGTTGCCATGTAGCCTCATTTTTAATGGCCATACATTAAAACCAAAGACTAGACCATTTCCTTTCTTTTGGCCTGGTTACGTCTGGGATAGGAGACTTGGGGTTTCTTTGCCAGCTGAAAGCTCATCATTATCTTTTGCTCTTTTTTTCTTTTTGCTTCTTCCCCAGGGACCAAGTTTTTAGGATTAATGTCAGAAATGGAGACGAGATCAGCAAATTGAGTCAACTAGTGAAGTCAAACAACTTGAAGGTACCTGGTTCTTTTTAGCTCTCCTGAGTGTTTTCTAACTTTGGTGAGAGAAGACTCTTGCTCTACTGGTATTATTATTTTTATTTCCGAGAAGTCTCTGAATATAATCCCGTGGGAGTCCACTTGCCATTTACACAGTTGAGGGGGCCGATGGGAGAGAGGGAGCACATCACAGCTGTGGTGTCCTGGGAGAGGGGATGCATGAACAGTATAGGCTCCATCCTTCTAGCTGCCATCCGCTTATGACTCTTGGTCTCTGTCAGATACTGCTTGTTGGGCAGGTCCAACCAGACACAATGGTGAAATGGGCCAACTTTGCCCTTGGGCAGAGCCCAGCCTCTCAGGGATCACCCTGGCTTTTGGCAGTGTTCTAGAAGAATAAGCTCATTGTACATATTACCTGAACTGTCCTTTAACCTGGTTTCATCTCTGTTCCCTTCAGCTCAATTTCTGGAAATCTCCCTCCACCTTCAATCGGCCTGTGGATGTCCTGGTCCCATCTGTCAGTCTGCAGGCAGTTAAATCCTTCCTGAGATCCCAGGGCTTAGAGTATGCAGTGACAATTGAGGACCTGCAGGTAGGTAGACTATGCCCCCTGCCTCCTGGTCTCACACAGGACCAGGCAGCCAGTCCATAGTAGACTGGAGCGATTTTCAAGTTCTGGTTTTATCCTTTTCTATTTTATAGATGAGGAAATGGAGGCAAATGGAGGTAAAGTGCAGTGACTTGTTAGAGGAACAACATTTTGTAGTAGAAAGGGCATAAATAGGCCAGGGAACCACACAGATTTGGATCCAAATCCTGATTTTGCTAACTGCTAGTGCTACGTGCTGTGTCTTTGGACAAGTTATTAACCTGCTGAGCCTCCGTTTCTTCATCAGTTAAATGGTGATAGTGAGACCTTCGTCATGTGATTTGTTGAGAAGACTCAGGATTAAATGTATGTAAAATGTCTAACAGTGCCTGGCATATCCTACATCTGCCATTAAGTCATAAGTCCCTCTTTCTTTCCTTCTTTGAAGTCCTTCCAGGTGGCAAGAGCAGAGCAGGGGGAGGGTGTTGGGGACCAGCCACAGAGGCACCCTTTGAGACAGGGGGAATGTCGTGGGTCGCCCTAGCAGAGGGAATACCGTCCTCTGGCCTCACGACCTGTATCTGAACATCAGGACAGGGTCTGGCTCATGGTCTCTCCTTCACCGAGGTGGGTTATGGACTAATTGGTGATCTGGCCTGGGAGTTTCCTGATGGCGTTAGCAGCTATGAGCTTATTAATCATCCTCACATGTCACAGACATCTGCCAGGAACCTTCAAAGTACGAGTGGTTATAAGAATTTCTTTGTTTCTGAATGGTTTCCCAAGCTGTGTATTTCAGAGGCATTGGATACCAGATGCGGGCTGATGTCTGCAGAGTTCATACTATAGGATAGCCAAAGAGCGCATATGTTGCTTCCAGGGAGTAAGTGGGTTTTGAATGAGGCCATGTAAATTGGGCCCCAAGAAGTAAATCTTTTTTTTTTTTGAGACTGAGTCTCTCTCTTTCACCAGGCTAGAGTACAGCGGTGCAATCTCGGCTCACTGCAACCTCTGACTCCCTGGTTCAAGCGATTCTCCTGCCTCAGCCTCCCAAGTAGCTGGGACTACAGGCACGCACCACCACGCCCAGCAAATTTTTGTATTTTTAGTAGAGACAGGGTCTCACCATGTTGGCCAGGATGGTCTCGATCTCCTGACCTCGTGATCCGCCCACCTCAGCCTCCCAAAGTGCTGGGATTACAGGCATGAGCCACCGTGCCCAGCCAAGAAATAAAATTTTATAAAGATATGAAAGAAATCTAACCCCCTTTTAAACCTTGACATTTGTGCTGCTTGATATGCTGAAAGGGCCACCATCTTGGCTGACCCATATGCCAAGATATGGCAGAAAAAACATAAACCTGCATCTGCAATGGATCACTTCACAACATTGCTGTGTGTTTTCAGGCCCTTTTAGACAATGAAGATGATGAAATGCAACAGAATGAAGGGCAAGAACGGAGCAGTAATAACTTCAACTACGGGGCTTACCATTCCCTGGAAGCTGTAAGTGTTTCAGAGTGGGTTAAGATCAAGGTTCTCTGCCTCCTGAATTTTGTAACCTCTCTCCTTACTTCCAGGAGACATTAGTCTTCAGCACAATATCCCCTCACTGAGGGGCTAAAATGTGTACACTTCAATTCCTTTCTAATTCTTGGATTGCTTAACTCCTACCAGCACCTCAGAGTGTCATGAAATACAGCCTGGCTATTTCCTCCCTCAACCATCCTTCTCTCCTTAAGCAACTCCTTCAGAATACCATGAAAATAATTGCAATCATTTCTAGTCCTTGTAATTCAACTTCTTCTACCCTACCATAATCCCTCTATTTTACTCACCCAGAATAAAATGTTACTTATTCCAGGCAAGTAGACAAGTGGTGATTTCGAAGGTTAACCAACTATTTCCACTCATTTATCATGACTACTTATGATGTATATATTTGTTCCATCATGCATTTTGGTGCCGTGTTTAACTAGAAACCACTTGATATAGATGGCTGACTTTCAAGGTAAGCCAAACCTTCAAATGAAAAACTTGAAGCAGAATAATTTCCTAGGATACTGGAACTTAAGAAATCAAGAGAGGCTGTAGAATAGAACTGTACAATGAATGCGGTACAGTTCTCTTACACCCCTCAGTGTCTCCTTCATTCATCTGCAGACAACTAGCGCAAGAACACTCCCCCACATCTAAATTAGTATTCCCCCTGGTGTACCTTAATACACGTTGTTCTTGATATACAGACATGGTGTTGTTGGCATGCATTTCACAAGGCGTATACTTTGAGTCGTTTCTCTTCTTGAGGGAGGATTTCAAAGGTTGACTATTTCCACTTCTTTCCCATGCTTGTCGGTAGCTTTGTTTATTGTATACACTTCCAACGGCACTGCCCCTTGATCCCTGTTGTGACCAGTGACATACATCTGCAAAACAGCTGGATAAAGTTAGAAGTTCAGTCTCGGGCCATGGACGAAAGCAGAGCTCAGAGCCCACACAGGGATCAAGCCCATGACATCAGCCTCATGAACATGGAGCCCTCGCCAGCTGAGCTAACCAGTTGCAAATGTCACCCAAGACCCTGGAGGGGCCATCCCCTCACCTGCCGACTGCTGGAGCCTCACTGTCTCACTGGCTCACCACTGCTTTCTCTGGTTTGAGGCGCCCTTTGCAGCCTGGCTTACAGCAATCTTGTCCTCACTGTGACACTCTCTGCTGTGGATTGGTGTGCCAGCACCCTCCTAGCTCAGTCATATGCAGTTCTTTCTAAAAACAGCTAAAGAACTCATATTCTAGGCTGGGCATGGTGGCTCACACCTGTAATCCCAGCACTTTGGGAGGCTGAGGTGGGCAGATCACTTGAGGTCAGTAGTTCAGGACCAGCCTGGCTAACATGGTGAAACCCCCTCTCAACTAAAAAAATACAAAAGTTAGCTGGGCGTGGTGGCAGGCACCTGTAGTCCCAGCTACTTGGGAAGCTGAGGCAAGAGAATCACTTGAAACCGGGAGGTGGAGGTTGCAGTGAGCCAAGATCGCACCACTGCACTCCAGCCTGGGCGACTGAGCGAGACTCTGTCAAAAAAAAAAAAAAAAAAAGAGCGCTCATATTGGCTCTTATAACCACTTAGTCTTTCTTAGGTCTCTAGTGGGAATTTCATGTTTGTCTCTGCCAGAGTTTCTGGTTCCAAAGCCATTGTCTGTGTTGTGGTAGTGGAGGGCAGTGCGAATTTGCACCCCACACCTGGACACAGCTTGGTGTTTTTTTTTGTGTTTTTTTTTTTTTTTTGAGACGGAGTCTTGCTCTGTCGCCCAGGCTGGAGTGCAGTGGCACAATCTTGGCTCACTGCAAGCTCCACCTTCCGGGTTCACGCCATTCTCCTGCCTCAGCCTCTCCGAGTAGCTGGGACTACAGGCGCGCGCCACCACGCCCGGCTAATTTTTTTGTACTTTTTAGTAGAGACGGGGTTTCACCATGGTCTCGATCTCCTGACCTCGTGATCCGCCCGCCTCGGCCTCCCAAAGTGCTGGGATTACAAGCGTGAGCCACCGCGCCCGGCCCAGCTTGGTGTTTCAACTTTTCCTGGATGACTGTCTTTTCTCTCAGAGCTCAAGGCAGCTATCCTGCTTTTCCTCCACTCTCTAGGGTCAGTGGGTAGAGTGGGTAGAATTTCCAGGCCCTTTTTGTGGCCCAAATTGCCCATTCCTAGCTCTCAAGTTCCAGCTCCTTGTGCCATGCTGGGTCCTATGGCTCCCCTCCTAGTCCAGGTTTGCCTAAGCCTGTAGCACCCAAGGCAGAGATGGGGCTCTGTGGCATCATCTCCCACCGTCCACCCTCCTAGTTAGTTCCTTCTTTGTTTCTGGCACCTACAATTTCCTCTTGTTTAGCTTTTAAACTGGGCTGTGAATCATTTTCCTTGTATTTTACCTGGTTTGCCTACGTATTTGGAGGTGGTTTCTTGCTTCTGCTCAGTCTACCATATTGACGGCAAGTCTGATAAACCCTTTAAGCTTGACTTTGTTCTATATTAATTACACATTTTCCTCCTCTGTATAGTTCCTTCTTCCAGTCTTAAGGCCGAAACAAATACATTTGTTTATTTTCTTTTGGCCCTCAAGTGGTTTGAAAACTAAGATGGATAAATTCTATTTAAATCGAACTTTTTTCCTGAAAGCAAATAAGGGTATTCTTAGTCGTTTATTTACCTTTCTTCACTTGCACTCACAAAGCCTTTAGAGAAATTATCTCCAAAGTGAGGCACATGTATCCACAGGATGTAAGCAAGATAGTCCACTGGGATGAAGGAAGAAACAATTACAACTTCTATTTATATTTCAACATATATTTGTTTATTATTAACACAACCATTTCAATTGTTTAATAATGTACACAATATATTTGTATCATTGTGTGTGTGTGTATATGTGTGTATATGTATATGGGGCATGCTAATTTTTTATTATTTTTGAGTAGAGAAAGTGATCACAGAATTTTGGAGAGTACTGTTTTAAGAGCCTTGGAGCTCTTTCTTTTATTTTTTATTTTTTATTTTTCAGACAGGGTCTCCCTCGTTGCCCAGGCTGGAGTGCAGTGGTGCATTTGCGGCTCACTGTAGCCTAAACCTCCCAGGTTTGAACAATTCTCCCACTTCAGCTCCCCGAGTAGCTGGGACCACAGACACATGCCACCGCAGCTGGCTATTTTTTTTTGTTTCATTATTTGTAGAGCTGGGGGTCTCCTTACGTTGCCCAGGCTGGTTTCTAACTCCTGGGCTCAAGTGATTCTCTCATCTTGGCCTCCCAAAGTGTTGGGATTATAGGCATGAGCCACTGCACCTGGCTTGTTTTTATTTTATTTTATTATTATTATTCTTAAATTATTAGATTTTTTTCTTTTCTTCCCTCTTCCATATTTTTTATGAACTATTTTTAAATGTTTCTTGTAGAGATGGGGCCTCACTATGTTGCCCAGGCTGTCTCAAACTCCTGGCCTCAAGCAATCCTCCCGCCTCAGTCTCCCAAATTGCTGGGATCACAGGCATGAGTCACTGTGCCTGGCCCCTTGTCTTTGACTGTCCAGTCTAGTACAGTGACAAAGGACACAGTGTTAGAGCAATATTGCAAAAGCCTCTGTACTCTAGTTTAGTGGACTACAATTTTGTGAACAAACAAGTGTGCTACTCTCTAGAAAATTGTAGAAAAGGACTATTCAGGCAGGTCTCATAATCAGCGTTTCCATGCCGATAATATGGTCAATTCCAAGATTAGGGTCCCAGAAGAGACAGTTAAGATCAACAAAGTAAATCACAGATATCCAGCCAGAGCTGAGCAGATTTTTAAAATGTCCCTGGATTCACTCTTTCATGCTTCAGATTTACCACGAGATGGACAACATTGCCGCAGACTTTCCTGACCTGGCGAGGAGGGTGAAGATTGGCCATTCCTTTGAAAACCGGCCGATGTATGTACTGAAGGTGAGGCCACAAGCACTTGGAAGGGTCTCCTGGGTCCTCATGCCCAGGACCCAGCCTCAGACCTCCGAAAAGGGCAGCTTTTTGAACTCCTTGACTTCAGGGAGGAAAGCGAGGTCAGGACACATTGTACCTGGGCTGGAACTTGGTCTGAGAGAGTCCCCTGCTTTTGTCTAATGTAGGGGGAGTTAGAAGGAGCACATCCCATTCCAAGTTTTGGCTGAAAGGCAGGATCAAAGGGAGGTAATTAGTATTCCAGAAAGCTCTCAGATGGGACAGTCTTTTACTTTCATTCTCACCTCTGTAAATAGCAGGACAAGTTGGGGTGGGCCTGACTTCTATTCTGCTTTCAGGGGGTACTTATTAGAAAATCAACCTAGGAAGTGAATTTGTGGGTTGGTATAATTTTAAGCCCAGCCTCTGATCCTTGGCTGCACAAAGCCTAATTTCCAAATATTTCTAACAGATTCAAGACTGTATTGGCAAAGGAGGTAGAGAGCTATGATAATGACATAAATTACATAAAAATCCAGCTGAATGAATAAGAAGGAATTTGGGCATATAACCCACCAAACACTGATGGTGCTAAGAATTTGCCAAACCCTCAGCTTCGTATAAATCCCAAAGAACTCAGGCTTATAGCACTAAGCAAATTACCAGTGGGAGAGGAGACCTGCCACGGAGCTGGATAATTACATTTAAATATTTTGCCAATCTGTTGGAGATCCTGGCTTCATTAGCATCAAGCTCTGACCCAAGGGGGCCCAACACTGTGGCAAAGGCAGGAGCCAGGATTCATGGCTGCCATTTACAAAGAGCTATAGCGAGCCCCCCTTCTTCTTAGTTTAAAAGCAAATTCATTTATCATGCCGACCGAAACAGCCTGGTTTGTGTACCCTTATGTCTCTCGCTGTTGGGATACCATTTGAGGTCTTTCAAGAGACATAACATTATCTCTAATGGCACCGGCATCATAAAACACAGTAACGATTGTTTCCCCTCCCATTTGCTCCTAATGCTGGAGAGGTTCAGGCTGCCTGGAGCTGCAGCTTGGCCCCGCAGCCAACCAGTTAAGCTTCCAGGTCACGCATAAGCTCGATAAATAGATGGTGCCCTTAGGAACATTTGGTCTCTGAATTATCTTAAATGAATTAAATGAATAGGAGAGAGCTGGAGAGAGGAGAAGTGAGCAGAGATGCGGGCAGGCGGTCATTTTCGAGCCTTTTCTCCCTTCTGCAGTTCAGCACTGGGAAAGGCGCGCGGCGGCCGGCCGTTTGGCTGAATGCAGGCATCCATTCCCGAGAGTGGATCTCCCAGGCCACTGCAATCTGGACGGCAAGGAAGGTCATGTCGCATGGTATTAGCCAAGAATGCTGATGGTGCCGGGGTGCCCCTGAAGCATGCCATGTGGCTGGCCTGGGGCACTAGGTGGGAGGGTTCTCTGCTAAGACCCAGTCGGCTGGGGGCCTTTTCAGATTGGAGAAGCAAACGGTCAAAACCCCTTGGTCAGCTCACTGCGGCCAAATGATTGCGTTCCTGGTGGTGCGCAAGCTCATATGCGGCAGAGGTGGGCCTGAGCCTCTGAGCGCAGTCCACTCCGCAGAAAGCGAGCAGAGCAACACCCAGACGAAGCCCCATAGGCCCTCGGGGACCTCACGCCATCTCCATCTCCTAGAAAGGCTGCTGGGAGGCCAGCTACTCAGGAGGCTGAGGCAGGAGAATCCCTTGAACCCAGGAGGCGGAGGTTTTGGTGAGCCGAGATCACGCCACTGCACTCCAGCCTGGGCAACAGAGCGAGACTCTGTCCTAAAAAAAAAAAAAAAAAAAAAAGAAAGAAAGTCTGCTGGGAGGGGAGGAGGGGTGCATGTGGAGGACACATCTTCCCTCCCTCTTCCTTGGAGATTCAAATTCCTAAAAACTATTACAATGTGTGGCTCCTTTCTCCTGGAAGGAAGGAATAAAGCACGTACCCCAGGACTCACTGCAGTTGATGCCATTAGCAGCCATGTCCCCAAGCAGCCGTGTCTCTCCAGGCTTTGAAGGACTCAGAGGGCTTTGCAGAGAGCAGAGCCTCTGAGGATGGTAGGGAGGCTTTTGAGGGTGGATGCTGTTCTAGGAGCACCCATTCTAGCTGGATGCCAGGCATCTTGAGAAGATACATGGTTCAGCCCTAATGGCCCATCCTGCGATGGGATAGCTGACAAGCATATTGTCTCTGCTTAGATTGTATCTGATTACCAGAGGGATCCAGCTATCACCTCCATCTTGGAGAAAATGGATATTTTCTTGTTGCCTGTGGCCAACCCTGATGGATATGTGTATACTCAAACTCAAGTGAGTACTCCCAAATGGGCTGGGCTTGGGGACTGTTGAATTCCTTGCTTTGCCACTAATTGTCTGACCTTGGAGAGAATTTCCATAAATGTGCACCTTATGAGCTTCCTTGGGATGTCATCTTCTAGTCATCCTCAGAGCTGAGAATCACCAGGGGATATTTTTTCTTACAGAAAATAGTCTAATGAACTCCCTATCTTGGGTCTTAACAATGACCAACATTTTACCAATCTTCTTTTCATCTCTTGCCCTCCCATACATTTTTTTTTCCTGACGTATTTAAAACAAATTCAACACATTATGTTATTTCACCCTAAACTACTTTAGTATGCATCTCTAACTGATGACAGCAAAAAAAAAAAAAAAACCACCTTAAAAAACCCTATGGTGCTACTATCACTTTTAAAGGAATAAAGAAAGTTTTTTAATATCATCTAACACCCCCAATTATCTTAAAAACGGAGGCCGAGGCCAGGCGCGATGGCTCACGCCTGTAATCCCAGCACTTTGGGAGGCCGAGGTGGGCGGATCATGAGGTCAGGAGATCGAGACCATCCTGGCTAACACGGTGAAACCCTGTCTCTATTAAAAATACAAACAAATTAGCTGGGTGTGGTGGTGGGCACCTGTAGTCCCAGCTACTAGGGAAGCTGAGGCAGGAGAATGGCATGAACCTGGGAGGCGGAGCTTGCAGTGAGCCGAGATGGCGCCACTGCACTCCAGCCTGAGCGACAGAGCGAGACTCCGTCTCAAAAAAAAAAAAAAAAAGTGTTTTTAAGAGTCAATTTGTTCAAGTGAGGACCCAACAAGGTCTGCACATGCACCTGGTGCTGTGTCTCTGCAGTCTCTTTTATTCTACAACAGCACCCACACACACCTTTTAAAGTCTCACTCATTTAGGGGAGAAGCCAAGTAATTTGTCTTGTACAGTGTCTCACATTCTGAATTTGGCTGATGGCTTCTTTGTTATGCCATTTAGTTTGTTCCCTTATCCCCTGTATTTCCTGTTCACAGATTGCCAGGTCTAGAGCTTGATTGGATTCAGGGGAATTTTTTAGGCAACCAAGAAACAGGGGCTGTGCGCTTCCAGCTACATCTATTATCATCGAGGCATATAGTGTCCATTTGCCCACTTCTGCCAAAGCCAAAAATTATTCAGTGGATTCAGGTGGTATCTGCCTGGTTCTAGCATATAAAGGTCTCATCAGTACATTTGGAAGAAGTCCTTCTTTTAGAGCCAGAAGGGGAAATACTCCTCTCTCTGCGGGAGGAGAGACGACTGCTCAATGAGGACTAGGAGCCCCAGGGCCCTCCTGGCAGAACTGCAAGCAGCCTGCCCTGCCTGCATGTCATCTCCACCCTAGCCCTCTTCGGTGATCTGATCTGCCTCTGGTTGTTTGTCCCCTCCTTGGTGGCTTTTTCAGAACCGATTATGGAGGAAGACGCGGTCCCGAAATCCTGGAAGCTCCTGCATTGGTACTGACCCAAATAGAAACTGGAACGCTAGTTTTGCAGGTAGGTGGTGGGGAGACAGTTTTCAAATCCTGCTGTCCCTGGGCTCGCCTGGTCTACCAGTGCTCTGAGCTGGCCGGGACGGAGCCCGTTTCCACTTTGGTTCCGTTGCTGTGTCACTGAGAGACTGAGGAGCACTCCTTAGGCTCTGACTTAGTGTTTTGTTTGTTGTTGCTGTTTTGAGATGGAATCTTGCTCTGTCACCCAGGCTGGAGTGCAGTGGCGTGATCTTGGCTCACTGCAACCTCTGCCTCCTGGGTTCAAGTGATTCTCCTGCCTTAGCCTCCTGAGTACCTGGGACTGCAGGTGCACGCCACCACACCCGGCTATTTTTTGTATTTTTATTTTTTTTTTTTTAGTAGAGATGGGGTTTCATCATGTTGGCCAGGATGGTTTTGATCTCCTGACCTCATGATCCACCTGCCTCAGCCTTCCAAAGTGCTGGGAGTATAGCCTTGGGCCACCTATCCCAGCCTTTTTTTTTTTTTTTTTTTTTTGAGACGGAGTCTTGCTCCTTCGCCCAGGCTGGAGTGCAGTGGCAGGATCTTGGCTCACTGTCACTGCAACCTCCGCCTCCTGGGTTCAAATGATTCTCCTGCCTCAGCCTCCTGGGACTACAGGTGCGTGCCACCATGCCGAGCTAATTTTTGTATTTTTAGTAGAGACAGGGTTTTGCCATGTTGGCCAGGCTGGTCTTGAACTCCTGAACTCAGGTTATCTGCCTGCCTCAGCCTCCCAAAGTGCTGGGATTACAGGCATGAGCCATCGCATCTGGCCTGTTTGTTGTTTTTTAAAATATATTTTTGTGATTTTGAAAGGGAATGATAGTAATGTCTGTCCTCCTGAGAGAATGGTGGGACAGAGCATCTTACATTGAGATTGCCATCTACGCTAATATTTTAAAAACACTCTCTTCTAAGACATACAAAACGGGGAAGCTTCCTTATCCCTGACCCTACCAGCCCTGCCTGGGCAAGTTGTGAGCAGGTGGAAGGACTCCTGGCAGCACCTCAGAAGAGAGGAATTAGCACTGTCACCCCAAGGGGCAAGACCGTGCTGTGAAAATTCCACTCCAGTACCCTTAGATGTGTAGATATGAACCTTAGCAGCTGGCTGTCATGGAAAGGGAAAGAGAATTAGGAGACCTGGCCTCTGAGTGCCAGCGATTTAAAACCCACCCTCCACAAAAGTGCCGACTGTGTACCAAGTACCTTCCAGTATTTATCATATTTATTCTTCTCACCTAGCGAGTGAATTTTATGATCTGAAATGAGACGGTGGAAGCTCAGAGACAATCTCAAGATGACACGGGTGATCAGAGTTCTGATCTAAACTCACCTTCCAATTCCAAATCCAGACAGTTCTCTTTCACTGTCCCATGGCTATACTGATGGGTTGTTTGTTTGTTTTGTTTTGTTGAGACACGGTCGTGCTCTGTCATCCAGGCTGGAGTGCAGTGGCATGATCACGGCTCACTGCAGCCTCGACATCCTGGGTTTAAGCGATTCTCCCACCTCAGCCTCCCGAGTAGCTGGGACTATAGGCGCATGCCACAATGCCGAGCTAATTTTTGTATTTTTTTGTGAAGATGGGGTTTTGCCATGTTGCCCAGGCTGGTCTTGAACTTCTGGGCTTAAGTGATCCTTCCACCTCAGCCTCTCAAAGTGCTGGGATTATAGGCATGAGGCACTGTGCCCGGCCCTGATGGTTTGTTTTTAATGTACTTCTTTTACTTGTATAGAAATACCACACAAACCATTGGGGGAAAATAATGACTGTGGGAAAGGAACTGATACAAATGTGGGAACTCAGAGCTTCAAAGTTAAGTCAGATATTCCCACCACTGGGGTGGTTTCAGTCACCCTCATACACACACACACACACACACACGCACATATGCACGTGTGCACACACACACCCTAGAAACCCAAGGGAACTGTATTATGAAGTAATACAGAAGGCAGTGTTTCTAAATACCTGTCAAATAATCAAGAGATTTTAGCCACAACAATTGATTATTTCTGGCACACTTGGCCTTTAAGATCTGAACCAGAGAATAAGTTGACACCAGAATAAATGGAGCAATTTTCATTATTTATTGGTATTCATATTAATTATCTAGACTACTTATTAATTACAACTCATTCTCAAGGGTGATATTAATTATTTATGACAACTGCTATTGGTACAAGGCAAGGTCAACTCCAACAGTTTTTCTCCTCAGCTGTAGTAGACCCAACACCCAACCCTCCCTCTTCCATGCCTTCTCTGCAGTCCACACCCACCGTGGACTAGGTGCTCTGGGCCGTCTCGCCGTGGCCTGCCCATTCCCAACGCCTTCGGCCCCTCTCTAGGTGGAGTGTCTTGCATTTCTGTGTTCTTGGACTAGGAGTTAATGTTTCTTCTTGGGCTATCCCCAATAGGAAAGGGAGCCAGTGACAACCCTTGCTCCGAAGTGTACCATGGACCCCACGCCAATTCGGAAGTGGAGGTGAAATCTGTGGTAGATTTCATCCAGAAACATGGGAATTTCAAGTGCTTCATCGACCTGCACAGCTACTCGCAGCTGCTGATGTATCCATATGGGTACTCAGTCAAAAAGGCCCCAGATGCCAAGGAACTGGTGAGTCACAGCTGCCTCCCACCCAGCCTGGGGACCGCCTGACCCTCCTGGCGCTGCTAAGGTGGTAGCTCTGCAGCTTTATAGGGAGGGTCCAGGAGCCTAGGCATGTTTCATTGAAGGTCCAGTCTTCTCTCCCTGCCCTTTGGGATATGTTGTCGTCTGCTGGGGACAGGAAAACAGTGTCCTTTTTTCTGTGTCTGCTATGAGTTCCCAGAACCATACCTGCCCCACCTTTCCTTCTCCCTTGTTTTTCTGACTGCCATGTATTGTAGACCCGCTGCTTGCCAAGGACTGTGGGTGGCACCCGGGTGGGCAAGGGGGAGAGCTCCTCACTCTAGTGAAGGAAGAGTTTAAGGAGGGTGAAGGCCATGGCCTGGGGTGCTCTGTGTCTCGTCCAGAACGTGGACCATCAGGAGCAGGCCTGGCATCTGGAGGGTGACTGCAGGCGGCTGCTCAGGCTCACAGCCAGCCCTTAAACCTCAGGCAGACGCAGCCCGTCCCAGGCTCATGGCAAAGTGCGGGCTTGATTCTGCTCCCCCACCCCCACCCGGCCTCTCAGGCAGGCACTCTACACAGGGATCATCCACCTATGGTGGTCCTTCTCCTTCTCTCCTCTGCAACACCCAACTCTTTGAGAGCTTTCTCTTGAGCATGCTTGGCCTTCCCTCATGTGTGCATGATGTCCCCCTTCTCAGGATAAGTGAAGACGGCGGTGCCTTTACCAGATTCCTAGTGGGTCAGTGAGCAGCCCCAGAACCCCCATCTCTTCCAGTCTGAGTACATAACGTACAGGCTTCCACTTCCCTCCTCATCTCCTCCCCCAAACTGGGAGTCAAGAACTGGGGGTGTGGTGGGAGAAGGAGTTGAAGGAACCATGCCACCTCCCTCAGTTTACAGTTGGGCCTTGGGACTGGGTGAAGGGGAAACAAGGGACCAGAAAGGAAATCAGGGGAGGGGCCGATAATCTTCCAAACCATCCCAGAGCAGAGCAGCTGAGGAAGGTCAAGCTTCAGGATCCATTTTTTCTCACTCCATGGATTCCCCCTTCCCAGGACAAGGTGGCAAGGCATGCAGCCAAAGCTCTGGCTTCTGTATCTGGCACTGAGTACCAAGTGGGTCCCACCTGCACCACTGTCTGTAAGTACTCGCTTATTTATGAGTTATTTAGAAGGCACTTTGAGAGGAAACTTGAAATGGAGTGGGAGGAGAGCTGTAAGTTAGACTTACTTGTCATCTGATTGTTTTTGTTGTTGGTAATAGACAACTATGTCACACCTGTGTGGTGACAGCTGTTGCAATGCAGTCCCCTTCATCAACATCATATCAAAAATTCCTCATGTCCTTCCGTCCATTTTCAAGGGAAACCCACCTTTCAGCTGGTAAACTGATGGTGGTAGTGGAGTTGGGGGAGACTCTCTCATCTTCCTAAAGGAGATGGACAAACATTGAGCCTGGACAACATAGCAAGACCCCATCTGATATGGTTTGGCTGTGTCCCCACCCAGATCTCATCTTGAATTCCCACACGTTGTGGGAGGGACCTGGTGGGAGGTAATTGAATCACAGGGGCAGGTCTTTCCTGTGCTGTTCTCATGATAGTGAGTAACTCTCATGAGATCTGATGGTTATTATAAGGAGGAGTTTTCCGGCTCAAGCCCTCTTCTTGTAAGAGTTAAAGAAAGAGGAAAGAAACACAAAAAGCAGCTTAACAGTCAAAGGTAGGTTTATTCTGGGAATAAACCTGAGAGGGGTTTCTGGCTAATTTTGGTCAGGAGTGTTCTCTCTTACAGACTAAGGGTATTTAAGGGTTTAGGGAGGGGGAGCTTATCGCAGGCTCGGAATGTTTCTGTGTGAAGGAGAGTTTTATTTCGGGGCTGGAATATCTCTGGTCAAAGGGGAGATTATCTTGGGGTTGGCATGTTTCTGGTCGGAGGGGAGGTTTATCTTAGAGTTGGAATGTTTCTGGTCATGCTGACATTACCCATTAGGCTGATGTTTGGGGCTAGTTTTTATTTTTTTATTTTTATTTTATTTTATTTTATTTTTTGAGACGGAGTCTCGCTCTGTCGCCCAGGCTGGAGTGCAGTGGCGCCATCTCGGCTCACTGCAAGCTCCGCCTCCCGGGTTCACGCCATTCTCCTGCCTCAGCCTGAGGAGTAGCTGGGACTACCGGCACCCTGCACCCGCCACCGCGCCTGGCTAATTTTTTATATTTTTAGTGGAGACGGAGTTTCACTGTGGTCTCGATCTCCTGACCTCGTGATCCGCCCGCCTCAGCCTCCCAAAGTGCTGGGATTACAGGCGTGAGCCACCGCGCCCGGCTGGGGCTAGTTTTTAATCAAGGGGAACTTAAAATGGCAGTGTTTGCCCAAGATGGTGATGCTCCTGCTCTGTTAATCCAGACCTCATAGTTATAAAAGGATGAAGGGCAGCATGTTCCTTTTGGTTACTTCCTGCTGAGGGGGGCACGGAGAGTTTTTTGGTCTCGGACTGTAGGAGTAACGCTGTCTGTAGATGTTTTTGGGTAGTAGTCTGTGAGATGGGCAGGATTCTGTCAGTTAAATATCTTTGAAAAAGGTTGATTAGGCAGGGTAAGAACATTAGTCTTAGGCATATTATTAGGAGAGAGCCCAGGAATGGGATGACCTGTGTTGTGATTTTGTTTCCAAACCAAGAATTTATTTGGTTGTTTAGCTATTCCTTTAGCTTTTTAGCCCTTTTTAAAAGTTTTTCAGCAGTGTTTCTTACTAGGCCTGATTCTTACCCAATGAAAGGCAGAGGCCCCCTTTTTCAGCTGTTATAAGATTTAATCCCCATTTATTTTGGAGGACTACAGCCGAGGAGTCTAGTTGGTCTGGGGCTTTTATAAGGCTTCAGTTATATTTTTTAAAGAACCCTGTAATTCTGTTGAGAGAGTTTTTAAAAGTATGTTAAAGACGTGGTCGATCTGCCTGCTCCCAATCCAGGTATAGAGGTTACACCTAAGGCCTCCATCAAAGGAATGACGTGGATGGCCCTCTTTTTTAAAACCTATTGGGCAGATGGAATGGGTAAAGGTTGATTAGGAGGAACTAGTTTAATGGAGGGAGAAAGATAAACTAGGGCACAGGTTCCAGTTTAGTTGGTGGGGAGACAAAGGTATGTGTTTGTGCCACACCAAAAGAGCAAGCCTTTGTTGTAAATACAGGTGGAGATATGGAAAGAAAACAAGTGAATTAAAGCTGGGATGTTTTTTCTTTCCTGTGGTTCATTACTCCGGGTGGACAAGGAGGAGGCCAGGGAGACACCCACTGTGGTAGAGATATAGGAAGAGTTATTTTTTACACAATAATGCAGTCGGATGTTGCACTATTGATATCCAACCATCGAAAAAGGTGGGCACCAGGGACAACACAAGTTGGGCCGGAGGCATTGGTTGAGGGAGAAGCTGTGAAAAGAGCCAGTTGCAAAAATGCTCCATTTGCTTCTGATGATCCTTGGTAGTCAATTTCATTAGTTTGATGGTCAGAGAGTGTTTAATAATAATGAGTGCGGTTGCATTGGTTAGGTGTTAAGGACCCTAAAGGGAAATTTTCCTTAGAGGCTGAAAAGCAAAGTGAGGCTTGTTGTAAAATGGGGGTGTGTTTAGTTATGGGCCCTTTAACGGGAGGGCCTTGGGGCTTGAGGTGTTGTAGGGAGTTGTAATAGGTTTGAAATAATTTGTTGGCCTGATTGGCCCTGGAAGCAGGATAATCGCTGACCAGGGTGTCAGCTCTTTTAAAAAAGGAAACTCCTTTTTGGAATTTATAAATTAGGGTTATGTTTCCTGTTAAAAGGTCATGAAGGGTTGTAGGAAGAGCTGTGTAAGCTGAGGAAGACAGCGATAAGCACATTCAGCATTCCGGAGCAAAGGAACAGTTAGCTTGCAGCAAGAGGGATCATGTAATTATAGAGAGTTCTAGTTTGAGAGCAGTTATGAGTGGTTGTATTGGTAAGGTTGATGTGATTAGGGAATTTATACTGAAAGAAACAAGAAAAAGAGAAAAAAGTTATTTGGGTAGGAGTAAAATCCTGGAAAGTTCCTTGAAGCCATAAGTCCCATAGCACAGTAAGGAGCTGTTCAGGATGTATAATGGGAATTATGTAAGGGTACCACTGAAGGGCTGTAATGAGGTTGGTTAGGAAGCGATGAAAGTTTGGGAGAGAAAGAGATGTAAGCGGCTTATGTGGATTTCTCTTCCTTTTTCTTCAGGATTCAGGTGAGGTGAAGGGAAATGGAGACACTGAGAAGGTTGAAGGGATTTTAGACTTGGTTGTTTGGGTATGTGGTGAAGGGAAGTCTGTTTTCTTGAGAGAAGTATAATGAAACCAGTTGGGGAGTCCTTGGAGTTTTGCTGCCGTGGGTGTGGTAGGGATGATGTGGTAAGGTCCCTTCCATTTAGGTGTGAGCGGGGAATTGGGGGTGGGACTGGGATCTTTTACCAGAACCCAGTCTCCTGGCTGTAGGAAGGGATTAGAGGAGTCAGTTACGGGTTGTGGCAGGCATTTGTTAGCATATTCCCAAATAAAATGGTGGATGGTACGTAGAAGAGGGGAAACGAGAGGGGTTGGTAGAGGGAGGGCTTGACTCTGAGGTGGAACAAAAGGTGTGAGTGGTCTTTTGTACGTGAGTTTAAAGGGGCTGAGCATTGGAAGTTTAGGTAGGAGTGCTTGAATTTTAGAAGGGCCAAAGGTAAAAGTGTAACCCAGTTTGTATGTGTTTGGAGTGAGTACTTGGTGAGGGTGTTTTTTAGAATGTTACTCATTTTTTTAACCTTTCCTGAAGATTGAGGGTGATAGGGGATGTGTGGCTTCCAGGTGATTAGTAGGGCCTGTGCAAGTATTTGAGTAATTTGATAAATGAATTCAGGGCCATTATCAGATTGAAAAGAAGGAGGCACCCCGAACCTGGGGATGATTTGTGTTATTAATTTGGAGGCGACAATAGAAATTCGATTGTTGGATGGAAAAAGCCTCCACCCATCCCGAAAAGGTATTAGCCAGAGCTAAAAGAAATTGAACCTTTTTTACTGGGGCATATGGGTAAAATTAATTTGCCAGTCTTGTCCTGAAAGGTGTCCCCTGGCTCGATGGGTTGGGAAAGAAGGGGTTTAGTGTTGGAATAGGGTGACACTTTGTAGCAAATAGAGCGTTGATGGGAAATGGCTTTTAACTGTTCCTTTATATCTGGGGTTGTGTGTATATGAGAACTTATGAAATGTTGTGGAGGGAAATGGCTACTGTGGAAGAGATTGTGAATGTCTCATAAAAGAGTTGTTTTTTCAGGGTTAGGTGGGACTAATTTGTTTTGTATAAAGCAGTATGGGGGTTTGAATTGTACCCCTGCCGTAACTAGTTGCTGCATTTGGTGTTTAGGATAAAAGGAGGGGATATGTTGTATGAGGGGAAATAGGTGTTGGGGAACTGGATGATTGGTTGAGACATGTTTTGCTCAACAGTCAGCCTCACGGTTCCCTAAAGAAATGTGGCTTTTATATGATTGATGTCCTTTGCAATGGATAACTGCAACCTTTTCTGGAAGTAAAGCTGCCTTTAGATGATGGATTAGTTTTCCATTAATGATAGGAGTTCCCTCAGCCGTGAGATAGCCCTGCTCGCTCCAAATTTGGGCATTGGAATGGATGATGTTATAGGCATATTTAGAATCGGTGTATAAATTAACTCGTGTGTTTTTTGCTAGGGTTGGTGCTCTTAGGGCAACTAATTCTGTTTGTTGGGAGGATGTGCCCAAAGGCAAGGGGGCAGCCTCTACAACTCTTTTAGGTGGGAGAAAGTGGGTATCATTATGATATCCCTTAATGATGGCATATCCTGCTTGGAGGGAGGGGTTTTTGATGCGCTGCCATTTATAAACTAATTTGGGGCTCCCTTTATGTGAGTGGAAGTAAGGTGGTGAAACATGGTGAGAGAACTTTTAATTAGATCAGAGCATGAGTGTTGGTTGGGGTTTAAAATTGGTGTTGAGGCTGGGCGCAGTGGCTCACGCCTGTAATCCTCCCACTTTGGGAGGCCAAGGCAAGTGGATCACCTGAGGTCAGGAGTTTGAGACCAGCCTGGCCAACATGGTGAAACCCCATCTCTACTAAAATACTTTAGCTGGGCGTTGTGATGTACACCTGTAATCCCAGCTACTTGGAAGGCTGAGTCAGGAGACTCGCTTGAACCCGGGAGGTGGAGGTTGCACTCCAGCCTGGGCTACAAGAGTGAAACTCTGTCTCAAAAAAAAAAAAAAAAAAATTGAAGGTAAAAGAGTGGTGGGATTTGGGGGGTAGCATCTACGAAGGGAGATAGAAGGTTGAAAAAGTATTGAATATAGGGCTTGCATGCGAGAGCATGGAAAGGATGAGATGGAGCTGAACGCCTTATGGCTGAGCATATCTTGTAGACTGTGAGAAGAAAATACCTGAAGGGATCTTTATCTGGGCTCAAGCAATCCTCTCTTGTCAGCTTCCCAAAGTGTTGAGATGACAGGCACGAGCCAGTGCACCTGGCCTATTGTACCTTTCGTATGTTTAGATTTGTTTAGACAGACAAATACTCACCATTGTGTTACAACTGTCAATAGTGTTCAGTACAGTAACATGCTGTGCAGGCTTGTAGCCTAGGAGCAATAGGCTACGCCATATAGTCTAGATGTGCAGTAGGCTATACCATCTAGGTTTGTGTAAGTACATTGCACGATGATGAAAACATACCTCCATTGTGAAGTGATGCATGGCTGTATAAACATGGGAGGCGCAACTCTGATCCCCCTTAAGGTAGTGCCCTCCTTTTATTTCTCTAAATTTTATGAGACAGGGTCTCACTCTCTGGTCCAGTCTGGAGTGCACTGGTGCAATCTCAGCTCACTGCAGCCTCGACTTCCCCAGACTCAGGTGATCCTCCCACTTCAGCCTCCTGAGTAGCTGGTAGTACAGGCATACACCAACATGCCAGCTAATTTTTGTATTTTTTTTTTTTTTGTAGAGAAAGAGTCTCACTATGTTGCTCAGGCTGGTCTCAAACTCCTGGGCTCAAGCGATCTGCCTGTCTTAGCCTCCCAAAGTGCTCGGATTACAGGCGTGAGCCACCTCGCCCTTCCTTCTCCTCTGTTGGCTTTTCTATAATAGTGTCTTAATAGTTGGTCCACCCTCAGAACTTTGCAAACTCACTGCTGTTTCTTTCCTCTTCAATTCTCCGCCCACTCTCCCCTCCAACTTGACTCAGTCTCAACTGGCTTTGCTTCAGACCCCCTCTTTTAGGAAGATCTTCCATCCACCCCCTGGGCCCTCCTCTGGACTCCATCTCAACAGTCTTGTCTCTGTTTCAGATGCCATCAGATGATGTTGGTGTTTGTGTTGCTAATTGCAGCAACAATCCATTAATAATTCATGGTTTCTTGATATTAGTGTTGCTAAGTGGGAACTCTTCAGACAACACACCTGGAGAGTTTCTGCATCCTCTGCTTAATTAGAACGGAGTGAGGGGCCAAAGACAGTTAAAAGAGACTTGGTAGGTGCCCTCTGAGGACGTCCTCTCCAAAGATCTTTGGGGGTCACCAGGGTCCCAGCCTTTGGGTCAAACACCAGCTTAAATAATGGCCTTGTCCTCCTGCATCAGACACATTCTTCTCCCTCCTCCACAGCATAAACTGCCAAAACCGGGAGATACTCATCAGATTGCTCCAACAGAAGAGGAGGAAGGCTCTCCCGAGGGCTGTCCAGGAGACATAAAATTTCTACCTTTTCTTTTCTTTTCCTTTTTTGAGATGGAGTTTGGTTTCGCTCTTGTTGCCCAGGCTGGAGTGCAATGGCGTGATCTCCACTCATCACAACCTCCACCTCCCAGGTTCAAGCGATTCTCCTGCCTCAGCCTCCCGAGTTGCTGGGATTATAGGCATGTGCCACCACGCCCAGCTAATTTTTGTATTTTTAGTAGAGACGGGGTTTCTCCATGTTGGTCAGTCCGGTCTTGAACTCCCGACCTCAGGTGATCTGCCTGCCTCAGCCTCTCAAAGTGCTGGGATTACAGGCGTGAGCCACGGCGCCCAGCCAAAATGTCCACCTTTGCTAAGAGCCCATCTTCCATATTCTTTATAGGCCTTGTCTGTCCTCCTTGTTTTTTCAAAAAAAGCAATCAATTTTTGTATAATAGCACTCTATCCAATGCCATAGGTTATGGTGTGTGCTACATACACAGTCGACGTTTGTCCTTTCAAGTGCTGGACCTTTTCCTAGATCGCCATTTTAGAGGAAAATAATTCTAAAATGGATTTTACACTCTTCTGCCTTCTAAAACGGAGCATGGAGAAGAGATTTAAGCCCCTTTCTTCATGAGTAAGTGGACTTCTCAACCCCAGTTCGTATATGCTAATGGGCTACTCTGCCATCTTGGACTGTTTGGACCTTCTGCTAAATGGTCCCGGCCTGTTTTGCTTCTTTAATTCTTGTGCTTGCTTTGTAGAGTTTTGTGTCTCCTTTCTCCTGCCAGACTGTCGCAGTAGCTTGTATTGCTTCAGGCCAACAGCCTCTAGCAACGCTTTCCCCTCCTCTTCACTGATTCTGCTCCAGGAAGAGCTTGGAAACAAGTTCTTTGGGTTCACCTGACTCGTGGATAAGGTAGTTTCATTTACTTTTTGTAGTTCATAAGCATGGTGATTGGGTTTTCACGCTCATGTGTGACATATGCCTTCCTCCAATCTTGTTACAATGTTGGTGCATTATCCATCAGACTTGGGGGAAGAAAGGGTGTTCATGACAGCATTATCTATAGTCACAAAAGATGTGTATAGGGGCCAAGGGAAAACTTCCCCTTTGCCTTCTGAAGGTTCATTGAAAAATCAACTGACCAAAGGCAGATTGATAGGAGAAAAGGCATACAAAATTTTATTTTAGTGTGCATGGCACAGGGGAATCACAAGAGAATGATTTCCCAATAACCCAATGGGGCACAGAAGCTTGTATACCGTTTTTCATACAGGAGGAAGGAGATATATGGACTGGGGAGGTGCGAGGCAGACATTACAGGAAGGTGAGGGGCAGAGCTGCACAGGAACAAAGGTTGTCTTACTAAGCAGATAAAGTCCTCCAGGCAATCTCTCAGAGCTGCCCTCAGAAGAATAGATGAAGTCTGTCTGGGTGTGTTGATGATTCCCAGTCTCATCTCTTCTGGTGGTTTATCTTTCTTGGTTATTTGATGAGACCTCTAGGGAGGGTGTTTAAGACAATAGCATTTCTTTTGGAAAGATGCTTTCTTGGTCAGATGAGGAAATTTCCAAAGACAGACAGTCCCTCCCTGTGTTTGGTGGTGGGGCAGGTATGGGGAACAAGAAGTTAGAGGGACCTTGATTCGGGGGCGGCTTCTGAGGGCCCTCAGCGTGTCAAAACATCAGCCTTTGGGATATCACTTTCTGAGTCCCAACCCTTGTAAGTATCTAAAATGTCCACCTAGAGAATGCAGGATAAATACACATTTGGTGCGTTCACACAGTGCAGCACTACACAGCCCTTAAGTGAATGAGGTAGATCTATGTGCACTAAAAGGGAATACTCACCAATTGTTAATTGAAAAATACGTGTGCAGAAGAGTGTTAATAGTGTGTTCCTGTTTTGTTTTTTTTTTGTTGTTGTTGTTGTTTTTAAAGAGTAGGTAGACTTTCAGCAGGGACCCAAATAAAGTGAAGTTTACAAACTTTGTCGTTTTGACTGCTCAGCAGAAGCCTTTTTGCCTCCTTCCTGAATCTCAAATGTGTTCTGAAATACTTGCACTTGCCATATAAGTAACTTCTAGAAACTTCTGGTACCATTACTTTTCATTCAGCATTTTCTTAAGGTAGAGAAAGGCCATGGGAACCACACAGGGAGGGAGCACGGAGTCTCACTGGAAGCATCCCTAGAAAAATCACAAATGCTATTGAGGAATCACACAGCTCTCAGGAACCATGGAAAAGCCAAAGGACCCATATTTCCATGTAACAGGCTTGTTAGTGTATTCACTAGATCTGAGGTTGGTTGAGGAGAGCCTGGGCTTTATTATCAGATGGACCTGGGTTTAGATTGCAGCTTTGCCATTTTCCATCTGTATTTCCTTAGGTGAATTATCCATTCTGAACTTGGATTTCCTCATCTGTAAAACAAGGACAGTAAAACCTACTTCATTGAGTTTTTAAAGATTAGGAGATCATAAGTGTGAAGTGTCTGATATAATGCGGGGTTCATGGTAGATGCTCAACAAATGGTAGCTGCTACTGACATCGTTTTATTATTTAATGTCATCCAGGCCAGGTGTGGGATTCACACCTTTAATCCCAGCACCTTGGGAGGCTGAGGTGGGATGATCACTTGAGTCCAGGAGTTTGACACCAGCTGGGCAACATAGTAAGACCCTATCTCTGCAAATAAATAAATTAGCCGGGCATAGTATTATGTGCCTGTAGTCCCAGCTGCTTGGGAGACTGAGGTGGGAGGATCACTTGAGCCTAGGAGGTCAAGGCTGCAGTAAGCTGTCATTATGCCACTGCACCCCAGCCTGGGTGACAGAGTGAGACCTCATCTCAAAAAGAAAAAAGAAAAAATTATCTATGCTTTGTACTGTTAGGCAATTTCTAAGCTAGTAGAGTTTGACTGGTAAGAAGCAGAAAAATGCACCTCTTGCCCTTCATAAGCCTTTTGGCAAAGGTAAGTCCCAAGGGCTGTGCTCCCTTCTCTGTATCCATTATCTCTTGCCATGTTAAAAAAAAATCCTAAAACTTAGCAGCTTAAGACAATCAACGTACATTTTCTTACAGTTTCTGTAGGGCAAGAATGCAATGGTTTAGCTAGATGGCTCTGGCTCAGGATCCTTCATGAGGCTGCAGTCAAGATGTCTTCCAGGGCCACAGTCAACCTAAGGCTCGTGTATTAGTCCATTTTCACGCTGCTGATAAAGACATACCTGGGACTGGGTAATTTATAAAGAAAAAGAGGTTTAATGGACTCGCAGTTCCACGTGGCTGGTGAGGCCTCACAATCATGGCAGAAGGCAAAAGGCATGTCTTACATGGTAGCAGGGCAAAGAGCAAGTGAGAACTAAGCAAAAGGGGTTTTCCCTTTAAAACCATCAGATCTCATGAGACTTATTCACCACCACGAGAACAGTATGGGGGAACCACTCCCATGATTCAATTATCTCCCACTGGGTCCCTCCCACAACACATGAGAATTATGGGAGCTACAATTCAAGATGAGATTTGGGTGGGGACACAGCCAAACCATATCAGCTTGCATTTTTCATTCACTACCTCAGTTCCTCACTATCATGAACCTCTGTAGAGGCCTGCTTGAATGTCCTTTCACCACGACAGCTGGCTTATCCAGAGTGAGTAATCCAAGAGACAGCAAGGCAGAAGCCACAGTGTCTTTTATGACTTGGCCTTGAAAGTCAGACGGCTTCATTTCTGCAGCATCCTGTCAGTTACACTAGCGAGGGAGCTGCACAAAGACCTGACTTCTGGGATCCAAGTATCATTGGGGCTATCTTGGAGGCTGCCTACCATACTCTGTATAGAGATTGGTTTTGAGGGACTTACAGGATGGACACAGTGTTAGTAATAAGGTGGGAGTAGGGGTTTTGGATCTCTTGGTTTGAGACCAGTGTGCACCTCAGGCCAATGCAGGATGGCCTGAGACATAGGGATCAGGCTGATGATTTTGTCATAGGACTGATGACTTGAGGAGCAAACTCTGGATTCCTAAAGGAACCCCAGGCAGGCAGAGCTCTTGGCCCCTTCCCATCTAACCCAGGAGGGAACTGGGCTTCAAGAGTGTTTTGTCCTCCGACTTATAGATCCAGCTAGCGGGAGCAGCATCGACTGGGCGTATGACAACGGCATCAAATTTGCATTCACATTTGAGTTGAGAGATACCGGGACCTATGGCTTCCTCCTGCCAGCTAACCAGATCATCCCCACTGCAGAGGAGACCTGGCTGGGGCTGAAGACCATCATGGAGCATGTGCGGGACAACCTCTACTAGGCGATGGTCCCGCTCTGTCTACATTTATTTGTACCCACACGTGCACACACTGAGGCCATTGTTAAAGGAGCTCATTCCTTCCTGTGTGAGTCAGAGCCCTCTGGGTTTGTAGAGCACACAGGCCTGCCCCTCTCCAGCCAGCTCCCTGGAGTCGTGTGTCCTGGCAGTGTCCCTGCAAGAAGTGGTTCTGCCAGCCTGCTCGATTTTGGTCCCGCTGTTTTTGATGAGCCTTTTGTCTGTTTCTCCTTCCACCCTGCTGGCTGGGCAGCTGCACTCAGCATCACCCCTTCCTGGGCGGCATGTCTCTCTCTACCTCATTTTTAGAACCAAAGAACATCTGAGATTATTCTCTACCCTCATCCACATCTAGCCAAGCCAGTGACCTTGCTCTGGTGGCACTGTGGGAGACACCGCTTGTCTTCAGGTGGGTCTCAAAGATGACATAGAAGTTCCTTTAATTTCTCGCAGTCTTCCTGGAAAATATTTTCCTTTGAGCACCAAATCTTTTAGGGATATCAGTGAAGGTCACTCCCTCCCTCCTCTCCTGTTTTGTTTTGTTTTTTTTTTTGTTTGTTTGTTTTTTGAGACAGAGTTTCGCTCTTGTTGCCCAGGCTGGAGCGCGATGGCTCGATCTTGGCTCACCACAACCTCTGCCTCCTGGGTTCAAGCAATTCTCCTGCCTCAGCCTCCCGAGCAGGCGGGATTACAGGCGCATGCCACCATGTCTGGCTAATTTTGTATTTTTAGTAGAGACAGGGTTTCTCCATGTTGGTCAGGCTGGTCTCAAACTCCCAATCTCAGGTGATCTGCCCACCTTGGCCTCCCAAAGTGCTGGGATTACAGGCGTGAGCCCCCGTGCCGGGCCCCTCCCCTCCTTTTTTAGGCCTGAATACTAAGTAGAAGATCACTTCCCTTCACTGCACTGAGAATTTCTAGATATTATAGTTCTTACTCCTCTCCTCCCTTTGTTATTCAGTGTGACCAGCATGGCGGGAGGGGATCTGTGTCACTGTAGGTACTGCTCACCCAGGAAGGCTGGGTGAAGTGACCATCTAAATTGCAGGGTGGTGAAATTATCCCCATCTGTCCTAATGGGCTCACCTCCTCTTTGCCTTTTGAACTCACTTCAAAGATCTAGGCCTCATCTTACAGGTCCTAAATCACTCCTCTGGCCTGGATAATCTCACTGCCCTGGCACATTCCCGTTTGTGCTGTGGTGTATCCTGTGTTTCCTTGTCCTGGTTTGTGTGTGTGTGTGTGTGTGTCTGTCTATTTTGTGTCCTGGACCATGAGTTCCTAAGTAGAGCAAGAATTCATCAACCAGCTGCCTCTTGTTTCATTTCACCTCAGCACGTACCATCTGTCCTTTTGTTGTTGTAGTTTTGTTTTTGTTTTTTTGCTTTTTCCAAACGTGTCTGTAAATCTTAACCTCCTCCCTAGGATTTGTACAGCATCTGGTGTGTGCTTATAAGCCAATAAATATTCAATGTGAGTTTCATGATCATCTCCTATTCTTTGCCTTCACCTGAATGGAACCAAGCTATGGTTCTGAATATGCAACTCTTTATAATGTCAGAAGTCGACTTTAATCCCTGTCTGTATCGCATGACATGTAAGAAGTCCTCCTTCATCAGGCCAAGGGGCCTCCAGGGCAATGTTACCTTGGTGATTTCACTCTGGTCCTGGGTCTAATTCTTAGCTTTTCAGCTCAAAAGCTTGATAGTCTCAGTGTCCATGTTGATTAAACTAGGGGATGCTGACTCACGCCTACAGACCTCAGATGAGGCAGATGATAAAATCAGAATGTGAATTTATTAATTTACATCGTGGCATGTAACTGGTGAGTAGATTGGATCCTCACGTCGGCCTGAGCAGTACATTCTCTCCCTGTAGGCAAGATACATGGGAAGCCAAATTATAATCAGAAGGTTGCTTAGTGAGCAGGCGTCAGAGCAAGGAAAGTTAATTAAAGTCTATGATTAGAATTTTTAATAGCACCCAGCTCTAATAGCATGATATATCCAGTTCTATAGCCAGAGCACACCTGCCAGTCAGCCAGCTGGCCACTTGTGCTGGCTGGTCAGGACTGCCTCAGATAGGGCTTTGCCTCGGTAAGCATAACCAAGCTTGCCTCTGTGACTGGCCTCTAACCTGGGCCTAATTGTGATCACTCTCCTCAGATTGCAGATTCCTTAAGGGAAAGATTTATTTTAAAATTTTATTATTATTTCTTTCTATAGAGAGATGGGGCCTTGCTATGTTGCCCAGGCTGGTCTTGAACTCCTGGCCTCAAGCAATCCTCCTACCTTGGCCTCCCAAAGTGCTGGGATTACAGGTGTAAGCCACCACACCCGGCCAAGGGAAAGATTGCTTAAATGAGACATAAATGTCAGATACTGTAATGAAATTAAGAGCTTTTGTTCATTAAAAGATACTATAGAAACAGAGAAACAAGTTAAAGGCCAGGAGAGGATGTTCACCATATTTCTAATACAAACAACAGACAAAGAACGTATGAAGAACTTCAACAAATCAATAAAGAAAGCACAGATAACCCAATAGAAAAATGCGCCAAAGGTATAACCAAGCATTTCACATAGGAGGCACAGGCCGTGCACCGTGGCGCATGCCTCTAATCCCAACACTCTGGGAGGCCGAGGTGGGAAGACTGCCTGAGCCCAGGAGTTAGAGACCAACCCCGGCAACAAAGTGAAACCATTGTTTCAACAAAAATAAAAGCAAAATAAAAATAAAAAATTAGCTGAGTGTGGTGGCAAGCGCCTATAGTCTCAGCTACTCAGGAAGCTGAGGTGGAAGGATCACTTGAGCCCACGAGTTTGAGACCAGCTTCAGCAACATAGTAAGACCCTGCCTCCAATGTCTCTATAAGAAAAGGAAAAAGATTATCTGGGTGTGGTGGTGGTGTGCACCTGTAGTCCCAGCTACTTGGGAGACTGAGGTGGGAGGATTGCTTGAGCCCAGGAGTTTGAGGCTGCAGTGAGTTATGATCAAACCACTGCACTTCAGCCTTGGTGACAGAGTAAGACCCTGTCTCCAAAAAAAAAAAAAAAAAAAAGCAGATATATCTGATCAACATATGAAAGGATGATTTGTGATTGAGGACATGCACATCAAGACTGCAATGAGATGAGATGCCATTTTATACTCATTCAATTTACAAAAATCAAAAAGTTGGAGAGGATGTGAATGGCAGGGTCTCATACCTTATTGGTGGGCAGCTGAATTAGTAAAACTACTTTACAAAACAGTTTGACATCTTCTCAAGTTTACGTCTTATGATCCAGCTGTTCCACCCTAGGCATGGCCTCAAAAAATTCTTGCAATCGTACAACAGGAGACATAGGTGAGAATGTTCATAGCAACATTGTTCACAATAGTAAAAACCTAAAAATAACTCAGAAGACCAACAGTGGGAGAATGGGTGAAAAAGGTGTGGTATATTCACATACTGAGATATTATACTACAGTCAAAACAAAATTTAGTATGATTTCCTTTCTAGAAAGATCCAAACACCTGAAAAAAATTTATGCATACTTTTATAGAAGATATACAAATTTTGATGAAACTATATAAAAAGAGAAGCAAGCCATAGTGGACCTGTCCAGACCCCGCTTCCTGGCTGAGTGCACAGATCGCAGCGACTGTTAAGTATTGGCTGCCAATGTTCAGGGCTACATCCCTCTCTAAAGAATTGCTCTTGGCCAAATGGGGGTTGCTTCACCTAGGAGGCTGTGCACATGTTTTTTCTTTTACCATCATCCCAAATGTCCACCCATGACAGACTGGCTCAGGCGTACACACAGCTAGCTCTTTGCTTCAAGGTGGGATCAACACTTTGGCGCAACAAATGTTCCAGAGCTCCCATGGGGTTGGGCTAGAGCTCCAGATGATTTCAGGCAAGTCACCCTTGCTTAGCTTTTTTTCCCGCCCCGCCTGTTTTCCTCACTCTTCCTGAGACTACTCCCCTTCATATCACTTGCATAAGAATCTCCATCTTGCGTTCTGCTTCTAGGGAGACTAAGACGATGGGAAATGGAGAACCTGGGATTCCTGAATGATGATTCCTTCAAATGGGGAGAGGTAGAGGATGAGAGAGGGACAGGGCCCTATGGTTAGAGGACGAACCTTAGCTTTTGTCTTAGATTCTGTTTTTTCAGGTGTTTATTATGTGATTTTTTTTTTTTTTTTAAGTAGAGATGAGGGTCTCCCTATGTAGCTTAGGTCAGTCTTGAACTCGTGGTCTCAAGTAACTCTCCTGCCTTGGCCTCCCAAAGTGCTGGGATTATAGGTGTGAGCCACTGCACTCAGCCTATTATATGATTTTTTTAAAAACCTAATTAAGTAGCTAAATAAATAATTAAAAGAGGACCATGTGGCTGGGCATGGTGGCTCACGCCTGTAATCCCAGCACTTTGGGAGGCCGAGACAGGCAGATCATGAGGTCAGGAGACTGAGACCATCCTGGCTAACATGGTGAAACCCCGTCTCTACTAAAAAAATACAAAAAAAAAAATTAGCCAGGTGTGGTGGTGGGCGCCTGTAGTCCCAGCTACTGGGGAGGCTGAGGCAGGAGAATGGCATGAACCCGGGAGATGGAGCTTGCAGTGAGCTGAGATCGCGCCACTGCACTCCAGCTTGGGTGACTGGGCAAGACTCTGTCTCAAAAAAAAAGAGGACCATGCATAGATCAATGATGAGGGTGCCACTAACCATGGATTGTAATTAATCTATTTCTATGGACTTGAAAACCAATTTTAAAAATGTTTATAAAGATACTAATTTTAAACAAAAATTGTACTATTCAACATGCATTTATTGAGTACCTACTATGTGCCAGAGACAGTTTCTTTTTTTCTTTTTTTAGAGGCAGGGTCTGGCTCTGTCACCAAGGCTGGAGTTCAGTGGGGCAATCATAGCTCACTGTAGCCTCAAACTCCTGGGCTCAAGCGATCCTCCTACCTCAGCCTCCCAAAATGCTGGGATTACAGGCACGAGCCACCACACCTGGCTCTCGAGACAGTTTTATTATTTTATTATTGCAAAGAAGAAGACAAAATCTTTTATTGCATGAAATTTCATTGTAGTTGGAAAGACCGGAAGTACTCAAGTAAACAACTAAATTAAGAAGTTAATTTGGGTGAGGAGAGCTGCGATAAATAAAAGAAAACAGACTGTCAGGAGAGTGACGGGTGGTAGGGGAGCCTGTCTAGATTTGGAAAGCTAGGGAAGATAGTATTATAAACTATTCTTAACTTTATTCTTTGTATTCTTTGTTTCCTTCCCAAAAACATCTAAAAAAGGTGGGCTAGATTTTTTATTTTGGGACAGGATCTCCCCTCTGTCACTCAGACTGGAGTGCAGTGGCACAACCACAGCTCACTACAGCCTTGACCTCCTAGGCTCAAGCAATTCTCCTACCTCAGCCTCTGGAGTAGCTAGGCTAATTAAAAAAAAATCTTTTGTAGAGATGGGGGTCTTTCCATGTTGCCCAGACTGGTCTCAAACTCCTGGGCTCAAGTGATCCTCCTGCCTTGGCCTCCCAAAGTGCTGGGATTACAGGCATGAGCCACAGTGCCTGGCAGCGACTTAAATTGCTGAAGCACATTTAAGTTTGAAAGGCTTTCATACCTCATCAAATCAGTCTGTAGGGAATTTTCCACCAGTAAGACATCAAGGAGGATGGAAAAAGTATATTCTATCAATAATGGGGAAAAATGTCTTGAGTTCTCTTTTTTGCAGTAATGGGGAGGATGGGTTTCTCTGAGCCACCTCCAGGTGTTGCACCCAATTCTCTTGGGGCCCAAAAGAAGATCTTTGTGAAGTAGCTGACAGAATGAGGGATATATTTGGGATTAGCTGTTGTCCAGTTGACACCAGAGCCCTTCATTGGACTGTAACCCCCCGGAGGCAGGGAGCAGACCATAGCCACTTCTGTATTCAGGGTCACAGGTGGTGGAAAGCCGTGGAATGGACCAACTTTTTCACCGACACATATGACTTTGGCTCATGAGATAACCTTTGGGCTCCTCAGTTTCTCACCTTTAAATGAATAACGATAGTATCTGCAATGACTTATCAAGAGAATTAACTAAGCGAATATTAAAGCATTCAGTTATTTACCTGGCAGTAGAAGCTCTTGGTATGTGTTATAATTATTCTCAGCTGGCACACGTTTACCTATGCAACAAACCTGAACGTTCTGCACATGTATCCTGGAACTTAAAGTGAAATTAAAAAAAAGATAAACAAATAAAAGAATTATTCTCAGCTGGGCCTGGTGGTTCACACACCTGTAAGCCCAGCATTTGGGGAGGCCAAGGTGGGCAGTCTGCTTGAGCCCAGGAGTTTGAGACCAGCCTGAGCAAAAGGGCAAGACCCTGTTTCTACAAAAAAGTACAAACAGCCAGGTGTGGTGGCACGTGCCTATAGTCCTAGCTACTTAAGAGGCTGAGATGGGAAGATGGCTTGAGCCCAGGAGGTTGAGGCTGCAGTGAGCCACGATCACACCACTGCACTCCAGCTTGGGTGACAGAGTGAGACCCTGTCTCAAAAACAATCAAGCAAGCAAACAAAAAAGAATTATTCTCACTGAGTGGTGGAAATTCATTTATAAATCAGGTCTTCAGCATTTTCCCTAAAGTGACAGACTTATTTGCTTCAGATTGTTCATGAAATGTAATAACAAAGATCTCAACAGATCACAGAAAAACACTAGCTGGATGTTAAGTAATTATTATTATTTGGGTTTGGAAATATTGGGGTTCTTTCTCTGGGAGCTTTCCCAGGTTCTATAGATATCGAGTTTCCTTTATGAAATTAAGACAAAGAATCACTGCCTGAAACCTTCATAGGTCCAGCGCTTCCAAACACAACACATCAAACATAGGGGGTCACTGGGTTTTACAGGTCTTGGAAAGGCCCTGTTGTAAATCAATTTGGGGTGATGTTGAGGGCCTGTTCCAACTCTGGAATGTCCTATGTAGATTGCACTTCTTTTATGTTACTATAGAAAGACTATGCAGAATCATTTTTATCATTATCATTATCATCCTTATCTTTCTGTTTAATGAATTCTGGAATTTTGCCAACCCAGGCAGCTTGTAAAATAAATTCTCTCTGCTATTTGTACTGAGCCTTAAATCACGAACACCAGCTGTTTCTTGTATTTGAAGTAAAGCTTCAGGTATATTGGGGGCATCCAGGGAGCACAGGCGGTTTTTCCTCCTCTAGAATACACAGGTTCTGTGGTTCAGCTGGGCAATTTGCTCCTTTAGTGTAGAAAGTGAATCTCATGCTTTTTTATATCTCCTACAAGGCTTAGCTCAGCAGCTAGTAAATATTTGTTGATATGATTTGCTGCAGGGCAGCCAGGTAACAATTGCAGAAGCCATACTCTCAACAAGTCAGGGCAACAGGAAAAAAGTACTTTTTCCAATCAATATATCAGTGGAAGTTTGGAAAATATATTAGAATGTATGTCCCTAAGTTCTAAGAGAGACAGAGCATAAATTAAATATTCAGAGATAAGGAAGGCTTGATATTGGTTAAATTGCTTGCAGCTTTGTAGTGATTTATAGTTTTAAGGTGCTTTATAGCTATTGGATAATTAAATTATCCCAATCACCTGGTGATAGATGCAGGCTGGGTATTATAATCCTTATTTAACTGTTGAGGCAGTTGAAGTGCTGAAGAGGCAAAGGAACATGCCCAGACTTAAGGCGATGGAAATGGCAAAGCAGATTGTCAAGAGTGGCTCTACAGATTGTTGCTAAGGTAGCAAGAGGGCAGGAGATGCTTTGCTGATTTTGGTTTTGAATTTGAATGTCTTTAAAATACACATAGCTCCTGCAGTCCTTCTGGTCTCATACTTTTGTATTTTGTGCCTGGCTCCTGAAACCTTTTGACTTTCAATTGTGCACTCATGAGAGGGAATTTAGGGAGCAAAAGCCAGGTCTCCCTCGCCGGTTGAGGGGCATCCTGCTGTTCCTATAGGCTCTCCCACTATGGGTCTGGGCTCAGGATTGCCATCAGGAGAGTTATGGACATCTGGAATGGGCTGAAGACTCTATTTCCAACCTTTAGGGACTTTATGTCTTTTTTTTGTTTTGAGATGGAGCCTCACTCTCTCGCCAGAGTGGAGTGCAATGGTGTGATTTCGGTTCACTGCAACCTCTGCCTCCTGGATTCAAGCGATTTTCCTGCCTCAGCTTCCCGAGTAGCTGGGACTACAGGTGCTCACCACTATGCCCGGCTAATTTTTGCATTTTTAGTAGAGACGGGGTTTCACCGTGTTAGCCAGGATGGTCTCGATCTCTTGACCTCGTGATCCACCCGCTTTGGCCTCCCAAAGTGTTGGGGTTACAGGCGTGAGCCACTGTGCCTGGCCAAGGGACTTTATGTCTTTTCATAGGGATTCACAGCCCATAGAACCACCTATCCCCATCTTTATTTAGCCTCTCACATCCTTGGATGACAAAATGTCCACTTCTCTCAACAAGCAAATAGATGTATTCTGTTTGAGTATTTAAGCAATTTGGCCTAGCTTTACCATTAACCTCGGCTTTGGGCTTATAAGCTCTTCATGGGCAGAGCCAAGGTTTTATTCATTTAGAATCCTCAGCACCTAAGCATACAGTGGTGCATCATAAAGAGGTATTGAATGACTACCTGCAGCAGGACCAAGTCCACATCGGATCCCAAGGAAGCCCGGGATATTCTTTCTGCTTAGCTCACTGGCTGCAGCAATCTTCCTCCCTCAGCTCTGAGTACCTTGCCGTGGCATTGTTCTTTCTGATGGATGTGAGAAGCACAGAGGTCAGGAAAAGCAAAGACCTTCTGTTCCCATTTCAGCAAATCTGTATTAGAAAACTCAGAGACACCAGGCCTGGTGGGAAAGGATAACCTGTTTCCTCACTGTGAAGTGGTATTTCTAAAATGCTTCCAGAGGCAGCTGACAGGTGGACAGGTATTAACTTGGTTAAAGAGACATTAAAGAAGAAGGCACTAGATCTTCCTCCCTCCCTCCTGCGCCAGGGCCACCAATACAATCAGTATTTAACAGGCAAGTCTCTGCATGTCCTTATGGGCTCTCTGGAACCTGACTCCTATCTAGGAGTCTTCTGTTTACTTTGGAAAACAAATGAAGGACACGTGTAGCCAGAAAGAGACTCATTCAAGCTGGAAAGTGGACCATTTTGCTGGGCCGTGGAAGGCCTGTTCATGAGCAGTGCTGGCCCTGGAAGAGGCCTTCCCTCTTGCTGCCAGCACTGCAGAGAGATGGGAAAGCCCAGACGCCAGCTCTGCGGTCGTGGAGGCCAACCGTATCATAACCTTTGGAAATTAAATCAGGAGATCGGGAGGAAGATGGCCAGAGATGTTTCCCTTACTCCCAATGCAAGAAATAGAAACAACATTGATCAGTGCTCTTCTAGGCCGCTCATACTGGAAACGGCTTTTACTCTAGCAATACTAAGATTTTACTTTTTATTTCTCTGATACTCGGATCCGAATACTCTTCCCCAACAGCTACCATCGATACTTGAGCAATGTAAGGCTCAGAGGGAAGTTGTTGCTTAGGACTTGACGGCACTGTGTTCTAAATCTTTGTTTTCAACATCCTGAAGCATCTCTCAACTTTCTCACTATCTCAATGCCCAGGGTATTTCTGTGGTCCTGGGAAAGGATAGGCCTTACTCTTTATTTATTGATTTATTTATTATACTTTAAGTTCTAGGGTACATGTGCACAACATGCAGGTTTGTTACATACGTATACATGTTGGCCTTACTCTCATTGCAAGAATCATCTTCCAGAGTCAGGCTACCTTCTCCTTCCCTACATGATACATTCCTGAACATATCTATACCTCTATCTATCATCTGTCTATCTATCTATCTATCTATCTATCTATCTATCTATCTATCTATCATCTATCTACCTATTTATCTATCTGTATGTATGTATATCTATCTATATAAAGCCTTAAGTATGCAAGTCTAGCAGTAGACACAGATTATAATGAGAAGTCTGTTTCCAGTGAGCCAAAATCCTGCTGCTCAAATAGAATGACAGTATCAGGCAAAACCAGGGAGCTTGTCAGAAACAGAATCTCTGGCCCTCCTCCAGACCTTATTGCATCAGAATCTGCATTGAACATAATTCCAGGTAATTCACATGCACAGCAAAGCTTGGGAAGCACTGAGCTAAAAAATATATTATTAATTATATCTCACCTCATCAACTTTTAGACAGGTGGTCTCCACCTTGGCTATACATTAAAATCACACAGGGGCTTTTAAAAACTATTGACACTTGGAGCTTTACCCAGGACCAATGGAAACTGTATCTCTGGGCATTGGTTTTATAAAAATCCGTCCAGGTGGTGCTAACGGACTGCCAAGGTTGAGGACTACCATTTTAAAGTCTATTTCTGGCACCATTTTCCCAATGTTTTATACATCCGTTGGGAGACAGTTCTCCTTGGGCCTTTTATATTTCTGCATATCTAGATTATTCCAGATGATCTTTTCAAGGATGTTAGAATAACAAACAACCTTGGAAGATAGACAATATCTCCCTCTGGAGTGAAGGGCAGATTTCTTTACTGTCCCTTATAATAAAAGTAATGTTCCTTCTAGAGCAAAGGGCAGTTGGCTCACTGCCTATTATAAAAGGTTTGGGGACTTCTGGCTTTAGTGCTGACATGTAAAGAGCTTGGAAACTCTTGGAAACTCTTTCAACAAGAAATAAGCTGAATATGCTGAAAGTTAATGACTTTTCTTGGACCTGTCAGAGAACTGAACTCCCAAGGTACCTGCCACCCCCAAATCTGGAGAGACAGGCCAACCTTCTGAGAGCAGAAGCTGTTAAAGCCATAAGTTGGTAAAAACACTTACATGGTAATTTTGATGTAATTGGAGGCTGAGTGTGAACCTGCTTGAGACTGAGAAACTCCTGGGGGCCTATAGACTTAGGGGCTCCTCCAATATGTTTGTGGATCTTACCCCTAGGAACTCCACCAGGTTCTCATAATGAAGAACCAAGAAAAATTCTCTGGTGTTTCTGGCAGGGTGAAGGATAGGTAACCATTCTGAAATGTCCGAGTGTTCTTCATAACGAAGACCTACTCTGCTAGGAGAAGACTTTACCAGAGCCTTATCTACTTGGGGGAAGGGAAATTATCCAAATCCAGTCCCTCTAATATTCCTATCTCACTCTGGAGAGACAGGAAAAAGCTAAGAAACACTCGTGAAAGTCACAGCCCAGAGACCTACTCATCTCACAATCATAAGATGATAGAACATTTTTCTCCTCCCACATCTTACCACCACACCAAGAGGTATAATGAAACTGGATTAAAGCTGAAAGAACTGGAAGATGCTGACTTTCTCAGAGGAGGAGTACTTACGGAGGCCAAAAGACAACTGGGGAGACAAAACCGAAGACCCCTGAGGAATTGGAAGCCTCTGGCACCAATAACTACAGAAAACATTAAGCACAGCCCAACTTCTAGCCAGACTAATATAAAGTCTCACACTGAAAGCCTATTTACCTCAGTTTCTATTAGTCAATATATCATGTCCAGCTTTCAAAAAAAAAAAAAATTACAAGGTATGTTAAAAGGCAAAACAAAACAAAACCCCCAACCAAAATCAAAAACATTGTCTGTAGCTGGGTGTGGTGGCACGTGCCTATAGTCCCAGCTACTCAGCCGGCTGCTGGGGAGGATCACTTGAGCCCAAGAGTTCGAGGCTGCAGTGAGCTATGATAGTGCCATTGCACTCCAGCCTGGGCAACGGAACAAGACTTTGTCTCTGGAGAAACAAAACAAAACAAAGCAAAAGCTGTCTGAAGAGGAAAAGAAAGCAACTTGAACATGATAGAGATTCTGGAATTATCACACAGGGAATTAAAAATAACAATGATTAGAGCTGAGTGTGGTGGTTCATGCCTAAGTTCCAGCTACTTGGGAGGCTGAGGCAGGAAGACTGCTTGAGCCCAGGAGTTTGAGTCCAGTCTGGGCAACATAGTGAGACCCTGTCTCTAGAAAAAAAGTAAAATAAATAAAAAGAAAATAACAATGATTAATGTGTTAAGTGTTCTAAGGGAAAAGACAGATGAGTAATGCAAGCAGCAGAAAGATGGAAACTCTAAGAAAGAATCAAAGGAAAGTGTTAGAAACACTGTAACAGCAACAAAGAATGCTTTTGATGGGCTCATTATTAGTAAACTGGACACAGCCAAGGAAAGAATCAGTGAAATTGAAGGGGGAAAACAAACACTTCTCCTATTGAAATGCAAAAGAGAAAAAATGAAAAAACCCAGAAGAGAACACCCAAGAACTGTAGGACAGTTTCTTTTTTCTTTTTTTTTATATGCGTAATGTGCACGTAATTGGAATGCCAGAAGGAGAAGAGAGAACAGAGCCAAATAAATATTTGAAGTAATATGCTTGAGGATTTTCCAAAATAAATAGATACCAAACATGTATCTAGGAAGTTCAGAGAAAACCAAGAAAGATAAATATCAAGAAACTATACCTAGGCACAACATAATCAAATTGAAAAAAAAATCGAAGTCTTGAAAGAGCCGGAGGGAACCCTTTACCTATAGAGAACAAGAATAAAAACCGCAGCAGACTTCTTGTCAGAAACTATGCGTGCAAGTAGAAAGTGAAGTGAAATATTTAAAGTGGTGAAAGAAAAAAACCTACTAACCTAGAATTGTATACCCAGTGACATTATCCTTCAAAAATGAAGGCTCCGCTGGGTGCAGTGGCTCATGCCTGTAATCCCAGCACTTTGAGGGGCCGAGGCAGGAGGATCACCTGAGGTCAGGAGTTTGAGACCAGCCTGGCCAACATGCTGAAACCCCGTCTCTACCAAAAATACAAAAATTAGCTGGGCAGGGTGGTACATGCCTGTAATCCCAGCTACTCAGGAGGCTGAGGCAGGAGAATCGCTTGAACCCAGAAGATGGAGGTTGCAGTGAGCTGAGATCGTGCCACTGCACCACTGCACCCCAGCCTAGGTGACAGAGTGAGACTCTGCTTCAAAAACAAAACAAAACAAAAGAGTGAAGGATAAATATTTTCTCAGACAGACAAATACTGAGGGAATTCATCACCAGCATTATCTGCTCTACAAGAAATGTTAAAAGAAGCATTTCAGTGAGTAGGAAAATAGTAAATCAGAAATTCAGATCTACATAAAGAAAGGGAAGGAGAAGGAATAAATGAAAGTAAAATATCTTATTTTTCTTATTCTTAATTTATCTAAAAGATAACTTTGTTTAAAGCAATAATAGTAGCAATGTATTGTGTGATTATAACATATGAATAAGTGAAATAAATTTCAGCAATGTCATAAGGGGCAGGAGAAAGAAATTGGGAATACTTTGTTATAAGGAACCTGCACTACATGTGAAATAGTCTAGTGTTATTTCAAAGCGAACTTTGGGCCGGGCGTGGTGGCTCATGCCTGTAATCCCAACACTGGGAGGCCGAGGAGGGGGGGATCACCTAAGGTCGGGAGTTCATAGACCAGCCTGACCAACATGGAGAAACTCTGTCTCTACTAAAAAATACAAAATTAGCCAGGTGTGGTGGCGCATGCCTGTAATCCCAGCTACTCTGGACGCTGAGGCAGGAGAATCGCTTGAACCCGGGAGGCGGAGGTTGCGGTGAGCTGAGATCGCACCGCACCATTGCACTCCAGCCTGGGCAACAAGAGCAAAACCTTGTCTCAAAAAAAAAAAAAAAAAGTGAACTTTGGTCAAAAAGTGTAAAACTTTTGCCCACTTTTTCCCCAACCAGACATGAGGTTACAAAGTCAGAACCTTGCTCATAGTGGTGCTCAGTAAATAACCTTTCACTCCATAATACATAGCTTTCAAGGACAGTGAAATTCTGCAACATCTATCAACATGAATTTAAATAAATTTTAATTTTAAAAATCAGATTTTGCCACCCACCACTATGTGAGAGAAGAGGTACTTATAGAAACAAAGGCACGGTGCTATGCAAGTTTACAAAATAAATCGATGTAAGAACTCTAGGCAGAATTCTTCAGATTTTTTTTATCTTGCACTCCTGTAATTTTTTAAAAATCTAGCTTGTCACACCCAACATATGTAATTATGTATTTATAAATTCTGTACAAATGCCACTGTGCTCATATATTTTATAAACCATAAAAATTAAAATAAAAAGGACAGAATAAAAATATAGCTTATAAGTCTTAGTTTCTTCCTTTACCCCCTGGTAGGAATGAATGCCTCACTTTGGAAATCACTGGATTTGATTGAAAATTCTTCTAATTCTCGACTCCAATTTACCAGACACCCAGCTAACGGGGAAGGCGTGGGTGTAGTACAGTTGAAAGGAGGCCAGCTGGGTGCCCGGATGGAGGCAGCCAAGTGGCAGAGGGTTGCCCAAGAGTCTATCATCAACTGCTGGGCCTACATCTGGGCAGGGACGTACGTCCTGGGGGAGAGGGAGGCAAGACCCTGGTGTTAGAGGCCTGCATTTGAGGATGACGCCAGGGGAGGTAGGTCCCTGGTTGTGGGGCTGAGAGTGAGGTCCAGTAACAAAACATGGGGAGCAGCTCAGAGCAAAGGTTTAGGAGCTCTGGGCTGATGGAGGCACAGCTGAGCAGAGCAGGCAAGGGCGAAGGTCCCGGATATGAAGGTTTGTTCCCCTAAGATTTGGGGAGTCATTGGAATGAGTGAATCAACAGATCAGTCAACAAATAGGTCCTGGGCAGTGGCCTGGCTATACAAAGGGTTCCTGGGATGGCGCAAATGAATATGACACAGCCCCAGCCCACGAAGACTGTGTTTGCAGATGCCTGTAAAGAATTAGAATCTATGGTGTGTGATGGAGGCACAAGGCATGATTAGCTAAACTGGGGAGATGTGGTCAGTAGGCTCGGGTTCCCCACAGTGGGTGGCCCCAGACTGGGATTTTGCATGAGAAAGTAGATTTCAAACCTCTAATCCAGAGCGGCATTAACCTACCTTTTAGGCGTTTCATTGTTTTCTTGGATTTTTAATATTCCCTTTCCTGAAAGCACCTGCTTGGCATATTTCTGAAAGGTGGGATAAGCCTGTTTTTTTGTTAATTAAATCACATTTTGAGTGCACTAGGGGAGCTTTCATTTTAAGAAACAGTGGCAAATCCTCTCGATAATCAAAGAATCCTTTTAGAAAGGGAGCGATGATGCTCCTGTTGTTCTTTTTAAAGATTACACTCGATGTATTTATTTTCCTAAAACACTCAAAGGGGACTTCTGGAGACTAAAACATAATTTAGTTTGGAAGTTCTGTTTGCGGATGTTGGAGCACTTCATTCAATCTCAGGAGACCCCCAGGGTGGTCCCCAGCCAGACATGGGAATTAATACCTTTAACGAGGAAGGGATTCAGGGCTAGAATCAGATTTCCTGCAATCTCCCCATCACGCTTTGTCGAGTTAACTCCTTCACATCTTACCTAACTCAGCTCAAATGTTACTGTTTGCCTGGGGTTTTTTAGCTTTGATTTTGTGTGTCTGATAAAATACGCATAACATAAAATGTACCATTTTGTTTTTAAGTGTAGAGTTCAGTGGCATTAAGTATATCTACACTGCTATGCAACCATTACCACCATCCATCTCCAGGACTTTTTCCTCTTCCTAAACTGAAACTATATCCTCATTAAATAACTTCCCGTTTGCCCATTGGCAACCACCATTCTGCTTGCTGTCTCTATAAGTTGGACTACTGTAGGTATTAAATGCCACTTTTACAACTTCGCTTTAATTTAAAGGGTTTCACAGCACATCATATGAAGAGTCAGAGTTCTACAAGACTTGTTAGAAAAAGCAACAGAGTCCTGCTCATTGCTTTCTTCCCAGGTCTTGCTCTCTGGCAATAACCACATTGAGTTCTTCCAGCCTTTTTCCTCAGCATTCATAAGACTAGGTAAAGTGCTACTTCTTGATTTTTCAGTTTTGGGCATTTTTGATTGATTCTCACTATAAAAAGTAAATTAACTTCCCCATATTTCCTTTAAAATATGTTTTATTGTGAAGTATACCATACGTACAAGATCCCGTATAAAACTTCAGTGGCTGTTAAAAATAAAATTAACAGCCGGGCGCGGTGGATCACGCCTGTAATCCCAGCACTTTGGGAGGCCAAGGCAGGCAGATCACTTGAGGTCAGGAGTTCAAGACCAGCCTAGCCAACATGGTGAAACCCCATCTCTACTAAAAATACAAAATTAGCCGGGTGTGGTGGCGGGAGCCTGAAATCCCAGCTACTGGGAGGCTGAGGCAGGAGAATCACTTGAACTTGGGAGGCAGAGGGTGCAGTGAGCCAAGATCACACCATTGCACTCCAGCCTGGGTGACAGAGTGAGATTCCATTTCAAAAAAAAAAAATTAAATTAAATTAACACTCTTACCCTATCATTCAGCTTAAGAACAAGAACGTAACATTATTCGAGTAGCCTGCACATGCCCCTCAAATGTATTCCCTTTCCTTTCCTTTTCTAGACAAAACCAGTAATCATGCTAATAATTTTCTTTCTTTTCCTTATAATTACCACATATGGACATATTCCTGAACAATATACTGCTTTGTGGATGTATATAAATGGAAACACAGTGTGTTCTGACTTGGCTTCTTTTGCTCAACATTACATTTTTTGAGCTTCAACCATGTGGATGTATGGTGCTGTAGCTGACTCCTTTTCTCTGCTCTTTGTATTCCATTTATTCAGCCAATCTTGTACATATGTTCTGGTGACATGTGCAAGAGTTTCTCTCTCTTTTTTTTTTTTTTTTTGAGACAGGGTCTCACTCTGTCACCCAGGCTGGAGTACAGTGGTGCAGTGACAGCTCACTGCAGCCTCTACCTCCCCGGTGCAGGCCATTCTCCCACTTCAGCCTCCCAAGTAGCTGGGACCACAGGCGCACACCATCACACCTGGCTAATTTTAACTTTTTGTAGAGATGGGGTCTCACTCTGTCACCCAGGTTGGAGCACAGTGGCGTGATGACATTGAGTTTTCTTACTTTTCGCAACCTACTCATCTGACAAAGGGCTAATATCCAGAATCTACAATGAACTCAAACAAATTTACAAGAAAAAAACAAACAACCCCATCAAAAAGTGGGAGAAGGATATGAACAGACACTTCTCAAAAGAAGACATTTATGCAGCCAAAAAACACATGAAAAAATGCTCATCATCACTGGCCATCAGAGAAATGCAAATCAAGACCACAATGAGATACCATCTCACACCAGTTAGAATGGTGATCATTAAAAAGTCAGGAAACAACAGGTGCTGTTTGGAGAGGATGTGGAGAAATAGAAACACTTTTACACTGTTGGTGGGACTGTAAACTAGTTCAACCATTGTGGAAGTCAGTGTGACGATTCCTCAGGGATCTAGAACTAGAAATACCATTTGACCCAGCCATCCCATTACTGGGTATATACCCAAAGGATTATAAATCATGCTGCTATAAAGACACATGCACACGTATGTTTGTTGCGGCACTATTCACAATAGCAAAGACTTGGAACCAACCCAAATATCCAAAAACGACAGACTGGATTAAGAAAATGTGGCACTTATACACCATGGAGTACTATGCAGCCATAAAAAATGATGAGTTCATGTCCTTTGTAGGGACATGTATGAAACTGGAAACCATCATTCTCAGCAAACTATCACAAGGACAAAAAACCAAACACTGCATGTTCTCACTCCTAGGTGGGAATTGAACAATGAGAACTCATGGACACAGGAAGGGGAACATCACACTCTGGGGACTGTTGTGGGGTGGGGGGAGGGGGAGGGATAGCATTAGGAGATATACCTAATGCTAAATGACGAGCTAATGGGTGCAGCACACCAATATGGCACATGGATACATATGTAGCAAACCTGCACATTGTGCACATGTACCCTAAAACTTAAAGTATATATAAAAAAAAAAGAATAGAGTATACTATTAAATTCGTTTGGAATGTTAGCATTTTCCAATAGTTTTATAATTGTCTCCAGAAAGTGTGGAGGCCAAAGCAACTCCATCTTGGATGCTAATCTGCCATGTTGACTTCTGGTTGCCCCCCGATCGGGGAAGGCCTCGGGATTTCCAGTTTGTCTGTTGTTCCTTGAGTGGAGTATGTGCTTGCCGTGAATCCTGCCCTGGGGTTGGTACAGCCTTGATGCTATCACCCTTCAACTGTCCTACACATGCCTTCGGAGTTATCTTGTCCCTGTGGTGTATGGGCCATGGGTCTCGGTGGTAGTGGTGCAGGAATCCACCAGCTTGTCTCACCAACACCTGAGACACAGACATGGCTTCTGCTTGTAAGTCCCTATTAAATGTTTCTTTCTAAAAAACAGATTTGTCGGCCTCTTTCTTGGACCTCTCAGCTTCCTAAGACTTTGGGGGCAGGTTTGCATATACCTGCTTACTTCAGAACAGGGAGGATTGCACATTGCTTGTTAGAATTATTCCTGATTTTTTTTTTTTTTAAGGAGTGTCCCAAGTAGCTGAGACCACAGGTGCATGCCACTATGCCTGGTTAACTTATTTCTATTTTTTGTAGGGACAGGGTCTCCCTATATTGCCTGGGCTGGTCTTGAACTGCTGTCGTCCCTCCTTGGCCTCCCAAAGTGTTGGGATTACAGGCATGAGACACTGCACCTGGCTACATGCTTTCTTTTATTAGTATTTACTTGGAATATCTTTTTTCCATCCTTGACTTTGAGTCTCTCTTTGTTCTTACGTTGTAAGAGTGCCTCTTGTGAAACCATATAGCTAGTATTTTTTTCTTTTTTTTTTGAGACAGTCTTGCTTTGTCGCCCAGATTGGAGTGCCGTGGCACGATCTTGGCTCACTGCAACCTCCGCCTCCTGGGTTCAAGCAATTCTCCCACCTCAGCCTCCTGAGTAGCTGGGATGACTCCCACCACCATGCCCAGCTAATTTTTGTATTTTCAGTAGAGACAGGGTTTCACCCTGTTGGCCAAGCTGGTCTTGAACTTCTGACCTTAGGTGATCCACCCACCTCGGCCTCCCAAAGTGCTGGGATTACTGGCCTGAGTCACCATGCCTGGCCATATAGCTAGTATTTTAAATAAATCATATTGATCATTTTTGTCCTTTATTGAAGCGTTAAATCCATTTACATTTAGTATTATTGGAACGATATTTAGGCAAGTTTCTTCTTTTTATGCCCTTTCAATTTGTTCTACTTTTTTTTTTTTTCTAGGTTCTGGAGTATTTTTATGTTCTACGTTTTAAAATTCCTTTTTGTAAACCTTTTTTCCTCATCTTTTTCTGGTTTATGTTTCCTTCTTCATCTCTTTTCATCTTTACCCTTTCTACCTATTTGAAAGTTATGTGCACTGGGCCTGTTCTTCTAGTTGTTGCTCTAGCTATTTGAATACGCATATTTACCAAAATCTAAAAAATTATCAATATCTCTCCTTTCTCCCAACAATTCCAGGACCTTAAAGACACTTTAACTCTGATGACCCACTTGCAGATAACATGCTAGTCTTGTCCAGGACTTAAAACTTTGTTGTTAGATGATGCTGGGAAAAATATTTCCTGAGATTTCATAACCATAAGAAAGCCCCTGAAGTGAGTTTGTGGTTTAAGTTTATGCTAACTATGCAGTCCAAAAAAAAATCTTAAATTATTTAATTTAGAGTGGTCTCAGGTTGGCAGTGTCCCCGGCAAATCTTCTCTGGAAGAACCCACCTTCAACCCAGGCCTCAAGGGATTCTCACAGATAAATGTTCAAGGAAAATGATTGGTTCACAGATACGTGGCGTGAGAGAAAATGCACCATGAGTGAGAACCAGCGGAAAGAATACGCAGCAGAAATAGACTTAAAACATCTAGGAATTGTAATTATCTAACACAGAATATAAAATATCTGTCTTATACGTTGAAAGAAATAATCAAGAAATTCTAAAATAGGTAAGTGTAGGGAGACCCCCTGAAACTATTGCTATGGAATAAAAGATGAAATGCTCCTGATTATTGTAAATACAAAATTGCATGCAGGATTGTGTAAAGACAATGCCAGACTGGACTGCCAGAACGAGCCAACAGTACGTGATGTGCTTCCCCCTGCAGGGAGCCTATGAATGGTCGTGCAGTCAGGGAGGTTTCACATCACCAAGATTCCTATCCCAGGAAGGCAGATGTTCATAGCCCTGGGAATGCAATTTGACCCTTGTGGAAAGCCTATAAACGGATGCATGGGGCGGGGGTGCCTGTCCATATGGATAAGACAGGGCTATAAACGCCCTCATCTTGCCATGGCTCTTCTAGGCCTCTTTAGGGTTAAGGCATACTCCCTTCTGAGAATTTCTGGTCTAACCGGTTGTCTAGCTTCACGTCCTGTTTCCATGGATTGTTTGTAACCAGCTTTTGTTGCAATTGTTACTGCTGATTAATATCTTGCTAATCATAGGTTATGGAAAGACTGTGTTTCTGTCCTAAGGCTCTGTTAGAAATTACTGATGCACACACTATATTGTAAATTCTTATCTCTGTATACTGTACTTCTACATACAAATGTACTGTACTTCTACATACAACTGTTATGTTAAAGAATTACATCATCCCCATGTGACCGTCTCACCTCATAATCAAATGACCCTAAATCCCTCACTAACCTACCCCCGCTCTCACTAAACTTGATAATAAATGCTGGTATATCCAGTGCATTGTTGGCACCTCGGGACCAGAAGGCGGTGACCCTCCCTGGACCCAGCTTTCACTATCTTGTGTGTGTCTATTATTTCTCAACCTGCCGATCTGCCTAGGAGCAAAGAGAGCCCGTTGCATTGCAGGCTGCTGGCCAGATCCCGCAATAGATAAGAAATTCAAGTCATTTGGGCTTGAATCAGAAAAAAAGAATCAAACAGAACTTCCAAAAATGAAAAATGAATATCATATTGCATTGACTACAAAACAGGATTGATTTTATAAGATGCACCATAATTTTATGTGCCACCTTAGCATTGCAAGATGCCACCAATTGTAAGACGTATCCTGATTTTAGCAGTGTTAAAAATGTGAAAAAAAAAAAAGGTTGCAGAATCAGTGAACCGTAGCAATCGAAATGTAAAACTTCATAGATCAATTAAATTGCAGATTAAACTCAGCCAATGAAAGAATCAGGTAACTGGAATAAAGACACAAATATTTTTTACAAATAAATTATCCAGAATGTAGCCCAGAGAGACCACACAATGGAAATATAAGAGAATGCTTACGAGTCTTGGGGGCTAGAATGAGGAAGTCTAACATCTATCCAGTCAAAAGTTCCAGATGAAGGTAATAGAGAGGAAAAGGGGCAATGTTTAAAAATATAATGACTGAGAAATTTGGAAAATAATGGAAAGTGAGTGACACTCAGATACAGGAATTCAAATGATTCTCAAGCAAGACAAAACAAAAAAAATCCATACCTGGACTTCTGATGGTGTATCTGAAGAATACATGATGATAAAACTGCGGAACATCAAAAGCAAAGAGAAGCTCTTCAAAGAAACCAGGAACAAAGAGAGGTCACCTTCTGAAGAACAGTAAGTCAACAAACTGATTACCTTTTAGCAGCAAAAATGGAAGCCAGAAGACTGTGGGATAATATTTTCAATGTGCTGAGAGGAAAACAGTAATCATGTCAGAATTTCTATCCCAAAAAACCCTTTCAAGGATGAGAGCAAAATAATCTTTCTTTTCTTTTCTTTTCTTTTCTTCTTTTCTTTTTTTCTTTTCTTTTCTTTCTTTCTTTCTTTCTTTCTTCTTTTTCTTTCTTTCTTTTCTTTCTTTCTTTCTTCTTTCTTTCCTTTTTCTTTCCTTCTTTCTTCCTTTCTTTCTCTTTCTTCTTTTCTTTTTCTTCCTTTCTCTTTCCCTCTCTTTCTTTTTCTTTCCTTCTTTCTTTCTTCCTTTCTTTCTCTTTCTTTCTCTCTCTCTTCTTTCTTTCTTCTTTTCTTTTTCTTCCTTTCTTTCTCTTTCCCTCTCTTTCTTTCTTCTTTCTGTTTTTTTCTTTCTCTCCTTCCTTCCTTCCTTCCTCCCTCCCTCCCTCCCTCCCTCCCTCCTTCTCTCCCTCCCTCCCTTCTTTCTTTTCTTTTTTTTTTTTTGGAGATAGGTTTTTGTTCTGTCACCCAGGCTGGAGTATGGTTCACTGCAGCCTCAAAGTCCTGGGCTCAGTCACTCTGCTTGCTTGCTTCCCGAGTAGCTAGGACTACAGATGCGTGCCTCACCATGCCCAGCTAATTTTATTTTGTTTTTGCAGAGATAGGGTCTCCCTGACTTGCCCAGGCTGGTCTCGGACTCCTGGGCTCAAGCAAACTCCTAGGCTCCTCCTGCCTTGGCCTCCCAAAGCACTGGGATTACAGATGTGAGCTGCCATACCTGGCCAAGAATTTTCAAATAAGTAAAAACAGAAACCTTCACTAACGGAAGGTTTGAAAAGATAGATTTGAAGCAGAGGGAAGATGATTCTAGATACACGGTACATGCATCCAGTAGGAAAATCAAGGACACCCGCATTCTGAGAAGTTCTCTGAGGCAAAGCTTGCTTACCTCTTGGGTGTCTGTCTGGCTTGTCCTTCTTTTTGGGATCTATAGATTCTTATTTTTGTGCTAACCCGGCGATGGCTTTAAAAAGTTGTTACTAAAAATATTTCATCCTGCATTTGAGTTCTTTCATTTGGGCAAGATTGCTTAGGTATCTAACCCACCCACCTGCAGGAAATAAAAGTCCTCCAATAAAATTTCTAATTTAGGGAAACTCTCCTTCAGTCTATATGGAGCCCATGTTCCCCATCCTCATGGTACAATGTGCCTTTCCCTTGTAACACAAACACCATCTATAGTTTTACATTTATCTGGAGTGAGATGGGCTACCATTATGTCGTGGGGTCACCAATTATCTGCAGGCTATTTAAATTAATTTTCTACTTACCCCTTTAGAAATGTAAGGGCCAGATATGTGTTGCTTTCTATTTTGCTTCCAGACTTTAGCAAGGGCCTGGAACAAAGTAGGTATTCAGAAGACATTTACTGAGTAAATGATTAGGTGAGTAATTAATTATAAGTGAAAAGCCAACATGAGGTATTAGGTCAAGCATAGCTATGTGTCTCCGCTTCAAATCCAGCCATAAGCTGATAATTGCAGTTCATAAGTGTGATAATTGGGTGCTCACGCATGCGTGTGTGAGACGTGTCACCCTCAAACCTTGTTACGACATCAACACGTTACCCGTCTAACATGAACTTAGAGGAAGCAAAACCAAAAACAAATCCAGCCATTGGAGATGGTGCTTTCAGGGTTGGTGAATTCCCAGAGAACTCTGCTGTCCAATATGGTAGCCATTAGCCACATGCGGCTATTTAAATTTTATTTAAATTAATTAAAGTTAAATATAACTCCAAAATCAATATTCAATCACACTAGCCACATTTCAAGTGGTTAGTGGCTATCCTATTGTGGGGTGTGGACATAGAATATTTCCATTATCACAGAAAGTTCTATTGGAAGCTGTGTCATAGAATTCTCAAAAATTCCTAACTGCTTCTCTCTCTCTCTTTTGCTCTTATTCTTTCTCTCTCACTCTCTCTCTTTTCCCACCCTTAAGCCAAGTACAGGGATAGCTGTCTCATTATTGGTGGCTTAAAATGATGTTTTTGAACAAGAAGACGCTGGATACTTTTGGTGACTAGCACTATCTCTGTTTTTTTCCTTTTAAATTCCTGAGCTATTGTTTAGCAGTATGCCCTTTTATCTCCATTGCTACTGAAGCTGAATGTTACTTGAGTGGAAAGCATAACTGCTTTCTTTTCTATGTCCTTAAACCCTTTGATAATGTTACTGTTTGAGAGTCCCTAAAGCCAGGGTTCTAGGAGACTCTGGCATGTCTGAACAGCTGAACTAGAAAATAATGGAGTAGGGCAGGTGGGTGGGGGAGCAGGGCATTCTGTTGATAAAAGAGCTCCCTTCTTTGCACACATAGCCAGTTAATCGGCCATTCTGAGATAGTTTGGATGGGGAGGGGGGGCTTCTGAGAATCGCCAGTGACAGTTAAGTGGCCTATTGTTGACGTCCTCTGCTGAAGGACTTGGTTGGATTCAGCTTCTGCCTTACCCCCACCCCCTGTGGATTTTCTGTTAGATTCATCATTTGCCATTCAGGCGTCATCTTTCACTTTCTCCTTCCAACATGACTGCTTTGTGTGCTGGCCCCTGCTTTACTCCTGCTATTCCCAAACTATAAAGGGAACTATGTGGGGCTTCAGCAGGACTGAGAAATTGACTCTGCTGTCTGTTGAGAACTATAATAATGACTGCGGTGACCTTCATGTCTAGCAGAAAACCCACTATCTGTGCTAGCACAATGATGACCACCTGAAGACAGAGAAAGGGGAATCTTGATTGAATTCCTTCTCATACAATATATAGTTATTTCCTTTGTTCTCCTCTCCATTCTCTTCCCCTTCTCCCCATCGCCACTGGAGGACTGATCTCAAATGCAGCTGTGAGTAAAAGTTAATGCCTTTGAAATAATAATACATTGCATTTTGCAGGCTTTACCAAGCCAATTCACTCAAGTTGTCTCATCTATACCCCTTCAAACCCTGTGAGGTAGGGAGGGGAGGTATGATTAACCTCATTTGATGGATGAGTAAACTGAGATTTAGAGATTAGGGCAGCTGCCCCAGATATTTTAGACGAGAAGTGAGCACCCAGTCTCTGTCTCTAAGCCCAGTGGTCTTTCAATGGCATCCACACCTTATGTGTAAGGAGGATATGGCCCAGGGAAAGCATGAGTGGGCTAGGGGGAGAAGAAGAGCAAAAGAGAAGATGCTGTAGAGGAGGGAGGAAAGGAGGAGTATCCCAGGGCTGCTGGCTACTCTGGTCTTTCTCCAGAGATGGAAGCTTTGATGCTCACAAGGGGCTGCCCTGGCCAACCTCCTGAGAGAAAAGAAAAGCTAAGGGCCTGTCTTCCTCCTTCTCTCTTCCCTCTCTCCTTCCCAGGAGAGGATGTGCTGGGTTGGGGAGGGGCAGCCCTAGCTCTCCCAAGGCCTGGCATGTGGGAGCCACATGCAAGGTGCCCCAGACAGCCTAATGCTCATTCTCAGGACGGGCCTTCCAGCCTCTAGGTGCTGTGCTGTCCTGAGGCCTGGGCCATGGTGCCCAAGGAAAGCCCCTGAAGCTCACCAGGAGGAAGAAGCATGCAGGGCACCCCTGGAGGAGGGACGTGCCCTGGGCCATCCCCTGTGGACAGGCGGACACTCCTGGTCTTCAGCTTTATCCTGGCAGCAGCTTTGGGCCAAATGAATTTCACAGGGTGAGTGGCTGCTCCGCAGTGGGAGGGAGGACTGGCTGGGAGGAGGGGACTGGATGTCCCAGCAGGAGGTGGCTGCCCTGCTGGTGCCTGATCAAGGCGGAGAGTCAGGATGTGGGTTCCTGTCCTGAACCCACTTCCAGCTCCGCAGCCTCCCACTCTCATGCTCCGGGGCTGGCTCGTTGGTGGTCCTCCCCAAATCCGGAGTTCTTAATCCAGAGTCCAGGAGGAAGCCCCAGGGCTCCAAGAATCCCCTGAAACCACATGCAACAATTTTCCTATACAACAGGGGCTTCTTCGTGGAGGAAGCATTCATAGCTTTCCTCTGATTCTCAGAGAAGTTGTAGCCCCCACAAGACTACATACCCCTACCAAAAATGGATGTGGGTGTTGTCCTCCTTCAAATGACAGGAAGTTCTAGTATTACACACCAGGCCCTCTGTGGATGGACTTTGAGCCTCTCCAAGGTCCACAGGTGGATGCCCCACAGTGCTCCACAGTAGAGAAGAGGAGACACAGCTAGTGTAGAGATGGGGTTCCTCACCCATGGTCTCAGAGCCGGCCTGCGAGGGCACCAACCCCATCCCGGGTGTCGCACCCCAGAGCCCACACCACAAGCCTCTTGGATACGAAAATTCCACCCACCTCCATCGGGAAGGGAAGGAGCTCAGCTTCCTCCATGTCAGGTGGGGTGAGGTTGTCTGATCTCACCTTCCGGGCGTTGAGACAGACCATGGCCTTGGGGCCACACTGGTCCCCCCAGCCCCTGTGTCTATTCCTTTCTCCCCTTCATTCCTTTCATTTGACACACCGCCCCCCTCCCCATTCCTTTCCCTTTCTTCTTCCCCTGGCTTGGCCTTCAGTCCAGCAGTAGCACTGACAGGCTTTATTTAGCCCCCGGGGTGGTCTGTCCTTGGGGCTGGAGAGCCCACTGGTTCTAGACTGAAGGACCATGTGCATCTCAGAGCTGCCTGCGAGTCCTGCCTGCTCAGGGCTCCTTCAGCCTCTACTCATGTGGTCCCTCCCGGCCTTCCCGCCTGGCCCTCAGCTGGGCCTCTGCTCCAGTCTGCCCCTTCCAAGTGCCACAGTCTTCCAGGGATCCTTCTCTGCAGCTTCCTCCGCCCCTCCCTGTGTTTTTCTAGGCACCAGGTTCTTCGAGTCCTGGCCAAAGATGAGAAGCAGCTTTCACTTCTCAGGGATATGGAGGGCCTGAAGCCCCAGAAGGTGAGGACTCCTCAGGCTTGAGGACACCCCCCACCCCCTCCTCAGTGGCTCACACCTTTAGCTCCTTGTCCTGCCCCCCTTTACCCCAAACCTGCCCTCCTGAGGTCCTTGCAAAGAGTACAGACCTGTGGGAAATCACATGTGCACAGCTCCTCTTCGGGAAAAATCAGGGACACCTGCCCAGAAATTTGGGCTGCTTTTTAGGCTGTGTCTCCTCTAGCCACCCACTCTCTCCTGGATAGGGAGCTGCTGCATGACCCATCAGGGCACCGATCTCCAAACAGCAGGAATTTCCTAAAGCCACACAGAATTTCCTAAAGCCACACAGGTGGGAGGGCACAATGTCTCTGGGTGGGATGCCACGTAGCATGGAGATTGGATACATTGGCCTCCCAAGTGAAATGGCTTAGCTTGGCAAACCTGTATTTTATCTGGGTTCGTCCCTGTCAGCCTGAGCATCTTTCCTGAGAACATTTGTCCTCTGCAGGTTTTCACAATGGAAAACATTTTCTTTGACTTTGACTATTACATAGAAGGGTTTTGTTAGGGGGCCGTTGGAACTACCAGATATTCCTGGATGTGGTCAAAGCCCTTGCTCCTACTTGTCTGAGTGTCCCGTCGACTGGGACTCATGATGCTTTATGATCATTCTCTCCCTTTTACTAATTGAAAAATAGGCATTGCAAAAGGCTGACCTAGAGACCCAGATTCGGCCTCTCCTACTTCTGCGGGGATGGGAACAGTGATGCCTCCCTTTCCTGACCAGTGTTCTTGTCCGTGTTCATGTCCCAGATGATGAGCGGCCTCACCTTGAGGACTCTTTAGGGGTCTCTGGATCCAGACGAAGTTGCAATCAGTATGAGTGAGGTGTGGAGGCAACAGGACTTGGAATTAGGGAAGGAACCTCAGTGCCTTGGGGATTTTGTTTGTCCCAGTCTTTCCGCTCAGTCTTAGGGTTTCATTACGTGACTGCGGCCCGTTTAGGTGTACAGTAGTCCCTGCTGATTGGCAGTCAACCAAAAACATTAAATGGAAAATTCCAGAAAGAAACAACTCATAAGTTTTAAATTGCAAGCTGTTCTGAGTAGTGTGATGAAGTCTCGCACCTGCACGCTGTCCACACTCCCCTCCGTGAGTCACTTAGTGGCCATCTCGGTCATCAGACCGACTGTCAAGGTGTTGCAGTGCTTCTGTTCGTCTAACCCTTATTCAACTTAATAATGGCCCCAAAACACAAGAGTAGTGATGCTGGCATTTGTTATAATTGCTCTATTTTATTATTAAGCTATTGTTTTTAATCTTTAACTGTGCCTAATTTATAAGTTAGGGCCAGGTGTGGTGGCTCATGCCTGCAATCCCAGCACTTTGGGAGACCAAGGTGGGCAGATCATCTGAGGTCAGGAGTTCAAGACCAGCCTGACCAACATGGTGAAACCCCTGTCTCTACTAAAAATACAAAAATTAGCCGGGCATGGTGGCACACACCTGTAGTTCCAGCTACTCAGGAGGCTGAGGTAGAAGAATGGTGTGAACCCGGGAGACAAAGGTTGCGGTGAGCTGAGATCATGCCATTGCACCCCAGCCTGGGCAAAACTCCATCTCAAAAAAAAAAAAATTTATAAGTTAAATTTTATTATAGGTCTGTCAAAAACATAGAGTGAATAAAATCTAGTATTTAATAGCACAACAGGGTGACTATAGTCAATAATAATTTAATTGTATATTTTAAAATAACTAAAAGAGTGTACTTGGAGTACTTGGATTGTCTGCAACACAAAGAATACGTGCTTGAGTGATAGATACCTCATTTGCCCTGATGTGATCATTACATATTGTATACCTGTATCAAAATATCCCATATACCCCAGAAATATACACACCTACTATGTACCCACAAAAATTAAAAATTACAAAAAAACCTGTATCCCAAATCTGTATGTATAGGAAAGAGCACAGTCTAGGGTTCAGTACTATCTGCTGTTTCAGGCATCCGCTGGGGGGCCTTGGGACATCACACCCCCTCCCCATCTCCTGCGTAGAAAGAGGGTCTCTACTGGCTGAGAGATTCTCTGGCTCTCTGTGGTCACCTACAGGATTGTGTGGAAGGACATGGAGTAACGCAGCTCTCTCTCTCTTTCCCTGGTGAACAAGGTGGACTTCTGGCGTGGCCCAGCCAGGCCCAGCCTCCCCGTGGATATGAGAGTTCCTTTCTCCGAACTGAACGACATCAAAGCTTATCTGGAGTCCCGTGGCCTTGCTTACAGCATCATGATAAAGGACATCCAGGTGAGGCCCTGCCCCAGCTGGGACCCTGCCTTCCTCCTTCCTTTCTGGTTGGGGCCCAACATGGAGGAGATGTTCTCGGGGCTAAAAGTGGACATGTGGTTTCTGGGTCTCCATCGGCGTGTTTGTGAACATGCTGTGGAAGGAAATGAGCTGTACGCTTCTCAGAATCTGAAGCTAGGACAGAGTTCATGGGAGAAGCACTCACAGTGTGGGAGTGGAGAGGGCGCCTGTGATGAGTCCTCCTGGGGAGGGATTTGCAGCTAATAAACAGCAAAGGCACGAGGAGAAGAGAGACAGGAGGATGTAGCTGGGGTCTTCCCCAGGCACCGTGGGAAGGTGCCTCTGGATAGCTTCTTCCTTTGCTTATCTGACCACTCCCTCCTGTTCCCGCTGTGTCTGAGCCATCCAATGCCTGGGGGAACGGCTTTACTTCAGAGGATTGGGAAATGGTGAAAGAAGCACACAGAGCACTGGTGTGGTTGACTTCCCCCAACCTCCACTGCATGGCTGTCTGCACGGGGCATCTCCCCCAGGCAGGATTCTCCCAGAGGAACCTCTTTGGGAGAGGCAGCTACAGACCTGCTCTTGGGTAGGACAAAGGTAGCCTTCATCCTGGACACCCCAGTCTCCCTGCTGCTTTCCCTGCATCTTTTCTGAACATCATGAAATTCTGTTTCAATTGTTCTATTTTCCAGTATATCCTAAAGAGCCCCTGAAAGGTGCTGGTAGCACAGCCTCCTTCCTAGAGATCTTTGTGGGTACCACTCATTGGTTAAGCCTCCCTGGCTGCATCTTTCTGCAGCTGCTGCTGCTGGCCATGTACCTGTGGAACTGCATCCATAAGGATTTCATTCCCAACCTTGTTGTATGGCGCTAATCTCCCCTAAGGGCTCCGACTGTGGGAACACAGAGCCTCCCGGAGCGCACACACTTGACACCGTATGTCAGGGGATCAACGCATCAGGCAGCATTCCGTTCCCATGCGAGCGCAGGGCTGGGGCACTTTGGTCCTTTCAAAGACCTTTATCCCTCATCAGGCACATCTGTTTCCCGCTCAACGTGTGTGTGGGGGGGATATTTCTCTAATGAAATCCCCCACAAACAAAAATGGGGAAACTCCCGCAGACAAAAGAGGCTACCACATCAAAAGAAATAGAACTGCATTCTCATTTTTAGCCCAGGCCTCTATTTTGAAGTTTCCATTTCCCTGGTTCAGCCCCACCCTGGGAACTCCGCAGCATTTGGCAAACAGACACACAGAGGTCTCTAAAAACTTTCTGTTGATTTCTGCACATCAGGGACGGCCCCAGAGTCCCCTCTGAGCCTCCCGCTCTGGCTTTAGCCTGTCCTTTCCCCACATCCGCAGCCCCGAGTCCCTCTAGGGCTTTGCCCTCCCTCTCAGGAAAATGCTCTGACCTCTTAGCCTTGATCCAGCCAGGCAGGATTTTCACCAACTCGCACTTCCTGCAGGGATCAAGCACTCACTGCCATACTTGAGATCATATTTTGGCTTAGAGGGAGCTGGGGGTGGGGGTGGCTGATGTGTTGATGTGTTGAGGGGTTGTTGATGGGGAGGGGTCCAGGAGGAGGGAAGCTGAGATTTGCTAACAGGACCGGAAGGACTTTGCACCCCTCGGGTTGTTGGCGTCCCGTCTTGTATTTCAGATACAGACTCACGGGCCTGATTTTCTCCCTGTCCCCTGGATCCCCTCAGCCAAGTACTCGGCAATGTCCCCTGCAGGGTGGGCCCTCGGTGGTTGTCTGCTGAATGACTGGCTCTGTTGGAGAGTTCAGGACAGGCACGACCTTATTCACATGTGGGTCTTTGTTCCTCTGGCCCCCTCCCCTCAGCCAAGGTTCAGCTCCACGCTCCATATCCATCTTCCTATCCCAGCACCTACCACAGGACCTGCTGCTTCGTTGGGGCTTGATAAATGTCAGTGGAACTAATGGACATTCATCAGGAGGAGGAAAGGAAAGAGGAGTGGTCGTGTTTGGTGGCTAGGACCAGGCTGGAAAACCTCGATGCTGGTTTTCACTTTGGCCAGAGGCAGAGGAGATTTTGGAATCTCTCCTTCCCTCTGCCCTGTGATCAGAGGGATGCTTGAGAAACATGAGGCAGGGCCATTCATTCCACTCCCAGACACAGAGGGCCCTACTGTGTGCTGTGCATCGGGCAAGGGGCTGGAAACACAGAGATAAAAAACCTGGCCCTGTATCCAGGACAGCTGGAGGGTCGCGGGGGCCGGGGATGGAGGGGAGTAAATCGGTGGTTACAATGGAGTGGATGAGCGGCTGATGGAGTGAGGGCGGTTGCTATGGGAGCGCATACAAGAGGCACTGCACGCCGTGCTTCTGAGACGGCGGTAATTACGGTGCGCTGAAGAGCAGGTGAGGGGGGCTGGCCAGAGGAAGGGGGCCCCCACCCCGATTGGCGATGAAGCCAGACCCCATCACAAAGAGTGCCCTCCACCATGTGATGAGGTCAGGATTTTATCCTGACAACTAGGGGGTAGTCATGGGAGGTGGTTTGACACGATCAGATTTGCATTTCAGAAAAACCACCCTGACAGTGACAGTGTTGAGTTGGGGACAGGGCCAGGGAGAGATTGACAGGCAGGAGGGTGGTGAGGAAATTGCAGTGGGCCAGGCAAGAAATTATCTGATTCCGAGCGAGCTCTATTTGCATTTAATTTTTCTTCACCTCCTCGTTCTTTTCAGCCCTTTGGTTTTTTTTTTTTTTTTTTTCCCTAGGATGAGTCACCATGGAAAAACTTCACTTGAGCAATCAGCTCTGTGGCTTTTAATGGCTTTTTTTCTGATTACAAAATTAATAAATATTCATGTTAGATAATTTGGAAAATAGTGGAAAGCACAAGGAGAAAACAAAAATCACCCAAACTTTGACCATCTAGAGCAGAATACAATTGAGTGTAAATACTGCTTTGCCAATTTCCCTCGCCCTAGTGGATCACTCTCATCACCATGCAAATACAGTTATTTCTCCCATTTAAAAAAACCCTCTCTTGATCCCTTCCCTCTCCCCTCCAGCCATCACCCCATTTTTATGCTTCCCCATAGACTGAAACTCCTGAAAATACTGACTGTCCCTGTCATCTCCATCCCTTTCTGCTGGCAGGCTGCCCACCCCCTCACTTCACCAAAGCTTCCCTCGACAATGTCACATGCAACTTCCAGATCCAACCCGATGGCCAACTCTCAATGTTCCTCTTCCAACAGCACAACTGGTCACTCTCTCCTTCCTGGAGCCTGTCTCTTCTCCTGGCATCCAGGACTTCTGTGTTCTGTCTCCAGCCAGCACCTCCTTTCCTGGATCCAACCACCTACTCAGTGTTTCCACCTGGGGGTCCAATGGACATCTCCAACTTTCCAGGTCCAGACCAAGCTCCCCTGGCCCTTCATCGGTGCCTCCACAGCCCTCTGTATCTCAGGAAATGGCAACACCATCCTTCCAGTCACTCAGATCAGAAGCTGGGAGCCATTCTTCACCCCTTCCTCAAACCCCCCATCAACAACAGATTTATCGCTGCCTTCAGAATAGATCTTAGCACATCCCACACCACCCCCTAGGGCCCATGCGCCATCTCGTCCCTCACCTGGGTTCTTCCAGTTGCTTTCTAACTGCTCTCCCCCATTCCCCACCTTGATTCCTTATTACCTAGTCTCAAAACAGCAGCAAGAAATGTCCTTTAAAACTATTGCAAATTCAAGCATGTTGTTCCTCTGCTTAAAACCCAACTAATTTGGAGTAAAAGCCAAAGCCCTTGCAATGGTCATAAGGCTTTTCATTTTATTGTATTTATTTATTTTGAGACAAGATCTCACTCTGTCATCTAGGCTGAAGTGCAGTGGCACAATCATGGCTCACTGCAGCCCCGAACTCTCAGGCTCACTCCATCCTCTCGCCTCAGCCTTCTAAGTAGCTGGGACTACAGGCCCATGTCACCACACCTAGCTAATTTTTGTATTTTTTGTAGAGATGGGGTCTGATTATGTTGCCCAGGCTTGTCTTGAACTCCTGGGCTCAGGCAACCTGCCAACCTCGACCTCCCAAAGTGCTGAAATTACAGGTGTGAGCCACCACACCAGACTGCTCATCTTATTTTAAATTGTACCCTTCTTCTTCCCCACTTCCCCAACTTCCTCTTTCCTTCCCATTTCACTCTTGTTGACATTTACCATTTTCTCATTGCCTATATAATTTAATTCTTTACTTCTTTAAATTATTATCTTGCTAGCTGAAGAGTACAGTTTTTATTTTTTATTTGTTTTCTTTTTGAGACAGGGTCTCACTCCCTCACCCAGGCTGGAGTACAGTGGTATGATCTCGGCTCACTGCAGCCTCCACCTCCCAGGCTCAAGCAATTCTCATGCCTCAGCCTCCCGAGTAGCTTGGATTACAGGCATATACCACCACCCCTGGCTAATTTTTGTATTATTATTATTATTATTTTTTAAGTAGAGACAGGGTTTCACCATGTTGGCCAGGCTGGTCCCAAACTCCTGGCCTCAAGTGATCCACCTGCCTCAGCCCCCCGAAGTGCTGGGATTATAGGCGTGAACCACCAGAGTTTGTTTTTTTTTAAGATGGGGTCTTGCTATATTGCCCAGGGTGGAGTGCAGTGGCTATTCACAGGTACAGTCATAGCGCACTGCAGCCTTGAACGCCTGGGCTCAAGAGATCCTCCTGCCTCAGCCTCCTGAATGGCTGGGACTGCAGGCGTGCATCACCATGCCTGGCTTGAACAGCAGAGTTTCAAAGGTAGAAATGCTGTTGGCTGGTCTGAGGGTGAGTGGCAGCTCCAGAGAGGAGAAGAAGACAACAGGAAAGATTGCAGGAGAAGCCAGGGAAGACAGGAGCAGTGATGGGCAAAACCCTAAGAGAGGTGGAGCCTGCCTGCATCATGGGGGTAGGGACAGAAGAGGACCCAGGCCCCTCTGTTGGGCCACTGAAATTCAGGTGCTGACTGACTCACCCAGATGACCATTAATGGGGGCTTTCTGCCCTCCAAGTCCTACAGAAGCTATCCTACCTCTGGAGAACCCAGACTTCCTGGTCATGCCTTGTAATGCTCCATCACAGAGCCCTGGAGTCACCCCAAAGTTATTATCACCCTCCTTATCATTGTCACCCTCCTCCTCATCATCATAGCTAACATTCACTAGCATTTACTACATACCTGGCAAAAGTCTAAGCATTTAGCATGTATTAACCGCTCTAATCCTCATGAGAACATTGGGGTGTGTGTGTGTGTGTGTGTGTGTGATGGAGACTTGCTCTGTCGCCCAGGCTGGAGTGCAGTGGCACAATCGCCACTAACTGCAACCTCCGCCTCCTGAGTTCAAGCAAGTCTCCTGCCTCAGTTTCCCAGGTAGCTGGGATTACAGGCGCGCACCACCACGCCCGGCTAATTTTTGTATTTTTAGTAGAGACAGGGTTTTGCCGTGTTGGCCAGGCCAGTCTCGAACTCCGGAGGCCTCAAGTGATCCACTTGCCTTGGCATCCCAAAGTGCTGGGATTACAGGTGTCAGCCACTGCACCTGGCTCTCATGAGAACATTTTAAAGTACATGATAAAGTATGTGATAACATGTCCTCCATTTTACAAAGGGGAAACTGAGGCACAGAGAAGTTAGTAATTTGATGGAGTTGGTGGCAGAATCAGGGTTTAATCTGAGCTCCCGCACCCTCAGACTCCACTCTCAAGCCATCTGTCCCCTCAGCGGTCATCACTGTTGTCTGTGTGGCATTTTAACTTTGCCTCTTTGGGAAGCCTTGTGGTTTGGCCTTGACCTCTGAGGGGGTCCATTCTGAAAACATCAGATGGGCAGCCACCCCCCACATCCCGTGCCACGGGACTGGAGTTGCTACTGGCCACAGAGCTGCTAACTGCAGATGTTAGACCTGGAAGAGAAGGCCAGGAACCTGGGAGGAGAGGCAGCGGCTGCTGTCCCAGAGCCCCCAATCCACTCTGTTTCCACGAGCCGTGTCCATTTTGCATCTGTGGCTGGAGTTCGGCTGTGAGAGATCCTGCTCTCCTCTGCCTCAGCTTCAGCACTGGGGGCCCGCTGCCTCCTCCCCTACCCAACCCGGAAGACTGTTCTTCCCTTAGGGCCCTCATCCTTCCTGACTCATCGTAAATTAATTCACACCGAGGTATTGCTTTCCCTGTCAGGTTATGGCTTCCAGGGAGGCAGATGGCTTACTTCTGAGTTGGTTGGTTTCTTTGTTTTGTTATTTTTTCCTGAGAAGGCTGACAGGGCTGTCATTAGGCATTCCTCAGCCTGTGGCCAGACCGCATTCTTCGGTCACCCATCCCCTTCCCCCAGCCCCAGGAATGGAGCAAACACTGGTGCATTTTCCAGGCCAAGGCAGATTCCTGTTCCTGGAAGTGGAGCCAGCTGTGAGGGCTGAGAATTCCCAGTTCGAAAGAGGGTGTCACCTCCATTCACAAGGCTGTGAGGGTGTCTGGAAAGTTGTTTGCAGTTTGGTGCTGACTTCCCATTTGCCTCCAAGCTCTTGTGTGGAACAAAGGACAGCCTCCTGGGTCCTGTCTTCCTGTGGGTGTCCCAGGCTGTGTGGGGAAAATTGTGTCTTCTGGTCCTTTTTTTTTCCCGATTTCTCCTCCCTGTCCTCCACTTTCACCCCAACTTCAGGCTTCCACCAGATCTTTGGAGACCCTTTGCCTTGTCCTCACGGCTGGCAGGCTGCTGTCTTCCTTGCAGCTGCTCGTCACAGCTGATGGCACCGGGCACACATTGGTCATGGTAGGCTGTTGAGATTTGGGTCGGCTTCCTGGGAAGAAGACAAATTCCTTTTGTTAGAGCTTCCCAGAAGTGTTTGCGAAGGGCCAGAGAGGACCGGGGCTCCTCCAGCCGTATCTAACTTACCCAGCAATCCCGGCTTTGCCCCTGGCCAGCCAGTGCAGCTGGAAAACATCGCAACTGTGATTGCCTCGCATGGAGTTGGTGCTCAAAAATGAAGTGAGCCCCGAACATCAATTTCCAGTCCCATTTTTAAATCTATGAACCTGAGCGTTGTGAGCGAGCCGACTAGGCCTCAGGGATGAGTGAGTCATTAGGCATTGCCTCATCTGTGGCAGGTGGGGTGGGGAGGGACACCGCTCTTCCTGACGGGGGTGGAAGACTCCACGGTAGCCATTAGGGCTTTTGGTTTTGCTATTATTTATTCATTTAAAAGTTCTGGGCTGAGGTGGGTGCATCACCTGAGGTTGGGGGTTCGAGACCAGCCTGACCAACATGGAGAAACCCTGTTTCTACTAAAATACAAACAATTAGCCAGGCGTGGTGGTGCATACCTGTAATCCCAGCTACTCGGGAGGCAGAGGCAGGAGAATCGCTTGAACCCGGGAGGCGGAGGTTGCGGTGAGATGAGATCACGCCACTGCACTCCAGCCTGGCCAAGAAGAGAGAAATTCCACCTCAAAAAAAAAAAAAAAAAAAAAAAAGATCTTATTGAAGTAGTATAAGCACATTGCCAAAATGTAAAAATAGAGGATAGAAAAAATTTACTCCAAATCTGCCTTCTTCTATCTTAGCAGGCATTGTGAGCATTTTGGTTTATATTTTTGGCATTTTAGTGTCTTGTGTTCTTATGCTCAGACCCCTGAGCGTGATTTTTCATTATTGTAAAAACTTTCAAATTGAAAGAATAGTACAATGGAGTTTTTAGCTGTTGTTAACATTTGCATGCTCTTTCTGTCCACATACATATGCATACTCACAGACATAAACATATCTGTGTTTGTGTGTTTTTGTGCCTCTGTGTGTGTGTGTGTGTGTGTGTGTGTGTGTGTTTAGAAATAGGGTGTTGCTCTGTTGCCTAGACTGGAGTACAGTGGTACGATCATAACTCACTCTCAATCATAGCTCACTCTAGCCTCCAACTCCTGGGCTCAAGCAGTCCTCCTGCCTCAGCTTAAGTAGCTGGGACTATGGGCATGCGTCACCAAGCCTGGCTAATTTTTTAATTTTAATTTTTTGTAGAGATGGGGCCTTGCTTTGTTGCCCAGGCTCGTCTCAAACTCCTGGGCTCCAGCGACCCTCCTGCTTTGGCCTCCCAAAGTGCTGCGTTTATAGGTGTGAGCCACCATGCCCAACCTGCATATGTGTTATTACCGTTGGCCTTTAGTTTTGATAGTTGGCCTTAAGGAACCCAAGGGTACAGACTAGAATGCCTGGTTCTTATCTCACCTCCACCACTTGTTAGCTTTGCCATTAAGTCCCTTTACCACTCCAATCTGCTTTAGCTCTAAAACACAAATAGCTCATTTCTGTCCTGTTATCAGGTCGTCTGACTAGATCAAGTGAGATCATGAAGATAAAGAAGATTGGTCAACTAAGGCTCTAGCCCCAAATAAGTTATTGGCAAGACTTAGTTGTGGCCCAGTGCTGCAAACAAAGGGCAACTTGGGTTAATGAGGGTGCTTTCTCAGTATCCTCTGTGGCAGAGGACCTGAGTACTTCCCACACTGGACAGTCTGTGCCAAATCCTGGGGTGCCTTGGCTCCTGGATGCCATTATAAGGGCATGAGCTTGGGTGAAGGACACTAGCTCATCTCCCTGTGACCCAAGCAGAGAAAAATGTCCCAAGATTATGTAGGTGGTCTGAGCAGTGAGTGAGTGGCTAACCCAACCAGGCATTATACTGCCCTCTGTATGGGCAGCGGGAAGTACCATGTAAGGCTTGAATGCTTGACTCCATGTTGATACCCAAGGACATTGCTTTTGGCTCATCCAGACTTGTGTTTAGGAGGTAAGTGAAAGACCATTGGCACATTAATCATAATGATTTGGACTGACTTTGGCCATGCCTGGCTTTCTGAATGGCTTGCGTACCAGTTGTCTAGGCTGTTTCCTGGAAGTGGAGTTAATGTTGGGGGTCAGGGGAACCCTCTGCTTCCCCCAGGGGCGTCAGTGCACATGGTTCAGCTTGGGTCCTGACTCAACAGAGTGTTTATTGAGTGCAAAAGCAATGTTGGCAGTAGACTGTGAGCACCTTTTTGTCCCCCCAAAACACCTTCAAATCCATTATTGCATTTTATCCTATGAGGTGGAAAGGCAGATATTGCTTTCCCAATTTTCAAGCTGAGGAAACTAAGGCCCAGTAAGTTCCACAGCCAGTTAGTGGCAGAGGCAGACCTAGAACCCAGCTCTCTGGACTCCTTGCCCTGTGATCATTTGGGAAATGGCAGCATGACTGCCAGCTTGCCAGGCAGAAGAATCAGCCAGCAACCTGGACCTTCCTTCTGTTGTGCAGTTCACACTCACGGTGGCTCATTCTCCTGTGTTGCTGCTGTCTTTATGCACAGCCAGCAGAGGCAGGGCTCAGAAGAGGCATAGCCAGCCCAGCTCTCCCCTTCCTTTCCAATATGTGTTACCCATCACCCAGGTGCTGCTTGATGAGGAAAGAGAGGCCATGGCGAAATCCCGCCGGCTGGAGCGCAGTACCAGCAGCTTCAGTTACTCCTCATACCACACGCTGGAGGAGGTAGGTATGGCCGGTCAAGCTCTGTGCTCTCTTGTGTCTTTGGGCCCCTTAGGGTCTCCTGACTCAGTCAGAAACTAGTGAAGGACTCTACGGTTTATGGGAAACTGTGACTGACACTTAGGGACTGTACAGCAGACATTAGGTAAAGGTCTCTTAGGCAGAGAGTCATATTCAAAGAGATCTGGAAGCCAGAATTCAGATAGAGGGGACAATAGTTCAACTGTACGGCCCTAGGGAGGTACAGTGCAGAGTAATGGGTCTACTAGGCAGAACACTAAGGCAGGGACCCATTATGGGCCAGAATAGAGCAGGTAGGAGCTACCTTCATCTTGACAGAGCAGGAGCATCACCATCTTGAACAAACACCACCATTCTAAGTTCCCCTTGATCAAAAAACTGCCCAAATCCAGTCCTTATAGTTATAAAAAGGACAAAATCAGCCAGAAGCCCCTCCTGGGTTTATTTCTCTAAAATAAACCTGTCATTGACTGTGAAGCCACATTTTGTGTTTCTTTCCTCTTTCTTTAACTCTTACACATATCCAATCCTCCAGCTAGGGACCTAGGGCTCTCAGCCTCTCCGTGACCAGTCCTGGTGTTTAGTGGCCCCAGCCATGGGTGCTGAGGTATATAATACAAGGGGCAGGAAGCCAGGCACTTTGGACAGCCATGCTTGTAGAATAAAAGGGAGATGCCTTCACTTGGAGAAAGTTCATGATCACAGTTACAGCCAGCCAGGGCAAGTGACTTGTTTATAAAGGAAAATGTACACAGAGGGTGCAGGGATGCCCACTCCAGAAAAGAACTCAAGGCACGTGTCTCATTTTGCATGTCAAAGGACATGACATTCTTGATATCATCCATCTATTATCATCATTGCTTTTCCCACTTCACAAGTCATGCAATAGAGCATCCATTTTCTTTCATATATTTAATTCAATTAAATGTATTGAAAGAACAAGAGAATGAAATAATACAGTCTGTCACTATTTATTGATGCCAAAGATAAATAAAACAAGAACCCTGCCTTCAAGGGGCTTACAGTCTAAAAGGAGCAAGAAGATAAAAAAAACACTACAAGGTCTGTCAGATCTGTCAAATGGATTGAATGGGCCAAAGAATGGAGGCAAGAGAGAATTTCTAACCAGAGAGAGCCATGTGGGTCAAGCCTGGGGATTTCAGCAGGCTCAGCACACACTGTTCTCCCAGGCAAAGGCATAGCTCTGCACAGAGCAAGGAGCCTGGGAATCCAGCAAGATCACAACTCACTTCCTTTAGCTCTGAGGGAGTGCTCTATTTTTGCAATTCTTTATCTGGGTTCTTTTAGACCCTCGAGGGTCTAAATATCCAAAGCATTGAAGAGAGTGGGAAGGGGCAGGGAGAACATTCAGAGAGGCCCTGGTGTTCATCCCTCTTCCTGCTTAACTGCCAATCTTACACACTTCTTTCCTTTCAGATATATAGCTGGATTGACAACTTTGTAACGGAGCATTCCGATATTGTCTCAAAAATTCAGATTGGCAACAGTTTTGAAAACCGGTCAATTCTTGTCCTGAAGGTAAAAGCCAACAGCATCAACCTGTAGACTCTACATTGAGGGCCTCTGGCATAAGATTGAGCTCATATGGGGTAGTGGCTGGGTGGGAGTTTTTGGGAGAAGGATAATGTGTCTACTCCTGTCTCCAGGTGACCCATAAACTTTGGGGTTGTGGCATTCAGAGATCCACCCTTGTAGGTATGAAGAGGTGACAGTGTGGTGACCTAGCCTGTCCTTGGTCAGGAAGTAGGTGGGAGGATGGATGGCTAAGGAGTTGGGGCTGCAGAGTGGCAGTTGTCACCCTGGACTTGGGGTGTGAGTGTGAGTGAGCTGGCGTTCTATTACCTCAGTTGCTTCATCTGTTCTATGGGAAGAGAGTTACACAGAAGGCCCATTTGCTAACGAGGTCATCTGGCTCAGACAGTCCTGCAGACATGCCTGAGTCTATAGAGAAGCCTCCCAGCCCTTCACAGGAGCCACTGGAACAGAATTCAAGCAAACTCAGGACCCTGCAGTTCCCTGGGTCATGAAGGAAATAGGAGAGGTGAATGCAGAGCCCATCAGAAAGCAATTCTTAGTTCACGCCCAAAAGGGCACCCGGGAGTGTGAACCCTGCAGGGCGTTTAGCATCAGCTGTCAGGAAGGACAGGTGCCTGCAGCCACTCTCAACGATTCTCTGGTGGGCTCCTCAGAAAAGCCAAGTGAACCCACCTAACTTGGGATTTGACTTAACCTGTCCCTGCTTCCATTTCTCCAGGGCCGTGGTCTTCTTTCTCTAATGTTGTCTGAAGCCTTTGCTACTCAAAGCACGGCCCCTGCATGGCAGCATCGACATCACCTGGGAGCTTATTAGAAATGCCAAACCTCAGACCCGTCCCCAGACCTACTAAGTCAGAATCTGCACTGGAATAAGATCCCCAGGAGACTCATGTAGCCCACTAGAGTTTGAGAAACTCTGGTCTTAAGATACTTTCAACCCTGGGAAATTCTGTGCTTCTGGATGGATCACTTTGCTCCCCAAGGGCACCACCATATTTTCAAAGGCCCTCACACGTGTGCACTTTTGGGCACATGGACAGGCACCTGCACACACACCCTCTTACCCAGTGCTTAAAGCTTCCCCAGGCACTGAGGATGCCTCGGGGGCCTCCTTCCAGGTAGCCCAGAGACAGTAGCTGTCTGAGTTCAAACCTTGGTTTGGGGCCCGCTTCTTTTTCTCAGTTCAGCACTGGAGGTTCTTGGCACCCAGCCATCTGGATTGACACTGGAATTCACTCCCGGGAGTGGATCACCCACGCCACCGGCATCTGGACTGCCAATAAGGTCAGCATGGACCTGTAGCCAAGGTGCACCCATGATGGGGGCTGCAACTGGGGCAGGGACTTACTATTTAAGGGCACTTTCAGTTGAACAATTACACTCAGGGTGCTGTCTCCATCCTGCCCTTTGGAGCAGCCACCATGCACTCTTACCTTTTGCAGCACGGAGCCCACATTGATCCCCTGCCTTCTAGTTGTTTAAAATCCAAGCCTTTGGTTCTGCATAAAAGATATACCTCAGGGGTTTCATGCCACCCCTTCCTGCAGCCACTGGCTGTGAAAATGTCCTGTGCCACCTCCCAGGAGATCCAGTAGGGCCTCCCATCCCTCCTCACTCTTTCTTGCAGATTGTCAGTGATTATGGCAAAGACCGTGTCCTGACAGACATACTGAATGCCATGGACATCTTCATAGAGCTCGTCACAAACCCTGATGGGTTTGCTTTTACCCACAGCATGGTGAGGGCACCTGGGAAGGATGGAAGGAGGGGGTCAGCTCTAGGGGGATGGAGAAAAGGTCACTGTGCTTTGGGAACCAGCCCCTTCAGAGCCTCTTTGCAGAAGCCCTCACCAAGGGCAGGAGGGCTGCTCAGGTACTGCACCTGCAGGCTCTTGCCCTCTGACCTCTTTCTTGCTGCCCAGGGAAGGCCACAATTGGCAGCCTGTGCCCAGGCCTCTCCCCAGACCCTGACTTCAACTGCACAGTATCTGAGCTGCATCCTTGGCCCAGCCCCATGCCAGCGTCATCCTGTCCTGGCAATTCCTTCCCTTTGCTCCTCCCTGCCCCACCAGGGTCCCCTACCCCATAGGCCAGGATATCAGAGGCTCCCATCCCTGGGAATGGGCCCAGCGAATGAGGTCACCTGACCTGGGCTTTCCCAGAACCGCTTATGGCGGAAGAACAAGTCCATCAGACCTGGAATCTTCTGCATTGGCGTGGATCTCAACAGGAATTGGAAGTCAGGCTTTGGAGGTATGGCAACCTGCTGTCCTGGGGCAGGGTTGGAGAAGAGGTGTTGGCCCATGGCAGGTTCTCCCACTCAGTCAGATTATGTCGACTCAACTTGGGAGGCACGGGACAATGTAGTCAGCTAATATGCATGAGTCACGGCCAGGGACAGGCAAGTACATACCTCAGACTGGCTGTGGGTATGGGAGAGGTTGTGTGTGTGTGTTGAATGTACACATGTGCCAAACCTTCATGGGAAACATTTAGGGGAGCCCCCAGCTCCTGAAATGAGGACTAACTGCATGAGTCAAGTCCTAAATATGACAGAGAAAGGCTTAAAGGAGGTACAAAGTAGCCTTGCTTGTTGTTCAAAATCCAGAGTTTATGGTGCTCCTAAAATATCCCTAGCCCTGCCCTGAAGGGAGCACAACACGAAGAAATGCCTCTGAACTCTTTCCCCGAGAGCTAGGACCTGAAATCTGCCCTTTGGGGAGGCCAGGGCAATAGTTTCAAGTGTCCAATAGAATGAACCACTTTTTTTTCTTGTTTTCTTTTCTTCGAGACAAGGTCTCACTCCGTCACCCAGGCTGGAGTGCAGTGGTATGATCATGGCTCACTGCAGCCTTGACCTCCTGGGCTCAAGTGATCCTCCCACCTCAGCCTCCCAAGTAGCCGGGACCACAGGTACACAGCACCACACCCAGCTAATTTTTGTTTTTGTTTTGAGACTGAGTCTTGCTCCGTTGCCCAGGCTGGAGTGCAGTGGCATGATCTCAGCTCATTGCAATGTCTGCCTCCTGGGTTCAAATGATTCTCCTGTCTCAGCCTCCTGAGTAGCTGGGATTGCAGGCGCCCACCACCACGCTGGGCTAATTTTTGTATTTTTAGTAGAGATGGAATTTCCCCATATTGGTCAGGCTGGTCTCAAACTCCTGACTTCAGGTGATCCACTCACCTTGGCCTCCCAAAGTGCTGGAATTATAGGCATGAGCCACTGCGCCCAGCCAATTTTTGTATTTTTAAAAAATTTTGTAGAGACGTGGTTTCACCATGTTCCCTCAGCTGATCTTGAACTCTTGGGCTCAAGTCAATCAGCCGCCTCTGCCACCCAAAGTGCTGGGATTACAGGCATAAGCCACCACACCTGGCCTCCAGCCAATTCTTTATCATCAAGGCTGGCTTGAGCCTGATTTTTATTTTTGACCCATTACTTTATGACCCTGGTGTATACCTGCAGAGCTGTCTGATCCCAGTGAGGGGGAGGGGCAGCTTTCTCCTGAGTTCCTTGGTGTTCTTCCCTGATTATCTCCCTTACCATGCGAGGGGCATAGGGATTGGGAAATTGAGGCCTCCAGAAAGCTCAGAGACAGGTCCATGGGCCCTGGAAATACAGCAATTTGATGGGCAGGACAATTTGATGGGTCCAGTCATGACAGAGATTCCAGAACAGACACAGCCCTCGGCCCCCAGACGTGGCATCTGCACTTCACCGGGGGCTCAGGGTTTGGCTCCACAGGGGACGGTGTCATTGCTGTTGATAATCAGACCTATAGGCTGGTGTCCCAACCAATGAGATAGAACATTTTAGATTTGGATGCCCATTGCTTTTAAAATCTGACTTCTTGGGGTCTGTTCTCACTGAAAAATAAGGATGGCCCCAAAGCACTGAGAGTGAGGCCCCTGGCCCTAGCGTGGGGGTTGTAACTGCTTGTGTAAGGGAACAAGACCATGCAAAATTAGGCATTTCCACCTCCAAATGAACAGACGCTTGCCTCAGCGGGGGCATCCATGTGGCCCCTCAGCACTGACTGGAGTGAGTATCCATGGATCCTAAGATAGGCTGGCTAGTAGAAAGATAAATTACCTCTTAAAGAAAATAACTTCTGTGGGTCTCACCACAGGAAAAAAAATATGTGTACACACAATGTACAAAACAATTATGGAAAAAAGGCCCAGAGGGGGCAAAAAGCTCCCATAATCCCACCACTCAGAGATCACTGCTTTTAATAATTTACCATGTCCTTCCAAAGATTTCCCCTTGCTACAAATTACATTTTTTAGAGAAGGAAAAATAAATAGCTAATGAATCCATTAGCAGGTACTTGTGAAACAGGCGGACTCAGAGGACCTCGACTGTGAACGTCAGAGATGCAGGCAGCCAATTCCCATTTGGCCAGGGGAAGATTAGTTTATTCTGCTTAGCTCAAACCAGAACTAATGGCCTGAAGTGTTTCTCCATATTTGGGCAAAGCCACCTGGTCGTTGGCAGGGGAACCGCTTTCTGTGCGTGGGCCGCAAAGGCAGACAAAGCCTTCAACCTCCCCCGCTCTGCGCATCTGTTGCTGTTTGTCATTCATCAAGTGGAGCAGGTGCAGGAGCTCCCGGCAGACATAACAAACAAGGCCGCTGTTAGATGGGCTGATTCCAGCCTGGGGGCTGCCTTTCCACCCCCTAGCTCTGCCGGCACATCCCCTTCTAACCAGGGTCCCCATCCCAGGTGAGGACCACCAAACCGAGAGGGGTCACGCTCCCTGGGCCTCCCTGGGGCCAGCAAGAGTGTGTGTCTGGGTCGGTGACTCAGGCTGGACGATTTTGTTTATGGTTTTGTTATTGCCTTAATTGAATGGCTGTGTAATGAGTAACCTGTAGACCATCCCTCCCACCCGTGCCTGGCCTCCTGCGCATTCCTGGGGAGGACTTGTGTGCTGCATTCCTAGAGCATCATCTGAAGTGGTCCATGGGCCAGTCCCCAGCCCCAGGAGTCAAGAGGAATGCTGTGGCCTCCTCAGGAGACTTCAGAAGTTGAGGCGATCCCTGATCTCTGGACGGTGCCACCATTCCAGGGAAGAGGAGAGAGAAGAGAAACTGGGATGACTCCTTCCAAGTGTGTCCTTAGCCTACAAAGTCTTGACCAGCTCAGCGCAGCCCAACCCTCCCCTCAGGAATAAGGGAAAAGCAGAGGAGGAGTGGAAGAGGAAGAGAGAGATGGGGCGAAGGCAAAGAGTCCAGGGGGAAATGGAAACAAATGAAACTTGAGAAAAGAATAAAAGCCCTGCTCCTCTTTGTTCTCTCCCTCATCTTAAGTCCCCAAGAAGAATTTTCAAAGACTTCTTTGCACCTCTGGCTCCCAGAACAGCCTCAGGCAACTATGGGGAACTATCCTCCCATATTGGTTTCCCATATCCCCAGACCCCAAGTTCATGGCGCACCTGGGGCCATGGCTGTGGCAAAGCTTCAGCTGACACCGAGTCTGAGCCCTCAACTGATGGCACACCCAGGAAGGGTCAGCCTAAAGGCATTTGCTGCTCACCAGGGGAAGCCGGGGTTGGGGCAGAGACTTACAGTTTCCTCTGGATGCAACTTCTGAGCCAGGCCCACCTTCTTAAAGGGACCACAGGACAAGCCGAGGGGGCTCCCTGCAGGGCTTCAGAACTGCGGGGTAGGGTGCGGCTGCAGTCCTCTGACATATTAGACTAGAGGATGCAGCAGTAACAAATATCCATCCCAATCTCAGTGGTTTAACACAATAAAAGTTTGTTTTTCATGCACACAAAGTCCAACATGAATAGGTGACTCTCCTTGGCAGCTTTCTTCCGCAGTGAGAGAGGGATCCAGGAGGCTGTTTCTATCTGGATTTTTTTTTTCCTTCCAGCCACACAGACAGAAAAGAGCATGGAGAAGTCACACTTGCTCTTAACAATCTCAACCCAGAAGTGCCATGTCATTTCTGCTCACTTTTCCATTGGTCAAAGTAGTCACATGACTTCAGTCATACTGCAAAGGAGGCTGGGAAATGTAGGGGAACACACAGGTATTTTGTGAGCACCGTCTGTGTCGCACGTGGGGATTTGACTCTTTGGGTGGCTTTATTTTACTTCCAGGAAATGGTTCTAACAGCAACCCCTGCTCAGAGACTTATCACGGGCCCTCCCCTCAGTCGGAGCCGGAGGTGGCTGCCATAGTGAACTTCATCACAGCCCATGGCAACTTCAAGGCTCTGATCTCCATCCACAGCTACTCTCAGATGCTCATGTACCCTTATGGCCGATCACTGGAGCCCGTTTCAAATCAGAGGGAGTTGGTGAGACTGGCTGCTTAGGGCTTGGGGAGAAGAGACCGCTTCTCAGGAAAATCCATATCTGTCATACTCCCAGAGGGCTCAGGTTGTTACTCTGAAAGCAACGGTCTGGACTGATAGACCCCGTGGTGCGGGGATGGGGTAGGGGGAGCTTGCTGTTCTCACGTGTGATCAAGTTCAAAGCTGGAGATGCTGTGCTCCCTTCTCACAAGGGCCATCTCCACCTTCAACTTCTAGGACTCCTAAATCCATGCTTCTCACCAGCTGGTGAGGGTGGGGGAGTGTGCAGGAGCCCCGGGGAGCCCCTGCCTTTCACCCCGCCAATGTCATCTTGCAGTACGATCTTGCCAAGGATGCGGTGGAGGCCTTGTATAAGGTCCATGGGATCGAGTACATTTTTGGCAGCATCAGCACCACCCTCTGTGAGTGAGCCTTCCCTGGCCCTGCTTCAGACACCACATCTGCCTGGGGTTGGCTGCAGGGCAGTGCCATGGATCTAGCTGGGCTGGCCCAAAACTGCCTCCCACACTGGATAGAAGGGTGAACAGTGGTACCCAGGCAGCTGTTTCTTGGTAGCTTTTGTGCACAGCTCCCAGTGCCTGGTTTACTGCAAGGTTCCTAAGCCTGGTAGCCTGCAGGAGCTTTCTTTTTGCAGGAGTAGAGAATGGGCTGGGTGCACGGATGTGATCCCGTTTGAGGCCTGGGCAGGAAGCCTGGTGTGGCCTGGGGTGGGTGGGGGTTTGGCTCCCAGGGCTCACTTCCCACCCAGGATGCCTCTGTACCTTGCAGCCACATCCCCTTCTTCCTTTTGGGGACACATTTTGGACCTTTTGTTTCTAGATGTGGCCAGTGGGATCACCGTCGACTGGGCCTATGACAGTGGCATCAAGTATGCCTTCAGCTTTGAGCTCCGGGATATTGGGCACTATGGCTTCCTGCTGCCGGCCACACAGATCATCCCCACGGCCCAGGAGACATGGATGGCGCTTCGGACCATCATGGAGCACACCCTGAATCACCCTTACTAGCAGCACGACTGAGGGCGGGGCAGGAGGCTCCATCCTTCTCCCCAAGGTCTGCGGCTCCTCCTGAAACACATTATGCATCCCCATCCCCATGCCCTCATCCCGACCTCTTAGAAAATAAATACAAGTTTGAACAGGCTTCGCTGCCTCTAGTGTTGGCTACCACCCCTATGGGCTCAGCACTGACAAGGGGACGAGAGGCTGCTTCTCATGCCGCAGGGGAGCCTGAAATGTGGGGGAAGCCTCTTCACTCTCCAGGCTACCTTCAGGAAAATAAGGGGGTAGAGGCTGTAGCTTTTCTCCTCTTGCAGTGTTTTCAGGGCCCGGAACAGAGAAGGCACACATTGTCCCAGCATATCTACATTTTAAGATGCTCCTGGAGGGGACGACGTTTGCTCTAAAAGAGCACTTCTGATGGGGGCATTTCTGCCACCTTGAGGGAAAGGTTGGCCCAGACAGGCCACCTCTGCCTCGGTTGGCTTTACTTCCCATGCAGGGAGGGAGCAGGAGCACATTTTGGAGGTTACCACTCACCCCACAACCCAACATGAATGAGTCATTGGCTTATGACCTGCTCCCCCCGAGGTGTCCTGAAAGGCTCCCTTGGTCTTGGGAACACAGGGTCAGAGCTAGTCAGAGCCAGCACATCAAAGCATCGCATATCCAGGAAGAAGAGCTTCTCCTCATCCTCATCATCAGTGACACCATCCTGGTTGTCATCCCTGAGCTGTGTTAAGTAGGCACTTCCCCTAAGAGAGTTAAAGGGGCACTCGTGAGATACTAATAAGGCTCCTTCCCCCAGCCCCAGGCTTCCTTGTACCTTTTGCCTTTTCATTCTGCCTGCTGCCTTCTGGGAAATGATGGGACTGGCAGGCTGTACTGGGCAGCAGGGATAGCAGGGCTGTTTGCTCTGCCCTCAGGAAGGCAGACAACCCCTAGAAACAGGAAGAGCCAAATGAGGTTGTGTAAGTCTGAGGCAGAAACATTAGTCGTGAGAGCAAGACTTGCATTTGCAAGAGTGAGGCTGTGTGTTTGTGTGCGTGTGTGTGTGTGTGTCTGTGTGTGTATGTGTAAAACTGGATGGCCACTAGCCGACCCCTGGAGGACACGGAGACAGGGAAGAAAACAGAGTGAAACAAAAATATTTGTGTAGAAGGCATAAAAGTTATAATCATAGACTCCACTGTGTAAAGGTGTAACTTGCTTTATTTATCTCTAGTGTGTATTAACTTAGCCTCCCTTTCCATTCAACCTGTGAAATTGGTTGTACTTGGGCCATTTGGTAGCAGAAGGGGATGGGAGATGATCAAAACTCCAAGTAAGGTTCATATCCAATATGGTGTCTAAGCAGTAAATGACTAATGGCTGAAGAAGGAGACTAGACAGAGGATTAGAGGCAGCCATGGGGCTGGTGCAGCTGTGGAGAGCTCTGAGCAAAGAAACAAGGTTGGCAGGTGAGGAGGCCAGAAGGCCAAGCCTGGGGCTGTGCAGTCAGTGGCCATGGTGGCACAGCGGGCACTGGCTGGGCATTGGCTGGGCATGTAGATGCCCAAGGCCATCTGTGCCACATGGAAGCCCTGAGGAAGTGAGGGTAATTAACCCCTGAACAACCCAGCTCATCTTCAGGGGAACAGCCAGCAGCAGAGGAGGAGAAAATCTTGATTTTAGCTGAAGTTTCCCATAGGAGACATTTTTTTTTTTTTTTTAAAGCTAGAATTCGTCTAAGTTAGCTAGAATTTCCAACCCAAAGTTTTCTGCTGCTAGTGGAAATTCGAGGTCATGGGCTAAGTTAATACAAGCTAGAGGTAAATAAAGCAAGTTATACCTTTGCACAGTGGAGTCTGTGATTATAACTTTTATGCTGTCTATACAAATATTTTTATTTTTATTTCATCCTCTTGGGGAGGGTATTCCTGGTATTAATAAGTGCATTTTTTTAGATAAGGAAAGCAAGGTTCGGAGATGTTTTAAAAGCCATACAGGCCACATGGAGAGAAAATGGTTGAGAAAGATTTGAACTTGGGTTTGTCAAACTCCAAAACCACTGTCACCATTTGTCCAAGCACAGCCAGTGGCCCATCTGCAGCAGAATCCATGGAGACTTGTTTAACAGGAAGGGATTTAGTTCCATCTCCAGACTGAATTAGAATATCTGGGGGTAGACACCCCAAATCTGCATTTTTACCAACTTCCCAAGGAGTTCTGAGGTCTCTTCAAATACCCACTGATCCCTGTTCCCCTGCCTCCCAGGAAGAATATATTCCAATCTTCCGGGGGGAGTTGGGCCTTGGGTCTCCCTACTCTGCCATTGTCCACTGGGGCTGGAGATGGCTGCCACAGAGGGAGGCCAGTCATTCTCTAGAGTACTTCCTGGGGGCTGCCTTGGCCCTAGCCTAAAGCAGTATGGTCTGCAGACCACAGGCATCACATCACCTGGGAGCTTAATCCCAGCCCTACTAAATCCAAGTCTCTGGGGCGTGGGGCCTAGGAGATTCAAATGCCAAATTGGAGAAGAACTGGCCTAGGGGCAGAAGGCCTTGGGCTCTGATAAGCTTCCCAGTAACAGCCGAAATAAACTCTTTTCTAGCACTTACAATGTGCCAGGCATGGTGCCAAGTGCATTAGGGGATTCAACATGTCGCCTCCTCACAGCTCTCAGAGGCAGGACTATTACTGTCCTTATTTTCAGCCAAGGAAGTGACTCAGGCTGAGACAGGATGGTCGCTGAAAGGCACACAGGTCCTGAGTGGCAGGGCTGGGGCTGACCTGCAGCCTGCTAGCTCATCATCTGCCTTCAGAACCTGAGCCCAACTCACGGCCAAGGCTCTGCAGGATCAGGGATGGGGAACTTGTTCTCACAGCCAGCTTGGCCAGATCTCTGTACAGCCATCAAGCTCACAAAAGTTGAGGCTGAAACTGCTGTCCAGATGGAGGGGTTTTTTTTGGGTTTTTTTTTGAGACGGAGTTTTGTTCTTGTTGCCCATGGTGCGATCTTGGCTCACCACAACCTCTGCCTCCCGGGTTCAAGAGATTGTCCTGCCTCAGCCTCCTGAGTACCTGGGATTACAGGCATGTGCCACCACGCCTGGCTAATTTTGTATTTTTAGTAGAGAGGGTTTCTCCATGTTGGTCAGGCTGGTCTTGAACTCCTGACCTCAGGTGATCTGCCCTCCTCGGCCTCCCAAAGTGCTGGGATTACAGGCATGAGCCACTGCGCCTGGCCCCAGATGGAGGTCTTCTTAAAAGGCCCAAGGTGCTGCCCGGTGGCTCTGTCTACATCTCCTGCCTTGTGCCAGTACCTCTTGCCTCCCTGCTCATCAGCTCCAACCTCACTGTCTCCTCTGAGTTCCCTCAACACCAATGCTCCTGCCCAGCAGCTTTGTGTGTGCTGCTTTCCTGGAACATTCTTTTCTCCCTCTCTCCCCCTTCAATATCCTTTCCTCACAAGTCCTAGGGCCACCCACTGGAAGTAGATCTTCTCCTATTATTCTCTTTTCCAGGACTTCATTTATTTCCTTCAGAGCAATGCAATGATAATCAATAACTAATTGACTTCTTAGTCTACTGTTGTCTGTCGCCCCCATCATGTGCGAGCTACGTGAGGGCAGGGGCCGTGTGTGCTTTGCTCACTCTCTCTGCACCTATCAGCATTGGGCACACAGAAGATTCTCTATATTTGTTAAAGGACTGTCTCTCCTCAGCCTAGTAAAATTAGGACTAGGTTTCACTCTATGTGGCAGAAGTCCACCTTACTGTGGCTTAACCAGATAGGGGTTTTATTTCTGTCATATAACAAGTAGTCATCTGAGGTGGGCAGTCCAGGGCTGGACAGTGACTCCAGGGTATACTGGGGACCCAGACCCTTCTGATCTCTTCAGAAATAGAGCTTCACCATTCTGATCTATTTTGACCTCTACTTTCAAGATGGCTGGCTGCTCTACCTCCCTTGTGATGGAATTCCAGGCAGGAAGAGCAAGGGGCAAACAAGTGAGCCAGCCAAGGTGGCGGGTCCAGAGACTTCGCCTTATACTATATTTGTTGAAACTGTGTCATGTGGCCATGCCTAGCTGCAAGGTAGGCTGGGAAATTGCTCCATAGCTGGGCATATTGCTGCCCCAAAGAAAATTGGAGTTCTGTGGGCAAGGAGGAAGGGAAGAACGGATATTTGGAAGGAGCCAGCAGAGTCTGCAGCAGCTTCTCTGAGGGGCAGGGAGGATCTGAAGAGGCCTCAGAACTCATTTCTTGCTCTAGTTTATCAAGGACTTAATCCTAAAGCCATATAATTATCCAGATGTTTTAGCCCAACCTGCTCATTTTTGCAGTTATGAAGACAGGGGCCTCTGGATCACAAGATTTGCACAAGGCCCCACGTGAATTTAACATCTGGGAGAAGACTAAAGCCAGGGGGATGCTCTAGTCCCAGCCCCACTGCAGCTTCCTTCCGCCACAGATTGAGGGTCCACCCCTCTGGGTCTCCTCAGCAAGCCCAGAGAGATGATGGCGGGGGTTTAAGTTTATCAAATAACAGCTCAAGACGTAGACATGCAAGTTGTAGAGCTGTTACAGAAGAACCTTCTCCTTTTTATAAACGCTGAATGTTTTTTCCCCCATTTTCTCAAGTATATAATGCTAAACAGCAGCTCCGTTTTTCAACATACTGCTTGGTGGTGTTTTTTTTTTCTTTTTCCAACAAACTGCTCTTTTTAGGTATGTTTTTTCATCCTTTACACCAGCAAAATTTATGAGCATTTATTTAAAAGAAAAAAAGCATTGGAAAAACTGAAGAGAGAAAGAGCAATTCTACATATGGAAAGCTATAAAGAACCACAGCGAATGTGCTGCGGTTATTGCTTTCTTAAAAAAACAAACCAGGCAGGCAGTTTGGAATGTGAGGGGCCTGTGTGAGGCCAGGCTGGCCGGGAGGCCGCGGGGGCTGGGCCCTGGCAGGGATCCAGAGAGTGCAGTGAGGGGCCCTTCACGCCCCGATCCTCCTCCATGGCCCCTCTGACCACTCCAGGGAGAAACAGGGCCAGACAGAAAAAGACTTTACTGAGAACATTTAATTTAATGTAAAAATGCTCCTTTAGGAAAACAAGAAGGCCCAGGCAGCCGGTCAGCACAGGCTGGGAGAGAATGCAGCGAACATGGGGCCTGTCGGAGCTTCCCAGACTGGTGGTGGGAACCACACCAGCACAGAGTCAACAGCAGGCGGGAGAAGGCCTGCGGGGCCCCAGGGCCAGAGGCTAGGACGGGCAAGCCAGACCGGATTTGGGAAACGTGTTATCATTTCCAAGGACTATCCCAAGTACGTGGGGTAGGAGAACCTTGAAGGCCAAACAGGCTGCCTGGATTTGTCCTTCCGGACGCCTCCCTCGCCCATTATTTATTGCTGTCACTTTGTTGACGTTCCAGAGCCAGGCCTGTCTGCTGTGGCTCCCAGACCCAGTCCCAGGCATGCTGGGACACGGGCCGGCTGGGCTCTGTGGAATGTTCCCAGGCAGCAGGTCCACTTCCTGGGTTGCAGCCCTGGGTCCTGCTGATACCCCTTCCGTAGCAGACTTCTCCTGCCCTGTCCTCCAGCATGGCCTGCCCGTGTGGGACAGGCCTGTCCCACATCTCAAACTTGGGGGGCAAAAAATGTCCTTCTGTGGAGGGGGCCCCTGAAGAAGAACTCCAGCCTGCTTGGTTGACTGCGGTTCTTCTTCCCTGAGCTTCTGGGATGTCCTTAGCGTGGGAATCCGTTCCCTCTGGTCGTCCCTTACCAGGCTCTTGCTCTGGGGCCTGCAGTTCACCTCTTGCTCTCTCCTAACCAGCTCTGCCAAGCTCTGCGGCTCTCCCTCCACCTTCCTGCCCTGTCAGCCCACCTCTCTCAATTCCCCAAAGCATGGCTAGACCACGGGGTAACAGTTCCGACAACTTTACTTGGGATATGGAAGGAACATACAATATAGAAAATAAAACATGGAAGCTGGACGCTGGATGTCTCTGGTGTTGGAGCTTGTGGTTCATGTCCCACCACGGGTCACCCCAATAGGCCTTCACTCTCCTTGACCCTCAGCCGGCTCCCACACTGCTGGGGTGGCCCATACCCCCTCCCACAGTGAGGACACCCTCCAGGTGCTCCTGAAGCCTCTCAGGCTCCCGCCATCTTTCCCGGTACCCGAGGTGCACCCCGGCCCAGTTCCTCTTAGTGGCAGATCTCCATTCTGAGACTGGGGCTCTGTTCTCAACATTCCCTAAAGACCCTGGACACTGGGGGGCTTCTCTCTTCAGGGCACCCTTCCATCAGAGAAAAATTCGGCCTCTACTTCTAGAGAAAAAATACCACTAGCCACTTTAAAGTTTTGACAGCCCTGCAGCTTCAAAGCAAACACACCAATAGGCTCTGCTGGACACTCAGTTATAAAAGCAAAACTTAAGGAGGCCACTGACGGGACCTCATCCTCTCAGCCTCCCACAATGCCCCCAAGCCCTGGTGACCTCCCACTACCACAGCCTCAGCAGGATGCAGCCCCTCTCAACCTACACTGCCCTGGACATGCATAGCCATTGCAAGCCCAGGCCCTCCCTGGCTCAATCTTTACCTCCCTGCAAACATGGCATCCTCTCTCCACCCTTCCCAGACCTGTCACCATGGCTTGATTTGTTTTGGGGTAAAAAATTTAAGTGTGTCAGATGCAGTGGATCATGACTGTAATCCCAGCATCTTGGGAGGCTGAGGTGGGAGGATTGCTTGGGCCCAGGAGTTTGAGACCAGCCTAGGTAACATGGTGAGACCTCATCTTTACAAAAAAAAAAAAAAAAAAAAAACTTAAAAAATTAGCAGGGTGGTCGGGCGCAGTGGCTCACGCCTGTAATCCCAGCACTTTGGGAGGCCGAGACGGGCGGATCACGAGGTCAGGAGATCGAGACCATCTTGGCTAACACGGTGAAACCCCGTTTCTACTAAAAATACAAAAAATTAGCCGGGCGTGTTGGCGGGCGCCTGTAGTCCCAGCTACTCGGGAGGCTGAGGCAGGAGAATGGCGTGAACCCAGGAGGCGGAGCTTGCAGTGAGCCGAGATCGCGCCACTGCACTCCAACCTGGGGGACACAGCAAGACTCTGTCTCAAAAAAAAAAAAAAAATCAGCAGGGTGTGGTGGCATGCACCTGTAGTCCCAGCTACCTGGGAGTCTGAGGCAGGAGGATCCCTTGAACTTAAGAATTCCAGGCAGCAATCAGCTATGATCACACCACTGCACTCCAGCCTGGGCAACAGAGTAAGACTCCATCTCAAAAAACGAAAGAAAAAGAAAAAAGAAAACCCAAATATCCTAGCATTGTAAAGTGTCATCACTGGAAGGGACCACGGAGATTATTCTGACCAACTCCTCCATTTAATAGATGAGGAAACCGAGGCCCAGGGATGTGAAGTGACCTGCCCAAAGTCCTATAACGAGTTTGTGGCAAACCACTTAGAAAGTATTCCTGTTTTATTTTGCTCTCTTCTGAAGTTAGAGAATGTCTTTGTATCACCTGTGCACTGTCCCCAGTCACATGTAACAGAAAACCAATTTGAAAAAGCTTGAGGAAAAGAAGAAATTAATTCATTGGCCCATCCGGAGAACTGGGGTTGGGCTGGGATGTCTAAGTCCACCTGAATCACGTGGTCTCAGAGTGGGCAAGGAGTGGTCTCCAGGGGAAAATGGAGGTCCTGTTATCAGATGGAAGAGGCTACCAGGCAGGGTAATGAGAGGTATACACTGCAGTCCCTGACTCGGCTGCTGCAGTTTCTCAGACTTCCCTTCCATGTGCATAACTGTGTCATGTCCAACCCTGAACGCGCCTGCCGAAGGGAGGCAGCTGAAGTCTCATCTAGCTATTGCATCCGGCCCTTCTGACAGCGCCCATCATATTCTCTACAGGGATCTTTCTCCACTGTCCCCTACTGATCCCTAATGTGGACACTGAGGACCAGTTCTCCTTTTGCTTCTTTGACAATCCATTTTCTAAGTTTCAGTTTGGGGGTTTCTAAGCATTGCCTTAGAGCCTCTGTCTACCATGTTTGGGGATGTTCTGGAAGGAGGGCTGTCATGGATAGTTGTCTAGTTTGTGCACTGCTCAAAGTCATCCTGCTGACAGAGAAAGGGACTATACCTGCCCAGACAAGGAGGGGTGCTGATATGGGCTGGCTGTGTCCCCACCCAAATCTCATCTTGAATTCCCACATGTTATGGGATAGACCCGGTGGGAGGTAATTGAATTATGGGGGCAGGTCTTTCCCGTGCTGTTCTTGTGATAGTGAATAAGTCCCATGAGATCTGATGGTTTTTAAAAAGGGGAGTTTCCCTGCACAAGTTCTCTCCTTTGCCTGCTGCCATCCATGTAAGATGTGACTTGCTCCTCCTTGCCTTCTGCCATGATTGTGAGGCTTCCCCAGCCATGTGGAACTCTAAGTCAAATTAAACCTCTTTCATTTGTAAATTGCCCAGTCTCAGGTATATCTTCATCAGCAGTGTGAACATGGACCAAAACAGGTGCCTTTCTGCATTTTACATAAAGGCTCTGATAGGCTAGAATTGGTCCCCTTTTCCGAAAATACAAACACTTTAAAAGCTTAAGAGCTGCATCAGTTAGAATGCTTTTTTCAACAACATAAACTCCAACTAACAAAAAAGAAATGTACATTCTTTCATATATATAACACCTATATATATATATAGACCTAAACATATACATAAACATATATATACATATATATAGTCTGAAGGTGAGGCAACAGACCTGACAGTATCCAGAGAAAGGTGCCCTCTTTTTGGGAGTGGGGAAACCTTTTCTAGAAGCTTCCTCATGGGCCTCCTCTCATGTCTCATTGGCAAAGCTGGGTCATGTGCCCACCTTTAAACCAGTGACTTGCAAAAGCCAATGAGATTTCTTCAATTGTCTTAGACCAGTCAGAATTTGTCCCTGAGCTGGCAATGGCAGTGTTTCTGGGGGCGGATGCCGACACACAATCTGGTTTATTTAGCAAGGAAGAAACGGGGAGGGACGCTGTGGGCCACAGTCAGCGCGGCTGCTGCAGGCCTCCCACTGTTTGCGTTCTGGCACTTGCCCATGACTCATTCTTGAATCTAGATCCCAGCCTGGTGGCTTCTTTCTCATGGCGATAGGTCCTGGTGCTCTATTTACCCAGCCCTCGGCCCAGTGGCCTCCATCTTTGCCCTTGCCTTGCTTGGACCAATGTGAAACCATCACATGGAGTGGGAAGGCAGAACCCTAGCCCTCTGACCTAGGTTACATTCTAGCAAATTGGCCTTTACCAAGAGGTACATTTTTGGCTTCTGGAGGTGGCCGGGAGGGGCCCGAAGCATTAGGCTTAGCCCGCACCTGAGACCCAAATTCCTCTGCCATGATGCTGCCCACTTTCTGCTGGTGCTGGCCCTGATGAACTTGTAGCATCGAATTAATCCTTTCCAGCCTCGCAAAAAAATACATTATATGACTCTTGGGCATCGTAAATTGCTGGCTGGAGGTACAAGAGGCTCCCTTGGTGAGTCTGCACCCTCTCCCCCAGGCTGCCCCCTTTTTCAGAGGTGTCATCTTTTCTGGAAGGAATTCACAGAAGGCCCAAGAACCAGCCAACATCCCCCAACGTGTAGTGTGAGCAAAAGAGATTCAAAATTATAGGACAGCTTCATATTTAGGAATAGAAAAAGCAATATCGTTTTTATAATGCAAACTAAATAAAGACTCTACAAAACCTTCCTTCCCCATGGGGAGCAGGGTAGAGAAGCGTGAGGACCCTGTGGGGCACCAGGAGATGAGGAGTAGGGAAGACATGGCTCCTGGCCTCGGGTAATTTAATTTTTTTTTAATGTTTAATTTCATTTTTAACTTTTTAGAGAGATGGGATCTCACTCTGTTGCCCAGCCTGGGGCAATCATGGCTAACTGCAGCCTTGGACTCCCAGGCTCAAGAGATCCCCCCGTCCCAGCCTCCCAAGTAGCTGGGACTATAGGCACCACCACGCCCAGCTAAGGAAGTTTACAGTCTCCATGGAGAGACAAAAATAACATTCTAGGAGCAATGAAGAAGAAATCAATTGAGTTTGTGTTCAAGTACTAGATAGTGTGATGAACACCCTTCCCCACCTTGCAAAATCCTGTCATAAGACCTAAGTTAAGCTGGGCACGGTGGCTCAAGCCTATAATCCACTTTGGGAGGCCAAGGTGGGAGGATTGGGTGAGCCCAGGAGTTTGAGACCAGCCTGAGCAACATAGTGAGACTCCATCTCTACAATAAAAATTTTAAAATTAGCCAAGTATGGTGGTACACACCTATAGTCTCAGCTACTCGGGAGGCTGAGATGGGAGGACCGCTTGAGCCCAGGAGGTTGAGCCTACAGTGAGCCATGATGGTGCCACTGCTCTCCAGCCTGGGTGACAGAGCAAGAACTTGTCTTAAAAAAAACAAAAAGGTCTAGGTCAAATGTCACCTTCTTGGTAAAGTCTTCCCTGGACTTTGTGCCATAGTGTGTGTCCTTTTAGCCCTCATGGTACTTTCCATACCACATCACAGAAAATGTGCTGTTTATGTCTCTTGCAGGGAGAACAGTCCCCAAAAGTCCTTTGTACGTCTAATCCCGTATTGGTGACAGCTTCTTGGAGGACCTGTTAGAGGACCAACAAGTTAGTTGGTTACTTCTGTCTTCCCAGCTAGACCATGAGCTCCCTGAGGTCAGAGAACATCTGTATTGGGTGTCGTGTCTGTGTGGAGCACAGTACTTGGCCCAGAAGAATAAGTATTGATTGAATAAATGGACAAAGGGGTGAGCATTTAGAGAAGGAGCAGACAGGTGAGCTAGAAAGCAGCCCGAGGAAGCTCCAGGGAGCACTGGAGCCCTGCCAGGGGCCGGTGGGGCCAGCAAGGCTGTACAGGGGAGAGCAGGAGCCTCCGCACAGGCTCTACATCTGTTAAAAGCGGGTTTAGGGCTTTCTCACCTTCCTAGAGTTAGGCTCGGGAGAGAGTTGTGGGTAAATATAAGGGGGTCACTCTGCCTTGGCATGGGAGGGTTGGCCAACTAGGGGGTAGGGTAGGGAGGCAGTGGGAGTGGACAGAAACTAGAACGGGCACTATGGCTGTCACCAGTGCCCAAGGTCGAGGTCCTGACACAGAGCCTTTAGATGGTGCCGGGAAAGCCCTGGGGGGCCTGTGAATGAGGGTGGATTTGTGGGAGACATCTCTGGGGCGATATCAGCATCCAGAACCCAGTGAGTTCCCCTTGTGGGTTCTGGTTTCTCCTGGACACTGTGCAGTCCCCACAGGGGTCTGGCCCTGGCTTCCCCCGCCACACTTGCTATTCAGACGACATCTGGTTACTGTTCCCGTCAAGGGCAACCCCGACCTCAGGGCCCTGTAGCGGTGGGGGTGGAGGGAAATGCTGGCAAGGGTTGGGCTCCTGACCCTGCTGCTGCTGCCCAGGCTGGACTCCCACAGGACTGTAAGGCCAGCAGGAGGGGGCTGGGAAGTCCCACAGAGGGGGATGTGCCCCGCACAGGGCCGGGGCAGCCTGGACAAAGCCGGTGTGGTGACAGGCCAAACGGACGCAAAAGGTTAGTCTACCCTGCTGGTCTGTCCAAGGCATCAGGGTCTGTGGGAGGAGGAGGTGTCCAGCACTCTGCAGGTATCTGTGCCTCACACAGGTCTCATGGGGGAAAGCCTGGGCCTGCCTGAAGCTGCCTTGGGGACGAGAGAGGGCAGAGGCCCCACTTGCTCGATCATAGGAATGAAAGGCTGGCGCTCAGGAGCACAGAACAAGGAGACGCCTGGAATGAGGCCCCAGCGGGAGTGGCCGCTTGGAGTCCTGGCTCCTTCTCCGATACCCAGTGGGCAAACAGAACCGCAGCTTTAGGGTGTGGGCAGACAGAGTCCTGGCTGGGACTCCAGGAGGCCTCGAGCCCCCGCTGACCCTCAGGCCCCGCTGGCCCCAGATGGTCGGAGGTAGAGCTCTGGCTTATCTCTCCAGCTGCCCAGTTCCCTGCCACTTTATCATGGAGGGTGAGAGGGTGTCAGAGCTCAGAACTCCCACCCCAGCCTCCCCGTGGGACAGGACCCAGGTGCTGGGGGAGAACAGCCCTTGGGAGCAGCCAGGAGTCCTCGGACCTGGGAAGGTTTAAAAGCCAGGGGGCCGTCTCGGCCTCAGTCTGACCTTACCTCCCGGCGGCAGCATGCAGGGGTTGCTGGTGTTGAGTGTCCTGTTGGGGGCTGTCTTTGGCAAGGAGGACTTTGTGGGGTAGGGATGTGGAGAGGAGGGGGTGCCCTCTGAGAGTGATGGGGAGGACTCAGCCTCCAACCAGTAGAGGAGACAGACAGACAGACACATGGCAACACAGCCAGAGAGGATGGCCTGGCACCGCCTGGGACAGCTGGCAGATGAGGAACCAGGGTTGGGAAGAGGTTGTGTCTCCCAAGACAGTGTCCTGAGCCCTGGAGAAATCTGAGCTCTGAGGAGGAGTTTTCAGAAGAGGAGAAAGGAGGAGGCCTGGCTGGCTTGGAACAGAGAAATAGTCCAAACTGGGATTGAGATAGTAACAGCGTCTAGAAGTTTCTAAAGATGGGGAGAGAAGGGGTGAGGGAGCCCAGGCCTCTCCTTGCTGAGACCCTCGGTGCTGTCCCCTGCCCAGCCCAGAGGATGAGGCCCAGTCTGGGGATTCCAGGCTGCTGCCTCCCTCCTGCACCTGGGGAGGGCTCGTGGCCAGGGCAGGTGCGGCCTTGGGTGCTCACTCCCCACTCTCACTCTGCCTAGGCATCAGGTGCTCCGAATCTCTGTAGCCGATGAGGCCCAGGTACAGAAGGTGAAGGAGCTGGAGGACCTGGAGGACCTGCAGGTCAGAAGAGGGGAGAGGGGCTCTCTGAGGCCCCAGGGTATCAGCTGGGGCCATCCCAGGTCCCCACCGGCCCCAGCGGCCGACTGTGCCTGGGCTGTCTCCACCCAACAAGGAGACATGGAATTGACCCTGTTAGGAAGCGACTTCAACCCCCCAGCTCCAGAGTCTTGCTGCCCTTGAGCACCTGGGCAACGTGCCGGGCCCCCTTCCGGTTCCTCCCTCTGCTTTGCTGTCTCAAAGGCCCCTCACTCTGCTCCTGGGCCATTTCCCTGACCACACTGGACTCTCCGGTCCCCAGGGTTTCCCCGTCTTTCTCTGCCCCTATTACCCCTGACCCATCCCCAATTATATGAGAACTTCTGGCACCAACAGCCCCTCCCAGGCCGGCCCTGTCCCTGCCTGCTGTCCTGGCTGGTGCCCCCAGCCCGCTGTGACCGTGCCGGCTCTTGTCCTCCCCAGCTGGACTTCTGGCGGGGCCCTGCGCACCCTGGCTTTCCCATCGACGTCCGAGTGCCCTTCCCCAGCATCCAGGCGGTCAAGATCTTTCTGGAGTCCCACAGTATCAGCTATGAGACCATGATCGAGGACGTGCAGTCGCTGCTGGAGGAGGAGCAGGAACAGATGTTCGCCTTCCGGTCCCGGGCGCGCTCCACCGACACCTTTAACTACGCCACCTACCACACCTTGGAGGAGGTGAGGGCGCCCCTAGCGGCCGCTCCCCGCAGCCACCAGCTCTTCATCATGGCTGGTAGAACCCGGCAGGGCCAAGGCCAGGGCCAGCCTGGGTGTGCGCAGCGCCTACTCTGTTTCCATGTGGCCTGTGTGGTCGTAGCTCCATTGCATTGCAGAGCTCGCAGCAGGCTGGGATGGTGGAGCTGCTAAGGCAAGCATCTGGGTGCCCAGAAGCTATTGAGGCCAGTGGTCTCTTCTTTCGCACCTCAGATCTATGACTTCCTGGACCTGCTGGTGGAAGAGAACCCGCACCTTGTCAGCAAGATCCAGATTGGCAACACCTATGAAGGGCGTCCCATTTACGTGCTGAAGGTAACATCCACATGTGGACATACACACGGGAGAATAGACCCACACGTGGCATCCGTGATGGGCGTGGGCTCTCACGGGGAAATCATGGTCCCAGGGAACACGCTGTTAAATGGACTCCCCATGCAGACATTTGGAAAGACCTGAGTCTCCACCCTGGTGTTGGTGTGTGCACTCCTGCCCATACACAAAGACAGTTGATCCAGTGTTTCCAATCAAGTGTCACATTGTGGAAGGTATTGTAGAGTCTGGGTAGTCCAGATAAAGTATTTTCTTGAGACAGAGTCTCGCTGTCACCCAGGCTGGAGTGCAGTGGCATGATCTCGGCTTACTGCAACCTCCACCTCCTGGGTTCAAGCGATTCTCCTGCCTCAGCCTCCCAAGTAGCTGAGACTACAAGCATGCGCCACCATGCCCAGATAATTTTTTTTTTTTTGAGACAGAGTCTCACTCTGTCGCCCAAGCTGGAGTACAGTGGCGCAGTAGCGTGATCTCGGCTCACTGCAACCCCCACCTCCTGGGTTCAAGTGATTCCCCTGCTTCAGCCTCCCAAGTAGCTGGGATTACAGGCGCCTGCCACCACGCCTGGCTAATTTTTTGTATTTTTAGCAGAGACAGGGTTTCACCGTATTAGCCAGGATGGTCTCGATCTCCTGATCTTGTGATCTGCCTGCCTCGGCCTCCCAAAGTGCTGGGATTACAGGCATGAGCCACTGCGCCTGGCCATTAATTTTTATATTTTTGGTAGAGACAGGGTTTTGTCATGTTGCCCTGGCTGGTCTCAAACTCCTGGGCTCAAGTGATCTACCCGCCTCGGCCTCCCAAAGTGCTGGGATTACAGGCGTGAGCCACCACGCCCGACCCAGATAAAGTGTTTTGTTTGTGATGTCCCCTAGAGAACTGTTCGAGCAGCAGAACAGGGGAAGGGCCAGGGGCCTGGTCAAGTCATATTCACCCCAAGCTTGGGCTGAGGGCAGGAGGCCAAGCTCTGTGGGATCCCTGTCCAGCCCCCAGCCCCACACCCACCTGAGTGATGGCCCCACAAGCAGAGCCTCTACCTGAGATACACAGACAGCAGGTGGTCTCTGGCCCAGGTCGGGGTCTCCTTCAGGGCAGCAAGATGAGGCCTCAGCTGTGAAATTGCCTCTGATCACTCCCCTGCCTCCTCTCCAGTTCAGCACGGGGGGCAGTAAGCGTCCAGCCATCTGGATCGACACAGGCATCCATTCCCGGGAGTGGGTCACCCAGGCCAGTGGGGTCTGGTTTGCAAAGAAGGTAAGGCCGGGGAGGTGGGGAGGGCTCTTACCTGGTGGGGCATTGGTGTCCAAGGCCCACAGAAGCCTGGGCCTCCCTTTGCCCATCCAGAAGCAATGACCACAGAGGACATGGGGAAAGGTGTCCATTGCTGTGGCTTGGCAGATGCCTGGCCCAGCCTGCGCTGCCCCTCTGCCCCTCTAACCCCCCAGATCACTCAAGACTATGGGCAGGATGCAGCTTTCACCGCCATTCTCGACACCATGGACATATTCCTGGAGATCGTCACCAACCCTGATGGCTTTGCCTTCACCCACAGCACGGTACCGGCCTTCTCCTGTCCTTGGGGGAAGCAGGATGGGCCTCTGGCTTCTAAGCCGCACAAGTAGTTCACCCCTAATCTCAACCCCCAGAAGTCAAGGGAGGGGCAATCAGACCTGTGCTTCTAGCAGAGGGTGTCTCAACAGTGGTGTGAATGGCATTTGGGGTGAATGACTGTCATGGGGGCTGTCCTGTGCATCCAAGGTGTTTCTAGCATCCTAACCTTACACCCATTCAATGCCAGTAGGAACCCCCTCTCCAGTGGTGACAAACAAAATGTCCTCAGATATTGCATAATGTCGCAGGGGAGGGTCAAGATTGTCTCCAGTGGAGGCCCACTGCCCCAGACCTTACTTCCTGGTCCTACTTCCATTTTTACGGCAAATAAAACATCTGACCAATGACATGGGGCCACAGTGGTGGTGGAGGACACTTTGCGGCTTCTTCGCCATATAGAACCCTCTGGCCAAATGCCTTCCTATGGCCTTCCCCACTCTTTCACCCAGTGCCCCCTCTGCTGATCTTCCTCCCCGACAACCAGTTGGGAGTGGATCCCATCCCAAGCTGTGCCTACAGCTCGGCTTCTGATCAGGACACTTGTGTTGAGGGCTTCCACCTCCAGGGAGCCCTCCCTCCAGTCCACTCTGCTCTCTGCAGCCTCTGAACCACCCCCCACCCAGCACTGTGACAAGCGTCACACGTGCCTCGGGGTGGCTGATCCCATTTCCTTCCTCAGAATCGCATGTGGCGCAAGACTCGTTCCCACACAGCAGGCTCCCTCTGTATTGGCGTGGACCCCAACAGGAACTGGGACGCCGGCTTTGGGTGTAAGGCCCAGAGTGTCTTGAGAGCAAGGATGGGACGGCCTGGAATGGCTCCTCACCACTGCTCTTGCTCCCCGCCTCTCTCCTGCCCCTGTAGCAAGGGGAGGGTTGGGGGTGGCAGCTCTGCCTCTGAGGGCTCTTGGGGATGGAGGCTGTGCTCTGAGAGTTGGTTGTTACTCACCTGCAAAAGGCAAGTTGCTTGCAAATGGGCTAAGGTCTGAAATCCTATCGAGGGGGCTTCTAGCTTAACCTCAAGTCCTCCCTCCTTGGCCACATCTCTGTGAGAACTGGTCTCCACTGAGGAGCCCGTCTTCCCTCCCTGGGTGTGTCCATCAGCTCTGCCCAAACCAGGCTGGGAGGGCAGCTCCCCCAGGTTATAGAAGGCCTCTGGGCTTTCCTGAATCCAGGAGTGGGAGTGAGCCCTTCCGTACCCACCTCACCCCCAACTCCATGCAAAGAACTGGATTCCAGAAGCCACGGAAGCTGGAGGAGCCACACCACCATGCCCTCTGTCCCCCCACAGTGTCCGGAGCCAGCAGTAACCCCTGCTCAGAGACTTACCACGGCAAGTTTGCCAATTCCGAAGTGGAGGTCAAGTCCATTGTGGACTTTGTGAAGGACCATGGGAACATCAAGGCCTTCATCTCCATCCACAGCTACTCCCAGCTTCTCATGTATCCCTATGGCTACAAAACAGAACCAGTCCCTGACCAGGATGAGCTGGTAGGCACTGACCTCGGCTTACCCCCTCGTCCCCAAGGTGGCTTCGGACAGGCCCGGGCTTTCCCCCATCAGACCTGCTTAAGGCACAGACATCTCCAGAGTGCCTGACACCCTTCCTTCCCTGATGGCTTGGGAAGACCAGCAGGGTGGACTAACCGTTTTTTCTGGGAAACTGAGGCACAGGAGTGATGGAGTCACTTCTGTAATGTGACAGAGCAAGGGGCAGGGTTAGACTTGGATCTTAGGCACCACATGTGGAGGTGCATGTGACTGAAGGGCGGGGAAGGCCAGCCGGACACCCTGAAGGGCCAGAAAACTGTGCTGACAGGCTCCCGGGCTGAGCTTCCAGGCTAAGCAGGCTCTGTGCTCCCTGCTGGAGGCCCACTTCTGCAGGGTGCTTCTCCTAGGCTCCCCTGCCAGCCCCCCAACTACCCTGGACATGCTGTTCCAGGAGCCTGGCCATGACAGGTGGCTTTGCTTGGTGTTTTGTCCAGGATCAGCTTTCCAAGGCTGCTGTGACAGCCCTGGCCTCTCTCTACGGGACCAAGTTCAACTATGGCAGCATCATCAAGGCAATTTGTAAGTGGCTGTATGGTCTCTCTTGGTGGGCCTGTGAGGAACATCTGCTGGCTCTTCCTGGCCGAGGGAGTATCCCTCATGGAAGGAAGTAGCCAAGGGCGCCCAGATCTGCCAACTGCTGGCGAGGGCTGTTCTGAGGGGTGGGCAGTCCCTTTTCCTGACATGAACTCTGCTTCCTTTGATACTTTCAGACAAATGTGAATTCCTCTGACAGCTCTTGTCCTCTTGTGTTGGGGCCAAGTCTAGTTTCTTGGTTGGATGGGGTGGAGAGTCCTGCTGGGATTTGCAGATCACCAGGAAATTCAACTTAAAAAAACACTTCTCGGGGTCAGGGCACCGTGGCTCACGCCTGTAATCCCAGCACTTTGGGAGGCTGAGGTTGGCAGATCACGAGGTCAGGAGATAGAGACCATCCTGGCTAACATGGTGAAACCCCGTCTCTATTAAAAATACAAAAAATTAGCTGGGGGTGGGGGCGCGCGCCTGTTGTCCCAGCTACTCGGGAGGCTGAGGCACGAGAATCGCTTGAACCCGGGAGGCGGAGGTTGCAGTGAGCCGAGAGCACACCACTGCACTCCAGCCTGGGCGACACAGCGAGACTCTATCTCAAAAAAACAAAAACAAAAACCACTTCTCCTCCAGTGCCCCTCAATTAGGCAATAGGCCTGATTTATTCCTCACTGACTTATTCATGCAATGCCGCTGAGAGGAGCATTACTGAATCAAAATGGCATTAACTCAACAAATGTTTATTGAACACCTACTATGCACCAGGCCCTGTTTCATGTACTTGGGATATAGCCATGAATGAAATAAGCAAAGATCAGAGAACTTTCTAGCCAGGGAGACCAACAATGAACATAAATAAGTAAATGATACATTATGTGAGGTGACGAATGCTGGGGAGGAAAACTAAAACTAGACCAGGTGCGGTGAATCGGGAACACTGCTGGTGGAGGTGGGGCAGGTGGATTGAAGGGTGGGCCTCATTGAGAGAGTGACATTTGGGCAAGTATTGAAGGAAGTGGGTGGAGGAGGTGGCAGCCAGGAGGCTACCCAGCTAGGAAGAGCCTTCCAGGCAGAGGAACATTCTAGAGCAAAGGCTCTACAGTGTGGTCTGGCCGGGGATGTTGCTGGAACAACAAGACTGGTGTGGCTGCCTCCAAGTAAGTGAAGGTCAAAGCTGGGTAGAGGGCTGAGGGGGCAGGGCTGCGTACACACCTCACACGCTTCCTGCCTGAGTGCCTAGGCCTTGGTGGGCAAGCGGGTCACAATCTTATCCAAGGTTGACCTCACTTTTGGACTCCAGGCCTTCTTTGGAAACTGATTCAACTCTGAGTCAAGGTTTTGCTTCATTCAACATTGTCAAGTTAAATTCTGATATGCAGCCTACTGCTCTCTCCTGGGCCAATTCAAAAGTGGCTTCATTACCCGCTGTTGATTACAGTTTCCCGGGCAAAGTTTCCTCCTGAAAGACAAGGGGCTTTTGCTTTGACTCTGGCTCTTTGCACTTCCCCCTCACAGACCAGAGCCCCAAGGGAACAAATCCTGGTTACCCAAGCAGGGAACTCGGTCTATTTAGGGGCTTCACCGAAGGCACTGTTGGAGAGAGGCTGTTTTCAGAGGGGCTTGTGCAATTGCAGAGACTTCCTTGCATCCCCCAGTGAATAGGGGAACAATTGCTGGTCTCCTCTTTGGACCTCTTGGCTTAGACCTTTTAGTGGGAGTTTCTTGGAAGTGAGGCTGCTTGGTCAACAGCAGACCTTAGTAGACACTTGACTCCACTCAGCATTGCACAAGGCACAGAGCTTTGGACAGGGTTGGATCGTTAACCCAACCAGTGTAAATATTCCCAAAGTGATTGACCCTTTCTCTCCTATTTTACTCCTGCCTCAGATCAAGCCAGTGGAAGCACTATTGACTGGACCTACAGCCAGGGCATCAAGTACTCCTTCACCTTTGAGCTCCGGGACACTGGGCGCTATGGCTTCCTGCTGCCAGCCTCCCAGATCATCCCCACGGCCAAGGAGACGTGGCTGGCGCTTCTGACCATCATGGAGCACACCCTGAATCACCCTTACTGAGCTGACCCTTTGACACCCTTCTTGTCCTCCTCTCTGGCCCCACCCAGGCAACCAAATAAAGTTTGAGTGTACCAGGAACAGAATCCTGGGGCTTGCATGTGGAGTGTCTGCCTCTCCAAGCTGGGGCAAAAGTGACTTAGTTCCTGCAGGCCTCACTGGAAATGTGTGGGTGGTTGGACTAGATGACCCCTACATTCCCCTGCATTCCAACGTCCTGTGAAGTCGTATCCAAGTGATGTCTGTTTTAATTAGACCACCCTGAGTTCAGCTCACCAGTGGGATGATTTGTTCATACCTTAGTAGCAAGCAGCAGCCACAGCTGCTAACCAAATGCCCGGCACCCCACAGTGGCGTGGAATTCGGCATGTACAAAGGTCTAGCTAGCTGTGTCCATTCATCTATAAAAGCAACAACCTGGAAGATGAAATATAATAATCCAGGTGGCCACTGCTGTCCAAAATAGATGTTGCAGCTAAGTAAAACAGATTACTAAAGAGCAAAATATCATCTTCCATTCCTGAATCAAATTGGAAGAAAACAATTGGATTAAATAAAATCATTAACTGAAGATAAAGAACCAATCCAAAGGCCAATCCCAAGACATTTTGAATTTTTAAATTTTTTTGGTAGAGACAGGGTTTTGCCATGTTGCCCAGGCTGGTCTTGAACTCCTGGGCTCAAGCAATCCTCCTGCTTTGGCCTCCCAAAGTCCTGGGATTACAGGTGTGAGCCATCATATTTGGCCAAGATATTTTATTAACTGTATAAATTAATTATATATTCTGAAGATTTTGCCTTTAGGGATAGAAGTCATCCACTTTTCATTTGCCACATCCTTCCCAGTGTCTTCGGTACACGGTTCTGCTCCCTCGTGTTTCCATCCACCCCACTCCTTCCCATTCTCCTGTTGAGACCACAGCTCCTAGGATTTAGCTTCCCTTCTTCAGCTTGGTGATCCTGATGTGTGTGATATTACAATTAGCAGCTAGCACGACTACATAAGATATCCCAACTTGTTTCAAAGCAAGAATCTCCCTTTTGGGCTGGCCACGGTGGCTCACGCCTGTAATCCCAGCACTTTGGGAGGCTGAGGTGGGCGGATCACGAGGTCAGGAGTTCAAGACCAGCCCGGCCAACATGGTGAAACCCTGTCTCTACTAAAAATACAAAAAATTAGCCAGGCATGGTGGTGCATGCCTGTAATCCCAACTACTCAGGAGACTGAGGCAGGAGAATCCCTTGAATCCAGGAGGTGGAGGTTGTGGTGAGCTGAGATTGCACCACTGTAGTGCAGCCTGGGTGACAGAGGGAGACTCCATCTCAAAAAAAAATTAAAATATATTTAAAACTAATAAATGCTTGTGAAATGGAGACATGAAAGTTGTTGTCCATCTCAAAAAAAAAAAAAAAAAAAGAAAGAAAAAAGAATCTTTGTTTCTTCCATATTGCTTCAGATGTGAGTGTGGAGCAGGGGGTTTTCCCACAGACTCTGCTGGGGAAGTGAGTGGACTGGGGCTGGAGTGAGGATGGCAGCTTCTCCCTCTAGCAGCCAGGCCAGGTTTCAAGAAGCACCCAGCTCTGTTGACTTAAGTCTTTTCCACATAAAATGGCCTGAAGGTCAAAAATGCCTTTTTTTAAAAAAAAGGAACATTGATGGAATTTTCATCTTGGACTTTTATTTTATTATTGTTTTTGCTATCAACATTCTAAAGATAAAAATAAAAAGAATGAGGGCTGGGCACAGTGGCTCACACCTGTAATCCCAGCATTTTGGGAGGCTGAGGCAGGGGGATTGCTTGACCCCAGGAGTTCGAGACCAGCCGGGGCAACATAGCGAGACCCCCCCCAACCTCTACAAAAAATAAAAAATTAGCTGGGTGTGGTGGCGTGCACCTGTAGTCCCAGCTAATCAGGAGGCTGAGGTGGGAAGAAGCCTTGAGCCCAGAAGTTTGTAGTTGCAGTGAGCCATGATGGCACCACTGCACTCCAACCTGGACAACCAAGTGAGACCCTGTCTCTTAAAAGAAAAAAAAAAAGGATGAGGCTCTATGTATGTATTGTTACATTTTGTATGTATTTGTTACATTATTACATTATATTGTTTACATAAACTTATAAACATGTAAGTTTATGAGACAAGGTAAAATCGTGTTTCAGTCTTTACAGAAAGATGACCTAAAAGGTTTGATAACACCCTCTTCAAGTTATCTTTTAGAAAATGCTTCCCTTCAATCTATATAACGACATTATAACTCTCTTTTCAAAACCCATTTTAACTGCTTAGTTTGAGTGAGCAGGAAGCTGATCATCTTTTGTTTAATGAAGACTGATAAGAGAAGAAATATTAAGTTAGCATGACAATTTATCATTTTATAAAACTGGATCACTAGACTTTTATGGTAGAACTGCTTAATTTAAAATAAACTGTGCTTCCTGACAGCAGGAACCACCTTGTTTGACATTCAATCCCCAATAGCATTAACAGTACCTGACACACAGATGCCCAATAAATACCTGTTGAGTGAATGCTCTCTACTTTTATTAGTGAATTCATAAATGTTATGATCTGTATGTTGTAGGCTTGCTGGAAATACCCTGTGCAAGTTATTTTGAATTCCCAGAGTTGAGTAAGTCTTAAGAAAGCTGAAGTCAAGGAATTAATGTAAATTGCACAAGGGCAAGGATTGCTTTGTTTTGTTCACCATTTAACCCCCACTGCTTGGCCAAGTGCACAGCACATAGTAATAATATAGATATTAATATCAATAATAATAAATGCTTGGCCAGGTGCAGTGGCTCATACCTGTAATATCAATACTCTGTGAGGCTGAGGTGGGAGGATTGCTTGAGCTCAGGATTTCAAGACCAGCCCGGGCAACACAGCGAGACCCAGTCTCTATAAAAAAACAATTTTAGGCTGGGTGTGGTGGCTCATGCCTGTAATCCCAGCACTTTGGGAGGCCAAGGTGGGCAGATTGCTTGAGGTCAGGAATTTGAGATTAGCCTGGCCAATATGGCAAAACCCCGTCTCTACTAAAAATACAGAAATTAGCCAGGAAGTGGTGCATGCCTGTAATCCCAGCTACTCGGGAGGCTGAGGCATGAGAATTGCTTGAAACCAGGCGGTGGAGGTTGCAGTGAGCCAAGATTGTGCCACTGCACTCCAGCCTGGGTGACACAGGGAGACTCCGTCTCAAAAAAAAAAAAAAAAAAAAAATTGAAATATATTAAAAAATATTAAATGCTTGTTAAATGGAGACAAGAAAGTTGTTAGTTTTTTTTTTGTACTTTCAAGTATGGGAAGAGATTTACATTTTGTTTGTAGATACATATTTTTACAAATCTATGGGTGAAAACACTTAAAATTGTTAAGTAAAAACATAAAGCTAAAAGACAATTTTGGAAAATACTGCAACTTAAAAATGAAAGTATTGATATGAAAATAAGTATTAATAACCTAAAAGACAATTTTGGAAAATACTGCAACTTAAAAATGAAAGTATTGATATGAAAATAAGTATTAATAACCTTGAGGGGTTAAAATAATAAAAAGGATTAAAGAAAAAGACTAACATTTCAAAAGAAAAATAGGCAATTCCACTAAGAAGAAACACAAACAAATCAATACATGTATGAAAGATACTGATCCTCTAAGTGATTTCTTGTTCATTAAGGAGAAATGAAGATATTTTTCTCTCATCAGATTGGCAAAGAATAAAAAGACTGATGACTCCAGTGTTAACGTGTAGTGCTGGTGGAGCAGAAACTGGCACCACCTTCCCAGAGGGCAAATTTGGCAATATAAATCAAAATTATAAATGTATTGTGTCTTTGATCCAGAAAACCCACATGGAAGAATTTACTTTATAAAAGTATTTGGACGGGTTCAAAAATATGTATGTACAAGATTGGAAAAGTAAAAAATAAAAAACCTAGATAATTACCAGTCTTGATGCTGATCTGACACACCAACACACTGGAACAACACGAAACCATTAAGGGCTGTGTTGACATGGAAAAATGTTCACAACATACTAAGTGAAAGAAACTGGCTATAAGATGGAAATGTTATAAAACTGGATTGTGGTGATGGTTGCACAATTCTGTAAACTTACTCAAAATCATTGAGTTGTACACTTAAAATGGGTGAATTTAATGGTATGTGATTTATACAATACAGTTGTTTTAAAAAAGAAGCTGGATACAAAATACTGAGTCTGGATCCCATCTTGTTTAAAAGACACACACACACACACACACACACACACACACACACACGCACGCTTTCTTTCTCTCTTCCTGGAAGGATATATCCCCCAATAATAATAATGATTAACCTGGGTAGTGGTGGTGGTAGTTTTCCTTTTTGTGCTTCTCAGCATTTCTCGCAATGAGCTTTTACAATCAGCTTTTATAATGGGCAGGGAGTGAAGGGAGCTATTTCAAACACAGTAGATAACCTGTGTGTAAAGTTATCTAACATCGGTGTATTATCAACATCAAACAGCTAAATGGCCATCTTAGTTTTTGCTCAGATTCTTTTGATTTTTCTAAACTCATTTTTTCTGCTCCGGTATTATGTTTCATCATCTTGCCCAGAACGTGGCAGTTTGTCTTACCTTCAGAAAAATTTACACTCCAAGATACAGCTGGAAGCAGCAGTGTTTCTACCAAAGGAAGAGATTACTCAGCTCATGCAGTTGGGGGCCATTCCCCATCCTACACCTTGTAGCTTGATGAAAATTCCCAAAACCCCTTCCTGCTCACATTCAGTTCTTGCAGCAATCTTGGGAATTGATTATGCTAATGCCTATTCCCCAGGGCCTTTGAAAATCTTTATTTTCAAATGAACTCATTTTACTTTTTACTCAGACCACTACATATGGTTCTCTAATGGCCTGTGGGCCCAATATTGGTGGTCTATGAGAATCCTTAGGGTAGCCTCTTGAATTAACACTCAGATATGCACAGCTAGCTTTCTGTCTTTGGCCTAAAGTTAAAATGAGAATGTCATTGAATACAATCCAGATATGACCTCACTGGTCCTTCATCCAGTGCAGGGCGCTTCATCACCCTGGCAATTGTTCTGCAAGGGTGAGTGGGACGAGGTGGATTTGAAGATGCACAGGGACTCTTGCTTTAAGGACTACGGCAACATCATTCTGTGAACACATTAAGACCCAGATGCTACTCAGATGAAGCTGATATGACTAACCATAACATTCAAATTGGCCAAATCAAAGAGAAGCTCTCAGAAAAGCACAGAGCATGCATCATCACATCTAAAAAACTGTCAAAGGGTAATGAATTCTTCCCCAAAGCTTTCAGGATCTGCATTAATTTGGCAACTCAAACACTGAGCATCATCCAACAACCTCAGAGACTGGGATTGCCAAATGTTTATTGCCAAACTAAAAGAAGAAAATGGAAAGTCTTCTGCTTAATCACAGTAGTGATATCGGCTACCTTTTTAGAAGAGTGCAGTAGAATAAGGGCTCTGCTGACAAGGACTGGGGCAAGGAGGTTTGCCTCTGCTTCCCCCAGGAACTCAGGCCTATGGCCATCGCCAATTCATGCAACTTATGTTTCAGCCGAAATCAGAAACATCACCACAAAGGAAAGAAAAGATCAGGCACAAATCATATCAATATGGTTTATTGAATGAATGGCTCGACCTATCAGGAAAACAGCCTACTTTTTTTCCCCTACAATATAATTAAAAGTTTGTAATTCTCATTCCTTAAGTGGTACTTCGCAAGGTGTCCATTAACAGACAAAATAACCTCGGAAGCCCTGGAGCACCTGTCTTCAAGATAAGACACCAGACACAGGCGGTGGAAATGTGGAAATACGTATTCCCCAGAGCAGATGTTTCAGTTCCTGAATTTCCATCGCCTTTTGTGCAGGCAAGCGGAGGAAAGTTTTCAAAAGAATCTCCGCTGACTAGGAGGGAAGGGAATAGCCAAGGGAAAGGTACGTTTTCACGGTAAGTTAGAGGCATCACCAAAGGAGAACACGGCTGTGCCCACCCAGAGTGAGAAGCACAGAGCAGAGTGGCTGAAAGAACACCCTCTGCAGCCACAGTTCTCAGGCTGGCTCCTGGCTTTTCTACCCCCTAGCTCAGAGACTGAAGGCAAACCTGAATCACTTAATTTCTACCGGAACCTCAGTCTCCTCATCTGAAAATGGGGGTGCCTGCCTCATCAGACTGTTGTGGAAATTAAATGAGTCAAAACATATAATGAAGAATCTAGGAGCAAAGTAAGCTCTCCACAAACATTGGCTAGTATTATTATTTTCTGGAAATCTTCAAGATTTGAAACAAAAGAGAAAACCCACTCTTAGATGGGGGTGGTGTGTGACCTGTGCGTGCTGAATTCTGGAGGATACTTTAAGCCTGGCAGAGACAGTTACGGTAATAACACCCCCAATAGCTCTCTGGGTACTTCCTGTAGAGGGAGATCTAAAAACCTCAGGGTTTTGAATGCCTCGCCTACAAAGGCAGGATACACAAGGGGGACAGAAGATAACGAGCTTTCTGGGTCTCCAGCATGACAGATCAGCACTGAGTGGCCACCACAGTGGGCATCACATCCAAACTTCAATCTTGACAGGTTCAATTCATTTATTCATGAACACTTATTAAGGGCCACTGTCACAGGGTTGGTGATTTTTCACTCTCTGGGAGCTTACAGACAAAATAATTGCAACAGGAAGACATATTGATATCCTTGAAAAGATGCAGCCCATCCGTACACAGCATTTGAAAAGTGGCCTCTCTTTGCCTCACATTTTACCAGGTGCTTCAGGATGTTACACAGGTGAGAATTTGCTTCTGCACAGAACAAAGAGGATCAGCAACAGAGAGGGGGGCCATCAGGGGATCGCAATGTGACAGATACAGTTTCGAAAACACATAAAATCATGCACTGAATCCTGTTCTGCCTGAATTCAAGGCTGACAAATTTCCACCATTACATTTTTTATGTTGTAATTGACCTGTGTATCCATTTAAAGATGTCGTAATAATAATTTCAATAATTACTGTAAATCTAGGAAAGTATTACTACCCAAGTGTATTCTGAACATTTTGGAAGCACAATGTTATTTATTGCTTTTGCATGAAAAAAATTTGTTAGTGAAAAATTAATGGATCTGCATGTAAGTACTCAACATGCTCACATAATTAAACTGGTGAATTATATTCCACACGTTTGCGGTGTTTCCTGGGGAAAAAAAAAGTATTGTGGGAGTTAAATCTTTGAAAGAATTGGGAAGAAAATAAACACACATTAAAGACACTGAGAACGTTTTGGAACTGGAGAAAGAAAGGTTCTTAATGATTATCTTCAGAGTAGAGCAAGAAGGTGGTCATGGATTTAAATCCAGGTGGACAGAAACTAATTATTCGCTCTAAAAAAGATAACATAAAAGACAGAATCTATAGCCAATAAACAACATGACAGAAACCAAAACCAACACAAGAAAAATTACCTGCGTATTTCTTCCTAGCCTAGGACTCTGATTTCACTTACATTCCACAAGGGAATTAGAGAAAACACGGTTTTTGTTTTGTTCTGTTTTCTTGGTCAAGTAGCCTAAAGTCTAATTTTTGTATAATTTAAATAGCACCACAGGAAAAATCCCTGAGCAACTAATGAATGTTATTTGTTCTCTTTTCATTCGGATTTATACCAAGCCCAATATGATTGTGCTGGTCCTGGCTAACCACTAAAGGTTAAAAAAAAAAAAAAAGATAAAATGAATGCAAGCCACTTAAATCATTCCACACTTTTCAAGAGATTGAGCCTGACATTATTACAGCCCAGGGTGTTCCTTTTGTTTTCAAATAAGTAATGTAGCTTTCTCTTTTCTCTCTCGATTTCTGCCTCTCTTCTTCTCTCTGCCCTCCCTTCTTCCCATTTCCTTGCTGCTTTCCTTCTTTTCTCCCTTCCTTAAACACAAACCCCTTTAAAGCATTTAAGGTATTATTTAAACTTTGGCCATCACTGCTGTTCAGATGGCGCTGTAGTTGTACATCGATGAAGCACCTTCTGTCTCAGGGTTCACAAGCCCCAGACAAGGGCAGCTAGTCAACCCCTGAGATGCTGGCAGGAAGCCATGATCCAGTTGTTGAAGGTGGCTTCAGTCCCAGCCTGAGGAGAAAAAGAAACCCAGGCTTTCTGACTGGAGAGCTGAGGCCCCCTGCCCTAATTGGACTGATTTCCTGGTTCATTTATTTTTTTTAAAAAATGCTTTCCTAGGAGATGCAGCAAAAATCACACCAGTCTCCTGTGGCTCCCCCAAATCATCTCGACAGAAAAGAAGAGAGAAGTTAGCAGTTTTCAGCATATTAATAGCAAACGACAAATTAGTAACTATGTACTTTAATCTTCAACATTCATAATTGCACAAAGCATCACTGGTCATTTAAATAATACATGTCAATTAATCTAATGAAGAAACTGGCAAAGTAGAATGTTAAAAGCAATACCTTGAGCACGTAAAGCATGTTTGATATTAACATTTAACATGCAAAACGCAGAATTAGAACAGCTCTTTTGAGCATGGTTATTTAAAATCCTTACCAACGGGGCAAAGCAAGCACTGTGGAGAAATACACATAAACATATTCAACCTGCCAGATCTCTCAGGTGAGTGCACACCAATTCTAATGGGTCTGGCTGACCTGGCTTTCCACATATATACAGTGGTTTCTAACACTCCAAAGTTGTCTGACAATGGGAATGCAGAATCGGAACAAGGAGGGAAGACCATTTACTTTCAAAATAGCATCCGGCAGGGAAGTCTCAACTCCTGACAAGTCACCTTTAAAACGGCATAACCAGAACTTTGTTACAGAGAAAAATATTTTTTCCTTAAAAATGTGTATGTGGCAAAAATGGCCGAAAATCTTGTCCATGCTAGGGGAAAGTTGAGTGTGGAAAAATGTGCATTTTTCTATCTACGCTGTAAAGAAAATACAAAGCCAGAGCATTTTGGCATTAGCAAAGGCTGAACTAAGTTCTCAGGCAATAAATTTATGGGGAAACATGACAGGCTCCTCATTAAAGCTATGTGTACGTTGGCTGAATTTTATACAAGATTCTTGAATCTTGCGGAAAATTGGGCATGGCTTGACATCTGAACAATGTCCCTGGTTTGTTTGATTTCTAAAGCACTGGAAAATGTTGCACTTTGGAAATCAAGTAGAGAATAAACACACTCTAAAACAGAACTGGGCTGAATCTGAAAGTTATTTTTCCATATGTCTCTGTGAGATATTTATTACGTTTATTTCTCATACAAACACAGCCCCCATGCTAGAAATACTGTGGTGCCTTTTTTTTTTTTTTTTTTTTGGTGGCGAGAAAATAGTACTGTTAAGGCAAATCTTACCCTGTAGCAGTTACCAGCAGGACAGGCAATTTTCAGTTGGCTTTTCAGAAGCTGGTTGCCATGACAAAGAGCACAATTTATTCCTCAGTCCCTTATCACAGCTACGATCACAGACCATAAAAATTAACACAGCTCTTTTCCATCTGATTTCAGAGTTCCTCATCCTTACCTGAGGCCTTTTGTTCCCCCAATTAAATGGAATGAATGTCAGTCATTTAGCAATTCAATTAATGCTGATTCAAAATTCCGGCCAAAACCAGCATCTATAATCACAACTTCCTAATCACAGTTCAGTCATGAGAATGAAAAGTAAGCAGGAAATTGCACTAATTACTCAATTAGACTAATACTGTATTTCTAAGCAAGGGCTTACGAGGTTGTCAGCCCTGACAAAGGACTTTGGAGTCCTCTTCACCTTGTGTGTCCACAGTTGTCCAACCGAAGCTGGTATTTTCAAGTGGCCATAATTTCTATCCATCTAACATGGATGGACTGAAGCTGGGCAATGGGTGTCATAACTGATATACTGACCACAAGTGAGGGCCGCTTTGGTGGGCTTCAAGGGGCACAGGCCGGTGTGGTGGCCAGGGCTTTCCCATGAGAGGCCTTCCTCCCCGGTGTGAAGACACCCACATGCACACCTTTCTGGCTCCAGGAAAACATCTAATAAGGGGAGCATTCAGTGAGTGTACAGCTACTCTCCTCATCTTCAATTTGAGGGAGCACACAGGCACTGGCTTCCATACTCGAAACAGGGCCTGCAATATGCCGGGCAGAGAGCTCCTTGCTGAGTGAGCCTACTGGGGTGGGGTCTTTAGGCGGCTGGAACCTAAGGCTCATCTGCACCCTTGGAAACAGCTTCTCACACCAAGACTGCCCGGAGAAGCCTTCATGAAGTCAAGAACAGTGAACGGAAAGGTGGTTGGGACAGGCACAAGGGCAGATGTGACTGAAGTATTTACAAAACAACAAAGAGAGACCCAACAAGCTGGACCTTATTAAAAAAAAAAACAACTAAAAACTTAGATCCTTTTTTCCTATACAGTTTCACAAGACTTAAATATGCTGTAAACAACAGGGAGGACACTAGAGCCTGTCACACCTCTGGTTTTTGTGGTCACCTGTCAAAATCCTTCCCGAGGTGGCCTCCTGAGGGGAGAGGAATTGCAGACAGGGAGAAGGAAGAGGGCCTATCCCATACGTATGTCATGGTCTTTCCTCTGCAGAAGTTTCTGGAAATGACCCAACTTGGGAAATGCTCAGGGGTTCCGAAAAGAGGAAAAACATTTATTTGCCTAAGTGAGACAAAGTCTTTACTTCCAGGGTTTGCCTTGCAGGTGGCCACTGCTGAGGGAGCGGGGGTTTGAGTGGCTGGTGGGGCTGCCACCAGGCAGATTCTGAGCGCTTCGGGCACCAGGCACCTTGGACTCTCTTCCAGAGGAGTTAGCTTGGTTCAGTCGGCCTGAAGGGAGCAAGAAAGAAGGAACAGAGCTGCAAGAATGATTCCAGGGACAATCTGCCAAGTACAGTTTTCAGCTAATGAAGTCCTAGCCTACAACCACTTTTAAGCTAATGAAGTCCTATGCAGTATCTACTTTAGGCCAGTGATGACCTACTCCTCATCCTTGAGACCAGCCTGAAGGTGGGGAGGGGGACAGAAATGAAGGGAAACCCAGATAGGTTTTTCTTCCCTTCCTCTCCATCATCCCCAACAAACCTAGTCTGTCCTCCACTACTTCCTTGGTAGAGAGGATGCAGACGAGGAGTGATTTGGGGAAAGAAAAGAGAAAGCAGTATGGTGAAACTAAGGTAGGAAGCCGAACCACGGAGGCTCTCAGAGTGGATAAGCAAAACCTGCAGAAGGAGTCAAAAACTTTCCAAGAAGGAATCTGAATGTCTGATGCTTAACTCCTCAATTTTACCTGAGATATACTTTTTGATGAAGTCTCTACATTTTTGCCTGGGCGCGGTGGCTCATGCCTGTAATCCTAGCACTTTGGAAGGCTGAGGTGGGTGGATCACTTGTGGCCAGGAGTTTGAGACCAGCCTGGCCAATGTGGTGAAACCCTGTCTCTACTAAAAATACAAAAAAAATTAGCCTGGTGTGGTGGCGGGCACCTGTAATCCCACCTACTCGGGAGGCTGATGTGGGAGAATCGCTTGAACCACGGAGATAGAGGTTGCAGTGAGCCAAGATCATCCCATTGCATTCCAGCCTGGGTGACAGAGCAAGACTCAGTCTCAAAAAAAAAAAAAAAAAAAAAAAAGTCTCCATGTTTTGATAAAGCCTCTCTTCAATGCGTAATTCTTGCCGCCACTATCTGGGGTCACCTCCACTGCCTCCCCTTCCCAGCACCTGTAACACACCTCCCTAGTATTTTAAGAATCTAAATATAGGAGATGAAGGTTTTCATATGATGAGGTGATATTCAAAGCTACAAACCAAACATTATCTTTAAAGGTCAAAAGATCTTACTAGGATGATCTGCAGGCCCTTGCTCCTCTTCCAGATAATATTCTATCTTTTTTAAGTCTTCTGGGGTAAATCTCCATTTATTCTCAGCTGGTAGGGGTGGCCCTTTGGGGCTGGATCGTTTCCGGGCAGACCCAGGAGGAAGGGCCTGCTGGCAAGATGCTGGCAGGGAACCAGTAATCAGTCCTTCCGGGAATTTCTGAGCTAAGACTTTTAGACCTAGGTTTGGAAAAGCATCAGAAAAAGCTGCATTAATATGGCAAGGCCAGGCCAAAACCTGGAAAGAAGCCTGCATGTCTTCTCATCTCTGGTCATCAAGTTGAGGCCAACACAAGGACATGAAATCTTTCTTAACTATTTCATCATTAAGCAAATTATACCAGAAAATATCTGTTGTTACATGGGATTCTGAGAATTCCACAAGAAATCCTTTTGCTCGAGTCTTCAGCATTAGGGCTTTGTGACAGAGCCCTGAAGCAACATCAGGAATTAAAAACATGTGCTGATGAAGCTAAGGGAAGTTTCACATAACTCCTGACTCCTTTCAGCCAGCATGGCATTTTCTCTTTCCAGAACACTGAATTCTGAGCACCAAGAGAGAAAAGGGGATGCAGGTGGGACTGAAGGATGATCAGCCTTTGAAGTCCCAAGCAGAGTATCACCTTACTCACCTCCGGAAAGCATGAAGAGGTTTTCAAATCCACGCTCGCACATGGTGGTGGCCGCCTGACTGGCCAGCCTTTCATCTTCGTCATATAGAATGATGATTTTGCCATGGGCATTTTTCTAAGAGTCAGATGAGTTAAGGTTCCAAGGCACTGGGCTGATGTCCCAAGACTACGAGAAACCCCCAAGGAATAAAAGGTCAGGTCCACCTGTCTGAGTTCCTGGGAACGATGGACAAGCCCATTCCTGCCGTCACACCAGCAGGGACTGGATGGTTTCCCGTCATGGAAACCACACAAGCTGGTATTCGTTTCTTTTGCAAACTGATGTTACCATGATCTAAAAGACAGCACTAGTTCCGGACTTTACATCCTTTAGCTCTCTTATCCCTACGACCCTGGAAAGTAAATATTACAATCCCCATTTTACAGATGAAGAAATAGAACAACTGCTATGCCTAATGTGTCCACTGAAGCCTATTTATGATAGTAAAAATGTGGGAGCCATCTAAAAAGTCCAAAATAAAGCACTAGTTTAGTAAATCATAGTAAATCTGAATATATTACACAGCATCAAAAATGTGGTTTACAGAAGGCTTGCATCAGCATGGGGAAATACATCGGAATATGAACTGAAAAAAAACAGGATACTAAATTACATATATAGTAAGGTTTCAACTTTGTTAAAAAAAAAAAACACCCAGCATACAGTCTGGAATAAAATATACTAATAATGTAACAGAAGCCACTGCTCAACTGTGTGATTAAAAGATATTTCAATTTTCCTTTTAATAATTTTTGGTATTTAAATTTTTTCTGCTTGTATAATTTTTATCAATGAAAAAATTAAAATTTTAAAAGAAAAAATTAGAATAGAAAAAAACCCTAAGTTCTGCTATGGAAAGTTTTCTGGGAGGAAAAAAACTCTCTTAGGACTAACTCTCAATGGATCCTAACTCTTAACCTAGTGTCTTTTGGCCCAGGGCAAGACGGTTTGAAAGCATCCGCCTAAAGAATCAGGATTCTCCGCAATAGCTAGGAATCCAAATTCTAAAATTTGCTCAGCCGAATAATATCAAAGGTCCTTCACAGCATTCTTAACAGGAGCGTGGTTCATGATAACTGATTCTTACAATCCTCATACCACCCAATTCCTTAAAATGCAACAAAGGATACATATTCAAGAATATCATTTGAATAAGGGTTCATTGTTCTAGACAGAGTTGCGATTGGGTAACTGTAAGCTGCAAAGAGAAGAAAAAGTTTAGAAGTCTGTTGTTCTCTTAATACAACTTGGCCTCAATTCCCAGCTGGTTTAAAATCTAAGAGTTAAATACATCTTCAAAATCCATGAGCTGCTGGGCATGGTGGTTAACACCTGTAATCCCAGCACTTTGGGAGGCCAAGGTGGGTGGACTTCTTGAGTCCAGGAGTTTGAGACCAGCCTGGGCAACATGGTGAGGCCTCATCTCTATAAAATATACAAAAACATTAGCCGGGTGTTGTGGCCTATGCCCATAGTCCCAGGTACTCGAGAGGCTGAGGCAGGAGGATCACTTGAGCCCAGGAAGGCAAGGCTGCAGTGAGCTGTGATCGCACCACTACGCTGTAGTCTTGGCAACACAGCAAGGTATTGACAAAAAAAAAAAAAATCAACAAGCCATAAACCTAAACACTTCTGTGAAAGAAAAGAAAGAGCACTATAAACAAAGTATGAAGCTTCACTTCCCTGCTTTTGACAGCCATCTGTGAAAATCAGCAGCCTCTCAGAGTATTTTATGGTGGAGCCAACCTTAGAGGATTCCATAATGGATCCAGCTAACATACGGTTTCCTTAACTGTCTGCCATGGGCTGTGGTTCCAGCCTGCCTAGACTCAAGAGCAGGCTCTCTGTTCTTGAGAGTGAGGCACTTTAAAGCCTTCTATCTCTTACCTCCAACAATGTGGCACTGCTGGTAAGAATCTCTATCACGCACATCTAGCAGCAGGAAGGGGCAGTCAGGATAAGGTTTGTCTTTGGTATGGGGCTCTGCTTTCTTCACTGGCCCTTTGTCTAGATCCAGTTCCCCAACACCACTGATGACACTGCAAGTGAAAAAGTAGGTCAGCAGAAACCAGTCAGAGGTAGGTGGCTTAAAGGTCGAACGTGTTTCTTCAGAATAGTGAGGTGAGTGCTCAATGTCTTTTCAAAGGACGCTTCAAAGGGAAAGGAAAATGGATGTGGTGTCTTAGTTCTGCCTCTGAATGCAGAATCCTGTGGATTTCCTCTTCTACTGCACTGGACCCCACAGAGGAGACCCACATGTCCACACTCACCTTCAGACAATGCGTGTCAGTGCATTACATGGCTGAGGGGGTAGGGACTGAAGGGCACATGCTGCCTCTAGCCACAAGGGCAGCAACAGAGGGAGAAAGAAGGGAACTGTGAATCCAGTGGAGCAAAAGAGGGAAGAATATGGTTGGTAGGACAGGAAAAAGGAAAGACATTTCTTTCTAGGTATAAGTAATATAAAGTAACAATAATGCTTCATATATTTCATATACGTAGTCAGTGACCTATCTGCTATGGTATTGAGTCTTAATACTTACATAGCTCTCTGTACTTACTTCAGTTTTGTAGGTTACAACATTGAGGTTGATGAGGCTTTAGATTTGGTGGCATTCATAGAAGGAGGCAGAGGAAGAGCTGGGATTAAAATGAGGAAGCTAACCACTGCCACTAACAGTTCTAATTCTAAGGTCATTCAGTCACTAAAACTGGTCACCATCTTAATATTATAGGGAAAATGTGGTAAAAACATGAATCAAAGTAATAAGAAGACTAGGTGTTATGAACAAAATGGCAAGCAGTCAAATATCCTCACTGGAATAAGAAGATGGTTACTTTCTTAGGAAATATTAAGACACATATGCTAAATCACAGATCAGTATGTAGCATAGCTCCTTTCCCATAACAGCAAATCAAATTCTGCATTTAAATCCAATAAACACTATAACTCTATGCTATATAGTGCATATTTTGTTGAACCAAAGGAGAAGAACATCTGTTTGATAAGAAACTGCATCCTCAGTGGAAGTCCTGTTGGCCTATCTCTTCTTGAGTGCAATTTTAGAGTCCTTTCGCAAAAGTAACTATAATAATATAAAGCTAAAAGAATAATAATAATAACTAATAACTAATTTCTCCAGAACTATTTTATCAGTCAAAGGGATGGATATCTGCTGAAAATCAGTACTGTCTTATAATCAACAGTTAATATTAGTGAGAAAGTACTACACGGACTAAAGTCCATGTAATCCATGGAATAAGGAGGCCCATGCCGTAGAAGAAGGAGCAGAAAAATAAAATAAAAAGAAGGAACAGCCACATTCAGCTTTAGAATAAACACCAAGTACTGCTTTTTCCTTTGCACCTACTTAGTATCAGAGCACTATGTGTGGCACTGTCACTTCTGGACAGGGTATTATAAGCTGCAGCAGTCGGAAAAGGGGGAAAAATCATACTCTCTGAATCAAAAGATAGTATTTGTAAAGCTAATTCCTCATAACAAACTTACATGTAGGAGGGAGAAGAATGGAACTGAGAAATGAAAATTAAACTCTCCTATTAATATATTCTCACATTAACTCAGTAAGAATGCGGTGAAAAAGATTCAGGAGGTAGCATTTATATAAAGAGAAAGTAGAAGGCTGGGATTAAAATGTGAGACTTTACTCCTGCCAGTTCTGTTTCTAAGGCAAGAAAAAAAAAAGATCCCTGAAACTGGCCTCTAGATTAATGTAAAGGCAAAATGCAGTGAAAATATGAATCAGCTTCGAGTACCTCTGAAGAGTTGAGCGGCTGGAGTCCCCTGCTCCTGCGTTGTTTATGAACTGCTCAGGGCTCGGCGACTGCTCACCTGGATTTCCTTTCCCATTGGTCCTGGCAGTGATTTCGGCATCAGGGTCTGAAGCTGCAGAATCATTGTCTAATATTTACAAATAAAGAAATAATTAGACTGAACTTCAGGATTTGTATTTACTTATTAGTTCCACTGACATTAAGTCAGAAAAGGAAATCTTATAATCATTATTAAATTGTTGTGGAAGTGCTCATGTACAAGTTCCCAAAGTGTAGGGGACCCCACACATCCCCAAGGCCCTTTCAGGGGATCTGCAAGGTAAAAACTATTTTCATAAGATGTTACTTGTCTTTTTTACTGTGTTTATATTTGCACTGATGGTACAAAAGAAATGGTGGATAAAGCTGCTAGCGCGTTAGTAAGAATCAGGGTTGTGGCACCAAACTTTATTAGCAATCATCATATTATTCGCCATCATGGATGCATTCACAGTAAATAAGTATGGCAGTCACACTAAAAGAAGGTCCCTGTTAAAGCAGTAACAGTTACTATTCTTATTAAATCTCACCTTGAAGTAAGTACATGCTTTTTTTAATGTTCTGTGTGATGAAGTGAGGAGTCCACATACAATTAAGTTTGCTACATACCAAATTACCAGGGTTATCTCAAGGAAAAGTATTAGTGTGATTGCTGAGTTGCAGGCTGAACCAGTAACTTTTCCTATGCACACCATTTTTGCTTAGAAGAAAAACTGACAGAAAAACTATGGTTAGTTAGACTTGTGTATTTGGCAGACATTTTCTCAAAAGTGAACTAAATAAGCCTGTTTGTTATTTCAGGGAACACTACTGATGGCATTGTTGCCAATGATTATATTTTAAGCAAAACTCAGAATTTTGGAAACTATATTTGCCATCAGGAACTGAAGTATGGGGAGCTGCTTCCCCATGCTTACAGATCTTTTTGGTAAGATAGATAGTGAGAATAATATATGTGATTTTTTTTGACAGTTGTATAATAAAATGTATTAACCTTTGGGAAGATCTTCGTAACTCAGTGAACCAATATTTTCTAAATGGCCAGTACATGATGTTATACAATCATGCATGGGTAAAAGATTCAAAGTATAAGAGAGTTACACTGAAAGTGCCTGATTTTAATCTAACAGTATGAAAGATTCATTGGTATGATTTCAGATTCTACATTACAGCTAATCCTTAAGAAACTAGCAGTTGTCAAGTTTTATCTAAAAGGGCTATTAAAATACTTCTCCCTTTTCCACCTACAGGTTTGTGTGAGCTGGATTTTCTTCACACACTTTAACACAAACAGCACATCACCACAGACACCGCAGAAGCAGAGAGGAAAATCAGCAATCCTTTCATTAAACCAGACACTAAAGAGATTTACAAAATATGTAAACCAATGATGTTCTCAGCAAAATTTTGTTTTGGAAATAATGCTATTTTTCATAAAAAGATGTTATTTATGTTTGTAATGGGTTTAGTATGGTTATATTTAAGTGAAATAATAAATAAATACTGTTTCAGTTCCCAGTTTAAATTTTTAACACACTAAATATTAATAGACATAAAGCACACAAACCAAAGCTCTTTGGGATCTTCAATAATTTTTCATAGAGTGGAGGAAGAGAACAAAATGTTTGAGAATTTGCTGTTCTAACCAATACAGTAAAATTTAAAAAATAATAATAATAACAGGGCGGGCGTGGTGGCTCACGCCTGTAATCCTAGCACTTTGGGAGGCTGAGGCGGATGGATCACTTGAGGTCAGGAGTTCGAGACCAGCCTGGCCAACATGGCGAAACCCCATCTCTACTAAAAATATAAAAATTAGCCAGGTGTGGTGGCAGGCACCTGTAATCCCAGCTACTCAGGAGGCTGAGGCAGGAGAATCACTTGAACCTAGGAGGCAGAGGTTGCAGTGAGCTGAGATCGTGCCACTGCACTGCAGCCTGGGCAACAGAGCAGGACTCCATCTCAAAAAAAATAAATAAATAAAAATAAAAATAACAAGTCTTATTATTAAAGAGGATATTAAATTTATTTTGCATATGATATGATAACACACCTAGAAATTTTAAGAGAATAATATGAGAATAAGTGCAATAAATATGTGGTTAGATAAAAGAAATGCTAAAATATTTGTCCTATATACCAATTAAAAAATAACAGGAAACAAATCTCATATACAGTAACAACTGCAGCTATACAATATACTCTCTGGTGGGGGGAGAGGGGAGGGATAGCATTAGGAGATATACCTAATGTAAATGACGAGTTAATGGGTGCAGCACACCAACATGGCACATGTATACATATGTAACAAACCTGCATGTTGTGCACATGTACCCTAGAACTTAAAGAATAATAAAAAAGAATGTATATAAAAATATATATATATATATATTCTCCAAGAAATGATCCTAAACTGAATGTAAATAACCCATAAAAATGTATCAATCCTTTATAGGACTTATAAAAATTTTACTTAGAGGCCTTAAAGAAGACCTCAATGACGAGAGTAACACACCCTGCATGTTCCTGATTGGGCAAGTAAAACTAAAATGTTAGTCCCTCCCAAATTTAACTTTTGTCCTTAGTACTAATCCCAAAGGGATTTTTTTAAAAACTTAAAAGGATTTAAAAAATAACAAGAGTAAACACACACACAGACACACACACACACACTCAGATCCTTTTTTCTTATTCAGTTTCACAAGACTTAAATATTCTGGAAGCAATATGTACCCATGGGTTTTTGATGTGTTGGTTTTTGATATGTATGAGGAAATAGGAAAATATATGTATATACATAAATAATTAGGGGTGATTTGGAGACCTGCCTTATGAAATAGTAACATACGGTAAAAAGATAAATGATCAAAATAGTACAGCACTACAACCAGAACAATGGAATATAATAGAGAACATGGAAAGTAATATAAATAAAAAGTCAATACATCCATATCACAAATCAGTGGGTAAAGGGAGAACTACTGAGTATATGGTGCTAGGAATATTTCTCAACTATCTGGAAAAATCTAATTCAGATAATCACCTCGTGTCATATATCAAAATACATAACAGATGGTTTAAATGCAAACAAACAAGCCAATAGATTGTTCGCTACAAAATGTAGGTAAATAATTTACCAACACTGAATTTTATGAGTCTAAAGCAATAAAAGAAAACAACAGTACAGACTAACAGATTTGATCATGTAAAAATGCAACCTCATATATATCAAAAACCAACACACAAAAAATTAAAAGGTGAATAACAAATTAGGAAAAAGATCTGTAACACATATGAATTGAGAAGGTTAATATATTTAATTTATAGATTTAAAAAATTAACTAGCTCTTTAATATAATGTGAAAAGAGTAAAAATGCAATAGGATCATGTGCACGAGGTAAAAATGCAAGTAAGATTAAATTATTAACAGGGAAAGGAAGTCTTTCCCCCACCGAAGACATGCAGGCCCTCCTGCCTCCTTCCCCAAGGGAAGTATCAGTATATTAAACACTTTCACGTATTTATGTCTCATTCCAGAAATAAAACATTTACATGTGCTTGCATATATTTTACTTCTTCCCCCTTTTACAAATCCAGGAGAATTCTATTCATATTATTTTATACTTTGGGTTTTTGCTTTATTGTTGTTTCATTTTTACTTAATATAGCCTGGAAATTGTTCCAACTAATCAAGATTTTTTTCTCATCCATTGTCAAGTTAGTATTGTTCTCCATTGTAAAAAGATATCATAATTATTCAGAACTCACAAATCAATAAGAAAAAGATGAACATCCTATTACAAAGAAAGCAAAAAGAGCACGTAAACTCCTTAAAAAAAGAAATATGTATTTATGACCAGTAAACACACACATAGAGCATAATCTTACTATCATATAAATAAAAAACTATTAGATACTATTTTTCACCTATTGAACTGGAAAATATTTACAGAAATGATAATTATTCAGCTTTGGCTAGGATGAGGAAAAACAGGTCTTGTCATTCACTCTTGGTGGGAATGCAAACAGGTAGAACCATGCTGGAGAAAATGTGGCAATCAGCACTGGGTGTCTAAAGTGGTTCCACCCTTTGACCCTCTGCAGCAATTTATCTTCAGGGAATAATCAGAATCATACAAACATTTACATATATACATTGCAGCATTATTTTATAAAGGTGAAAAATCAGAAAAAACTGTAATGCTCAACAAGAGAATAATTAATTATGGTGTATCCAAAGGACAGACATTAGATGACAACACCATCTTTATAGTCATGCTTTTGAAGCCTATTTAGTGACATGGGAAAGTATGAATGAAAAAGCGATAATTGAAAACAGCACAATACAAAATTATATACGAAGAATATAGATTTAATTGGGGTGAGGGGTTAGAGAGGAGGAAAGCGGACCAAAACATAAACAGTGATTATTAGTTATTTAATTTTCTTCTTTATATACTTTTTACGGTTTCCTAACTTACTAGAAATACACTTTTAAGTTAGGAAAAAGCGATAAACATTATAAAAGGAGATTTTTTTTTTATCCCTTCAAAGATAGCCAATATGCATACAGATACAATCTGTTCCCCAGGCACTCCTGAGTGAGTTATTATCTGTGTAGAGCACTAGAAAAACACTAATATTACTCACACATTATGGTGTCCTACTTTACAAGAGCCTACTTTGCTGTGCAAATTTATCTCAGAAGAGAAAACTGCATGTGCCCATATGTTCTGGTGCTGCAATCTCAACAATGAATTAAAGGACCAAATCTAGGTGCTTATATAACCCAGTTAAAATAGGAGTACTTGTATGAGGAGACTCAATTATCTCTGTTACAAAGAGCTCTTATTTCTCTGCTTTGTGAGAGGCATCTGTCGAAGATAAATTCCTGTCGTTTTCAGATTCTCTTTATCCTCCCTAACAAAAACCAGTCCAGGGAAATGACAGTTGAGTTGCACAAACCCAGTGTTCAGACTTCCTGAGAAACTTGTCTTGAAATCAGAAGTCAAATTCCTGACCTACATCAACCTTAACGAAATACATTCCTCTTCAATAAACAGCCACACACTGATTGCTGGGTACTTCAGGATAAAATAAAGACCTTAACTCTCTGTATTCTTTTCATGAGAGTACCACTAGGAGGTTTTATTTTCAACTTGGTATTTAAGAAAGGAGATATGGAGCCTACCTGTCTTTCTAGCCTTATCTCCTACCCAGCGCCTACTCATCCCTTAGACCACAGCCAGATTGGATGACTCGATTCCCCAAACATGCCTGATGTGCTGTCCTCTCCATGCCTTTCACAGGCTGCTCCTCAGCCTGCAACAGCCTCATCTTTAACTTGTACCTGTTGAGATTCTACCCCACTTCAAGGCCCAGTTCCAGTGCCTTGAGGAAGCCTACCTCGGTCTTCTTCCTTTTCTTTTTTTTTGAGACGGAGTCTCGCTCTGTTGCCCAGGCTGGAGTGCAATAGCGCAGTCTCAGCTCACTGCAACCTCCGCCTCCTGGGTTCAAGAGATTCTCCTGCCTCAGCCTCCTGAGTAGCTGGGATTACAGGCGCACACCACCACACCCGGCTAATTTTTGTTTTTTTTTTTTTTAGTAGAGACAGGATTTCACCATGTTGGTCAGGCTGGTCTTGAACTCCTGACCTCGTGATCTGCCCACCTTGGCCTCCCAAAGTGCTGGGATTATGGGGGTGAGGCACTGGGCGTGAGGCACCGTGCCTGGCCGCCTACCTCGGTCTTCTAACTGGAAACGTCTTTCCTTCCTTGGAACTCTCCCACAACATCCTGCATCTTTCCTAAAGGCACTTTTCAGTCCCTTAAGGGTACAATGAAGGCAGCAAGAAGACACTGGATGCTACTGGACACACTTAGATTTGTAACTTAGGTCCCTTCCTTACTAGCTGTATCACTTTGAGGAGGCAGCTTAACCTCTGCAGCTTGGGCTTCTCATCTGTAAAGTGTACCTTCCTTCCAGAGTTTTTAAGAAGCTTAAGTAGAAAATTCATGTGAATTCACCTTGCAATATACAGCCAACAAACGATGGTTTCCTTCCATTCCTCCATTTTAAAATTCTGCCACCTTAATAATTTTGTGGTACTGTTATCATTCAGCCCACCCAACGCACATACATGTGTGCACAGGCACACATGTGACTGTCGATTTCGTGTAAGCAGAGCTGTGCTTTGTTCACCTCTGCAGTCTCATAGCACTTAATGTGTAGGTACACAGAATGCTAAAAATATTTGTTGAAAAAAGTAATTAGTATATTAAACACATCTAAAACATTTAAAACTGTAAGTGTCAGAGCCAGAAAACCAGATGGCTTTTTAAAATAAGAATTAACAACTAAAGTATCAGGTAGCATTTCCCTGAGAGTAACAATCTAATTACAAATAGACACATCAAAGTCCCAGTCCCTGGGAACAGACAGCAAATGTGTACAGGGTGAGTGTTTCAGTCAAATGGTCAGCCTGTTATTTTCCCCACACCCTCAATTCTCATTACCTTCCAGCCTTTGAATCTCCTCAGCTGTCACTTCCAGTGTTTGATCAGAGAGGGAAGCAACTTGGATGATCTGATAGAAAAAAGAATGAAATGTGTGGATGTTTGTTTGTTTTTAAACAGAGGCAATTTTGTCTTTTACAAAAGACGAGGGAACAACAAACATCAAAGATCTCTTGTTTTAAGAAGCTGTCAGCGTCCTCAACTGAACGCTGAATCTCAGGCCTCCCTTCTTTTGTGTTGGTAATACACTGCAGATGATCATTTCAGAAGAAAAGCACACATAGAACACTACATAAACTTAGAATGCTAAGATGAAAATTTTAGGACAAGAAACATGAATAAGAGTTTAAAACCACATCTGTATATATCGTGGTCCAAGCACTACACATTATTTCTTGAAAATGCAATACTGACCTAGCATAACATAGAATGGTATCAGCAATTATCCACGCAATGAAGAAGTAAATGTAATAACAAATATACTGA